>NW_026988455.1:42255000-43455000 GCF_030222135.1 Aotus nancymaae | reverse complement strand
ACTAAAGGCTAAGATCTTTGGGATTTGTGTTTTTTGGGGCACATAAATTGAATCGTGCAGAACGTGGAGGCACAATTGGACAACTGGAACAATGACAGACAAGCCACCTTGTCCATGCAGTCTGTGACCTGCAAACACTTTCTACTCCAGGAGTGGCAGATCTTGGCAGTTCAGAGCATGAGTACCCATGAGCTCTGGATTTGAATCCTGGCTGACCACTTGTGAGCTCTATAATCTCAGGTAAGTTACTCAACCTCTTAGCTTCTTCAACCAGCAAATGAGGACAATGATACTTGCCTTACAGAATTATTTTAAGAATTAAATGAGACACTACCTGTGATTTTTCTCAGCCCAGTTCCTGGAACATTGTCAATGCTCAAGAAATGACAATGCTCATTACTGTTATCATCATGGCAGCTGTTTGTTCTCCAACCATGTGCCATAAAAATGAAGCAAACTGTGGAATGGTCGGAAGAGCAGAAACTGTGCCCATCACTCCTGCTCCAAATGGCCAAGGGTCTGAGGCTCAAGACCAGAGGAAGCCAAAGTATATTTCTAAATTCTAATGTTGGTGTCATTTTAGAGAAGGTCTATGCTTGTTTGATTTAATAGGAACAGATTAATTAAAAAATACTTTTCCTTTGCATAAATATTTAATGGAAAATATATATGTATTCAAGGATACCTTAAGGGTAAATTTTAACTAAGACTCCCTTTTAAAGTGATCTGCCACTCAGTTTAAGACAGATTGTTTTTTTCATTGCATTTAACATAAAATTATCAGCAAAATGAGGGAAAAGGAGATCGTTCATCATGTGGTTTACCTCTGACGCATCTCCTCAGTGTTGATGAGGGAGCATCTATGTTTAGTGTGAGCTGAGCCCACACACAGATTATGGTGCAGACCAACATTTACCTGATGTTGGCTCATTAGCAGGTGTGGGTGGCAGTTCGCTAGTGTAAAAGGACCCTGGGCACAGGAAAAGGCAGTGGCTGCCCTCTGGGGCTGCCCTTTCTCAGCCCCAGACACCTCAGTAGGAGAAAGCAGCATCTTCTCACTGAAAAGCTCCCATTAGCAGGCCAACCACAGAATTTGTTGTCCAAAAGTGATACTTTAGAGCTGCACTGTCTGGCAGTCTGCAGCCACACGTGGCTATTTAAATTAATTGAAATGGGACAAAATGGAAACTTCAGTTCTTCCATTACACTGGCCACACTTCCAGGGTTTGACAGGCACATGAAGCAAATGACTGCCATAGTGGACAGAGCGGAAGTGGTACATTTCCATTATCATGGGAAGTTCCGCCGATGGCACCACACCAGCAAAAGAGAAGGGTGCTCATAAGGCGGGGTGTCTGGACAACAGGTGTGAACTGGAACCACACCCTGGGTAAACTGGGGATATACAGCCACTCTATTCTTATGAAAGATATCTCATTTGCGCCTGAAATAAATGGGTATTTAAGAAACCAACCCGGCTGGGTATGGTGGCTCAAGCCTGTAATCCCGGCACTTTGGGATGCTGAGGTGGGTGGATCACAAGGTCAGGAGTCCAAGATCAGCCTGGCCAAGATGCTGAAACCCTGTCTCCACTAAAAATACAAAAATTAGCCAGGCATGGTGGCATATGCCTGTAATCCCAGATACTCAGGAGGCTGAGGCAGGGAATTGCTTGAACCCAGGAGGTGGAGGTTGCAGTGAGCCAACACTGTGCCACTGCACTCCAGACTGGGTGACAGAGCAAGACTCCATCTAAAAAAAAAAAAAAAAAAAGAAACCAACCCATTTCCCAAAGCACAGAGCAACTACAAGTCCATAGCATCAGCAGGCATGTGACGCCAGGAGGAAAGATGCTGTACGTGGAGTGTTTGGTGTCTGAGGTCAAGTGCTGTTCAACAGAATTTCTTGCAATGATGCGAATGCTTTATAATCTACCCTATCCAATACAGTACCCCCCACTGATAGCCACCACAGTTGGCTACTGAGCACTTGAAATGTGGCAACTGTGCTTGAGGAAATAAACTTTTCATTTTATTCATTCGTTAGACGCCTATAGCCAGTGGCTATCAAAGTGGATGGCGTGGCTTTAACAGGCAAATTGCACACTGGAGAGGAGAAATCAGGATTGTTCTCGCCAGGGTAATGTGGGTGTGGGTCAGAAGTGCTGTAGGATGCTGTACTAGGAAGCACAGAACAGCATTAGAGTAAAGCAAAATGGCCCGATGGCTTTGATAACAAAACGGCACCCTACCTCTTTATTTGTGGAGGCTTCCGCGGGGTCACTGGGGTGAAGGGGTGTGCTTGATGACTCTGCACCCAAGGGTGAGGAGCTGCCAGGAGACGGAGACTAGAACACAGCAAGAGGAAACACAGTGAGAATTTGAGGGGACTCGCCAGACACTTGGCTGGGGGAAAGGGGCCGGGAGAGAGAAGCAAAGAAGAATACAACCAAACGGACACTGCGGCGGGGAGAAGACCTCTCAGAAAGGAGCTGCCGACTGTACATAAAACACTGTGCTTTTCAAGCTTTCTTTTTCAAGTCTTGCCATGCTTTCAAAGCAGCTTTTCTAGCTCTGGGCTGTTTTTTGCCCTTAGGCCAAGTGTTGAAAGAAAATAGAGAAAAGGTTGACTATCAAAAGTCATAAATGAATTGAGCTAAGGATATTACACAAATAAATTTAAAACATTTTTTTCTTACTGATGGAGCCAAATACTTAGGGTACCAAACATCTTATAAAATCGCCTGCCCCAAATGATCCAAATGAAAAAGTAAAAATTAAAACATACATTTTAAAGAAGTAGCTGGGCCTGATTTTGATGACTAGAAACTATACCACCTACATTTTTTAAGTCAATTCAAATTTCAAATATTTTGTCCAATTTAGTCTACAGGCTATTGAAAATTCAGAGATATTTTAGCATCCAAACATTATCTTGAATGCTCTTAGAACAGTTCAAAAATCCTTTGTCAAACAGTATATTTGAAAATAAAGCTTAGAAAAATTAGGCCCAGGGAGACTGGCCAAGTTAGGTATGGTATTGCCTGGGCTGATGGGACCCTAGCTCCCTGTGCAGGCAGGCCCTGCTAGATGTGAACAGGAAACTCCTAGGTCAGTGTATACAGAAGGTGTCCATAAATATCTACTGAATGGATGGGCAAATAAAACAAGCAAGTGCAGGGATGGGACTGATACAGGCCCGGAAATCACTCCCCGGCCAATCACCAATCACCGTTATGTGCTCCTGAAATCTTGGGAGATGAAAGGCATTTTCAGGTGAGCCACAGAGATGCTCAAGAATTCTGCAGTGATGGTCTTCTGAGAGGAGGGCTGCACTGCCTCACAGTCTGTTGGCAATGTTTGACAAAAGGCATAAAACACAGAGAAAAACCAAACACAGGTGTATTCTCTCAGGAAGCATGGGGATGTGAGTGTGGGGAGGTAAGTCCTGGGCAAAGGAATAAAACAAACCCTAGTGCTTGCCTCAACCCATGTCTGATTTGTCGGGACTGGCTCCCTTGGGGAAGCTGAGGCACAGAGACATTAGTACAATATCTGCATGGAAAGGGAGAATGTTTCACACCGCAGTGGTGCTGGCGGCGGGGGAGGAGGGGGTGGCGGAGGAGCACACTGATATACAAGGGAGAGCTTGGTAAGCATTGTGTCAAATTAAAAAAAAAAAATCTTTTCCAAAAAGTCTGAATCATGGAAAATATAGAGGGTCACAAATGAACAGAAAGACAATGCAGTGAAATTCATTTTAATTCAGATGAAGAAGTTGTGTGATCCCAGTTTATTGTTGTGAGATTTGAATTTGTTTCTTATGACCTCATACACCTGATTCTAGGCAAGGAGGTGAGGACAACCAACGAACCCCTTAAACATTCACATGCAGACATCAGACACTCTGTGGGGAAGCCAAGAGGGCAGGCCCAGGGTAACAGCTGGCATAAAGAACCCGAGGCCCCACAGCCCCCGGCTGCAATAAAGTAGCCCCGCATGCCTTCAAGAAGAAACATATACAACTTTTATTTGGCATCCAAGAGAGCTGGTGGGTACTTGCTGATTTAGCTCTATGTTTGGCCTACTCCCAATTAATGTAGTAAAGTCTTTATGAGAATTTAATGCCTTTAAATTTCCCCAGTTTTTCAAATCTGAAGAGTTTCTTTGGATATGTATGGTTCTATTTTTTCTCGCAAGTAATTTTCTGTCACAAAGATTTTAAGGGTCTGGCCCCCAGGGAACCTGGTGCAGCTGGATTTTCTTTAATTGCTTGGTTTGAGGGCTGTATCACACCTTCATTAAAAACAATCCTCCAGAGAGTCTCACATTTCCCATTTCTCAATTGCTCCAAATCTTCTAAAAATAAATTCTTTACAACATTATGGGGACCAGATGATCTTAGGATGATGTAAGAAGACAGGTTATACAGACAGTGAGCAGGGGCATGGAAGAGGGAGCCTGGACCCCACAGGAGTGAGGTGACCCTACGGAGCACCCACTTGGAACAGGGGGAGGAGGCACAGATGGGCCTGCAGTGGGCACTGCCCTCGCAGAGGCTCTCAATGTACCCACACCAACCTCATCAGGGACCCTCAGACCTCACGTGCTCTAGCCTTTGGCACACGCCTGAGCTCATTCAAATTTCCTCCCGTTTGAATGTGCAATTAATGACTTCCACCTAGAAAGTTCTCCCTCCTTCTTTCCTACGTTCAATGTTCAGTTCAAAAGCACTCATCTTGCTGAAGCTTCTGCAGACTCTATTCACAGTACATTTCTCTCCACGGCCACATGCCATGCTGTGTAACCATCTGTTCACGTGTATGTCCCTTCTCCCCCAAGAGCTCTCAGGAGGTAGGGAGCTTGTCTTGTTCATGTTCATCATCCAACTGCCTCACCTTGGGTGTTATAAACAGTGGGCACTCAGTGAATGTTTACTGAATAAATGGCTTCAATTTATTCTAGCTTTACAATGTTTTTCAACTTGCATAGGAAGCGGATATGTTACAGACATGCACCCAATGCTTTCTTCATGCTTTAGTGGCCAATGGTAGGCCCTTTTCTGATACAGCATCCCTCTAGTGTGTGTAGAACATTCAATTTGCAGGGTTTTTTTTTTACTAAAAAATTTTTTTTTTTTTTTTTTTTTTAAGAAACAGGATCTAACTATGTTGCCCAGGCAGGTCTTGAACTCTTGGATTCAAGCAATCCTCATGCCTCGGCCTCCCAAAGCACAGGGGTTACAGGTGTAAGCCACTGTGCCTGGCCTCAATCTGCATTTTGAATTAGAGAAATGGTCTTTACCTTTGACAACTGTTACCTGAGCTCCAAGGAAGCTCTTTTGATGCAGAAAGCTGTCCCCAAATGAGAGAAGACCCCATCTAATGGAAGCCTAAAAATCACCACCCCATCGCCTAAATGTCAAGGGTGGACAAACAGTTTCAAAACAGACAAGACCCCATGAAGCCTAAACAATGGTGTTAGTGTTTAACTCATCTCAAATGTCTGCTTAACAAGACCTTTGTCTATTACCTCCAACTTCCACCTTGATATACTCTTAAAAATGGAGGAAAAAAATAGAAGCTACATAATACTGCTAACTTCCAAAGAATTCATTGGAAGTAAAATTTAGGCAATGAAATATGGTAGAAAAAGTAAAATTATTATCACAAATATCTCTATCTGGAGTCTCATGCCTTCTGGGCTGCTGGATGGATATACAATTATAAGCAAATGAGACCATTTGCGTCTGAGGGTGGGATGCAAATGTGGGGTTGGGAGTTCACAAAGGTAAATCCTGAACCTGGACATCTATCTAGGATGCAGTGCCCAGAGATGACTCACCAGCAGCTCCCTGTTCTACATAATTACAAGGTCTCCTTAAGCTAACAACTCATCTTCTGCAGATTATGTTCTAGTAGATTCTCTATAGCTACAATCTAAGTTTTACCACCAGAGCTCTGGGATTCCACAGAGCAGAGCTTTCAGCCTCAAGACCAGGTTCCTGAATGTCAGACAAGAAATGTATCATCCTGTCCATTGGCACTGAGGCCAGAGGTGGGTAAAGCACACAAAAGTATCCTAAGGCAAAGCTGATCACTGATTTTAATTCTTTTTTTTTTTTTTGAGATAGAGTTTCACTCTTTTGCTCAGGCTGGAGTGCAGTGGTGTGATCTTGGCTCGCTGCAACCTCTGCCTCCTCAGTTTAAGTGATTCTCCTGCCTCAGACTACCAAGTAGCTGGGACTATAGGCACACACCACCACGCCCAGCTAATTCTTGTGTTTTTGGCAGAGATGGGGCTAGTCTCAAACTCCTGACCTTCAGTGATCTGCCCGCTTTGGCCTCCCAAAGCGTTAGGATTATCATGGCACCTGGCCTCATTTTAATTCTGACTGAACATCTCTTAGGGGCAAAGATTGCACTCCTTGTGGTAGCAGGGAGACATACAAATAGGTCCTGGAACTTTCAGGTTATGTTTGAAGGGGAGAGAAGCAGCACCACAAACTGTTGTTATTTATTTATTCCTTCAACAGATGTTTCAGTGCCTATCTGTGTTCCTGATCACTGGGCCAGGAAGCAAAGAGAAAGGAGACATGTTTTCAGAGAATGGGAGGAGACAGATATGGAAAGGCAGGGACCCAGCGGGTGGCCAGGATGTTCATCTGTACAGTGGGGACACAGAGGGAGTGGTCAGTTCTGCAGGAGGGGAGGGGTGTGCATCAGGCAATGCTTCGTGGGGAGGTGGTGCTTCAGCTGAATCCCGAACACCGTGTGATCTTCATAGAGTAGCATGAGTCAGGAAAGCAGGGGAAGATACTGGAAACAGAGGCAGGGAGGAGGAACAGCACAGCTCTGGCAGGTGAGAAGCGAGGCTGAAGAGCTGGGTGGGGACTAGAGTCTGGAGCCCCATGGAGGATGGCACAAGGTGTTACCAGCAGCTACAGCTCAGCAACTAGTCTTTGTCCCAGGAGTGGATTTTTTTTTTTTTTTTTTTTTGTGAGTCACAGGGCTGCTTTCCTCCTTAAAGAATCTCAATACAGGCACTCAGAACTATTTCCTGAGTTGAACTGGAAGATCTAAAGGAGTGAGGGATTGAGTTACCACTCTCACCATTTGGAGATCTGCAAAAAGAAACTTTCAAAATTAGGAAAAGTAGATGGGATGATAATAAGAATCCACCAAAGCTGGAGGTAAAGAGTTCCTGCCTCCTTCCAAATAGATGATGAACAATGTTCTATTCTAGAAAGGCCTGAGGACTGGGGCAGGACCTCAGAGAGCAGGACCATCATGTGGAGAGAGATTCAGGGAACTTGAAAGACTTTTGGAGAAATTCTAGTCAAGAGACACACAAAAAGTGAGTTCTTTGTGGGCCATTCATTCAACACTGACATGCTGACAGTGTTGGAAAAAACCCAGATACCTGCCTCCCACAAGAAATTCCTGATCTTTCAGGGGAGGTAAGCCTATAGGTTACAAACACAGGGTGACTTCTGTAAACAGTGGTCACTGTCTGAGTCACTGCAGAAAAACAAAAGTTTTAATGGCACAAAAAGTCACAAATGAGCCAACTACTTATAATGTGCTATAGTCTGAGTGTGTTCCTTAGAATTCTTGTGCTAGAAACTTTGTTCCCTTGTGCAGCAATGGTGAGAGGTAGAACTTTTGGAAGGTGACTGGGTCATGAGAGCTCTATTCTTATGAATGGAGTGATACATTAATGAATTGATAGATTAAGGGGTTATTGAGGGAGTGGGTTAGTTATTGTGAGAGTGGGACTATTATAAAAGTCAGTTTGGCCATCCCTCGTGAACCCCCTTAAACATGTGATGCCCTAAACTGCTTCAGAACTCTGCCGAGGAGTCCCCACCAGCAAGAAAGCCCTTACCAGGTGTGGCCCCTCCACCTTGGACGTCCCAGCCTCCAGAACTAACAGAAAACGGACTAAGACACAGTATCAATGCCCACCCGAACGGTCCTCCACCCCAAATACTAGCATCTATTTATTTGGTCCACATCTTTGTCAACTGGTCTTCTGTTTACTGTTGGGACCATCTGGCATTACAAGGTAAAAACAAAACAAAAATAAATAATAGCAAATAAAGTGCAGAGGTACAAATATTGTAATAATAAATAGATGGATAGCAGAACTGCAAAAAGTTGAAGAAGACAAGGTTGAAGTCTTGATCAAGCCAGCTACCGACAATGGAGAAATTGACGGGGTTGCACTGGTTAATGAAGGAGTGATGAATGGAAAGAGTGGTAACATTAGAGGTGCTTTGAAAGAGAATGACTGGAATATCAAATAATTAAGAAAGGTCCCTAGGGAAACTGAGTCAGTACCTAAATATTTTTGCTGAAATGTCTCTTTTTATGATTGAGATGACCCTTTCTGAACATGCTCCAAAAGTCACATGTGAATTGAAGGTTATTTTGTGTGATTCAGTGACTTTTTTTTTGAAAAAAAAATTATAACTAAGATCAATACTACATTATATAAAATCGGTACTATGCCTCTATTTTACGAATTCATGTACAGTTGGAACTACAACCTAGATGTTAACAGTCAAAAGGTAAACTAAGGTTATATTTATAATCTTTAGTATTGCTTTTCAAGGTAAAGTTCTAACTAAATCACTTCTTACCCATACATTGAGAATGCTGGTCCTCATTTCAAATGAATGAATGTTAAGTAGCTTTTCGAAGGTACACATAGGCAGGGATTCCTTAGAGCACCTCTGCCCCAGTGGCTGAAGTGTGGCATGACGGCTGCCAAGGCAGGCAAGAATAGAGAGCCCTAGAGCAAGGGGCAGAGAGGTCACCTACACTGGCTGGGCCAGAAACCCTTCTAGTGGAAGAGACACAGAATCATCTGCCATCACAGCACTTGGGACTTCAAAGGCTCTGGAATAAAGCCTATGGGTTGAAAAATCAATCAACTCCTAAGACAATGGGTTTAGTCCTCAAAGCCACTATTATCTGCTTTCCTATATTAGGATCCATTTTGAAAAGCATAGGAACACAGTTATGTTTCTCCCTTGAATTTTTTTTTTTTAAATGGAGTCTTGCTCTGTTGCCCAGATTGTAGGGAAGTGGTGTGATCTCAGTTCACTGCAACCTCTGCCTCCTGGGTTCAAGGATTCTCCTGCCTCAGCCTCCCAAGTACCTGGATTACAGGCACCTGCCATCACACCCAGCCAATTTTTGTATTTTTAGTAGAGATGGGGTTTCACCAGTTGGCTAGACTGGTCTCTAACTCCTGACCTCAAGTGATCCACCTGCCTCAGCCTCCCAAAGTGCTGGGATTACAGGCATGAGCCACTGCTGTACCCAGCCCCTTGAAATGTTTTTAATTTTATATTGCAGCTGAACAAGGTAACTTTTGTTTCAGGATATTGAGGTGATTAAATGCTTAAGTCTCAGCATCTGGCAGATCAGAGTCTGAATTCTGGCTATCTCTCATGGCTCTGACCCTGGGCTGGTCATCCATCCTCTCTGATACTTCCTGAGAAATGGGGAAGCAGCTACCGCCCCCCTCCTAAGTGGTCATGAGGATTAGTTGGTGATAATGCACACTAGGGGTGGGTTCAGTGCCTGGGCATGGGCAAAGCATCCAAGTCTTTTATGATTCCAACAGTTAGAAAGCTTATTTCAGCCCCCTGGGAGAGTGCTCACAAGGACAACAAACACCTACGAGGATGTTTTCTTCATCTCATTTCCTTCCTTATTAAAATTTTATTCATGGATAAAACTGAAAATCAAAAAGGCTCTGTAAAATCATACCAAGATTCTACATTAATTCATAAGCCCCAACACTCTTATGGTCTATTGGTAATAAGAGCTTATTACTGGCTAAGGCTAGGGCGTATATACAACTGCTGTGTGCATCTTCTGGCATGTCCACTATCTCCCAACCAAGACAGCATTTCCAAATATAAGGGTTGAGGGTGATGCTATTATAGTGATTGATTTACAAAAGAGAATCAGGACATACGCATGCCTCTACTGTTAATTTATAGCACAGCTCACACACGACCTTGGCACACCACTGATTAGGACACCTGGTGAAATATCCCAGCCAGCCCTAGCCAACCTTCGTGAGTTCCAGCCTGTGTTGGCCTCTTTCCTCCGACGAAACTCAGTGGCAAAAATTCATGGTAATGAAAGGCAGGAGAACATAATCCTTTAAAATGTACAGTTTTGCCAAATCCATCTGCGACTGAGTTATTTAGTAACTTCACGTATGTGGAACAATACAGAGAACCTGAGAGTAAGGTGTTTGGTTTTTATTCTTTGAGTAAGCAGCCAACCTGCTGCATAAGACTATAGCACTAAGAGCCCATGAACTCCTTCACCAGACACCTGTCATTAAGTACCTATTTACTGTCATTTAAAATGCAGGTTTAAAAAGCTCTGAACAAGTCAATCCTCAGTTCAAAAGTCTTTAGTCATTCTTTTTTGCTTATAGAACAAATTCTAGACTCTTTACCTCAGCACTTAAGGCATTCCAAGGGTTGGCCTTAATTCTTTTACTGTTCTTTTCCCCCTTCTGCTTCCTATTCTCTTTCATCAATCCAAACTGAACTACTTTCTGTTCCCAGCATACCACCTGCGTTTCTGCACAGTGTCTTTGTTTATGCTCTTGTCTGAACTCCTCACATACAGGAAGCTACAGCAGTGCATCTCCATTTCAAGTAGAACTTCTTTCATGCTGCCTTCTCAGTTCTCTTAAGCGAAAGGAAACCCCCCTTGTAAGAACTGTCTGCATGCATTATATCTGCACCATTCTTATGGTACCTTACTATCTCCCTTCTATTTTTTTTTTTTTTTTTTTTTTTGAGACGGAGTTTCACTCTTGTTACCCAGGCTGGAGTGCAATGACACGACCTCGGCTCACCGCAACCTACATCTCCTGGGTTTAAGCAATTCTCCTGCCTCAGCCTCCCAAGTAGCTGGGATTACAGGCATGCGCCACCATGCCCAGCTAATTTTTGTATTTTTAGTAGAGACGGGGTTTCACCATGTTGACCAGGATGGTCTCGATCTCTTGACCTCATGATCCACCCGTCTCGGCCTCCCAAAGTGCTGGGATTATAGGCGTGAGCCACCACGCCCGGCCTCTCTCTTCTATTTTATATAATGCTACAGGATAATAATTACAATATTTTAATAAGCACCACAAAGGCAGGATTTATCGTTAGCTTAAATGTTTTCTCTCCCAGTGCCTCATACAGAGACCCCATAAAATATATAGCAGGAGTTAAATAAATGTGTTGAATGAGTGGAAGCATGCATACACAACCATCTTGTTGTACTGGAGGAAAAGGAAACAAAATGTAGGTTTACATACAGAGTGGGTCTGAACGCACGCAGCATTACTTCTCAAGGTCCACTGTCCTCAGACAGCTTTGCACTTATGCTTCTGGTTTATCCAGCTTTATCTCTTTTTTCACATCGATGTACATTGTTTCCCTTACTGATCCAAGTGTTTTAGATTAACCTTATTCCACATTAGAATTATTTTTAAAAACCCCAAACATATGATTAGTTTTTTTCTTGCCCCAAGAAAGGTTTGTGCTTCTAAAAATTGAAACTGGTTAAGAAATTCATAATTATTCAGTCTCAATTTAAACTATATTATCAATGCACATTTGTATTTCTTTAATGTGGTGAAGTAGAAAGTTATCATAGCATTGTAGGGGCATAATTATGTTATTAAAATGATAATAGCCTGGGCTTAATGAAATGTTTTATATACACATTTATAATGAATTCAATTAATACCAATGAAACATTTTGAGATAACCATCAGCTATTCTAACCATTTTTGTTCTCTCTTTTCCCACAGGCAAAGTCCTCCTGTTCCCAACTCCAAGTTGGTTAAACCCACGTTAAAGGTATAGGTTGAAAACATGGATCACTCAGAGCCTCAGAGAGCCTTGCACAGCAGCAATCTCCTCCAACAGAGGGTGATTCATCACCAGAGCCCACACAAATAATTCATTTTCTCACTCTCAAAAAGCTTCTGAAGACATGTTCTCAAAGGCAAAAAAATTAACCAATTACTATATCAGTGTAAGGGTGACACAAGTTCTCATCTGATAAAGCTGACCTAAAACAGAGGTTATCTCTTCCCCCTTTCAAACAGCCTCACTGAATTTAGCCGAAATGCATTACAATTTGGAAAAATAAGGGAGTCTTTATTCATTTCCACATTTAAGTCCATCCATTCCTTGACGGTGTTCCCACACTCATTCCCAGACCACTGGCCCTTAGCTCTGTGGGAGAAAAAAAACCAAAGCCACTTTTAATTCCTATGAAGAGATGCAGCTAAAAGCACAAGGGGATTTGCTGTAATAGCCACATTACCTGCTAAGAACAATCATAGTGACCATTTACAGACGCCTTACTATGTGTGCCAGGTACTGTACAAGGGTACGTTATATCCATTACACCTCTCTGACTAGCAAAGCAGTTCCTATATGCAAGGTGCTAATCTCCATTCATTTTCATTAGCATCACAGAAGCACAAAACACAACACAGAGCATAGAATCGAAGGTACAGTGCCCAAAGTGACTCATTTATTAGAATGTGGAGAATCAGAATGCAGCACTGATGGGGAGAAAGCAAGGAGCACAACTCCTTTCCAAGCACCCCTTCTGAGTGGTTGAGCAGCCTTTGCTCTGTCCTGGCCCTCTTGGACTTCCAAGCCCCAGGCAAACCTGATTCCATTGCCTCTTGTCTGGGGTAATGCACACTACCCCTCTCTATTCCTGCTGTACTAACTCCTACCATCAAGGGAAATGCAGAGACCAACTTACAACCTGACAGGATGAGAAGAAGAAAATAATAAGCAAAGCAGCAAATGTGGTTTTCAAGCCTTAGGATCCACCTACCTCTCCTTCATGACACTCAAATTGGTACATCCAAAAGTTCTCCATCTTTCCAGTGCTGTTTGGCCAGCTCTAGTGCCTCCACTTGTGAGCTGAGGCTAACTCCTGACCTCAGTACTCGGGTGAGTTGTTTCCAGTGGTGTTAGATGCCCGAGTCAATCATGCAACTGGTAACAGGAGATGTGACCACCTCCCAGGGTGTCCGACCCCTCCGCATTAACCCCTCACTGCCTGAATGGCCCAGGTAGTTGTGCGTCACTGCTGGGCATCAGCAGCTGATGTTTCTGAGAAGGGACTGGCCTAACCCTCCTGGCAGCGGCACCTACTATTTCTCGGCTCTGAACTGCTACCAGAAACTTTCACACACCCCAAACTCTGCTACGTTTATAGAACCTGTGAAAAAGCATCCAGCTCATGTGGAAAGAAGGGGTGGGAGTCGGGGGAAAAGAGGTTCTCTCAGGACTTGCATCAGGATGAACCTGGGCATGTGGGAAGGGGCTGGAGGACACTGCAGCAAGCTAGGGGCCACACCTCTGGCCACAGGAAATCTCTTCACCTTTACCAAAAGCCTGTGACAGCCTCACGCTGCAGTCTGGATAAGGCGTATGGCAAGCCAGCGACACCAACACAGAAGAGAGCTGCCTCCAGGGCCAGCGTGGTTTGAACCAAACCAACAGATAATCCTACACGGGGCTCAAAAGCTGGATTGTATATGCTGGTCCAGACTAGACCAGAGGAAGGTCAAGACAAACACAGGTAGAACTGAGTTAGAGGGAGGAGCTCTTGGAAACAGAGGCAGCAGTGTGGTTCTGAAGGCAGGAGGCAGACAGAGAGAGACCTCCACAGAGAGACACCCCCAGAGGTAACCAGCCTCTCACTGATCTGTGGCAATGGGGAAGGATGTGGATGCATGAAAAACACTCATCTGATTAGATGACTTTAGCCTTCTTTCTCATCAAACCCTTTACCAGGCATGCTGGCAGGTCTTTCTGTGAGCCTACCTGTTTGGTTAACGTGCTATGACAGGACCAAAAGGTAGAAAAAAGAGACAAAAGGGCCTGTGAGCAATCCACAGCTGGCAAATCCTCCCACACTAGTTGACAGTTTCCTGTGCTGTGGACAAGCTCTGCAGGCCAAAGTGAGAAACAGGACCAGAGAGAGGGTGTCCTCTGGCACTGCCCTCTCCCTCCTCATTGTTCTGGCATTTCTGACCACTATTCCTGGCAGTCTGATTGCACCTACTCTAATCCAGATCAGTGGGATGCAAGTCCCATAGCTGTTAGCCACCATTCCAGAAAGCCCTTTCTAAATGATGAGCACTGCAGGAGGTATCTCTTCCTACTTTTCAGCTCTGGGCATCTCTCAAAACACTTTCTTCTTTCTATTAATCATTTAAAAAGAGAAAATCTTGGGGTGTTGATTCTCAAAGAGCCCAGACTGAATACTCCCTACCATTTAACTCTCTCTAGCCCATGGTGCAGCCATTTCCCCCATGATCACTCTTGAAAATTGCACTGGTTTCCATTTATGAACTGCTCAGAACAGGATGGGTGAAGCTGTTTAGTGTTCACTGCTGCTGTGAAAAGCTTGCAACTTTTTCAGTTATTACTCGGAAATGACCAGCACATGTAAGTCACTAGTCAGACTCCAAGAAAACTGCCAGGTCTTCTGGAAAGTTATAGAAAGCATCTATCCAGTGTCCTATTGGCACAAAAGAACTTATAATTCTTTCCCTGGCTCTTTTGTTTTCATTCTTTCTTCCCTTTCATGTTCATTCTGCACCTGAAACCTATTTAATTATTTATCACCACCTTCTCCATGCCTCATCACTAATGGATAACACCTGTGATGGAAAACTCCCCTAGCAGCTCAAAGACGGTTGAGATGGAAGCATGAGGATCCACGTGCCACATGCAAGGGAGAAACCAAGCACCCAGATGCTGGCCAGTCTCAAGGCCTGCTCTCTCCTGCATGGCTCCCTCAGCACCAGCAAGGCCCCTTAACTCTATGCTTCCCAAACTTTTTGCATCATGGCACACAGGGAAATGTTAATATGTGTACGACATACTGGGTCACACGGAGAGGACCTGGATGCCACGATGAGGCTGCACAAAGGTTGAAGACAACATGCCTGGTGGCCCAGGTCACCCCCCATCCCCAGAGTCCAGGAGAATCATCAGCACACTGGTTGAAAGCTCTGCCTTATAAGAGGGTCTTTACAGCAAATTCTTTTGACAATGGCAGTCCCTTGGATATAAAGTTGAAATCCTTCTCCTTCTGAGCAGTCCACCATGGCCCTGCTGTTTCTTCAGGACAACACCTCCTCTTTTCCATTTCCCCAGCCCTCCCTAGTCCCAGCTTTCTCTGACATGGCCCCTGCCTCATCTCTGTGCTGGCTCTCACACACCTTCCCTTTTACACCACTTCAGTTGCATTGTCCATCGGTCACTTTGGGATCTGCAAATCTGCCTCCTCTCAGCCAGACAACAAAACAAACACAGCCCAGGAGTTGGGAATGGCTGACAAGGTCAGCTGGGGAGGACAAGGCCAGCAGCTGCTCTGCCCTAAATTTCAAGCCCAGCAGCTCTTTGCTGGCATGTGACAACAACAGATACCAAACATTGTAGGCAAGCTTCTCAGATGGCTCCCAGTCATCTCCACCACCTTGTATTCAGCCTCTTGTGTAATCTCCTCCCTGGGGAGGGAGCACGGCTTAGTAACTTACTCCAAGCAATAAAATACAGCAAAGGTGACAGCATATCACCCAGTGACTGGGTTACAAAAAACTATGACTTCCATCTTGCTATCAGACTCCATGACCTTCTCATCCTGCATACTTTATGAATCAAGATGCCAAGTGTCAGACAGCCCACATGGCAGAGAACTAAGGATGCCTCTGGCTAACAGTCAACTGGGAACCAAGACCCTCAGCCCCACTGCCCATGAGGAGCTAAATCCTGACCACAAGCACATGAGCTTGAGATGACTGCAGGCCACCTGACCCCCTGACGGCAGCCTCCAAGAGACCCGAATGGAGAGAAACTGTGAGATAATCAAGGAGGGTTGTTTTATGCCACTAAGTTTTGGGGCAATTTGTTAGACAGCAACAGATAATTAAGACAACAAATAAGGATTCAGATGAAAGGCTCAAGAGCAGAGGACGCTCGAAGGTCTGGCTTGGGGCTTGACAAAGGACTAGCTTACATGGTATATTCTGTACCAGCAGAGCCTGTGTCTAAGCCAGTCAGAGCCTCTATCTGTTATTGCTGTATACCTGGGGTCTTGCACAGTGCCTGATCTATAGAAGGATCTAAAAGTATTTATTGAATGAGTGAATGATAAATTACAAGATGTACTTTCAGATTTTGACTAAGGACAGTAGTCATGAACTCTCTCTAGTTAACTGGAAAAATAAGGAACAGTATAGCTTTGAGGCCATATTTCTTATTCCTATCTGTAGCTGGTGTTCAACAAAACACAAAGGTGTCAGCAGAGAAACAACTATAACAGCTCAGCTCAATCTCTTTGCATGGTAGATGGTTGAGAGCACATTTATACCTTTGACACCATTCACTTGTGTAAGAAGTTTCTCATCCTTTTCTGAGGTCCATCTGGAAAATATACTGGGTTCCATTTCTGCTGTCCTGGCAGTGGATCCTTTGGTTCTAAGGTTATGCTTCTGGATAAGCTTCTGGGATGTTGACCTAGCGGGTCTGCCAGCCCCATTTATTCTATACAGTCTGGATCATATAAGAAAATAAAGTTGGTTTTAGAGCTGACACTGGAATGTATACTCTTCTGCAGCAGGTAAAGGGAACAATCAGAGAGAAGGATGCTTGGAGTTCTGTCCTCTTAACACCACAAATGGAGACAGACTGGGGCTAGCTATCCTAGAACCACCCATGCCCTCCCTAAGAATATATCACATTCCAACCAGGAATCAATTCCCTTGGGGAAGTAGGGCTCCAACTGAACACTTATCCTAAATTCAGTCTACTGGATTTCAGGTCCCATTTCAACTTCATCTCTTGCTAACCAGATCCTGGAAAAGTTTTGTCTGACCAGAACTCTGCAAGGTGTCATGAGCAAGAGGAAATCTCTCAGTTCAGCATGCCTTAACAAGAATCCTTCACAAAAAATGGCATCAAAATTTTTGTGAAGAATCCTTCACAAAAATGGCAGTTCTTTTCACTCGCCCTTGTAAGCTTGACAACATAGCAGCAAGGTCAACAGGATAAGATGCTGCTAACAAGTCTTAATGAATTAGCACATACACTTGACCTTGGTCAGCAGTCTCCTAGCAACGGTAAAAAAAAAAATCCATGTCGGTGGCTGAATTCAGGGCAGAGACCGGGTATCATCAAGGAAATCAAGGCTCCAGATGAGGTCTTGGTGCTCCTTTACCCTCATTACATCATTTTTCTCCAAGCTTTTTTTTTTTTTTTTTAAAAAGGTGGATGCAAAAGTACACATGATCAGGGCAGGTATTCACGCCAAGCCCTTAATTCCCAGGATTTTGACAATACCTCTGTCTCAGCAAGAGAGTGGCTGGTTTCTGATTAAGAAACACTAGTGCTGAAATTGTTTCCTGCTTCAAAATACTTTCTCCATTAGTCACCGGAATGAGAAATAAAATGCCAATAAAAAGTAAATGTTATCTGGAGGGTGGTGCATGTTGCCATTATCACTAATTAGCAGTTTAGTTTGACTTAATCAGACCAACCCTGGAAGAAAAGGCTGAGGGTATAATGCTGCTTAAGGTGGAAGCCGAGAACTAGGGTCACCTGAGTGCCTGACCAGAGGGGCAGTCCAGTGGGGGACCTGAGTGCTGAGGACAGCAGAAAGGAAACAGCAGCCCAGAGAGGGTGAAGAAGGGCTGTTAAAGCCCAGCCCCCTTATTCAGTTCGCCAGTGACCAACCCCAGTGTTAAGTGAGCGTTGACTTCCAAAGGTAATTGACAAATCAAACTTGTGATTCTTATTTCACGTTTCCATAGAGGACTCAACATCTGCAAAACCATTTTCTCTCACAACTACCCAGGGACATAAATCTGATTAACTCATTTTACTGATGAGGAAACTGAAGCCTGGGAGGAAAGCAGGTGACCAACTCAAGGTAACTGCAGCAGATCAACTGTAAGGCAAAAGATGTACATATGATGGACACTCTGAGCAGCGCATCTGTGTGACTTGCTCCAAGAGAGATACAGGAGAAGGAGGAGACACTGACAGTGAATGACAGAGGCAACAGGTTAACGCATACGAGAAAAGTGGAAAATGAGATCCTAAAGCATTCAGTGTTAAACTCTGGTCCACAGTCTAAGCCAGTGTTTACCAATTTTGACTGAATCTCATTAATACCCATGCCACGACCCAACCTCCAGAGGCTCTAATCAAGAAGTCTGGGGCCTTGAAATCTATGTTTAAAGAGCAAAGCCCTGACTTTAGTTAATGGGAATGTGACCTGGATAGAGGGAAGATCTGTATGATTACAAGTGTGGGGAAGAGGCCAGTCCAGATAACTATAAAGACATTTAGCATTTTTCATCTTAAAGATGATCATGTTTATAGCCAAATCACATTTCCTAACTCCCAGGACTACATGGGCTCCAGGATGTAACTGGGTTATACTTGAAATTCAATGATCTGTGATATATCTGTTCCTCTCCCAGCACCTTCCTTTCCTCTCCAGTACAGCCCCAGTACATTTATCACAGAAAATATGACACTTTGGGAGGCCAATGCTTGAGGCCAGGAGTTTGAGATCAGCCTGGGCAACATAACAAGACCCTGTCTTTACAAAAAATCACACACACACACACACACACACACACACACACACACACACAAAATAATTAGCTGGGCATGATGTCATGCACCTGTAGTCCAGCTACTAGGTAGGTTGAGGCAGGAGGATTGCTGGAGCCCAGGAGTGTGAGGCTGCAGTGAGCTAGGACTGTGTCCTTGCACTCCAGCCTGGGTCATAGAGTGAGATTCTGTCTAAAGAACACGTGGACAGTGCATAGTTGGGGTAGGGGACGCAACTTTTCTAAAGACTACTGGGCAGTTTATTGAGCATACACTTACTCAGTAAGCACGTCAGACACCTGACTGTGGCCCTATGAGATGCAACTCTGACTGGAAACTGACAACAAAATTCTCTCGGGCTAAATCGTTCATTTCTTTCCCTGTTGTTTGTCCCATCACTTCTTGACACAGTTTCACATATATACTGTCTGGTGAGACAATCCATTAAAAAAGTTGAGAAAGATTCCCCTTGGGAGAGGGGTCAACAAAAAGAAAAAATTGGAGCCCAGAGGGTTAAAAAAGATCAGTCTTATCCATCATTTTCTTTTATTCCAGAGAGTACAAAGTAACCGAAGAATTTGCCTTCTGGTGTGCACATCACTGGACAAGTTTTGCTCTGGTGACTTCTAGATGGTGATGATCTGGTATCAGTGGGGGAGACACCTGCCAGGCAACACATCTTGCCTAGAGCTGAACTGACTGGTGAGACTCTAAAGATGAGTTAAAATAATCAAAGGCAATATTTCCAATCTAGGTGGTATCAAAACAAACATTCTCCCATCTCCTTTTGTTTCTTTCTTGGTTGAAATGAATCATTTCCTCTTCAAATGGGATTGTAAGGTGAAGCCTTTTCATTTTAAAGGTGTACCAGTAAGATCATTACATCTTTAGAAAAATTACTCCAGTTGCATTAGGTCCTCACAGTTCATAGAAAAATGCCTCATTTTGTTGTTGTTATTGACAACTAAGGTCTGTTACTTAGAGCATTATTCCCCACTGACAGATATGACACTTCACTGCGGATCCTAAGTTGCAGAATGGGCCATTAAATGCACCCTGGTAAAAGACGGCATCTCAAAAAGATTTCATTTTTGAAGTAAAGCCCATTAACCTACATAAGTATACAAACCCGAGGAGAAATGAATGCATCCACACTTCACCTCGGCAAGCATCACTCCCACTGCAGTTAGTATTCCTGCTGCTATACTTCCCACAAATGTTCTGTGCTTTCCAAACTAAGCACACTGTCAAGCCCACAGCTCCTGAAGCCTTCAGGTTTTTCATTGTCAAGGTGTAAATTCACTTGCCAATTAGTGCTCTTCACCTTAAGTAGTACCGCCCCCGCTTTGACCTACTTTTTATTTCTTTACTCTTATGTGTGTCAAGTAAGCCAAATGCAAGCGTGTGTGCTT
The DNA here is from genome assembly GCF_030222135.1 of Aotus nancymaae. Classification (NCBI taxonomy): domain Eukaryota; kingdom Metazoa; phylum Chordata; class Mammalia; order Primates; family Aotidae; genus Aotus; species Aotus nancymaae. The sequence goes on along the minus strand of NW_026988455.1, from coordinate 43,434,889 downwards.
AACACAAACACTGTAGGAAATTAAAGACTTAGTGCACTCATCTTACCATATAACATAGTTAATAAAGCAGTCATTTCTTAGAAATTGTGTACAAAATGTACAGAAGTGTTTGCCTCTGTGTTTACAGGAAAGCAGTAACAATGAGATGGTTCCTTTGTGCAGTAAGTCATCTCTGAAGGATGATTTCTACTCTTGCATATTTTTCATTTAAAGCAAAGAAATACATGAATCTACTTTTAAAAGTCAAACAATATCATGCAGTTTATGGCAAAAATCAAAGTCTTCCCTGTCCCTCCCACTCCAGGGTCCCGCTCCCAATTCTTCTGACGTTTTCCCCCAGGTGTGTATTTCCATATTCATCAATAGCATGTTTATACTGCCTCACCTTGGTTTTTCAATTTTAGATATTGCTTCCTGGCTCTACTATAAATAACTGAGATTTACCTCTTTCATATTACATGCACCCTCATCCTCTCAATATTACAATTTCTGGTTAATCAATATTCAGTGCTTGTATTCTGAAGACTATACTCTTCTCTGCTGAGCTACAATGCATATTGTGATTGCATTTCTTGCCAATATAACAATTTCTTTTACTGAGGTAAATAATGGAATTGTTTTTCCATTTGCTTAGTCTTCTATGGACTGACCAATAATTTATGCCAAACTCTCCTAAAACCATCTAAAACTCCTGGTGGTACAAATTTATCAGGAAATCTCTCAGTTCCACTCTTTCTAGAGATTGCCTAACTCGAGCCCTTTGAGCAGAAGGTCACACAGGATTGGCGGCTGGACTTCTGCACCGTTATGATCCTTGGATCTCCTTTCCCATCACCTGGGGATTCTCCCTGCTGCATTCCCGGGTTGGGTCCCCCGTTTCCTGGATTTTGCACCTTTTTCTTGGTTTATGCTTCCACGCACGAAGAGCAATCCTCCAGTAGTTTCCTGAGAATGGGTCCACGCAAGGTCAATTTTCTGGGACACTGCTTGTCTGAAAACATCTTTATTGTACATTCACACTGAATTGAAGATAGACTGGCTGTAGGCCCCCAGCTTCCAGTGTCGCTTGTGACAAGTCCAACATCATTGTGTTTCCTGATCATTTGTTACTTGTTTTTATTTCTCTGAAAGACTGTACAATCTTCTCTTTCTCCCTCCTGTTCTGAAACTTCTGTGGGTCTTTTCTACTTCATTATTCTACGTAGGTACCCAGTAGACGCTTTTAATCTGGAAGGTCGTGTGTCCTTTGGCTCCAATACATGGTCTTTCATAACTTGCCCTTCCATTTTATCTTTGTTTCTACTACTTTCCACCCTTTTGCCATAATTGTCCTATTGTTTTAAAAATTTCCTCAATTTTGCTGCCTTGGTTTGTCCAATTGACTTTCCATTGCTTTATGTCTTTGTCTTTCATGTTAGAAATGTTCTTTAAATGTCTGGTGATCCTTGGCTGTTCACTCATATTTAAGAGTAAATCCCCAGAAAGCCTATTGGAAGATCATGTACTCATGATGCAGGAGCCATCACTATGGGGTGATCAGGTGGAAAGCCAGGTGTTGTACTGGGAACCCCCCTCAAAATTAGTATCTGTAGTATTTTCTCTTGGGCCTTTTCAGAGAAGAATATGCTTATCTGCTGGGGACTAGGGGTCCCAAGTGGGTTGGATTCTAAGCCTGACAACTAAGAGTTCTAAGGTATTCTCAAGGTCTCACTTCTTAGAGGGCCCTTTGTTCCCCAAGATGCCTTGTTTCCATTTCCAACATCTGCCATGTCCCTAATTCCAGTGCTTCTCTGCTTAACCCGTTCCTTACAGAAGCCTCCCATCTTCTGGAGAGAGGAGGAATCGCCTGGTTTCACAGGCTGGAGAAGGCATCAGGAAGTTTAATGTCTCCCGGGACAGCCTTCCAAATAATCCTCTCCTTTCTTCAGCCATACCCCTCATGCTTCTGCCACCTGAGGTAACCAGTGTCTCAAATTCCTGAGCCTTTTTTGGGGGGTCTACCTCTACATCCTCACAAACACTTGGCAGAAGAGAGAAAATAGAAACCTCATCACTGTGTTAGTCAGGATGGACCAGGCTATGTGGTGATAACAGATCACCCCAAAATCTCCATGGCTTAAAACGATAAAGGTTGATTCCTCTCCCTCAGTACATGTCCCAGCCCTGCCCAATGTGTTTTTCGAGACCTGTGCTGACAGAGGCACAGCCATCTTGTGAGGTTGCCCCCTTAACACGAGGCTTCGAGGTTTGTTTCCACTGGGGAAGAAAGCATGACCTTTGCTGCTCCCGCTTGGAAGCAATACAATTCAGGGCTCACATTTCCCTGGCCGTGCCTAACTTCTAGGGGATGAGAAAGTGCTGTCTGTGTTTGAAAAAATCAGAGAGCTGGAAATGCTGGGGCACACTAATCCCCCTATCATAGCCAGTTACCACTTGGGTGTTGCCAAATTTTGTTGCGCTCATCTGTTGTTGTTTTCTCTGTCAGCCTTTGTGCTTTTTATCATTTTACTGGAATTCTAGGAGGCAGCAGAGATAAACACCCTTTCAAGCTGTATACCACACCACTTAAAGTAGCTAAAACCCTCCAATTTACACTGTGTGTTTGCTAACATCAATCTCCCTGAGTCTACTGTAATTCTGTTCTTGAATGATTCTGTTGCCTAAAGACAGATCAGTAGGCTATGGCTTTCTGGAACTGGTCTTTAGGCCAGGCATGGTGGCTCATGCCTGTAATCCCAGTATTTTGGGAGGCAGGTGGATCACCTGAGGTCAGGAGTTCAAGACCAGCCTGGACAACATGGGAAAACCCCATCTCTACTAAAAAATACAAAAATTAGACAGGTATGGTGGCATGCGCCTGTAGTCTCAGCTACTTGGGAGGCTGAGACAGGAGAATCACTAGAACCTGGGAGGCAGAGGTTGCGTTGAGCCAAGATTGTGCCACTGCACTCCAGCCTGGACAACAGAGTAAGATACCATCTCAAAAAAAAAATAAAATAAAAAGAAAAAGAAAAAGAAAGAAAGAAAAGAAAAGAAAAAAAGAAAAGAAAGAGGACAGGTTTTCATTATTAATATTTTTCAAGAAGGGGATTGGGAGATAGCTCTGAAGTATATACTTGGAAAAGTAAAACTCCTTACTGGAAGAAATGCACGTAAGTATTTAAAAAAAATTTTTAGAACGCAGTTATTTTCTCACAGTGCTGAGCATGTAATAGATGTGTTCAGTAAATTCTTACAGGTTAGCAATCACGTTTTCTCTTTCTATGCAACCCACCAGCAAACAAATGCCAGTTTGCTCCAAGTAAAAAGTGCTTAAATTCTGGGGGAATTAAAAGTACTTTAAAAGCAGATTTAGCTCTTAGCAATGATGGCTGACGAATGGCAATATAGGTGTTTTTTGTTTCCTTTTATTTGCTTTATTATAGTTTCTGATCTTGCCATTTTGAGAATCCAAATACTCAAAATACTGATTTTGTAAGAATACCATTTCTCCAGGTCTCCTGACCATAATTATAGTGAAATAGCTCGTTTTGCTAAAACCATATCTGTGCTAATAAAAGATTTAGTTAAATATTAAATCCACAGCACTTATATGGGGAAAGTACCCAGATAATACATTTTTTCCTTTAAATCAGTAGTTCTCAGTCTTTCACATGTTTATGAATCTCAGGGAAAGTTTACACAACAAAATAAATTAAAACAAAAAACCAGATCACTGAGCCCCACATCAGGTATTGTGGTTTAGAAAGGAAGGGCAGTAACTTGCATTTCTAACAAGGTACCTCCCAGATAGACTTCAGACCACATGGCTTTAAAATACTTTTCCATTTTCTGTAACAGCATACATGGAGAATGAGTGTTCAGTAAATATTTTTTGATGCTGAGATGGAAATCAACAGAATATAATATCATTATATTCTTATAATACCATTAAAGAGATAGCAAAGGAAGGTCCTTCCTATAAACATGGCATGACAGATGAAATACAATCCACAAATAGCTTTAAAAGGACTGGTGGGATACTTTAAAGCACAGGCTTTCAGTTTCGCTTTATATTAACTATTCATAATCCAGTGATCCATAGTGATTTCTTAGCATCCAGCTGAATTTCTGACATGGTGGGTTCCTAAAGCATCATACAATGTTCTATAATTAATTCTACCTTTTGAATGAAACAGCATGCAAGAGAGTTAAGCTGTTCTAGTTCAAATGAATAAAAGCCAGCCCCTAGCCCTACCGTAGGCTGTGCTGTGGACTCATCGTGAGGCTGCAGTGGCAAATGTTTAAGCAGGTCATTTTAAGGAGCTGGCGCACTGGAAAAAGCTGAAGGAAGAGGCCAGCATATGGACCAATTGTGCCTGCAGTTTTTTCCTCTGGTGGCTTTCCAGGTTTCTAAAAGGATACAGAAGCCAGCCTTTTGCCAACTCCCTACTTTTGAAAACCTGCTCTATTTCCACCCCATTTGCAAAATGCTTGCTGCAATCTCTCCTGGCTGAGAGGAATCTGGAGACAGCTGGAGGTCAAGGAGAATTCTACATGTGAATGCACCTGTTTTTCACCAAATCAGAAGCCTAGAAAACAGAGAGAGAGGACGTGTCTGAACTCACTGACCCAATGCTGCCCCCTTGCTGGGGAGAATGAAATTCCCTTCCCTACTGGTTTCTAACCTTTCCTAATCCGCTAACAGCAAATGCTGACTATTCCTTAAAGAGGAGGTGAATGCTACCACTCTGACCTGCATGGCTCTTTATGTGTAAGTAAAATGAACAAATACTTTACAATAATGGTTTCTCACGCCAAGGGTATATATTGAGAAACAGCCTGGTGTAATCACAAAATGGAGAATTAAATGAAATTGAATGTAAGCTCTTGACCCTTATCTTACTCCAAGATTCATTTTTAAATGAAATGCTTAAAAATTATGCAAGAGTATGGAAAGGGAGAGTAGAAGCAGAAAGAGAATCTTTATAGCAAACGAGTCAGAGCAAAGGTTAGTCTTCCTGATATATTCTGAATAGGCTGTGACACCTAATAAGCCTGCCATGTTATCACATTTCTTAGGTATTTCAAAAATGGAAAATGTCAATGGTGGCATCAATTTCTTTGTGTAGCTCTTCACAATGAAACATAATTTGGTTTAAAATAGAATACACATCTTTTGTGAACTGGGAAGGATGCCCTGTTACCACCAGATGTGAAAATTAGGCACCTACTGAAGCCTATAATGAGGTACAGAGTGGATGAAAAAACTGCAGAGTCCGGGTGTTGTGTCTCATACCTGTAATCCCAGCACTGTGGGAGGCCGAGGCAGGTGGATCACCTGAGGTCAGGAGTTCAAGACCTGCTTGGCCAACATGGTGAAACCAGATTTCTATTAAAAATACAAAATTAGCCAGGCGTGGTGATGTGTGCCTGTAATCCCAGCTACTCAGGAGGCTGAGGCAGGAGAATCACTTGAACCCAGGAGGCAGAGGTTGCAGTGAGCCAAGATGGCGCCATTGCACTCCAGCCTCGGCAAAAAAAGTGAAACTGTCTCAAAAAACCAAACCAAAACAAAAAAAGCTGCTGAAACTGGCCAGGTGCTGTGGCTCACACCTGTAATCCAAGCACTTTGGGAGGCCGAGGTAAGTGGATCACGTGAGGCCAGGAGTTGGAGACCAGCCTGGGCAACATGGTGAAACCCCATCTCTACTAAAAAATGCAAAAATTAGCCAGGTGAGGTGGTGCGCACCTATAAGCCCAGCTACTTGGGAGGCTGAGGTAGAGAGGCAGAGGTTGCAGTGAGCCAAGATCACATCAATGCACTCCAGCCTGGGTGACAGAGCAAGACTCCATCTCCAAATAAACAAACAAACAAAACTGCAGAAACCACTGGCATGAAAAGGCTCAGAAGGACTTCCTTGGTTTCCTCTAAAGAGGGCACACCACCCATCCCAAATCGTCAAAGGATTGATTTAAGGCAGTTCTCAAATTGTGGTCCTGGGACCAGCAGCATCACATGGGAACTGTTAGTGACAATGTTGAACTTCAGCTGAGAACCAGAAAAACAAAATGAAGAAATATCCCCATCCTTTTGTGTTCTGGGAAATTCCTTCCCCTCTGACTTAGAGTAGGAATGCTCTTCTTGTTTAACTATGACAAGGCCAAACGCAGACCCTCTACATTCCCATTCGTTCTTCACAAATGATCAGCTGAACGGCTTGCTAGCCAAACTTTGGTTAAATTTCTCTCCTTCCCCAGTGCGTGGACTGGCCAGCATACAATCGCTCCTGAGAAAACGCTGGTCTCAGGTAGAAACAGTCTCTGATCCACAGCACATTCACCTTCCTCCCACCCTTTTCATGCCACTTTCACACACCCTGTTCTTTCTACTTGGCTATTCCTACCTATAAAACAAACCCCATCTTGTGCCTAACTCTAGAGACCCTAAAAGATCTTAAGGTCAGAAGTTCTCCTATGTCAACAGTCCTTCCTCCCTATAATGAAACCGCACCTTTCTCTCCTTTGCAATAATCCTTTCCAATGAAGTATCTCCTTCCTCAATCAGGGCTTGTTTTTTATTTGGCATTAGAAATACAAATTCTCGGGCCCTACCCCACACTTTCTGAATCAGAAGCTGTGCGGTGGAGGGTGATGTGTCCAAGAACGCATCTCTCACAAGGCCTCCAGGCACAGTGTGGGAACCACTGATTTGAAGCCATCCTGCTAAGAATCTGATTAATGCATTCAACACTTTAACTCTCTCCTGCTGGTATTTCATTCACGAGAGTTTAGGTGCACGCTGTTTCTGAGGCTTATGGTGGAAAAGTTCTTAGCGTCCCCACAGACTGCTTCCCGTAACGGCACTACCCAGGGACATACAAGGCCATGGGGCGCCATCTCCCTCCCACCGCGTGGAGCCGAGCAAGCCCGAACCCTCACCAACTTACATCTCCGTCCATGGGCCTCTGGTCGTCACAGTCCCTGGTGGGGCTAATGTCCTGGCGCATGACCCAGATGGGCTCTTTGGGCTCGTCGGGGGTGTAAGGCGAACGGATGGTCCTGGTTTTCACCTCCTCGATGGCCTCCTTGATGTCCTTGATGGCCAGCGAGATGGCATCGCGCTTCTCCTTGCTGTATCGCTGCCCGGCCTCGCCGCCGCCTGCGGGGCCAGTTGCCCGCTGCTGCCCCGCCGGCGTCTGCAGCCCGGGGCTGTCGGGGCGGCCCCCGGCCGGGGAAGGGGGGCGCTCCAGGTCCTGCTCGGCCTCGGGCATGTCCTCGGCCGCCTTGTCGAGGCTCTGCGAGCTCATGCTCTGCTTGACCTCCGCCACGATCTGGTCAATGTCTTCCTCCTGCTCGTAGCTGTCCATGCGCGGGTACGGCGCAAACTCGGCCTCCTTCTCGGGGCTGTCGGACTCCCCGTCTGAGCGTTCGTCGTAGTGGTGCAGCCGCGCGCCCAGGGCCTCCTGGCGGTACGCGGCCGCCTCGTCGCGCTCCTGCTCGTAGAGCCGCAGGCCGTCACGCGCGTCCAGCTCGGGCGCGTCCCCGATCTCCTCGTACACGTGCTCCTGGAGGCCGCCATAGTCAGCGTAGGGCTCCGCGTAGGGCTCGTCCTCGCCGCGGTGGAAGAGCCGGTGCGTGTAGACGTAGCCCGAATAGGCCGCATTCATGGCCTCCTCGTGCTCCAGCGAGTGGAAGTGCAGGTGGTTGGGCAGTGCGCGGCGGTGCGTGGCCTCGGCGTGCTCGGCCTCCGCCTGCTCCGTGTACTCCTCCGCCTCGGGCCGGTACTGCACGGCGTAGGCGCTCTCGTCCTCGGGGTCCTGCGCGCGCTCCGCATCGTAGCCGTCGCGGGCCGCGGCGATCACGTCGCCCTCGGCGGTGTCCGTGTGGTTGTGGAAGCCGCTCTCCGTGCTGGCCGAGCGCGCCAGGCATTCCCCGCGCTCCTCCTCCTCCTGGCCGAGCTGGGCGCGGAGGTCCTCGAGGGCACGCCCGCGCTGGTGGCGGCCGGCATAGTGTTGCTGCTGTGGCGGCTGCTGCTGCTCCTCTTCCACCTCGGGGCGCTCCAGGTCGGCCTCCACCGACTCGTTCACTTCCCCACCTGCCGCCTCGTCGGTCACCTCCACCTCCGCGGACCCCTCCAAATGGTTCATGGTGGGCGTCGGGGACGGCTGGAGAGAAGCTGGGCCCCGCTCACTGCGCTCTCATTTTGCTCCACTGGGCTGGAAAAACAAGAAGGGGAGAGGCCGTCACGTGGTGCAAACAGTGGTTATGAGACGAATATCCAGATAACCATAAAAACAACTGCTATTGATTCCTTTTGGGATCTGGGTCAATTAAAAAATGACTGCAAATTTAAGCTCAATCTGACAGCACATACATAGCATGCATCATAATTTGTAATTACATATCTACTTGTTTAATTGCTTATTGGCTTTCTCCCTTCCCCATCCCTCAGACTGAGTGCCTCAGGAACATTTTGTTCTTCACGCACACTATTCAGGTCCCATTTCTGGTGTATCTGAATAAAGAGTACTACTAAATTGAATGGGCCAATTGACACATTTTCCATCTGCTAACAGATAAATCTCTCCAAATTAAACTAGGATCCTAGTAACTTTAGAAATCACTCTTTAAATCAATTTCAAAATAATAATAATAATAATAACCTTGAACACCTTTTGAAGCCATTGCTGGTGACACACATATGCAGCCATTCGGACGGTGGCTGCCAGCTAGCAGAGGGATCCTGCCCTGGCTCTGTTATTACTGACTCTGTGATCTCGGGCAAGTGGCTTAATTTTCTGGACCTCCATGGTGTGACTGGGCTCATTTCCTACATGCAGGATGTTAACAGCTATTACACAGGGTAAAAAAGACTCCATGATCAAATAAGTTTGGAAAATGGTGAGTTACAGTCCAGAAGGAGGAAGATGCAGGATACAGGGTTTCCCTAACTTGTTTGACCAGGAGACACTTTTTCTTCCTAGAGGCCAGCGTTATACAGCAGCTGGTTCCTAATAGTCAGGCTTCCCTGGTGCGCATTCAGCATCCAGGATTCAACCAACCACGGACGACAATCTTCAGAAAAAAAAACCCAACACAATACAACAATAAAAAATAATGCAAGGATAAATAAAGCATAACTGATTTACATAGCATTTATATCATATTACATAAGAAATCTAGAGATGATTCACAGTATATGGGAGAATGTGCATAGGTCATATGCAAATATGCCATTTAATAATGGATTTTCATATCCACTGGGGTCCTGAAACCAACCCCAAAGATTCCAGGGAAGGACTATAGTCACTTCCCCCATATAACCTGCATTTAAAAATCTGTGATTTTTATGAATTGCCATTATAGCTAGAACGGGATAAGAGGTGTATTTTTTTTTTAAATATGGGTAGGTCTCATTCTATTTTCAGAGAAATTTGTAGCTTGAGAGAAAGATTTGCTTTCAACCTCTATCAATTTTTATCACAAAATAGCTCTATAGTATATTCTGTGCAGTATATAGAAACAGACACAGAGAATGTAAAGAACAACAACAAAACAGGCAGGACCCCTGTGATTTTGAGATCCCTGTGGTAAATGGGCTCAACAGTATGTGTAAACTTGCTATTATGTTCTTTTGGAGAGCTTCTCTTACAAATAGACAAAATTGATGGGAAGTGAACTCTTAAATGTTATAGCAGACAGCCCCAGGAGGACCAGGGATATCGGATTGACTCTAGTAGTGAGATGCATTATATTCTACTCAGCTCCCCGTCACAACCACAGCAATTTCCTTCGAGCATTGATGACCATCCCAATAGCAAAAAAGGCCATTTTGGAGCTACCAAGTCCACATTTAAGCAGAAGTATCATGTTTCCCCCATTCTTTAATGGATCTACCCCGATTGATGCTTGCTAGAAGAAAAGAATCATAGTTTACAAGAGAAGAACAACTTTTATTGCTTCTCTACTTCACATGAGTCCCACTTCATATAAATTAGACCCGGCCTCTTTTGAAAAATTGTGGGCTCCTCCCATTAACTCCTGACAACAGTGACTGTGGACTAAGTAAAATCTGGAGACAACAGATGCTGGAGAGGATGTGGAGAAATAGGAACACTTTTACACTGTTGGTGGGAGTGTAAATTAGTTCATTGTGGAAGACAGTGTGACGATTCCTCAAGGACCTAGAAATAGAAATTCCATTTGATCCAGCAATCCCATTACTGGGTATATATCCAAAGGATTATAAATCGTTCTACTATAAGGACACATGCACACGAATGTTCATTGCAGCACAGTTTACAATAGCAAAGACCTGGAACCAACCCAAATGCCCATCAATGATAGACTGGACAGGGAAAATGTGGCACATATACACCATGGAATACTATGCAGCCATCAAAAACGATGAGTTCATGTCCTTTGTAGGGACATGGGTGAACCTGGAAACCATCATTCTCAGCAAACTGACACAGGAACAGAAAATCAAACACTGCATGTTCTCACTCATAGGCGGGTGTTGAACAATGAGAACACATGGACACAGGGAGGGGAGCACTACACACTGGGGTCTGTTGGGGGGAAATAGGAGAGGGACAGCGGGGGGTGGGGAGTTGGGGAGGGATAGCATGGGGAGAAATGCCAGATATAGGTGAAGGGGAGGAAGGCAGCAAATCACACTGCCACGTGTGTACCTATACAACAATCTTGCATGTTCTTCACATGTACCCCAAAACCTAAAATGCAATTAAAAAAAAGAAAGAAAGAAAAATACAATGGACTTTTGGGATTTGGGGGAAGGGTGGGAGAGGGGTGAGGGATAAAACTACAAATAGGGTGCAGTGTATACTGTTTAGGGGATGGGTGCATCAAAATCTTACAAATCACCACTAAAGAACTTACTCATGTAATCAAACACCACCTGTTCCCCAATAACCTATGGAAATAAAAAATTTAAGAGAGAGAGAGAAAAAAAAAGTCTTCCAAAAGCAAGTATGAGTCTCCCTTTAAATCTTGTTGGATGGTTAAGGCTGTAAACCAGTGGCAGGGTGGGGTGGGATGGGGGATGATTGAAACTGTTCCACCTCAGATTATCGGGCATTAGATTTTAATAAGGAGTGCATGACCCAGATCCCTCACATGTGCAGTTCACAATAAGGTTCATGCCCCTATGAGAATCTAATGCTGCTGCTGATGTGACAGGAGGTGGAGCTCAGGTAGCAGTGCTCACTCACCTGTTGTTGTGCAGCCAGGTTCCTACAGGCCATGGACCAATATGGGTCCATAGCCTGTGGTTAGAGACCCCTGCTCTAAACAGAAGAGGCCAGTGTTGGTGCTGCAGGCCACCCAGTTAAATAGCCTCCAGTGGATTATGAGAAACACAAAACAAATATTCAGCTCAGTATAATACATGGACAAGAACAGCATACCCAAGTTTCCTTCATAAGGACTTTCTACAAAAGATAACAGATATATTTTCATTAAATATACATTGGTTTCATAACGTACAAATCTAATTCTAATAAACACAAAGCAAGCATTCACAGAAAGGGATAGCAAACATATCAGTCAACTTTTAAGGAAGGAGCTGAAGTTGATGCTCAGGTTCGTCCCTACACACAAGAAAACTGTTCTCCATACGCTGGCAACTTTGGGAGTGGTATTTATAAAAAATATTTAAGCTGCTTTTTAAAAATCCTAGGTTATTATGGGAGTATATATTGGTATAAAATTTTAGAAAAGCAATTTATAGCAAGATGAATTCAAGTCTTCAAAAGGTAACATAACTTTTGCCCCAGTAATTCTACATATAGAATCTAAAAGAAAAAAACTTGAATATGAACAAAAATGTTTCTTAGTATTTTCTTCAAAAGCAAAAATTTTAAATACCAAATATTAAGTGATTAATATTTATTAAGTACTGATAAGTACAGTGCTAATTATGTTAGGGTCATATTGTGATCAGAAAGATGTGGGCGTTTTCTCTCTGGGAAGCTCTACCTGGAGTTCCCATAACACTTCAACTTAGCCAGAAATCGCACCTGAAGAAATCACACCTCCTCACCCTCCCTCCCCACTCTGGCTCTCAAACTGGATTCCCTCCTGTATTTCCTGTATGGGCAAATGGCACCACCAGCCACCCCCTGAATCATCTCCTTCTCTCATCTCCCTCCTCAAACTGATGCCAGAATCCACTGTCTTAATAACTCTTGGATCAGCCTTACTGCTTTGTCTTGGTCTGTCTTGACTACCTGGTTGTTTCCTTGACTCTGATTTATCAGCCTCCTCCAGTCCATCCTCCTCACTGCCAGCCTGATGATCTTTATAAAATACAAATCTGAATCCCATAACCCTACTCTTCAAACTCTTCAGCGATTCCCTTCTAGAGCATAGTATAAATGCTTAGCTAACTATGTCTCAGGTACTACTAGGCATTTTCCACATGACTCATTTAATCCTTACACTAGCCAATGAGGAGTTCTGCCATTATCAGCTCTTCTGAAAATGAGGAAATGGAGGCACAGAAATGTTGGTTGATTGTCCCAGGTCATAATCTGGTAAAAGAGGCCCCTGGCATTTGATCCCTGCACTCTAGCTCTGGGGTCTGGGCTCTTGAGTTCTATTCCTGGCCAACAAAGCCCTTGGGATGCTTTACCCCTTTAGTCCATCTCCACACTTCACCCCAGGTGAAGTGACTTTTCTAACAGCCAAAGTCCTGGTGCTGGCCCTAACTGCCCTCCCTATTCATGCCAAATTTTAACCTATAACTTTTCTTTGGTGAATCTTCTTGTCTTCTCCAGGGCAAGATCATACTTGATGAATGTCAATTAGGTGCCTTCCTCCAGGTACATTAGAGGCAATGGGACAGAACAGTGAGCAAGCCAGAGGAGGCTTCCCTGCTTTCAGGAAGTCCCCATTCTGGTGCATTGGGTTAGGGGCAGAGGGAAAAAAGGGCAGACAATAATAATGTAAATAAGTAAACAAGATAACTTCATAGGGAAACATTTTATGAAGCAAATACAACAGAGTAATGTCATAGAAAATGACTGAGGAGAGGGCATTATGTAGATATCACCCAGAGAATGAGGTATTTGAGTTGAGGTCTGAATAATCAAGAAAGAGGTGGCCTTGTGAAGATCTGAGGGCAAGGGCCTTGAGGTGAGAAAGGATCAGTTGTATTCAAGGACAGAACTAATGTTTGCAGGCAGGTGTGGAGTGTAAGGGACAGTATGATGGGAGATGGGGTCAAAGAGATGGGAAGGGACTGAGTTGGGCAGAGTCTGGTACACCATGGTAAAGGGTGTGGATTTATTTCAAGTGTAGTGGTATGCTACTGGGGAGCTTAAGCAGGGGATTAGTAAGGCCCAACTAAGCCTCCCTTTGTGCCCACTGTGCTTTCTCTCTCTCTCTCTTCCTTTCCCTTTCTCTCTGCCTCTCACACACACTCACACCATTATATATATATGTGTGTGTATGTGTATATATATACATATATTTATATAAAATTTATCATGGCTTCTATCATTCTGAGTAGTAATTCTTTATAAGTATGAAGTCCTTACGAAAAGACGTCTTGTCACGTATCTTTGATTTTCTGGTGCCAAGTACAGAGGGTGTACAGAAGGCAGTCAAGGAATTTTTAGTAACTGAAAAAGAAAAAATCTTTATTCCTCACCCCTCCTACCCAATAGTTGGGGCCTTATAGACTTCTAAACATTGGCATGATCAGCCTTTGGAGAAAAACTCATTTCTTCTTTCCATCTTAAATCTTTTCTGCCCTTATTTACCCAGGCAAACTCCTTCAACTTCTGATACTTTAAGTGTCTAAAGAATGCAAATGATTCAACGTTCTCCTGCATTTGAGTGTGTTGATCCAATGGGCATTTATCGAACATGTACCCAGTTATTGTGCAAGGCAAAGGGGATGTAAGAGTTTCTAAACCATGGTTCCTGCCTACAGGGCAGACAGCTTTGATAGTGATGATACCTGGTGATAAGTGCAAAATGGAAATATGCTCGAGATACAAAGGGAGCCTAGAGTTAAAACAATGTCAACAATTGTAACACCTTTTGAATCATATTAAGGGCTGCTGTTCTTATGGGTTCTGGATTTCATGAGGTAGTGAGCATCCTAAGCAAGCTTAGGAAAGAAGTGATGTCATCTAATCAATGTCCTTGATAATGAACCATGTGCCTCTAAAGGGAGGCAGAGGCAGAGGCAGAGGCAAAGGAAGGAAGAGCAGCTGATGAAGAAAATCTCTTTCCCTCTATTTGGATGACCTGGAAGACTCATGCAGGATAGTCCCCTCCTCAGGTGCTCCTGCAAAACATGAAGAAGGAGTGCTGTAGCATGCTGGCTACAGGATGAGGGTCTCCAGGTTACCAGTGGTGAAGCGCAGATGGCTTTCTGGACCATGGTTCTAGAATGCTTTACAGCTTGGCTGAAAAAGGTGAACAAAAAGAGGGAATTTCACTTCAGTGCACCATTTAGAAATAGAATGGTTCATAATTTAGCGGTTGAATCCAGGTATCTCATAATGTGAAGCAGAGGCTCATGTTGATTTGGGATTGATAGAAGGGGAGGCTGTAAATTACTTTAGTTAGTCTTTCCTTAAGTAATCATTAATGAGGATTTCCAATAAACTGTCCCTTTTAGCACATTCAGAAGTCTTAACTATCATAAATTTATATATATATACACCCAACATTAGAGCACCCAGATTCATAAAACAAGTTCTTCTAGATCTATGAAAAGACATAGCCATACAATAGTAGTAGGAGACTTCAACACCCCACTAACAGTGTTAGACAGATCATCAAAACAAAAAAACTAACAAAGAAATCCTGGACTTAAATTCTACGTTTCACCAATTGGACCTAATAGACATCTACAGAATATTTCACCCATCAGCCACAGACTGTACATCCTTCTCATCCGCATGCACATGGAACATACTCCCAGATCAAATACATGCTTGGCCATAAAGCAAGTCTCCATGAATTAAAAAAAATCAAAATCATACCAGCCATATTCTTAGATCACAATGAAATAAAATAAAAATCAATACCAAGAAGATCTCTCAAAACTATATAGCTACATGGAAATTCAGCAACTTGCTCCTGAATGACTTTTGGGTAAATGATGACATTAAGGCAGAAATCAAAACATTCTCTGAAATAAATTAAAAGAGAAACACAAGATGCCAAAATCTTTGGGATGCAGCAAAAGCAGTGTTAAAAGGAGAGTTTGTAGTGCTAAAGGCCTACCTCAAAAACTTAGAAAGGTCTCAAATTAACAATCTAACATCATACCTAGAGGAACTAGACAAACAAGAACAAAGCTAGCAGAAAAGAAGAAATAACTAAAATCAGGGCAAAAATGAAGAAAATTGAGACCCAAAAATCTATACAAAGAATCAGTAAAGCCAAAAGTTGGTTATTTGAAAGGATAAACAAGATTGATAGACTGCTAGCTAGATAAACAAAGAAGAAAAGAGAGAAGAACCAAATAAGTACAATCAGAAATTACAAAGGTGACATTATAACCAATCACACAGAAATGCAAGAGATCCTCAGAGACTATTAAGAGTACCTCTATACACACAGACTAGAAAAACTAGAGGAAATGGATAAATTCCTGGAAACACACACTTTCCCAAGATTGAATCAGAAAGAAATTCAAATCTTGAACAAACCAATATCAAGTTCCAAAACTGAATCAATAATAATTTTTAAAAATGCCACTAACTGAAAAAAGCCTTGTAACAGATGGATTCACAGCCGAATTCTACTAAATATGCAAAGAGCTGGTACCAATTCTACTGAAACTATTAAAAAATTATGGAAGAGGGAGTCCCTAACTCATTCTACAAAGCCAGGCATCATCCTGATACCAAAACTTGGAAAAGACACAATGGAAAAAGAAAACTAGAGGCCCATATCCCTGACAAACATAGACACAAAAATCCTCCACAAAATACCAGCAAACTAAATCCAACAGCATATAAAAAAGTTAATTCACCATGATCAAGTAGGCTTCATTGCTGTGATGCAAGGTTAGTTCAACATATGCAAATCAATAAATAAGGTTCACCACATAAACAGAATTGAAAACCAAAATTATGATCATCTCAACAGATGTGAAAAAGAGCTTTTGATGAAATACAACATCCCTTCATGATAAAAGCCCTTAAAAAACTAGGCATCAAAGGAACATATCTCAAAATAATAAGAGCCATCTACAAAAAAGGAGACAAAACCACATCCAACATCATACTGAATGGGCAAAAAACTGGAAGCATTATCTTTGAGAACTAGAATAACACAAGAATGCTCACCGTCACCACCTAGTTAGCATAGTATTGGAGGTCCTAACCAGAGCAATCAGGCAAGAGAAAGAAATCAAAGGCATCAAAATAGGAAAAGAAGTCAAACTATCTCTCTTCTTTGACAGTGTGATTCTATATCTAGAAAACCCTAAAGACTCTGCCAAACTGATAATGTTCCAGACTCCTAGAACTGATAAATGACTTCAGCAAAGTTTCAAGACATGATATCAATGTACAAAAATCAGTAGCATGTCTATACACCAATAGCATTCAACCTGAGAGCCAAATCAATAACTCAATTCCATTTCAAATGCTTGCCCACCCCCCAAAAAGCTAGGAATACATTTATCTAAGAAGGAGAAAAATCTCTACAAGAACTATAAGACATTTCAAAAAGAATCCTAGATGACACAAACAAATGGTAAAACATTCCATGATTATAGATTGAAAGGAATCAATATAATTGAAATGGCCATACTACCCAAAGGAATTTACAGATTCAATGTTATTCCTATCAAACTACCAACATCATTTTTCACAGAACTAGAGAAAACTATTCTAAAATTTATATGGAACCACAGAGGAGCCTGAATGGCCAATCCTAAACAAAAAGACCAAAGCCAGAGGCATCACATTACCAGACTTCAAACTATCCTATAAGGCCACAGGGACCAAAACATCATGGCACTGGTACAAAAACAGACACATAGATGCATGTAACAGAATAGAGAACTCAGAAATATAGCCGCACACCTACAGCCATCTAACTTTTAGTTGAAGTCAAGAAAAATAAGCAATGGAGAAAGGACGTCTTGTTCAATAAATGGTGCTGGGATTGCTGCCTAGCGATATGCAGAAGAATGAAACTGGACCCCTACTTTTCACCATGTAAAAAATTAAGGTGGATTAAAGATAAATTCAAAATATCAAACTATAAGACTCCTAGAAGAAAATCTAGAAAATATCATTTGGTCTTGGGAACACCACATCAGCCTTGGGAAAGAATTTATGATGAAGTTCTCAAAAGCAATCACAACAAAAACAAATATTGACAAGTGGGACCTAATTAAAGAGCGTCTGCAAAGCAAAAGAAACTATCAACAAAGTAAAAAGAGCCCTTTTAGGAATCTGCTGAGTGGAGAGATGCAAGATGGCCAGTTGGGAGCAGCTCAGGATTGCAGCTCCCAGTGAAAGTGCAGAGGGTGAGTGGACGCTGCGTTTCCAGACGGATTTTTATTGCCCACAGACCAGGAGATTCCCAGGCAGAGGAGCTCCACGGGTCGCCAGCGCAGCTGTTTTGGCTGGCGCAGCAGTTTTGCCTGTGCCCCGGTGCACCGGTCCCCACTGCAGAGTAAACGGATTGTGTCCCCACTTAGCCAGCAAGGGGAGCTGAAACAGGGAGCCAGGCCAGGAGATTCCCGGGCAAAAAAGCACCACAAATCTCAGAGCCGCAGTTTCAGCCGGCACAGTGGGTTGCCGCACGGGAAATCACACAGATCCCGGCACCTATTCAACAGGCAACCATGACACCTGGGAGAGAGCTGACTGTTCAACTAAATAACAAAAGGCTCTGAGGCAGGGAGCCAGGTGATCAGGCCCGGCTGGTCCCACCCCCACAAAAACAAAAACAAAAAAACAGCAACTGGAAATGCTCCGTGTTGAGAGTTTCACAGCAAGCACAGCTGAACCTGGGATGGTCCAGCTCTGTGGGAGAGGGGCGTCCGCCATTACTGAGGCACTCCACCACTACAGAGGCAGTCCGCCATAGCTGAGGCAGCCTGCCGTTGCTGAGGCAACCCACCATTACAGAGAGAGCTTGTCATTACAGAGGTGGGCCACCATTGCCGAGGCAGTTCTAACTACATCCATATAAACAGGACTGCAGGGAAGTTCACACGGCAGCTGGGCAGAGCCCACAGCAGCTCAGTGAAGCCTCTGCAGGCAGAGAGTGACTAGGCTGCCTCCTTGTGGGCAGGGTAGCCCTGAAGAAAAAAAAAAAAAGGCAGCAGCACAGCGGAAACTCATAAAGCCCTAACTCCCTGGGACAGAACACCTGGGGAAAAAAAGGGGTTTATGAGTTCTGCTGCTGCAGACTTAAACTGACCTGCCCAGCAGCTCTGAATGAACAACGGAGCTCACAGCTCAGCACTTGAGCTACTATAACAGACAGAATGTTTCCTTAAGCAGCTCCCTGACCCCCATATATCCAAAGAGTCACCTCATAAAGGAGAGCTCAGACTGACATTTGGCAGGTATCCTTCTGGGACAAAGCAGAAGAAACTGGTAGCAACCTTTACTGTTCGGCAGCTGCTGCAAGTGATCCCCAGGCAAGCAGGGCCTGGAGTGGACCTCAGCAGTCCTATAGCAGAGAGGCCAGACAGTTAAAAGGAAAACTAAGAAACAGAAATAACTTCATCATCAACAAACAGGACGTCCACTCAGAGACCCAATCAGAAAGTCAACAACTACAAAGTTGACGGTGGATAAATCCACAAAGATGGGAAGAAACCAGCGCAAAAAGGATGAAAACACCCAAAACCAGAACACCTCTCCTCCTACAAGGGATCACAACTCTTCACCAGCAAGGGAACAAGACTGGATGGAGGATGAGTGTGATGAAATGACAGAATCAGCCGTCAGAAAGTGGGTAATAAGAAACTTCCATGAGCTAAAAGAACATGTTCTAACCCAATGCAAAGGAACTAAGAACCTTGAAAAAAGATTTGATGAAATGCTAATGAGAATGGACAACTTAGAGAGGAATATAAGTGAATTGATGGAGCTGAAAAACACAACACGAGAACTTCGCGAAGCATGCACAAGTTTCAACAGCCGAATTGACCAAACAGAAGAAAGGATATCAGAGGTCGAAGAGCAACTCAATGAAATAAAATGAGAAGGCAAGATTAGAGAAAACAGGGTAAAAAGGAATGAACAAAGTCAACAAGAAATATGGGACTATGTGAAAAGACTTAATCTACGTTTGATAGGTGTACCTGAATGTGATGAAGAGAATGCATCCAAGCTGGAAAATACTCTTCAGGATATTATCCAGGAAAACTTCCCCAACCTAGCAAGGCAGGTCAATATTCAAGTCCAGGAAATACAGAGAACACCACAAAGATATTCCTCTAGAAGAGCAACCCCAAGGCACATAATCGTCAGATTCACCAGGGTTGAAATGAAGGAGAAAATACTAAGGGCAACCAGAGAGAAAGGTCGGGTTACCCACAAAGGGAAGCCCATCAGACTCACAGCAGATCTCTCAGCAGAAACACTACAAGCCAGAAGAGAGTGGAGGCCGATATTCAACATCCTTAAAGAAAAGAACTTTCAACCCAGAATTTCATATCCAGCCAAACTAAGCTTCATAAGTAAAGGAAAAATAAAATCCTTTGTGAACAAGCAAGTACTCAGAGATTTCATCACCACCAGGCCTGCTTTACAAGAGTTCCTGAAAGAGGCACTACACATAGAAAGGAACAATCAGTACCAGCCACTCCAAAAACACATGAAATGGTAAAGAGCATCAACACAATGAAGAATCTGCAGCAACCAATGGGCAAAACAGCCAGCTAGCATCAAAATGGCAGGATCAAATTCACACATAACAATATTAACCCTAAATGTAAATGGACTAAATGCCCCAATCAAAAGACACAGACTGGCAAATTGGATAAAAAGCCAAAACCCATCAGTGTGCTGTATCCAGGAAACCCATCTCACATGCAAGGATACACAAAGTTTCAAAATAAAGGGATGGAGGAAGATTTACCAAGCAAATGGAGAGCAAAAAAAAGCAGGAGTTGCATTTCTCATCTTTGAAAAAATAGACTTTAAAGCAACAAAGATCAAAAGAGACAAAGAAGGACATTACATAATGGTAAAAGGATCAATGCAACAAGAAGAGCTAACGATCCTAAATATATATGCACCTAATACAGGAGCACCCATAAGGGTAAGTTCTTAATGACTTACATACGGCAAGTTCTTAATGACTTACAAAGAGACTTAGACTCTCATTCAATAATAGTGGGAGATTTTAACACCCCATTGTCAATATTAGATAGATCAATGAGACAGAAAATTAACAAGGATATCCAGGATTTGAACTCAGACCTGGAACAAGCAAACCTAATAGACATTCACAGAACTCTCCACCCCAAATCCACAGAATATACATTCTTCTCAGCACCACATCACACCTACTCTAAAATTGGCCACATAATTGGGAGTAAATCACTCCTCAGTAAATGCAAAAGAACGGAAACCATAACAAACAGTCTCTCAGACCACAGTGCAATCAAGTTAGAACTCAGAATTCAGAAACCAACTCAGAACTGCACAGCTTCAAGGAAACTGAACAACTTTCTCTTGAATGTTAACTGGATAAACAATGAAATGAAGGCAGAAATAAAGATGTTCTTTGAAACCAACGAGAATGAAGACACAACATACCAGAATCTCTGGGACACATTTAAAGCAGTCTCTAGAGGAAAATATATAGCAATAAGTGCCCACATGAGAAGCAAGGAAAGATCTAAAATTGACACCCTATCATCAAAATTGAAAGAGCTAGAGGAGCAAGATCAAAAAAAAACTCAAAAGCTAGCAGAAGACAAGAAATAACTAAGATCAGAGCAGAACTGAAGGAGATAGAGACATGAAAAACACTTCAAAAAATCAATAAATCCAGGAGCTGGTTTTTTGAAAAGATGAACAAAATAGACCACTAGCCAGATTAATAAAAAAGAAAAGAGAGAATAACCAAATAGATGCTTTATTTTTTATTAAATGATAAAGGGGATATCACTACAGATTCCACAGAAATTCAAACGATCATCAGAGATTATTACAAACAACTCTATGCACATAAACTAGAAAACCTGGAAGAAATGGATAAATTCCTGGACAGTTGCCTCCTCTGAAGCCTAAACCAGGAAGAAGTCAAAACCCTGAATAGACCAATAACAAGGTCTGAAGTCGAGGCAGCAATTAAGAGCCTACCACCCAAAAAAAGCCCAGGTCCAGATGGGTTCACAGCCGAATTCTACCAGACATACAAAGAGGAACTGGTACCATTCCTTCTGAAACTATTCCAAATAATCCAAAATGAGGGAATCCTTCCCAAATCATTTTATGAGACCAACATCATCCTGATACCAAAACCCGGCAGAGACCCAACAAGAAAAGAAAACTACAGGCCAATATCCATTATGAACATAGATGCAAAAATCTTCAATAAAATACTAGCAAGCCGATTGCAACAGCACATCAAAAAGCTTATCCACCATGATTAAGTAAGATTCATCCCGGGGATGCAAGGCTGGTTCAACATACGCAAGTCTATAAATGTAATTCACCACATAAACAGAATCAAAGACAAAAACCACGTGATTACCTCAATTGATGCAGAGAAGGCCTTTGACAAAATTCAACAGCGCTTTATGCTAAAAACCCTCAGTAAACTAGGTATTGACAGAACGTATCTCAAAATAATAAAAGCTATTTACGACAAACCAACAGCCAATATCATACTGAATGGGCAAAAACTGGAAGCACTCCCTTTGAAATCTGGCACTAGACAAGGATGCCCTCTCTCACCACTCCTATTCAATATAGTACTGGAAGTTCTAGCCAGAGCAATCAGGCAAGAAAAAGAAATAAAGGGTATTCAATTAGGAAAGGAGGAAGTCAAATTGTCTCTATTTGCAGATGACATGATTGTATATCTAGAAGACCCCATCGTCTCAGCCCAAAATCTCCTGAAACTGATAAGCAACTTCTGCAAAGTCTCAGGATACAAAATCAATGTGCAAAAATCACAAGCATTCCTATACACCAATAACAGACTTAAAGAGAGCCAAATCAAGAATGAACTGCCATTTATAATTGCTACAAAGAGAATAAAATACCTAGGAATACAACTAACAAATAATGTAAAGGACCTCTTCAAGGAGAACTACAAACCACTGCTCAATGAAGTAAGAGAGGACACAAACAGATGGAGAAACATTCCATGTTCATGGTTAGGAAGAATCAATATCGTGAAAATGTCCATACTGCCCAAAGTAATTTACAGATTCAACGCTATCCCCATCAAGCTACCAATGACCTTCACAGAACTGGAAAAAACCACCTTAAACTTCATATGGAACCAAAAGAGAGCCCACATAGCCACGTCAATTCTAAGCAAAAAGAACAAAGCGGGAGGCATCACACTACCAGACATCAAACTCTACTACAAGGCTACAGTAATCAAAACAGCATGGTACTGGTACCAAAATAGAGGTATAGACCAATGGAACAGAACAGAGGCCATGGAGGCAACACAACATATCTACAACCATCCGATCTTTGACAAACCTGACAAAAACAAGCAATGGGGAAAGGACTCCCTGTTTAATAAGTGGTATTGGGAAAACTGGCTAGCCATATGCAGAAAGCAGAAACTGGACCCCTTCCTGACACCTTACACTAAAATTAACTCCAAATGGATTAAAGACTTAAACATAAGACCTAACACCATAAAAACCCTAGAAGAATATCTAGGCAAAACCATTCAGGACATTGGCATAGGCAACGACTTCATGACCAAAACACCAAAAGCATTGGCAACAAAAGCCAAAATAGACAAATGGGACCTAATCAAACTCCACAGCTTCTGCACGGCAAAAGAAACAGTCATTAGAGTGAATCTGCAACAAACAGAATGGGAAAAAATTTTTGCAGCCTACCCATCTGACAAAGGGTTGATATCCAGAATTTACAACGAACTAAAACAGATTTACAAGAAAAAAACAAACAAGCCCATTCAAAAGTGGGCGAAGGATATGAACAGATACTTTACAAACGAAGACATACATGAGGCCAACAAACATATGAAAAAATGCTCATCATCACTGGTCATTAGAGAAATGCAAATCAAAACTACATTGAGATACCATCTCACACCAGTTAGAATGGCGATCATTAAAAAATCTGGAGACAACAGATGCTGGAGAGGATGTGGAGAAAAAGGAACACTTTTACACTGTTGGTGTGAGTGTAAATTAGTTCAACCATTGTGGAAGACAGTGTGGCGATTCCTCAAGGACCTAGAAATAGAAATTCCATTTGACCCAGCAATCCCATTACTAGGTATATATCCAAAGGATTATAAATTGTTCTGCTATAAGGACACATGCACACGAATGTTCATTGCAGCACAGTTTACAATAGCAAAGACCCGGAACCAACCCAAATGCCCATTGATGATAGAGTGGACAGGAAAAATGTGGCACATATACACCATGGAATACTATGCAGCCATCAAAAATGATGAGTTCGCGTCCTTTGTAGGGACACAGATGAACCTGGAAACCATCATTCTCAGCAAACTGACACAAGAACACAAAATCAAACACTGCATGTTCTCACTCATAGGGGGGTGTTGAACAATGAGAACACATGGACACAGGGAGGGGAGCACTATACACTGGGGACTGTTGGGGGGAAATAGGGGAGGGACAGTGGGGGGTGGGGAGTTGGGGAGAGATAGCATGGGGAGAAATGCCACATATAGGTGAAGGGGAGGAAGGCAGCAAATCACACTGCCACGTATGCACCTATGCAACAATCTTGCATGTTCTTCACATGTATCCCAAAACCTAAAATACAATTTAAAAAAAGTAAAAAGATAACCTACAGAATGAGTGAAAATATTCGCAAACTATATATCTGACAAAGGTGTAAAATCCAGAATCTCAAAAACCAAACAACCCCATTAAGAATGAGGAAAAGACACAAACACATCTTAAAAGAAGACATACATGTGGCCAACAAACATTTTAAAAAATATTCAATATCACTAATCATCAGATAATTGCAAGTCAAAACCACAATGAGGTACCATTTCACACCAGTCAGAATGGCTATTACAAAAAGTCAAACAACAACAGATGCCAGTGAGGCTGTGGAGAAAAGGGAACATTTATGCACCATTGGTTGGAATGTAAATTAGTTCAGACACTGTGGAAAGCAGTTTGGAGATTTCTCAAAGAACTTAGAACTACCATTTGACCCAGCAATGGAATTGTATGCATCCTGTATATATCTAAAAGACAATTGTTCTTGGTGGAATGTTGTTCTACCAAAAAGTCACAGGCATTTTTATGTTAATCATGGTACTATTCACAATATCACAGATATGGAACTAACCTAGGTGCTCATTGATGGTGGGCTGGGTAAAGAAAATGTGGTACATATACACCATGGTATACTATGTAGCCATGAAAAAGAGTGAAATAATGTTTTTCTTATAGGAACATGCATGCAGCTGGAGGCCATTATCCTAAGCAAAATAAGGCAGGAACAGAAAACCAAATACTACATGTTCTTACTTACAAGTGGGAACTAAACGTTGGGTACTCGTGGACATAAAGATGGTAACAATAGACAGTGGGGACTACTAGAAGTGGGGAAGGACAGAGGAGGGTATGGGTTGAAAAACTATTAGGTAGTATGCTCAGTATTTGGATGATGGCATCAATCACATGCCAAACCTCAGCATCATACAGCATACCCAGGTAACAAATCTGTACAGGTAACCCCTGAATCTAAAAGTTGAGATTGTTTTTAAAAATTGTGAAAAAATAATGTTAATATAAATGACTTGAGCACATGGTATATTTATTAATGTTATCATTTCCTAAATAAGGCTATGGAGGGGTGGAAAACAAGTAGCTAAGGTACTTCTGATCTGTTTTGAAATGAAGCTGTGTATAGATAAATCAAACAACAAATTACAAATACTAAACTATGCACAGGTCAATATCTGTGGTATTTTACATACTGTATTTCTAGCCCTCTGTCAGTCTCAGTGGGAATTATTATCTGCATTTGCTGATTATGAAGCAGAAGTTCAGACAGCTTAAATAACTTATCCAAGGTCACTTAGAGCTGAAGGGGTGGAGGTAGATCTGCCTGGCTCTCGATGTTCATGTTCTTCCTATTACATTACACTGAGCCCATAATGTGATGCAATTGATTTTTTTAAACAAACATCTAAATTGGTGTGATTCCTTTTAGAATAGTCACCTTGGCAGACTCTATACTTACAAGTTCCAAGGGCACTGTGTTTGCTCAAAACACTTTGGCCACTCCTATATTGGAATTGATTTCAAAGTTAATTTATGGGCTTTGAAACTACCAGCAAATCATTTTCAATATTCTATAGTCATTTTTTGTTATATCTGATTTTTCACCTCAAAGGGTATCATCCAGGTTTATCATGCACCTTATTTAGAAGATTTGGCTGTGAATGCTTTTTGATGTTCTCCAAATATCAAGTCCATCCCTAAAAGATGAAGATGTGCATCAAGCCAAGATTATTAAAAAGACTCTGGCATAACCTCTGAAGTTAATTCCAAAAGATGGCTTTAAAAATTGCTTTGGCTAGTGGCAACATCTTTAATATAAGCCTTCATCCTCACAGGGAAAATAAAAGGACAGAAGCCAATTGGGTGAATATATTCCTGTATGATGACTACAAAATTAGGTTCATTACTTTCATCCCACCTTGCAATCTGTATAATTTTTGCTAACACTAACCAGGCAAGAAAATTAATTCATCCACTTGAATAAATTCAGTAGCTCTGATCACAGCCCAGCCTTTGATTGAAGAGAAAATTTTGAATTTATGGAGACTTTCTTGTTGTCTAGCACTTTAACAATCCAATCATTCATTTATCATTCTGGTTTCAATAAAATACATGAAATAAGCTTAAGGCAATCACTGAAACTCAGAAGGGAGATCTTGCAAATTTTACAGAAAACTCAAGAGACAGTCTCTGGAAATCAAAGCCAATTAAAAGTCTATCTGAATTTTTGTGAAATGCCCTGGTATAAAATCAAACATATCAACATAATCCATAATTTATTGAAGGTTATACAAACTTGGTATTTTTATTCTGTTACAATCCCTTTTTATGCTCCTAAACAACTTCCTTTCTACCCTCCGCCCCTACTACATTTATTATCTCTATTGTTACATTACACTCAGTTTGGGGGTATTAAATCACCAGCTACAATCAATCTGGCCCATTTTCTCTCTCTCTCTCTCTCTTACACACACACACACACACACACACACACACACACACACACCCCAAGATGATATTAAGGATAGTAAGTCTCTAAAATCAGTTAAGCTATGTTAGTTTTCAGAGGCTTATTAATTCACACCGCCAAAGGAGATGAAAACAGTGATATCAGGCAAAGGACAAATTAAACAGTAATCCATTAAAATGTAGTCTTCTTTTTTTTGAGATCACATCACCTCAAATTCACCGCTATTGTTACATTTACAGATTATTTGGCTCAATAAAAAGTCAGTTAACTTGCCTCTCTCTATTCCCTCAAGTTTTCTGTAGCTTCTAGTATCTTCCTTCTACAAATTTACACCAGAATATCAGCTACAATCCTAATTATGAAGCTTCAAATTGAATTCTTGATCCTGAGCTTCTTTTTATTCATAGGTCAGGAAAGCAGCAAAGGCTATGCTGGTCATAATCCTCAAACATATTTTTGGTTATGCCTTAAATCTGCTATGCTAGGGCTACACTAAATGATTAATAGGAGCTACATTCAGGAAGGTTCACTTCCTGACAATTCAGCTGCACAACTCCCAAAGAACCAAATCCACTAAGCAACTATTAGGTAGCAACAATGAAGATGACTTAAATTTGAATTTGATGAGCCAGAAATCTCATAATGATTCAAAGCCTCCCAAGACAATCAATTCTCTAAGTTCAGTCATGTTAGCAAAAAGTTAACAGGGAAAGAAACATAATGTGGAGAAAGACAAAAACTAGTTTTTCTTAAAAATGACAAATGGATAATCCGGAAACCCATAGTAGTTTGTTGGCCATGTTGATCAGAATGTAAAGAGATATGATAGCGCATCTATACTCTTCTAGTTCACTAATTTCATTTTGGCTCCTAATAGGGGAAGATCCGTAAAATCCAAATGTGGTTTTGAAGATCCACAACCTTTCAGTCACCTCAAGGGAAGACATGAGCTTCCAGAGGAAATTCTTTTTAATTTGCTTTATTAAAAATAGTGTTCATCTTCAGAGTAAACAGACCACCTATAGAATAGGCGAAAATATTTGCAAATTATGCCTCTGACAAAGGACTAATATCCAGAATCTACAAGGAACTCAAATAATTCAACAAGAAAAAAACAAACCACTCTACTAAAAACTGGGCAAAGGGCTGGGTGCGGCGGCTCACGCCTATAATCCCAGCACTTTGGGAGGCTGAGACGGGCAGATCACAAGGTCAAGAGATCGAGACCATCCGGGTCAACATGGTGAAACCCTGTCTCTACTAAAAATACAAAAATTAGCTGGGCATGGTGGCGCACGCCTGTAGTCCCAGCTACTCGGGAGGCTGAGGCAGGAGAATTGCCTGAACCCAGGAGGCGTAGGTTGTGGTGAGCCGAGATCGCGCCATTGCACTCCAGCCTGGGTAACAAGAGCAAAACTCCGTCTCAAAAAAAAAAAGAACTGGGCAAAGGACATGAGCAGAAATTTCTCAAAAGAAGAACAAGTGGCCAACAAACACATGAAAAAATGCTCACATGACTAATCACCAGAGAAATGTAAATTAAAACCACACTGAGATATTATCTTATACCAATCAGAATGGCTATCAGTA
Source organism: Aotus nancymaae (assembly GCF_030222135.1). Lineage (NCBI taxonomy): Eukaryota > Metazoa > Chordata > Mammalia > Primates > Aotidae > Aotus > Aotus nancymaae. Next base: position 43,406,879 of record NW_026988455.1, on the reverse strand, counting down.
AGTCAAAAAACAACAGATATAGGCATGGATGTGAAGAAAAGCAAACATGTATACACTGTTGGTGGGAATGTAAATTAATTCAATTTCTATAGAAAACAGTATGGAGATTTCTCAAAGAACTAAAAATAGAACTACCATTTGACCCAACAATCTCATTACTGGAAATCTACCCAAAGAAAAAGAAATCATTATTATATTAAAAAGACAAATGCACTTATATGTTCATTGCAGCACTATTCACAATAGCAAAGTCATGGAATCAACCCAAGTGTCCTATCAATGGTTGACTGGATTTAAAAAATGTTGTGTATATATAGGCCATGGAATACTACGCAGCCATAAAAAAGAATGAAATCATGTTCTTTGTAGCAACATGGACAAGGCTAGAATCATGATTCTAAGTGAACTAACTCAGAAATAGAAAACCAAATTCCTCATGTTCTCACTTATATGTGGAATCTAAACAATGGGTACACATAGACATGAAGATGGAAACTACAGATGCCAGAGACTCCCAAAGAGGGGAGGGTGGTAAAGGTGAGGGTTGAAAACCTTACCTATCTGGTACAGTGTTCACTAGTTGGGTAATAGGTACACCAGAAGCCCAGTCCCCACCAGTATGCAATATACCCACATAACAAACATATACATGTGCTCCCTAAATTTAAAATAAATTTTTTTAACAGTAGTTTTAATCTTACTGATGATTTTATAAGGAAGATGAAGTGAGAATTATATCACATACCACACCACTTATCCTCAAAACAAGTCTGTATTGGTTTAATTTTCCTAAGTCTTTCTTCTGAGTCACCAGCCATAGGGTGCTCCTCTCGCCTACACAGTCTTGAGTCTTAATGGTTCATGTCCTTTCCTTCTGGATCATCACAGTCCAGAAAAAAATGTAATATGAGTCACATATGTAATTTAAAATTTTCTAGTGTGCACAAAAAAATTTTTTAAAGAAAATTTTAATAATTTATCTAATATATTTAAAATATTATCATTTCAACATGTGATCCATATAAAGATTATTATTGAGAAAGTCTACATTCTTTTCTTCCTACAAAGTCATCAAAATCCAAAGTGTATCTTATACTATAGCACATATCAATGTGGACTAGCCCCACTTCAAAAGTTTGACAGCTACACGTGGCTAGTGGCTACCACGATGGACAGTACAGTTCTAGATCTTTCTCTAAGCCTCCTAAACTCTCTCTTTTCTTTTGCAGAATAATTTGGCTGTGTCAGCTCTTCCAAAAGCGTATGCCATCACCCTTCTCCATCACCCTGTTCAGCAAAGAAAAGATCCTTGGATTATCAGAATTTTCCCTCCTAAATGATAGAAGATTATGAACCAAGTCCTATACCACTTGGTCATCAATCTCTCAAGGGGGTTGGCTCTATTATTCTTCCATCCCCCAAATCCTTATCACAGTCCTCCAATTTCAGGTCGCATTGGGCCCCCGAGTCCGCCGTCGTTGCACCTGCTCCTTCTCCTCTCCAGCACTCCCGCTTTGCCTCCCCTTTCGCCTTATGTGTCCCACAGACAATCCTGTTACATGGCCACAGCTCACCCACTGCTCCTGCCCTTCAGCACCCATGGCCTCTGTACGTAAATCGGGAGAAGAAGTTGCTCAAAGATTTCTCAGACAGGCAATGAGTCTCAGGTGAAGCTAGGGAAAATAAAAACAGAGAGAACTCTTTTCTCTCACTTGGAGAAGGAGTGGGAATGGGAAAGAGAACCGTAGGAAATGGGGAACGGAGTAAAAGGCAGGAAAGCATAGTGGTTAAGAATGCACACTGAGTCAGACTGCTGGTTCAAATCTCAGGTCCAGCGCTCACTAGCTATGTGACCTTGGGAAAGTCATTTAACCTTACTGTGCTTCAGTTTCCTCTTCTCAATCTGGCTCACATTGCAAGGATTAAATAAGCTAATGTAGCACTAAGAACAATAATTTTAAAATATTCTTGTCAACCCATAGATTGCACAACACAAAGAGTGAACCCTAATGTAAACTATGGACTTCAGGTGATAACGGTTTATCAATAGGTTCATCAACTGTAACAAATGTGCCACTCTGGTAAGAGATGTTGATGGCTGAGGAGGTTGTGTGGGGTGGGGGGGGGGGTGGGGTAGGGAGGGAAGGGGCATATGAAAACTCTGTTCTTTCCATTACATTTTTCTGTAAACCTAAGCTGCTATACAAAATGAAGTATGTGTGTGTCTATATATTCCACTAATTAAAATATGCAAGCAAGACTGCTTCAGTTTAACAAAACTAACCTTAATTGAAGCTTAAAGACATGGGTGGGCCACAAGTCTTCCACTGTCCTAACACTGGCCCAATTCTAAGACCCGACAAGTCCAAGTGTGGATGGCAGGAACCTGACTGGCACAGGAGGTCTCTTCCCAACCACCTGGCTCAAATACTGCCCTGTGACATCTGTGTGTATAACTGCTATTTCTGGAGCCTCCTGCCAAGCCAGTCCCCACACTCTGGGCTTCTGGCTCACAAAGTGCCTGCTCATGCATTGGTAGCACTCGGCTCACATCTGCTGCTGTGACTTCCCAGCATGCTGCAACCAAGCCTCATTACTTCAGTGTGTGCTTCGGTGAGCTGCTGAGTGGCTCTGCTTGCCCAGCTCACAGCGGCCCACTTCAGTGAACAATACCAAACCTCTTCGACCTCGTGCTACTCACACCCATCCATGTCCCACTCAGGAAAATCACACCTCTGAGTAGGCAAGCTGTTTGCAGCCCTTGATTGCCATTATTAATTCCTACAACCTTTCTTCGTCTATAAAATTGGTCCCTGAAAAGTAATTTGAAAGTATCCATCAAAATTATCACTCAGGGGAATTTATGTATATACTCACACATCGTACATAATTGTGTGAAATGACTTAAGTACACGACTATTTAAATGACTAATGCACAGTGTGTGTTTACAAAAGACCGAAAACAACTAAAATGTCCATCATTAGGAAACTGGTAAAATAAATTATGTTGTGTCCTTGGATAGAATCCTATGATACACAAAGTAGGTGATCTGTATAACAGACATAGAAACAACTGCCCTCATCCATTAAAGCTCAGATCATCATCATGTAATAAATATTGCTGTATAAGTATGATGAAGGGGACAGCATTTTATGTATGGAAATCTCTGAAATAATAAGTAGGAAATTAATAACAATGCCTATTTCTTTTAGAGGCAGAGAAGGAAGGAGAAGTGAGTAGACTGGGGACTGGGATGGGATAGAGGCTTTTAAGCATATTCCTTTTTGTACATTTTGATGTTTGAATCATGACCCTATTAAAAAAAACTAAATACATAATAAAAATAAAAACCCATTCTGCCTACTTTATGGGAGTGTTGGTTGCTTTATGAACCGTAAAGTGCCTGAGAAAATTTACCTTACTCTCTTGCTGGGGAAGGGCTTCGAGGAAGGGCTGATAAGCTGAATTCCTGCAAAACCTTTCTGTTTTGCTGCTGAAGAAAATTTCTCACCACATTTCAGGGTTCTTGTTGCCACGCTGGTACATAACTTCTGTTTACTTTAAGCCTCACTATTCAAGAGTGATGTCTCTGTTGACAAATTGCAGGGGTAGGAGTGGTAAAAAGGATTTTTAAAGTTGTTATGCTTTTGTGGGAACTTCTAGTCCAGGCCATGGTCATTAACATCTGTGCTCCAGAAATTCAATATTATCAGTTCATGGTGGATATAATTATGAAGTAACAGAAATTTAGAACTGGAGGCATTGGCAAAGCCCCACAAGTTCCATATTTTACAAAGAAGAAAACCAAGGAGTGGAGAGATTGCATGGCTTGTCCAAAGTCATGCATGTGTTAATGGAGCACTAGAGAGCTTGTTGCTAGGTCTCTTTCTGCACCTCCTTCTACGGTCCCACCATAATCCCAACGGATTCATGTACAAAGGGGATATGACATCCAATTATAGAAGAAAGATCTGCTAAACAAAAGAAAATAATTACAAAAAGATGCTTAGTCAAATCATGTCAGAGGAAGGGAAAGTAATTCAAAATATGCAACCGACACACAGCAAATCTGATTCATCCACCATCTTTTCTACCTAAAGAACACTTGGATTTCCAATGCTCAGCAGACACATGCCCTTTGTGAGGAGAGGACCTGTCATTTATATATAGCTATTTGGATACAGAATGTGGCAGAAATGGGTTCTTGCCCACCAACAATTGAAGCTCGCCATTCACAATATAGCATTCTAACTACATTTATAAACTCTCCTTGCATCTAGCTGGGACCACGATTAGTTCTATTCAGAGGAATGAAAGTGGAAATGAGGATGTCATTTCTGAGCTGGGTCATCTAACCAATGAGATTGCTTTTTCCATGTTCTCCTTCACTATAAATGCAGAAGACTCTGAGACCCAAGAGATAGCAGAATCTCCAGAAGGAAGTATCTTGGATCCCTGAATCAACCAGTTGGAGAAAAACTGTGGTCCAACCAGAAATGACTTGCATTGGATCGCCACTGTTAGGAAGTTAACTTTTAATATGATAAGCCAATAAAATTTTGGAATTTGTTTATGTTATTCCAAATCAATGCACAGAAACATTTCACTGAGACCTGAAAATGAGTCTAACTCTCAACTTAAAAAAAAAAAAAATCACAAGTATCATGAGAAAAATATCCCCCTTTCCATTTCTGTTCTCTTCTAGGGGTTCTTCTAATTCTTCTAGGGGTTACTTCTATAACTCTGTATGATATGTCACAATTTATGGACTTAATTTAGGCAATATCTATTGACTTCCTACTGTGAAAGATGAGGATGTAGCTCACTTAATTTCTCCTTTTACTTCTCTCTCCCTATGTTTAATAATTATATTTTTATTGGTTACATTTATAATTTTAAATACTATTTTTATAATTAGTATATTGACTTTTCTGTAAATGACACATCGTCTTGTCTTTCCAATTTATCCGTCCCCTTCTACCTCCTACCTGCTATCAACCACAATTTTACTTTTTATATTTGTCAAAATAACACGTATTTTATCATCTGCAACCACAATCAACACTTGGATACTTTGTCCATAGGTTGATTTGAAATTCAGAGACTCAATAAAGAACCATTACTTGATTATGACCATGTAGATAATGTTTACCTGTGTGCCAAGAAATCACCTGGGGATTTTGTTAAAAGGCAGATTCTGACTGGTGGTTGGGTGGGGCCTGGGATTCTGTATTTGTTCTAAAACTCTAGCTGATGCTCCTACAGCTGGTCTAAGGACCTAATGGTGCTAATGATAACTCTGATACTAACCTAACTCACACCCCTTGGTAGTATTTTCTCTCTGGTATCTTTCAACATGTTTTTCTTATTCCCAGTATTTGGAAATTTTTGGAAGAGAATCAAGGTGTTAATCACTGTCCTGTGTACTTGGCAGGCCATTTAATCTGAAGAGCTGTGTCTTTCTTCAGCTTTGGGGAATGTTCTGTTATTTCTGTGATCGTTTCCTCCCTCTACCTCCTGCCTTTTTCTCTGGTTTTACTTTGAGACTCCTACCGATCAGATGTCAGAGCTTCTGGACTGATCATCTACTTATCTTACCTTTTCCCTATTTCCATCTTATTCTCTTTTTGTTGCATGCTCTATTCTAGTTCCTCATCTTGTTTTCCCCCAGGCCCCTCTACTGAATTTTTGGAAAGCCTATGTCTAATCCCTAAAAGCTCTTTCTTTTCCTATTATCTGTTTTTGTATCACTTTTAAATAAATATTATGCATTTTTAGAGTTCTCTGAACACATTAATGAGAGCTCTTGTTTGTTTAAAGTGTCCTGGTTTGCCTCTGCTTCCTCTGGCTCACTTTCTTCTGTGTATCTTGGGCTTTCTCTTTCATGTTGCTATTTTCCCCCACATATTTGGTGATTCTGTTCACACTTAAAGGATTAGGTAGATGGTGCAAGGATTTTTTTGATGTAAGTAAGGCTGATTCTCCTAATTTATTCTGTTTACTAATGTCACAATATGCTATTGCTCACATAGTCATTCTCTGACTCGTAATCATTAGGTCATTTTCACATTTTTCCTATACAGTGTTTCAGTGAACATCCTCATAGATTAAATCCTTATGAGTGAGTACAGTTATTTATGTGGAACCCATAAAACTGATAATGCCAGTTGAAAGCAGTACACATGAAAAAACAAGTTTTTATTACAGAAAATGTCACACACATGAGAAACTAGGAAGAATAGTGTAAAGATTCTCTTAATTTACTTAAGAGGATTGAAGACATGATAATGGCCAGTCTTGATTCCTCCACACACCTGTTCATTTGCCCCATCTTCTTAGATTACATTGACACAAATGCCAGAAATCTAATAATTTCATCTGAACTTATACACATTTTCTACTGTGGTAAAATATATATAACATAAATTTTTATATATAACATAAATTTTATAATCATTCAAACCACCTTTAAATACACAATTCAGTAGCATTAAGAACATTCATGTAGGCTGGATGTGGTAGATCATGCCTGTAATCCCAGCACTTTGGGAGGCTGAGGTGGATGGATTGCTTGAGGTTAGGAGTTCAAGACCAGCCTGGCCAACATGGAGAAAACCTGTTTCTACTAAAAATAAAAATAAATTAGGCAGGTGTGTTGGCACATGCCTGTAATCCCAGCTACTCCGGAGGTTGAGGCAGGAGAATTGTTTGAACCTAGGAGGCTGAGGTTGAAGTGAGCTGAGATTGTGCCACTGCACTCCAGTCTGGGTGACAGAGCAAGACTCTGTCTCAAACAAAGAAACAAAGAAACAAACAAAAACATTCACATAGCCCAAACCCCTCTTTCATGTGATATATGCATGTATCAAATCTGCACGTCTCTCCTGAATCTAAAAGAAAAAAAGACAGAAAGCACTCATGTTGTTGTGCAATCATCACCATTATGCATTATATATGCATATAGTGACTTCCCCCAAATCTTTGTAATTTCCTTCCATTTCCAAAGAACTTCTATTTCTCTACATGCGACCATCAACATATTTTTCTTTTTTCCTGAGTGGGAAGAGGGCAGGAAACAAATATTCCTCTCTTTCTTTCCCAAGTTCTGAACCAACAAAGAAATGTATTGGAGGAACACAAATGAAGATTTTAAAATATCATCTGAAAAGCTGAATTGGATGATGTGTTTTTAGATCTGCAATCAAAGTGTCTTATGAATATTTCAACCCTGCACTAGGCAGAAAATCTCACCTTTTCACTGGGACAGCTCTCAACCCTCACAGGTGCAGAGCCTGACTAGGGAAGCCTATATGGCTAGGAGTATATGGGGATGCAACCTCTCTTCAGGCAAGCAGAGCTGGAAAAGAGGACCCAGATGGCACTGGCCTGTTGGCCAGTGGTGCTGACCAACAGCACCAAATGGTGCTTCCTTTCCCAAATTCTCTCACAATCCTCTTCTGGAAAGGACGGAATGAGGGGCAGGGAGAGGGGCCAGGAATGTTCTTTCAAAATGAATCATAAGGCAAATCAATCAATGGAGCTTCCCTAACAGATGTTATCAATGTATTTAATTTTGTTAATCTGGTAGGTGATGTTTTAACTTGAATTTCTCTGACAACCAATAAGGTGGCCCCTTTTTCATAGGCTTATGGACGACTGCATTTCCTTTTCTGTGAACTGCCTGGTTTTCTATTGAGTTATTTAAAATCACTTGCCAGGAGGTTTTTAACTATTAGGAATATTCACTCTTTGTCTGTCACATTGTTGCAAATGTTTTCCCCCAATATATCATCTATCTTTTCACTGGCTTTATAGTTTCTCTTTCCATAGAGAAACTTTGCCACTTAGCAAAGATGAAGACTGTTTTGTTGTGATGAAATGCAACAGAATCTTGGGCACCCAGGTTTATGGAAAATCCTACAAAATCCCATTGAAAAAAGCTGGAGCCTTGAAAAAAGAAATAATGCACTAAAAGACTTGCTATAACAGCTTTTATCTCTTTATCCTGGTCCCCAGTTATCCACATGTCATCTGGCCATTTGGATGGGCAGACAATTATAAAATCAATTTAAACAGTTTGGGGAGTGAATGAGGTCACTTCAAAATGATTTTAATCTACTGTGCTAATTGCACTTAAAATGCCTGTACACATTTCTCCAAATTTAAAATTTTAATTAGGGGTTGACATCTTTACACACCTTGGTGATACACCCTGGAGGGGTAGAAAATCTGTGCTGATTTTCCCTTCTGCATCTGTAGGTGAAAGGATTTGCTGGCATCCCAAATCCATTGAACTTAATAAGGATAGAAAGGCACTTAGCGTGTTCCTGGCCCTAACACCCTACTTGTTTAAGAGATGAGGAGAACTCAAACAGCTATTACAACTCTCTCTAGGGGCCATCCCTACCTTCCTTTCCTATGGTCTAGTCTAGATCAGTGGTTTGTGTTACTCATCTGTGCTTGGCACACGGTAGGACCTCAAAGAAGTCTGCCAAATGGTGAGTTACTCAAGGTCACACACACAGCTAGTGTCAAAGCTGTACTGACTTCTGATTCAAGACTCTAAACTTCTGTAAACTGCCCAGACTTTGGAATCAAAAAGATTCTAGTTAGAGTCCTAGCTCTGGCACTTACAAGATGTGTTTTTATCAGCAAGGTTATTAACCCTTCTGGACCATACCTTGATTTATCTGTTTGCTTCTGTTCTGTCGTAAGCCCATTCCAATTTGGCTCCCATCCCTACTGCTCCACTGTATCAGCTTCTGTCTGGGTCACCAGTGAGTTCCATATTGCAATATCTTGCAGTCATTGTACTTAACTACTGGGCAGCATTTGATACAGCCTGTCACACACTTGTTCTCAAAGCACTCTTTTCTCCTGGCTTTCAGGGCACCACTTTCTCCTGTTCCTTCCCCATCTCATTGACTGGTTTCTCTTTATCTGTCAAACCTGTCTATACTGGAGGACCCAGGCTCAGTCCTTGGACTCAACAGTTCACATCTATACTATCTCCCCAGGTGATCGCATAAAGGCTCATGGTTTATCTACCATCTATACAATGGCAATTCTCAAATTTACAATGACAGCTCAAACTGTTCCCCTGAACTCCTTTAGACATAACTGTGTCTCCTTAACACTTCACCATGGATATCAAATTATCATGTGTTAAAACAGACTTCTGATTTCTCCTTCTAAACTTGTTCTTTCCACTGTCTGCCTCATCATCCTTCCAGTTGCTCAGGCAAAACCTTGGCATTATCTTTTAATCCTTTTTCTCATACCCTATATCAAGTCTGTCAGCAACTTTTGTTATTTCTACTTTCAAAATGGATCAAGAACCAATCAAACACTTCTTATTCTCTCCATTGCAATCACCACCATCTCTTCTTACCTGGACCATGTCAACTGCTTCCTAATCGGTCTTGAGGTTTCCAAAACCTTGCCAACGTGTAAGTTATTAGATCACGTATCCCCTTGAATGATTTCTCATGTCACTCGCCCTCACACCTCTCATCTCAATGAGTCCTTGTTTTCACAGCCACGTTAGCCTCCTTGCTACTCCATGGAGTGCCAATACCTGCTTTGCACTCTCCTTCCCCTCTGGCTCTACTAATCTTCTCCCAGATAATTCACCTGGCTTATTCCTGTCACATCTTCATGCGTCTGCTTAAATGTCACCTTATAAGACAGGCTCCTTGATGACTTATCTAAAATCGTAGTCTCCTGATATATTATACATTTATTTATTGTTTGTCTCTCTTCCCCACCATGGCTGTGTCCCTAGTGTCTGGGATAGCATGTGATACTTCAGAAGTGCTCAGTAAATTTTTTTTATTGTGTACCCTCTTAACAAATTTGTAACTTCACAATATAGTATTGCTAAGCATAGGCACAATGTTGTATGACGGATATCTAGAACTTATTCATCTTGGACAACTAACACTTTATACCTGTTGAATAGCAAGTTCCCATTGACCCCTCCCTGCAACCCCCGGCAACCACTATTCTACTCTCTGCTTAGGTAAGCTTGACTATTTTATTATTTATTTATTTGAGAAACAGGGTCTCACTCTGTCACTCAGGCTGAGCTGCTCTGGTGCTATCATAGCTCACTGCAGCATTGACCTGGACTCAAGAGGTTCTCCCACTTCAGTCTTCCAAGTAGCTGCTACCATAGGCATGCACTACCATGCCTGGCTAATTTTAAAATTTTTTGTAGAGACCAGGTCTTGCCACATTGCCCAAGTTGGTCTTGAACTCCTGGCCTCAAGAAATCCTCCTACCTTGGCTTCCTAAAGTGTTGGGATTACAACCATGAGCCACCACACTCAGCCTTTAGATTCCTATTTTAGATTCCTCTTATAGGTGAAATCATGTAGTATTTGTCTTTCTGTGACTAGCTTATTTCGTCTAGCCTAATGTCCTTTGGGTTCATATGTTGTCACATGTCACAGGATTTCCTTCTTTAAGGCTGAATAATATTCCATGCATGTATATACCACTTTTTATTTATACATTCATCCATTAATGGACATTTAGATTGTTTCCACAACTTGGCCTTTGTGACTAATGTTGCAATAGATGTTTTGCAAATATTTCTTTGAGATCTCGATTTCAATTCTTTTGGATAAATATCCAGAAGTGAGATTGCTGGATCATAAGGTAGTTCTATTTTTAATTTTTTAAGGGACTCCCCTATTCTGTTTTCTTTATCAGCTGAACCATTTTGCATTCCCGCCAACAGTGTATAGGGGTCCCAATTTCTCCACATCCTTGCCAGGACTTGTTATTTACTGGTTTTGTTTTGTTTTTATTTTTGATAGTGGCCATCCTAACAGGTATGAGGTGATATGTCACTGTAGTTTTGATTTGTATTTCCTTGATTAGTGATGCTAAGTATCTTTTCATATATCCATTAACCATCTGTATGTCCTCTTCAAAGAAATGTCTATTCAAGTTATTTGCTATATATTTTGTTTTTTGCTTTCTTACTGTGGAGTTGTAGGTCAGTAAATGCTTTTGAGTGAATGAATGAAAAAATCTCTACATTAAAAGAACTGAATTAAATTAATATATGTAAAGTACTTAATGGATCATTAGTACACTGTGAGTTACTCAGTAAGTTAGCAATAAAAAGCTAGGAAATGGGAGAGAAACATTTGACAGCATACGTTCCCAACAGAAAGAGCAAATACACTATAGAAAAGCAATTTATTGAACATTCGTGTGCATGTGTCCTTGTAGTAGAACGATTTATAATCCTTTGGATATATACCCAGTAATGGGATTGCTGGGTCAAATGGAATTTCTATTTCTAGGTTCTTGAGGAATCGCCACACTGTCTTCCACAATGGTTGAACTAATTTACACTCCCACCACAGTTTACAATAGCAAACACCTGGAATCAACCCAAATGCCCATCAATGATAGACTGGACAGGGAAAATGTGGCACATATACACCATGGAATATTATGCAGCCATCAAAAACGATGAGTTCGCATCCTTTGTAGGGACATGGATGAACCTGGAAACCATCATTCTTAGCAAACTGACACAAGAACACAAAATCAAACACCGCATGTTCTCACTCATAGGCGAGTGTTGAACAATGAGAACACATGGACACAGGGAGGGGAGCACTACACACTGGGGTCTGTTGGGGGGAAATAGGGGAGGGACAGCGGGAGGTGGGGAGTTGGGGAGAGATAGCATGGGGAGAAATGCCACATATAGGTGAAGGGGAGGAAGGCAGCAAATCACACTGCCACATATGCACCTATGCAACAATCTTGCATGTTCTTCACATGTACCCCAAAACCTAAAATGCAATGAAAAAAAAAAAAGAAAAGCAATTTATTTCCTCTTAAATTAATAAGTAATTTGCTAAAACTTTAAGAATAATTTATTAAAATTAAAAAGTAATTTATTTCCTCTTGAAATAATAAGTATGCTAATTTTTATTTTCTTTTTAGTTTCAATTCAGTGCAGGTTTTTGGGACTAAGGTGAGCATACATCCAATACCCTTAAACCATCTCAGTTAATTCCTTTTTCCTTTTAAAAATTTTATTTTCATAAAAATAATTTTTTGAAAATAGTTTTAAAATATATCTATTTATAATGAAACTAATAAACAGGTCCAAAATTATATAATTTCTAAAAGTTAACGACTATGTTTAGAGCAGTTTTAGGTTCTCAGCAAAACTGAACAAAATGTATGGAGTTCCCACATACATCTCCTCTCCCCTACTCCCCATACACTTGCCTCCCCCACTATTAACACCTCCCACCAGAGTGGTACATTTGTGGCAGTCAGTGAACCAAGATTGGTACGTCCATCATTATAAAACAAAATCCATTGTTTACTTGGGAGTTCACGCATGGTGTGCCTTCTATGGGTTTGAACAAATATATAATGACATGTATCCATCATTATTGTTCCATACAGAATAGTTTTACTGCCCTGGTTTCGTTTACTTAGTAACATGCATTTCAAATTCCTCCATGTCTTTCTCTGCTTTGATAGCTCATTTCTTTTTAGCACTGAATAATATTTCATTGTATGGATGCTCCACAGTTTATTTATCATTCATCTATTAAAGGACATCTTAGTTGCTTCCAAGTTTTAGCAATTATGAATAAAGCTGCTATAAACATCTGCATGCAGGTTCTGTGCAGACATAAGTTTTCAGCTCATTTGGGTAAACAGCAGAGTGTGATTGCTGGATTGTGTGCATGGTAAGGGTATTTTTAGTTTTGTTAAGAAACTGCCAAAATGTTTTCCGTGCAAAATTATAGGATTTTAATTATGTTTAGTGCCCCCTTTTATTCTCAAAAGGGTCCAAGTGTGGGTGATAAATGGTCACTGTACTTAAAAAAGATAATTTCTTCTGAATTACAGAAAGACAGTGTTTCACCCTAGTTGTATTTAGTTGAACCAAGTCAAAATGAATCACAAATAGCAATTAATCTTCTGAGGACTACTGGGGAGAGAAGAGAGGGCAAGTGAACCAGTTCTCATTTTCCTTGCAGGAGAAATCAGCACAATGAGGTTAAGAGGCTTCTGCAGGCCCCAGCCAGCCAGCTGCAGAGCGGGAGTGCAATGAAATTGCTGCAAACTCCATTTATTGTGCCACCCTCTCAAGACCAAAATCTTCTTTTATTGTCCAATTAGTTAGGGTTCCTTAGTTCCTAAGAACAGCATTCGATGGACTTAAAATAGACTTGCAGTCCTGGGAGGAGCTGGGCCCCTAATTGAAGGGAGCCCCTGGCAGTTCTTTGAGCCTGGGCTGCGGGCTGCTGGCAGCTGGCCCTCCACTTCCACTCCCTGCTGTGCTGGGGTTTCCCCACCTGGCTTGTCCTCCACAGCCGGCACTGCACCTGTGGCTCTGCTTGCTGTGTTGGTTCCCTACTCTGGGGCAGGCAAAAGAAATCTAGAAACCATTACAAAGGAAGCATTATAAGTCTGAGAAAGAACTTGACCTTGCACCCTGCTACCTTTCCAGACTTCCACTGATCTGGCCCCCGTACTTAAAGAAGAAAGAGCTCTGGAACGTCATGCCAATCAAAAGCACTGCAATAGCATTTCATGTTCCTGGGACTCTTCCACACTCGTAAATACTATTTAATCCTTATAAGAACTCTAGGAACTAGTTTTTATATTATCTACCTTCAATTTAAGGAGGAGGAAACAAAGGAACAGATAGGCTGAGTAACTTTCCCAGGGTCACAAAGCAGATAATTGGTGGAGTTAGGATTTTAACTTGCATCATATGACCTGTTTCAGAATCTGGTCTTAACAATGAAGCCATGCATCTCTCCAATTTGCCAGCAATGTCTTAAATTTCCCTACTTAACCTAATGGGTTAATTGGATCACTCTGCCATCATTGCTTCTACTCAAAGGAGTATTTTGCACAGTATAAAAACAAATTAATTTGGATCCAAATAATTTGACATAAATTGCAGGCCTCTCAAATTCAATTTCCTTCTGGATAAAACAGGCATAGATTCAGTATCCACATTTGTTGCAAGAATAAAATAAAAAGATGTTTATAAAGTGTGGAGTGCTTGTATCAAGAAACTGCCTAGTAATATTTACTCTACTATGCTTATTTGTTGTTATTATTTTTAGACTGAATTTAAATTTTCCTTTTGCAATATCTATGAAAAGAATTTGTAAAAGAGTTTGCAAACAGTACCTGCAGTATGTAAGGTACCTTTAAGGAATATTTTAAAAACACTTCAAAATCATTTGCTCACATTTCATCAATCAGCATGCAAATTACAAGTCATGCTTAAATATTTCTTATGGCACACTGCAAAGGACCTTCCCCTGTCAGCCCTCTGTTGCTGAGTTCCTGTTACTGAATATAGTTGAAAGTAATACAAAGTCAATTTAAATATTATCTATTGTTCAGAATGGTTTTCTTCCAATTTATTATATGTAACATACTCCCATGTAGTAAGTAAGGTATCTTTAGACAAGTTCATGATAATATAAGAAAATAAGGGGACTAATAAAATAAAATTCACGTGTAGAACTTTCTGTTGAACATCACAGCCAATACTCACAGCTACTCATATAGACTTTTTGTCCGTACCTAAACTTATACATGGGGTCCTTCATTATTTTGCATAATACGGACTCCCACATAAGAAGAGCCTTAGTATTGAAGACATATGATGACTAAAAGAATTAATTTGGTAACATATTGAAAAAATGTACATTGTATGAATTTTAAGAGGTTCTACAACACATATGCTCAGGATATACTATTTATTTTCAGTCTACAGAGAAGGCTTGTTGTCTAGGTAGATGGTTTCAAGGAAGGACCCGCTCATTAAATATGAGTCTCTACCCCCTTACCCTGCAGCCGACATTCTCCACCCAAGGCCTTGGCTCACAGGTTAAAAACCAATATACGGTTCTTCGACAAGGCTAGAAGACACCTTTGAGGGCTCTGTGCAGCTTGTCACAGTTCTACCTTCTCTAGAATTGTTTCTCCTCTATCCACATGATCCTAGGCCCTGTTTCTTCCCCCTAGCCTTAGCCAATTGAGTAGGGGTGAACCCCTTACCCATAATAGGTCATGGTTCTTTCTGCAGAAATTTAGAAATGGGACTAAGAGGTTTCAATTGTCATCTGGGCTGGTTTCATGAATGGAGGAAGAAAACCACCTTGGGAGTTGTAACTTGGCCAGACTAAACAAAATGGGCTTGATAGAAGATGTGCTAGCCGGCACAGAGAAATTAAAATGGAGAAAGAAAGGACAGATGAGGGAGATTGGAACAAAAAGCCAAAACCAAAATCAAAACACACACAAAAATAAGACCTGCCTAGATCCTTGCTGGCTTTCCAGTCCCTCGTATGGCCAGGCTGCACCTCTGGCTCTTGGAACCCATAAGACACTTCCAAATTCTTTAACTATATCTTGTCCGCATTTACTTTCCTTTTTAGGCTAGCTTGAGTTAGTCTCTACTACTTGCAATTGATAATTCTAGCCAATATAAACAAGGACACAGAATCACATTGAGCAGGGAGACCTCTGCTAACTCACAGAAGATGCTTGCAGATAGTCATAAAGCATTGCATCTTTGTGTTCTTATTTTTTATCACATGTTTAGTCTGTCTCTCCCTTTGGATTCTAAACACATTGATGTCAGAGCCTAAGCCTATTCTGCTACAATCTGTAACACTCAGAGTGACTTTTAAAATGTCCTTGTTTTCTTTTCCACTATAAAGTCGTCATGCATTAGTGATGATGATTTCATAATGTCCTGAATCTTCTCATTTTGGATCAGATGTGAAATGACTTTGAATGCAAAAAGAAAGATAATTTGAAAACAAGATATTTTAGCCAATTAATTTACAAATGAATGATCTTCAGTATACAGGTTTGTAAACATCATGGAAGATACAGGTGGAAGTCACTTCTTCAAAGAAAGAGGGGGTATTTGAAGAGCTACTTCTGCTTTAGCCAGAGGGAAAACACTTCTTTATTATAAGTTTAAAATTTTCTAAGTATCACAAACTCTGAAATTATGCAAGATAAATTTATGTTAAAAAATTGGGAATTCAGACTGAGAATTTTCTTCAGTCTTTCAGATAAAGGATGCAATGGGGGTGTCGTTTGTATTGGGGGATATCATCTGTATTGTTTGGCCTACATTTTATTTCATCAGCATAAAACTCAGCATTTTGCCTTTCAGGCTAACCCATTAAATTGTGGAAATCTGAAATCCTTCCAATCAGAGCATTTACAACAGTAGTAGAGGGAGTTATTGTGATTCGGAGGTCAGTCTACTTTAGTGCTGGAAATAACTGCCAGAGATATGTTGTGGGTTGCTTTTCCTGCCCACAGTTCCATTTTTGTAGGAACTGTTCCCACCCAGGGACTCTGTCTGGGCTGCCATGATTTAATTAGAGAAGACCAAGAAAACTGGAAGGAGTCAGAGAACCCAGAGGGTGCTGCCCCCTAATGGCTTCCAAGGTCACAGATCCATTCCCAGGGTCTGGCCATCCTCATTTCTGAGAGTTCTACACTGTGACCAGCTCTTCCTTAACTGGAACTAGCTTGAGTAAGTTGCCCATTTCTGGGGGGAGAGATGCTTTGAGAAGATTAATTTTATCATTTTTCCATGTTAAATACACATGGTGGGCAAAAGAAAAAAAAACCTTTGTTCACATCATAAACCAGTGTTTCTTATAATCTATAACATTAGGGAATAAATCTTAAAGTAAGGAGCAGGAGAGAGCAAAAGATTTAGAGTCAAAAGATACAAATAATGACTTAGGATCTTTAAGAGGCTGCCGAAGCTCTTTGTGCCTCAGTTTCCTAAAGTGTCAATGAAGGCAATGCTGATATGCACCCTTCTGACCCACCTACTTCACAGAGTTACTGTGATGAGATCATGTATGTGAAAAAGCTATGGCAATTTAAACGTGTTACCCACACATTTAAAACTACTTGTTTTGAAATTATTAGGGCTAAATTTATTATCACGAAAGGTCCTTTTTCACAGGTTATTTCCTGTTGCTAGAAGACACTACTGAATCTTGTAAGTCTTTAGAATGAGAATCAATTGTCAGAGCAAATAGATCAGTGAGGAATTAAATTCAGCTGCTTAAGAATAGGGCCATCCCTCTTCTCCCACTACCTCCATACTGTTCTCTCATACAAAAGAAGTCCAGAGCGGGGCAGTCTAAGGATGGTATTGGGGTTTTACAATATTGTCAGGAGACAACTCAGCTCTTTCCAGCTTTCCAGTCAGCCATCCTTAGAGCTTGACTCTCACATTTCCAAGATGGCAGCCTGAGTGCCTGCCACATGTCTGTATTTCAGGCAGGTAACTGGGCATAGGTAAAGAAGGGTGCATTTCAGCAGAGTCAGCTTCTTTTAGAGAGCTGCCCTAGAATACCCATTGAGTGACTTCCATTTATATCTCCTCAGCCAGAAACATGTGACACTGACCACCCCTACCTACAAGAACACTTAGAACCAGAATTGTTGTTTGGCTGGACACCTTGCTACCCTAAATAAAATCTGGTTTCTCTTAGTAATGAAGAAAGGGAGAACGGATATTGAATAGGTCTTTCTTACACTAGCCATTGAAAATGCTGATTACTAGAATTTGAGGCAATTGTATTAATTTTCCATTTTTAAGATAGTTTAAAGCTTGACATATTGGTGATACCCTAAAAAAACCAAAGCCCCACAGTCTTGGCCAGTACCATGACTTCAAGGCTGGAATAAGATCCAAGCTTTCCCCATCCCAGTCAAGTGCTTTACTCAGCAGACCAATCCATGTCTGGTTTCCAACACAACCACCAGCTGGCGTTCCTATCAACCCAAGAGCTGGGTTCAGTGGTGGGGTCAGTGGAATAATGGCCTCCAAAGATGTCCACGCCCTGGATCCCAGAACTTGTACAGATGTTACCTTACATTATAAAGGGATTTTGTAGACCTAATTAAGAGGATGAATCTTAAAATGGGGGGAGATTATCTTGGATCATCTGGGTGGCCCAACCTAATCATGAATTCTTAAAAATGGAGAATCTTTTCCAACTGTGTCAGAGAGATGGGACCAAAGAAAGAGGAAAGATTCAAAACACGAGAAGGACTTGGCACAATCCCCTCTCCTGCTGCTGACTTGGAAGATGGGAGAAAGGAACATACACCAAGCAATGCAAGCAGCTGGGAACGGTCCTCTTCTGACAGCAGCATGGAATGGGGACTTCAGTCCAACAACCTCAGGGACCTACATTTTGCCAACCTGAATGAGTAAGGAAACGGATCATCCTTTAGAGCCTCCAGAAAAGAACAGAGCCCTGTCAACACTTTGCTTTTAGCTCCATGGGACCTGTGTCAGCTTCCCATCTGCAGAACCTTAAGATAAGAAGCTTTTGTTGTTTTATGTCACTACGCTTGTGGTAATTTGTTATAGCAACAATAGGAAACTAATGTAAGTGGGTTGGCAGAGGCTGCAAGCTCTTCTGAAATATTTTTCATAGTTTTCAGCCAGCTGATAAATGAAATATCTCCTTACCTGCACAGAAACAGTTTCTGACAAATTAATGGACTGGAGGCCATTAGAGGGTAAAAGGCAATAGGGTGCTCAGGAGATAAGAAAGAAAAAGTAGAAGATGGGGAAGGACTAAAACCCTGGAAGAGAAAGGACACGGTTGTATGCTGTTGTATTCTGCCTGCACCAGTGCCATTTGGTCACACGTGCCCTCTGGGCCGTCCATGTTGGAGAGACTCTAGTTTGAACACTCTGCTAATTAACTAGTTGCAACACTTCCCTCCTCCCCACAAAGCCCTTTTGTTCTTCTCTTTGAAGCACACAAGGTCATTTGACTTTGGATTTCATCTGGAGTTGAAGTGGCTGACATCTACTTTGTTACAGAAGCAGCTGCTGAGGCAGCAAGACAGCTGAAGTCCTGAAACGCCAGGGGTGGTGGGAATCAGACCTCTTAAAGGAAGAGCAAAGCCTGGGCAGGGCTTGTCCTCACTATGGGCATGCAGGGAAATCACAGAGACAAATTCAAATGTCTACGGGGTGACACAGATGATGCATATGAGTAGAGCAAGCCAGGTAGAAGAAAAAGAAATAGTAGTAGTTACAGAACAGCGTAAGCACCAACGCCAAACAAATCCAGGGGGAGGCCATTGCAGGCTCTCACTCTGCAATCTCATCTCTAAAGCAAAGGACAGGGCACATTAATGGATGTAAAGAGTGGGCTGTGAGTCACTCTGCTGGATGTGGGTTTGCGGAAGAAGGGGCTGTAGACTTACTGTCATTCTCCAAACACTAAGCCCCTGCCTGGGACACTATAGATGCTTAGAACATTGTTTGATTAAGGATGTCATAGAGAGGATACACAGCCAGCCGAGGCCTCTGCACTTTTTGTCTTCTTGCCCTCTACCCCACTTACACCCAAAGTTGTCTCAAATCCACATATTTCATTTCTTGCCACCTTGATTCTATGAGTCACCAACTTCACACTCTATCAGAATCATGATATGGCCTATGAATTTTAACTGTCAAGTTCGTCCACAACTTCTTAAAACCCCTTGTCCTCACTGGCCTGTAAGTGACCTCTCGTGGTGAAAGAGGGTAACTGCACAGGGAAGAACCATTCACATCTGAACAATTTGATTCACGTCAATTCAATCAATAGTTACAAAGTATCGGAGGAAGAAGAAAAAATGAAAGTAGTGCCCTTTTAAAACAAATGGTAACTGTTTTTCAAAAAAGGAATGCTTTGAGGTGGATAGAAACACGGAAAGAAGGCTTACACTAGGACAGAGGAGATACAATTTTCTAATTCACGTTTTTCTAACTTATTTCTCAGGATTGCTGAAAAATTGGAACTGGGTTTTCCCATCATTTCTTACCGGCTTTAGATCCTAAAGACATGGCATCAAATCTGGAGTCTGGTGTGCATAAGATGGACAAACTTGAGGCATATCATTTACAGTATCTGAGACTCAGTTTCTACACCTGAAAAATGAGAATAATACCAGTTCCACTCAACTTCTATGATTGTTATGAGGTCTAAATTAGGTGAGATATGTACAGCATTTTCGGTATTGTACCGCATAATCTGGTTCATCATATATTCTCATCAGTCCTCATGTAGCTTGCTTTCATTTATTTAGCTGTTGTGTCATAAACTGTACTTGTAACTGCAAAGTGCTGTGCAGATATTATCTGGGATTCAGGGATAAAATAATAAATGCTATGAAAAATTATGCAATTTTTTTTCATGATATAAACATGGGTCATGTTTAAATGCTTTTCCTTTTAAATGCTCTCTGGAATTTTTCTCATCCTCTTTCTCAAATCATTTGGGTCATTCCTTTATTTTATTTTTTTTACCTCTTCTGTATTGTTTGTTCCCATATTGTTTTATAAGTGCTCTTTAATTAATTCATTAATGTAAGTTCTTATTTGGAATGATACAAAGAGAAATCATGTTTATGGTAGAGGGTTGAAGCAAATGACTTTCAAGTCATTCATTCATCCACTCATTCTGTAAAGATTTATTGAGCTTCTATTATATGGCATTGTGATAAGCAGGAGAGATATAAAGTGAATAAAATGAACAAGGTCTTTGCCCTCATGGAACTTATCCTGAGGAGTTTACAAGATAAATAATCAGGCCGGGCCTCGTGGCTCACGCCTGTAATCCCAGCACTTTGGGAGACCGAGGAGGGTGGATTATGAGGTCAAGACATCAAGACCATCCTGGCCAACATGGTGAAACCTCATCTCTACTAAAAATACAAAAGTTAGCCAGGCATGGTGGCACACGCCTATAGTCCCAGCTACTTGGGAGGCTGAGGCAGGGGAATTGCTTGAAAGCCTGGGAGGTGGAAGTTGCAGTGAGCCAAGATCTCACCACTGCACTCCAGCCTGGTGACAAAGCAAGACTCCATCTCAAAGAAAAGAAAAGAAAAGAAATAATCAAACATATCCTGTGAGCTCTGAGAAAAGGGCTGTAAAGAGAATAAATAAATAAGGGTAAAGATACAGGAGATGGAAGAATGAACATGTAGTCATCTGGGGAAAAGCATTCCATACAAAGTGACCAAAAGTCCTGAGGTGGGAACAAAGAGATGCTCATACGGTCCTCTATCATGTGTAAGTAATTTATTAGACATCTCATGGATGTGTTTATACAGTCTATCAATATGCATACGTTGATATGAATAAACATATATGTGTGTGTATATATATATATATGTAAATATATATAAAATAATATCTTGTATGAAAGTCTTAAAACCTTATCAGGAGCAATGTTAAACCTTAGCTATGAGAAAAAATAGTATTGATATCCTGCCCTCAGATAAAATTTATTAAACATATATTTTTGGGACAAGGAAAATATCTGGAAAAGGAACTTAATGTATGCCTTTTGGATGGCCTGGTGACAGATTTCCAGGGATGAGGTCACAGCTGCTTTGTTAACACTGATACATACTGTTACTTGTCACTTAGCATCAACATTTTAAAAAGTAAAATAATCTGTTTACTCTGTAAACATTAGCTTATGGAATTTCAGAACCAATCTCTTTGTTTTCTGTATTTTTTCTGCCAATGTTGAACTATTTTGTTACAAAAGAAGTCTGGGTGACCTTTTTTACCGCTGGAACAGAAATCCTAATTACTCTGCATTATGAAGTTTGATAGCAAGGAGAAACAAGGCTGTTGAAAGGTTCCATGAAATCTCTATTAGTGCCAAACCTGTGTGCCATGAAATCGTAAATCTGTAACATTTCATTTTTTCTTCTAATCTTTGCTGTACAGACAGTTGCAGGCTTTCTCTTTCTCTACTTCCCTTAATTCCATAAAACTTTAATGCCTATTCTGCAAAGGAATGGCATTTGTGGTTAGAGATGGGAAGACACACAGCAGGGGAAGAAGTGACTTGTGCTGAGATGCCAAGGTGGAATTGTTCAGAGTTTTAAGGAAATATCACACAGTTCACTGTGGACAGAAACTTAAAGTTGGCAGTTCCTGCAGAAGTGTGGGGAATATGGCTGAAAAGACTAAGCAAAAAGTATCCTGAAAGGCTTTGAATATGACAGTGAAAGAGGTTGTTTACAGATTTTTCAGCCATCATGAAAGATTTTAAGAAGGAAAAAGAAGTGAAATGATAGCATCAAATGTTTGCCTCCCCGATGATCTTCACAAGTTGGGTGATTATCATATTTAGGCTGAGCCTAGGTATGTCCTCCAACTTGCTTGATTCATTGTGCTTTTCTGTTTGAATCTTAGAAAACACATACCACAGAGCAAATGGACAGTGATCAGCTAATGGCTCATTATTTATGCATAAAATGAAGATTCCTGCATGAAAATCAATTCAGACACACACTCACATTCAACTCTTAAGTAATTTATCCTCCCACTACCTCTATGGAGGAGTTTAGCAAACCCAAGCTGGGAAGATGAATTTTACAACCCAATTTTTTCTTTACTCCAAACTGAAATATCAATGCATCCAAAGGGAGATTTAAAATCAATGTCACTTCTAAATTCAACATAGATATGCCATCTAGCATTTCAAGGCTAGAACTTGCTGTTAAAGTAAGTACTGTTTATACTGTTTATTCTGTTTCAGAGCAAAAACTATACTTTAAAAGGTTGAGATCCAATCCCTTCATGTACTGGGAGCTACACTGACAGGTTTTATTGGGTTTTAAAATCAGAGTTGATGGGTGCAACAAACCACCATGGCACATGTATTCCTATGTAACAAACTTGCATGTTCTGCATATGTACCCCAGAACTTTAAAAAGTATAATAAAAATAAAATAAAATCATAGTTGAGTGGTTGCTTCATTTTTACAGAAATGAAGCTTATAAAATGTAAGCCTTAAACAGACTGATACTTTTCAGAGTTAATTTCTGTCTACCCTCACCTTGCTCATCTCTGCAAACTAAATGGTGTCTTCTCTTAGGCATTTTTTTCAAATAGGGTCTTACTCTTGTTGCCCAGGCTGAAGTGCAGTGGCACGATCTCAGATCATTGCAGCCTCAACCACCAGGGCTGAAGCAATCTTCCCACCTAAGCATCCTGAGTAGCTGGGAATACAGGCATGTGCCACTACACTTGGCTAATTTTTGTATTGTTTTTGTAGAGACAGGGTCTCTCCATGTTGTCCAAGTTGGTCTTGAACTCCTGGGCTCATCTCCCCAAAGTGCTGGCGTGAGTCACCGTGCCCAGCTGGCACTTTTCTTTTAATGGGGATATAACTTAGATACCATAAATGCACAAATCTTAAATGTACAACTTGATGAATATGTGTATGTATGTGTGTGCGTGTATACACATCCTTGTAAGATATAGACCATTTCCATCACCTTAGAAAATTCCTTTTTGCCCCTTCTCAGTCAATACCTACCATTACCCCAATAGGTAACTGCTATTCTCACTTCTATCATCAGAAATTAGATGAACCTGTTCTGTTCTTGAACGTCATAAAAGTATAATCTTAGAGTATATACTCTTTCGTGTCTGGCTTTATTGGCTCAATATAATGATTTAAAATTCACCCATGTCATTGTATCTATCAGCAACTCAGAATTTTTTACTGTTGAGCAGTATAGCATGGTATGAATATACTTCAATTTGTTCATTTTATTGATTCTCATTTAGGTCATTTCCAGCATGGACACTGTTTTTGACAGATTTCCATGGGGTTTAGGACTGGGATAGATGGACATAGCAAATGACCTGAGAATTCTAAGTTAGAAGCCACAGATATTTCTTACAGACTGTTCTAGATACTTTATATCACAAGTTCCTGCCAGAAATAGAATATACCTTTCTCACACCCTATAAAGTGTCTGAATCAAAACAATTAAGCATCAAATTAAATATATTTGGTTCAGCATAGTGCTAATAAATACACAAGTGTGGATTAAATCTGACATGGGCTTATTGGTTTTTCTGGTGAAAAGGGCTTCATTTCAAGGTCTTAGAAAACAACAGGGACCCCCTTGAGCCATCTCACTGGGGCATGCAATTGAGCATAAAGGTGATGGAAAGAGTGTGTATCTCCTGGAAAAGCTCATCCAGACTAGAAACAAAGCCCCAAGTACATCATGTTCAACTTGGGTGAATTGTAAAGACATTCAAAAAGCAATATATTCAAATACCTACTGTTTACAATGTCAATAAAATGCTATGGAAATATTAATGGTAATACATACATTGATTCTTGTATACGACACATATTATCTTTAATCCTCACAACACTACCAAGTTAGTATTGTTCTTCCCACAGTTCAGGTGAAGAAGCAGACTCAGGGGCATTAAGTAAATTAAGATCATGCATTTAGTAACTAACAGACCCAGAACTTGATTCTGGCGTGTCACATTCCAAAGCTCACTCAAGTCTCCTTACACTAAGACATGTTTATACAATGAGTAGGCACCATATATTCTATACTTGAAGAAGTTAGATATAGGTACAACTCACTCACTCGTGGTCCATTAGCGGTTTTTGATGATGACAACTGCAAACCTCTAATATCTCCATTCCAAAATGATCAGCACCCAGACAAACTCCAGAAGTTCCAGAAGCACACAAGGGGCTTAAATATTATACAAGAAAGACTTATCTGATGTGCTCATAAGAACAGCATTCATCAGTGCTTCCATGCTGTAACAGTTAAAACATTTCATCAGCTCTAATTTTTTTCTACCTTAAAAATAAAATTATTTTGATTGTGAGATTTTGCTACTGCCTCTCAAATAAGCACACACTTTAAAAATAGCAAAGAACGGCAGATATTTTGAGGGTAAAAAAAAAAACACACACATACGGTGATGTCCTCAGATTCCAAAGATAAGTCTTTTTATGAGAGCTTTTTCTATTTATTTTGATTCAGTAGTAAGGACACCTGCAGAAAGATCAGCTCTCTTCATAAGACCGTTTCTTAAGAATTCATCGCAGACATAACAGATGATAGCATGGAGACAGACTAAGCTAAGAGAACTGAAGAATGACTGATGATTCCCATGTCCTGCATGTGTTCTGAGAAGATGACATTCCCATAATGAAGGTATTCAGAACTAAGTGAGGCATGCCAGACAAGAAGAGCATTGCAACATCAGAAAGTCATTTTGCTTGGAGATGGTCCAGGTTTTTTTCTAAACAGTAGTAGATGATTTAACCACAGAAATAAGTTTTAAGAACATTTGTGCAATCATTTTCCAATGAAAGGGAGGAAACAAGCTATAACACTGGGCTATTTCACCCAGATTTAAAACATTCCTTAGACTGTGTGGAGAGGGAATAGAAGGAATGGATAACCATGCTGGTGGTGTTAGATATCACACACCCTTCACCCTCCCTTGTATTCTATTTGACTATATGAGTTTTGGGTGTTGGGGCTACCTAAAGTGTAATTTGTCCTTTTTATAAACATGTTTTCTGCGTTATATAAAATATCCATAAATATACATTTAATGTCTGAAAGTATTATCTCATATAGTTGTGCAGTAATTTGTTTAATCATTGGTAACATTCAAAAAAATGAATCATCTCAATATAGATAAGGGTGCAGACAGCCAGGCATCTATCCTTATATACTGGCATACTTGGTAGTATAATTGGTATAATCATTTAGCAAACATTTTGGCAATATATAAAAAAATTTTATCAATTTAACAAAATTCATCAAAATATTTAATGCCTTTTTAAAATTAAAAGTCTAAAAATAAGTAACTAAAGTAGAATTTTAGCAATAAGAAAGGATACTTCATGGTTGCTTTAATTTACATCTGTGATTACTAGTGAGATGAACGGTTTTTTAGATGCAAACTAGCCATCTGCTTTTCTCTTTAGGAAACTGTCATGTCCTCTGTTCACTCATCCATTATGGCCTTAGTGTTATTCACAAGAATTATAATAAGCTAGTTATATAATGAGAATATTATCCATTTATCTGTCAAAGTTTGTTTATGACTCAGGTGCCTGTTTTAATCTAAACCTAAAACTGATTAACCCAAAAAGAGGAAGCAGTTAAGTGGCAATAACAAAGGAAAAATCAAAAACCAAACCACTTCCATATTTCCAGCTCAAAACGAATAGCCACTGAAACACAAAAGCGTTTAGATAATTATCCAACAAGGGACTCACGTTCAGTGAATGAAGTCTTTCATAGGAACCCTTAAAGCATAGCAATGATATAAATGTAAATGGAGAGAAATCTGTTACTATCACATTGACATGTCTCCCATTTTATATAGAGTAGAAAATGTCAAATCAGTCCAAATATATCTGGATCTAAAACAAAATCAACTCTCCTTTGGTCAGCAAGAACAAGCCACAGCATTTACATCTTTGTTCAGTCCACATGCTAAAGACTGAAGTCTTAGGGACAAGTAAAACAAGACAGAGATATACTGGGCACAGACACCTAGACTGAAGCAAGTCTGCAGTCACATTTGTGCTGGACAGCCTGTTAGAGTTTACACAAAAGCAGCCAAAGACAACTTCCACTGCAGTAAGAATTCTGATGCCCAGGGCCAGTTTGTGGCCCAGTGCAGTTGTACTTTATTATTCTTTGCAAAGAGACCAATAGTTAGCACTTTTAGAAAAACACCAGCCTGTGCATTATTTATTCCTTTGAGATAGGGGATGATGCCCAGTCTCAATAGTTGCTTTCAGCTCTTTAATTATATTGTGAAATGAACTATAATAGGTTGTTTTATTCCTTTGTGTCAACCAAAAATACCATGGGATATGTAATTTGTTGATCAAAGCCTTAACTTAGGAAAGTTAAGAAAGATTTTAGGAAACAGACTGATACCTAATGTGCAGAGGCAGCGTGGAAAAGGAAATTAGCAAACATTCAGCTAAAATGCTCTCAAGGGCAGGGACTCATGGTAATAAATGGAATCATTTCAAGCTTGAAGGAGGTTACCTATGGGAGACTGCCAGATCACTTCAGGGATAGCTGCGTTTCATCAGCCTAAAAATGAAGCTGCCTCTAGAATTTCTAGGTCAGCAAAAGATAACAAGGAGACACCAAAATCTAACAAAATGAGAGGCTGGCATGAATCATTTATAAGGATTTAAGAATGCTGTCAATCAACAAATTAGGAGGATATACACCAAGTCTAGAATATTGTAACCACAATAATGAATGCTATTATTCATAAACCATGAAAAAAGGAGGTGAGATAATTTGATATCTAAGTAAAATGCCTATAATCTTCCTGATAAAGCCTGAACTCACCCAACTCCACAAACAGACTCTACGTCCAAGTCTTCTCAGGGTAACATAGCTCTTTCAGCCATGACAAAGTATAGGTGCTTATTAAAGGAGTTCTAGTAGATAAATAAAGCCTTATCTTCAACCAGGAAGAAAATTATTTGATCCATTTTCAGTATCTTCAAAGAACGATTTTATACAACCATACCTAGAGGTGAACTTCTGACAACCAGGAACAATGAATAACCCAAAATTCAACACACAATCTATAAACCTAGTTGTAGACAATAGCATCTTCCTCCTCCTCATCCCCTCTCTCCTGCTGCCCTGTCGCCCGCAATCAGAAATGTGTATGACTCCAAGATGACTGATAATGCCTTTCCCTTCTTTGAACACAGATATCAATGAGTGGTCAAAAGGTGAGATAGTGGGTAACAAGATGGAAAGGCAACAGCAGGCATTTGGCTTGGATGGTTACCAACAGCACAGTCACTCTACCCCTTTGCTTTGTGTTATTTGGTTTTGAAAGTCTCTTATAAATAGCATGGAGGAATTTCCATCTTCTAACAGATATTAAACATGATATCTGTTAATAAATTATACTTACAATTGCTAATTTTATTGTACCCATTATTTATTCCATTATTTTCTAATTACTATGTCTTTTCTATGCTTCTGTTTTTCTTCTCTCTTGATTACTGTTAGGTTCAATAGCTTCTTATTCTTGTTTCTTAATCAACTGATAACAAAGTTAGACAGTCTATTTCTATTGTTCCTGTGACTATCTTAAATTATATATATTCTATTATTCTTATGACTATCATATATATATATATATATCTTAAATTATAAATTAAATATGTATTTAACTTTTATTTTAAGTTCAGGTGTACATGTGCAGGTTTGTTATACAGGTAAACTCATGTCACAGAGGTTTGTCGTACAGATTATTTCATCACCTAGGTATTAAGCCCAGTACCCAATAGTTATTTTTTCTGCTCCTCTTCCTCCTCCTACTTTCCACCCTCATAGGCCCCAGTGTCTGTTGTTCCCTTCTTTGTGTCCATGAGTTCTCATCCTGTAGCTCCCAATTATAAGTAAGAATATACAGTATTTGATTCTCTGTTCCTGCATTTATTAGTTTGCTAAGAGTACCTTAAATTTTTACAATTGAATCAAAGTTAATTAACATTTCTACCCACTTTCAGAATAAAAAAAGACCTTAAAATGCTTTTACTCCAATTACCACCTACTACTTTCCATGATTGTTATCTAGCACTTTACTTCCATCTTGCTTTTTAACCCCCACTCCTCAAAGCCATTATTATTGTAATTAGTCAGTTTGTTTAAATAGAACCACTAATTTACCACTTTCTTTTCTCACTGTTCATTATTAAAACCCACTCTAATCCTCTGAGTTCTATCTCAGTCTTACAGAAATACACCTTGACCAATTCTTTAGTGAGTATTAATAAAAAGCAAATTTAAAAGGTCTTTATTGCAGTTTCCCTCTTTAAAAAATATATTCCTTCTGGAGGGCAGGTTTAAAATACATGTAGTGAAGTAGATAATGTGCATGCATCCAAAGGGTTTGGCTCAATGGATTTTGCATCTGTAAGCACCCATGTAAATACCATCCAGATCAAGATTATAACATTTCCATTACAGCAGAGGGTTCTCTCATGCCCTTTCTTTGTCATTACTCATCCCACTATCCAGACATTCATCCCTATTAATTTAGCCTATTTTTTGAATTTTACATAAATGGAATCATATGGTGGGTACTCTGTGTCTGGGTTCTTTCACTAAACATGTTTGTGAGATTATTGTTATCAGTTTTTTATTTTCTGTCACTGTGTATTATATGTTATTATCACTCTGAATAATTTAATGCATAGAATTCTGGGTCAGTAGTTCTTTTTTCTTAGATTTTGAAGATGTTATTTCAATGTCTTTTAGTCTTTATTGTTGCCCAAACAGAGAGTGCTGCCAGTTGAACTGCTATTCCTTTGATAGCAACTTGACCATATCCTCTGATTATTTATTTTTCCCCTTTTTGGTTCTATTTAAAATGTTCTACTCATCTTTAGTGTTCTAAAACTTCCACAGATTATATCACCATGTGGATTTGTTTTTAGCAATGCTAAAAGAATTAACAGAAGTCAATGTGCTTCATAAATCCGACATACACCTTTTCATTTAGGCGATCTCCCCAAGCATCTGCATCACTAGAGTAGATATGGACCCCACGCCAGTATGCTAGGACATGGAAAGAGCTTGATGGGTGGAGTTTCTCAACTCCCCTTCTTGCAAAAGGGGCAGCCCCTGAGGAGGTCAGCAATATATGGGGACTAAATTTTAAGTTTAATCCCCATATATTGCTGCACAGGTCCAGTTACATCAACTGCCCCTGCATGCATGGACATTAACACAAGAGATTCTCCAAATCAAACAGCTCCCAAGGCTATGACTTCAGCTTTCTTCTCTGGTTCTTTTGAACTGCCACTTCTCTTTTCATGTCTGGTGATTTCTTTCCTTCTTTTGATCTCAATTATTATGACTTTTTAGAAAGAGTATTTTAACTAATTTTTCTACTTGGGGTTAAAGGAGACTATGCATGGACTTTGTCCACCATGTTGCCAGAATCTAAATCTGTTTCGCTACTTTACCTGCCTGATGCCCATGGGCTTTTTTGGTTCCTGACACTCAGACAGACAGATGTTTGCAAGATGTGTGAGAAAACAGGAAGTCTTTAGCTTTGCCAAGGACTGGTTGTTTCCATAACACCCATTGACTTTTGTTAACGTAAAAGTTTCTGGGATAAAGTGTCAAGAAATACAAGCTACCCACTTTGAAAACAAACAGTGCAGTCTCTTTTCAATGTTAAGTTTCAGTAACTTGTGCTTGCTGGCCTTCATTTGACAGCAAGAGACCACTTTTTCTGGTGGTGGTGGTCTATTAATTATCTCCATAAGGGGCACATAAAATGCAACTCCCCAAACTCCGAATTCCAGAAGCTCCTTTCACAGCATTCTCTCATGACTTCTGTACTTCTAATAACCACCTCTCCGTTTCAGGAGCACAGGCTTACAGATGACTGATGGAACTCATACTGGAATGCAGCTAATCTGAAGAGCCCTGGAAGAGCAGGGGCAATTTAATCTCTGCAGCAATGCTTTGAAACCCAGTGACAACTGTAATGGCTTTAATACCAAATGACAATCTCCTTTCAAGAGCTTTATGAATATTAATGTAGTGATCACAGAGCAATATTTAAAAACAAAGAGTATGTCTTCATTTTCAACTGTAACATCTCTGAATTGTAAAAGGCCCATTTTTGCCTCATTTTCACAGGTGATGAATGTACATTTCAATAAGGTGGGTTGGACATTGCTTTACCGTTGGGGTAGGAGGTCACAAAATGACCTCTGTATGCTCTTCCTTAACTGACAAAAGTGAAACTGAGGCTGTCAATATGTCAATTTTTAAATAAATCTAGTAAATAACTACTCAATATATACTCAAAAGGGGGTCACAATTTTTGGAAGTAAAGACATAGGAGACATCACTTCACACCCATTAGGATGGCTATTATCTAAAAATCAGAAAATAGCAAGTGTTGGCAAGGCTGTGGAGAATTGGCACCCTTCCTGCATCCTGCATTGCTGGCAGGAATGTAAAACGATGCAGTCACTTGGAAGACTGTATGGCTGTTTCTCAAAAAAAAAATTCAACATAGAATTACCATATGATCCATTATACATCCAAAAGAGCTGAAAGCTGGGACTCAAGCAGATACTTGTATATCAGTGCTCATAGCAGCATTATTCACAATAGCCAAAAAGTAGAAATGACCTAAATGGGAAAAGCCCATTTTAAATGATAGTACAGTAATCCTTTTGAGCTGTGTGAAATATTTCTAATGTGAATTTAGTGAAAAAGTGGCAGCATGAATATGTAAGAAAAAAAGGCACATCTTTTTTTGTTGTTCCACATATAAGCAAAGGCATAAAGCCAAGAGAAGAAAATGTTCTAAAATATTCATTCTAATCCTGATGTAAGAAGCGGAAAACAAGACAGATTATTCACCTGCAAAAGCCTCCAAACAACTAAAATGTAAAGGTGATTGCAAGTGCTGTCAGGTAGAGTCCTGGGCTCATTTGTTATCCGGGATGCCACCTTCCCAAGGACCCCCCTGCTAGCCAGGTGCCCACCGTGGCTCAGAAGCCTTGGTATACGTGCAGACCCAGCCTCCACGTGTCACAGCCAGTGCTGCCCCAGCAAAACTGTGATGGATCTGAGATTTACATACTCAGCTGGTGAGAGGCCTTAGGCAGTCTTTAAATGCCAGCAGTCTCCAGCACGCCCACCAGCTCCCATGACCTTAATCATCTACGCACCAGTGCTCCCGACTGTGTCCCTGCCTCTCCGTGGAGCTTCATACCCCAATAGGCAACTGCCTACTGCCAGTCCCAAACTGCCCACAAATGAGTATTACCTTTCACTCCCATCACATTTCTTCTTCCATAATATATTATTTATCCCAATAAACATCCCATTTCCACCATTTCCAAAACAGTGCCATGGCAGCTGTCAATGGTTCATCCTCCCCTCTCATTCTCCACATCCAGCTGATTGTACAGTCCTCTGACTCTACATCCTCCATGTCATTCAGTACACCACCACTCTGCCCTATGCCCACAATGTCCACTTTCAGCTAGGCCTTGGCATAAAATCTCCTCCCTGTCTTTCCTTTTTTCTCAAAATATTCTGCACTCTGCAGCCAGAGTGATCTTTCTAAAATGCAAATGGAATCAGGCCCCCCCTCTGTTTAAAATGCTTTGATGGCTTCTACAGCTCTCAGAATGAGGTTCAAGCCCTGACCTTGGCTTCAAGGCCTGCCTGCTCAGGGCCCATTGACCAACCCTGTTTCATCACTTATCATGTTCCCACCCCAATTCCAGCTCCAGAACTCCTTGCCCTGTTCCTGCATACCTGCCCGGCCCTTATCTTGCCAGCCTCTGCTCATTCTCCAGACCTCAGCCAAAAAATCTAGAAATCCTTTCCTCAAAGATCCTTCCCTTGACTCTCACAGGCTGAGGTAGGTCTCCCTGCTGCAAATCGCCATAGCAATGTACACTCCTGCTTTTATAGCACAGATTAGGGACATCATCAATAACATTCTCATGGGAAGGATCACCTCCTAAGTCCTGGTCTGGGGTCCCTCTGTCCTGGGTCTGCAGCCCTCCACCATGCTGACTATCATGACATTAACCCAGTGTGCTGTAGGGGTCTATTTGCCTAGGGGTTTCTACACCAGATTGCAAGTTTCTTGAAGGCATGTACTATGTCCTTTATCTGCCACTGCCTGGTATCTGGGACAGGGCCTAGTGCTTACCGGTGCTTGATAAATGCTATTTGAATAAAGGAGGATGAAAATGCTCTGATAGTGACTCTTACAAATATAAATCTGATCATGTCACTTTTCTGCTCAGTGATTTCACATCTCAGAATGAAATTCAAAGTCCTCTTCATGGCCAATCAAGCTTTGCATGATTTGGCTCCTGGCTTCCTGTCTGATCTCCTTTCCTAAAACTGTCCCTTCTCAAACACTCCAAGTTCATTCTTACCTCAGAGCTTTTGCACCTGCTGCCCTCTCCACCTGAACCCACTGTCCCCCAGGTGTCTTCTATGGCTGGCTCCCCAGCTACATGCAGGCCTTTTCTCAATGTCCCCTACCCACCCCGCCCCACTCACCATCACTCACAACTGTCCTGCCTGGCTTCATATTTCTTCAGTCATTATCTGACATTATACACTTGGTTTGGTCACAGTCGGCCTCACCCTACTTGCGTGTCAGGGCTGTGAGGGCTGAAACTCTGTTCATGCTGTTCCTTCCTGTATCTCAACTGGCACCAAGTAGGTGTGCAACAAACATTTCTTGAATGAATGCAGAAATATTCAAAACTGAATGGTCTATATACTTCGGTACTATTTGAATATTTTTCTACAATGATCATTTATTATAATAAAAACCTGTAGAGCTCAGTATAGCATTATCTATTAATTCAACAAGTATTTGTTGAATTCTGTAAAGCACAGAGGAGGGACCAATCATTTCTACACATAAGAAACAATGCTAGAGCCGCTCCTGAAAGACGAGCAGACACCTGCCAGAGAGAGAAGGGTGCTTCCCACAGAGAAAACTGCACCCACAAAGGGGATGGCCAAGGATGGGAGAGGTTTTCCAAATGCTAAGGAAAATCCTGCCACCCCTACCGCCATGCAATGCAGAGTCATATACGTAACTGGAATTCTTAAACTTTGAGTTTTCTACGTTCCTCCTTAACTTTGAATCCCAGATCTGGGCCTCACCCTCTCACGTCAGTCAGACTAATGCAGGGTTTCCAGTAGAGCTCAGGCCTGTCAGGAGAGGTGCGGGGCTTCTTCAAATGGCACTAGGGTCCCAGACATCCTGTGGGGGGACTCTCCTCCCCTCACCACCCACTCTCCACCTTGAGCATCTCTGCCCCCAAGCTTGTGCCCCGGGGGTGCAAGAGAGTGCTGCCTCCCATAGCTATGATAAGGTGGGAGAAATGATGAAGACTCTTGGGCTAGTGTTGAGAATCCCAGGAGCTTTCCAGACTTCATCTCCAGAAAACTCCCATCCCCACTCCCAAAAGGTAGAGTAACACCTTTTGCCAAAAATGCTTAACAAACACGGTAAGTATGAGAAATGACATATGATAAGATCAGTCTACACTTCCTTGCAGTAGGGACGACTAATCTGCCCGAGTAGGAGACACAGGAATATTTTCCACTTAGCAAAGAGCAATGGAAAGTCACAGGGGCTTTCCATAGAATGTCCCCCATGCCCTATGTAGTTTCTCATTTCTCAAAGCTCCTAACCAGAGTTGGCCTGTGATCACACTTCAACAAACACAGCAGGGATTGGGGGTACTTCATAAAAGATCCAGAGTTTTCTCTTCACTTTAGGATGAATCATTCTCTCTCCTTTCAAAATTTAAATTTGAGAATAATCTAGCCAGGCATTCTACATTTTATGACTTAATCTGTTATTCAAAATAGAAGAGAACTAATTAAATCTTCATTTAATTACTATAAAAATACAGCCAGAATGCATGCATTATATCACATTTACGCCACCATAAAGAGAACCAGCCTCCCTCCAGGCTCTGGTTGCCTCTACTAGAACTTTAAGTATATGCGTGCTTCCTCCAGTCCCTCTCGTTTTCAACCAGCAATGGAAAAGATCATATAAAAAATGTAAAAGTCATTCACATAAATAGTTTATGATGTGGTCATTTGAGGGTCTTGATAAGCAAATCCACATGTTCAATGGAAGGTAACAGCACAATGGTCAAGAAAGGGATCTGCCATTTAACAACTGTGTGTACCCAGTGTTCTATGCCTGGGTCCTCAGGTCTTAAACTGTGACATTAACGGTATCTATGTGGCAGAATTATTGCAAAGAATAAAAGAAATGATGTGAGAAAAAGGTTTAGGATAGTAACTGGCATGAGAAAGTACTCCAGAAACAACAGCTCTATTACTTCCAGCTAAGCCATGTAGAGGTATACGTGAGCCAGGATATAAGAACTGGACTTTTCATGAGAGCTAAGTCTTTGGAAGCTGCTAGGTCCCCAGAGTCTGGCAGCAGAAAAGGATGCTCAAAGCCAAAAGAGGTGAAATGCAAAAGAATGAATACTGAACAATTCCTGTTGCAAGCCTCACTTAGCTATGGAACAGGCATCCTCTAGTGAGGTTTGACCTCCTGTGGTGCTTCTTCCCTGAAAAGGAAAGTTAACTTGGTCACTTTTCTAGGGAGCCTGCATTTTTCATTCAGGTGCAGTTTCTCACACACCAACCCACACATCCTACCCCACATCACTTCCCTGAACCGAAAAAGTATTTCTAAAACAAGTGATTTTCACATATGTGAAAGCCAAACAAAATTTGCCAAGGCTATATGAGAGAGCGTGTGAGAATGTGTTATATGTACGTATTTCTATATATTCCAGTGTATCTGTGATTCTCAGGAGGGCTATTTTGCCTCCCCCTGCATCCTTCCCTCAATATCTGGAGACATTTTTGATTGTCACATGTGTGTGTGTGTGTGTGTTTTACTGGCATTTAGTGAGTAGAAGCCAGGAATGCCACTAAACATTGAACAATGTCCCACACACAAAGAATTGTCCAGCCCAAAATGCCAATGGTGCCAAGATTGAGAAATCCAGATATCTACTTCTCTTATGCATACAGGTGAGGGTGACTGAGGCAATGTTACAAATTTCTACTAACATGAGGAAACAGAAAACCGTGTCTGCAAGACTTAACATTCTTCTTGTGAAATAAACTCTGTGACAGGGGTGAATGCCAGGCTTAAAATTGAAAAAAAAAAATTCTTGCTTTCTTCTGCAATAATACGGATTCAAAAATGGCCCAAAAACTTGCTAGAGTTTTTTTTTTTTTTTCTTGCCTAGGCAGTTATGAACAGCCTGAATCTAGCTCCACAAATAATTAAATCAAATTGCCAGGCATGTAATCTTCATTATGGATGAGTAACATTGTAAATTCTTGTTCCCATGCCAGGTAGGTCAGAATTGAGGGAAAGATTTAAATGCATTCCAAGATAGAAAATGAGAGAATATTAATCAGGGATCTGAGAAGCTTGAGAAAGCACTTAACTCATTGCTTCTTCTTCTAGCAAAAGAGAGGTGGCGCAGAAGTCATCTGGAGCAATGAGAACCTGCCCAGACCTAAAGGCTACTGAACATATTTTAATAAGAGTCACTTGCTTTACACGATAGAAGCATTCACTTTAATTTAAAATGTACTGAGTGCTGACTCTGTGCCAGGCAGTGAGGACATGCATGAGAGTGAGACACAACCCACCACTTCCAGTGGCTGAGGATGGAGAGATGCACAGGAAAGAATGACAGTGTGGTGGCAGAGGCCATCAGCCCAGTGTGCAAAGACTCCCAGAGAATATACAGAGAAGTCACAATCTGGGGGAGTTAAGGAAGGCATCCTGGAAAAGTGGATGTCTTCCTTGGGTTCTGAAGGATGAAGAAACATTTTTCAGATATATCACGGAGGTAGGGGGTGCTGTGCAAGGGCACTGAGGTTTAAAATAGCACAGCAGCTTCAGGAGGCTCAGCACTAGGTTTCTGGAACTGAAAGAGTATGCTAGTGTCAGCTGCCAGGGTACTCAGAGATGTTGCTGGAAAAATGGAACAGGGCCTGAAATACGGTTTGAATAGCATCAAGTTATAGGGTTTATGCTATGAAGTTTTCTCATTCTCATATAGGATCATATTTGAGACAGTTGATAATATTGTAATATATCCTTTCTCTTTAATTCAAAGTGATTCTCCAAAATAGTTTGAATCTCTTTAAGCATCTGTTTTTCTGATACTTAGAGATTTATACACAGATATAACATTACAGAATGATCCTCTGAAAGAGGATTAAGTAAATTATTTTGTAATAGGAGAAAAACCTACCTACTAACCAGTTTGCTGCTTTTTTCAAGGAACTTTTGGAGATACTTTGATAGAACAGCCCTCTTTACCTTTTCTGTGTTGCCTCTCAGCCAATAAACACATCTATCCTCACTGTTATTGGCCAGATTGTGTATCTCTCTCCCCATATAACATGGTAGGTGCCATATACAAACATGAACAGGCTATTAATAAAATAACATTTCACTCCCAAGCTCATTGATCACCAAAGCCTCTGATTAGAACTTCTGTTTTTCCCTCTTGATTTGTTTGTGACTATGCTCTGAAGGAAAAAATTCGAGTTAATAAATCAACAAGAACAATGTCAGCCTAATAAGACAAATCTATTCTGGTTTTTATTACTTCTTACATTGATGAAGTAATTCTCCCACTCTCAGATGGGCATGGATGGTGGATTCTGCAGGGCTACCTCTGGCAGCTCACAGGCATTTCTGCTTGAAAGCACAAAGAAAACACTTTCTTCCCAATTCCCCACTGTTCTGTAGCCACACTGTCATCGTTCCACTGTGCTTGCAAAAGCAGTGACATTGGCAGGCATTGTGGAGGAGCCCCTGCTCTCCTTCCCTCCTCTCCAATGTGCATTTTCTCCAGACTCAAGCCTCAGATGGGATGTCAAACAGAAGCACAACTTTTATTATTAACTGCTAACTCTGTACACGGCAAAATGAAGAAAAAATGTTACCTGTTGAACGAATGCATGCCAAAGGTTGAAAAATTGTTAAAAAACTAAGTAATGAAAATAACCACATTAGAGAAAGTAAAAGGAGAAACGCCCATAACCTCAGCATTTGTCATCTGTTTCCTGTGCCAGTTCTACACAGTTGTATCATAAAAGTCTATGCAATCTTTTTATCCTGGTCTTTTTATCCATTTAAATAATTATGTATTCTACAAAATGGAATACTAAACAGGCATTAAATGTATATTTTCTGAGAATATTTAATATCATGTACAGGGAAATGCTTTCAATATAATGTTAAACAACAAATACTAAGTACAAAACTATATAATGTATGACTGATTTTTGAGTGTGGATATATTTACACACACACACACACACACACACACACACATAGATGGAAAGATATATACCAAAATATTAATAGTGGTTTCTGATGGTAGGATTACTTTCTAAATTATTACTTGTTTGAATTTTTTTTGACATTTCTATAACAAATATTTATCATTAGACAATGGAAAAAGTTCTAAATATCACAGTAAATTTTTTGTTTCTAGTGTTGATAACTATTATTTTAATGCTCATACAACATTCCATTAAATGGACATCACTTTTAAACTTAATTCTCTCTTGCAAGGAAATGTAGGCCATTTCCCATTTTGGGCTTTGTAATTCATGCTTTCAACTTCTCCCTGTCTCCACATCCTGGCTGCTTTATGTGGAAAACAAGGCTGCCATTGATTTGACCTCTGCCAACTGCTCCAATCTCAGGGCAGAGCTAAGGGCACAGGCATAGGAGTGGGATGTTCTGATCAGAATCCTGCTTTACCACAGCTTCAAAGCACAATCATGAAATAAAACAAAACACAATCGTGGATATCAAGCTCCTGCACGTTGAGGGCACTTGGAGATGGTGTTGCTAGTGTTTTTATCTCTCTCTTTTTAAAATTTGATTTTTGTTTTAAGTTCCAGGGTACACATACAGGATGTGCAGGTTTGTTACATAGGTAAATGTGCGCCATGGTGGTTTGCTCCATCTATCAACCCATCATTTAGGTATTAAGCCCGGCATGCATTAGCTATTTTTCCTGATACTTACCCGCCGCCCGCCCTCTCCCGACAGGCCCCTGGGTGTATTTTCCCCTCCCTGTGTCCATGTATTCTCGTTGTTCAGCTCCCACTTCTAAGTGAAAACAAGCAGTGTTTGGTTTTCTGTTCCTGCGTTAGTTTGCTGGGGATAACAGCTGCCAGCTGCATTCATGTCCCTGCATCTCCCTCACCCCTACCCCTTCCCCAGTCACCTAAAGCTCCAGTTAGAAGTAATTATTTGAAAGCGACCGAATGCCATTCCCTGCAGCTACTACTGCCTTTGTGTGTATTGTTCCCTTCCTAGAAACCCCCTCCCACTTCATCTTTACTGGGGCCAACTCATGCCTCCCCAGTCCAAGTATCCATCCTCTTGTGACCTTTCTAGACCCCTTGTCTGGGCTAGGTGCCTCCAGTACACACCTCCATCTGAGCATTTGTCACATTTTGTTTGCCTGTTTATTTCCCTCTCTCGTCCACTAAACTGAAAGCTCCTCCAGGTCAGAGCTGTGACCTCCATCCTGAATGCTTATTTCACACAGGGTTTCATAAACAGTAGATGCTAAGCTGTTGGGTGCCTGGGTGGCTTTTTGCCATGTTACTCATCTTCAAAAATATGACTTTTAGTGGTTGTATAATATTTCACCGTTATAGGTTTTATGATTTATTTAACTATTTTCTTTCCTTTGCAGTCCCTTGTTTTGAGGTGGGGAGATGTATTTACAGAGACCATCCCAGTACAAAAATCTTTTTTTTTTTTTAAATTATATTTTAGGTTTTGGGGTACATGTGAAGAACATGCAAAATTGTTACATAGGTACACACGTGGCAGAGTGATTTGCTGCCTTCCTCCCCTTCACCTATATCTGGCATTTCTCCCCATGCTATCTCTCCCCACCTCCCCACCCCCCGCTGTCCCTCCCCTATTTCCCCCCAACAGACCCCAGTGTGTAGTGCTCCCCTCCCTGTGTCCGTGTTTTTTCATTGTTCAACACCCACCTATGAGTGAGAACATGCGGTGTTTGATTTTCTGTTCTTGTGTCAGTTTGCTGAGAATGATGGTTTCCAGGTTCATCCATGTCCCTACAAAGGACACGAACTCATTGTTTTTGATGGCTGCATAATATTCCATGATGTATATGTGCCACATTTTTCCTGTCCAGTCTGTCATCGATGGGCATTTGGGTTGGGTTCTATGTCTTTGTTATTGTAAACTGTGCTGCAATGAACATTCATGTGCATGTGTCCTTATAGTAGAACGATTTATAATCCTTTGGATATATACCCAGTAATGGGATTGCTGGGTCAAATGGAATTTCTATTTCTAGGTCCTTGAGGAATCGCCACACTATCTTCCACAATGGTTGAACTAATTTACACTCCCACCAACAGTGTAAAAGTGTTCCTATTTCTCCACATCCTCTCCAGCATCTATTGTCTCCAGATGTTTTAATGATCGCCATTCTAACTGGCGTGAGATGGTATTAGAGTGAATCGGCAACCAACAGAATAGGAAAAAATTTTTGCAGTTCACCTATCTGACAAAGGGCTGATATCCAGAATTTACAAAGAACTAAAACAGATTTACAAGAAAAAAAACAAACAAGCCCATTCAAAAGTGGGCGAAGGATATGAACAGACACTTTACAAAAGAAGACATACATGAAGCTAACAAACATATGAAAAAATGCCCATCATCACTGGTCATTAGAGAAATGCAAATCAAAACTACAAAAATATTTTTTAAGAACATAGTTTGGCTGGGTGGAGCGACCCCTGCTTATAGCCTAGTACTTTGGGAGGCCAAGGTGGGCGGACTGCCTAAGCCCAAGAGTTTGAGATCAGCCTTGGCAACAAGCTAATTTGAAAATTAGCTGGGTATGGTCGCAGGCACCTGTGGTCCCAGGTACTTGGGAGACTGAAGCAGGAGGATCAGTGAGCCCAGGAGTTTGAGGCTGCAATGAGCCATGATTGTGCTATGACACTCCAGCCTAGGTGACACAATACAACCCCTCAAAAATAAGTAAAATAAAACACAATTTACAGCATATAATTGTTGACTTTGAACATCTTAAGATTTTGATTCTACCTTGCCAAAGTGTAGGGAGTAGAATCTTTAGATTCTAGTCTCAGTCCTATGTATTTACTGCTGCCATGCTCTAAACAAACACACTAAATAGCTACTATTCATGTCTTCCCCTGCAAAATGGTATTCTTGCTGAAGAGCTTCAGCAGTTTCTGGTGCTTTCCAAGCTGAAGGGCCTGGGTCCCTGGTGACGCACACACTTTACACTTGGAGGGGCTGCCTCTGCTGGGGGGCCTGTGGAAAAGGAAGACTCAGCTCCCCCTTCCTCAATCTTCTGCCTGCAGAGGCCAGACAGCTGACTGTAAATTGGGAGTTCCTGAAACTTAGCACGATGACTTAGAAACAGCACTTTGATATCATTCCATTCCTGTTCAGTGATATTTCCTCTCCTTTGACCCCAGTTATGACACTTTCTTTGAAACTTTGTCTTATTAGGTAACATGAAATTGGTGATACACAAACATTTTTGTTCTACAAAAACTAATTTATGTTTATGTGTGTGCACTTACATACATATTTATGTATCTTCAAATAAATTTCTAATTAATAAAACAAGTCCCATAGATATCTTTAAGACAGATGGGAAACTTTTACATGGGGATGGTGAAGTTTAAAATGTGGTGCATTCCCTGGGCCTGCATAGGAATCACTTGGGTCCATACTGCCCTAATGAGTGGACGTAGGGATCTGTATTTTGGAAAAGCTCCCAGAATAGTTCTGAGCTTGCCCAAGTTTGTGAACTATTATGACAGAGCCTCATTTTGTCCTGTCTCTAATGCAGTAATTGCTTTCCCAATCACAGTTTCCCCTCCTTCTGTGGACCTTTCTTCACTAACAACTTTACTTGCTTCACTCCAGGCTGAAAATTTTGGTCAGTGGTATAGTCT
This sequence comes from Aotus nancymaae, assembly GCF_030222135.1. Classification (NCBI taxonomy): domain Eukaryota; kingdom Metazoa; phylum Chordata; class Mammalia; order Primates; family Aotidae; genus Aotus; species Aotus nancymaae. The sequence continues at coordinate 43,365,354 of NW_026988455.1, read as the reverse complement.
CAGATTAATAAATTTACATTTTTAGAAAAAAGCCTCTCTATATGTACATAGCCTCCCCCATAAAGCAAATGAATGTATTGATCTCTTTTTGGAACTCTGGGAAAAGAGAGCCTGTGAGATTTCTGGGGAACAAATGTTTGAACAGCATAAAGGGTCATCATAATTTTTTGTAGTTGGTACACTGGTTTTGCTCTTTAGGTAATATTAAAAGCATTCATAAAAACTTTACAAGTAATTTGAGACATGGATCCATTTATTTTCTTTCACAGAAAGCAAAAAAGAAGCAAAACAAGCAAAAACACTGCTTTGTAATAAATAATAAGCCAAAAAGACTATCCACAATATTATGGACAGTAGTTGCCTCTGGAGACAGGAGGGAAGCAGAGTCAGGGTAGAGAAGCACAGGGAGACTATAAAACGCCCAGGGTCTATTCATTACTGTGAGTGTCCAGGGCACAGAACTTTACACAATCATCATTATTATTATTTTGACAGGGTCTCACTCTGTTGCCCAGGCTGGAGTGCAGTGGTGCGATCTCAGCTCATTGCAGCCTCAACCTCTGGGCTCAAGTGATCCTCTCACCTCAGCCTCCCAAGTAGCTCAGACTGTAGGTGTGCACCAGCTCTCCTGGCTAATTTTTGTATTTTTTTGTACCTATAGGGTGTCACCATGTTGCCCAGGCTGGTTGCAAACTCCTGGACTCAAACAATCTTCCGGCCTCAGCCTCCCAAAGTGCTGGGATTATAGGTGTGAGCCACTGCACTCAGCCCAATTATTATTATTTAAACGTAAAACATTTATGCATTATTTTTAAGTGTGATAAAATTTACTAAAAAATATAAAATACTGTTTTTTTTTTTTTTTTTTGAGACGGAGTTTTGCTGTTGTTACCCAGGCTGGAGTGCAATGGCGCGATCTCGGCTCACCGCAACCTCCGCCTCCTGGGTTCTGGCAATTCTCCTGCCTCAGCCTCCTGAGTAGCTGGGATTACAGGCACGCACCACCGTGCCCAGCTAATTTTTTGTATTTTTAGTAGAGACAGGGTTTCACCATGTTGACCGGGATGGTCTCAATCTCTTGACCTCGTGATCCACCCGCCTCGGCCTCCCAAAGTGCTGGGATTACAGGCGTGAGCCACCGCGCCAGGCCATAAAATACTGTTTAATTATGAAAAATAATTTTCAAATATTTTTTACTGTTGGAAGGATGGTAAAAATCTTTTAATTTTTATTTCTTAGATTCACTTTCTAAAAATTGACAAATAATAACTGTATATATTTATAAGGTACATGCTGATGTTTTGATATGTATAAAGTATAGTGATCAGATCAGGGTAATTAGCATTTCCATCATTTCAAACATTTATCATTTCTTTGTGCTGGGAAAACTGAACATCCTCCTTCTAGCTATTGGAAACTAACTATGGTCATCCTACAGCGGTATAGAAGACTGGAACTTAGTCTTCCCTATCTAACTGTAATTTGCAAATAATTTTATTGAGTAAATAATCAACTCAGTTTATGTGAAGAAAATATTAAGTCATCATGAGTAGACAGGGTGCACAGACATGGCAACAGCTGTGATGGTGACATGAGACTAAGGGAAAAGTAGGAAGCCCTGGACTGGACCAGCCCCACATTATGGGAAACCCAGGTGGTTTTCTGATTTTCCAATGGGGACCCACTCCAGTACACCAGCACACAAGGGGAACAGTTTTCCTCAAGACCACCACTGAATAGCTGGCCAAGGGAGAAGGCTTTGGGAAGGAGACTGGAGGGTTTACAATTTAGGACCATCTGAACAAGGCGAGGAAAGAGTGGTGGTGGGTCAGCTGCGAATGAAGAAACCATAGGAGAGAAATGCTACTCAAATAAAATTATTTCAAAAGAAATGTAATTATTACTACAAAAACTTGGTATCACTTCATATAAATGAAATATGACTATGAAAAATAAATACATATATTAGTACATAAAGAATGTTCATCCTTTAGCCACTTAAAATAATCTGGCTAACCAGCCTGAGAAAACCTTTATTTAAGAGCCTCATATTTTAGATGATAAAAACAAGGCCCAGAGACGTGAAGGGACTTTCATCTAAGGTAGCACAGCTGAAATTCACCTGTCTGGACTTCACCACCACAATGCTCCCAGTGTGGCAGCAACCCAGGGATCACCAGCACTGGCCCAGCTGGAGAAAGGCTATCATCCCAAGGGACCCTACAAACACTCTCTTCTGAACCTCTCAGCTCATATAAAATGAAGAGCCCCAGATTGGCTGTGCTGAAGTAACTGTAAAAGGAGCCTAGAGGCAAATTAGAAAACATCAGTCTCACTTTCTTCCTCTAGAGTGAGAAGTTAAATCAACCAAGCCAAATTAGGACATCCCAGCTGTAGTGGCAAGGGAGCCCCTGGTAAAGCCCAACACAGCGTGAGAAGCAGACTCCAGGCCTCTTCTATGTTCACTGGGCAGCCAGCCCTTTACACTGGAACACAGATCCAACTGCTAAAGCTGATCCTATGTCCCCATAGACCCTGCCTCTCCAAGCCACAGCACAGCTGACCACACGGTAGTTTTCTCTGTGAGCATGTGCTGATATGTATAGAAAGGCCAGGGCATCTAGGGCCAAGATTTCAATCATCTTTTGAGGCTCAACTTGCAGAATATCCCCTACTGAGGGTTCTCTGGGTCTTCTCATCTTCACTCATTTCTCCTCTCTAAATTCCACCTTGAATTTCTGGATAAAAGGGGCTTTGAGGTGGCAATCTGCCTGAAGGTAAGCACATTATGTTTACTTAATTTAAATATTTTAAATTAAAAAAAATCACTGTTTCTGAAAACACTCTTATTCATACTTTACAAAGATTGAGAAATCAATTACCTATCTTTGGGAATGTTATTATGCAGAAGTGTGGCCAGGGAGGATGTGGCAGATTTTACAGGAGCAGGAGCCCCCTTCCCTGGCCACCACTGGTGCCATCTCTGCTGTTCCCCTTCCAGTCTTAACAGTCCATCTTAGCACAGGAAGTCTGTCTGCAACAACAGTGTGTCTGCATTTTAACAAATGTAACTTTATCACAACTTCACAAATATAAGGACAGTGACTCTGCCTTTGTGGACACCGTTGTACCCAGCACCATGTTAGCACATATTAGGCACTAAACTGTTGTTGAACAGATGGATAAGAAACCTTGGGTTGTCAAAAACTGCTCTACAGAAAGCCATTCTTTTACTGAGTAAAAGAGGATTAGTGAATGGAGTTCCAGCAATAACCAAGTTCTAGTTCCTACAGAAATTTCAATGAGCTTTTTTTTTTTTAAGATAAATGAGTATAGCTTAAAACAAAAAACTCAAACCTTACTGAGACACCTCTGTTCATTAACACGTGATTCAACATTAAGGATCTCCCCAACCTTTAACTCTTCTGCCTGGGGCCAGCGTCAGCACCCTCTACTCTACATGTTGCAGCCTCACTGTGGTGACAATGCACACAGCCACATTTGTTCCTGGACTGCGTTGGGAGCAGTACTTTTTTTTCTAAGAATGTTGCTAATCCCCAAGCAAAACGGCATCATTATCAACAGAGGCTGCATAAAGGACACCATGTTCCCCAAGGTATCGGCTCTCATATATTCATTCGCTTTATGGGGACTTCAACTATAGGAGGAATGTCTGTATTTTTCTGTTTCACTTTTTAACCAGTCCAATTCCTCAATTAGAGTGAAGGCAGGAGCTACATTTTATACTCATCTATTTAATAGTAAAATGATGCTGTTACTAGCCCTGCGTTATTGTTGAGGACTTTGAGGTGATGAGAAATTATGTAATTTGGCCAAGGTCACACAGCTAGTAATGGAAGGGGTAGGGGAATCAAACTCAGGCACTCTGGCTTTTAAGCCAATGCTCTTAAGCATCTCACTGAAACCATCATGGTGCTCATAAAGGGGTCGGTAACAATAATGCATGTCGCTGGATTCTTGTAAACATGTTATAATTTAAATAAGATGGAAAGAGGAAAACAAATGGGTCAGGGAAGAGGAAGAAGAGGAGAGAAAACAGAAAGGCCAATTTGGAAGTAGATCTAATTTGATTCTTGCTCATTTTATCCCATTTTTCAAAAGCCACTTAGCCACAGGAGTGGTTTTTATAGCTGTGTACACACCTAACTGTATCAGTCAGCCTTTGACCCAGAGACGTGGTTATCTGTAGCCCCATATGGATTTTTTCCAACTTCCTTAAAAAAATATAGGCTTATCTGGCTGTAGGTACCATTCTCAAAATGCAAGTTCTAATTTAACAACAGACATTTACTGGGCAGCAAAGACAGCCAAGAACAAGTGAGGAGATGGGAAGCTGTGGTCTGTGTCCTTGAGGAAATCATTTTTAAATACCTGGATGGCACATTGGTGCTATTTTGCTTGCCAAACCTTGTTGATTGATTGCAGCTGCCACAAGCCCTCTGTCGAGGATTCAGAGCCTAAATCTGGGCTTCATGGGTGAGTGCTGTCATCCATGAGCAATGTCTGCCAAGGGCACAGAGGATGGGTGGTTTCAGGGTTAACACTGAGTATGTATTTAAATATTAATTGCTTTACTTCAAATCAAGCCCTAGCAACCTTCTTATTGCACAGAGCTTCACTGCACCAGCTTTTCCTCACCCTGCCTGAACTCAGGACAGAGGACAGACACTGAGAAAGGAAGATGGACTTTGCCTGAAGGGTAAAAATCAATATTCCAGTGGTGATGACCAACCCTCCTGGCCCATGTTAACAAATCCTATTAGCAGTGATTAGTACCTATTATACTGGCAAAGCCCTAAATTCCTCCTCATGGTGGTATAGCATTATCTGATTGGCTAGGATTTTTAGTGAAGTTCAACCACAGCACAGTTATTTTTTGCTGTAGGAAACTTGCTGACAGGCTTCCTTTGAAAAACCAAAAGCGTGAAATGCTTTTCACTCCATTGAACGGTGTTCCACATGACACATACTGATTGAGCCTAAAGAATCCTGTGGCTATATAAAGTAGCTTCAGCTCCCCACTACATAAACTTCACATATCCCTCTCTGTGTCACCTTGGCAGCTTGATTAGGTTGTTCTCAAGCAGCTAAAATGCAGACCCGTTAGTAGCTAAAGAGCTATCCCTAAACTGAACAGCTGAAATGCTTTTGAAGGCCCCTGATGGGTATTCTGACCTGGATCCATCTTTGCCATGCCTCTGTGAGCCTCTGATATCTTACATCATTTATAGTCAGTCATTTACTGAGCAGCAGGGGACACAGATCAAAGATGGCCCCAATCAGAGATACCACAGATACACCCCACAAATGGCATCATCTCCAGACACCCTTTTCTGGCATTGTAATTTACTGTTACATCTGACCTAAATCAAATTCCGGCTCAATATAGGCCACTTAAATGGTATCAGTCAAAGCAAGAGTGTCAAAATGCATTTTCCCCTCACCCTGCCCTGCAATTTCTTCACCTTGGGATTATATGTTTGCATGGCCACTGCTATTATTTCTGTTGCAAGTAAAAAGTAAGGTCAGCCTGTGAGATTCACTGAAAAAACATCCTTGACATTTACCTTAGTGCATCCAGAAATATTAGATCACTACACGTCTCTGAAGGTAGAAAAAAAAAGAAGTTCTGTCTCCTTTGGAAAAGTTACATAGTGCAAAGGGACAGATTATTTTGTGGGGGAAATACACTGCCTTCAGGTGTGTTTGCAGGGGCAGAGAGTCGACTGCATGAATCATGAACACTTCAAGGATTCGCATATTCTGTCTTTTGAACTTTGGCTTCAGGAGGACAAGAAGACAGAGACATGACCAACCTAGAACAGTATCGGCACACAGTAGGCACTCAATAAATATTTAATGAATGGAGGAAGGCCTCTGCAGGAAGAATATTCCCTACTGACAATGCCCTAGGGAATAAGCAGGGCATGGAGGAAGAACTATTGCACTGAGGAAGAGCAGATCTGAATTCAAATCCCACCTCGGTTACCTCCCAGCCCTGTGACCCTGGTCAAGTCACCTCAGCAGCTGAGCTGAGTTTTAGTCTTGAGGGTAATTTGAGGATAAGGACAAGGCCTGGCTTCCCTCTGAGACATTTTGTGAGGGCACACTGTGGAAGTTGAAGGCACTCTGTGAAAGAGTGACTGCAGCCCAGTATGGTCTAGTGGGTTGATAGAGTCCCAGATCCAAGGCCAATGTGTTAAGTGTCCTCGTGGGACTGCAATAGCTTTTCACAGGCAGATCAACTGTGCTGTTGCTGTGTTGATTCTTCCAAAAGGTCTGAGGTCCTTTTTTAGTGATTACCAAATTATTTACACAAGATGAAAAAGAGAAGCTACATTTTCAGGTGATAGATACACCTATTCTAAGTGCCTTTGGGCATCTAACCTAGCATGCAATATGTCAAGGTGAGCATAATTTGTTTTCTGATTTAAATGATCAGATACAAAATAAGATAAACAAACCGTGTTTTTTTATGATAAACATCATAAAACCATATTTTTTACCTATGATAAAGATCATAGGTAAGCTCCCCTTTTAGGCACTCCAGGCATCCAAACAAAGAAGTGAAATCTCACACTTTCCTACCTGCTTCTGCTGCAGGATGGGTCACTTTCTCCACCCTGGACAATTAGACAATGAGATAGTGATGCGATAGCCTATCAAACCAAACCACAGACAAAGGAATGTGCAAACTGGGTATTCTTGCAGATATTAGGCAAGTGGCCTGCTACTCTTTCCTTTGGTTCAATACTACTTCCCATTCCACTTCCCCAATTTCCTCTAACCTGGTACCTGCTCCTGATTCTGGCAAAATGGGGCAAATAACACTGATTTGTCCTGCTCTCTCCTTTGGAACCCTCTCTGCTTCTACCCTACTGGGTTTTTCTTCCCATTCAGGCTGTTTCCACTTCACCACCCTACCCACTCCTGGTGGCTCCTTTCTCTAATGGGGACTTATCCTTCCCCATTACCGACTCATTTCCTGCCTTAGCTTGTTTTCCCAGTTCCTTCTGCTATGAAAGTGAGAGAAGATCCATCAAGCTGGAAGCTGTCATGTTCACTTAGAACAAATCCTGTGTAGGCTCACTATGTATTTGCTGGGTGAGTAGATGAATGAATGAAACAAACAAATGAAGAAAAATACAACCAGCTTCGTAGGGTAAATGCATTGGACAGCAATCACTTGAGCATACCCTTAGAATGACCCTGCATGGAAGCTGTATCTGAATGTGTGGTCTGAGATAGGGAATCTGGCATGGCCAACCCAGAATTTTGTTCCTTGTCTATGAGGAACATCTGAGTCCCCAGGCTGTCTTGCAGAACACGGGCAGTACAGGGGATTGAGACCCTGAGATTTGGATTAAATTAAGGTAGGCAGGTGGAGGTCATTAGGGAGAAGGTGTTAAGTGGAAATGCTGTATAGACTGCATGCTGTTTGCAAGCATTGTGGCTTTCCCGGCCTGTTCACCACCACTGTTGGTTACCTTGTCCAGCCCACCACCACCAGACTGTGTCCCCCATATGTGAGCCCCTAAAATACCCCAGGTCTCCTTTGCTGGCTCTGGGTCTCTTCTTTAGCCCCTCTTGAAACCTAGTGCCTTCCCTATTGAGGTTAATAGGGGTTGGACACCACAAGCCTGTACAGAAATCCTGAGTATTCATGGCTGTGACAACTGGGACTTACCTTAAAGCTATTACTGCACCACAAAATTACCTGTCAGCAGTCAGACACTGTTCTTAAGAATTCTATCTTAAGCTCTTGTATCTCAAATAATTATGCTAAAATGATGTTATTAGAGCTAACTCAAGAAAATTATTCAGCAAATGAATGGGATTTAAAATTTAAAAATCATCTTAAAAGAGATTTCTAATTATATAATTTAAAAAATTACCAGTTTCTACCCTAACCATGCCCTGCATTTCATGAGAAGCCTTAGATAGCAGCAGTTTTCATGGTTGACCTCCTCTACCCCAACGAGGGATCTTGTGATATTGAGAAATCATTGAAAGCTCTGGCTTTGTAGCATGCACGAGCCAGCTGGGGGACCCCAGGCAAGTCCTTAGCCTCCCAGGCTTCTGTCTCTTCATCACTTGCATGTGGATAATGGTACCTAATGTGAAGGGATGTGATGAGGATTCAAGGGTATAATCCATGTAAAGTGTTTAGCACAGTGTCCAGCACATAGTGAGTGCAGAATAAATGCCAGCCATTTTCTTTCTATGTGTAAATGCTTTTCTATCAGGCCAACTGAGGAGTGGCTAAGATCCGTAATTTCTCCAGCTGTGAGCCACATTCCCTTCTTGTGTGATTCAAAATAAACTTCATGTCTCTGGCTTCAGTTCTTCCCTCCCAATCTCTATCAGTGAAAGAAAATATTGATCAATCCCAAATAAAAATATAATGAGATCGATATGTATGTTTCCATCCATACATGTACATCTCCATATATGTGTGTGTATGTGTGTGTGTGTATGAAGTATATTTATCATGCTGTCTCATCTACAAGACTGTGAGTTCCTAGAGGGTGGTAGTGGATGAAAAAGGCTAACATTTGTTGACTGCTTTAAGTGTTTTGCCTGTATTCACTCATTATATCCTCACAGGAAGCCTATGAAGCAGTCAATATATCTTATTTATCCTCTATTCACTCAATAAATGAAGACATAAGTGATGTTTACTAATATACCTTTATAAGCTGTATAGTCTGATACTAAGGATGCTCCCAGATCCTTTACTTATCAGCAGTATGACCTTAGGCAAGTTATTTAACCTATCTGTGCTCTCCATAGGCAAAATGGGAAGAAGAATAATGCCACATGCAACTATTAAAAAGATGAGTTGATATACGAAAAATGCTTAGAATAGTGCAAGTACAGAGTGAGCATTCAGTAAATTATAGCAAACTTTAACACAGGTCCACTTTAAAGGGGAAAATAATGCCCTTTCAATGAAGTAAAATCCATCCCGCTGATTATAAACACAAACAAGCAAAGCTTATATTTTTTGTAGGAAAATGAGAAGGGTCAAAGTTTGAACTGACATAAAAATCTGAATTACTCTTAGAGTGACTAACAAAGGAATGATCATTTCATTATGTCCAGGATGAATTAGTCATAATTTGCCTACCATATCCAGAGAAACCTTTTGATTACTTAGCATAAACCCATGAATTATCTCATTTGGGTATACCATGTCTGTGGACAGATTAGAGTTAGACAAGCCCATAAGAATGGAATGTTCACTTGCTTATTCATTTATTCACATTTGTTCACTCAACAAACATGCTGAGCATCTACTATGTGACAGACACTGGTCTTGGCACTTGGAACCCCATAGTGAACAAAACAAAGACACTGCACTTGGGCAGCTGGCAATCCCTTTAGGTGATGTAGACAACAAATAAATACATAATATGTCAGGTAGTGAAAATATCATATCTAATTAGGAAATTTGCATTTGAAAAATTATCTGCTCCTTAAAATACTAAGAGCAGAGGGGAAAGACTTAGAGACTAAAAAAGTTGCTGAACCACAATAATCTGTAAGGTGAGTTAACTCAGCTACTGACCCCAAACCTCTGCCAGAATCCTCTAAATGATAACAGAAGAGATGAAGAGAAGAGCCTGAGGCTCAAGGAAAGGGGTGTGTGCCCGCTTCCTTCATTCTTGCCAAGGCCGAAGGCTGGCCTAGCCCAGTGTGCCTTGGAGAGAAGGGGAGTGCCTTACGGGCCAAAGCTGTGGCTTTGAGTCCCAGCTTCTGCATCTCTCCCGTGGTTCAGCGGCACCATCTGACTTCAGCTGCAGGCTCGGCCCACCCAGGTCCGCACAACTCAGCCTGACCTGCTGCTGATGGGATTTCTGGAGCTCTGGTCTAACATCCAGGGCCCAGTGTTCAGACCCCCTTGACTGTTTCTGATCTGTACTCATGCTATGAAAAGTGTACTCTTTCCCTGTTCATAAGACTTGGATCCCAAGCAGTGACTCATTTCTGATGGTGGAATTTCTATTTATTCCCTGTACCAAAGCTCATTCTTGTCACCTGCTGAGCATTCCTGTACTCCCAGGACTTGGGACCATCTGCCTTTCTCCTGCTTATCTCATCCCCAAAACCCAAATCCAGCCTCTCATATAGCCCTGAGGTGGGCTCTGCTACCTGCTGGCAACCTGTCTCAGCATTTTTACGTTGAGCCTTATTCTAGACTGCCCACTGACGTATATGCCTACCTCATCACTTCATGATGAAACCTGTTGCAATGACCACTTGTCTGGCCCATGGGTTTTATTCTGCTGTCATAGAACTCCTGAACCCTTACTGCAAGCTGCTCAACAGGACTTCTGCTGGGCCAAGCAGCTAGAGCCATCACTCAACACCCATCCATACATCATGACCACTATAAAAACAGATCAGTATGCTTCTAGGGCTTGACCTTTACAGCAGCTAACTCTATGTGCTGAATGTTGTGTCCAGACTGACAACTGGAGTCTTCCTTCCCCTTCCTGTGTAGAAGCAGCCCAGAATCAGATCTCCCTATATTACGCTGTGATCATTTGTACATCGATTATCAAAATTTCTATTTTTGATACGTAGTTGAGGCTGAACCTAACAGAAGGCTGGCACATCATGGCCTCAACACATATTTGTTGAGTGACCATAACTCAACCACAGGTGGCCTCCAGTTGACTGACCACTAGGGTTTTTTTTTTCATTCAGCCCATACCTGAGCTGAAATCATGATAAACTGGCTCTTGGGCAGGGGATTTTAAAGCCAGCCTCTTTGTGGAGCATCCTTTATTTTCTTTCTCTAGCCACAATTTGATGCTCTCATGAGGGCACTGCTTCCCTTATAAGGGTCTCAAGTGGTGGTGGTTTCTTTATACAGCCCTTATTTTCCTGGACCAGGAGGAACAATTGGTGTCTTCCTTACATCTCAATGCTGCTTCCAGATCATCCTCTCCTTGTTGCCTAAAACCCCTTCAAGCTGTTCCAGCCATCCAGCAATCTCTGACTCACTTAACTTCATTCCTTGGGTCCTGGACCCCTCCTTGCCATTATAATTCTGGATGATTTCAACATGCATATAGATGATCCTACTACCACATGCCTCTAAGTTCATTGAATTCTTTCTTCTCCTTTGATGATCTTGTTCTCACCTTACTTCAGCCACTCAGTCTTACCCTTAGCCTTATCATAAGCTATAACTGCATTATCCAAGAAGTCTGCAGAGGTGAGATATATAAGGGAAGACCTTGCTGCCCGTTACAACTAACAACACAAAATAAATATTTTTTACTAGAATAAAGCCACTTAGCCCTCTACTTAGTCAAGAAAAAATTCAGCCTAAAGTATGACAAAGCAAAGAACCAATAGTTTCTATGTACTTTAAAAAATAGTTTGGCTGTATAATATGCTTCTGGTAGAGACCATTGATGCTAGAATTAACTCAAGAAGAAAATGTGGTCCATTGATCAGAGTGTTTAGAATTGTGTATTGTTGGTTGATAAATCTTATATGCTGCTGTAGTGAATATTTTTGTTTGTCTGTTTTTCCACTGGCATCCATTCATTCTACTTCCCATAAGACTTTTTTAAAGCTGCATCCCTTTCCCAGTCTTGATCCACCATGGTTCAATTGCCTCCCTATCCCCCAAATTCAGGGATGGAGAACACAAGAGTGGTCCCAGGTAATCAACGGGTCACATTCCTTTCATCATAGTAATTGGTTCTATCAGAGTCTAGAAGACTTATTCTGGGTTTCCAGGAAAGAGTCTCATTGTTTATTTACCACTGTATGTCAAGATGTGGAACTTCTGATCCATCTGACATCAGCAAGAGGAGAACCTATCTGAGTGTGGCCAAACTAAAAGTGAATCCAGAGTTGGACAGAGAAAAACTGGAGCTTGGTGTCATTGGCATATCTGAAAGTTACACACTTGGACTTTCACTTACATGAGCTGTGGAAGTCAAATATGTGTTTTCCACACTGTTTCATATTCCTGACCACATTAGAAAATGACATTTCTTAGCATCCCTTGCAGGTAGGTTGGGTTTATGAGACTGAACTCTGGCCAAAGAAATCTGAGTAGAAGTGATGTAAACCACTTCCAAGCGTTCTCCAAAACCATTCAATGAGATTCTCCAGTACTTCCCCAACACCCACTTTTGGTAGCACCCTTGGAGATGTTCCAGAAAAAATAAAAGAGTGTACTGTGATATTGGCCAGGTGTGGTGGCTCATACCTGTAATTCCAGAACTTTGGGAGGCTGAGGCAGCTGGATCATTTGAAGCCAGGAGTTTGAGATCAGCCTGACAAACATGATAAAATCATCTCTACTAAAAGTATAAAACATTAGCTGAGTATGATGGCAGGTACCTGTAATATCAGCTACTCAGGAGACTGAGGCAAGAGAATCGCTTGAACCTGGAGACAGAGGTTGCAGTGAGCCGAAATTGTGCCACTGCACTCCAGCCTGGGAGACAAAGCAAGACTCCATCTCAAAAAAAAAAAAAAAGAAAACAAAACAAAAAAACTGGGTGGTAGGTGAGGTGAAAGAAGCAGTGTCAGGGAAGAGTTCTTTGTGGGAATGACATTTGAACAAATACCTGATTTGCAAAGGCAAGCAAGTAATGAAGCCACTGGGGAGAAAGAAAGAATGTTTCCATTAGATGAAATATCTAGTGCAAAGGCCCTGAGGTAAGAAAGGGGTTGGCATATTGGAGAAACAGAAAGGGGACAGTGTCATTAATAAAGCTTACTGACAGTGGGAGAATGAAAGAGCTACAAATGAAAGGCAACAGACAATGATGCCTTAGATCAGAGTAGTAGCAGCAGAGATGGAAGAGAAATAGGCGAATTTATATTTTTTTAGAAGCAGCAAAGACAAAACTTGTTTGTTGGTTGGAAATTAAGGAAAAGAAAAAGGGAGGACATCAATGGTGTCCCCTGAGTCTCTGGCTTTAGCAATAACATGGTGATGCCATTTAATCAGTTGTAAGATGAGGAAAAAAAAAACAGTTTAGAGAGGAAAATAATCAGCACTTCCATTTTTTTGACAGGTTAAGTTTGATCTGCTTGTTAAAGATCCATGTGAAGATGTCAGCATACACATCAGAGCTTACAAGTCAGAGCTTAGTTCCTCCATATCACAATGATGATCATTATTATGGCAACTAATATTAACTGAGCATGTATCATATGTCAGGTATTATGCTAGGAGCTTTACATAGATTATCTCATTGAATCTCAGCACATCCCTGTAACTAGTGCCCTCAATTTACAGATGAAATTGAAGCGCATACTTCCTTGCCAACATTAACATGGCTACTAAGAAAATAAGTAGTACAGTTCTACCTTATACGGCATGAGACCTTGCTCCCTATAAGGTGCTTGAGGGGAAGAATAGTATCTTCTCATGCTTTTGTTTTTGTTTTTGTTTTGTTTGCTTTTGAAACAGGGTCTGGCTCTGTTGCCCAGGCTGGAGTGCAGTGGCACAATCTCAGCTCACTGTAGTCTTCGCCTCCCAGAATCAAGCCATCCTCCCACCTCAGCCTCCTGCGTAGCTGGGACTCTAGGCATGTACCTCCATGACCGGCTAATGTGTGTATTTTTTTTATATAGAGATGGGGTTTTACCATGTTGCACAGGCTGGTCTCAAACTCCTGGGCTCAAGTGATCCACCCACCTTGGCCTCCCAAAGTGCTGGGCCTACGGGCATGAGCCACTGCTCCTAGCCGTTCTCATTCTTTACATCCTCAAAGCACTTAGCAGAATGCTTTGTAATTAGAAGATAATCAGTCGATGTTGCTTGATTTCACTGCTCATGGGAAAAGACCAAATGACGTGATACTAGGCCCAGACGGAGAAGGCATCCACTCTAGTTCTGCTTTCTCTGCTCTTTCCATGTAGCAAGGGGTTTCTGACCCATGGGCTCCCCTTCCTCTCTCACAGCCACTTAAAGCACTATACAGAGGGATGGTGCAGTATGTCATAATAAGATTTGGAGCATGAAATCAGCAGAAACAAGGAAGAGTAGGGGTCTCAGTACTCAGCTTTCATTCAGTATCTCATTTAGCCCACGGTTTTCAACTGGGTCTTTCAGGTTATTGGTGTAGTCTTTAGTGTATTAAAGCCAAAACTCATTCTGTGCCCTGCTCCCTCTTCAATTCAGGTAGCTTTCAAAACAAGCTGAAATCATAAGCAGGAAGATTTGAGATCCTGACTGAGTCAGATTCAAACAATTTAAACTGGGATTGGCTTTTCTATTTCTCTCTGGCCAAGCATTTTAGGTCAATCTTCTACTTGATGAAATAGAACAAGAATAATTCAAAATACTCACTGTATATTCCACCTGCAATTTTAAGAGGAAAAAATGTTACTGAATTAAAGGTGAAGCCCCTTCTGCTTCTCCATGGAGGAGCACGAGGACTTGGTTGGTAGTGGAGCACAGCAGGTGGGGCTCACGCCGCTCCTCTTCTGGGCTGCTCTTTTTGCTCTCCTTCCCGAAAGTCACCCTTGCCAGTCCTTTAAACCTCAGCTCCAACGGCACCTGCTTCAGCACTCCTAGGATGTTCCACGTGCTCTTCCTCTGAGTTTCTATCCTTGTGCTCATTCCTCTCTTCGTTAAAAAAAAATAACAACATGTACTATCAATGTTTCTCCCTCCCTCTCTCCCTCCCAGACTATGAGCTACTCAAGGGGCGGGAACATGCCTTACCCATTTTAGAAACCCCAGGGCTTAGCCTAGTTCCTGGCAGATCCAGCGAGGTTCAAATAAATAGCTGTTGAATTGAATGGTGAACAGAGTAGCATTGTGTTAGGCGGAGGAAACAGTATCCTGTAGACATGGGAGACTTTGGTTCTCGTCCTGGCTTTGGGCCGGCTCCTTATGTGCTGCAGGGTAAGCCCCTTACCCCCTCTGGGTCTTTTTGTTCATCAGCCAAAATAATGAGGCTGGACCAGCTAGCTCTGGAGGTCTCGCAGCTCTGGCAATAAGTGATCTGTGAGTGCAGATGGGAAAGCAGCTGAGGATAATGCATTCACGCGGGCTGGCTCTCCAAGGCATTCACCATTAATCATAATTCTCCAATCTGACAAAATCCCTCCCCAAACTATCTCAAAAGGATGCTGCACACAATGAAGGAGAAATAATCAACCTCAATTTCCAGACAGAGAACAGTGCTCTAATGCCCACGAATCGTGTTAGTCTTTTTTTCTGGCCATGTGTATACACGGTGCTTCCCCTGGCTTCTCACTCCCAGCTTCACCAGGGTGGGGGTGGGCAGGACATGGCTGGGTACCCAGCAACAGTGGGTTTCTGCTCTCTGGCATGCACTGCAGACAGCTAAATGGCATAGAGAATATGTTGCATGTTTTAATCTTTAGTTCGGGTTCCAAACTCAACTTTAAAACCAAAGTCCTAAGAAAGCTGAGGTCTTTCTGCTGAAAGTTTTCTGCCAAGTGCAAATCTGAATAGACCCGTGAAGAAAATCCTTTCCGATCGTTGCCATGACTCCAAGAGGTCCCCCATACCATGGTCCCAAACTGTGAGAGGAGGTAAAAAACTGTATGTGATGCTTCCCTCCTGAAGCTGAGGCAAGGCGGCCAAGGGAGGAAAGAGGCACTGTCTATGAGGCCCCATTTTTTAAAATGCTTTCAAGGCAGAACTTCTGATGTGAAGTCCTGATGATGTTCAGTTAATTGCATTTCCCTCCTCTCTCCAGGTGCCTCTTTTCCCTTGCTCTTTAGTTCTCTGACTTTTCTGAATCTAGCCTTCCCCTGTGGGTTCCTGAATCCACAATCAATACAAAGCTCTTCCAGTGGAGTAACAGTTTATACTTTCAAATACAGATGGCTGACAAATATTCTTAAATATCTTAATGTATAAGGTGTCCAGTCTTTCAATTAAGTACATACCTGAAAGCCAAGAACCATGTCTGCCACTTCTTTTGAATGCTTAACATAGAAGCTTGTCAACAATATGAAGGGAACAAAATCCTCTTTGATGAGAGTTAAGTTAAAGACTAAAAATGTAGGGGAACACTCTGCCTCAGCCTCTAACAACCTGATGGCAGGACACAAATCCTTTCCTGGAGATTGCATTTCTTTTTATCTTTTTTTGAGATTGAGTCTGTCTCCCAGGCTGGAGTGCTGCTGTGGTGCGATCTCAGCTCACTACAACCTCTGCCTCCTAGGTTCAAGTGATTCTCCTGCCTCAGCCTCCCAAGTAGCTGGGACCACAGGCACCCGCCACCACACCTGGCTAATTCCTTATATTTTTAGTAGAGACCAGGTTTCATCCTGTTAGCCAAGATGGTCTCGATCTCTTGAACTTGTGATCTGCCATCCTTTGCCTCCCAAAGTGCTGGGGTTACAGGTGTGAGCCACTGCGCCCAGCTGAGACAGCACTTCTTACTGGCCAAGAGAAGGCACCAAGCAGGCACCAGAGGAATCTGGGAACAGATTTTAGCAACTTCCCTCATTCTCCTGCCTTTTAAAACTCTTTAACTGTTCTCTCTTTTGTCTTGTCACTATGTAGGATTTATAGCTTGGTTAAAATTCTACTAAAGCAAGACCCCTAAGCCACTGCCTTGAGAGAGAATTCTTTTGAACAGAGGCCTTTCCCATGTGATGGGTAAAGTGCATGTTAACAAACTTTTGCATGCTTTTCTTTTGTTAACCTGATTTTTGTTTTCAGAAAAGTGTCTCAGCTAGGAATCTTAAAAAAAGGAAAAAAAATCTGTTTTCTCCCCTAAATACATGTCCAATGCCAACAGGTCAGGTTTTTAAGACATCCTTGTTTCCTAAGCTGACTTTGATAGGATGGGCCCTTTTACTCACAATGACTGGTCCTCTCCTTACTTATCATTGCTGAAATCTATTTAACTGGGTTATGTTTTCTTGCTTGTATAATAAAAGTGGTTTTTTTCCTACAGATACTTTCATCATTTTCAATAATTAGAAAGTCCTTTACTTAAATTACCCTTATTAGAATGCTGAACAGGAAACTGAAGTCCCTCCATATCTTAGAGTTACAATATTTTATGATGTCTTCATTCTTATGGATCACAAAGCTCATCGTTTCTGTACCAAAGGAAGTGTTTTCTGGACCAGAAGCAGTGGCTCTACTTGTGATTCCAGTGCTTTGGGAGGGTAACGCAGGAGGCTCGCTTAAGCCAGGAGTTTGAAACCAGCCTGGGTAACAGAGTGAGATGCTGTCTCTATAAAAAATTTAAAAATTAGCAGGGTATGGTGTTGAGTCCCTGTAGTTCTAGCTACTTGGGAGGCTGAGATGGGTGGATCCCTTGAGCCAGGAGTTCAAAATTAAAGTGAGCTATGATCACGCCACTACATTCCAGTCTGGGCAGCAGAGCAAGATCCCTATCTCTCTAAAAATAAAAAAATAAATAAATAAATGTTTTAAAAGTAAGTGGTTTCTGACAAGATCTGATGGTTGTATAAACGACAATCTTTCCTGCTCTCTCATGTGCTCACTCTTCTCTTGACTGCCACCATGTAAGACATGCCTGCTTCCCTTTCTACCATGATTGTAAGTTTACTGGGGCCTCCTCAGCCATGCAGAACTGTGAGTCAACTAAACCTCTTTTCTTTATTTGAAAAAACAAAAAAGGAAGTAATTTCTTATATAAGCTTTTCTTCATATCATTAGAAATAAAATTTTCCTGAACCTGAAAACTGAACTGTAAACATGACTGAATACATTATAGGAACTGAGGTTTTCTATATACATAGGAATGTTATATCATTTTACCAAATTACATGAGGTAAAATGATAAAAGCTTCTGCAATAAGGCAGTATTATAAAATGCCATATAAGAAACTTGCTATTCATTCAAATATTGCAAAGTAATTATCACTGTTAGAAGACTCTAACCTTTGGCTCTACAGTGTCTATACCTCATTCTATCATATTTTCCAAAGATAATGCTTTTAAAATACAAAGCCAAAAGTTGCATTTCAGTTACATTTTAAAAACTTACCCTTTGAAAGTCAAACAACAAACTGTATTTCTTCTTATCAGAATATTTGGCGGCTGATATAAATGCACCTGTGCTTATCTGTGTCTAGTTATTTATAATCTCTGGGAAACATGACACTTTTACTTCTAGAATTGGTTTTTAAATCAGCAATCACAATATCATGCATATATGATATGGGGTTGCTTTGACAGGAAAAATGAAATGTGTGATATCTCACTTGCTTAGACCTCATCCAATCATAACTGAAAAGATATTCAAAGAATTATAACCATAAGAATTATCAAACAACCATCAACAAGGGGCCAAAAGAACATGAAGGAGACCCTGAGGCAGTGAGAGCTGAGGTTCATCTGTAAGCAGAAAACAGATGTAATATGTGGCTCAGGAAATTACAGGAGGTTAAAGTTGCCAGCACATGCCTGAAGCACAAGTATTATTTTTATGCACCAGTTTAGAAAACGATGAAGCAGAAAACAAAGCTTTGACCATTTGCTGAAAGGAACTTTCAAGTGAGGTCAATTCTTTCACACTCTCATTGATGCCAATGAAAGCCAAAGTAGATAAGAGGTCCAGGATTAAAACAAAATTAAGCAAATACTCAAAATCACTTTTCAAAAAGGAAATCTTTTCTCAGTGTTTTTCATCCCTGAAGGATTATTTGTGAAATTTGTTCAGTGAAGCTCTCTTAAGTGACTGCCCTTAAATGACTCTTGTGACATTGATTACTCAACTTCTATTTGACTTTCTATAGATTCCAAGTTGGACTGAATGTGTTTTTATTACATTTGAACAACAGCAGAGGTGTTGGATCTTCTGATGTTATATGCCACAGGTTTTCTTTATTCATGTTGGGAACAAGTCTTGGCTCTTTCCTCTTTTTGGCTTATCATATCCCTGAATTAGGCCACAGGCTCTGGGTCTTCCTGCTGGTTCTGCCCATCTTTTCCCCTTGTGAACAGGCTCTGGGACCATCTATGTCATACATGGCTGCAGTAACAGACAAGAACCATGCTGCTCAAACTTCTATGCATCTAAAATCACGGAGTTAGGGGATGTCTTTAAAATGCAGATTATGATGCAGTAGGTTTTGGTAGGGACCAAGAGTCTGCCAGGTGTCACTGATGCTGCTGTTCTGCACACCAGACTTGAGTGACAAGAAGCCCGGCTGTTTAATTAAATTTTGGGCCCCAGTCTCCTCTGGTGAGCCAACATGTCAAACCAGCTCTTGGACAAACAGTCCTCCTTATCTATCCAGGTTACTATCTCTCATGAAACAGGTGATCAGAAGAAAGGTAAACTAAGGATTGTGAAGAGAATCAGGGAGTGAGAGAAGAGAAGGATGATATAAAATTTGGATGACATTATGGAGGAAGGGTGGTTGTGGTGAATATCAATATCCTTGGGCATAATATGATCATACGATTACAAGTGGTGATTATAATAATATATATTAACAACCTGAGGATTCCTGGTAAGAATATGAACAAAACCCTAACAGAAAAGGTTCACGTGACTGACAGCCTAAAGAGTTCTGAAA
The DNA here is from genome assembly GCF_030222135.1 of Aotus nancymaae. Classification (NCBI taxonomy): domain Eukaryota; kingdom Metazoa; phylum Chordata; class Mammalia; order Primates; family Aotidae; genus Aotus; species Aotus nancymaae. The sequence goes on along the minus strand of NW_026988455.1, from coordinate 43,345,800 downwards.
TGCTTTCCATTTAACATTTGCAATTCTTTTCTGATGAGCAGTCATTACCCAAACCAATTATATAACACTTTCTGGTGAAGAAGTGATAGTTAAGAATAATATTTGGAGTCTGATAAGAGGCCAGAATAATGATTTGCTGTTACTAGTGTTACCAAACCTCTCTGGACATAAATTTTCTCACTTGTCAAATGAGATATTAACAGTTACAATGTAATTGTATGAATTAAATGAGAAATGTGCTATGAAGTACTTGATACAAAGGTTGGCACAAAGTAAACTGTCAATTCATGAAAACTATTATAAATATTATTCTAAACAAAATACAGGTTCTACATACATGTATTGTTATAGTTAGTTCACTTTTGAGGTAATGATACTGCCAATGAAGAGATGAAAAACTAAGACTCAAATAAACTTTATATGAAAGCTGCCCCTGAGTGCCTGGGTAATGTCTGTAATATTGCCGCCTGGTCTGAAGCCTAATGCTAACATCAAGGAGTCAATAAGTCAAAGAAATACTTGATATTGAATATTTTCAATCTCCTTTGATTTATCTTCTAGTTTAGTTTCCATGGGAATCTGTGCTTAGGGGCAATATCGAAAGCATACTGAAGAAAATCCACCTAGTTCCCAACGTGCACTTTCCTGCTTATTAATGGAATCATAGTTGACAGAATGGCACAGATCTCTGAGATTGTCTATCCCACACTGTTCTCTATGGCTTGGGACTATGTCACTCTTCAAGAAATATTCTAGTGGATCTCTAACTCATATACAATTTTATATCCATTACTGTCAATCTGAGAGTGGCTCCATGTCTCCCATGAAGAAAAGGCAATGATCTTCGTGGTAACTGTTTCGTTTTGTACTCAAGGATAGGACTTTTTTGTTTATTTATGGGCTCACAGATGATTTTCAGATGTTTGAAGTTGCTTAATCTAGCTATATACACAGTGAGGCTAAATACCCTGGATCCCCTGGGATGGTGGTAAATGACAGTAGCAGGATGCGTAAGGAGACACCCAGAGGGAGCTCAACAATTATAGTAATTACAGTCTGAGGGGCGGCTCTTTCAGGACCTAAGCTCTAAGCTCTGGAAGAGACCTTCAGGTCAGGCACACCAGTTTTTAAACTGTGTTCAAACTGTGTTCTATAGCAATTCACAATCAGATGCTTCAGAGGGGAGGGAAAGATGAACAAATTGGACTCTGGACACCCCCACCCAATCAGAGTGACTTCTTTATTGTTTTGTTTTTTGCACCCCCCACCCCACCTTTTTGGAGACAAGGTCTCGCTCTATCATTCAGGCTGGTGTGCAGTGGCATGATCATAGCTCACTGTAACCTTTAACTCTTTGGCTCAAGGGATCTTCCCATTTCAGCCTCCCAAGTAGCTAGTACTACAGGCATGCACAGCCACATCCTGCTAATTTTTAAATTTTTTGTAGAGATAGTCTTGCTATGTTGCCCATGCTGGCATTGAACTCCTGGGCTCAAGTAATCCCCTGCCTTGATCTCCCAAATCCCTGGGATTATAGGTGTGAGCCACTGTGCCTGGCACTTTTTATCTATTTATATGTTGGGATTCTGCTGATATTTTTCATTTAAAAAAGTTCCACCGATGTGGAACTTTTATTCTTTTCAGGCATCTAAATCCCTTCATCTGATTTATCTGTGTATTCGTTATGATGAGATTTAGCTACAAGTAACCAAGACACAAACTCATGGTGAATGAACAAGATATATGTTTATTTCTCTTTTATATAAAAATCCAGATTATGGCTAGTGCAATAGTGCCAGTTCTATGGGACCAGACAGCTTATCTTTGCATCCAAGCTGAAACTCCAGCCATCACAACCATGTTCCAACCATGTTACTAATAGAAAGAAGGGTGCACACCATCCTTTAAGAAGACACCCCTCTCCTCCATAGATGCTGCCTTCTGTTTGCATTTCATTGACTAGCACTTTGTTGTGTTGACTACATATAGCTGCAAGCAGGGGAAGGGAAATGCAACCTTCCCTATTCTGGTGCCACATGTCCAACTAAATATTGGGAATTCTATAAATCTAGAAGCAGAGGGCAGATACTAAAGGACATGAGCTATCTTCTGTTGCAATCTGTCTTCAGCTCAGTCAACTGGTTGAAGGCTTGGAGTATCTGATTTTCTAAATAGATCTTCCTAAAACTAGCAGATTAGAAGAGGATGTGAAGATACCTTGAAAAGTGACAGCTGAAACGGCAGCAGCTGTTGAATTACATGCAGCAGCTTTCAGCCAGTTAGTGGGAGCACAAATCAATATTTACAGTGCAACACAGACCTTGGTCATGGAGGAAAGATTAAATTGTTTGGACATTCTGCTTGAGGTTGAAAGGACTGACACATTACAGAAAGAAAAGTTTTAAAAGACATTTAAAGTTGTAAGCTTTATCAACTGAGAAATCTACTTTACACAGCACACCTCACTCAGGATCAGCAGGTAATTGAGGGGTGCAGCCCTTGCTTGAGTCTCTCTGGGTCCCCAGTAGACTCTCTAAGGTGACGGAGGAGGGGGGTGAAAGGAAGCAGAGAGAATGTGGCTCTCCTCTAGGTCCCTGCATCTTGAACAGCACCTGTATCTACTGAATGAATACGCAGATGAGGATGGGGGCTCAAGACCCAGCTCTGCCTAAGGGGCTACAAGAGGACAAGGTTTTGTAGGAATAGGAAGCAAGATCCATCTGTGGGGAGAGGGAAAAGGTGTCCAGACCAGCCCTGGGCCTGGAATACACCAGGAAATGGGTTTCAAGTTATAGTGCACCATGAGGAAGACTCTAGAAAGTTCAAAGAGCAAGCTTTCTAACTTGATTTTGTTTTCAAGTGCTTTCTTTAGTTTATATTCCATTCATTTTCAGGGTTATTTTTACTGCATTTTATAACTGTTTCAAAGTCTCTTCAAAAATGAATCTAAATCAGTCACAAAAGGACAAATACTGTATGATTCCACCTATATGAGGAAGCTGGAGTAGTCAAATTTATAAAGCAGAAAGTAGAATTGGTGGTTGCCAGGGGCTAGGAGGAGAGGGCAAGGGGAAGCTGTTTAATGAGTTTGGAGTTTCAAGGTTATAAGATGAAGAGGGCTGAGGTCAGATGGTGCTGATGGTTGCACAACAATGTGAGCTGTGCAGCTAATAATGGCTAAAATGATAAATTTTATATTACATATTTTTACCTCAATTTTAAAAACAGGTCTAAATTTTAATTGCATACATTATAGAACTGCATTTCATTCCAAATGTCAATATTTGAAAAGGTCTTTTAGTCATTGCCTTTAACAACACTGCAAATACTAGAAATGGTTTCAAGCATTTTTTACAACTCACCCACAACAGTCAGTGTTCCCTCTGGGTCCTCAATGGGACCCAGGAGTTCCCACAATGTCCCAGGTGCTGTTCCTAACTGACTCACCAAACCAATTTCAAATTGTTTGGTAACACACTCCCACATATTCCCCCCAATGCCAAACCACTTACCAGCACATTTAAACCAGCTTGCCAAAGTTTGATAATTCAAAAATTAATAATTCATCAACCTGGTATCTACCGAAGGAGAGATTACAGAGATTTCATCAAAATTCTCTGAAACAGTGGTTCTCAAAGTATGGCCCCTGGACCAGTAGCACCAGTAGCACCCAGAAATGTGTTAAAACTGTGAATTATCAGACACTGTGCAGACCTTCTGAATCAGAATCTCTGGGGGTTGGCCCTAGAGGTCTGTGTTTTCCCAAGTCCTCTAGAGGATTCTGATGCAGACTGAAGTGTGAGAACCACTACTGTAAGGAGTCTATGACCACCAAATTGTTAAGAAGCAATATATTCATTAGAAGGGAGAGGATGGTCAGGAGGCCAATGTAAGTTTCTTTTCTGGAACTTCATGAGTTTTAATAAGACTGATTCAAAACAAGTCAAAGGTTCACTTTGCCTGACAGCATTTCTGCAAATATCTGATCTGATTACAGCCCTCATCTCACACCCAGAAATACGACCAAAGCTCCCGACACTAACATGCTAGTCTAAGGGGAGCAGCCACTATACTCCCTTCTTTCTCAAATGTTGCCTCCCTGGTAACAGCCAGGAAAAGTGGCTATTTCACAACTGTGTCTCCCATAAAAATTAGGAGCCCTGTTAACTCCTCTCTCTCTGTCTTCATGGAAATACAAAGAAGGCAGGGAGACACAGGCTGTGGCCAAAAACAATTTCCACTGACTATAGTGAAGGTGATTCTGCAGAAACAGCACCATGGTTTAGGACAAGATGACGTTACTTCAAGTCTGGCTTCTGTCTCTTAGTAGCTATGTGACCTTGAACTTTTGCTTCCTCATCTGTAAAATGGGAGTGGCATACTTCTTATGAGAGTTTGAAAAGATGTAAGCAGAAACCCTTTATGAAAAAGCAACCCATGTGTTCTCCTTGTTCAACACCCTCCTATGAGTGAGAACATGTGGTGTTTGGTTTTGTGTTCTTGTGTCAGTTTGCTGAGAATGATGGTTTCCAGGTTCATCCATGTCCCTACAAAGGACGCGAACTCCTCATTTTTAATGGCTGCATAATATTCCATGGTGTATATGTGCCACATTTTTCCTGTCCAGTCTATCAGGGAGGGGAGCACTATACACTGGGGTCTGTTGCGGGGGAGTCGGGGGGACAGCGGGGAGGGGAGTTGGGGAGGGATAGCATGGGGAGAAATGCCAGATATGGGTGAGGGGGAGGGAGGCAGCAAATCACACTGCCATGAATGCACCTATGCAACAACTTTGCATGTTTTTCACATGTACCCCAAAACCTAAAATGCAATAAAAAAAAAAAAAAGAAAAAGAAAAAGCAACCCAATGGTGACAGCCCAAGTCTAGCTTGACCACTTATCAGCTGTGTGCAACTTTAGGCAAGTTTCTTCATTTTTAAAATAGGGATGTTGACCAGGTGCGGTGGCTCACTCCTGTAATCCCAGCATTTTGGGAGGTCATGGCAGGTGGATCATTTGAGGTCAGGAGTTCGAGATCAGTCTGACCAACATGGTGAAACCCTGTCTCTAATAAAAATACAAAAATTAGCCCAGCATGGAGGTGCACACCTATAATCCCAGCTACTGAGGAGGCTGAGGCAGGAGAATCGCTTGAACCCAAGAGGCGGATGTTCCAGTAAGCTGAGATGCGTCATTGCACTCCAGCCTGGGTGATGGAGGAGACTCCATCTCAAAAAACAAATAAAATAAATCATAAAATAAAATAAAATAAGGATGTTAATTTATCTTCCAACTGGAAGTTGATAATACAAGAGTATGTGCAGCAGAGAGCATGTGCAGCAGATTCACATATTTTAATAACAAACAAGGATGCAAGCTATTGAGATCATTTATTGTGAACAACACACAATAATTGTCTTTCAGGAAAAGTTTCAAATACAAGAAGTTAACCTATTCCAAAGCCTAAAGAGTCTTAAACTTCCTTTATGATCAGGAAGTCAGTTTCTTATTTCTCTCAACATAGTTCAGATACAATAAAGATAATACTAGTTAGTATTCATGTGATAGTAAGCCCTCTTTTCAAACTAATTTCATATCTATTATTTAAGAGAAAATACAAGAAAATTGCCTGAAATATAGGAAGATATATTTTTAGAAGTCTACATGACCTTGTGCTAAAGAGGATGTAAAATCATTCCTAGCACCATAACCTGCCTTTGCTGACTTGAAGGACCATATAACTACTTGTTGGCAACTATTAAGTGGGTAAAATACATGACTTCTGACAAATCCTTGCAGATTAGTTGTCATAGTACAGCTAATGTTTCAAGCGATGGCATTAATCTGTTTTGACAGATTTTGCTCTCTACAGAGTAATAGATTTACGGGGACTTTAAACTGATTTAACAAGAGCATAGAATAAGAGAGTTGGAAAGATTTGAACTGAGACTGCCTCTGACAAAGGTATCTCCTCCATATTTAAAAAATGTTCAAAAAACATCACATTGCAGTCTCCTTTGACAGTGCTTGAATCAAACAATCTCAATAGACAGGCGCTTACTCGTATTTCTGACTCACAAACAAAACTACTTTCCCAAAGATACTCTACTACGTTTCCCCCTGTATTCCAACCCCCTTTAATACCAAACAATGCTCAGGCTCTATGGACAACTGCAACTTCCCAAATTCAAAGATTTTTTAACCAGATAACCACCAAGCCACACAATGAGTGACACACACACCATGTTTTGAGGGAAACATTTACTTAGATGATTTGGTATAGAAAAACAATCATTTATTGATCCCAAAGATATAATTTTTAAGCACCAATTATGACAATGCATAGGGCATATAATTTATTTCTCCTTTCTTTTTTCTAGCATTCTTTTTTTGCAATTTAAAAAAGTGAGATATAATTAACATTCCATCAGATTAATCCTTTTAAAATGTATTAATTCTTAGTATGATCACATGGTTTTGCAACCATCACCACTGTCTTAATCCAGCACATTTTCATCACCTCCATAAGAAATCACAGACCTATTGGCAGTCACTTTCATTCTTCTATCTCCCACCCCAGCAAAAACTAATCTACTTTCTGTCTCCATGCCATTCACTCACTCTTATTATTTTTGAGCACCTACTTGGTACCAGGCACTGCTTTAGGCCTTGGGGGACAGACTGGGAAACAAAATAGGCTATGAGTCTCCCCTAGTGGAGTTTTTACTCTAGTGACTGTCTACAGTTCACAAAATGAAAAACACTACATATTTAGAAATACAAAAATACATGCAAGAAAACAGAATATGCTTAATCTGGCAAACGAAAAAATACACACATACACAGGACCATGAAAATATGCAAAACAGAGTCAATCATCTTTCCTATCAAAAGACTTTTGGCAGTGAACAAACGTGGAATTTTCCCCTTTCTTTCCTTCTCCTGGTCCTCTGGGGGGGTAGTAAGGATAAAACTCAATAGCTAAAGAGAAAAAGACAGGTGATGCATGTCCAGAATAGAGGCAAACGGGGCAGTTAGCTCCAGAGGAATCGGAACGTGTCTTCTCACCTTGCGTTCACATGCCTTATGCCACAAACCACCATCTGAGCCCAATCACTGGCTGAAAGCCTCAGGTTTAACACCAAAATAATAAATTTCTGACAAAGACAAAACAATCATCCAAAATAGCAGGTTACAATCAAAACTTCTGAACCCCAGTCAATGATACCTTTATTTTAGGCAAAATAGGATAATGCAATTTTGCTTTGAATTATTGGAAGAAAGAATGTGTGTGAATCTTAGAAGCTCATTGTAATAGGGTTTGAAGGCTTTGAACTCCTGGATGTGAAATGTCCTGATCAGCTCACACTGCAACATGTTTTGCTGAAGCTCAATCACTGCTCCAAAGTGATCAATCCCTGCTTTTTCTGTTATAAACTTGCAGTAATCCCTAAGTGAGATGGATATTGCCATATATTTATACATAAATATTTCTCAATCGTATAAATTCAAACATAGGCCTACAGCTAAGAGTAAATGAAGAAAGAGAATTAAAGATTAAAGTGAGTCTGTGAAACAGCTTCTTTGTTTGGCTCTAGTAGGGCCATAAGGACAGAGTGTTTTGTGAACTAGAGTAACCTTATAATTTATCATCCAAATGAAATATTCTTGAGAGTGAAAGCAGGCATCATTAACAATTATGCTGAGAGAGCAGACATAAACCTGGACAGAGCCAGAAAAATGAGGATAGACGGATGGTCACACTATGAACCGACATCATGCTGTCTCTAACAGAGAACCACCTCTTCAGTCTGCCCCAGATCCTAGAGTCTAGAGGAGAGATCAGACACTGCGATATTACAGAGTAGAAAATGCTAACTATTACGAAAAGATAATCACTTATGATTGTTGTTTAGTACTCCCTGGGTAAGCTCACATAACCTTGAATTCTAAAAGATTTTTAAAAACAAATCTTGAAACACTGTACAAAGCAGTGTATAGTGAGGACAGGTCTAAAATGAGTAAGTGATGAATATCATAAGTCAAAAGAAGTAGTTAGACAGCGTTTGTGGGGGTGTGTGCACATGAGTGTGGGCACACATGCATACATGAGGGTAAGTGGAGAGGCACACAGGTGCTAGTTTACATGTACACACATGAGGGTAAGTGGAGAGGCACACGGGTGTGGGCACACGTACACACATGAGGGTAAGTGGAGAGGCACATGAGTGCAAGCACGCATGCACATACGTGAGGGTACGAGGATAGGCATATGGGCATGCATGCACACATGTGAGGGTAAGTGGAGAGGCACACGGGTGTGGGTACATGTACACACATGAGGGTAAGTGGAGAGGCACATGAGTGCAAGCATGCATGCACATATGTGAGGGTACGAGGATAGGCATATGGGCATGCATGCACACATGTGAGGGTAAGTGGAGAGGCACAAAGGCACACATGTACACACGTGAGGGTAAAAGGAGAGGCACATGGGCACGCATTCACACATGTGAGGGTAAGTGGAGAGGCACAAAGGCACAAAAGCACACATGTGAGGGTAAATGGAGAGGCACACCAGTGCGGGCACACAAACACACATGTGAGGGTAAGTGGAGAGGCATGGCAAGGAAGAAAGGGATTCGAGTAATTTCATTATTTTACAAGAATTAATGAGAAATTCTTAAACGCATGCCAATTCGGTTATGACTCACACAAAAACAATAGCTCACAACTACAAAACATAAAATGAAATGATTTGGGGGGTAAAAACCAGGGTGATAACCTTTCTTCTGCCCTTTAAAAGATTATTTCTGATAAATCAAAGCTATAACTAGTTTTTGCCAAACAGCTCATATTTACATAGAATTTTACCTGTAGTGAATTTTTCTCTTGAACAACGTTTCTGCACTTGAATGATGGTACTAACCTCCTTTACAGTAAAAAAATTATCTCAGGCCTCCCAAGGGTAAACTAAAAAGATTATAGTAAGATTATAAATACCTTATGTTTCAAGCTCTTATATAGCTATAAAATCAGTATAAATTTATAGTTGATAATATAAACAAACCTACAAAGCCAATAAAATCCAAATGAATCACATTAATTAATCTGCTACATAACATATTGTTAAAATTAGCTTTCCACACCATAGCCTGGTTCTTCCAAGTTTGGCCTCCCTAGTCTATGGAGTATCGTGTGATGACTCAACGCTCCATCCACTTTCTTCCATTCTGACTCTACATGCAGCTTTATTGTCACAAATATTAGCTTGTATTGTCATTTGGTCTTGGCTGTAAGGCATCATTTATAATTAGATTCACCTGTGCCCTTTGAACGGCTATTAAAGAAAAGCCATTTGATGCCAGGGCACTAACAGCCACATGTCATTGTGGACACTGAAACCTCACAGCAGCCTTAGTGGTCACCCAGACAGTCCAGAAAATGCTTACATTAAATTTGTTTTTAAATCATCAAACTGAATTTCACTAGTTATAAGTTCCATGCAGTCACAGATGTGGGCTTGTTTTGTTGACTGTGGTATTCCCAGCACTTAGCAGAGTACTGGTACATAGTAAGCACTCAACATATATTTATCCAATGAATTAATAATTGAATGAATGAATGGAAAATTCTCAAAGAAAACTCATGTAAACATAAGAAATATATCCATGGTCCCCAGTCTCCTAGAACCTGAAGGAAGAATATAGGCAGAGTCCTGCCAGCAGGATTAACAAGTGAACATACATACAAAAAGAATCCACACTCATACTCACTAGATTTTATAGAAATCACTCTGAAAAGAGCACTGGTATGCAAGCAAATATACTGGTCTTCCTCAAGAACATTGGTGCAGCCAAAGAGGGCTCCTTGCCCTCTGTCCATTAGTAGAGAATTGCTTCTGATAACAAAACCCAACTATGGCAAATGTGGTGCAATGGAGTAAGAGAGAAGGAAGGGCAAGAAGGGAACTAGAATGTGTTACATTAGCACCTACTGCAGGCCAGCAGGTGTGGTGATAGGAACTTGGTATCTGCTGCCTAGTTTGAACTTCACAAGGACTCTATGAGGTAGGCTTTATTGTATCGCCTACTTTTTCACAGAGAAAGAAATTGATGCTTGGAGAAGTTAAACAAGGTTGACACAGTGAGTGAGTGAGGGAGTTGTCCAGTTAAAGTCTGTATGCTATTCTCAGGCCATGCTGCTTCCTAAAAGAAGTGACACATGGCAATGAGAGGGCAAAAAAGCGGGTGATAAAAAGGCAGATGAAGAGATTTCCTGTCCTGTAGGCAAATGGATACATTAAAAAATATACATTAAAAAATAAAATCATAGTGTTCCATGTATTTCTAAGAGACACAGCAGAAGTTCATTTAAAGAAACCCCCATAATTCCAGCCACAATTGTATTTGCTTCACAAATGAGAATTTCAGCCTTTAGTTTATCTGTTATTATTGCTTTGAGTTGAAAGAAGAGAAGCAGAAGCAGCAGTGTATTAGTGTGTTCTCACTCTAATAAAGACATACCCAAGACTGGGTAATATATAAAAGAAAGAGGTTTAATTGACTCAGCTCCACATGGCTGGGGAGGCCTCACGGTCATGGCAGAAGATGAAGGAAGAGCAAAGGGAGGTCTTACATGGTGGCAGGCAAGACAGCTTGTGCAGAGGAACTCCCCTTTATAAAACCATCAGATCTTGTGAGGCTTATTCACTATCACAAGAACAGCACAGGAAGGACCCACCCCCATGATTCAATTACCTCCCACCAGGTCCCTCCCATGACACATGGGAATTATGGGAACTACAATTCGGTAAGAGGGGACATAGCCAAACCATATCAAGCAGCATCCACCATTACTGCTAGAACTGGCGGATTAACACATTTACAGTTTTTTAATTCAAGCTTCCTCTAACTTTCAAAGCTAAGCTTTACTCTATGTACTTTGAATAACCCACTGTAGTACTCATTCCTAAATAAAACCACATATTTTCTTAAATTTTTCCCAACTACTTTGTATTAACTTTTGACTTATTAAATTAAAATATTAATGGGGCAAAACCCAGTCTGTTTGTGCCAATAAATGGCTGATGGGAGGTAGGACTAACTAGTGTTTAGAGCCAGCTATAGCTCCAGAGTCAGACTACTTGGGCTGGAATCTCAGGGTTGTATTGTACTGGCTGTTTGACAGGTATCTTAGGTTGGTTAAGCCTTAGTTTCCTTGTCTGTAAAATGGGGGGATATTACCAGTACCTCCCTCATAGGATCTTTGTGAAATCATGCACTTAGCTAAATGCTTGTCACATAATAACAGCAAAATGAACGTTAGTTATTATTATTAGATTATGCCTAGAAAATATTAGAGCTAACAAGGTGGCACAGGGTGGAAACCAGCCACATCTACTATTTTTACATTACTCTGATCACAATAGATTATCACATTTACTTAATTGGAAGTGCATAATATTATAAAATATCCTATAGCTCATTCTTTTTATACGCAGTGGTATTCCCCCAAGAATACTTAGTGCCATATTTGGCAAAGAAATCACAGAATCTCTTTAATTACAATGATGAACACTGTTGGCTGCAAACTCAGTTGTAACAAATAGAAGTGTTTACTAAGGTGGAAATGGCTACAGTGATAAACTAATGCACCCACACCAGATTAGGTACATCTTAATCCATATAGTTTACTACTTATTTTTTTAATTGAAAGGAATTTTTGAATCTATACCATCATGAAAGGACTCGAAAGGAAAGGGGGAGTAGGTGAAGCAGCAGACCTATAACCAATATTCACTGTTGTTACCCAGGTATGAAAAGGGCTCAAAAGAAAATTCAAAGACAAGGATGATGGCAGACTGGGAAGGGAAGGGGGACCACTGCTCGGGTAAGCATTATTGAAGGCACTTGCTCCCATAAACAGTATTTCTGACATACTACTTCAACATAAAAGAGGGCACAAAGGAACATCTCTAAATACTGTTTTCTTTAAGAGGCCCCCTTTGGGTCCCCTTCTCCCTAGAAGTGGTGATAAAGTCTTAGAGGGTAATTATATGCAATTATCTAAAGCAAACTGAATTAAAGGGCACCCATGCTGAGAACTTGGTTTTAGTCACACTCCTATCAAGGACACTTTCCCAACTTTGAACCCTAATTTTCTGATGTTTCCATCAACCTCTGTCCCTCCTCCGTAGTAGGTGTGGCCTTTTTCCACCCTGTGCCACCTTGTTAACATTAATATTTTCTAGATATAATCTAATAACTATCACTAGTATTGAATTATCTCTTATTATGTGCAAGTAAGTGATATCTAACATGGTACAGAATCTGCTTTTAACCTAAAACATCAGTTTAACCAATAACTCTCTACTGTGTATGTGATAGACTGGGCTAGGCACTATAATAAATACAAAAAAACAAATTAGATGTCAATTCTACTTATTCAGTAACAAGATGTTTAAATGCTCACACTGATTCCTTCTGGACATTGTACTTGGGAATGGGGTGAGGAGAAGATACTAAACAACAGAATCGTAAGATTGTGAAAGTTTTCAGGATCAAAATGGAGTCACTTGTGTTTAAGAGCCTGATAAGTAGAGACAAGGGAGAACATGGAGGGAGGGTTTTCATGCACAAATGCCTAATAAAAAGAGCTATCATAAACGATCCTAAAAAAACACAACTTTGCACAAAGGCCACACACAAACACACACAAATCCTTTTGCTAGGACATCTGCCCAGCAACTTTCCATCAGCCTTGGACTGGTGCTACTCTTGTTACTGATCCTTATAGCCAACGATAGTTAACTCAAAACAATTATGTAATCCTCTTACATTTCCTTTAAAAACCTTTATTTTCCTTTACCTCCATGAATATGCACATAGTTTACTATGGCACATGTACTCCCATTGCAATGCCTAATACCAAATAAACATTTTCTTTTAGAGCCCACCTCTCTGTTTATTATTTAGATTAATGAAAATGATGTCAGAAATGGGATCAAAGTGAGCTCACTTCAGACAAAGCTGAAGCCCCTAGAATTGAGTGCAGTACCATCAACTAAGCCCTTTTCAATCTCCATATCTATGAGTCACGTTTTCTGCCCTGCTGAATCTCCTTTCAGATTCTTGGACTCCCTCCCTTTGTTGAGTTTTGTTGTTGTTGTTGTTGTTGTTTGAGACAGGGTCTCCTTCTGTCACCCAGGCTGGAGTGCAACAACACAATCATAGCTCACTGCAACCTCAATTTCCTGGGCTCAAATGATTGTCCTGCCCTGGCCTCCTAAAGTGCTGGGATTACAGGTATGAACCACCACATCAGGCCTTTAGTAAGTCCTTTTTGACTTAACTTGGGATCTGATCTGATAATAAGGCCACCTTCAATAAAGAAACTTGGGGCCAGGTGCAGTGGCTCATGTGTGTCATCCCAGCACTTTGAGAGGCCAAAGAAAGAGGATCACTTGAGACCAGGAGTTCAAGCCCAGCCTGGGCAACATAGTGAGACCCTATCTCTACAAAAAAAAAAAGTTTTAAATAAGCCTAGTGTGGTGGCCCATGCCTATAGTCCTAGCTGGTTTTGAGGCCGAGGCTAGAGGATTACTCGAGCCCAGGAGCTTGAGTCTATAGTGAGCTAGAATCCTGTTATTGCAGTCCAGCTTGGGTGACAGAGTGACACTCTGTCTCTAAAAATAAATAAATAAAGGACATTGCATCCTTCTTGGGACTATAAACGTATTTTTTTTTTTTTTATGGTTGGGGAGTAAGCCCTTTCTGGTATACTAACAATGTCCTTCTGGTTTGAGCACTCTAGGTTCTGTAGAATTTACATTTTGTCTGGTTCTGCATGCCTAGTTTAATATTTTGTTTGATCTGCAAACCTGAGTTAAAATTTTTGTGGGCACTCTGATTTTGGTTTTGTTTTGGTTTTGTTACATGTCTGTCAATAATCTGACTTGTTTATCCTTTGCTTTTTTCCGAACATCTCAAGAGCAAAAAATAAACATTACAAATGGTGGGTGCTAGATGACCAATTAAAAACTACTAAGGCAGTCACCACCATCTGAAACACTGGTCCAGACTCCCTAATAGAAATTATCAGATTTTCTTTGCTCTCAAGAGATTAATAAGAAATAGAATGAGATTCTCAAACATTAAGGCATGCCAGGTTCTCCAGGACTCCTGCCAACTACAAGACTTTTCCTCATGCACATTTTAAAATCAATGGTTATAATGTGGATCATTCAAACTCCCCAAGCTTGTTTTTTTCTTAGTACTGAATTTAAAAATGCAACCAACTATACAGTTAAAGGTAGAGTCTTCTAAGTTCTCTCTTCTTTTTCTTTCTACTTTGAATCTCCTGACTTTTCTGCTGGTGTTGGGGTAAACTCACTGCTTATGGGATTTCAGTTAAGGTTTTTTGTTGTTTTTTCTTTTTCTTTTTCTTTTTTTTTTTAAGTCTGGAAGCGCTTTGAAATTAATGGCTTTAAAAATCACAACTCCATGGCAACCAACAATGTAGGTACCTTTTGGAAGTGTAAATTCTGATTTGTCTAACAATTGCTTACAGTGATAAAACCATTAATTGAAGGCCTGACATTCTAAAATAAAAGAATTAGGTAAATGTTTATAAATTAGACTCTCATATCAAACAGGTTAAAATCTTGAGCTTAGAGAAATAATGTAAGTTATCTTTGTCTGGGATAAAAATTCCTTTCTCTGCCATGTAGGAGCCAGAAAAAAAAAAAAAACCCCTGCTAAAATGCTTCCCTGCCCACACTGACTAGTCAAACAAACCAGATCAACAAACAAAATATAGAGTTGTTACTAAAAAATTCAAACCCACTGGGAGATTGTTTTTCTGATGCAATTCAGCCAGTCCTAGCTAAAATGCAAATATTTGAATATTTAACCTTAAACTCATTTGAAACTGAAAAAAGGGGTGGTGGGAAGTTAAGAGATTTTTTTAGAAACCAAACTGGTTTATTCAAAATTTTGGTCCACACTCTTCATTAGATTACTTATTGGAACAAATAAAATTTAGCCATGGGAACAGGTTCCATTTTGTCAAAAATATAATTTGGATCCAACTGTCTTATCAACTGATCAGTTTCTATTACTATGTTTTACTTTCTCATGACTAAAATTCTAAAATGAAAGCTATAAGGTATTTATTTGTGTGGGGGTATATGCATTTGTGTGCTGACAATTATATTACTATGTTTTACTTTCTTATGACTTAAATTCTAAAATAAAAGGTATAAGGTATTTAATCGTGTGTGGGTATGTGCATTTGTGTGTTGACACGTTGTTGTGTGTCTACACAATAAAATCTGGCATAGTTGCCCATAAATCACTTAAGTAATTCCATTCAGATTGGCTTAGATTAACGAGTGCTGTATTAAATATATAGTAATGAACTCAAATGCCTTTTAGTTCATATAAGTAAAATTTTTTTTTTTTTTGGAGACAGAGTCTCTCTCTGAGTCAGGCTGGAGTGCATTGGTGCGGTCTCAGCTCACTGTAACCTCTGCCTCCCAGGTTCAAGCAATTCTCCACCTCAGCCACCTGAGTAGCTGGGACTACAGGCGCCCACCACCATGCCCAGCTAATTTTTTTTTTTTTTTTTTGTATTTTTAGTAGAGACAGGTTTCACCATCTTGGCCAGGCTGGTCTCGAACTCCTGACCCTGTGATCCACTTGCCTTGGCCTCCCAAAGAGCTGGGATTACAGGTGTGAGACACCATACCCAGGTGAGTTAAGTAAATATTTAATAAATAAGCTAGTTTTAAATTTTTTGATAAAATAAAAATTAAAATGTCTTCAGAATTGTTGGCATACACTTTTGTCTAGGTTTACTAATCAGACGGGATATTTGTGTCTCCACATATTTTAAAGTCATAAAACTATAAATCCAGCCTAAAAACAGAACAATCTTTGTGCAATTCTTTGACAAGTAAGACTAATAATGTTAGTTTAATGAAAACATCTTTATCATCTGACTTACCCACAAAATATTCATATATTTAATGTTCTTACATAGGTGAACTCCAGATATTCAGACTATAAAAATGGTTAACAGGGAAATAACTTAAAATGATGACTAGTATAACATCTCAGTTTTCATAAGTAATCTAGGTATAATTGTTAAAAAAAAAAAAAAAGTTAGGGAACTGTTAAGTGTAATAAACTTTTTTTTTCTTTTTTTTTTTTGAGATGTAGTCTTACTCTTGTCCTCCAGGCTGGAGTGCAATGGCTCAATCTTGGCTCACTGCAATCTCTGCCTCCCAGGTTTAAGCCATTCTCCTGCCTCAGTCTCCCCAAGAGCTGAGATTACAGGCACCTGCCACCACGCCCAGCTAATTTTTGCATTTTTAGTAGAGACGGGGTTTCACCATGTTGGCCAGGCTGGTCTCAAACTCCTGACCTCAGGTGATCCACCCGCCTTGGCCTCCCACAGTGCTGGGATTATAGACGTCAGCCACAGTGCTCAGCCAGAGATAAATATTTATAAATGAACTTTTTATGTGATTTGAAATCTTAAAGTTATGTTAAACTAAGTGACACTTATTAAATGTCTGTGTAATTTCCAAATAAAATACTATAACATAAATTGCTCAACATAAATATAGGATTGTTCTTGGATTCTCAAATTTTATACAAAGCCTAAACATATTGGGTATATTAAAGATAAAAATTATGTTATAGGAAATGTTGCTAAAAATGAAGAAATCGTTCTCATCTATAAAATACTGATGTGTGACAGTTCAAAACATTTTGCTTCCTAAGTTTTCACTAGAAATTCAGGTTACTAAGAGTCTAAAATTCTAATTAATAATTATATATACAAAGTGTACCAAAAACATGTGTTTTTGTGAGAAAAATTTTAAGAAAAACTATGTTCTCTATTGAGAAAAAAGTAATTTTGTCTAAATTCAGAGGTTATTAAAGGTTCCTTCAAAATATGGATTTAGGAAGGAAAAAGAAAGAGATAGAAATGAACCAGTAAGCAAGAGATACGTGAAGATAGTAATAAGTATTAAGATGTGTTTGTGGTAAAGAACGTTAAAAAGAAAAGTGAGTAATTTTGTATAAGAAAATCTTTTACGGTAGCTTTTTGTCCTAAAGTAAAATGACTGGTTATTTAAGAAAGAGAATGTATAGGACAAAACTAAAAGTCTAGTCTGTTGTGGAATGTCTATATAAGTCATGAAAGGTTTGCAAAGGATGAATTTATGAAAAAAATTTGTGTGATCAAGTTGGCCATAATTAGAAGGAAATTACTTATGTCTTCCTGAATACTGAGCTTTGATACTAAAAATACGCTGCTACAAAACTAAAACTTTGATCTCCCTATGTTAGAACGACAAGACTTTCCTGAAGTATTGATCTGCTCTTAGTAAAATTGTAAGAGGTTTTGATTTTTAATTCTGAAATATATTTAAAGCTGCAACTTATTCCTGTTTTTACAGTTTCTATTTCGGCCACTTTTTTCTTTCCTGAAAGCCATTTAATTTTCCTAGTATAAGGTTGGAAATGCTATCTTCTTCATTTAAGTTTCTCCAGGTACAATTTTCCTCTTGAAGCTTCTCAGGTTCATGTCTCAGAAGTTCCACTTTTGCTGTATCTTGTTCCACGTGATTTGTGGGTTGTACCTTATTGCCTTAAGCTCTTCATCCCCTTGAGTGGATATAGCTTTTGCTTGGTTGAGGTCATAACTCTTTCAACTTTTTAACCAGCTCCTGTAATTTTTTTTTTTTTTTGGTCTAGCTCTGACTCTGTTGACATGGTCTGACATTGGGATGTTCCTCCTTGAAGGCCTAGAAAGGCAATGTTTTCCTCCAGTATAATTTTATTTCTACATGTGTCTGAATTGCTCCATGTAACCAGGAAACTTCCCATGCTTTTACTAATAACCACGTATTCCCCTGCTCAAGATAAAGTTTTCTTGTTTACATTTCTCTATAATATGGTATACATTTATAACTTTTAGACACACACTCTTCCTGTGTCTCATTAAATTCATGTATTTTTCATCAGGTTTGACTTCCAGGTTATTTAAACTGTCTTCCCATAAGGAGAAGCAATCACATTGCAGAAGATTTTTCTTTACCTTTTTGTTAACTGACCTAAGAGGCAAAGATTTTGAGTTTTATCAAAATAATTCCATTGTAGTCTTTATTAGGTTTTTGATCACTTAAAGTGAGCTTTGAAAGGGTTAAGGTTTTTTGTTTGTTTTGTTTTGTTTTCACATCCATGTAACTTTCTGTATTGCTTCTGAAGTTTTTAATTATCACTCTGGTTAAACGAATAACTATTATTTCATGGCGACCTGTGATCCTGCTTTTTATCAGATATTCTAAACCTTTTGGCATCTTTGATGGGCTTCCCCAGTATCAAAATTCTAAATTAAGTCTTTTTTGACCTAGAATTAACTTTGAGACTTTCTAGTCAGGCCTCTGGAGATTATCAAAGGATGTTTCTCTCATCTTGTGACGATATTAAATGATTAAGCTCTTTGGTAAATTGTATGAGAAATATTGTCAAATTATAAGTGATGGTAGACCTTCTTTAAATTATATTTATGTGTATGTTATAAATACAAATATTATGTATTTATATGTATATATAATATGTATATATGTATGTATGTTATAAATACAAAATTATGACTGATACCATATTAGATTTCTATGCATTTACATAAAAATTATGTAAATTCATAGAAATCTAATATGGTATTAGTCATAAATTTGGTTATTATGTTAAAAGCTTATATGCTATAGAAATAACCAAATTCCTTATCAATTGCTGATTATAATAATCTTTCATCAGATTTTTAATTATAGATATTCTAAGTCTCTGTCATCCATCATTCTGATACTTCTTTAAAAGCATTTGCAATCAGATTCATGGAAAAGACTAACAAGTATTCTTAAATACACTTTTTAATAACTTTAAGATCAATAGAGTAAATAAAAATTTTTCAGAACTCATGAAACTACTAATCAAGATCAAGCAGAACAAAATTAATTGCATGAGATTAAGTAACTGATAATGTTTGCATGACTTTTATTTGAAATATTGTTTGTTCTTTGAAGGTTTTGTTTTCCAGATTTAAGAAAATTTTCTCTCCTAAACTAGGCTGGGCTTGGTGACTCACACCTGTAATCTCAGTCCTTTGGGAGGCTAAGGCTGGCAGACCACTTGAGGTCAGGAGTTCAAAACCAGCCTGGCCAATATGGTAAAACCCCTTCTCTATCAAAAAATTTAAAAATTAGCTGAGCATGGTGGTGCACGCCTGTAGTCCCAGCTACTCGGGAAGCTGAGATGGGAGAATTGCTTGAACCCAGGAGGCAAAGGTCACAGTGACCTGAGATGGCGCCACTGCACTCCAGCCTGGGCGACAGAGTGGGATCCTGTCTCAAAAAAATAAAATAAAGACAATTTTTTCTCTTAAGCTTTCTATAGTTTACAGCAATTTTGTAAAGTATACTTTTGTAAACAAAGATGGAAGCATTTGCTTTTTCTCCCTACTCATTCCTTCCTCCAAAATTTGGAAGCTCTCTATGAGTGTTCTTATGACAATGCAGTTAGTTGCATAAGTTCAATAAGAATTTGCTATCTTTATAAAAGGATACAATTAGAAACATTGGTTATACTACCAAGGCATTGACTGGAATATCGTATTTGAAAATGTGCTTAAAATGCCTGCTTTGAGGGTTCCCAGTCTTAAACTGAGTGAGTAAAAATGGCCATTTCATGATAGAAACCATAGGTAAAATCTGAATTATGCCTTGATCTGGCTTCCTAGCCTAAATATATTTTAAATCTGAGCTTCCTATGTGATCAAAGTAAAGATAAAAGGTTATATTTCCAGCCAGGCATTGTGGCTCATGCCTGTAATCCCAGCACTTTGGGAGGCCAAGGTGGGTGGATCACAAGGCCAGGTGTTTGAGACCAGCCTGACTAACATGGTGAAACCCCGTCTGTACTAAAAATACAAAAACTAGCCGGGTATGGTGGTGCATGCCTGTAATCTCAGCTGAGGCAGGAGAATCTCAGGAGGCTGAGGCAGGAGAATCACTTGAACTGGGAGGTGGAGGTTGCAGTGAGCCGAGATCATGCCATTGCACTCCAGTCTGGGTGACAGAGCGAGACTCCATCTCAAAAAAAAAAAAAAAAGGTTTATTTCCAAAGAAATGCTATAATACATCTGTTATTAGAGTGAAGTCCTGTGCATTGTTTTCAAGTTATTATTATCTACCTATAGATTGCACTAGATCCTGAATTTTTCTAGAATCCTCCAATCCAACTCTTCCAGAGAATTATTAAAAACAGAAGCTGTTCTGTTCCTGAAGTCCTATAAGCTGAAACTAAATAAATTTTAAGGGACAAATCTCATGCCTGATGTGTGGAACACAGTAAGAGTTCATCAAACTCCTCAATATAATAAACAGAGACTTTGGACTGCAAACCAGGACAAGAAATTGGTAAGTTTATGCTGTAGGCAGCTTTTCCTAAGACGTCATGACAAGACTCCATATAATAGACTCTTACCCCCCTTAATACTACCTTTTTCACTTAACAGGATAATGATGTAATTGCAGTTTCACAACCAGTAGCTTCCCCTGGTAACTTAACCACCTGAACCTAGGAGATCTTTTAGTCCATGCAATGAGTGATTGCAGAAGCATCCCTAAGGCAACTGTTGCTCACTCTCTGCTTTAATTCAACCCAATCATGGGATACCAGATGAAAAAAATCACTCTATATTTCTTGTTGCTCTATATGATTGGTTAAATAAGAAAGTATCTGTGCTATTGCTAATACTATATGCTGTAGCTGGACAAATTCTTCTGGGAAAGTTGAGATCCATATATATAAAACAAGAAAACATGCCACAGGGTTACAATGTCTCATCTAATTGCCCATGGTCATTTGATTGATGCAATTAGTTGCCTTTAAGCCTAGGTTCATGGCTCAAAACCATGTGAAGTGGGACTGTCATAGTACTATTAATTTTACTTTGTATTTTCCTTTTTAAACTTTGTTCCTCTTACTTGTTAAGTTTCTGCAGAAGTACAACTTCTATCAGGATGATACTGGCCCAGGACTTTGAAACTATAGCTAATGACTACAGAACAAATGAAATTGAACTTAATGAACTCTAGGTAGACCTATCCTGCAAACCACTCCCTCCAAACCTTTCTTGCTACTCAAATGTAGCTAAAAGGGTCTTGACACAGACTACTAGTCACCAATCACTTCCCTCTGATGTGGGACCAGATTAGACTGCACCAGGACAGGTCCATCACAGCACTAAGGGACAATCAAAACCTAAGGGTGACTGATCAGCAATGCTTTTGGAGAAAGATCCTGATCAAAAGGGAGGAATGTGAAAGTTATCAGAATCAAAATGGAGTCACTTGTGTTTAAGACTCTGACAAGTAGAGCTGGGGAGGGTCATGAAGGGAGGGACATGCACAAATGCCTGATAATCAGAGCTGTCACAACAGACTCTGAAAACAACATAAGCTTTGCACAAAAACTGTTGAAACCTTATGCACACACACATATACACATAAAAGTACTTCTGTGAGGACATCCACTCAGCAACTGCCTGCCTAACCTCAGACTGGTGCCACCCTTGTTATTCATTCTTGTACCCAAGGATAATCATCTCAAAACAATTAAATAACCCTCCTCACTTTTCCTTTAAAAATCTCTGTCTTCCTTCACCTCCCTGAATATGCATAGTTTACTATGACATGTGTGTTCCTACTGCAATGCCTATTCCCAAATAAATATCATTTTCTTTTAGAGAGTATACCTGTCTGTTTGTTATTTAGGTTGACAAGACAAGATTAATATTGCAGTGGTGACTTACATAAGCTGAATATCACATGGAAGATATATATATACTACCAACACAGTATAGTGTAGAAACCAGGCAACTGCATTTATCCTGGATAATAATAATGGCTAATCTAGTAGGATGCGTGTATCCAGCCTGTATTTGACCATTACCAACAGCAAGAAATATTTATTGACTATTCCCTGTACAGTTCCACCTTAAGAGCCAGAAATTTAGTTTAATAAATACACCTCAGATCATAATACAGATTTGCTGTAGGCTTAGGAAATTGTTGAGAATATGGGAATGTCATGGAGAAAAAAATGGGAACTATACCTCCATTCTCCTCAAATCTCTACCCATCCCTACTGCTCAGCCAGACAACTGTCAACCCAAATATTTGGGACTTATATTTCATTTAAAAAAAATTGTGGTAACATATGTAATATGAAATTTACCAATGTAAGCATTTTTAAATATACAATTCAATGGCATTAAATACACTCACACCACTGTGTGACTTTCCCTCCTTTTAGATCTTGCTTTCTCGCCAATTAGAAGATCAAGTTTGGGTGTTAGAGGACATAAAGCTGGCAGTGTATGTGTGTGTGTGTTTAAGCTTGATGGTGAAGCTCTGGCCTTCCCGTGCTTCACCATCAAGCTTAAATACACATACATAGTCCCCCTATGTAGACCAACACAAGAGCAGCAAATACATTTTCTTAAATCTCACCTTTAATTGCTTGGTAATGTATGTCTGGAGTACTGTGTAGGAACAGTACTATGACTGAAGAGTATCATTTGTCTCAGATGTGGGATGGGATAATGGCATCGCACAAGTTACCTATTTATCACTTCCTGGCTAGTTGTTTTAGTACAGGTCCATAGAAATGGAACACCACTCAGGCACTCTGGTAAACACACATAATAGGCACTACCTTAGTGGAACATTGCCAGCTCTTCTCAGACTACTCAGTGGCTCCCTACAGAAGCCATGCATTGGCACCAGTGACTTTTCTAGGAACCACTCAGCTTCTCTTGACTCAATTTAATTCACTCAACATTTAATGTGTTCGTGCTATGCACAAGAGACACTGTTCTAGATGCTCCAATGATTAAAGAGTAAGTAGAATAATTTCCAATTCCCTAAAAGCTCACAATGTGGAAGGATGTTAATTAAGACAAGTACTTGAATAATTGTTCTATGAGAAAGGATATGATACTTTCCACGGAAAAAGCCAAATGAAACGGAGGTATGAAGTAAGTCAAGATGGCCAGTCATACTTAACCAAGGCTGATGTGGCTATGAAAAATAAGTTATGACAAGTAGAATCAGACAAGGGTCCAGGTAGGGTGGAACCAAAGAGAGAGAAGGATATATGATTCAGACCAGAAAAGAACCCAGGCTGAGAGTGAATTCACTGAAACAGAAAGATGAGCGCTCAATATTTGTCGTAAGAAATTCTTAGCAACATATTTTCAGCCTTTGTTTTTAAAGATACAGCCTTTGTTTTAAATAGGGAAAGGGTACAAACATGTTAGAGGCAGAAGAACTGGATTCACATCGTAATCCTGCCCCTACCAGCTGGGGTATCTTAGGTAAGTCTCTCAACTTTCCCAAACTTCCTTCAAAATAAAGACAATATCTACTCCATGGGCTGTGTGAAAAGTTAATCAAGGTGCAATCTGTAGAGTAGCTAGTGAAGTATTCAGCATATGGCAGGTACCTAATATATTTTGGTTCTTTTTACTTAAGGGGGTTCTAAGTAGCATTGTGGACTACAAAACCACATCAGTCAGCATTTATTGAAACGAACAGAGTATTTGTTATTTTGAGGCAACTGAAAGGAAATTTAAGTCCCCACTCTCAAGGAAGTCATCTAGGATTGGAGAGAAGGAAACAGATATCTAAAAAGCCATAATAAAATAAATTACATTCATGAAAATGAGCCCATAACATGCATATTACTTTGAAAACACACTGAGTGATTACACAAGAGTCATTCATGAAGGCTAACAGAAATATAGAAGTGACTGGAAAGGTCTTTATAAATTAGGGTAGGAAATATGAGACTCATAAACACTATAAACACATTTGCTTTCAGCCCTACTATTTACTAGCTGTGTGACCTCGTGCAAACTGCTTAACCTCTCTGAATCTCTATTCCCTCAGCCATAAAGAACAAATTAATCTCTCTCCAGCTTATCTTACATGAGTGTTGTAAAACTCAAAGTACGCAGATGGGCTCTGCCAACTGGCAAGAGCCATACAAAGGCAAGGCATCATTATTACCATTGTCTCAAAGAGCACACAAAAAATCAGTCATTCAAACACAGGCTCCCTCCTCATCTCAGTTGTGCTTGGATTAGAAAAACAGAGAAGCCAAGTTTAAACTTTCCCTGCTTAAACAATAAAACTTGCCTTATGTGACAGTTTAAGCCTAACACAGAGTCAGGTCTTAAATTCTGTAGTTTGATGGATGTGGTCTGATCTAATTATTCACATTGACAGAGGCAGTCGGGTTGCCCTTATATATGTAACAGAGATGTGTGCATGCGCACACACACACATACACACTCTAACTAACACACACACACACACACACACACACTACATTCTGCTGAATGACATAAACTGCAACTGATCTACGTTTGCACAGCCAGCATTTTCTGATAAAAATAAAAACTTTTATTCTCAGTTTATATGAGAAAACTTACCCAAAATCTCTAGAACATAAGGGAAAAAAAAAGATTCCCCATAGTCAAAACAAGCAATTAAGTACTGAACTGCAAACAGTCTTCCCTTAACATCTTGGTCTCAAAGCCCTGTCTGTCTTTTGTAAAACTAGGTCCTCACTCCGAGCATTGCTTCTTCCTCCCTCACTACATTAGATCTGGCAGTTAATACTGGTGGCTTCCAATTTCTCCTGAGGACGGTCTAGTGGTTTTATTTTTTTAATTCTTGAAGCCAGGTTAAAGTCTGAAATAAATTCTAGCCACATTTTCCCCCTGCAAATTGGTATTATTAGTCTTCGGCAAGAAAATGGGGGATGTAAGGTACACACTAAGCTAAGAAAATGGGTTGTGGCCAGCATGCCAGTGAGGTTGAGCAAACACCCATCCCTAGAGACTGACAGTAAGAGAGACAGAGTGCTGGTGGGGCGTGGTGGCTCATGCCTGTAATCTCAGCACTTTGTGAGGCTGAGGCAGGCAGATCACTAGGTCAGGAGTTCAAGACCAGCCTGGCAAGCACGGTGAAATCCCATCTCTAATAAAAATACAAAAATTAGCCAGGCATAGTGGCACTTGCCTATAGTCCCAGCTACTCTGGAGGCTGAGGCAGGAGAATTGCTTGAACCTGAGAGATGGAGGTTGCAGTGAGTGGAGATCGCGCCACTGTACTCCAGCCTGGGTGACAGAGCAAGACTCCATCTCAAAACAAAAACAAAAATGAGAGACAGAGTGCCACTTCTTCCTCCTACAGCTGGCAAGGAGAAACCCAAGGTTCAGAAAGTGGCTGCAGGGCCCTCTCCCAGTCATTTAAACTCACTCCATCTCCTCATGGAGATGGCATGGAGGGAGGAGTTAAAGTAAGCAAGTTCAGGCTGGTGCAGCCACACCAAGGAGCTGTACAGGTGGACAACAGTGAGGCTCCAGAAATGAAGCAGCAGCAGGAAGGCATGGGTGGCAGCATGTGGCAGTCCTGTATGTGGGCTTAAATCCAAAGGCCTGGGAGCTGTGACTGAACCCAGGCTCTGCCTTTTATTAACTGTATGAGGTATTAACTTGCAGACGGGCAAGTTACACAACCTCTCAGTGCTGTGGTTTCCTGATCTGTGAAATAGAGATGGATAGGACTTTTGGTAAAAATCAGGGATTGGCACAAAATAAGCATTCATCAAATGGTAGCTGTTATTATCACCAGTGAAGTGAATTTAACTAAAGATACCAAAACCTAAAGGTGCTGGCTGCCTGGCTATCTAGTCATCTTGATGCCAGTGGGATTTCTTAAAGTGCTAGCCCCACAGGTATAATTTCATGTAAGATTATATGAATTATATTAAATATAGCACATTAATGACTTCATGACCTTGTCTTCTGGTACTTCAACACCACTGAAATTTCCGCTAAACCTGTGGCCCATCTGTGGCCCTATGTTGAGTGATGTCCAACCATCTTTCCAGTTAAGCAGCCTAGAAACCCAGAGTAAAAGCATAAAAGCCAATGACAACTTCTTATCCATGGTGAGACTATATGGTACAGTGCCTCAGTGCATGGCTCTTGAGTCAGACTGCTCAGGCTCAAGTCCTGGCCCCACCACTTATTAACTGTGGGTCTATGAGCAAGTTATTTAGTCTCTTTGTGCCTCAGTTTCCACATCTGTAAAACAGGTATAATAAAAGCTTCATAATATTCACAGCAGCAGTTGTGGGGATCAAATGAGTTCATATATATATATCAAGTACCTATTAATAGGAGTTCCTGGCACATGGCACTAAGTGGGTATTGGCCATCATTACAACTCTTCACTAGTGAACAAACCATAGCATTTGGCAAAAATAAAGCAGTTAATTGGAACACAGTGCTGGCTATCATTAGCAACAAACCATGTTCTCCCATCCCAGATGGCAAACTGATAAGTATCATAGACATTGCCTCCCAGTCCATCAGAGCCAGCGGGATCTCAAAGATTACCAGAGTGGCCACCAAACCTGAGGAGCATCAAAATCAACTGGGGAGCTTTCCAAAAAGCACAGATTCCCTAAGCCCAGACTCTGAAATTATCTCAATTGGTCTGAAATGGGCCCCAAGAATCTGGGGATGTCACCCATATTTGAGATCTATGGATTCAATCCATTCTCCTCCTGTCAAAGATGATGAAAATAAGAACCAATAGAATAAACCCACTTGCCCTATGTCTCACAGTGTGTAAGAAGCAGAGCAAAGCTCAGACGTGCCACATGTCTCCTCCAGCAAAATCATCTCTAGAAAGTGAAACAAAGAGATGAATCCTACACCAAGGGCTTAATCTCCAAAGGTGATTAAATATGAACATGTCTGTGTCTAGTTTCTTACAGGAGCAGGTAGGTGTGGCTAGGTTTCATGGGTTCTTCCATTCCTGGTCTGTGAAGTCATTCAGTAACAAGAGCATCTAAGGCCAGAGCAAATTAAATCAAAGTCTATTTTTATACCTTTTTATTCGAAGTAGCCTTTGGGAAAAAGCTAAAAGTATTCCTCCAGAAGATTTCTGCTTTTTAATAGAGACCAAGTCATCAGCAAAACAAGTAACAAAGAAAGAAAAGAAAATCTATTGGAGAAGTAGAAGAGGCATTTGGGAACAAAGGGAAATAAGCCCCTATTTGAACCTACAGAGTCACCCTCACGTCATCTATTTCATTGTAGCCTTGGGCCTTGCAATGTGTCTGTCCTTCTGTATGTCCAAGAACAACTTATTCAGAGCCTGCGAACTAAATTCCTGTCAAGCTAAAGATTTTTCCCTGGAAGTTTTGGTAGGGATGATTAGTATAATTTCCCAACTTCTCACGACAAACCCTTCTGATGTTTGGAAAGCAGCTCATTATCAGCTGTGGTTTTGGCAATCACAGCACATAGAAACAGCCTGCATTGTCTTCACGATTAGCACAGGCAGCAACAGAATCTGTAAGAATGACCTCATAACTCAAGTGTCCACACCCTTGGCAGAGCTAGGTGTCCTCTCCAAAGACTGTCTAGGGGACCCATTAGAAAGATAAGGCCTGCGCTCTATCACTACGGGCCAATGTCTGATGTGATCTTTGGCTCAAACGGCAAAACTGTGCTTGAAAAGTCTGGAAAACAGCAAGTTTAAGAGTAGCTCATAGGTACCACACCCAAAAACCTACATTATCAATCTACAGTTGTTTTGAGAAATGGATCTTGGAGGAGAGCGCTGGCAGTCTACCGTGTTTTCATTTACTCTGGTTTACTGACCTGAGGCTGCAATGAAATAGATGAGGGTGATTCTGCAGGTTCAAGGAGAGCCTCATTTTCCTTTATTCTCAAATGCTGTCTCCTCCACTTCTCTAACAGATTTTCTTTTTTTTTCTTTTCTTTCTTTGTTTAAGACCTGCTCTCTGTTAAAAAGCAGAAAACTTATGGAGGAGTGGTACTTTTAGCATTTGCACAATCTCTTCTCAAAAACAGCTGGGAACAAGCTTGAAGTCACAGAAGGAAGAAGATGATTTAGAGCAGGAAATGGATGGGTCACAGAAAATCCTCCCCAACCTCACAATTTTGCAAGGGCTGACCCTGACTAGATCTAATTGTTTTTTACCAATTGCTTTCAATTTTAACACATATAAAAACCAGCTCGGGAGAGGCTGTAAAAATGCAGATTCCTAAACTCCAAACTTGGAGAGTCTGGTTCAGGAGGCTTGGGGTGGGGTCCAGGAACCCACATTCTAACAGGCTCCCTGGCCATGTGGATGCACGTGTTTGACCCCAACACTGGATAACACAGTTGACACTCTTCAGGATGTTTGAAACAAAACTGGTGAACTGCTTGTTACTTTTAGCTTTATGACCTTGAGTAGGTCACCTGAATGTCTAATTCTTCCTTTGCATGTTGTAATACCTCTCTCACATGCATATCCTGAGGTATCTTGCTGAAATACCTCTCTGACATGGATATACATGAGGTAGGTGTGAATGTGAATGTATTTTTGGAGGTGTAAAAGCAACATAAAATGTAAAACATAAATCATCATAATTCATTTTTTCCATTTTCATTCATTTTTAACCTATCTTTAGAACATGCTAGCAAACTGCTTCTAAGGATTCCAGAAATGAAATAAAAAGTTCCCAGAGGTTCAAATTATGATACTGTGCAGTTTGGGACAGCTTTCAGTGAAAATCAAACAGTCTTTAAATATAATAAAGAGCAGCACGAATTTACAACACAGTGAGTTTTAAATAGGCAGCCGCACTGCGTAAGACCAACGTAAGGATGGGCAGGAACATGCCTAAGATTAAAACATCCTACACACTTACAGAGCAAGTAATGTTCATTCTTACTGTGCCAGGCAATTTGCTCAGACCCAACTAAGATCTCAAATAAAACACAAATTCAATTTTGAAATGAATTTTATACTTCTAATAATTTCTTTAATTTTCTTCTATAATTATTAAATGCAGTACCCACAAAACAGTATTTTTCTTTGAAAGCAAGAGGGGCTATGCTCAGTCCCTGCTAGTATCGTCACCGGGTGAATATAGTCACCTCCACTATGACTCCACAAAGCTCGGGTGAGGTGCCCAGCAGGTCAAAATGACTGGTTTCACACTCTCACCTGAATTAGACCTGCCTCATTTGAAGACATTCAAATATGTCCTAATTTTAGAGAGCAATACACTGAAGTCAAGTTTCCAAAAAACTACATCAGTCTTTGCAACGAATGTACAATGGCATAACCAAAACTTGATTCTTGAGCAAGGGTTTTAAAGCATGATGATTTACAGTTCAAGTTCTCACAAATGCAGAGAAGCCCAGGTGCAAAGGTAAGTTTAGATAGACATCAACAATAAATTAAAAGTGCATCAAATTATCTTTCTCCACTGTCAAACGGAGACATGTTTTTCCCGGGTTTTCTTCCTATTGAAAAGGAAAAATAGGACATGACCAGCCTTTGTTACAGATATTCAGTTGCTAACAACCAACCCATAGTAACAGCCTGCTAATAGGTTTCTTTTCTCCATAGTTCCTTCATGGAGCTTACATTCCAGAGATCTTTGGGTTTTATCCATGCTTAAATTCAAATTCCTTCCTCTGCTTTACAGGGCTCTGCACAACATGGCTTCTATTTGGGACCACTTTCCCCATTCCTAGTACACTGGCCACAAAAGCTGTACCTGTCCTCAAACACGTCAAGCTTGTACCACTGTTCCTTCTGGAATATTTTCCCAGGACTGCTCCTTTTTGACACTGGGATCTTTGTTTAAAGTCTGTATATTTCACTGAGACCTTCGCGTCCCACCCAGTTTAACGTAGCTGTCTGATCACTCTTTATCATGATGCCCTAATAAATTCTCTGCATTGGATTTAACTGCAGTTGATAGTTTTCTTGAACATTTACATTTTCACTCATTATTTTCTTCCTCAAATTAAATACAGTCTTCACAAGAAGAGGGATCTTGTCTGAGTTGACAATTGCAGCGTCACTTGTCTCTAGAACTGCTCATGGCATTTAGTGGCCCAAATATATGTGCTGGCTTGGTGAATACAGGGAACACTGAGGTTCCCTGATTAATGTTCAATCTTGAAGAAATCTTAGGGTTCAGGCATTAACTGGGCTTAGAAATGTGCCACTCACAGACTCAATTAGTTCAAATCACTGTCCTCTGCTGGGCTAATTTAGTTAAAATATCTCTCAAGCTTTTCATTTGTTCTTTGTAAAATTTAGCATTAAGCATATTATTAGAAAAGTATTACTAAAATCTGAAACATATCCCAATGACTTTAAGAGGTTTTGACTCAATGCACAACCATCAACTTGAATATTTAAGAGCACAACATATGTCACTGGGCTTGACGTCATCACTGCCTAAACTACTGTTAATAAATTCAGTGGCTTAATTCTTAAGCACATTCTTTGGGCAGTGTATCCAATGCTACCCTGATGGTCCAAAAACGTTTTATCTGAGTTACTTGATAAGGGGATTAACTTGGATACTGGGGGAAACTCAAACATTAACTACCATTTAAATGTCATTCTAGGTTTAGAAAAAAGCAGTTTGTTAAGTACAGGTCATGCCAAATTTTTGTTCAAGCCTTTAGATGAGGTTACTGTTTTTCTAGAATCAGTGGCTAGATTCTAAATATTGCTCACAAGCTTATAAGGTCGGTAAAGAGTAACAAGCAGATTGGTGATGGATGTGGTTATGCTGAAGACAAACTGAGCTTCAGCCACAAGCATGTACCAAAAAGTAAACAGCAGTGCCTCAGATTTTGGCCAAGGATGTCCTTCTTTTGCATGCGCTTTCTTGTTTGTTTTTTTAACAAGTGCACATTACGAACTGTTAGTGCTTTTAAAGGATGATATAAAAGCTAACAGGAGGAATCCATTAAATAAAATTCAAGTTGATAGTCTCCATTTTAATGTTATCACTCTTCCCATTAAAGATGAGTTAGATACTCATCTTGTGTATCACAATACACAAGAATAAGAAAGTACTAAAAGCTAAACTGCGTAAACAAACATCTCCTAAAAACTATGGAATAGAAAAAAACAAAACATGCTGCCTCCTTTATCTGTCAATGAACTTCTGAGAAGCACCTGGCACTTTTGTCCATTTATATAAATTTACTCTTTAAGACTCGGCCAAATCTCCTGGAGAGAATGAAATAGAAACATAAGCTTTCAAAACCTAGGAAAAGAAAGAAACAGTATGATTTTATGTTCATGTCCTAAGGCATACTGCTATCAATAAAAGCCAATAGGATCTTGGCCCATATTTATTCACGTACTAATGTCAGTCAGTAAGCCCCCAAAGCTTACTCCCAAGGCCAGTGGGAGAAGGGCAGCACCTACAGAAAAAAAAAAAAAGGAACCTTGGACAAATTCTGAGTTGTTTTAAATAATGCCTTTACTTTTGCAGATTTCTACCTCAGTAATTTTGGTTGTCAATGCTTAAAAGTGCTTTCCAGTCACTATTCAAAACCCTCATACAATGCTGACCTATTCTTTGTTCTGAAACTAATGCACTCTGTGGGGATTTCTTAAGGCACTTCAAAAGCAGGTCATTAGAAAGAATATAAACAGAAACATGCTACATAACAATTTCCAAGAACATGGGCACTCTAAATGTGAGAGAAGTTTTTAAACATCCCAAAAGTTACATTGTTTTTTAAACTGTGAATGGTTGCCTTTTGTGGCTGTCATCAAATAACACTGTCTTGAGGTTCATTATAGTTCAATGCAGGAAGATTTACCCTAGGGTTTTTATTTTTCCTTCTCTCTCAGTCAGATTGTGAAAAATAGTTCTCCCATTAACTAGATCTCTAGAGAATATATCCTCCCCTAACTGGCTTGCATGGGAGGGTAGACTTCCTAATTTTATAGCAAAAATAGAAAATCTGTGGGTGGGATATGCTCGTTGAGTTCATCTGGACCAGTTCCCACCCTGACTGTAGGACTCTGTAGGACTCCTTTGATAGTGTGTGTGCCATCGGGGTGTCAGTTTGTTGTTACACCCTAAATGACTTTGCTGGGTGACATAACAAGAAACCAAGTGGAAATAGTGTTAATGCCATGAAACACATATGACGGCTACTTAAAACCTCTAGAACCAACTTTCCCTTCTTTGAGACCAAATTCTCTGTTTAACTCCATTATCCTCAGGGACTCTCTCCCACACCCAAAGTAACCAAGAGAGATCCCAGAACACAGAAAGAAGCTTGAGAATGGAACACAAATTAGTCCCACAACTAGAAAAAATTAAGTCTGAAATTCCTCCATTTGTTGTCACCATTAACTGTATCAAAAGGTATGATGCAATAGCTAAAAGGCAAAAGTCCTGGTCGGGGAATGAGATACCTGAATGTGGTAGACTCACCCTAAGGTGACCCAGTGACCTTCACTCCTTCTGTGTGTGCCTTTGTGTAATCCCCTTCCTTTGAGGGCAGGTGTGACCTGTGACTTGTTTCTAATCAATAGAATAGAGCAAAGGTGATGGAAATCACCCCTATAACTACCATATAAGACATGGTTTGGTGGGTTGGAGTGAGAGGGTCTTCTTGCTGGCTTGATGAGGTAAGCAGCCACACAGCAAAGAGCTGTAGGTAGACTCCTGTCTACAACTAGCAAAAAGCTAAGTCCTCAGTCATACAGCCACAAAAAAATGTAATTTCTACCAACAAACTTAACGAGCATGCCAGTAGATTCTTCCCCGGCCAAGCCTCAAGATGAGAATGAAGCCCAGGGCAGACACCTTGATTGTGACCCTGATCTGTGCTCAGACTCCAGCCCCATGGAAACTGTGAGATAAAGAATGTGTATTGCTTTAAGCTGCTAAATTTGTGGTGATATGTTGTAGAAAAATAGAAGACTAATACACTAAGAGGAGAAATAAAGGTCACAAGTCTTTTTTTTTTTTTTTTTTTTAAGATGGAGTCTCACTCTGTTGGCCAAGATGGAGTACACTGGCATGATCTCGGCTCTTTGCAACCTCCGTCTCCAGGGTTCAAGCGATTCTTCCACCTCAGCCTCTCAAATAGCTGGGACTACAGGCATGCACCACTATGCCTGGCTCACTTTTGTATTTTTAGTAGAGACAGAGTTTCACCATATTGGTCAGGGTGGTCTCGACCTCCTGACCTTATGATCTGCCCGCCTCAGCCTCCCAAAGTGCTGGGATTATAGGCGTGAGCCACTGCGCCCAGTTCACAGATCTTTTTTAAACTTCCCATCCTTAAAGTGAGTCAGAGTCAGTCTAAGACTGGCTGAAGAGTTCTGTGCTAACCCCCCTCCTCTGAAAATAATCACAGGAAGGAATATTCAGACAGTGACAGGCAGTCACCTGAGTGTCATGGTAACCATTCCAAAGGATGTCTATTAGCTTCCTAGAGGACCTAGGTTCTGACATGGAAAGCTTATTAACCAGAACTTCTTAAGAAGATAATGAAAAATAATGGGCACCGTGACATGTTCTAAAATCTTATTATACTATACAGGAAACTTTTAAGTAGCTTTACTTAAAATTCCTAGAAGTGCTGAACAGTAAGAGACAATCAATTTGTCTTCATCTTCCTATAGCTCATGTTTTTGCAAATAATTTTCTATTAAATCTCCATACCTGTGAGCTCATGTATTAGTTCTGGAGTAAAAGTGAATTAAAAAGAAAGAATGCCTACTGTGACCTTCTTAAAGATATGGCTACAGGGCTGTGATATTTCATGTGTTAATCTCCTCTTATATTAACCCACAATTATAGTTTTTAGACTTTTGATGATTTCTTCATAGCTTTTTATAGGATGGTAACTTCAAAAATTAATCACATAAGATTCCTTATAGAAAACTGTACAAAGGGTAACTTCAGAATATGTGACCCCTATTATAAGGGAGCTAAAGTCTGAACGGAAACTAATTATAACTTTTAAACATATCCAGTATGTGTTCAGGAGTCCATCAATCTTCTCCTTCATTTATCCAATGCCAGCATCAAGTATTTAATTAGTGACAGGATTATTTAACTAACATTTAGAATATTTAATTTGTAGCTGAATTTTTACTTCACATTATGATTAGATAGCTGATGTTAATGTTAACTCTTGCCTGATATTAACCATTATATATGCTACAGGTTTAAATAATATCTAAACTTCCTTTTAGCACTAATAGTTCATGATTAACCTCATTTTGAGCAATACTTATTAAACATCTACAGGCATTAAGAATTTACATGAAGTAATAACAGACATAATATCTATGAAATGATGACAACAAGTTGGATAAGACGAAGTCAGAATCCACATTTTGTGTTATGGCAAATACTGAAGTTCCAGAAATTTCCAGAGGGATAAGGCATGGCAAGGTCTGGAAACTGAAGTCCAGGTTGAGAGTCTTGGGTCAGCTGTGCTTAAGGCAAGCCAAAGGTCTAAAGCATGGGAGTTCAGTCAAGTTAGGGGATATAACCATCAGTCACTCAACATATTATATATTCATTGAGCACTGCTATGTACTGGCACAGTTCTAGTGCTGGGGTTACGGCAGCAAATGAGACTGTCATGGTCCCTGCTTTCCTTGCTTGCATTCTGGCTGGGGGACAAATAATTAATAAGCAAGCAAACAACTGGTTAAGGTAATTTCAGACAGTAGAGAGTTAAGTCAATTCAAACGAACGTATTACTGAGGTCCTACTCCCTGGCACACAGCATCCAGGTGCTTGAAATACGTTAGTGAACAAAGCAGATATAGATTCCCACCATCATGGAGATCACATTCTACTAGAGGAGAGAGACAATATCACAAGTCATAATAAGTATTAACTTGTATACTATGTAAAAAAGGTAATATGTGCTATGTTAAAAAAAAAAGGCAGGAAAAAGGTGATTGGAGGTGTATATGTGAATGGGGCAGTGGGTCACAATTCAAAATGGGACAGTTGGGGTAGGCACAAATGCAATTGTGCTAAAGCAAGACTGAGTTCAGCATGGAAGAACAAAAAAGAAGAATGACTGAGCATAATGATCAGGGGACGGGGCCAGGAACGTGGGCAAGGACACAATCACTCAGAATTGAGTCAACAGGCCAACTTTGATCCCTAATTGCTCCCCGTCTCTGCTACACTGTTATCCTCTTCCTGTCTATGGACACTGCTCCTCAGTTTCAAACACATTCTAATATCTTCTGCCTTTAGAAAACCACTCCACCCTCCCAGCCGCCACTAAATGTCTACCTTCCTTCCCAGCTACACTTCTTCAAGGAAAGGTCCAGACATACTGCCTCCACCTCTTGGCCCTCCCATTTACCCTAAAGTTTACTCTAATTGGATCACTCCCCAACACTTCTCTTGAAGGTCACCAATGATCTCCACATGTCCAAATGCAAAGGATATTTGTCCTTAACTTATCAGGCTTTCTGCTGCCTCTGGCACAGGTGACTAGGCTCTTTCTAGAAACACTCCCCTCTCTCCATGACAATGCCGCCATCCTCATTTTCTCCTGAATCTGTGGCCTCTCTTCACTTCTCTTCTTGGGAGTAACCCATAAACAAACATAGGTGTTCATGTAAAAAAATATTTGGAGGCTTTGGTTAACTGAAAGCTCATTCATCAGCCCTGATGGCCTTGGCCCAGGGCAAATCACTTCATCTTCAGAGGACACTACAGTCAGTAAAGAAGTTACAGCCTCAAAACAAGTGAGACCTGCCAGGGCTTATGCTTTTTAACTGAATGATCTTGAGCAAGACACATATATCTAGGACTCAGTCTTCTCACTTATAAAATAGGGATTTTTAACAGTGGCCTTACAAAGTTATTATTAAGATTAAACAATTTATCCTTCTTAAGTTCTCTGGCCAATGCTTGGTACTTGGCAGATGCTACTCTGCTGTTAGTGTCCTCCTGAAGCTCAGAAAAAAGCACCTTTTGTCTGAATAACACAGGAAAGAAAAAGAATATTAAAAGGAAGGGACAGAAAAGCTATCATTAAACTGTTCTGGGTGGAGTCACTGTTAATGAGCTATGAACAGATTAACTTTGCCTTATAAACTTAAAATTCTTAAATGAGAGAGATCAAACACATTAAATTCTTCAAATATTTTTCTATTTATCAACAGGAAGCAAACATTAATCATTACTGAATGCTCCAACTTCCCTCCCTCAAAGCTATCTTATTTACTTTTTCCTTTACTGAGAGAGAGAGTCAGTACAGGGTAAGAGTATAGTCCTACAGCCTGGATTTAAATTTTGCCTCTCCACTTCTGAGCTTCGAGACTGTGTACGGAGGACCTAAGCTGCAGTTTCCTCAACTGTATGAGACTAATTATAGTACTTATGGGATTGTTTTGAAAACTAAATGAGTGAATATAGATGTAGTGTTTACAACAGTTCCTGGCATAATGTAAGCCCTCAACAAAGATGAAGATCACAACAATAATGACAACTACTATTATTAATTCAACTACCCTTGGAGTTCTCACTTCACACTCATTCAGTGATTTGAAATCAGATACATGAAGTACTTGCTCATACTTATCATTTTCCTGTATAGAACAATCCGTATTTGTAAAGGAAATAGATGTTGTTGGCTATTTTCCATTTGCCTTTCTGGATCTACTGCCTCTCAATTCTGTGATCCAAACAAATGGTATTCTGTATCATTAGGTTTCCTTGTTCTCTCACTTCTGGTTGGGTCAAGCCAATGAGACACATTGGCACGAGACAGGAGAGAGAGGCAGGAAAGTGAGTTCAGAGTATCGATTCCTCTAGTTCCCTCCCTGCTGGGTCATCATGGTCATCAACCTCTCCTACAGGCCACAGCTCCTGCCAGGCTGCCCTTCCTAGCAGGTATTGCTATTCTCTCCAGGGTTTGAGAATCTTCCCTTTCTTGGTCCCTTCAGGTCTAGATAGGGTAAAGCTCCCCACTGTTGCAAACCTCAGGATGCCTCACCATCTCTTGTTGTTTTAGGTAGTCTTTAACATATCTTTTTAAAGAGTCTCTTACTTAAACTCTTTTTTTTTTTTTTGAGACGGAGTTTCGCTCTTGTTACCCAGGCTGGAGTGCAATGGCGCGATCTCAGCTCACTGGGCAACCTCCGCCTCCTGGGTTCAGGCAATTCTCCTGCCTCAGCCTCCTGAGTAGCTGGGATTATAGGCACGTGCCACCATGCCCAGCTAATTTTTTGTATTTTTTTAGTAGAGACGGGGTTTCACCATGTTGACTAGGATAGTCTCGATCTGTTGACCTCGTGATCCACCCGCCTCGGCCTCCCAAAGGGCTGGGATTACAGGCGTGAGAATTAAACTCTTTTAAATCATCTGATTTATTCCTGCTGGAACCCAGACTGACACATAGGTCAAGCTTTTCAACATATAGCCATGCAAAACATGAAGGAAAGGTAGCACCTGGAATACTGTATA
Source organism: Aotus nancymaae (assembly GCF_030222135.1). NCBI lineage: Eukaryota > Metazoa > Chordata > Mammalia > Primates > Aotidae > Aotus > Aotus nancymaae. Next base: position 43,308,327 of record NW_026988455.1, on the reverse strand, counting down.
TAGTAGAAAGCAGCAGTTGAGCCAGAAGGCTGAGGCTCTCTCCCAAAGCACTCCACTTCAAACTCTTTTGTCACTGGAGCTTGGTAGCTCACATGGAGGGCAAAGTGAGGGACTCTAATCTTCTCAGCATTTGCCATCCCAACTGACCTCTCGTTCAGGTAAATGTTATTTTCTCTGACAACTTGAAGGATGAGAGGACTTGCTGGTACTCCATCTCTCAAATGATCAAAGTTTCCTCTCCATCCGCATTCAATCCACTGAGATATTTGCTACCATGCCCTTGAGAACAAGTTCAAATACAAGTTTCTCTAATACTACTGCTCCTTTTCTAAGCTGGCTTAGCAGAACTGGAGTTAAAAGGAACATCCTAGAGTTCTTCCCGTTAGCAACCAAGCCACAGACAATACTCAATACCCAAAGGCTGCAGCTCTTAATTATACCCAGAAGCTTAATTTTAGAAGGTGACACCAGCATCAGCTTTCAGCTTCACAATCTAAACTAAACATTAATTGCATCTTTAGGTCAAACTCTATGAGAAAGTTATTCAGTAAATGGGAGGAGGAAGCAGAGCAAGATGGCTGAATAGAAGCCTTCACTGATCATCCTCCCTGCAGGAACACCAAACTGAACATATCTACACTATAAGACAACTTCATAAGAACCAAAAATCAGATAAGCAATCAAAATATCTGGTTATAACTTCATATCACTGAAAGAGGCACTGAAGAGGGTAGGAAAGACAGTCTTGAACTGCCACCACCACCCTTCCCCCATCCCCTGGCAGTGACCAAGCGGTGTGGAGAGAGAATCTGAGCTTAGAAGAGGGAGAGCAGAGTGACTGGAGAACTTCACATTGAAACTCAATGCCACCCTGTTTACCAGGCAGAACTCAGCTGGTGCCCATGGAGGGAGCATTTAGAACAGCCCTAGCCAGAGGGGAATTGCCCATTCCAGTCGTTGCAACTTGAGTCCCTGCAAGTCTTGCCACTGTGGGTTAAAGTGCTCTGGGGTCCTAAATAAACTTGAAGGAATGAAACATGACTACAAGATCTGGAAAATAGGCTCAAAAAGGCAAATCTAAGAGTAATTGGCCTTAAACAAGAGGTAGAGAGGGAGAGAGATGGAGGTAGAAAGTTTATTCAAAAGGATAACAGAGAACTTCCCAAATCTAAAGAAAGATATCAGTATTCAAGTATAAGAAGTCTAAAAAACACCAAGGAGATTTAACCCAAATAAGACTACCTTAAGACATTTAATAATCAAACTCCCAAAGGTCAAGAATAAAGAAAGGATCTTAAAAGCAGCAAGATAAAAGAAACAAACAACATGCAATGGAACTCTAATGCATCTGACAGCAGGCTTTTCAGTGGAAACCTTACAGGCCAAGAGAGAATGGCATGACATATTTAAAGTACAGAAGGAAAAAAATTATTCCAGAATAGTATATCTGGTAAAAATATTCCTCAAACATGTTGAAGTTTCAACACATGAAGGAGAAATAAAGATGTTCCCAGACTAACAAAGCTAAGGGATTTCATCAACATCAGGCCTATCTTACAAGAAATGCTAAAGAAAGTACCTCAATCTGAAATAAAAGAATGCTAATGAACAATAAGAAATCATCTGAAGATACAAGACTCACTGGTAATAGTAAGTGCACAGAAAAACACAGAATATTATAACAATATAATTGTGGTGTGTAAGTATATCTTGAGTAGAAAGACTAAAAAATAAACTAATCAAAATAACTATAACAACTTTGAAGACAGTACAGTAAGATATAAACAGAAAACAAAAGGTTTAAAATCAGGGGATGAAGTTAAAGTGTAGAGTTATTACTTTTGTTTATGCAATTGCTGTTAAGCTGTGATCAGTTTAAAATAATATTATCTAGAAGCCTCATGGTAACCTTAAATCAAAAAACATACAACACATACAGAAAAAATAAAAAGCCATAAATTAAAACACACCATCAGATAAAAATAACCTTCACTAAAAGGAAGACAGGAAAAAAGGAAAGACCACAATACAACCAGAAAAACAACAACAACAACAAAATGGCAGGAATGAGTTCTTATTTATCAATAACATTTAATGTAAATGGACACAATCCAATAAAAAAACATAGATTGGCTGAATGGATTAAAAAATAAGACCCAATGATCGGTTGCCTACAGGAAACACACTTCACCTATAAAGACACACAAAGACTGAAAACAAAGGAATGGAAAAAGATATTCCATGTAAATGAAAACCAAAGAAGAGAAGGGGTACCTATACTTATATAAGATGACATATATTTCCAGACAAAAACTTGGAGAGGAGACAAAGAAGGTTACTATATAATGATAAAGGGGTCAATTCAGCAAGAGGTATAACAACTGTAAACATATATGCACCCAACATTGAAAACTCTTCAGGACATTGGTCTGGGCAAAAACGTCTTGAGTAATATTCCATAAGCACAGGAAACCAAAGAAAAAATGGACAAATGTGATCACATCAAGTTAAAAAGCTTCTGCACAGAAAAGGAAACAATCAACAAAATGAGGAGACAACCCACAGAATGAGGGAAAATATTTGCAGACTACCCATGTGACGAGAGAAATGTCCAGAGCTAAAACAACTCTATAGGAAAAATATCTAATAATCTGGTAAATGGGCAAAGGATCTGACAAAACATTTCTCAAAAGAAGACATACAAATGACAAACAGGTTTATGAAAAGATGCTCAACATCACTGATTATCAGAGAAACGTAAGTGAAAACAACAATGATGGAGCATCTCACCACAGTTAAAATGACTTTTAACCAAAAGACAGGCAATAACAAATGCTGGTGAGGACAAATGGGAACCCTTATGTCCTGCTGATGGGACTGTAAATTAGTACAGCCACTATGGACAACAGTTTGGAATTTCCTCAAAAAAACTAAAAATACACTTACCATATGATACAGCAATGCCACTGCTAGGTATATACTCCCGAAAACAAAATCAGTATATCAAAGAACTATCTGCACTCCCATGTTTACTGCGGCACCATTCACAATAGCCAAGATCTGGAAGCAACTTACATGTCCATCAACAGATGAATGAATAAAGAAAATCTATTCTGTAATTGCAGTACTTTGGGTGGCTGAGGCAGGTTGATCACTTGAGCCCAGGAATTTGAGACCAGCCTGGGCAACATAGGGAAACCCTGTTGCTACAAAAAATACTAAAATTAGCTGGACATGGTGGCACGTGCCTTTGGTCCCAACTACTTGGGAGGTTTAGGTGGGAGGATCACCTGAGCCTGGAGAAGTTGAGGCTGCAGTAAGCCATGATGGCACCACTGTATCCAAGCCTGGGTGACATAGTGAAAGTCTGTCTCAAGGAAGGCAGGAAGGCAGGAAGGCAGGAAGGCAGGAAGGCAGGAAGGCAGGAAGGCAGGAAGGCAGGAAGGCAGGAAAGAAGGAAGGAAGGAAGGAAGGAAAGAAGGGAGGAAATGTGATACATATACACAATGGAGTACTATTCAGCCATATAAGATAATGAGATCCTAAATGAAATCCAGTCATCTGTAATAGCAGGGATAGCACTGGAGGTCTTTACATTAAATGAAATAAACCTGACACAGAAAGATAAACTTCACATGTTCTCACTTATTTCTGGGAGATAAAAATTAAAACAATTGAATTCATAGAGATACAGAGTAGAATGATAGTTGCAAGAGGGTGGGAAGGGTTGGGGAGGATGAAGTAGGGATGATTGATGGGCACAAAAATATAGTTAGATAGAATAAATGAGATTTAGTGTCTGATAGTACAAAAGAGTGACTACAGCCAACAATTTATTGTATCTTTTAAAATAACTAAAAGAGTACAATTGGATTGTTTGTAACAGGAAAAAAGATATATGCCTGATATGATGGATAACCCATTTACCATGATATAATTATGACCCATTGTATGCCTGTATCAAGGTATCTCATGTACCCCATAAATATTTACACCACTATGTACCCACAAAAATGGAAAATTAAAAATTAAAAAATACAAATGCTTGTAGCCTGCTTTAGGGATAAACCATTGGCCCAAATAAACAAAATGGATGAAACATGCTTCTGTATCATGGCAAAGCAGACACAGGCTGAGAAGCAGTTCAAATAACAAACATAACTGCTAATGCAGAGAAGTTGTACTCGTCTTGTATAACACTTTCTGTCAATTTAATGTGGACCCCAAACACATGAGTAAAAGTGCTACAAAACAATATCTTTGAAACTGTCATATTTTTAAAATGACAATTATGAAAAATACATGTTGAAGTTACATTTTAATAGGAAAGCTAGATAATGCCCAACACTGGGCCAGATAGGAGATATTCTACATAGAAAAATGGAGACAGGCTGGGCATGGTAGCTCATGCCTGTAATCCCAGCACTTTGGGAGGCCAAGGCAGGCAGATTGCCTGAGCTCAGGAGTTCGAGAACAGCCTGGGCAACATGGTGAAACCCCGTCTCTACTAAAATACAAAAAATTAGCTGGGCGAGGTAGCTAATTTTAACGGTATTATTTTCATCTATGTTAGTTCTGTGGCTCACTGAAGTTGTATCAGTCTATGTGAATTTTTCTCTTTTAAAAGGGAGTTGTAATCCTGTTGTATTAAATTTGAATGGGAAGGATCAACATGAACTTGTGATGCATTTTATCTTACTCTGCCCATTAAATTGACCTAGAAATAATGAGCAACCTAGTAGTCCCAATAAATTGGGGTCACTAAATACCATTTAGAAAATTAAGAAAATATTTATTGTACATAATATTACAAAGTTAACATTTTGACTCTGTAATATTAATAATTATCAATATAATAATATTACAGAATCAACCAAGCACCAGAGCCTATGCTGAATGTTATATACATTACATAACAGCCACAGGAAAAGGTATTAGTATTCCTATTTATCAGAAGACAGAAAGTGACCTTTCCAAGGCTATATAGCTAGTAAAAATAAACATACACACTCACCATCTCAATACGTTCAGAAAAAGTTATTTCACAAAACTCAACTTCCATTCATAATTAAAACTTCAACAAAGTAGGAATAGAAGGAAAGTTGATAAACAGCATCTACATAAAACCTGTAGCTACCACCATACTTAATGGTGAAAGACCACTTCTGTCACCATTTCAATTATTTCAATTCAATACTGCTGATCCTAGCCCAGGTAATAAAGCAAGAAGAAAGAAGAGAAGTAGAAGGAGATAAAGAAAGGGAAAGAAAGAAAAGAAAGAGAGAGATAGAAAGAAAGAAAGAAAGAAAGAAAGAGAAAGAAAGAAAGGAAGGAAGGAAGGAAGGAAGGAAAAGAAAGAAAATTAGTTGGTTTATTCATTTGCAGATGACATAATCATCTATGTAGAAAATACCAAGGAGTATACCAAAGTGATAAAACTGAGTTTATCAAGGTCACAAGATACAAGGTCAATATATGAAATGCAATGACATTTTTACATAATAGCAATGAACAGTTGGAAGTTGAAATTAATAAGAAAATTCTAAAAAGATACTTAGGAAAAAATTTCACCAAATATATTCATTGAAAACCATAAAACATTGCTAAGAGAAATTAAGGAAGATCTAAATAAATGGAGAGATATATCATGTTCATGGGTTGGAAGATTCAATATTATTAAGGCATCAATTATCCCCCAAATGATCCATAGAGTCAACATAATACCAATCAAAATCCCAAAAGACTTCTCTGTAGAAAATAACAAGCAGATTCTAAAAGTTAGATAGAAATGCTAGAATCTGATTCTAAAATCTATATGAAAATGCAAAGATGGAGGACTCATACTACCTGATTACAAAACTTAGTATAAAGCTACAGTAATCAAGACAGTGTGATATTGACACAGATAGACATAGATCAAAGAAACAAAATGGAGTCCAGAAATAGACCCATCATATATGGTAAGATGATTTTCAACAAAACTGTTAAGATAATTCAATATGGAAAAGATAATTTTTTCAAAAAAGCAGTATTAGAACAACTGAATATTCATATATGAAAAAAACACTCTTCCCTCTCACTATTCACAAAAATTAACTCAAAATGAGTCAGAGACTTAAATGTAAGAGCTAAAGCTTTTATAAAACTTCCAGAAGAAAACATAGCAGAAAAATCTTTGTAACCTTGGGCTAGGTGAAGATTTTTTTTTTTTCGAGATAAAGTCTTGCTCTGTCGCCCAGGCTATAGTGCAGTGGCCTGATCTTGGCTCACTGCAACTTCCGCCTCCCAGGTTCAAGCAATTCTCCTGCCTCAGCCTCCCGAGTAGCTGGGTCTATAGGTACACGCTGCCATGCCCAGCTAATTTTTTGTATTTTAGTAGAGATGGAGTTTCTCTGTGTTGCCCAGGCATGAAAATTTCTTACAGGACACAAAAAAATGTACAAACTATAAAAGCAGAAGTTAATAATTTGCACATCATCAAAATTAAAAAGCTTCAATCCTTTGAAAGAGTGTTAAGAAAATAAGATGAGTTATTGACTAGAGATAATATTTACCAAACACTATGTGATAAAAGACTTATACCTGGAATATATAAACAACCTTACAACTCAATAAGAAGAAGACAAGCAATCCACTGAAAATGCAAGCAAAAGATTTGAACAGATGCCTTAATACAGAAAATATATGATTGGACAATAAGCTCATAAAAAGACAACATCATTAGTCATCAGAGAAATGCAGGGCATTATCTCTACAACCTAACTAGAATAGCTAAAACTAAAAAGCCTGAAAATTCCAAGTTTTGGCGAGGATGCAGAACAACTGGAAATCTCATAAATTGCTGGTGGAAAATCAAAATAGAACCACCACTCTGGAAAACAGTTTGGCAATCTAAAGGTTAATTATATGAATTAAACTTGTGGAGCCCCAATCCCCAGATATTTGGTCAAACATTATTCTAGATGTTTTTGTGAAGGTGTTTTTTTGAGATGAACATTTAAATGGTAGACTTTGAGTAATGCAGATTACCCATTATAATGTAAGTGGGCTTCATACAATCAGTTGAAGGCCTTACTAGAACAGACTGACCTCCCTCTGAACAAGAAGAAATTCTGCCAGCAGATACCCCAAATTTGAACTGCAACTCTTCCCTGGGTCTTCAGCCTTCCAGCTTGCTCTGTGGATTTTGGACTTACCAAACCTCCACAATAATATGAACAAATTCCTTCAGCTAAATCAACTAATTGATCTCTATATATACATATGTGTGTACACACACGCGCACGCACACATACACACACACACACACTCCCCCTACCCCATAGCCTGTTGGTTCTGTTTCTCTGGAGAAATCTTACTACTAATATAAGCAGTTTTTAAATCATATTAAACAAATATTCTGCACTTACATTTGATCCAGCAATCCTACTCATAAGTATATACCCGCTACAACCCAAAATTGTTTGTATAGACAAAACAAATATATGTCTACACAAGCTCCCCATGAAGACTTTCTTCACCTGCCCAGTCTCAATAACTTTACCCTCCTCAAGGTCAAAAACCTCTTTTCCACACCTCTCTCCTGGCATACAATGGTGTCGGAGTCAGTGACCATTTGGTTGAAAGAAATAGGAGTCACTCAGGCTTAAGCATATGTGACTTTACTAACAAGGACATGGATAATATATGGAATTCAAGAGCACGAAGTATAGCTAGGCCTCAGGAAGCTTTGGGACCAAGACTGGGACATCTCTCCTCCTCATGAACCCATAGGCTCTCATTTATGTTTCTTTCCCTCTATGTCTGCCTTATTTCTCTCTCCCTCCTTCTTGTTTCAGGCTACTTCTCTATGCACATGAGCCAAACATGACCCACGCAGCCCAGCCCTGCCTGGACTCCTATCACTTTATAAAGCTTCACATCCAAATTTTCAGGATAAAGAATCTGATGGATTCATCTTGAGGTCCATTCAGCTATAGCTTTGGGATATTGTGCTCATATCCCAAAGCCCAATGCAGGGGCTAGCTTAGGAGACAACTCTATGGGAAAGGAATATGGAACAGGGAAGAAATGATCAGTCTCCTGGCCTACAAGACCCTACCTGAGCTGATCCCTGACTGCCATCCTTAATACCATTGTACCCACTGTCTCTCACCTTCTTGCTATTATCCAAGGGCTCCAAGTATGTTCTTGTCTCAAAGTCTGTTTTTGTGTTTACTGTTCCCTTTGCCTAGAAGTCTCTTCCCACAAATAACACACAGGGCTTGCTCCCTCACTTCATCAGGCCTTGGTTCAAATGGCCAGGCCTTCCCTGACCACTGCATTGAGAACTACAACCCTATGCCACACTCTTTGCCATTACTCTGCTTTATTTTTCCTCAGCACATTGTAGAAACATGATATAATCACATATATTTACTTATTAATCTGTTTACTATCTGTCTCTTCCACTAGAATGTAAAAGTCATGAGATTGAGAACTGCTATCTTCTCTACTATATCACAAGGACTCTTAGTATCAGGTACAGGGTATATGTTCCATAAATGTCTGTTGGATAAAGTGTTAATTTTACATGCCTACTAATTGAATGACCACCACCACAGTCCATTTATCTCCACTGATAATATCCCATGGAGGGGCATTTCCTACCATGTTCATGCCAGTATTTTGTACTCTTTCAATGTTGATAATATTTTTCTCATCTCCCCAAATTCTTCTGTTAGTTCTTAATAAGTGATTTAATTAAATTCCTCTTTAACCCATTCACATTCTGACAGCTCCATGAATGGATTTCCCCATTCAAAAGACCCAAATATGTCATCACAGAGTCCCATTTCTAAGAAGTCCTACAGAGGTCCAGCAACCCTGTTCTTCTCTTTCCAACTTTGCCATGTCTCAGATGGGACCCCAAGAGTTTAAGCTTCTTTGAACTCACCCAAAAATTAGTTTGAGTAAGGGAAGTTTTCTGTGGAAAACTGTGAACTCATGCTGGATGGAAAGCCAGGATCCTAATAGTGACACCCCTTGGAAGTAGACTTTATTGTGTGAGTAGTGGGGAGCCATTGATGTTTTCTGAGTAGGAGTAGGTAATGAGAGATGTGCTTCAAGGAGATGTCTGGTAGCAATGGGTAGAATGACAGTGACCTGTGATTATTCAGGATAGAAGATGACAAGGGCCTAAATAGGGCTCTGGAAACAGAGACGGCTGCAGAAAATAACATGGTAGGAAGAATCTATAGAATTTGGCAAGTGACTAGACGTATGCATGGGGATAGGCGTAGGGGGCTGGGGGTGGGAGAGGTGTCAGATACTGCCAAGGTGTCAAGCCAGAAGTCACTGGATAGTTTATTAGGATATCCACAGTAATCCTCAAAATAGCAGTTTCATTGGATGTTGGAATGGAAAGGAGATACTGAGAACTTAGTCGACGAGTTGAACAACTATAACTTGTATGTTCTTTATCGTCTCCAAAGCATTTTCATCTTATGTGTTCCTTACTGGCTCATGGGATAGGCTGTAACTTTGTCCAAGCCACAGGGGCCAACAGAATCGAGGTCAATTTCTCTAATATGATTGAACAGGAAACTGGTCAGTTATTTGAAAACATCAGTTAAGGCAAGATCTTTTAACAACATGACACAAGTGAAACATTTTTCTTTCATTTGGCCACCCACTGCCTGAACCGAGCTCTGTATTTGGCAAGTTCACCACTTTATGAGTCCAGGTTGGGCAAGGCAAGATGGTCTCCCCAAAGCGAGAGGAAAAAAGCTAGAGACTTGCTTGCCCAGTTTCCCTTGCGGCTAGAGAAAAGGCTGAGGGAGAACTGAGCTCTGCCAACCAGGCAGTCTGCACGGAGGCGGACTGGGAGTTCACTACGTGAAAGGGAGGGGGGAAATCATGCTGTCTTCAGCGGTAGCCTTGTAGCTGCACACTTGACACAGAGGTAGCTTTGAGGATGGCAGGGCCAGCAGCTGCAATTAAGTTAAGGTCCTGGCAGAGAAGAGTCACGTGGCATTGAGAGCTCACAGAGGTGGCATTTTCTCGTCAGACCAGTTCTGGGGTTTGGTATTGGATGCTGCTCCAGGAAGTTCAGCCTTTATCCAGGCTCTCCCGTTCTTCCAATTCTCCAGCTGCCCAATCAATTCTCTGCTTAGCCAGAATCACTTTCTGTGGCTAGTGTCTAAGAACTCTGACTGACCCATGTTAATACCATAAATATTTTGTTTTATTTTAAATACCACATGGATATACACACTCACCAATCTTATAACCAATTGAAAGTAAGTCCTGTGACATACAAGCAAAATGAAAATAGGAAAAGTTTTATTTTGATAAGCATCCAGGAGTCATTTTCTAGATTTATTAAAATTCATTTATAATATCAAGTTTTTTATAGAGTCAGGATACAAAATAGTAGATATGCTGTATTTGTTGCAAACACAAGAAAAGAATATGCCAAAATATTAACAGCCATTATCTTAGGCTAGTGGGTAATGAGGAATTACTGATTTCCTCCATTCTGCTCATATACAGTTGAGAAATTTTCTGCCATACATGTGTCATTCTTATATGATAAAATATTTTTACAACATATAGAAAACAGGTCTCTTTTATTCTGTAATTGTGCTGATCATCACTTTTCATCTCTCTTGGAGCATTTTAGGAGGAAATTCCTTGCCTTGGTCTGATGTTCCCAAAAAAGATTTGCAGGGAGTAACACTCCAGGCCTCTCTACCCCTACCCGACTCCCACCCCAATCCTCAACATCCACCCCTTCTGGAGAGTTTAGGAGGAAGTCCTAGACAAGCCTGGCTTCAAGGCTTCCTTTCTGTTTTTCACCTCTGCCTGCCCACAGGAGGGGGCATTCTGGTCTGCTCCCCTGCAGGTAAGTTACCAGGCAAGCACTGTCCCTGCCAAGCCAAGGCTGAGAGAATGAGTGACATTAATTCCAGGCAGTCTTTAGTGGCCACGCACCTAAGCCACAGTTTCCAACTGTCTTTATCAGTAACAGAGCTCCATTTGTCTCCTGCATTTTATTTCTCATTTGGTTCCAAAAATGGGAGGGGAATTGAAGAAGGTGATTTAGTAGTTCTAGACACACCCAGGCACCCAGGAACTGCAATTAACACTATTTTCTTAGGCTTCTCAGTGCCCTCCATGATGAAGTCCTGGGACACAGGAATGCAGGCTGCTGAATAGTTCTCAATTGCGTATAATTCTGGGGAGAAAACATTCAACCTCCAGTATGCTTTCAATACTGCCTGCATTCTCCCTTTTCACTGCCTTGTTGGGAAATGCATCATTGCTTAATATTCAGAAACTCCTACCAGGATTCAGTCCCTTAATAATAGCAATATAAAAATCTCAATCATCTAATAAAATATCCTAGGCTGGACCCTGAGGTTTTATTAGCAGCAAGACATTTTAATGGGATTAGAGCTTTTTTTTGTTCAGAAAGCAGACACTGTTCAAGCATGGAAAGCTTATCCATTGATCTTAACCTTTCCCTTCACAAAAATATATGAAAAGAAAGCAAATCATGGAATCTCAATTCTGCAGTTCTACCTCTGGTATTTTATTATTCCTTGCCTCCTTCAGATAAAGTATCTAAGTTTCAGAAGTTATTACCTTTAAATTCAAGCCATAAAGACATACACATCTTCCTAAGAGATTATCAGCATTTTGCAAAGTAGCTGAATACAGCCAGTACTTTAAAAACCATAGTAAAGTAACGAGCCAACTTCCAAATATTACACATAATTTCTATCTGACAGCTTTCAGGGTAGACAACAACCAAAGTCAGGTTTCCTGACTGTATTTCCCTCTAACTTATAAAGTTATAATTCAAGGTCACAAAACAACAGCTTAGGTTATGCATGCCATTAAAGAGAAAGCAAATCTCATCAAACATCTAATTTTTAAAAGTTGCTTCCTTAGTGCACCAGAATGTACCCTATAGAAACATAAAGACATGAGCACACAAAAACAGAATAATACTGTTGAGTATTTAAAAGTCTTTGACTAAAATGTTTCCAACAGCACTGTTTTCTAGGAAATCAAACAAAAGGTGCTTAATGAGCAGTGAAACTGTGGTAAGTCCTTTTTAATAAAATAGGCAGACTGTTGACTGGGGTTTTGGTGGCTGGTCTGTGGGGGTTAGGAACGTGGGGTTGATAAAGACAGGCCTTAAAGGCAAGAATGCGTGGCTGCTAAGCTTTGGCTGTTGCTGCCTAGGTTGGGCCATGCTCCAGCCACCCCAACCACCCACACTCCGGATCAAATTGGAAGGTACCCTGATGTCTTTGTTTATAGCACCTGGACATAGAAGTAACTTTCACATTGAATCAGAAGTTGATCCCATAAATTTTACTATTATCCAAGTTTACATTTACAAATATTTTACACACCCTACTCAGCTACATATTAAAGATAAAAACTGATAAAATGCTTACACATTGGTAAGCCATATCAAAAGCCATTTCTCTTTTCAACTCAGTTGTTCATTTTACCAGTGGGAAAAAAATCATTATTTTTAAAGGTTTCCAATTTAAGAGCGCAGATTACCTAGCTATTACTGAGCTCTAGAAGCTAGCATTCAACGGTGAGTCCCAGATGCAGTTCAGGGATGGTCTGAACCTTTGAACAAGGGCAAAGCCAAGCACTCTAACTCCTGTTTCCCTGCTCTATCCCTCACCCATGCCACCTTTTTAAAGCATTCATATGGATTAGTCTCATTTTCAAATCTATACTTGGTCAGCATAATCTCTCATCCAGAACTCCCCTTTGAATTTGAGATCCTCTATCTAAGGGCCCACCTTCCATTCCTCCTCACAGACACCTTAAAGTCAATGTCTTCCCTGTTTTCCTTTCACACTCCAGGCGAGTCATCTTTCATCTTCCATTCCTTACTTCAGTAACTGCAACTCCATCCCTCCAGAAGCACAAAACAGAACCTGGGAGTCATCCTTGATTCTTGTTATTTCCCTACCTCCCATACCCAACCTATTCCAAGTCCTGATGGCTTTACCTGCTGAATATCTTTCCAGTCTGTCTGTTTCTCTCCAGCCTTCTGCCTGCAACATCCAAACTACCGCCTCCCTCTTGAAGCTCTGTAATAGCTTCTTAATGGGAATCACTTTCCGTTTTGTAAAACGCATGTAAGTGTGTCTTCTCTTTTGCCCCTTTCCAATTTAAGATCCTAGAAAAGCACAAATCTGATCATGTCTTTCCTTTATTTGAAATGCAAAAATGGCTTCCCACTATTCTCAGAATAAAGAACAAATCCCTAAGGCAGCCTGGAGCTCCATGGCTGACCAGACTCTGGCTCAGTCTCCAGCCAGCTAACTCACACTGTCCACTTCAGACATACCCTCTTCCTTCTCCCCAGAGTCACTTTCCCCCTAGAGTCACTTCCCCACTGGCCCTACAGGACCAGGTCTCCCTGCCACATGCTAGTACCTTCACTTCTCCATGACGTACTGGTGGGTAATGACACGTGTGGTTTTGCTTTAACTCTAAAGCTCCCTGAGGAGAAGGGCTCCATGTGCTCTGCTTCCACCCACCCCCAGGGCCTTGCATGGGGCTGACACAGAGTTGATGCAGTGTGAACCCGTGTAGAATGCACGGTACTCACACCACAGTGAGTAAGGCTGAACTCACACAGGATCGTCCTCTTGCCATACAAGGGTTGGTTTTTCAGGGCCTCAGAGGATCTAGAGGAACATCTCATCTCTGCCCTTAACAAATCTCCCCAGGATGACCTCTGGGCTTAAAAGTGGGGGTGGGATGGGGATAATATTCTGTTAATGTGATTTTTTTTTAAGATAGTGACAGTCAGTTGGCATCCTTTAAGCATATGATTAACGGAATCTATTAAAGTAACAATAAAGATTTTAACTGCTACAGCTTTAATCCAAACTGAGAAAATGTCTAAGAAATGAGAAAGCAGGAATGCTCTCTTCCACAGCCTCCTCCCCCATGAAAAAGCACGAAGACGAGAAATAGAGGAAAAGGTAGTGTGGTATAGTGGTTACATGTGCACACACTTTGGACTCTGGCTAGCTGCATTCAAATGCTGGCTCTGTTACGTACCATCTCGGGCAAATTACTTAACCTCTCTGTGCTTCAGTATCCTCATCTGCAAAATAAGGATAACAACAGCATATCTTATAGTGTTGTTGTGAGGATTAAATGAGTTAATGTAGGTTAAGTGCTTTGGGCAGTGTCTTATGCTGCTTATAGTAAGCAGTACACAAATGTTTACCATTTTACTGTTACTTGGTATTTTAAAGGTGTTTAACAGCATTCTGGCTAAAAGTGTTATGTTTTGGTTAGAATGAAACACAATGTTTAAGGCAAAGATGTTAAAATTAAGATGTGTACTGTCTTGTTTTGTTATACATAAAACTATTTTTAATGAAAACAGTTTGAATGCATAACCTTGTTGAACTCAGATAAAAAAAACAAAATGCCTGTTAGTGAATGGTTGTTGGCTTCTTAACAGAGTGTGACAAAAACTTCTTCAAATATACATGAATAACCTAAATTTAGTATACCTGTTCAGTATCCAGTGAATTCATAAGCATATGCCTCATTTCCCTTTGATAGACAATGGAACAAAATCACATTCAGCTACCTAAGCCGGACAATAAAATTAGAAGGAAATCAACAAAAATAAATCATTGCATTAAAGCAGAGCATGTATACCTACATCTATCCTTGAATTGTGAAGAATATATGTTAAGATTATACCAAACAGAAAGGTGCTTTTTATAAACACAATTGACTAAAATGTCTCCAACTAAACACATGCCCATCCCAATTACCAAATAATTGCACTCCTAAATATATACTTGAGAAATATGAAGACAGAAAGGCATTTATAAGATTGTTCATAGTTTTGTTTATAATAGCCAAAAACTGAAAATAACCCAGATTTCTATCAGTAGGAGAATGGGTAAACAAATTGTTTTATGTTTATACAACTGAATACCATACAGCAATGAGGATGAACAAACGACTGATGCGTGTAATAACATGTATGTATCTTACAGATATTTTGTAAAATAAAAGAATCTGGACCAAAAATAATGTATGTGTGGTTCTCTTTATATGAAGTTTAAGAGTCATCAAAAGTGATCAATAATGACAGAAGTAGTAATAGTGGTTACTTCTGGGAAGGAGCGCAGGTACAGAATGGAAGAGAGTATGAGAGGTTCTCAGGGGGTAGCGGCAATGTTTCAGATGTTGATCTGGGTGGTGGTTATACGGGTTTATACATATGTAAAATTCATCAAGCTGTACACTTAAAAGATTTGTATAGTTTATGCACTTTACCATATGTGTTTTACTTCTATTATAAAACAATCTTCCCTACTAGTAATTTAAACCTACAGTACAATGGTGTGATCTCGGCTCACTGCAACCTCCACCTCCCGGGTTCAAGCAATTCTCCTGCTTCAGCCTCCCAAGTAGCTGGGATTACAGGCACCTGCCACCCCACCCAGCTAATTTTTGTATTTTTAGTAGAGACAGGGTTTCACCATGTTGGCCAGGTTGGCCTCAAACTCCTGACCTCAGGTGATTCGCCTGCCTCAGCCTCCCAAACTGCTGGGACTATAGGCCTAAGCCACTGTGCCTGGCCTCTGACTGTACTTTAACAAAACTGACTGCCATTTGAAGCCTTCATGTGTTGTTGAAGAGTTGGCAGAGAGCTCCGCCCACATACACACCAAACCAAGTATTACATCTCCCACAAAACTCACATGTTGAAGCCCAAACCCCCAATGTGACTGCATTTAAAGACAGTGCCTACAAACAGGTAATTCAGGTTACACGAACTCATGCTGGTGGGGCCCTAATCCAACATGACTGGTGTTCTTTTTAGAAGAAGACACACCAGGGATGCACACACAGAGGAAAGACCATGTGAGAACACAGCAAGAGGGCAGCCATCTGCCAGCCAAAAAGAAAGGCTTCAGGAGAAACCAGACCTGCTGACACCTTGATCTTAGACTTCTAGACCCCAGAGCTGGGAGAAAATAAATGTCTGTGGTCTAAGCCACCCAGTCTATGGTATTTGTTATGGCAGCCTCAACAGACTAATATACCAGGTAAAGAAAGCTCCATGAGAAACTTCAGAAACTTGACACAGGTCCTCTGGTGTTTATGGAACCCAGAAGTTGATATCTCACTCTCGCTGGGAGAAATCTAAGGGCTAATCAGAGTTAGCAGGGCAAAAATAGGGGTGCAGGAAGGAGGATATGTTGGGAGCAAAAGGCATGTCTACTGCCAACTGAATATGTGTGTAGGTTTCCTGTGGTCACAATGTGGCTCCACAGAAGCAGCCTGTCTAAGCCAGAGGAAGTGAAGCTTAAAATGAGACAAATTTCACTTAGCCACAAAGACAGTAAAAAAAGGAATAAAAGAAGAAAGGATCTACAAAAAAACCCAGAAAATAAGTAATCAAATGGCAGTAGTAAATCCTTATCTGTCAATAATAACCTTGAATGTAAACTGATTAAGTTCTCCAATTAAAAGACATAGAGTGGCTGAACGGATTTAAAAAACAAGACCCTATGTGCTGTCTACAAGAAACTCACTTCACCTATAAAGACATGCATAGACTGAAAATGAAGGAATGGAAAAATATATTCCATGCAAATGGAAACTAAAAAAGAGCAGGAGTAGTTATACCTATAATAAAGTCTATTTTAAAGTTAAGAATGGTTTAAAGACAAAAAAGGGCATTATATAATGATAAAGTGGCCAATACAGCGAGAGGCTATAACAATTCTAAATATATATGTGCTCAACGCCAGGGCACCCAAATATATAAAGCAAGTATTCTTAGACCTAAAGGGAGAGATTGACTACAATACAATAATAGCAGGAGGGTTCAACACCCCCACATTCAGCAATGGACAGATAATACAGACAGAAAATCAACAGAGAAACATCAGAGATAACCTGCACTCTAGGCCAAATGGACCTAACAAACATTTACAGAACATTCCATGCAACAGCTACAGAGCACACATTTTCCTCAACACCACATGGAATATTTTCCAGGATAGACCACATGTTAGGTCACAAAACAAGTCTTAAATTTTAAAAATCAAAGTCATATCAATAATCTTTTCTGACCACAATGGAATAAAACTAGAAATCAATAACAGAAGGAACCTTGGAAAGTATAAAAATCTATGAAAATTAAAACAACATGCTCCTAAACAATAAATGGGTCAATGAAGAAATTTAAATAGAAACTTAAAAATTCCTTGAGGCAAATGACAATGGAAATACAACAAACCAAAACCTATGTGATACAGCAAAAGCAGTCCTAAAAGAGAAGTTTATAGCAATAAATGCCTATATCAAAAAAGTAGAAAGATCTCAAATAAACAAGCCACCTCAAGGAACTAGAAAAAGAAGATCTAAACTCAAAATTAGTAGAAGAAAAGAAGTAACAAATATCAGAGCAGAAATGAACAAGTTTAAAAAATACAAAAGATCAACAAACCAAAGAGTAGTTTTAAAAAGAAAGAAAGAAAGATAAGAAAAAAAAGATAAATGAGATAAACAAATCCTTAGCTAGATTTACTAAGAAAAAGAGAGAGAAGATCTGGTGTGATGGCTCATTCCTGTAATCCCAGCACTTTGGGAGGCTGAGGTAGGAGGATCGCTTGAGCCTAGGAGTTGGAAGACCAGCTTGGGCAACATAGCAAGACCTCATGTCTACAAAAAATTTTTTTTTAATTATCTGGGTATGGTAGCACATGCCTGTAGTCCTAGCTACTCAGGCTGAGGTGGGAAGATCCACTGGGCCCAGGAGTTCAAAGTTGCAGGGAGCTAGGATCACTCCAGGAGTACTCCAGCAAGGAGCACTCAAGCCTTGGTGACAGAGCAAGACCCTGTCTCAAAAGAAAAGAAAAGAAAAGGAAAGGAAAGAAAAGAAAATCTGAACAGACCAATAACAAGTAATGAAATTGAAGCAGTAATAAAATGTCCCCCATCAAGGAAAAGCCCAGGACCTGATGGCTCCACCACTAAATTCTACCAAATATTTAAAGAACTAATATCAATTCTTCACAAACTATTCCAAAACATTGAAAAGAAGGGAGTACTTCCAAAGTCATTCTACAAGGCCAGTATTACCTTAATACTAAAACCAGACAAAGATACAACAACCAAAAAGAAAACTACAGGCCAATAGCCCTAACAAATATAGATGCAATAATTTTCAACCAAATATTAGTAAACCAAATCTGACAACACATTAAAAAGTTCATTCACCATGATCAAGTGGGATTCATCCCAAGGATGAAAGGATGGTTCAATACAGATAAATCAATCAACAGGATACATCACATTAACAGAATCAAGGACAAAAATCATATGATCATTTTAATAGATACAGAAAAAGTATTTGATAAAATGTAACATCCCTTGATGATAAAAACTCTCAACAAATTAGGTACAGAAGGAACATACTTCAACAGAATACCATAAAGCCCTTATGTGACAAACCCACAGCTAACATCATGAAATGTTTAAAGCTTCTCCTCTAAGATCTGGAAAAATATAAGAATGCCCACTTTCACCACTCTTATTCAACATAGTGCTGGAAGTCCTAGCCAGAGCAATTAGGCAAGAGAAGGAAATAAAGGGCATCCAAATTGGAAAGAAGGAAGTCATACTGCCCCTATTTGCAGACAAGATTATATATATATATTTATTTATATATATATACACACACATAATTATATATAAAAAATTATATATATAGTTTGTATATATAAATATATATAATCTTAGATTATATACAGTTTATATATATAATATATATAAATATATATATAACTGTATATATGTTATATATACAGTTATATATATTATATATGATAAAATTTTATGATACATATATTATAAAATATATATATATGAAATCTCAAAGATTCCACCAAAAACTATTACAATGAATAAATAAATTCAGTAAAGTTGTAGTATACAAAATCAATATGGAAAATCAGTAGTATCTCTTATGGCAATAACAAACTATCTGAAGAAGAAATCAAGAAAGCAAATCAATTTACAATAGCTACAAAATAATAAACACCTAGGTAAAAATATTACCAAGGAGGTAAAAGAGCTCTACAATGAAAACCACAAAACACTGATGATATAGAAGACACAAACGAACGAAAATGTTCACAAATTGAAAGAATAGCATTAAAATGACCATATCTACAGATCCCATACAATCCCTATCAAAATATCCATTATATTCTTCACAGAAATAGAAAAACAATCCTAAAATTCATATGGAACCACAAAAGACTCCAAGTAATCAAAGCGATCTTGAGAAAAAGAACTAAGCTAGAACAAAATTACAGTTAGGAGGAATAAGTTCTGTTACATAGTAGGGTGATTACAGTTAATAACAAAGTATTGTATATTTTAAGATGGGTAGAAAGGAAGATCTTGAAAGTTACCACCACAAAGAAATAATAAATGTTTGAGTGACTGACATGCTAGCTACTCTGATTTGATCATTATACAATGTGCACATGCATTAAAGCCTCACACTGTATCCCATAAATATATAATTTTTATGTGTCAGTTTTAACAAAATAAATTTTAAAAGACAACTTTAACAATACTACACACTTAGCAGAATGCCTCAACCTAAACAAATGGTAGGAAACCAAGTGCTATCACCAACATCGAACCAACCATGATTCTCATAAATTGCTGTTGGGAGCATAAATTGAACAAAGTAGTCCCCACTTTGGAAAACTGCCAATATCTCTGAAGCTAAATGTACACGTATTCTAGGACCCTGCAATTCCATTCCTAAGTATATACCATACAGAAATCAGGGTATATGTACACCAAAATAAACATACAATAATATTCACAGTAAAACAACCCTAATGTCCTTCAACAAAAGAATTGATAAACTCAGTATGTTCATACAATGGATTAAACAGCAAAAAAAGGAATGAATTGCTGATACACTTAAAACGTGAATTAATCTCTAAAATATTAAACAAGCAGTCAGATGCAAAAGGCTACATACTATATGATTCCACTTAGATGAAGTTAAGAACAGGCAAAACTGCTCTGTGGTGACAGAGATCAGAGTAGTGGTTTCCTTTCTAATAGTGGTTGATATTGACTGAGAAGGCACATGAGGGAGCCTCCCAGGGGCCAGAGAATGTTCTATGTATTGATTCAAGTGCTAATTACATAGGTTTTTAGACATGTGAACATTTAGCAAGCTCTACGTTTGATATTTCTGTTCTTCACTATTCAAGTTATATTACAATTTAAAAAAAACAAAAATTAGATGAGAATTTGAGCTTTTTGTTATTACACTGGATGTATTATGTGACTAGCAGTCAAACTTTTCACCACTTAAGAATAACTGGGAAATCTAAGAGACCTGCCTAAAATGTTATTCCAATGGGGAAGAGAAGACAATTTAAGAGCTACATTGCAATTTTTAAAAATCAAGTTACTTTGTAATTTTTAAAAAATCAAAAATTAGATGAGAATTTGAGCTTTTTATTAGTATGCTGGATGTATTATGTGACTAGTAGCCAAACTTTTCACCACTCTAGAATAAGTGGGAAATCTAAGAGACCTGCCTAAAATGTTATCACAAGGAGGAAGAGAAGACATGTCTGTTAAGTGGGTAGGAAGAAGCTGTAAGAGAAGAACTAGAGATGATGACTATGCATTCCGTTGAGTCCAGCCCATTCAATAAACCTGTTACATACAGAAGGCAGTGGATTTTGTTTGAGATTCCTTGAACAACAAATAGTGTTTTCTAAACCTGCCAGTTATTACTTAGGCTTCTGTTTTCTATTCAGTTCCACAGATTAATTCTGATGTGATGACATAGGAACCATGGTTCACACTGACATCAGCAGTTTATTGACCTGTGTCTAGTGTTAAAATCCAAATACCCTGTGAAAGACAGAAGTCCCCCTGCTTAGCCTAATCATATCAACAATAGCCACTGGCTAACATTATCCAACTAATGATTATAACAGATTGTAACTATTCATTTTTACTAGTATAGCACTTTGCTAGATAATACTTAGATTGGTTAATTACCAACTATTAAGCCTATTTTTATGAAGTTATAGGAATACAGATATTTACATATATATGCATATTTCTGTGTATACATATATATTTAAACATTTTACTAATTTAGCTTTACTTCAGATTCTCCTCTACCTTTTATTTTGTGTGACTCCTGGTGTAAGGTGGTAAGTTTGCCACCTCAATACCACCAACTATATATTTTTAATCTTTTCCTGTTAAGACCCCACCAAAATGAGTATAAAGGTATACACATCAGGTATAAATCCACAAAGAGAATCGAAGAGAGAATATTCACAAACAAGAGATTCCAACACATTTTCTTTGAGATGACTGAACTGTACAACCCCAGGGATACAGGCCTAACAAAGGGTGGGGTGGAAAAGGCTCTGGAAATAGGAGGTTCACTGATCCATAGCAGCTAGATCCCCAGCCCTCTGTTCCACATCATACACAAGTATCACTAGGAGCCAGCAGCTACTTCTCAGGAAAAACACCAGTATGTGGAGATTCCCAGTGGAACAACCTAATAGCTCCCTGTCTGGGTACCCTAAAGAGAGGCGTGCTGATGGACAACGTTGTCCTACTCAAGACCCCACTTTCTTTCTTTTTTTTTTGAGACAGAGACTTGCTTTGTCACCCAGGCTGGTATGATCTTAGCTCACTACAACCTCTGCTTCCCATGTACAAGCAATTCTACCTCAGCCTCCCAAGTAGCTGGGATTACAGGCATGCACCACCACGACCAGATAATTTTTGTATTTTTTTTTAGTAGAGATGGGTTTTCACCATGTTGGCCAAGCTGGTCTCAAACTCCTGACCTCAGGTGATCCGCCTGCCTTGGCCTCCCAAAATGCTGGGATTACAGGCGTGAGCCACTGCACCTGGTCTCAAGTCCCCATTTTCAATGTGCTTTCCCAAACAACAGCCAGCACCTCAGGCTATGTTTGGGAGGGCTGTACTTCCTTCACCCTTTCATGTCAAGAGCCAGAAATATCTGGGAATTGATGTCCCACCTCCCCACAGACCCCCTCTCTTAACTGAAGACTGACAGTTATGAAGTATGAAACACCAACCCCATAGATTCAGGCGGGGACAACCCTGAGGCTGACTTACACTCCAGAGCTCCCTCACCCAGCAAGGGATCAGGCTGAAGCCACCCTCTGAAGTACTTTGTTTAAATAATGAGATCATACCCTTACTTGACTTCCCCGCTCCCCCTCCCCCTCCCCCCCCTCCCCCCCTCCCCTTCCCTTCCCAGTGTTTTTCTGGGAGCATCTCCTTAAAAGAGCAGCACAGATACACACAAACCCTCTTCTTGGTGTCTGCTTCTGGGGATTCTGACCTAAGACATCTGCAAACCAGCAATTTATACAGACTTTCTGGCCAGCTTCAGTGTCACAGTCCTACATATGAAAAGACAATCAATGATCAGTGCGCTTACTTGTTTAAGCCCACTGAAATTCCCCAAGAGGGAGAACCAGGAGACATGATAGGAGAGGGAAAAACTAAACTCAGAAAAAATTAAAAGATTCACTGTGCAGATATCATAATAAATGACACCTGAATCATCCACCTTCATATGCATATTCTCTTTACTTTATTGAGGGGAGCCTCATTCCACATAGGAAGATGCAGACAGGTGGATAATTACCTACCCACCACCATGCAGTCCTCTCTAAGCCTGCCCTCCCCCTATCACCCTGTCCCCTCTGCAGCCATCCACTAAAAGTAATTTTGAGAACAGTCTTTGCACTGCCAGTAAGTACCATGTTGTGTTTCACAGGGAGCAGCTTAGACATAATAGGGAACAAAATCCTGAGCCTCTCATCCTCCGTTCTTCCCCAAGCAGCTTTCAAATACCTCACATGACTTAAATGTATAATATATACACTTTTAACACTGGCTTAACATTCTGCCTTCACGATTAGACATCATCTACCACAGCAATAACAATTTACGCCAAGTCAAAGTACACTTTATAATTTATTTTAAATGTGTCATGGATCTCTCTTCCAGGTTATGGAAAATTAACATAATTTGGCAGGCTAAAATACTTAAGCACTTCACTGAAAGTTGACTTAATTGTTCCTTTCCTTAACAAATTTTAATAAGGAGTAGATATTATTAGTGATTTTGGTCCCAAGCTTCTAATATATTTCTTTCTTCCCACCCCTTAACTACATACCCACATATGCACACATACACACAATCCTTATAAAGCAACATATTCATTATAGACTATGTGGAATAACACACACACACCCCTGCCATAATTCCAGCATCCAGTTTCTGTCCACTTCATTTTGAGAAGAAAAATGTTAATTTATATATTTTCTAATAATTTCACTTACAAGCCTATACTTATTAAGAAGAAAACCAGGAGATGTGTTCAAGTCTTTGCTCTTAGAGAGATACGCATGATCCTCAATACATGGTACGGAAATACAGATACAAAAATAAGGTTCTTTCTACCAGGTCGTCTTAATTTATAGTCAAATGCACGGAGTTCTGGCCTCCATGCTAAATTTGGGGGAAAGTACACCACCAAGGGCTGCTGGCAGCTGAGGCATGAAACACTTCAGCCTATCCAGAGTCCCCTATGGTGACAGAACACCCAAGGGAGCAAAGCTAAACATCTGGCCACTTCAGTTATCCTCTAACAAGCACTTTTCATGCTGAAATGTTGGTTTTGTTTGTCTGTTTGCTTTTCCCCTCTGTCCTCCCTGACATTCTTTTCCTTTTATGGTTAATAGCAGATGGGGGGAAATACTTTAAGGCAAGAATCTCAAAGCCTTATATTTAATCACAAAATGTTAACTCAGTTATTCCCAAAGTTTTACTAGAGAGTAGGTGGAATTTCCTTTAAAGAGGAAAAAGCAGGATACATACAAAAGAAACAGATTTTTAATCCTGATTTATTCAATAAATATTTCTTGAGCATACAGAATATACATGTGGGGAGACATACTATAGATATGCTATTACCCTTCTCAGTGTTAAGAGAGATGAAAAATGAGTGTGTGGGTGGGTGCATATTTTGAAAGGACAAGAGAGATGGAAAAGATGAGCATGAGCTGCTGGAATCCAGAGTGGTACAAAGCACTGTGAGAGTTTAGATCAGGGTCAGCAAACTGAGGTCCATGGGATGAATCCATCCCACTGACTGCTTTTGTACTGCCTGGGAGCTGAGAATGGTTTTTATGTTTTTAGATGATTAAAAATAATTAAATGAGGAATCAACATTTTATGAAGCAAAAATGATGTGAAATTTGAATTTCAGTGTCCATAAACAAATTTTATTGAAATACAGCCACACTAATTGGTTTACATACTGTCTACAGTTGCTTTTGCACTACAAGGCAGAGTGGAGAAGTTGTGGCAGAGACCATATGGTTCACAAAACCTATTTATTACCTAGCCCTAAACAGATAAAGTTTGTCAACTTCTGGTTTGAAGGAAAAATACACCAAAGATTAGAACTAGGTAGGGAGTCATTTCCATTCAATGTCATTATGAAGGAAGTGAGACATCTACCTTACTGTTCTATAGCCCTTCATAACTTATTTGACCCCAGTGGCCCTGTGCAGGAAGAGAAGGGAAAAGCAGGTTTCATCACTCCCCCTTTGATAGCTGGAGAAGCTGAGGCTCAGACCAACCTGGAGACTTGTTCATTATTGATGGCTAATTATGGCAGCACTGTATTCCAACTCATTCTGAGCCCTTTCAACCCTACAGGGTCAAGAATGGAGAAATGTAGGTGCAGCAGTGCTATGGTTTGAATGTGGTTCATCCACACCAAAATTCATGTTGAAATTTAATCCCCAATGTGGCAGTATTAGGAGGTACATGGGTCATGGGGGGTGAATCCCTCAGGAACAGATTAATGACCTCCTGCAGTGATGAGTGAGTTCTCACTCTTGCAAGAATGGAATAGTTCCCTAGACATCAGATTGTTAAAAAGAACCTGGTTTCCTTGGTTTTTCTTTCTTGTTTCCTCTCTCACTATGTTATATCTTTGCATACACTTGCTCCTTCCACTTTCCACTGTGAGTGGAAGCAGCATGAGGCCCTCACCAGATGCAGATGCCTGGTCTTGAACTTTCCAGCCACCAGAATTGTGAGCCAAATAAACTTCTTTTCTTTGTAAGTTACACAGCCTCAGGTATTCCATTATAGCAACACTGAATGGACTAAGACAAACAGTAACACACACACACACACACACACACACGCACACACATCCCAAGTAGGATGAAGGTATCATAAACAAGAGAGTCAAGCCAGGAAGCTACTGCTGAGGCCAGAGGACAAAAAGGACTCCAGGATCAGCAACTGTCTGGGTCCATTCCTATGCCTAGACCTGAGGCAAATTTCCTTTGTTCTGTCTTTTAGCCACTGAAAACATGTGAGAGCCTCAAAGTCCTATCTGCAATGTAACTTCTTTCCTGATGTGATTATAAAGAGTAAATTAGGTCATTATGAGAAGTAAATGAGTTAGTTGTATACAGTACTTAGCACAATGCCTGCTGCTTTGTAACTTGTTTTTAGTCACTGGATGGGGAATCTGCTGAGCTTTTAAAAAAGAAATTCATGTACAGACAGCTAGCCTGCCACAAATAATACAATCACACCTGAACGTAAGATTAGGTTAGACTTTCATATGACCTAATACTCTGGAAACATTTCATCTGTAGTACAAATTCTAGCTACTTTAGGAGAGAACTCTCCTAGGTACTAGCTCAGGGAAAAACGATTCTTGTATTTTCAAGTTATTTAGAAGGGAAGTGGGTGTAGAAACTGTTTTCACATCTGGGAAGAAATACGTTAGGTTGAAATTTAGAATTAAGTAATTTAACTAAACATCCAGAACTTCAGAGGCTAAGGGACAGCAGATAGGAAGAGAGAAGGACAGGGAAGAACCGTGAGGAACCAGCTCAGCAAGGAGGTCACGGCCCAGTGACTCGACATGGTTCCCACAACCCAGGAAAGCCACAGATCTAAGAACCAATCTATTCTTCTTACTCCACTTTCCCTTTTCCACACTAATATAACTTCTTCTAGAAATAAAATGTCTACTCGAAAATAAAGTTTCCATTTATAATTACTGCATCATATGTCCATACCACCAAATATCCAAATATGCTAACAATTCATAAAAAAGGGAAAAAAAACTTTTGACATGAAATTATTTCATACTATAAGAAAATAAGCACTCTTCAGATAAATGTAATGCAATAGAGCAATGTTTTCTAAACTGTATATTAGGGTTCACTAATGCTGAGATTAGTTCAGTGGGTAGGCAAACATACAGAACAGAACAGAATAGGATAGAAAGCATCATAGCAGATTACACATAATAAAGAACAAGTATTGTTGAGTGAAACTTGTTTCAGTGATTCATCTATGTTGCTAGCCTACCATCTAAATTGTATTCTCACCAGGAATCATGGTCAAAAATGTTTAAAAGCCACTGTAATAATATGTTACCCACTTTAGTAAAGTCAAGCATAAAAGACCAAATTCACTGAATAGTCAAGTTAGGGGGTAATTATTCTTAAGTGGAATTTCTTTAAATGATTCTAAGCTCATCCTCTGCTTTTAAAATATGCTACAATTTACAGGAAAAAGGAATGCATGTATACCTTGTCAACTATACTTCTTTTTAAAAATAAAGTGTGCCTGTTAATGAATACAGAATTGATCTGAAGATACAAAATTTATCAACAGTCAGAAACATAAATGTTTACATTATTTGGAATGATAGCCAATTAATTCCTTTATGAAACAAATCACTGCTGTATTTGCTATATTTTTCACACTACTGGTACATTAATTAATCCACCATGGATCAGAAGAGGAGGCTGAAAAGGAAACTTAGTGGGCAGGGATTGGTTTTGCTACCATACCTTCACAACCTCCTGTGATCACTTTACATACACAAAAAGATGAGATTCTGTCCTCCAAAAAGTATATTTCAGAAAAGAGAAAGTTTCCTTATGTATAAATACTTACAAAGTCTCCCATATTGTGGGCTATTTTCTTAATCACCTTCTTCTGAATGCCAAAAACCCTGTTACCCCCAAGATAACAGGAATTGAAAATCAAGCAATTCACTAATGCTGGATGTGATGGCAACTGATTTTAAAGAGAGAAACCATGTGAAAAACATATTACCTGGTAAGACTGCAGATTTCATGAAAAGGAGGTTATGTGTTTCACAGGTTACTCAGGAACTATTTGGAGCAGATAGCCGGAAATAAACTCAATCAACACAAGATAGGGATACTTCTGAAGGCTACGTGATTGAAATAAGATAAATGACTGAATGAGTAAAGAGTAAAGGAGGCCATGATTTTAGCACAAATTTAAGTAAATATTCCTGGGGTGAAGCTTTACAATTGCCTGTATTGGATATCTTTACACAAGACATACAGAAGTGCTGGGTTGGAGAGATCATAAATACATTCCTATGGGAAGAAAGGATAAAACAAACGTTCTTATCTTAAATGAATGAGCTCACAGGGTTTGGAATAAAGTTTGTGGAGGTAGAGTCATACAGAAACTCAAGAAGTACTATATCTCAAACAAATTAGATAGAAATGAACATGACAAAAGTGGCCTAATCATGACAAAGACTCTAAAGTCAAAAAAGTATGTGAAGTATTTGAATAAATTATCTCATAAAATGTGAGAGTGGAAGGATGTCACATTTCTAAATTATTAATTTTATATAATGTGATTTTAATTATATGAAAGTAAACTAATGAATTAAACATAAGTAGATACTTCACTCTTTGCCTATGTTCCTAAAATACGCATATTCAAGTTGACATGAAGCCTTTTTTAAAACTTTCTTGTTGGAAAATTGAGGGCCACCCTATAACAGAGGGTACCTTACACACGGGCATATATGGTAATCTGCATCTCAGATAACTGAAGGTCCAACAGTTAGCTTGTGAGTGAACGGAACTGCAGGCAGTTGTTGCAATACATTAGAAGCCCTAAATTAAAATAACTGCCATCAAGCCAATTCTTATCTGTTAAAAATTCTTCATGATAGCTCTGTGATGTGTGAAACAGGGGTCTCATGTCCACTTCTGAGTTCAGCTATAGGTATATCGACAGTCCCCACATACACTGACGGTTTCTTACTTCCACCTGGCTCTGCATCTCTGCTTCTCTGCTCAAGGGCTTTCTCTGGTGTCTCTGGAGCTTGCTCAGGCTAATATTAGCAGCCCTAAAGTACTAAGATTTAATATCCCTAGGGGAAATGGTGGGTAAATACCCCAGTTTCTCCGCTGCTTGGTGGACGATCCTGATATACAGTCCACACAATACCAGCAGGGCCAAGCCTCAATTTCCCACAGTGGTAACATGTTCTTTAGCTAGCTTCTTAATTGGCTTTCTTCCCTCTCCTGTCTTATTTTCTCCACTCTCTCGCTTGTGCTTCGTGAGGTTGTCTCTCAAATAAACTATTCTGGACTCAAGTCCTTGTCTCATGCATAAACTGCTTTAGCATCATGTGGCAATTCCGTGTCCTCTTTGAAAAACAGCTACCTATTGCAGAAATCAAGATAAACGAGGTTTACCCTCATTCTTTACACCTGAGTTACTTAAATCTGGCAATTTCTCATCCATTCCTCTCAGGATTTGATAATCCCTTACTAATGCAGAGAGTCATTCTGTGTTATACAGGATACCCAGATGAACAAAACAAAGTTCTAGCCTCAAGGACCTTACACTTGAGAATGGAACATGAAACAAGGAGGAAGAAAAGAAAGCAATATTTAAAGAAGATTCAGATCACAGAAGAGATGCAAGTTCCAAGGAGCAGAACTACTTCCAACTGACTAGTATTTCATCACTGCCCAGAAAGAATCTCACTTTGTTTTCTAACTTTTTTTTTTTTTAATGGCGTCTTGCTCTTTAGCCTAGGCTGGGGTGCAGTGACGTGATCTCGGCTCACTGTAACCTCCACCTCCCAGGTTCAAGCAATTTTCTTGCCTCAGCCTCTCAAGTAGCTGGGACTACAGGCATGTGCCACCATGCCTGGCTAATTCTTGTAGTTTTAGTAGAGATGGGGTTTCGCCACGTTGTCCAGGCTGGTCTCGAACTCCTAACCTCAACTGATCTGTCTGACTCAGCCTCCCAAAGTGCTGGGATTACAGGCATGACTGTTTTCTAACTTAAATACATTTGATTGAGGACATTCCTCTTTTTATAAACCCAGCACTGATTCATAGATCAGCCCAGATACAGTAGATAGCAAAACAGCCTTATGGGCAACCAATTCAAAATGAAAGGCAAAGCATTTTATTGTGAATTCCCTAAGTAACTGCTCCCTCTCTCAGGAGTGATATCATGTCCAGGTAAATCAAGGAAACCAATAAGGCTTCCCTGGTGTCCCCTGAGGATGCCAAACATGTTCCCATCCAGTCCTTTCACTCTTGATATTCTCTCTGCCTAGAAGGCCCTTCCCCCAAATATCTGCAGGGCAGGGCTCACTACTTTACGGTTTTTTAATTTTAATTTTAATTTTTTTCAGACTGAGTCTTGCTCTATTGCCAGGCTGGAGCGCAGTGGCTTGATCTGAGTGCAGCTCACTGCAGCCTCTGTCTCCCAGGTTTAAGCGATTCTCCCAGGTTTAAGCTGGGACTACAGGCGTGTGCTACCACACCTGGCTAGTTTTTTGTATTTTAGTAGAGATGGGGTTTCACCATGTTGGCCAGGATGGTCCTGATCTCCTGACCTCATGATTCACCCACCTCGGCCTCCCAAAGTGCTGAATTACAAGCGTGAGCCGCTGTACCTGGCCTGCTTCACATCTTTAAGATGTTTCTGCTTAAGGTCTTCCCTGACCATCCTATATAAAGTAACGTCACCCCCCACCCACCCACTATCGTCAGTCTATTGCTTTCTCTGTTTTATTCTTCGTCATAGCACTTACTACCTGGCATATTATATAATTGCTTATTTATTTATTTTTAATCTCCTTCCACTAAAAGCTCTGTGATATTAAGGATATTTCCTACCTCTATATTTCTTGCACCTAGAATAGTTTCTGGCCCAGAGAAAGTGTTCAATGAGTATATGTTGAAGGAATGAATAAATTTCATCATTAAAACCTCAAAATCACCATTCATTACAGTTCAGTTTCTATAAACTCATCTGGAATCATGACATAATCCCATAACTCAAGACTCTAAAGGATTCACAATCATTTTGTGAAAAATATAGTTTTTTTAAAAAAATAAAGCTTCAAGGTATGTATCAGGTATGAATAGTTTTAATTCTATCATAAACTTGTACAGGCCACAAAATGAAACTGAATGTCCATTGTGTAAGAATTAAATCCTGAAATTTAAAATTTTAAATACTGTAGCTAGCTTGCTAAAAAAAAAAAAAGTTTATTCATATATTCATGTGACAAATGTATACTGAATGCATATGATGGGTATGGTGTTGGGCGAGGTGCTATATTTGATTTTGCTTTTGAAAACTGACTTTACACGTCACTGTAAAGCCATATTCTGCCATTATAGATAGAAAAAGCTCATCCTTTAAAAAAAAAACCACGTTTTTCCTCATTGTTTTACTATAAACTGTTTAAAATTTAGCTCAGATACCTGAGGGAGAATATTCACAGGAAATAGAAGTGGAGTCTTTTATTCAGATAATTTTAAAGGTAAACATTGTCCTCTTTTTATTGCATTTAAGGGAACGAAGAACCACTGTATTTAGCAACATTAAATGCTCACTATACAAAAATTACTTAAGTAATTGTCAAACTCCGATTATATAGCACTAATCGGTTTCACTAGAAATTCATGCTTTCCAAACACATGAGGTCCTCATGGTTGGGTAATGATCTTTTATTCACTCCTAATTGACTCACCACTGTGTTTCCACAATACACACAAGTCTTTGTCATTCTACTCCTGGCTTCAACCTGCCCATCTCTCTTTTGACTTTACTTAAAAGACTGTGGCCAACTTCCTTTCTTTCTACCAAAAAATTCCTACGCTTCTATCTCAAAAGAATCCTTCCTTTGCTTTCATCTAGTATCCTCCCATCTTCTTGAAGACTTAATTTCCTCAATTGAGCCTCCCTTACATTTGCAATCTCCTTTTCCTTCAATGGATTGTTCTCCTCAGCTTACAAAGCGGGCTCAAGTCTTCCCATACTAAAAATACCACCTTACCTCTACTACACCATTGTTTAAATATATCATACTCTCTCTCCTTCTCCCTTATGTCCCAACTTATTGAAAATGAAGTCTGTTTACACTGCTTTCCATTTCCTTTCCCCCACCTCTCCCTTCAACCCTTGCCCCCGGCTGCCACTTCCATGCCAGGAGTCAAATCCAATGGCTTTGCCTTGGTTGCACCCTCACCCATGGGATGTGCTTTGTGAGTGACAGGGGCTCCCCTTGCCCCTGCCGCTTCCATGACACTGTACTACTCTACTTCCAAAATTTTTCTCCAACTGCCCCTTGTTTAAGATGGTTCCTGTCCTCTTCTTTCCTTTTCCCCTCCTACCTACAGACATCCCTCAAGGATCCTATCCTTACCTTTGCTTCTTCTCTCTTCATTTTCTTTATTAGTGATTCCTGGGACATCAAAATCGCTCCGAGGTAGATGACTTACAAATCTCCTTTTAGCTCTAACCTCCCTCTGTATTCCAGTCCCTTAACTTGGACAAATCTGTCCTGCTCAAAAAGAAACTTCTCTCCTCTTCCTCATCCTCCATTATATCTTCTTTCTGAAAGGACCCAACTGCTCTCTCAGCTAAGCCTGACAATGATCTTTGGCCTCCCTTTTCCCTTCCCCCATTTCCAGTGATGGTTCAAGCTCCTCAGATTATTCCTGCACACCATCTCTTAGGTGTGTTCCCTTTTTCCCTCCCATTGCCTCTTCCCATCTTTCCCTTACTTTGACAATAGGGTCTATCTGGTCTCCCTCCTGCCAGTCTTTTCCCATGTTATTCCATCCAACATAATACTACAAAATTATTGCCCGAAAGCGCAGTTCTGATACTGTCAACACTTCTCCTCACAAATCTTCTATAGCTCCCCAGTCTTAATGAACAAAATCCACGCTCCTTAGCTTGGCGTACAAATTGCTCCACCACCTTGAACAAACCTCTCTTTCTTGCTTTATCCCTCATTACATCTCTTGGCATTCCTAGTGCTGCAGCCAAAGCACACCATTTTTTGTTCCCTGTGTAGGCATACACCTTCCACTGCCAGGCCTGCCTACACTGTTCCTCCCCCAAGCATGCCCTTCCTTCTCTGCCAACCCAAATGCCACCTTAATCACACCTCAAATGCTATCTCTCCCATGTAACCTTCCCTGATTCTTCAATCAGAAGTCATTTTGTACCCTGTGAACTCCCACAGCCCTGCAGGAATACTGCTTTTTCAGCAACTAACTATTTTTCATTATTTTTACATTTAGTAACACATATCCCTCTTTTCTCCTTCTAGACCATGATCCACCTCTGGGCAGGATCTAAGACTTAGCATTCTTTGAATCTCCAACCCTTCTCTACACTCCCTATTCCCTATCCAAAGGTACAATGCGTCTGAATGCAGGAGGCAATTAACAAATACAGTGAGCTATGATCACACTACTATGTTCCAGGCTGGGCGACAGACGAAGACCGTATCTCAAAAAGATAAATAAAAATAAAAATTATCACATTCATCTTAGAAAGTAAATCACTGATTCCTGAGTCATCGACTGTGCTGCTGTCTAATTTCTCTTTCTGTAAACAGTATATTTACCTGGTAATTCCTAGTATTATTAAACTTTCTTGTAAGACATTTACATCTCTGGTCTTACTTACAAATATAAAAGATGATGACTTTTTTTTAAACCAAAACCTCTTAGAATGACCTTTAAATTCCGTAAGTACTTTTATCAGAAAGAGATTTGGCATAACTAATAAGAGACTAAAGAACTAAGACTCAAAATTCATTTTTATAAATCTATCCTTAAATCTTGAACGAGAGCCAACAACCAACTTCACATTAAAATCTTAGAAGGCTTGACTTGAAGAACATGGGGAAATTTACAATGACAGCTTCACTAAAACCTAGTCTATATATCATTAAATAAGGTATATGGGAAGAAAAAAAGCATATGTGGATAGCCCTAGTTTTATTATTTTCAATGTAAAACAATATCATGCAACCTTTGCCCAAAAAACAAAGCAAAACAAAAATTTTTAAAAAGAAAAAAGAAACTTCTGGTGCTAACATGTTGTATATTTACTTGTGTAGCCATGACTGCTATGGGCTTTTCAAAGAGGACGGGGGGCAGCCAGTTTGGATTCCGACAGCAATGCAGTAGAATTTAAGGTGTTATGATTAAAATACATCCTAAGCAGGTTAATCTAGTCGTACAACATTTTAATAAAGAAATGTCGAGATATTAAGTGTAAAGTGCACTCATACCTATGAATACCGCAGATATACAGGCAAGGGGGAATCACACTGCCATGGATACACACGAATATGCCATCTCCCTTCCTACCTCTACCCAACCCTACACACACTTATCTTTATCACGCAGAGACAATTAAACAGCCATAGACTCTGGATGCATTTCTGTGTCCTTGTTCCCACTGGATGAGTTATTGCCAGCCTGACATTTTCCCAAATTCCCCACTAGTGGGCTATATCACTAGGGACTTTACTGACCTGGGACCCCAACACTGTGGGTCTTGGGAGATTTCAGTTTCCAAATGATACCACCTAGCCATTGTGACAGCTGAGAGAGTGGATGTCACCAGCAGTAGAAATAAAGTATCCTGTTTCCTGAGGAAAACACCCTGGCTGTGTGATGCTGACCAAGTGGGCACCAAACATTTCTCCATGTGATATTTTTCTTCTTTTTTAAAGACTGACCCCTGCCCCTCGAATCTCTCTATACACACCTTCAGAGTTCATTCTAAAAGAACCAACACAAAGACCATCCATCCTCTAGCCATAAGGTTTTCAGTGCTTAAATGTGGAAAGAGAAGGTCTAGCTGGCATTGAAAGTTGGGACAGGGAGAGGAATCTGATCATTCAACACCTTTCTCCTTCAGGTCAGACAAGAGAAAAACAATAGCAACCGCAGAGTCAGGGAGTCCAAGACCCTTGTGGAACAGGTGCTAAGCAGAAAAGTAGTATCACAGGATGGAAGCCCCCTTCAAAACAGGGTGTACCAGCAAGCTCAGAGTGTGTAACGGTTATCCTGTTTCCCTGCCATGTGCCTCAAAGCAACATGCTCACTTCCACATCACCATGTCTTGAGGCCAGAGGAAGGGGAAGCGAGAATCCTACACTGGGCCATGCACACGCAGGAGCAGAACAGACTGTGCTCAGAGTTGCAGGGTCAAAATAACAAACACTGTCCCACAGTCTTAGCTGGTGACATCAAGTCAGGGTACCGGCAGATCTCTGGGTTTGGGGCGCAGTTTGGGGAACGTGGATGCAACCACACGCGTACACACACATACACGGGATTTTACAAACCCGCCCCTACCCCACTGCCTCCCTCCACACTTCACACACCAAGTGCATCCTGCCCACCTCACCGTTTCCATCATCACATTCTTTCTCCAGGAGAGTCAGCCCAGAGATGAAGGATACTAGCGGGGATTCCTGGAAATGTCACCCCCCAACACCTCCGTCCACCACCCCCGTCCCCTCTGCTGTACCTTTTACACACACACTCTCACATTCTCTCCTGCCATGACTGTCATCAGGCCCGCCTGCTGCGCCCGAAGCCCGGCATCTCAGCGAGCACCGGACACCAGGCGTCTCACCCGCAACGCCGCCTTCCCCCGCCTCGCTGGCTGATGGTTCCAGGCACTGCCGCCTGGATGTCGCCTGCTGCCCCCGCTCCTCCGCACTATTGTTCCAGGCAGCCCCTCTCGCGCCCAGGGGCGCCCTTCGGCGAGGAGCCAGGCTCCGTCGGGGGTCGCGTCAGTGCCGGGCACCCCGCTCTCCCCCGCCCCTCCCCGGCCGTGGTACCTTGCCTGACAGCTGGGTCCGCGGGCCCGCGGGAGCAGGCGGCGCTAGTGACAGCGCTGGTGCCAAGCCTGGGAATAAAGCTCCGCTCCAGCCGCTGCTACTTCCAGCGCCACCATCTTCTCCGGCCGCCGCTGCCGCCGCCGCCGCCGCCTCCGGGACCGCAGCCGCCCTCGCCCAGCTCCGGCTCCGCAGCCGCCGCTCGGACCCCTCCGGTCCCGCGGCCCCACCCCCTTTCCCCACCCTCCCTCCCGCCCGCCCTCCAGCTCGCTCGCTCGCTCGCCCTCGTGACGCGCGCCGGGGCCGGGAGTGCCTGTGAGGGAGGGCGCGGGGGAGCGCGCGCGCGCACGCCGCCTGCTAGTAGCGCCCCTGCCTCCCACGCCCACTCCTGTGCGCGCGCGGCCCGCGAGCCCGAGGCGGCGGCGGCGGCGGCGGCGTCGCAGGCGTCCTCTGTGGGTGGCGGGCCGCAGCGCCCCTGCCCCAGCGCCGGTGGACGCCCCTCGCCGCCCCTCGTGTCCGGGTTCCGAAGGGCCCGCCCTGCCCGTGCTCCACAGCCTTATCCTCTGGCTCCCGGCGGGACGCACGGAGTGGAAAATGCCGCTGCATGTCTGAGGGGACCGTCGGGGACCTCTGCCCTCCTCGGGGGCAGCCCAAGGGTCCCCGGTTTCCTAGCCAGCAGCCGGGCCAACCACGGAGCCAGGATGCAGCGTCGACTCCTGCAAGGTGTTCTCTCCTGAGTTACTCCCGAGCTTTCCCGCTTCTCGGGCCCTTAGACACCGCCCGCGCTTCACACGCCCGGATTGACGGCGTCTCCGGAAAGCGCCGCAGTCCTGCGAGTTCCCCGCCAGGGGGAGAGCGGAGCGGGCTTGGGCTTGGGCGTGAGCGACGCGGGCTGGGTTGCGGTCCTCCAGGGAAAATGCCCAGTCCCGCCAGGGACAGCGGAGAGCCTCCGGATTGTGAAGCCGGGGAAGGCTCCCCGTGATTTTCCCACCAGCTCCTCATTTCTGGTTGATCCGAACTTAGAGTGTCTGAGCCTGGCACAGGCCATCCGCCCTAGATATGGCTCCTAGCTCGAGAGGGAGGCCACCCTTTGCAACACGGACGAGGTGGCAGGTGCTGTGCATTAACGAAAAGCTGTGGGCTAGACAGGCCCCGGGAGGCCTGGGCTCTGGCGCCAGCCCCACATGTAATTGGCATTGCAATAGCTAAATCATTCCCCCTCTTAGAGACACAGATTTTTCCATAACAATGTTATAATGCAGAAAGCCTTGTAGTTTGCAAAGCCCTCTCCAGCGATATATTCTCCTCCAGTAAAATGAAGATAAGCGCTGGTTATCCAGATCCCTTGGGAAATGCATCTTTTACCACACCGTGTTTCCATATTATTTTAGACACAACGTCTCCAGAGAAGTCTGGGGGTGTAGCCTAAAGCATTCTGAAAGCCTTGTTTTAGCTTTAAAATTCATATGAATTTTGCATTGCACTCCGTATTTTTTTTTTTTGCTTTAATAAAACAGTAGCTACCTTCTTAAAAAGATCTTTTAGTAAAATTTAAAATTATATACTAGGAAGATGTATGCTTCTCCTGTGACGTTACTTATTTTTTCCAGTAAATACTTATCTGGCATATGTACGAGCCAGATACGGTCCTTTTTCACCAGAGCTCGCAGTATGCTGATGAAAGTAGGTATTAAACGATCAGACTGGCCAGGCACGGTGGCTCATGCCTGTAATCCCAGCACTTTGGGAGGCCGAGTCTGGCAGATCACTTTAGGCCGAAACTTTGAGACCAGTCTGGCCAACATGGCAAAACCCTGTCTCTACTAAAAATACAAAAATTAGTCAAGCGTGGTGGTGCACGCCTGTAATCCAAGCTACTCGGAGGCTGAGACAGGAGAATCCCTTGAACGGAGTTCAGTTCTACTAATATTTAGTAATCCAGTATAATTTCTAACATATTGTCTAGCCATTTTTGTTAAAGCATTTAAAATGTACAAAAGAAATATATAATTATGAGATGTATATATCATAAACTTCAATAAATTTGCTTGTATATGCTGATTCTTATTTCAGCAGCTTTTTCTCTGGGCATAAAATCTATCCAGAGAAATAATGCCTTTCTTTTCTTTTTTATTCTCCAAACAGATCAGGCTCCTTCTTTTTTTCTCCCATTGTGCCCTTTAATGACTCCAACCAGAATTTTGTACTATGCGTTTGTCTGATACATAGGAAGACATTCTGGTGCCACATATGGTAATTCTACCTCTGAAAATGAAGTTTTTGAGTAAATAGTATCATGGGAACATATTGCCTTTTAAAAATGGTTGTAATCCCATTCTCTGAACCATACTTCATGGGTAGGGGCTTGGATTACACTGACTGACTTAAGCCAATCAGCTCCCAGTCCTGGTGCTGGGTCAGTCCGCTCCAAACCACTTGGTGGACTGAGGATAGAGCAAGATCTGGGGACCACAAAAAGGGTGAAATGGAAGGAGGGAAACAAAAACATCACCTTCCCTGTTCATCTCACACTTGTTATAGTGAAAAACATAAACCGATAATAGTTTTTCACTATTATAATTATGTTAATTCACTATTAACGTAAACGTGCAGCAGTAAGGAAAGCGGTATACAGATCAGTATGACTGTACAGTGGAAGCCTATGCGGCCTTTAAAGATACCATATGCACAGACTTTTTAATAACACGGAAAAAGTTAATTTCACATCTCAATGAAAAAGCCTGGATACGAAATTGTGTAGATGAATGGCCACAACTTTAAAACATGCACAGAAAAAAATGCATCAAAATGTGAGTAGTAGCTCACTCAAGTAATAGGGTTATTTTCTTCTTTCTGTGTTTTGGTAGTTTACATTTAAACAAGTATATAGGACCTTCATTTGAAAAATAATAATACTAAGAATGTGGCTATAAACATTAATACCTCTTATCACCAGATGCCATCAAAATAACTATTGGGTCACTTTGCATTTCTAAAGCATTTTTTTCTAAATTCGATTTATCCTTCAAGGCTTATTTAAACACCACATACTTTAAGAAAATGTCTTTAGATTAATGTTGCTCTCATTGAAATACCTTATTTTCTGAGCATTTGTTTGTAGCACTAGGAGCCTCACAGCCTCTGTGGAATGTCAGGATAGAAATAGATTTTAACAATTGATTAAATTGGTTGCTCATTCTGTTTAACACTTGCTTATATACTTGGTTGCTTCCAAATTTATTTAGGCGGTAAAGTACTTAAATATGACAGTCATCTGGTAGGAATACTATAAAATATTGACATATTTAATTTATCCTATAAACCAGGAACAATTTTACCAAAAGAAAATATGACTGTGTTTCTATATAAAATGTCCCATTACAATTAGGAGTATATTTTCTTGAAAACAAGAATCTGTGAAATTAAGTGCTCAGCAATTTCAGAATTTTTCTTTTAATGTGTTTGCTACAGATTGATGTATTTTTGCCATCTTATTAGTAAATGAAATGGTAGTAAATACCAATGACTTAATGAAGCTAAGAAAAGAACATAAAATTGAGAAAATTTCAGTATTTTTCTTTTCCAGTTTGTAGACAAAAATTATATCTACATGCATATATATGTGTACATGTATATTACCATTATTCATTTTTGGCAGGAGTCCACCTTTGTGCTATTTCTAGAATGGCACTGACATAAGGACACGTGATTTAAAATCACTGCTCTATGTCTGTTTTCTGTTAGGCATTTTGTTCCATGTATGTTGGTATCACCTCTCCAAGTCGTTTATGAACCCTGAAAGATCAGTGACCAAATGTCTACTACATTCTCTTGGTATTTCCTGCACTAAATACCTAGCATATTATAGAGTACCTAGGAAGAACTCATCAAATATTTGTTGGCTGACTGATTAACAGACACTCCTTGGGGTTACAGTTTCTACTGAATGCCTGTAGCTTTTCCACCATTGTAAAGTCAAAAAGTCAGAAGTTGAACCATAATATGTTGGGGACTGTCTGTACTCACTAGCTATCTTTCCAATTATTCCAGTTAGGGTATTCAGGAAGATTACCTAAATAATTTGCCATTAAAACAATTTCCGTTTCATTTGCTACTGTTTTTATTAGTATCCAGTAGTGTCTGAAAAAAGTTATAGATGTGTCCACTAACTCAAAAATAAAGAGCCCAGGTAAAGTTTTAAGAGTATATAAAATCAGTGTCAGCAATTTTATCGGCTCTTTATCCCCTCTGTCAGCCAAGGAAATTTTCTCCCTCTCTTTGCTCTCTCTCTCGCTCTCTCTCTCTTTCTCACTCTCTCTCACACACACATATATACACACACACACACGCACGCACTGTAAGTGATATCCTTGAAATTCTATTTCATTAAAGCACTACTTCTTGAGAATTTTTTTCCATGTGCTTGTACAATATCAGCATTCAGGAGGAGCAATAACAATATAATTAGCAGTCATGACTATAATTGACACTTCCAGTAGGTAATACTATTTTTAAAAGCCACCAAATATTTAGATCTTCATTCCACAAACTTTATTAATCTACTAATAAGTGCTAGCTATGTGGTAGGCATTTGAAAGTCCAAGCCAGATATCACAAGCTCTATCTTCAAGAACTTGTCTACTTTAAGAAAAATCAGACAGACCTATAAACAAATAACTCCAGTGAAGTGTACTGACTGGGATAAAAGACACACAGATGAGGGCCTGGCTAAATGGTATTTTTGTGTTATTTGTTTGCTTTTCTAAATATATGTGTTTCAGGAAATTGCATCAATTCTCAATCTTCTAGAAGTCAAGTCTTTAGTTAAATGAGCAGGTTTTCTTCTTAAAAGGAATTTTGTTTCCTAACTGTAAAAAATATTATGATCAACTAGATTTGATGGTTTCCATTTAACCAGAAGGCTGTGAGTTTCTCCCAGGTGAGAAATAGATGTATTTGAAAACACTATGAGCAGACAAATGTGTCTGCTTCTAGAGAAAGAATAGAGATCATCTTCCTAAATGAATTAAAACTTTTGAAAGTTCAAAAGAAATGACTTTGGGTCTTTGACATTTTCTATCAAACAGAAAACTGACTTTTAAAAAGGAACATTAGTCAGTATAAACTGTTAAAAAATCCACATTTTCTACTTTCATTTTATTCCTCAGAGAAACTCATCCTTCTTCTGCCTTCTACCTCAAACTCATATCTTTTTATTAAATCTGACTGTGGAGATGCTTCTAAGTTAGGTCAGTTTTGCTATGGATTGAATTTTGAGAGCACATTTTAATTTCAGCATTCACACAGCCGAGCATTGCTAAATTGAATAGGCTGTAAGGTTATGGGAACTGCAGGAACTGAGATGGAACCAAGAAATCTGTTACTGGAGAAACCTTTTGAGTGTGGACAGATTTTAAGTCATTCTTAATAAGGTCTGATAGGTTAAGGAATAACATGCTGTGGGATTCCGGAGAGCAGCTTTTCACCCTTCCTTGCCATTTGGGAATTATTTTCATCCCACACTGCTGCAAACCTATCAAGAAAATGGAATTTAAATGGGTCTCAGTGAGCTGTGTAGCATACATCTGAAACTTGTGCAACAATAAAATTCTTTTGACAAGCAGATAGTTAAGGCTATATTAGTAGCATGCTTCTCAAAGAGCATCAAGTATGCATTTTAATTCTGTTTGCATAAGACAAAGAATAATCCCTTAGGCTTCTGTATAGTCTGCCAAATAAAGGGTGGGGAGATTGAGAGATTTCAGCTATAGTTTCTCTTGATCAGTGTTGAATCTTAATATAATAGGAAGTGAAGTTTTTCCCGAGTTCTTCCATGGATCACTAGTTCTGGAGGAAGACAGTAGTTATCATGTGGAAGATAAAAGGTTTCAGAATCAAATACATCTGGAGAACTCTGGAGTAAGCTAAATCGTACAGGTTTTTGTTTTTGCTTTTAAATTGCAGGGCTTCTAGGAGCATTTAATTGTAAATTTCCAGGATGGGAAGAGAGATGATGGAACTACCAAACTTCTGGTGTTCCTTTTGCAAGAAATCTTTTGAGGGACAGGCAAGGCTATATGACTTCTGGGGGTCCCTTGCTCCATAAACAAATATTAAAGATTGCATTTTGTAAGTGGGTTGGTATAAAGATGAATATATTAATAGTCTAAAATAAAACATTTTATTGAACCTAAAAGTTCATTTTCTTTTTGCTTCTGATTTTAAAGGAAATTAAAGCATTTTCGTGGGCCCCTGCAAGTATTGTGCCTAGGCAATGTACCTACTCTGTCTAATAGGTACGTTGACCCTGGGTCTAGGTGTTACACAGGAGGAATGGGTCACTGCAGAAAACCCACAAAATGGAATCTAGAAGCACACTATGGCATTTCAGCTGAGGTACTGAGATTGTGGCTGCAGGGTCACTTCTTTTCTTCATGTGATGGTCACTGAAGAAAGCAGTCTAACACACACACACACACACAGACACACACACACACAGTAGCAAAAAGTAGACTGTGGCAAATCTCCATGTTACTGGTTCTATGTGAGCTCTACTCATTCCGTATGTTCCCTTAAGCTAAAACATTGCATCTAGCTTTAGTGTTTTCCATGTAATTTTATACAAGGTTAGGTGGACTGGCTGGAAAAGGAGCTTCTTAGTTACTCATTTCTACCCATGAATCTAAACATTCATTCATGCTCAGAGCATCTTTAAGAGAAAAATTTCCATAGCTGAAACTGACATCGCCAATCTTTATTATGGACAAGACTTTGAATTCATGGTTGTATTATTTTGTCACAGTCAACTGGCTAGGGACATTGAGAGATGAGCATTATTGATCCTTCTTTGACAAGCAAAGTCAGGGTAAGAAGCTGTGGGTAATACTCACAGTGGGTTGGGCATGATACCAAATTTGACCTTTGGCCATGTTAACCAAATTTCCAAAGACAGATGATGCATCTTGAAAGATAAATTAGTAAAAGGGAAATGATATAGTTTGGATATTTGTCCCTGCCCAAATCTTGTGTTGAAATGTAATCCGCAGTGTTGGAGGTGGAGCCTGGTGGGAGGTGTTGGGTCATGGGGGCAGATGCCTCATGGCATGGGGCTGTCCTCGTGATAGCAAGTTCTCGCGAGATCTGGTTGTTTTAAGTGTAGCACCTCCCCCTTCATTCTCTGTATTTACTTTCTGCCATGAGTAAAAGCTTCCTGGGGCTACCTCAGAAACAGACGCTGGCACCATGCTTCCTATACAAACCTGCAGAACTGTGAGCCAATTAAACATCTTTTCTTGTAAATTACCCAGTCTCGGCTGGGCGGGGTGACTCACGCCTGTAATCCCAGCACTTTGGGAGGCCGAGGCTGATGGATCACAAGGTCAGGAGATCAAGACCGTCCTGGCCAACATGGTGAGACCCCGTTTTTACTAAATGTACAAAAAATTTGGCTGGGTGTGGTGGTGAGCACCTGTAATCCCAGCTACTCAGGAGGCTGAGGTAGGAAAATTGTTTGAACCTGGGAGTCAGAGGCTGCAGTGAGAATGAGATTGGGCCACTGCACTCAAGCCTGGGCAGCAGAGTGAGACTCCATCTCAAAATAATAATAACAATAATAACCCAGTCTCAGGTATTTATAGCAATGCAAAAACAGCCTAATACAGGAAATTTTCATATAGTCTAGGGATGTTCAACTTAGAACGGTGTTATTTAGTTTCTCTACTGAGAGTACATTCACTCAAAAATAAATTGCCATTTTCTGGCTCAGGAGCAGAGGCAAATGAATTCTAGTGATATACCAGGTATACAGCAGAATTTAGTACATCATAAATGTGGTAGAAATTAGTGTAGAAAAGATGGATTATTTAATAAATGGTATTAGGCCTACTGGACTACCCATTTGTGAAAAAGTTAGCTGAATCTCTATCTCACCCCTTACCTCCAAATAAGTTCCAAACGCTTCAACAGTAAAAACGTAAAATAATGAAATCATAAAAATACTTGAAGAAAACAAAATAATGAATATTATTTATAATCTTTTGTTTTTGTTTTGAGATGGCGTCTCGCTCTGTCACTAGGCTGGAGTGCAGTGGCACGATCTTGGCTCACTGCAACATCCACCTCTTGAGTTCAAGCGATTCTCCTGCCTCAGCCTCCCGAGTAGCTGGGACTACAGGTGTGCGCCACCACACCCAGCTAATTTTTGTATTTTTAGTAAAGACAGAGTTTCACCATATTGGCCAGATTGGTCTTGATTTATTGACCTCATGATCCACCCACCTCGGCCTCCCAAGGTGCTAGGATTACAGGCTGAACCACTGGGCAAGCCTATTTATAATCTCGAAGCAGAGAAGGCCTTTCTAAGCATGACATGAACCCAGAATTAGAACAAAATACTGATAAATATAACTACATTCAAATTAAAAAATTTCTATACCACAAATGGAAACAAAAAGAATTAAAAGAAGAAGCCTTATAAAATTGTGCATATAACACATAATTAAAAGCTACATGCCCTTATCTAAAAAGAGCTTTTACAAACTAGCAAGAAAAGATAATTGACTAGAAATACAGACAAGGGACAATGGTCAATTCCTAGAAGAAAAACAAATCAACAACAGACCTAGGAAAAGATTTAAATATTTCTAATAATTATAGAACTACCAAAAAAAAAAAAAACCCAAAGCAATATATTTCACCTCTTAGTTGGCCTAAATAAGACAAAACAAAATGTAGTAATATACTACATTGCTGAGGATGTGAGGAAACAGGCATTATTATACAGAGTAGTGAGTATAACAACGTCGTAAATACCTGCTTAGCAAAAAGCTTTTTCCCAGAAATTCCATTTCTAGGAATTTATCATACAGAATTATTTGAGTGATATGTGTTTATTGTAAAATATTAACACATTTTAGACTTTTTGTGATGCAAGTGCACAAAGACATATGTATATATTCAGTGTAGCATTGTTGGTAATAATGAGGAATTGCTGACCAAAATGATTATCAATTGGGAATTGGTTGAACAAATTTTAGTCTACTAAAAAAGGAATATTATGAAACATTAAAGCAATTGTGAGGAGCCCATGTGTTCATACAAGGGAAATTGTGTACAATATACTATTTTTTGTTTGTTTTTGTGTGTTTTATGTTTGTTTGCTTGTTTTTGAGATGGAGTCTTACTCTGTTGCCCAGGCTGGAGTTCAGTGGGCTCACTGCAACCTCTTTCTCCTAGGCTTAAGCAGTTCTCCTCCCTCAGCCTCATGAGTAGCTGGGACTACAGGTGTGTACCACCATGTCTGGCTAATTTTTGTGTTTTTAGTAGAGATGGGGTGTCATCATGTTGGCCAGACTGGTCTCAAACTCCTGACCTCAGGTGATCTGCCTGCCTAGGCCTCCCAAAGTGAATTACAGGTGTGAACCATGGCACCAAGCCATCTGCAATATGCTGTTAACTGAAAACTCAAGTTGCAAAACAGTTTGTTTAGATTGATCCCATTTTTATCTTAAAAATATTAAATATTCATCCAAAAAATTTGGAGTAACATATGGCAAACT
The DNA here is from genome assembly GCF_030222135.1 of Aotus nancymaae. Lineage (NCBI taxonomy): Eukaryota > Metazoa > Chordata > Mammalia > Primates > Aotidae > Aotus > Aotus nancymaae. The sequence goes on along the minus strand of NW_026988455.1, from coordinate 43,263,633 downwards.
GTAATAGTGGCACACTCTCCATCATAAATACCTACAACATTTGAAACGTTTATAATAAGCATTTATTATTATATTCAGAAAAAAATCATTTAAAAAATTTTTAAGGCACTTTAGAAAATGACCAATTAGAAATTTTAGTAGAATTATATTTTTCCTAAAGGTGTTTTTTCTCTCTCAGGCCCAATTAAGCGCTGGATTTCTTGAGGCATTGAAACATAGAGCGAGAGAGTTTGTGGTCCGTCAGCTTTTCTCCCATGTATCTGTCCTCTCTGTGGCTGCTAGCATCAGATGGAATTGGGACCATAATCACTCTTGGCTTAAAAACTCATCTAGAGTAACTTTATTAAAATCAGAAACCTGAACCCTATGATTAGCATGAGATTTCTCTGCTGCTGTTGACTTAGTAGCAATTGTTAATGAGTCACATTATATAATCATAAAAAATATTAACAATTCTCCTTACAGAAATTTTGGTAAATGTAAAAGAATTAAAAGAACAAAATTACTCATAGCTCCTCCACTCAAAGCAACTACTTACTGTTGGCATGTAACATTTTTAATATTTTAAAAATTCCTTTTTCCATGTCTCCAGTTTTACAAATATGTGATCATATTCTATAAACAGTTCTGCATCTTGTTTTCATTATTTGGCACATTTAATTGCATTAATTTAGAAATTTATCTGTAAACATCATCTTAATGATTATTTAATATTTAATAATTTATCTAATAACCTTCTGAGAAGCTTGACATTTAAGTAGTTTCCAAGTTTTCATTTATATAAGAAATAGTTGGTGAACATCTTTGTGCATAAAGCTGTTTTTCCACGTTTTCCCTTAGGGAGGTTACTTAGAAGTGGTACTGCTTTTCAAGAATGCTAGACTCTTCATACAAATGGCTAAATTGCTTATTCTAACTTACACTCCCACCAGTAATAAGGAAGGGTACCTATTTCATTATACCTATTATTCATTTGATATTATCAGTAAAAACAAACCCAAAATTTGGTAGGTATAAATTGAAGTCTTTTTAAAAAATTTGCATTTCTTTGTTACAGTACTGAATATTTTTCTCCCACATCTGTTACATTTTTTCCTTTGGTCAGTGCGAGTGTGTATTTGTGTGTGTACTTTCTGTTCACGTCTTTTACACATTCATCTACTGTAAAAGAGTTTTTATAGCTTATCAAGTTGCAAGAATTCTTCACATGGTCAAGATATTCATAAATATATATATATATTTAATTTTGAAGTAATCTCAAACTTAAGGAGAAAGTTGTAAGTATAATATAAAGAACCACAAAAGTAATTTTTGTCTGCAGCATTTTCTGCAAATGTTGCCTCCAGTTACAGTTTTCCTTTTAATTGCTAAGATTTTGTTTTAAATTTAGCCTTAAAGTATGAGTTTATTGGGCATTTTTAATCACAATTATTTAATCCTTTTGAACATACATAGTCCTCTCCTCTAGGAAAATTCAATATTAAATTCTATTTTTGTTGAAATCTTTTTAAATAATTTGACTTATTTTATGTATCCTTTATATATCCTTTCAATCCATTCAAATATGAAAGATGAGACTCTAAACTGATTTTTTCAAAAATATTTAATAGTAACTGTTTCCCCAAAATTTTATTGAATAGTCTTTCGTTATTGGTTTTGAATGTCCCATTGATCATATATGAAACTCTTCTATCAGTGCTCATTTTGCAAATGTATCTGTCTACTCCCGTGTCTATACTACACTTCTTGAATTATTACAGCTTTAGACATAGCTATTCTCCACTGATACAGTCACTTATTTTTACAAATTTATAATTATGTTGTAAAGAAAATGTGGCTTTTGTTGGCATTGAGTTATACAAATAAGAATTTGCTCTCTCATTGAAAAATGTAACATCTCTTCTTTGGACCTTTCAGCAGTTTTGTGGTTTTCTTTACATAGGTCCTTTATGTTTCCTAGGATATTAGGTTACATTGTGGACAAAATCTCTTCCCCTTGCATTTTATTATGTTTTGTAACTAATTTTTGCTACTATATTAAAAACAAGCAAAAATGTTATAGAACAAACAAATAAAAATCATTTACCCTTAGAAAATAGAGAGAGAATGCCTAGCTTCAATTTATGTTACCTCTGGGTGCACTCACTGTCTTCAAGGTAACACATGTAAAATGTACCTCTGGACAACTGAGTAGGTTAACCTGCATGGGATTATACTTTACATTTCGTAAGTATTGGGAAAGCCTTCAATAATTATTAACTTTGTTCCAGAATAACTCATCCAATATACTTCTATTGTAGCAATAATCGAACAGGAGAGTCAGTTGTCTTCAAAGCCACTCTTGGTTTGAGGTAACAAAATCATGACGTCTGCATATAAAATAATGCTTGTCTTGCTTTTTCTTTGATTTTATCTATTCAATCCAGCTCATCCCAAAATCATACATTTCTATAAAAACAAGCTGAAAATCCAACCTGTCTTATTCGTGATGGAAAATTCAGCTGTTTGTCAAGGGATCATTTCTTCTGAGTCTAACTCTTAATAGCGGTACAGTACGGGTGGGTTGTTCAGTGAAGCTAGGCTGTATGCATGCAGCTGGCTCAGAACTAGTTCCCATCTGTAGAATCATAAGCCAGAGCACAAAAATCAATAACATAGTCTAACATTATCCTTGGAGACTTCTCCTCATGGGAGTAAAGAGTATAATGGAGACCTGAGGTGAACTAGTCATGCCTAAAAGCCACCTGCTTCCTAGATCATCAAACAGTGCCCGGGAAAGCTGCATGTAGAGTTTTGAAGGGTGGCCGGTGGAAGAAAGGACAACATTTTTATATTTTCCAGTATTTGCTAGACTTGACATCTGTGTCAATTTAGATCTGTTAATAAGTAAATTCACCAGGAAAAATCTATCTTGATGAATAAGTATATTTTCTCTTTGTTTTTTTGGACTGTTAGATGAAACTTTACCAAATGTATTGGCAAATTGAATTCTTAGGAATATTAAAAACATTCCAATCAGATTTCAGAATTAAATGTTCCTTTGGCCAGTTTTACAAGATTTAAAATTTTTAGAGAATATTTTAATAGTTCTCTTGTCAAGTTCCAAGTTTTCCACAGTCTACACTGAAAATTCAACATTTTCTGCTATTTAAGACTATATTATGTGGACAAATTTATATTACAATGTTAAGTGAAGACAAGCAAAATCAAATATTTTGTATTTATATTTATTTTTATGTAATAAAATGTGTTAAAAAGAATGTTAGTGCACAAAAGTGATAGTAATTGTTAAGATTGTGGCAACTCAATTGATTTGTTCTTTTCTGATTTTCAAATGTTTAAATGTTATGTTGCCTCCAAAATTAAATAAATGTGACATTTACATATTTTATCCTTGATTTAATCTTTAAAAACTAGCACTAAGGAAGAACAATATTCTTATAATCTTTCACTATACTTACATGTTCAACAGAGTTCACATTAGGGCCATATGATGAAAATAAACAGATTAACAAGTTACCTTAAAATACTTTCAATTTTATTAATGTTGCCAATTATTACTCATTCTATTAAGCGAAGATGAGGTAGTCTTATTATTTAATATAAAAATTCCAATGTACTACATAATCACACCTACCTATGTTTGTCAAACACTTATTAAAATAGTAAGCCAAATTATGTTACCCTCTAATAATTAGTCTTGGTACGGTTTGCTTCCCAAGGAAGCTACCACATACTTGATCAGGGGTTACAAACTAGTAGCTGCACACTGCCTGTTTGAGGCTAGGAAGGCAGTCGGATGTTTTCTTACCTCCCACAATGTTTTTAATTAATTAATTAATTAGACAAATAAGAATTATATATATTTATCATACACAGCATATTTTGAAATATTTATACACTATGGTATAGCTAAATCAAGCTGATTAACATCTGCATTACCTCATGTACTTACCATTTTTTTTTTTTTTTTTTTTTTTTGAGACGGAGTTTCGTTCTTGATACCCAGGCTGGAGTGCAATGGCGCAATCTCGGCTCACCGCAACCTCCGCCTCCTGGGTTCAGGCAATTCTCCTGCCTCAGCCTCCTGAGTAGCTGGGATTACAGGCACGCGCCACCGTGCCCAGCTACTTACCATTTTTTTGTGGTGAAAACACTTAAAATCTACTCTCAGCAATGTTCGTGAATACAATACATTGACTATAGTCAGCATGTTTTACAATAGAGTTCTTGAACTCATTACTTGTAGCTAACTGAAATTTTATATCCTTTGACTAACATCTCCCAACACCTCCCGCTCCCCGCCCAGTCCCTGGTAGCTACTATTCTATTCTCTGTTTCTATGAGTCCAACCTTTTTAGATTTCCACGTATAAAAGAGATCATACAGATTTTGTCTTTGTGTTTGGCTTATTTCACATAACCGAAAGTCCTCCAGGTTATTCCATGTTGTGGTAAATAAAGTATTTCCTTATTTTAAAGAAGCTGAATAGTATTCCATTTTGTAGATATACAACATTTTATTTATCCATTCATCCACTGATGGACATTTAGTCTGCTTCCATATCTTAGCTATTGTAAGTAATTGTAAATAATGCCTCACTTAACATAAGAGTGTAGCTATCCCTCCAACACGCTGATTTCATGTTTTTTGGATAATTACCCAGAAGTGGGATTGCTGAATCATATGGTAGTCCTATTTCTGATTTACTGAGAAACTTCAATACTGTTTTCCATAATGGTTGTACTAATTTACATTCTCTCCCCCAACAATGTGCAACACATTTATCTGTCTTTATTTGGAAAACAGCCTTTCTAACAGGTGTAAGATGGTATCTCATTGTGATTTTAATTTGCATTAACCCGATTATTAGTGATGTTGAACATTTATTCATATACCTGCTGTATTTGTCTGTTCTCTTACTGCTTATAAAGGAACACCTGACACTGGGTCATTTATAAAGAAAAGAGGTTTAATTGGCTCACCCTTTCACAGGCTGTACAGGAAGCATGGAGGATCTTCTAGGCTTCTGTGGAGGCCTCAGGAAGCTTACAATAATAGCAGAAGGCAAAGGGAAGCAGACACATCTAACATGGCCAGAGCAGGAGGAAGAGAGAGAGAGCAAGTGTCACACACTTTTAAACAACCAGATCTCACGAGAACTCACTCACTGTCACAAGAACAGCATGGAGAGGATGATGCTAACCCACTCATGAGAACTCTGCCCTCATGATCTAATCACCTCCTACTAGGCCCCACCTCCAACACTGGAGATTACAATTTGTTATGAAATTTGTTGGGGACATAGACCCAAACCATATCACTGCTGGCCATTTGTGTAGCTTCTTTTGAGAAATGTTATTCAGATCCTTTGCCCATTTTTAATGGGATTATTTGGCTTTTTGCGGTTGAGTTCCTTATATTCTGGATATTAGTCCCCTGTCAAACAGTTTACAATATTTTCTCCCATTCTGTAACTTGTCACTTCATTCTGTTTTTAATTTAATATTGTCTAGTTTGTCTACTTTTGATTATTGCCCTCACTTTCGAAGTCTTAGTCATAAAACTTTGCCTAGATTAATGTCCTGAAGTGTTGCCCCTATGTCTTCTTACGATAATTTTATAATTTTGGGTGTTATGCTTAATTCTTTACTCCACTTTGAGTTGATTTTTGTATATGGTGAGAGATAGGGGTCTAGTTTCATTCTTCTGCATATGGACATCCAGTTTCCCCAGCACCATTTATCAAAGAGGTTATTCTTTCCTCAATGTGTGTTCTGGGAACCTATGTCAAAAATCAGTTGACTGTAAATATGTACATTTATTTCTGAGTTCTCTATTCTGTTTCACTGCCCTACATGTCTGTTTTTGTATCAATACCATGCTGTTTTTGTTACTACATATATCCTTGTAGTATATTTTGAAGTCGGGTAGTGTGATGCCTCCCATCAGGTAGTGTGATACCTCAGAATTTGGCTATTCTGATTCTTTTTTTGTTACCTACAAATATTAGAATTTTTTTCTATTTCTGTGAAGGATGTCATTGATATTTTGATAGAGATTGCATTGAATCTGTAGATTGCTGTCGTCATTTTAAGAATTTTAATTCTTCTTATCCATGAGCATGTAATATCTTTTAATTTGTGTATGTTCTCTTTAATTTCTTTAATTAGTGTTTTGTGATTTTCCATATACATATACATATGCATATATATCTGTTACATCTTTGGAGAAATAGATTTTTAGGTATTTCTGTTCTTTATAGCTATTGTAAATTGGAATTGCTTTCTTGATTTCTTTTTCAGATAGTTCATTATTGGTATGTAGAACATTACTGATATTTGTATCCTGCAACTTCACTGAATTCATTTATCAGTTCTAAAAGGTTTTTTTGGTGGAGGCTTTAGGTTTTTCTATATATAAGGTCATATTGTCAGCAAAGAGGGATAATATGACATCCTCTTTTTAAATTATGTTGCCTTTTATTTCTTTCTATTGCTGGATTTCTCTGGCAAGGATTTCCAGTAGTATGTTAAATAAGAGAGGTGAAAGTATGTATCTTTGACTTGTTTTAGGTCTTAAAGGAAAGGCTTTCAGCTTCTCCACATTCAGTTTGATGTTATCTGTGGGCTTGTCATATATGGTCTTTATTATGTTGAAGTATGTTTCTTCTATGTCTAATTTTTTGAGAGTTTTTAATGTGAAGGGATGTTGGCTTTTATAAAATGCATTTTCACCATCAATTGAAATGATCAAATCATTTTTGTCCTTCATTCTCTTGATGTGATATATCACATATATTGATGTGCATATGTTGAAACATTCTGGCATCCCTGGTATACATCTCACTTGATCATGGTGTATTATCTTTTTGATATGCTGTTGGATTAGATTAGCTAGTATTTGGTTGAGGATTTTTGTGTCTCTGTTCATCAGTGACAGTGGTCTGTAGTTTTCTTCTTTTGCTATATCCTTGTGTGTTTTTGGTACAAGAGTAATAATGGCTTTGTAGAATGAGTTAGGAAGAATTTACTGCTATTAAGTTTTTTAAAATGTTGGTTTGAGAAAAATTATTCTATAAGTTTTGTAGAATTAAGCAGTATAGTCATCCAGTTTTGGGAACTTGTTGGGAGACTTTTGATTACTAATTTGCCATCGTTACTCATTGTTCTGTTCCGGTTCTCTAGTTCTTCCTAGTTCAATCTTGGTTGGTTGTGTGTGTCTAGAAATTTAGCCATTTCTTTTGGGTTTCCAACTTTGGTAGCATATAGTTGTTTATAATTAGTCTCTTAGGATCCTTTGTCTTTCTGTAGCATCAGTTTGAATGTCTCCTTTCTGAACTCTGATTTTATAGATTTGAGTCTGCTCTCTTTTTCTTACTATAGCTAGAGATTTGTTGATTTTTAAAATCTTTTAAAAAACCCAATTCTTTGTTTTGTTGATCTTTTGTGTTTTTTTAACCTCTATTTTGTTTATTTCTGTTCTGATCTTTATTTCTTTCCTTCTACTAATTTTGGATTTAGTTTGTCCTTATCTTTGTAATTTCTTGAGGTACATTGTTAGGTAGTTTAAGATCTTTTTACTTCTTTGATGCAAGTGTTTATTGCCATAAACTTCCATCTTATCACTGCTTTTGGTATATCCTGTGGGTTTTGGTATGTTGTGTTTCCATTTTCATTACCTTCAAGACATGTTTTTTCTTAATTTCTTCATTGACTCAGTGGTCATTTAAAGCATGTCATTTAATTTTTATGTATTTCTATAGTTTCTAAGATTCCTCTTGTTATTGATTTCTGGTTGTATTCCACTGTGGTCTAAGAAGGTTCTTGATACGATTTTGATTAAAAAAGTTTTTTGAGACTTGTTATTTGGCCTAACATATAGTCTATTCTGATGAAGGTTACATGTGCTGATGAGGTGTACATGTATTCTGCCACTCTTGGATATGTCTATAAATGTCTGTTAGGTTCATTTGGTCTAAAGTGCAACTTAAATCCAGGGTTTCCTGGTTGATTTTCTGTCTAGATTATCTGCCCATTGCTAAAACTAGGATGTTGAAGTCCCCAAACATTATTGTATTGAAGTCTATCTCCCCCTTTAGATAGAATATTTGACTTATATAGCTGGGTGCTCTAGTGTTGGGTGCATATATATTTAAAATTGTTATATATTCTTGCTGAATTGATCCCTTCATCATCATATAATGACCTCCTTTGTCTCTTTTTACTTTTTCAAAATTTAAAGTCTGTTTCATCTACTGTAAGTGTAGCTACTCCTTTTCACTTTTGGTTTCCATTTGCATGGAATATATTTTTCCATCCTTTCACTTTCAGTCTATATGTGAGTCCTTATTGATGAATGTGAGTTTCTTATAAGCAGCAAATAGTTGGGTCCCCCCTTTTTTGTTTTCTATCCAGGTCAGTCCATATCTTTTAAATGAGGAATTTAATTCATTTATATTCAAGGTTATTACTGATAGATGTGAACTTATGCTTGTCATTTTGTTGTTTTCTAGTTGGTTTATATATCCTTTGTTCCTTTCTTTCTCTCTTATTATCATTGCTGTTTGGTGATTTTCTGTAGTTATAGCATGAGTCCTCCCTCTTTCTTATTTGTGTCTGCTCTACCAGTGAGTTTTATACTTCTGTGTGTTTTCATGATGGTAGATTTTGTCTCTTCACTTTTAGATGTAGGACTCCCTTAAACATTTATCTAGGACCAATCTAGTACTGATGAATTCCCTCAGTTTTTGCTTTTCTTTCAAAAACTTTATTTCTTCATTTTTGAAGGATAGTTTTAGTAAATATTGCATTCTTGGTTGACAGTTTGTTTCTTCTTTTAGCACTTTGGATATATCATCCTATTCTCTCCTGGCCTGTAAGTTTTCTGCAGAGAAAGCCACTGTTAGTCTCATGGGGATTCCTTTATATGTGATGTGACACTTTTCTCTTGTACTTTTCAGAATTCCCTCTTTGTTTTTGACTTTTTACTCTGACTATACAGTGCCCTGGAGAGGATCTTCTTAAGTTGAATCTATTTAGGAATCTTTGTGTTCCCCATGACTGGATGTTTTATCTCTTGCAAGACTTGGAAAGTTTCCATTAATACTTTGGTGATAGGCTTTCTGTGTCTTTGACCATCTCTCATTCTGCTACAACACCCCAAAATTCAAATTTTGGTGGCTTTATAGTGACCCATATGTCACACAGTCCTTATCAATTATTATTCTTAATTTTTTTCTTTTTTGTTTGAGTTATTTCAAAGGATCTTCTTCAAGTTCTGAAATTCTTTCTTCTGCTTGATGTAATCTATTGTTGAAGCTCTTGATTGTATCCTTTATTTCATTGTATTGTTCAGTTCCAGGATTCCTGTTTAGTTCTTCTTTATGGCATGGGTCTCTTCATTAAGTTGCTTTTTTAAGATCATGAATTTTTTTGTTTGTTTTTTGAGACAGAGTCTCGCTCTGTCACCTAGGCTGGAGTGCAGTGGTATGATCTCAGCTTACTGCAACCTCCATCTCCTAGGTTCAGGTGATTCTCCTACCTCAGCCTCCTGGGTAGCTTGGATTACAGGGGCACACGACCACATCTGGCTAATTTTTATAATTTTAGTAGAGATAGGGTTTCACCATGTTGATCAGCCTGGTCTCGAACTCCTGACCTTGTGGTCTGCCCACCTAGGCTTCCCAAAGTGCTAGGATTATAGGTGTGAGCCACCGTGCCCAGCCAAATTGTTTTCTGATTTGTTTTTATTATTTACCTGTGCTCTGTTGTGTCTCACTGAGATTCTTTAATATAATTTTCAATCATTTTTCAGGCATTTCATATATTTCCTTTTTTTTTGTCAAAATATGTTGCTGGAAAATTACTGTGTTGCTTTGGATGCATCATGTTTTCTTGCTTCTTCATGTTCTTGTATCTTTACATTGATACCTGCACATTTGGTGTAACAGTTACTTCTTTCAATTCTGTAGATTGGCTTTTGTAGGAAAAGACATTTTCCTATACATATATCTATAGTGTTAGTTGGGTACCGTGCTTTAGCTTTGATTCTGGGTGGGCATGGTAGTGTAGTCTCCATATTATTTCTTTGGCTATAAAAAGCATTAGTGGTGTCTGTGAGTTCCTTGGTGGCTGTGATTGTTAAGGGAGGCTGTAATGAGGCTTTGCTGGGCACAAGGATGCCAGGTAGTCCAGTCCTCTGGCACTAGTGCCGGTGGTGGTGGACCAAGCATGCCGGTCCTTGGGCCCTAGGTGGCATATGTGAGCAGTGGTAATAGTGAGTCTAGGATGGCTGATCCTTGGCCCTCCAGGAAACTTGGCTGGGTGCCAGCAGTGGCAGCAATGAGGCCACACATCTGAATATCATTATTATGGGAGTCAGGTTTCAACATATGAATTTTGGAGGGACACAAACATTCAGAGTATAGTATTCCCATTTCGTAAGTTGTCTCTTCACTCTGTTGTTTGCTTTGCTGTACAGAAGCTTTTTCGTTTGATATAATCCAATTTGTATATTTTCACTTTTTTTCCCTGTGTTTTTAAGGTCATATCAAAAAAATTATTAATGTCATGGAGCTTTTACCCCATGTTTTCTTCTGGTAGCTGTACAGTTTAAGACTTTCATCCATTTTGAGTTGACTTTTGTGTGATGGGAGATAAGCGTCTTAATTTCACTCTTCTGCATGTGAATATCTGGTTCAGCAACACCATTTATTGAAGAGACTGTCTTTCCTCACCTTGGCACTTTTATCAAAACTCAATTGACCATACAAGTGTGGATTTATTTTTGAGTTATTTTAAGCTGATAAGAACTTTTAATTTGATCACATAAAAGAACTCAACACATTTCCTACACCTGCAACAAAGTTTATGTTTTAGATGTCACAATTTATATCTCCTTATATTGCATTTCTCTTATCAAATTATTGTAGCTATTATTAATAGTTTTTTCTGTAAACCTTCATACTAAAGGTATAAGTAATTTAACCACCACCATTACAGTATTAGAGTATACTGATTTTGACAGTGTAATTACTTTGAACCAGTGAGTTTTATACTTTCATATGTTTTCATTTTACTAATCAGGATCCTTTTCTTTCAGCTTAAAGAGGTAAAAGACATTTCTTGTAAGATAGGCTGGTGTTACAGCTTTTGTTTGTCTGGAAAAGTATTTATCTCTTCTTCGTTTCTGAAGGACAGTTTTGCTGGGTAAATTAACCTTATTTGGCAGATTTTTTTTCCTTTAGCACTAGAGATATATCATTACACTCTCTCCTAGCCTGTAAGGTTTCTGCTGAGAAATTTACTACTACACATATTGATATGTGATTTACTTATTTCCTCTTATTGCGTTCAGGATCCTCTCTTTTGTTATTGATTTTTGACAACTTGATTAACAATATGTCTTGTTATATTCTTGTTTGAATCTGATTGAAGACTTATGGTTTGAATATTTGTCTCCTCTAAAACTCATGTGGAAATTTAATGTGAAATGTGGCCATACTGAGAGGTGGGGTGTTTAAGAGGTGTTTGGGTTATTAGAGTTCTCCCTTCACGGATGGATCAATTCATTCATGGATTAATGAATAAATGAGTTAATGGGTTATCATGGGAGGAAAACTAGTGGCTTTACAAGAAGAGAGACCTGAGCTAGCATGTTAGCATACTCAGTCCTCTTGCCATGTGATGCCCCGTACCAACTTCAGACTGTAAAAAGTCTCCATTAGCAAGAAAACTCTCACTAGATGTGTTCCCTCACCCTTGGACTTCTCAGCCTGCAGAATTGTAAGAAATAAATTCCTTCTTATTATAAATTACCCAGTTCCAGACTGTTATGAGAAAAAAAAAATTAAATAAACTTTGGACTTACTGTACTTGAATATTTTTATATTTTCCAAGATTTGGAATGTTTTCTGTGTGGAGGGCAGTCTAGAGCCTAGAGCCACAGGAGCCATCTTGGCCTTGAAGCAGGCCTGGAGCCTGAATCTGTGGGGCTGGCCTGGTGGCAGGGCAGGCCTGGAAATTAAGTCAACCATGCAAGCCTGGTACCTGGGGCTGCAAGATTCAGCCTGGTGCTAGGGTGGGTCTGGGGTCTGGGCCTATGGGGGCTTCTTTGGCACTGGGTTTAACTGAAGAAGGCTAGTGTTGCGGTCTGAGGCCAAGTCACTGTTAATGCAATTTAAAGACAACTGTGACGATTTCTCTGATTTGTTTTTGACAAATTTGTTTATGTTCTAAACATAGTGGCATTTTTATTCTTTCTACAAATGTAGGTAATAAAATTATTGATTTCATTTAGACAACAGCTCACACCTCTACCCACCACCACCATCAAAGCAAATAAAATGGAAAGCTTGGTAGACTAGACTCAAGTTTAAAGCACCAAAAGTAAAAATAAAATCACACTTAACACTCATTTTAGGAGATGAAAGGTTTACTTAGAAATTGCAAACATTTAGCAAAGGTAAGACAAACACTATTTTCCATATTCTACAGAAATACAATAATTTATAGCTGGCTTGGTACGTGGTCACATAAGAACAAATCTAATGGAAAAAAGAATATTTCATTCTACTTTTCTGTCACTTATTACAATGTAATAAGTGCCAGTAAGTCCTGGAAGACAGCTGTATAGGAAGGTTAGACTCCTAGGGCTGTTTGTTAATATACATTATTATATTGTAAGAATATAAAAACAAAATAGGTAAGATATTCAATTAACATGCAATTTAAGCTATATTATTTTGAAGAAACAGGACAAAATAGTGAATACAACTTAAAAATTTGTTAATAATGTGTTATAATCAGTATATCACGATATTTTACATGGTATGGAATTATTCCTCCTTAATGCTTGGCAAATTGGAACAGGTTGATCCTACTTCTATAGCATATTAAAATAAAGATGAAGGAAAACAAGTAGATAATTCTATTCGATGCTTTTCTAAATATTCTGAATTTTAAAGTACCATAATTTTATGCCTACCTTGCCATCTCCAAAGTTAAAATAAAGTCATACATTGTACTCTATGAATCTGTACTGTCCATCATAGTAGCCCTTAGCCATATGTGACTATTGAGCACTTAAAATGTGGCCAGTCAGAATTGACATGTGCTGTGATTGCAAAATACACTCAAATCTAAGACTTAGTATGGAAGAAAAAGAAGATGTTTCATTAATAATCTTTTATACTGATTACATGTTGAAATGGTATTTTTAATATACTGGGTTAAATATGTTGTTAAAATTAATTTTGCTTGTTTCTTTTTTTAATATGGCTACTGGAAAACTTAAAATTATGTTATGGTTCACATTATATATCTATTGAACAGTGTGAATATAGATAATCTATAGTCATTACATTACCTTAGATTTAGCACCATACTTTAAGCACTCTGGGGTACTAATTCAAAAACCCAGAAACCCATAAGCACACTCTGCATATAAATTATTGCAAAATTAATTCTTATCTCTCTGCAAGATATGCATTTTAAGTGTAAAAAGAATTCACAGCATATTTAATCCTTAACAAATGTCAATTAGTATATGGTGACAGCTAAAGGACTTCAATGTAGACTGTTGGAAAAATAGATCAAGAAACATAGCAGTGCAACAAAGGGAAGACAATTAGTATCCTCAGTAAAATAAGTTAGCCAAACTTATCTTTAATGCCCAGGCCTGACCTTGCACCACAGATTATATATGTAACTTTTCCATTTAAACATAAACTATAAGAAAATCTTAAAACAATATTGATGGCAGCTTAAATCTTCAAGCAATGTAAAATTAACAGGCATGATGAATTCTAATAGCAGAAAATAGTATCTGAGAACTTTCTTTTAAATAAAAGCTCCTCCATGTTAAATTATGCAACTGACTAGTGTCCAACAAATTTGGGTAAAAAAAAATTAGATGCTATTAAAAAATCATAACTGGCTTTTGATTTTTTTCTTCCTCTCCTTTTTTAAGCTTTTGTGGTGTATAAATATTTGGCATACTTATACCTCATCTTTTATTTTTTCCAACTCAAATATAGTAAGTTAATCTAGAATGCATTCCATTATTTTCCTAAAAATAACATACATCAAAATACAACACTGACAGTGGTCACCTCAGTCAGCAGCCAGCATCACAGTCATGCATCAAGAATGTCGCCAGGAGGCAATGCCTAATTACATTTGTACTGCACACTCTGTTCCTCACAACTCTGGTAGGAATGTTTGTGTTTTATAAAACTGCTTTATATTTTTAGATTAGGTAAACTCTGTCAAAAATGCTTTGAAAATTAACAGATGCTGAAACTACCGTATCATTTATAAAAAGTTTCCCCTCATGCTGAAGATGTTCTGAGAAAACAAGCAGATTATTGTAACTTCACATTTTACCATTACCACTCTTAGGACACTAGAAAGCAAGTAAGATTTAAGAAAAAATAAAAAGAACCTAAACCAGATGGTACTGGATATACCAATACAGATACTAATCACAGAAGACTACAGTAGTTCTCTCTAGAGTTCAGCCACCTGCTTATTAAGACATTTAATTACGTTTATTAATGTGCATTGTACAATACTACTTAAACTTTCACATCTCCTATCTTTCAACTATGCTTTGTATAAATAATACTTTTATTACATGTTACTAACTCCAGCCTAAATAAGCCTAATAAATCATGTCAGTTGATATAATTTTAAAATTCTACACATATATTACTCTACAAATATACTCCTTGGTGAAAAGATGTCAACATTCTTTCTGAAAGCTGTTTGATGTTAGATCAATCAGTGACTAAGTATTTATTGAACACCTACTATAACTGTACTCAGTCTATATTCATTCTTTAACCAATAAGAAAAAAATACCTGCTCCAAATGCAAGATGATATTTGCAAGGGAGGATAATATACGAACATTTCTAATAGAATGCTCTTTGAGTCAACATCTGGACATGTGAAATTGTATGACAAATAAACCCCAAATTTATTACCTATCACCTTATAAAGATAAATAAGCAATCTAAAGTATGCTGCATAGTCCTTTGAGGAAAGTGACTGCCATACATAAAATTAAGGCTGATTCCCTAAAGATATGAAAGAAAAGCCAGAATGTTATTGTTTATAAACCACTAAAGGCTTAATATAAACAGTTTACATAACTATCTGGTTAATTTGGGCAAATGAGCACTTGGGTTAGGTTTCTAACTTTGCTGGAAGGTGTTGGTCTAATCAAGAAAACTGCTTTAAATAGGAGCACTTTCAGCATGCATGAAAATAAAAATCCTTTGTAAATTTCACTTGCCTTGTGCATTTGAAACTAATGATGTATTCTTTGCAAAATGGTATATTTTCTCAAAGCTAAGAATATGGACAATGATACGACAGATAAGCTAGTTTTACGTTTCTAGCTTCTATCAACTCTGACTTGTTGAATTCCTACAATGTGCAAGGCATTATACAATGTGTTGAACATATATGGGGCCTACACATAAAAGGAAACTGAAGTCTTTGGAAGCAAAACAGTTGTCAATTTGAAAACCAATGGTAATCATTTTCCTCAACAGTATTTATAAAAGTTGAGAATTATGTCACTAAAACAAAATACAATCATCCCCACCTCTACCAAAGATGGAAATATAATACAGAAATCATTTCCAGAGGAGACACAAGAATGTTCATACTAGAGCCATAGGGACCAAAGCAGCAAGATGAACGAGGCAGTCACAGAATATCTACTAGCTACTGTACTGGTAATAGTTTATTAAAAAATACGATCTGTACTAAAATTTAAGAGCTAATAATATATTTAGCATATCTTTGCCTTTTCTTTTTTGCCACTGAATATAAAATTTGTCCTAAATTTACTAAATCTTCTATACCCTGAGGAATAACAACAGACTAATAAAAGTAATGTCAGGGTTAGCTTTCTGGACCATTCTATTGTCCAGTAAGAACAAATTATATATAGCTAATATTCTTGGAAGCACAAGGTTTCATCAGCAGACTGAACTACTGCCTTGTATTGTTCTTAGCAAAGAGTTTGGTTTTACAGTGTTAACATGGCCTGGTGAGAGTAGAGAAGTCAAAGTTGGGAGCCTGAGGTTTCCTCTCCCACCTGAGATCCACAACTGATACACTGGTTTTCTGTCTTCACCATGAACGTGGCATATTGCTGCCCTTTAGGAATATATTATTCAACAGTTCTCTGTAAAAGCACTTTGGAATCTTTAGCTATATATTTCTATGAAATTATAATGAACAATTATTTGCTATCTTGAAATATGGAATTCCTATCCTTCCCTTCTCCATATACAAACAGATAAAATGATACATTTAAAATTTCATTTAAGCATTTACTTCTTTTCCTCCAATATCTGAAAGAAAGCAAGTACTGCTTTTCTCCCTTTCAACTATATTACATTATGCCTGAATTTGAGAGGGAAGGAAGGCCCATAAGTAAGGCAAAGGATTCATTTAGGACAACATTCTGGCCTTTATTTTAGGGCACAGTGCCACTGTTTGAACGCAGGTTTCAGGCTAATCTTTAATTGTCCACATACCATCCTCTAAATGGGCTGCCTCCAACCCCCAAAACATTAGTTTCCAGAAAAAAAAAAAAACTGAATCTTGGTGCGGTGCTGAAAAATGCTAACTCATGAAATAATCAAAACATCCTGCCTGCTTTTATCAGTCTCTCACTATGGAGCCATGCCTAGTGATGGGAATAAATACAACAGTGGGCCACAATCAACTGTGTGATAGAACTTCCATCCTGTTTTCTTAAACATTAAATATAATCTTGCTCCCCCCAAAAAGTAAGAAAGGCACTCGAATTAACACAGTCTGTATAGTTATTTTTTAAAAGACACTATGTGACAATAAGGAATTCTAGGGGTTAACTTCCCAGGGCCTCCACACATCTCTCCATTAAATAGGAGCTTATTACAGACCATACCTAGGTGTGGGGAGGCAGCAATACGTAAAGTGCTAGGCTTTGCACAGTTCTATTTGAGAAATTTATTCAAGACAAAAAGTTCAGTTGTTATCATGTTCAAATTTTCTAGCATACTTTAAATATCTTTATGTTTCAAAATATAATTTTCTAGTAGCAAAATAATAGTTAGCTTAAAACAGCTTTTTGGAAAAAAAATCACGTTACTTCCCGTCATAACTAATTCTTTAGCATCTTCTATAACTCAGGGGAACTAAGGTAGGGATTATTAGACTGTTGTACAGTAGGTGGTATTTGCCATCTTGTGAAACTGACAATTTGTTTGCTACAATATTAAAAATTATTTTTACACACACATACGTGTGTGTGGCCCAACAAGCACAAATTGGCATGACCTGAACATACCTAAATGACATACAATCTACTAAGTATATGCTTTCCTACAAACTACTGCATAAAAATCCAAAAACTGTTGTTTCTACATCTTGCATCACATAAGCCCTTATTTGAAAATCTAAGTACTTTTACACACAACCTGTATACATTTAACCCTATTAATAATTAAGCCTTTAAGTGAGAACTGTACCATAGGAATAAGAAATACGACTGAAAGTCTGGGCCCAGAGTTTCTTAAGAGGTATTAAAATGCTAAAATCTAGAAAGGACAAAAGGGACATTAATATGTATCAAATCCCTAAGCTTAAAAAATGACTCACACAGACTTAAAAAATATCTGAAAGAGTCACAGTTCAAGTTACAGGGAAGAAAGGAGAAGCACAAAATGATGATATGTGCACAGGTACAGATCAGTAAGTCACTGAAATCAAAGAATTTCTTCAGATGACCAAAAGCCGTTCTGGCTCTGTATGCAGGATCTGTCCTCTAATATCACAAATGAACAGAAAGTGGTGTTCTTAATGCAAATGGGTTCTTTAGCTCTATAAATTTTTAACATATATTATAGTACAGTTAATTGACAATGGCAGAACTCTATTTTTTGGCTGGGATTTAACAAGTTTAAACAAGGCAATGAAATGAAGAAAAAAAAAGTCTAAATCAACTTATTCTATATGTGATAGCTCTTCCCAAGTACTACGAAGCTAGAAAGCATCATTCATTCACAATCCATTGCACTAATCCATCAATTTCTCAATCATCACTCATTCTATCACTCACAACCAATCTTTCTCTTCTTCTGTCGTTCATTAATTTAATAAATATTTAATGAGTCCTCAGAATGTGCAAAGCACAAGTAGAATCTGGAAAACACTATATTGCCAAAATAGGTACACTAAAGCACACTAAGGTACAAAAGGTGGGGTGAAGGTGGTGGTGGACAGTTATAGATCTTAATGCTTTTCGCTTCTCAGTAGTACTCTTAATCCACAGTACGGTACAATCACTGTTCTTCCAGTGAAAGTTTAATGAAATATGTGGCAATAAGCCATTTTTTCCTTTTAACAATTAAATAGTTATAGAAAAATAAGTGAAGACTAGCAAGTCCCAGAATATAGACAAATCCTTTCCACTACAAGAGCTCAAAGACATTATCATGCTACAGATAGTGGGTTTAAATGTTGACCACTTAGGGAAAAAACCAACCATATAGGGCAATATTAGGATTTTCTGTGAATGAACAATTAAAAAATGCAAACTCTAGAAATAAAGCAGCACACAAAAGTTACATACTAACAGTATCCTTTGGATATTTGTATTTTTGCTCTCTATTTAAAACTTTTAGGAAGAAACCAAGATATATTAAAGGATTGCACGGCTTCAGAAAAGAGTGGGTTAAGAGCCTTAGAAGATATGAAAATAGTTAACACCAAAGATGGTCAAGATAATCAGTGGAAGGTACACAAAGGCATGGAGCACTATAAAAATTTAGCTAATATTTTATAAGGTATTGTCTACACTCATTTCCTGATTTTTTTTTTTCACATTAAAGCATAAGAAGTCCTATTACTAAGAATGTGAAAAATAATTCTTAGGAAAAAAGGTAATACTGAGTGAGGCCAGAATTTGGCAACATATTTTAGTGGAATGGGCTGAATCACCCATGTCTTCTTTGTGTAGTTTGCCCCCAAACCCTCACAGGAGCTAAAAATCATAAACTTATGATTTTATCCATAGAGGTCTAGGTGGACCTTGAGGTATTTGATTCAAAATATGCTTTGTACACAAAGGGCCATGGAATTATATTCATAATTTTTTTAATCTAAATATAAAAGCTATAAAAAGGTAATTTTTGACTTGAGAGAAGAACAAATTCTGTCTACTGGGGCCAGGCTAGACAACTTTTCTGATGTTCTTAAGTCTCACTCACTTCAACAGTCTGCCACTCAACAGAATCATGATGCCCAAGTAAAGGACCTATTTCTTCTTCAAGGCAATGTATAAGTCCAGGCTTTCCATAACAGTGAGATAGAAGAGGTTTACCTTTCCTTACATCTTAATCTCCACTTTACAAATTATCTAGCAAGTAAAAAGAACAAGAAAAAGCATGGTTGTCACACTTATTTCTGCCACTATTACTCACATTCTGTGCAAAGATAGGACAACTGACAGCTTCCATCATTAGGGAAACTTTTAGAAGGGCTACTCTTGTTCATATTTCTGGTATATGCATGTATTTTAGATGAGGTATGAAATTCATTGCAAATAGGGAGTAGAAATCTTCAGAACATACCCCTGAAGTAAGAAAGGAAAGATACACAAAAATGACACAGAAAAGTGACAAAAAGTATGTAATGGATTGGTAAAACAGAAAGTATATGAAAAGAAGAAACGCAGACCATTTACAAAAGGGCAAATATAAGAAAGCAGACGTTACTTGGCCCATTCCCCACCCTCACCCCACCAACCTGAAAAACTCAGCCCTTGTTATTGAAAACATAAGCTACAGCTATAACGTGGATACTTTGGTACCTTATCCCTGATTAAGTTCAGTATCAAAGTGTTTTGTTTTTCACATACTATTCCTTCCCCTGGCATTTGCCAGTAAATTTTAATAGTCACTTCATGATAATTTTGTAGTTTCCATGATGTATCCTCAATAATTTAGATTTTTTAAAAGGAAGATTTTTATGGATATATTTATTTATATATTTCTCCCACTCTCATAAGTGAATTTGAAATTAAAAAGTGGTAATAGCTAAAAATGGCATTCCAAGTTTTCAGAAAAAAATCAATTTTATAAGGACTGATGTGTTTTGGTATATACCAAATTTGAGGCAAAAATAATCTATCAAAACTAGCAATAAAAATAATTTTCCTTTACTGCAATTACATAAACTCTTAGTTTATTTTTTTTTAAATAACCATTTTAAAAATGGATTACATTGGAAGCATTTTTTTCATATAAATTCCAATACTTCTGACTTTGGTAATTGAGTAGAACATGCTAGAGAAAGAGAACCAGTTTATATTTTTACACATTCACCCATCTAGTCATTTGATATTCAAAACAATTAAATCAAGTAATTCAACATTCATACCAACATTCTTAAGTTGAACTGCAACATAAATGTTTATTTTCAATTTGTTTTAGAGACAGGGTCTCAACTCTATTGCCCAGGCTGAGTATAGTGGTGCAATCATGGCTCACTATAGCCAGAAACACGGCTCAAGCAATCCTTCTACCCCAGCTTCCTGTGTAGCCTGGACCACAGGTGCATAGCACCATGCCTGGCTATTTTTTTTTTTTTTAACTTTTTGTAGAGATAAGTCTTGCTATGTTGCCTAGGTTGGTCTCAAAGTCCTGGGCTCAAGTGATCCTCCTGTCTTGGCCTTAAATTTTTAATTTTTAAGAGAATTTGCTTGCCTATACGGCAATTGGACTGAGGTGGGTAGAGGTGTGTGTGTGAACCAATCAGGAAAACCAAATGAGAAGCCCCATGTATAGAAATACAAAGGGTGAGAAGTTAAACAGAAAATTTAAGACTCTGTTTAGCAGGAAGAAATTATACAATTATTTTATCCCCACAGGAATGCCAGTTATTAACAAAATAAATACAATAAAAGATTTATTATGGACTTTTAACCTAAAGATGAAGAACATATGGTTAGCCAATAATAGTAAACAGTTCATGCAACTATGTAAATAATAAAGGAAAGCAATATTGCACTAAAAGGGGAACCTTGCAGGACTAATTCACCTCTTTCATTGACTCAAAGTAACCAGCCATTTCCTGTATGCATTGGCAAACCTGGCTTGCTCTACGTTCCGACAAGTCGACAATACTTGATCAATGAACCTGTGCTCCATTTCTAGGCCTAGGGAGTCTGGAGCTGGTGTCCGCTTCAGGCGTTTGGTTTCCTGGGAGTAGCCTTGCTTGCTAGAGTCATTCAGTCCATCTACTTCCATCACCTGAGACAGTTGGGAGCCTGCTGGGATAAGGTGCAAGTCACTCAAAGTCCCCCCAGGGCTGTCTGCAGGTGACAACTGGGTCATGCTGTGAGGAAACCTACCATTTAAGTGATGCTGAAGGTAGAAAATATGCCGCCTGTGACAGAGAGGGGAAGGAAGAGAATAAAGAAAATCGCATTACGAAGTCAAGCATTTCAGGAAAAAAAGTTTGCAATTTCAAAACATACAGTATTCAGTTCACTGCCCCCTTCATAACCAAATTATATAGGGAAGGAGGAAAACCAGTAGAGATGATGTTTCAGGGTATTTGGACAAAGAAAGCCTCACGACCCCAGCTTACTGGTTTGCGAGAAAGAATACGATCCTAAGGTTTTTCATAAGCGTTTACTGAGATGGAAATGACTTGGAGACGGTACTCTCTGATAAAACTAGAAACATGTGATAGTCCAATTTCTGCTATAAATTATAAATAAAAAACAAAACAAAAACTAACCTCGTTGATAGCCTAGAAGATAAGTGATTCAAAAATAAGCCAATTGAACAGTTCCTTTAGAGGCTTAGTCAGTGGCCTCTATCAAATAATAAAAATAACATATCTGTTGTAGTTGGTCTTACTCCCCAAAAATCAACTGAACTTTACCCTAAATCCATTACCAGCTACAGTTTTAAACATCCACATGCACTGGGGATGTGCTGGGTTCTGAGTAAAACATGTTAAAAGACACAGTTCCTGTTCTCTCTCTAAGGAGAGAGAGCAATGCTCTTGCCCTTAGATCCACCTAGAATTGTTTGCTAAAAACGAAAATTGCCCTCGAGAGCCTGACGCAGGAGAATCCCTTGAATCCAGGAGGTGGAGGCTGCAGGGAGATGAGATTGTGCCATTGCACTCCAGCCTGGGTGACAGAGCGAGACTCCATTTTCTTAAAAAATGAAGATTTCCATGCCTTGCATCCAAAAATTTCAATTAAGTGGGGGCACATCTATGTACAATGAACTGTGTAAGTTCCAGGTTGTTTGTTATATCTCATCATTCATATTAGCAACTCTAAGCCCTTAAAAGAATTTCATTCATTTTCCCTGCATATTCTGAAGTAGACAGGGAGCACATAATGTACCAGTTTTACAGGGGGTAAAACTTAAAGGCTAGATAAGCTGCCTAATTGCAACGAGTCAGCAGCAGAAAACTGGCCTATGTAATACAGGCATACCTAGTTTATACTATGCTTTGCTCTTATGTGCTTTGCAGACATTGTATTTTTTAAACTGAAGGTTTGGCAATCTTGTGTCAAGCAAGTCTATCAGCACAATTTCTCCAACAAAATGTGCTCACTTTGTGACTGTGTCACATTTTGGTAATATTCCTAATATTTCAACATTTTTCATGATTATTAAATCTGTTATGTGTTACCAATATTATGCGATCAGTGATCTTTGATGTTACTACTATAACTATTTTGGGGTGTCACAAACCACACACATATAAAATTATAAACTGAATCAATAAATGCTGTATGTGTTCTGACTGCTCCACCAACCAGCTCTTCCCTGATTTCTCTCCCTTACCCCAGGCCTCCCTATTCCCTCAGACACAATATTGAAATTAGGCCAATCAATAACCCTACAAGAGCCTCTAAGTGTTTAAGTGAAAGGAAGAGTCACACGTCTCTCACTTTAAATCAAAAGCTAGAAATGATTAAGCTAAGTGAGAAAGGCATGTCCAAAGCTGAGACAGGCTGAAAGCTAGGCCTCTTGTGCCAGTTAGCCAAGTTGTCAATGCAAAGGAAAGTGATTGAAGGAAATTAAAAGGGCTACCCCAGTGAAGATACAAATGATAAGAAACGAAACACAGCCTTACTGCTGATAGGGAGAATGTTTTAGTGTTCTGGATGGAAGAGCAAATCAGCCATAACATTCCTTAAGCCAAAGCTTAATTTAGACTAAGGCTCTAATGCTCTTTAATTCTATGAGGACTGACAGAGGTGAAGAAGCTGGAGAAGAAGACTTTGAAATTAGCAGAGATTGGATCATGAGGTTTAAGGAAAGAAGCCATCTCTATAACATAAAAGTACAAAGTAGCAAATACTGATGTAGAAGCTGCAGCAAGGTATCCAGAAGACCTGGTTAAGTTCACTGATGAAGGCAGCTTTTCAATGTAGATGAAATACCCTTCTATTGGAGGATGCCATCTAGGACTTTCATAGCTAGAGAGAAATCCATGCCTACCTTCAAAGCTTCAAAGGACAGTCTGACTCTCAGTAGGTGCCAGTGTAGCTGGTGACTTTAAGTTGAAGCCAAGGCTCATTTACCATTCCAAAAATCTTAAGAATTATGCTAAGTCTACTCTGCCTGTGTTCTACCAACGGAACAACAAAGCCTGGATGAAAGGACATATGTTGACAGCATATCCATTTAAGAATGAGTAACTGAATATTTTGAGCTCACTGCTTGCGCAGATAAAAGGAGTGCTTTCAAAATATGACTGTTCATTAACTATGCACCTAGTCATGTGAGATCTCTGATTGAGATGTACAAAAAGATTCATGTTGCTTTCATGACTGCCAACACAGCGTTCATTCTGTAACCCATGGATCAAGGAAGAACTTCAACTTGCAAGTCTTGCTAAGAAATATATTTCATAAGGCTATAGCTACCACACATAGTGATTGCTCTGATGTATCTGGACAAGGTAAATTGAAAACCTTCTGAAAAGGGTTCACCATTTTAGATGCCATGAAGGTTTGTGATCCATGGGAGAAAGTCAAATATTGACATGAACAAAACTTTGGGAGAAGGTGATTCTAACCCTCATGGATGACTTTGGGGAACTCAAGACTTCAGTGGAGTAAGTCACTGCAAATGTAATGGAAATTGTAAGAGAACTAGATTTAGAAGTGGAGCCTGAAGATGTGGCTGAAGTGCTACAATCTCATCATAAAACTTGAATGGATGAGGAGTTGCTTTTTACGGATGAGCCAAAAAAAAAAAAAAGTGGTTTCTTGAGATAGAATTTACTCTGGTGAAGATGCTGTGCACATTGTTGAAATGACAACAAAGGGTTTAAAATATGACATAAACTTAGTTGATAAAGCAGCAGCAAGGTTTGAGAGGACTTCAATTTTGAAAGAAGTTCTACTGTGGGAAAAAACGCTGTCAAACAACATCACAGACTACAGAGAAATCTTTCATGAAAGGAAGAGTCAAACTTCATTGCGATCTTATTTTAGGAAATTGCCACAGCCAGCCCAGACTTCAGCAACCACCACCGTGATCAATCAGCAGTCATCAACATTGACGCCAGATCCTTCACCAGCAACAGACTGCAACTTGCCGAAGGGTCAGATGATCGTTAGCATTTTTTAGCAATCTAGTAGCTTAATTAAGATATGTACTTTTTTAAAGACATAATGCTACTATACACTTCTTAGACTATAGTGTAATGTAAAAGTAACTTTTATATGTACTGGAAAACAAAAACAAAATGTGTGTCTCATTTTATTGCTATATTCACTTTATTGCAGTGGTCTGGAACTGAACCTGTGATATCTCTGAAGTATGCCAATAGCTTAAAAGACCTATCTTCTCTCTTGAAAATGTGAAATAGGAGTGTCTTAGTTTTAAGAGAAAAAAAGAATTCTCTACTAATGAAGGTGCCAAAGAGGGGAGATGATCTTCTATGTTCTGAATATATTTAGTAAGGAAAAGCAGATAACAAGGTCTCCTCAAATAAACCTACCAGACAGACTAGACTGGAGAAAGAGAGAAAATCTCAATAACTTTAGAAATACGCAATTTTAAAGAATACCTGCCTCCTTGCTGACTAGCACAGGCAAGTCTTTCATTTACAAATACAATGCTATGGCCTAAAGTAGAATGTATTTATGAAGATGAAGATGCCTCCAAATAAAGGAAGATCCAAAATAAATGAAGCTGGAAAGGTGGGTCACACACCTGAGCTTTCTTCTAACATACTATCAAATGTACTCACAACTCAACAGGTTGCTAACCCTTTTTCACTCTTTCCTACCAGACTTTCCCCTCTCTCAAAGATAAATTCTTTTAACACTTTAAACAAAAAGTGTCAAGAGATTATACTCCAGGTAAGTTAATTTGCAGACCATCAGGGCTGAAAAAATGATAAAGCATGCCTTATTCTCAGGGTCTAAACAAATCTCAATCCTGACTGTGTATCAAAATTATGTATTTTTTTCAAAAAAAAAAAAAAAAAAGGGCTGGGTGTGGTGGCTCATGTCTGTAATCCCAGCACTTTGGGAGGCTGAGGTGGGCGGATCACCTGAGGTCAGGAGTTAAAGACCAGCCTGGTCAACATGGTGAAACCCCGTCTCTACTGAAAATACAAAAATTAGCTGGGATTGGTGGTGTGCACCCGTAATCCCAGCTACTGGGAAGGCTGAGGCAGGAGAATCGCTTGAACCTGGAAGGCAGAGGTTGCAGCAAGCCAAGATCGCGCTATGGCACTCCAGCCTGGACAACAAGAGTGAAACTCTGTATCAAAAAAAAAAAAAAAAAGAGAGAGATAGCAGCAATCCATCCTAGATATACTAAATATTAGTATCTCCAAGAAAGGAGTCCAAAAACTTTTGATTCTGTTTTATTTTGGAACTAACACAGGTTATTCCGTTGCACAGTCAAGGTTGAATACCGCCATCCTAAGCTGCAGGCAGAGATCCACATGAGGAATCTCATATTAATGATGATGATGATGATGATATGGTAACACGAAACTTCTTATATTCACTCAGGCAAAGCTCCACAATCAGATGACTATGTTTACCCAGTAGGCAGGAATCAGGTGTCACTAATACCTTCTGCAGCTCTTATAAGGACATGCACAGTTTTATGCAGGAAATAAGATTTTCCCTTTTCTTACCTATGACACCAAAGGGTTTCATGTCCTGGGTAGGAATCAATAAGATCAGTGCTGAATTCAACTTCTTCTTCTAGAAGATGGGGAAGATTAATCCTTGGTTCCTCTGTAGAAGCTGCTGCTTCTTCATCTTTTGGAAGAACTGGGGCTGGCTCACTTCTCAAACAGTTTTGCTCCATCACAGAACTGTCTATCACAGTTTGGCTAATCAAAGACTTTAGCAAAAACTGGCGGTAGTGAAATCCACTGTGGTCTGAAACGTGCATAGATGCCCAATGCTTAGTAGAAGACAGTTCATCAAGAAGAATCTTGTAAGAACAAAAAAAAGGATAGTAAGAAGAAGAGTTCCCAAAGGTTTTTCTTTCTCCCTTATTGCCTCTGATTTCTCCTTAATTTGTTCCTTTTTTGACAAGATCATTCTTACCAATATTTTGTACACAATGTCTGGAACAGTGTTGTCACTTACTGGAAGCTTAATACATGCAAATTTTCTCTTTCCCGTATAACAGTGACAGTGTTTTTTGTTTGTTTTAAAGACCAAAAAATTTAAGGACTCATTTGTCATCCTTTCCCTAGACCTTGACTACTCATATTCTGATTGGTACACACAGAGAAGTAAAGTCAAATTCTAAAATAATGATGACCATTAGGGTATTCACTTAAAAGTAATGCTGACGTAAAAGGGAACATATAAACTCAGATTACTTTGATATAAACTTTATTTTACATTCAATAAATTTGTATAATATCTAACTTATTATCTGTTCAACAACAGGCTCAGTGAAATTATTTGTTCTTCACTGTAAGTGCCATGAGGGCAGAGACCATGTTTCTCTTGTTCACTACTTAATTCTAAGGGATTAGTACAAAAACATGATGCACTAATAAGATTTTTCAAGAGATCATGACTTTAACTATTTGTCTCAAACTCATTTAACATTAGTAATAAAAGGGTTTTAAAATAAGTGAAATAAAATTCAGCAGTAAATTATTTAAATCTTTGTGATACCAATATCTTACAAACTAAAGAATTTCAAATGAAACGTTTTTTTAAAAAGCAGCACTTATGCAAAAATTATTTGAGAGTGTCTTGGACAGGTAGCAAACATAAATCAGTGAAAGGTGTATCAAGGGCCTACCATGTTCCATCAGAGGATTTTCAGACCAGCTAAGGAAAAAAGACACACATTTGTGAACAGTTAACAATATAGACAGCATAATGCTGAATGACACCTTTACCTGATTGTCAAGGGTCCCAGGCAAATGCCTTCTCCTAAACCATGATCTTTTTTCCATTTCTTACACACTTTTCTTCCCCAGGAATCTTTCCCTCTTCTGAATCCCCATAGTACTTGTGTGTTCCATCACATTTATTAAAGAATTTTCAGTGCATCTCTTCATTTCCATTAAACTCATGAGTGAGTGCTTTAAGGTATTTATTCATTCCTAATTGATACTTCAATCCCTCTACACCTACTGGCATCAGAGTGGATACGTAAGTGTTTTATGAAATGAATGAATTAACAATTTAATAAATAAGGTGAATAGTACAAAGGAGTAAGACTATTTCCAGACAAGATGGTCAAGTTGTATCAGTGGCATGTTTTAAACATCTCCTTTAAGTTCCAATGAGTTTATTCAGCCATCTAAATTTATTCCAGAGGCTATAGCTGGCAAGCCTCTGAGAAATGGAAAACAATATCTTTATTTGATTTTAAAAGGTAAGCAAAAATTAGCACCAGATAAACTCCTACCTGAAATAAAAATTAATCTTACGTTTATGACATTTTTGAAAAATAAACCTGTAAAACATTCTGGCTATAATATAGCAGCTTTTTTATTTTGGCATGGCTTCTTAATATGGATTAAAAAGAGTATTCTACTTGTTTAAAATGAACTTATATAATATAAAAAAAAAATTTAGATTATTTCTTACTGGATATTCCCATGTATAAAATTTTAATTTATTATTTAATTTTGAGGCAAAAATGGCACGCGCATATATATATGTGTCATATACATATATGTCATATATATGTGTCATATATATATATGTCATATATATATGTGTCATATATATGTGTCATATATATATATATATATATATATATATATGATGTTCTGGATGGGCGTGGTGGCTCATGCCTGTAATCTCAGCACTTTGGGAGGCCAAGGCAGGCAGATCACCTGAGGTCAGGAGTTGGAGACCAGCCTGACCAACATGGTGAAACCCCGTCTCTACTAAAAATACAAAAACTAGCCGGGCATGGTGGCACACACCTGTAGTTTCAGCTACTAGGAAGGCTGAGGCAGGAGAATTGCTCAAACCCTGGAGGTAGAGGTTGCAGTGAGCCAAGATCGGTCCACTGTACTCCAGCTTGGGTGACAGAGCGAGACTCCATCTCAAAAAAGAAAAAAAAAAGATTTTCAACAAAATCAATTTCTTAAAAAAAATCTTAGGCTTTTAAAGAGAAAATCCATTATATTCTTTTTTCTAAGAGATAAAGATGCATACTAAATGAAAGAAGAAACTTTAACTGGAATTTCAGGGCATTTTCTTCTTAGAATAAAAAGATATAAAGATATAGGCAATGATTTTTTTAAAAAAGACAGCAATTACTTTTAAGTGATCCAATTAACATTTAAGTGATCTAAAGATACTATATAAAGTTATGGCTTTAATGTACAGTACTAATGGGATAAATGACCTTTAAATGATATACCTTAAATATCCTTCTTTTCCAACGTCCATATGAAAACATGAGGAAGTGAATAAATAAACTACAAGAAAACTGCAGATGCAAGGCTATGAAATAGAGGGATAATGTGTTAAAAATGAAAGACTACTGAAAATACATATGCCATCAGTCCTGTAAACTTTTAAAAATAACATTTGGGTTTTCTTCTGATTATAAAAGTGATACAAAATGATCACTATAGAAAATTCCAATAATACAGAAAAATATGAAAAAGCAAACAAAAATCATCCACTACTTGTTGACCAGAGATTACTACTTGCAACATTCTGGCATAAAACAAATCTTTCAGGTTTTTTTCTATGTATGCACATGCACAGAGTTTATTTTTAACAAAAATTTGGGATATTCTTTTGTACTAATTTTATTCCATTTCAATGATAAATACATTCCCATGGCATTAAATATTATTCTATAATATATTTTTTAACTCATATTTCACCCTCGAGATTATCAGAATTTAACCATTCCTGTGTTTGTCTGTACTCTTGTGTAAGTAACACTCACATATAAATCTATATACATATCTAATTATTTAGGAGAAATTTCTAGAAATATACTTGCTGGGACAAAGTAAAAACTTTATAAGGTTCTTGATATATACTGTCAAAGTGCCAAAAGGCTGTATAATTTATATTCCTATTGGAAGTACATGTTAATGCTTATTTCCCAAATTCATTATCAATACTTTAATCGTCATTAATTTAATAAGTGAAGAATTACATTTCATTTGAATTTATATTTCCTTAATTATCATTAAGGCTAAGTATCTTTTCTTATTTGATTACTTTTGTTTCTTCATTTATGAACTGCCTATTTTGCCTAATTCTCTATTACGAATTGTCTAATTTGCTATTTATGTTAGTCATTATTTTTCTTATGAGTTTGAAAGAGATCTTTACATATTAAAGATATTAAGTCTCTATTTGTCATATGTGTTGTAAGTATTATTTTCAGTATATTACTGCAACTGATTTTTTATTCTTTAAGATTTGGAGTCAGACAAAATTCTTTTTCCTTCTTTTTTCCCTCAGGTCTATTGAAGTATAAATGACAAATTAAAATTGTGTGTGTGTGTGTGTGTGTGTGTGTGTAAGACATATGTTTTTATGTATACAATGTGAAATGATTACCACAATCAAGTGAATTAATATATCCATCACCTCGCATAGGTATTTTCTTTTTTTGTGATAAGAACATTTAAGATAATGCTTTTAGAAATCTTTAGGTATACATTACTATTAAGAGTAATTACCATGTTCTACAATTAGACCTCCAGAACTTATTTATCGTAACTGAAACTATCCTTTAACCAGCAACTCCCTATTCCCCACCATAACCCATACTCCTGCAATCACCATCCTACTCTCTACTTCTGTGAGCTCAGCTTGTTTAGACTCCACATACAAGTGAGACCATGAAATATTTATCCTTCTGTGCCTGGTGTATTTCACTTAGCATAATGTCTCCCAGGTCTCCTTTTCCTTCATAGAGGTTTTTATTCCATTTAAAGTTCAATTTAGTATTTAAGACTAAAAAAAAAAAAATAACTTTCTATTTTCTAAAAAGTTAATTATACCAGCATCAAAAATTGAACAAGAAATCCATTCTCTAATTATGTGAAATACCACATTCATCATTAATGAATGATGTACATATCATGTATTGGAATTTGTTTCTGGACTTTATATTCTGTTCCATTACTGAATCTATTTTTGAAATAGTATCACAATTTTAATTACTCCATCTTATTAAACATTTAAGTATCTAACGGTAGAGTGTTCCTGATTGTTTTTCCCAACAATTTCTTAGCTATTCTTAAAGCTTTATTCTCTCTAATGAACTTTAGAATCATTTTAGAAGTGAAAAAATCAGTGGTTTTTAATATATTCACAGAATTGTGCAACCATTGCTGTTATCTAATTTCAAATGTTTTCATCACCCCCACAAAACCCGATTCCTCTTAGAAATTATACCCCATTCCCTCCTCCCCAGCCTTTGATACCCACTAATCGGCTTTGCCTATCCTGAACATGTTACATAAATGAAATCATACAATACGTGGCCTTGAATCTGACTGCTTTCAATCAGCATGTTTTCAAGGTTCATCCACATTACAGCATGTATCAATATTTCCTTCCTTTTCTATGGCCAACATTCCACTACATGAATATACCACATTTTGTTTTCCATTCCTCAGGTGAGGTGTTACTTTTTGGCTATATAAATAATGTAGTTATCAACGTTCTCATACAAGATTTGGTAAGGAATGTGTTTTCACTTCTCTTGGGTATTATATCTAGGAGTAGAATTACAGGGCCATATGTAGTAATGCATGTTTTTCCCCAAGAATACAATATATATTAACTATAGTTTTATTAATATATGGTAATTCTATGTTTAATTATTTGAGGAAATGCCAAACTGCTTTCCACAGTAGCTGTACCATTTTACATTCTTACCAGCCATAAATAAGTTTCTCTACATCCTAATCACCATTTATTATTGTCTATATTTTGGTGTGAAGTGTTATCTCACTCCCTGAGGTTTTGATTTCCATTTCCCTAATAGTAATGATGTTGAATATCTTTTCATACCCTTATTGGTGATTTCGATATTTTTTTTGAGAAATAACCATATGTGCTTTTGTTATGTGAAGCACCATATTAACTTGCAATTTGCCAGTAGTGATAAACTGCCTGACTGTCTTTCCTGCCACCCTACCCTCAAACATAAAAATATTTTAAAATTTACTTAAATATGTTTATTTAAGCACGCAGACATCAGAGAGAATGTAAAATAGAAAACTAAGATATCATAATTCCACCCCATACTACTTTTAATCAATCTTTATTCTTTAACCATTTTTCTGAATAGAAAATGAATATATACTTTTATAAAAAATACAAGAAAGTATCAATAACATTGTTGTATGTATGTATGTATAAATATCTGCTGAGCATTTACCATGTGCAAACACTGTTCCAAATACTTTAAAGTATTTGCAATCTCATTCAATGCTAATAAATACATTAAAAATTAGATGGCTATGTGCAGTGGCTCACGTCTGTAATCCCAGCATTTTGGGAGGCCAAGTCAGATGGATTGCTTGAGGTCAGGAGTTCGAGACAAGCCTGAGCAACATGGTGAAACCCCATCTCTCTGAAAAATACAAAAAGTAGCCAGGCATGGTGGTGGGTGCCTGTATTCCCAGCTACTTGGGAAGCTGAGGCAGGAGAACCACTTGAACACAGGAGGCAGAGGTTGCAGTGAGCTGAGATTGTGCCACTGCATTCCAGTCTCATTTATTTATGAGAACTGTCTCATAAATAAATAAATAAAATTTGGCTTATCCTAATATAATCTGTTGTGAATATTTTTCTTTAAATCATCTTCTAAAATATAATTTTTAGTCATAACAAAATATTCCAATGTGATGGACTGTAACTAATCCCTCAGTATTGAAGAGCTACAGCTTTTCTAGTTTTTCACTACTATAAGTGCTACTTTTATATATCAAACTTCCATATTTAATAGCCAGTATGTATTGGACACTTAGTTAAGGCACTGTGATAGCCACTTTATACAAATCCTCAAATTCAATTTGCATCACTCAGTGAGATGGAATTACCCACTTTTCCAGATGAGAAAACTGAAGGTTGAAGAGACTACATAACTTCCTCAAGGCTACACAGCAAATTAGTGGTAAAGCCAGAATGCAAAGTAGGTCTGTATGACCACTGAGTGAAGCCTTTAATCATTCTACCATACTTCATCTTCCATTATTTCTTTATGATGAATTCCTGGAAGCAGAACTCTTAAAAATAACACCCTATTTTAAAAAGTGTGATAAATGCTGCCATGTTGCCCTTCAGTAAGATTACAACAATTTGAATAATGCTCATTTTCATACTGTTACTAATACTTCATACCAGCACTTTAAAAAGTCATTTTCAATTTTCTAAGCTAAAACATGCCAGTTCATTTCATATATATATTTTAAGCTGATCTATTACCTCCTGTAATAGACAAAGCATAGCAGTAAATGTTCTCAGGGCCCAGTGGCTTATAACAGAAAGGAGATTTTGCAAATTTAGGACTCCTCACTGACAACAAGAACAGGAGATGTTGCAGTGGCAAGTGGTGACAGGAAGAATGGTAAGTCCTCCTCCAAGGGCAGGTTGAGGAAGAGTGATGACATCTGAGCCCAAGAGTGGACCCTGGCACCTGAGCCATTAATGACTTATCCTTACCAGCAGATGGTTTCAAGTAGCCAAAAATTTCACTTTGGCCCCTTGTTCCTGATTTTATGGAAATGCCACTTGAAAAGGTCCACATCATGGCAGAAAAATTTCTAAAGACCTCTCAGTTAACCTGGACTCTGACTTCCTTTTTATCCCCAATCCTCCCCATATCTCTTTCCTCCTCCCATACATTATTGAGTTGTAGATCTGACACGATTGCCTATAAAGCACTCCATATTCCTGACAACCCACCAATTTGTCATCACGCCTCCAGACTCACACTGTGTACTTTCCTTCCCCTGGCAGCTATTTCCAATGAGCTCATCCTAGATGAAGAACCATTTTTCTGTGCTCCTACTATATTCTGATGCTTTGAAATTGTTGGTCTACTTTCTCAACTAGATTTTCAATTTATTAAGAGCAAACACTTAGTTTTACTGACATACCCAGTATATAGGACAGTGGCTGGGTATGATAGAGTTTTGCACTTTTCATGAATAAATTGCACTGAGTTGATCAAGCAAACTGGTGGCCAATTTTCTATCTCTGGGGGAGCAGAAAAGGAACTAAAATGGAGTCAACCTCTCTTTATTAGATGCCCAGTAATTTACATCCATTAACTCAAATAACTCACAATAATCCACTGAGGCAGACAGTAGAGTCCCTGTTTTATAAATGAAAAAAATAAACCCTTACTTTCCACATGTCGCTAGTAAGGCCAAATCTGAACCTAGGTTGGCGTGATTTTAAGCTTTGCTCTTTCTCCTCCATTAGGTGGCCACCCCTCCTGACACTCAGAGCCATATAAATGGAAGGGGAAGGCTCCTCTTCCAGAATTGTTGGCTTTAAATCCTCTGGAAGTAAAAGCTCTCCTATTTGTCTTGGCCAGGAAACAAAAAGGAAAATGACAGCATGGGAAGAGGGAGGTAGGAAGAAGGGGCGGTAAACTAAAACTACATAATACTTCCCCACTAATGTGAAAGCACCAGCTGGGGCACTTCCATCTTCAACTTGACCTCTTTTAATTGTCTCAAGCCTGAGAAGCTTTTTAGATGAGCACCCTGGATTCTTATGACACTGTGACATCATCAGAAAAGAAAAAAACCGAGACACTGTAGTAATAAGAAGGAGCATAAGGGACACCTGGCTCTCATTCTGATGAATAATAAGTGGTGCAACTGTAGCTAAGTCTAAGCCATTAAAATTCTCTGGGAATCTCCATCTCCTGATTTCTAAACTGAAAGGATTAGGCTGTGAGAGTTTCCAAACTGCCTCTGCATTCAAATAACCCTGAGTCAGTGGAAAATGCTGATCTCTAGATCCACCCTCATTCCGATTTAGTAGGCCTGGAGTGGGACTTAGGAATCCCCAAGTAATTTACAGGCTCAGACAATTTTAAAAACACCTGGGTGAGATCATCTATCTTTGCCCTCCTCTCCCCTTTTTCAGAGGATGAAAGTGTGAAAAGACAGCCAGCTGACTTAGTATATTGTCACATAACCAAACACTACCAAGAAATAACAATTGCAGTTCTATAGGGCTTAATAATCCCCTCCTGTTTCAGGATAAAGTGAATTATGCTCAGTCTTCCTCAACTGGTTAAACCTGCCTTTGTTTTACCAATGCACTAGGCTTAAGACTGCCAAAAACACGTCCAGACCATTAGTTTCTCTACTCCTTCAAAGCTCTTCTGAGGATGAACCATTCAGAAGATTTTAAGGGCAGACAGGCGGTCTGCCCAGGAGACAATAATATCCCTACCTTGACATCTAGCTTGGCCAAGTGCTGTAAAACCCAGATGCGATGGGACCAAGCATTATAGTTGCTTGGGTATCTCCCTGCAGCTTCACCACAGACCTCCATCTCTTCTTGTATGAGTCGCTGTGCCCTTTCTGCGGGAATTGTTCCCAAGTTTCCTTTGGTCACAAAGGAAGGCAACGAGGTTTCCTGAATTAGCTGTTGTAGCACCCATCGCCTGTTAAGATAGCAAGTGGGAAAGAACACAGAAAGAACATAAACCGGAGAGGAAAATAACCAGTTTTCATTATTCCTGATTTAATATCCATTCAGAGACAATGTAGAATAATACCTGTTTATAAGTCCAGTTTTTTGGAGATAGGGAGTGGTTGTTTTGTTGTTTATGACAATATAAAATTTAGCAGTATGGATGAAGGGTGGAAAAAGGATAAATAGGGGGAAAAAACCCTTGAAAATTTGTAATACTTTTTACATTACAATTATATTACAGAATGTCATTACTTCTAAAATGATAATCCCAAAACTCCACTTGGCCAGGAAATGTAAAGGCAAATGGGGTGTGTATGTGTGTGTGTGGTGGTGGTGGTGGTGAGGGGTTATAAACGGCTGATAAATATTGCAAGAGGAGTCATGATTCACATCTTTAATTATATATGCACGCCTCACCCTATGAACATTTGTTTGCAAACAAGAAGCTGCATTCTGATAGTTTTCATTCCGCAAAATTTCTGTATTATAGCATACAATCTGGAAGGTAACGAATATAATTCATTTAACCATTAAGGAGGTGTCAAAATATCCTTATCCACAAATTCTCCCTTTGTCTATTTAAGATTTGCATTAGCATATATCTTACATAAAAAGCACTAGTGTTTCTAACTACTTAATGTGTTTAGTTTGTACCAGTAATTTACTCATATAAAAACATTTTTTAAAGATTTCCAACCCAAAGGTACAGGAAGTTGAGTAAGAAAACTCATTTTGTCATTTTAAAATAATGGAATTTCTTATTTAACAACAAAATACTGCTTTATAAAAAAATCAGGCAAGCCAATAAACTGATGGATGCATATTTAACAGTTTCTTTCTCCTGCCACCATCCCTTTCCAACCCTCCATATACACAGTCATATGCCTTTCTGTGGTCTACTATCCCAATTTCTAGTCATGAAGAAACTACAGCTGACTATGTGGTTTGGAAGAAGCTGACCTGCATTGTTAACCAAAGGCAAGATTCCCACTAAGACACCTTGAACTGAGGTAAGATCCTAAAATGCCCAGGATTTAAGAAAAATTTGAGAATTTCAGGATAACTTCTTTATTGGTCCTGACCAGCAAGCCCACACCATTCCGTTTTGGTCAAATAAGAGTAGTTACAGAGGGTCCAAGAGGAAGATGCTTCCAGATGGCCATGATTTTGAGAGTCCTAATGTGCATTCTGGCTATCTGTCCCAGGCTTTTAACCTAAAACTGTTTGTAGCAACTTTAGCTCAGCCTACATAGCATTTGCCTCAGCTGCCCTTAGCTTTCTCTATAAGTTAATTTTAATAACCACAACCACCACCACCACCATCTTTACCAGGAAAACAACCAAATGCTTTTAAAATCCACGTTGCTCATTACAGTTGAGTATCTGTAAATGCAATCTCCACAACTGCTTCAGAGAGTTAATAATAGCTAACATTTATTATTTAATATGTGCCAGGCACTGTGAGAGTATTACATGCATTAACTCATATAAACTTGACTGTTAACCATATGAGATAGGTGTAATTATTATTCTCATTTTACAAATGAGAAAACTAAGGCTTGGTGAGGTTAAGTAATTCCCCATGAACACTTAGGTAGCAAGCTATAAAGCTCCAAGATTTAAATGCAGGTACCTGACTTCAGAATTCATGCTCTGGAACCAATATGTGACCCTGCCTCTCACATGGCATGTTTCTTTTCCAGCCATTCTGAGTCGTAAGTAAGAGTACTATGTTGTAAATTAACCACACCTGTGAATCCATGTTTCTGGACTCTTTGGAAACTTAGTTAAGGCAAGTTTTCCCAGATGTAAATCCTTAATTGGATTTAAAGTGCCAGAGAGGATCAGCTCTTTCCTGTTAAAAAAAAAAAAAAAAGTTTTAAAATTACTTTATCCTTATATCCAAAGGTTCTGCATGGCTTTTAATATAACCTCATTGTAAAGTGAATTTCTAAGAATCTAAAAAAAAAAAAAAAAGAAAGAAAGAAAAAAAGCCCAAGCCACTCGGGGATATAAAACATTCATAAATGTGACATGCAGTCATCAAGAATGTATTCTCATAACCTCAATATACCAAATTAATAAGCAGAAAGAGAGGCTCTTAACTCAGCAGGTGAAATTTTAACTATTTGTGTGAAGGCAAAGGGGTTTTCTGGCCTACCTCATTTCCAAAAGTTGTGAGATCTGCTAGTGGTATCTATAGGGCCAATCCAATACCAGTCAAGAATTGGTGTAGTTTCCTAATATGACTTGACATGGTCTGTTTCATTACAAAACCACACAATATGACTGAGATGTAAGGGAAAAAAAATCATTCACGGAATCACTATTCTAACCAAATTACTATTTTTGATTTTTGAATCTTCTCTTCTACTTTTCCCTGTACACACATATGTTTTAACATATAATTGTATATCCTAGCCTCATTATATCTTAAGCATTTCCCCATGATTCTATGTAATGAACATTTTAAATGATCAAATAGTTTTCATTCAGTAGCTAAGCTTTTCCCTTGTTAAGACATTTAGGTTGCTTCAAACTTTTTGTTATTTTTAAACAAATCTGGCAGTGGGTGGGGAGGTGGAGTGGAAAAGCTTTGTGCTCATGACTTCTTTCTTTTGTATTCTCACTTTGGATAAGTTTCTAAAAGAGCTATTAACAAGGTAAAATACTTACATGACCTTTGATATACTAGGCCATTCCTTTTTTAAATATTAATATAAGCAGCAGAAGTAATAGCAATGTAAGGTTTTGTTGTTTTTAAAACTGTTTGAGCCCAACCAAAGCTTCAATACAATCACTGTCATCCCTTGGTATCTTGGGGGGTCTTGGTTCCAGGACCCTCCACAGATACTAAAATCTGCAAAGGCTTAAGTCCTGGATATCAAATGTGTTGCCATATAAGCTACGCACATCCTCCCATATACTTCATATCATTTCTAGGTTACTTATCGTACCGAATACAATGTAAATGCTATTGTTCAGGGACTAATGACAGGAAAACAAAGTCTGAACATGTTCACTACAGAAAGCATTTTTCCCCCAGATATTTTCTATCTGCAGTTGGTTGAATCCATAGATGCAGAACCTATGGATACAGAGGGCCAACTATAAAAGAATGTCATGCAAGCGCTTTCTATACCTATTTCTCAGGTAAATACAATTTATGTTTACTTTCTCAGGTAAGTTTTTGGTAAGTGCTGATATTATACTGTTACTGAATTCTCAATGTATCTATGATTTTATAACAAAATCAGATCATTTTCTATTATTTATTAATCTTCAAATGTCCTTTTTGTGGTAGGGCTGATTATTCATTTATTTTAGAGAAGTATAAGCCAGAGAAAACCAGAATCTAGTTCTTATGCCATATCTACTTAGATGGATTTAATTCCTAAATACCGTACATATTCTTTCCAACAGTGACATAGTATTTCTAAAGTCTTATTTGATAAAGAAAACAACTATTTTCCTTTCAATGTTCAGGAAACCAATTGTGATTATATATACAAAATACATATTTTTTCATGCAACAGCCAATTGCTTTTGCAGTCTTGGATTCTTTTTCTTCTGAAATCAGTAGCATTTTGTTTATACAGTAAGTTAGGATACCTATAAAGTAAAAGGAGGAAAAGATTGCTCTATGTAATTTTAACTACTTTTGAGAGCAATGTCCCTCAGAGTGGACCCTGATTGCAGTATCAGCATCATCTGAAACTTATGTGAAATGTAGATCCTCGGGCCTCAACCCAGACCCCACTGAACCAGAAACTCAGGTGGGCACAGCAATATATGTTTTATTTTTATTTATTTATTTATTTTTATTTTTGAGACGGAGTTTCGCTCTTGTTACAGTTTCTCTGCTGTTAATATCTTATATTACCATGGTACTTTTGTCAAAATTTATGAAACACTATTGCTATATTTTCATTAGAAGTCCATACTTTATTTAGAACTCCTTTGTTTTTACCAAACATCCTTTCTCTATTCTAAGGTTCCCTTCAGGATCCCTTATATTTGGTTGTTATGTCTCCTTATGCTCCTCTTGGCTCCTCAAATTTACCTTGGTTTTGATGGTTTTGACAGTTTTGAAAATACTGGGTCAGGTATTCTGTATAATGTTTTTCTCATCATTAAACTGGAGTTATGGATTTTGGAGAGGAATACCAAAGAGGTGAAGTGACATTTTCACTGCATCGTATCAGAGACACGTGCTATCGACATGACTTATCATTGTTGATGTCAATCTGGATTACCTGGCTGAGGTCAGGTTTCTTTATCACTCTTTTAGAAGAAAGTCACTAATTTTTTGATTCAGTGCACAGTCCACCCTTAAAAAACACGGAGTTATGCTCTACTTCATAGAGGGGAGTTATCTAGATAGATTACCAGGACATTTGTCTGCTGTCTCCTATTTATACATTCATTCATTCATTTCAGTGGGCTGATGGATAGCCATTTTATACTCTGGGGTATAATCCAATACTATGATATTTATTTTGTTGCTCAAATCATTCCAGCTATGGCCACTGGAAGCTCTTTCATTTGCTCCCTGTATCCCTTTCACATATTCCCACCACATATTTTTGAGCACTTCCTTACTTTCTGGTTCGATAAGATGCTCCAGGCTCATTTGTATACTTGTTGTCCTGGTCCTAGAATCAGCCATTTCTAACATCATTAAAGAATGGTATTAGAAACCACAGTGTGGGTGCTAGAATTAAATTGTTTTTTATCTACCAAAAAACAATTTCATATGGCTCAACCTAGTATCTCAATTTTACAGACGAGGAAATTGAATCCTGGACAAGTTCAGTAACTTGTTCAAGGTTTCTTAGCTCAAAATGTCAGAACCAAACATCGAATCTGCATAAAATAAAGTTACCAATTTAAATCAATAGGCTATGAGTATAGAACATGAATCACTGGAGTTTGGCATCAACTATTCTAGTTGCTCAAAGGTGTTTTGCTTACTCTAAGAACATAGAATGATGAAGAAAATAGGACATTATTACTAAGTCAACCTCTTTTTTTTTTTTGAGACGGAGTGTCACTCTGTCACCAGGCAGTGTGGAGTGACGCAATCTTGGCTCATTGCACTTCCACCTCCTGGATTTACGCGATTCTCCTGCCTTAGCTTCCTGAAGAGCTAGGAATAAAGGAGCACGCCCAGCTAATTTTTTGTATTTTTAGTAGAGACGGGGTTTCACCATGTTGCCCAGAATGGTCTCCATCTCTTGACCTCGTGATCCTCCTGCCTCGGCCTCTCAAAATGCTGGGATTACAGAAATCAACCTCTTTGATCAGGTAATTCACCAATTTTCAAAGCAAAAAAAAAAAAGTAGCAGTCTTTTTTCTTTAAAAAAAAAAAAAGTTGAAATTTTAAACCATGTGCATCACTCAGTGTAATCACACGAGATCAGCTCAAAAACTTATTTTTGCCTCTATTTCTTGCCCCTAAGACTGCAATACCCACACATTGAACTAGAGGTCTATTGCATCATCTTTTAGCAGTTTGAAAAATGCAGTAAAAAATCACTCAATGCCTTCCAGGTTTCGTACAGAAGAGATCCACTAACAGTTAAAAATAAAGTGCTGTGTATTTGATACGCGAGAGACCTTAAAGGGTTAGAGAAGTTTACTTTGAAGTCGGTAGTTTGTTGCTCAAAACGTACCTATGATTCTATGTCTTTATACGTCAACCAATCTTACTAATATAAATTAAAATTTATTAGAACACATATTGACAAAAGATTTTTTTTTAATCACAATTCCCTTTCTGCTCATCTAGCAAAAAACCTTACTAGTCATCTAACTAGAATAAGTTCAAGATTAACTGCCACAAACACCCCTGAAGTTAAATTTATAGAGCAATTTCCCTTCATAAGACCAAACCACACATAATTTTTTAAAATTTAAATCATTAAAAAATTCACCTAATTCACGTCTTTGATTTCACTGATAAAGAAGCCAAAACTCTTGAGAAATTAAAGGTTATACTCAAAGTCAACTGCTACTTAACTGATGAAACAGGACTAAGTTCTATGAATTTTAAGACTAGGATTTTTTTCTCCTATGTTCAACTGGCTTATAGAATATACAATGAATAACGTGTGTATATACATATGTATACAGGTATGTGTGTGTATGTGTGTGTATGTATGTGTATATATATATATGCATATATGCTATGCTAGTGAGATTTTTTTGTTGAAGGATTTTTTAATTCCTCTCTATTGGTGAGGAATGTGAGAACGTTAATAAAAAATGGCATTCCTACTTCCCTATTTCTCTGATTTTTTTTCACTGAATTTTATTTCAGTGCCCAATTTGCAAACTGCATATCTATTATGTACAGGCACTAGAGTTAGATGCTAAGGAAACAAAGGAAAAAAAAAAAGACATGGTCCCTACCCTTAAAAAAAATCTGAATTTTAAGTTCATAGTACCTTCCTAAGTCTCCTTTGCTGATTCTTCCTCATCTTGCAAATGCTAGAACCATGCTGTCCAGTAGAAATATGTGAGTCACAAATGCGAGTCATATATGATTTAAAATGTTCTAAGAGCTACATTAAACACAAGTATAAATATATTTAATTCAATATATCCAAACTATTATAATTTCAACAAGTAATCAGTATAAAAATTATTAATGAGATATTTCCAGTTGTTGCCACTTGGTCTTCAAAATATGATGTACAGTTTACCACTTGCAGCACATCTCAGTTGACACTAATCACATTTCAAGGGCTCAATAGCCACAAGTGACTAGTGGCTACTTTACTGGATTGTATAACCCTAGAAAACTAGAATGTCTCAGGGCTCAGTCTTTAGACTAGTTCTTGTCTCTAGCTATGCTGAATCTTGTAGGGATCTTAAAACAGTTTCATGGCTTTAAAACCATCTATATGTTAGTAATTCCCAAGTTAACATCTGGCCCAGACCTTTTTCCTGAACTTTAAATTCATATACAACTACTTGGACACAAATCTAACATGTCCCAGTCTGAACTCTTGACCTATAACAAGCACCCCGTACCTAAATCTGCTTCTCTTCCAGACATTGCCATTTCAGTAAATGGAAACTCCATCTTTTCAGTTGCTCAGGAGAAAAGCCAGAGTCAAGCAGGACTCCCTTCTTTCTCATCCTATACACTTGCCACTACTCTGCAGTGCACCTCAAACACCAATGATATAATGTTATATGCTTTACAATCCAACCAATTATGGTGATTGCCCATTACTCTCCCACCTCAAAAAAGGAAGGAACATAAAAGCACGTATCAAACAGTATACTGTAACTGTTTGACAGGACAATTTATATTTCAGGGAAGAAAGTTTATGGAGATGAGACATCACCATGCAAAAAGAGGCAAAATGCATGTTTAGAATTGTCACAGATATAACAAATAGGTAGAAGTAG
Source organism: Aotus nancymaae (assembly GCF_030222135.1). Lineage (NCBI taxonomy): Eukaryota > Metazoa > Chordata > Mammalia > Primates > Aotidae > Aotus > Aotus nancymaae. The sequence continues at coordinate 43,221,001 of NW_026988455.1, read as the reverse complement.
TAAGTGTAAGACAGTTTATATTTCGTTTTCAAAAGCTAACAACTTATGGGGTTATATGGCTTCAGAAATTTGGACGAACTTTATCATATCACTGATGAAAATGACATACCTCACGTTCCATGCAGTGGTAAAGTCTGGGTTTAGAAGCAGCAGGGTGCATGTGACATCTATCAATTCTAAAATAAAGAGAAGTCATATTAAAAACAAACAGTCCTACTTTTAAAGCTTGGCTTCTCATTCTTTTAAGGATCTCTTTCTCTCTATCACATTATATTAATATATATCTCATGTCATACTAACTTTAATGATAAATACCCTCTTCTAAGATGTCAGGGATATGAAGATTATCCTCAAGACCTTCCACTTATGATAAGTGTAACTCTCTTAAAAACTGACACAAACAGTTTTACAATATGCCTATAAAGAATAGTCTAATCTCTTCTTTTTTTTTTTAGTACTTTTTGCTACTAATTTAATATTTACCAAGGAAAGAAACATAATTTCTTTCTTTTTTTTTTTTTTTTGAGACAGAGTCTCACGTTGTTGCCCAGGCTGTAGTGCAGTGGCGCAATCTAGGCTAACTGCAATCTCTGCCTCCTGGGTTCAAGCAATTCTCCTGCGTCAGCCTCCGGAGTAGCTGGGACTACAGGCATGCACCACCATGCCCAGCTAATTTTTTTGTATTTTTCAGTAGAGGGGGTTTCACCATGTTGGCCAGGATGGTCTCGATCCCTGAACTCGTGATCTGCCAGCCTCAGCCTCCCAAACTGCTGAGATTACAGGCGTGAGCCACTGCGCCTGGCCAAGAAACACAATTTCTATGCCACTATTCATTTAACTCCACAAATATCTCAAGTATTGACTGTGAATGCAAATTTTCAAAAGGAAAAAAAATGACTCAGAATCCAACCCACTTAACATAATTCATTTAGATTCCCCTGCAAAAATTATCCTTTCTTGTACGTATTTTTACATAGGTATAGCAATGATAAATGGACAACTTTGTTCCATTTTTTCACTATTATATCATATGCATTCTCTTATACAGTATTTGTTTTTATCAGTTGCATTACAATTCCTTAGTCCGATATATGATCAATTACCTTGCTCTTTAGGCTGTTTTCTGTTTGTTTTTAATGTTATAGATAATACTACTATAAACATTTGTAAACAAATTTTTTGTCTTGTAGACTATTTTCTTGGAATATATTTCCTGAAGCAGAACTACTATGTCAAAACAATATAAAAATCAGTATGACTCCTACTAAGCATTTCCAAATTGTCCTTCGAATGGGCTGTATCTATTTATACTGCCAAAAGAAACATGAGTGTACTTATGTCCCTATAACTGACCTATATATATTTCTAAACATGAATGTGACAGATTAAAAAAACTACAATTCATTTCTTTTAATTTATATTTGTTAATATGAACATTTTCATTGTTTACTACATATAATTCATCTTCTGAACTGGCTATTCACATCCATTAGCTATTTATTTATCATGGTCTTGACAATTCCTATATATTCAAATAAACGCCATAAGCCTGTATTTAAAAGAACAAAATTAATAAAGTTTAGACACATTGTCTTTGTCTTACTAAAACTGAAAAGAATTCTAGGATTAAGATTATCAATGTAGGGGCACAGCATGAAATTAATGTAACTCTACCAAGCTCTTATTAAATGCCATGGAATAAAATAATAAAAATAATTATTACCATTTATTTAGCATTACTGTGTGTGAGGCATGGTAGTAAGTACTTCATTTTATATTATTTCACTATATTCTCACAATCACAATCTAAAATATTCTTATCCCACTTTACAGATAGGGAAACTGAAATTTTGCAATTTAAACAATTGGCCCGTGGCCACTCAATTAGCATGTGGCCAAGTCAAAATCAAAATTGTTTCCAACAAGTCAATTCTAGTGCAAACAAAATGTCTGCCTACAATGATGGGGACATTTTCAGTGTTTAAGTAAATATAAACTTTTTAAAATCTAAGAGCAAATACACATAAATATATCCAACAGTCATTTAAAAATATTCTAGTTAACAACAAGATCAATTATTTTATTCTATCTTAATAGGAAATTAACACTTATTTGGGGCCCATGATTTCATTACTTGTGAGCATATTGGAATATTCAATTCAAATGAACAACAGTTGGATCAGCACACATTTATTTTGACCTCCAAGTCATTACATACATTACAATACAAAATGCCTATGAAGACTAATTAATCTCTTCATTTTTTTTTTTTTTTTTTTTACTTTTAGTACTTTTTGGCACTAATTTAATGTTTATCAAGAAAAAGAAATATATTCTATATCACTATTCATTTAATTCCACAACTATTCCAAGTATTGACTATGGACAAATATTAAAGTAGGCCCTTAGGACTGAGAGAACAAATGTAATGATAAATAAGACTTAATTTTGCCTCTAGGTTATCCTCAAGTTGGAGAGACTATATAAACAAATACTACATAAGGCAAAATAATTATTAAGTCGAACATAAACCACATTTTGGGGCCCACCAAAGAAGCTGCAATTAATTCTCACTGGAATTATACATGAAGGACTATAAACAAATAAAGGGGTCATGGTACCACCTTACCATACTGGAAAACTTATGAGCAAAGATAAAAATGCATGGAACTTCACACACAGTCTGCTCTCCAACAGATTATGGATACCAGAGCATGACTACAACACAAGGTACCGGTAAAATGTACCAGGAAATGAAGCCTCTGAAACCTGGTCCCAATCTCCTGATCAGCCTGGACTTCCTTTACTTTCCTTTACAGGCTATATTCCACCTGAGTCAAACCCCACTATCCTATGAACACACCTCCTACCTGCCTACCTTGTCTTCTCTGAACATAATTCAGATTCACCTGTTTGCTATTCTTTCTGCCTCATGTCTTCCTATCTCTTAATATTTAACCAAACAAATTTTAAAGACTTTCCTAACCTACCTAACAGCAAAAAAATCTTTTTTCTTTTTTTGTCTTTTTTCCTTTGAGATGGAGTCTCACTCTGTAGCCCAAGTTGGAGTGCAGTGGCATGATCTTGGCTCACTGCAACCTCTGCCTCCCAGGCTCAAGCGATTCTCGTGCCTCAGACTTCCTAGTAGCTGGGACTACAGGTACATGCCACCATTCCTGGCTAATTTTTTGTATTTTAGTATAGACAGAGTTTTACTATGTTGCCCAGGGTGGTCTGGAACTCCTGAGCTCAGGTGATCCACCCGCCTCAGCCTCCCATAGTGCTGGATTTATAGGCGTGAGCCACTGCACCTGGCCTCATCTCTGTTTTATGTGTATCTTACTTTTGTTACTTATATAAATATCCTCTTAATCGGACCATATATTTTTTGTACACAGGTCTTCCCTAATACATCTTCAAATTATTCATTCACTCAACAAATTTTGTAAGCATCTAAAATAAGCCAGGTACTGAGCTGGCTGAAGATGAGTAAGCACAGTCCCTGCCCCAAAGCAGCTCCATGTCTGACCACAGCACAGAGGAGTGGTAAGAGGATACGCCTTCCTTAAAGCTATACTACCTAGGTTTGAATCCCAGCTTCTCCACTTACTACCTACATAACCTAACCTGTTGGAGCCTCAGTGACACAAGGATAATAACCTCAACCTCACAGTGTTGTGAGCAATGAAATTCATTCTACATCTCCACAGCTTTTTGACACACAGTGAGTATTCAGTAAATTTTGTTCACCAAAACGCCATCACTACTGACTGACCAAGAAATGAATATTTTCAACATAAATAAGGAAGTCTGGAACAAAGAGGAGGTTGTTCCCTTAGTAAAAATGTCTAAATTTCCAAACTTGTAAAACAGGCAGCGATAAAAAAACCCCTTCATAGTCAAGTAGTTATATGGAGAGGTTTGTAAATGATGGGAAAGCCTCTGAAATTTCTTTTGATATCTACAATTTTCCAAAAAGTGATTATTTTACCTAGGTAAATTGGTTTAGTCCCTTGGAATCTCCCTTTCTACATTAAAGAAAATGTGTCTGACCAATGGTAGTTGCTATTTGTTTGTACTTCTAACACATTCCCCTCCTCCCTCCGTTGTAAGTGAAGACAGGAAGTCCATCCTCCATGGCACTTCAGCACAGCAGCACAAGGCAAAAACTAACAAACACTGCAAATACTTAAGTCCTTGCTTTTCATTTTATGGCTATGTGAAGATGGAAGAAGGCTCATCAAAGCAACGTTTCCTCTACTGGCAGGTCTCTCCCTAAGAGAGCAACAAAAGCTATTGGGTTCAGACAGGGCCCAGCTCCATCACTTACTGGGAATTCTTGGGCAAATCACTTAATCTTTCCTCATATGTAAGATGGGGATATTATATGATTAAAACCCTTCAAGTGTTAGTACAGTCTGACATATAATAAGCACTTAATGGTAATTCCTGTTACAAAGCCTGTATTTCCCAGTCCAGTTACACAAATGACATTAGGACTGGATGCCTCCATAGGGAGCAAAAGAACCTCCTAAGCTGGCTAAGCAATGACTGCTGAGCAGAGGGATACTTTCTGACTTTTGGGATTTAAAATATCAACAGCCTTGACCATCATCAGTGGTACCTAGTAACACATACAACCACAGGCCCTTCTCTTCTCTCTTTCACAAACTGCTAAATCTTCCTCATTCCGGACTGAGGTTCAGACAAGACTTCCTTCAGTAAGTATTCCAGTTTGATTTAAAAGGTAGGGGTAAAGTGCAATGACAGAAATGAGAAAGGACTAGAAGTAACTAGATTAGAAGTATTGGACATAATTAAAGAATCAGATCCTCACAACAACACTTTGAGGTCTTGATTAGTATTTCCTTCTTTTGGTGTGGAAATAGAAAGAAAGAGGTTAAGTAATTTGCTAAGTCATTGCTAAGTGACTTCAGTGTGCTGACGAGTTCAATTTAAATCCAGGTCTGCCGTCCTGCAAAGCAGATGTTCTTTCACTCTACCATACTACAGGCAATTACTTTGCCTTCTGTAAGTCAGGACTGAACCAAAGACCTAAAGAAGAAAATGTATAATCAACAGTTGTAACTATTTCACTCTCTCAATTTCATCAGTGATATAAATTTCCTCTGAAGTTTCACCCATACCAGCAAATAAATGTATGTTCCTTTGTTACACACATTACAATACATGACTAATTCATCATCATGTCACAGGGAGAAAATGAATCAGGCACATTATACATAGAAAAGTCGCTATATTTCACCTATAACAAGGAAAAGATAAAAGGATGCTACAAAAGTTGGAGAAAAATCAATATGCTTTTCTTGCTGCACTGCATTCCAGAAATGGCCAAGGCCAGTAGTCACCTGGTAATGGTCACTGGATTTGACAACTGACTCTAACAGAGAAAGGTTTTCATGCATCTAGAAATAAATCCAAGGTCAACTTGAATCAGTTATTCTTTTCCTCCAAAATACACTCAGGTTTCCACAAGAAGTGAGGCTTGAGGTAAAGCTATATGGTAAACACCAGAGAGGACTTGTTTATTATTGTACACAAACTCAATAGCTAGACTAAACTAAAAACTCTTGCTTACCAACTCTTGTTACTCGTTTAACAAATGTCTGTTGAACACATAAAGGTGTTCAGTAAACAAAGATGAGCCATAATCCCTTTTCCTAATAAACTCACATTCCAGCCAGGGAAAAGGTTGTTTAAATAGTCAGCTAGAATACCGTGTGACAAGGGATACTATTATGCAAGCCATCTAAATAAAGGACTCCCACAACAGAGAAGTGAATAATTATTACTTCTTAAAGTAGTCAAAAGGGCTTCACAGTGTTAAATGTGTGTATGTGTATGCACATGCATGTGCTGTCAACTACACTAATACCACATTAAGACATGAGCCCGGCCTCAGCAAAGGCATGGAAGTAAGGCAGTAGTATACACAAAGTTAAAGAATGGAAGAACGCTGCTTGTGGCCACAATGAACATATGTATCAAATAGCTGCTAACATAAATGCTTCTAGGGTTCAAATGAATGTCAAAAAAGCAGCAAAGGAAATTTGACAAGAAGTATCAACTAACACTCTGCCACAATGTCTCAAGGGCTTGAAAAGGCTGTTATAAACTGGAACGGTCTTCTTATTTTTCAAGTGAAGACAGAAATCAGATTTACCAACTAATAAAAAGCAATTTTTAAGACAGTATACAAGCCACACCAAAATGTATCTAGATAAGCTTCATCCTGAGGGCTGAGAATCTGCAACCTCTGATGCTGAATATAAAGTGGAGGAAAGACTGGGAACAGACCGTGAAGGGCCTTGAAAATCATACTAAGGAGTTTCAACTCTACAGTGACCCTGTGGGTATCATGAAATAAGATGAACACATAACGTATTTCAGAAAAACATCTGTCAAACTGTTTCAGCGTGTCTGAAATGACTGGCTACTGGCATGATGGACATGGGTCACAAAAGAGCCTGGAAATGGAGTAGACCAGTTATAAGGTAATAACATTTGTCTGGGTGAGAAATAATGAAGGCGTGGTCAGCCAAAGAAATGGAGAGCAGAAGATGGCTTTTAAAGAGAGAGCTCAGTTATAGACTAAGTAGGGGTTGTGAAAAAGAGAGGAGCAAGAACAGATGGCAGGAGGGCACACCTGAAGAGACTGTGCAAGAGAGCTCTGTCCGAAAGAACTCCAATGCTGTGGTCTTTCCTCCTGCTTCTTGTATCTGTTATGGTTTTCTCAAACATCAGAATTATAGAATCAGTTCTCTCCCAAACCAAATGTATTACCATTGCAGACTTAAAAAAAAAATCAATCTCTAACTAAACAGGAATAATTTCTAAACACCTAAGGAATTTAACAGGTTAATGAAAACAAGAATTTAGTTTGGTTACGAAGGAAAAAATCTATCTCAGGAGTAAAGGTCACCTTCAGTTACAGAATACATTTTTAGGTGGATGCCTAGGATTCTGGCATCATTAGTCACACAGACAAACATTCAGAAACTGTCCCATAAATTGTCAGCTTTCTTCACTTGGGTCTTCTAATATGTATGTTCTCTATAACAGTTTTAAAGGTGTAGCATTTTCATGAAATAGCTGCTTTTTCCTAACATTTTTGACATGTTTTGCTTAGCAAGATTCACTTCTGTGCTCTAATTGCTTCAGTTCCTAAGTTTGCAGAATACTCTTTTATTATCAGCATTTTCAGATATATTTTTCTGTCAAACCCAAAATTAACTTCCTTATATTTACTGATAATACAATATATAACCCGAGTCGTACGTGATACCATAAAAACTATGCTATCCCCATGCCCCCACCCCAAAATAGTGAAATAGAAAACTGCTTCCATGAGGATACAGGTTAGAATCAAATCAAAAGCTGCTTTTGTACACATGCATCAATTGCATCCGAATTCAAAGATTAGATGCCAGCTATTCGTGTGAGTGAGCTTAACCATTTGATCTTCTGCAAGGTTCCTCTTGAGCCTATTAAAACTAAAACTATGTGGTAAGAAGATACAGCAAGGCCTGCAATACAGTGCCCAGAAGGACAAAAACAGAGAAGTGGAGAGGACTTGGAAGACCATAGGAAGAAGGTAGGTTGAGCTAGCATACATAAATGGGCAACTATAGCCTTTCACTTTTTAAAAATTGTTTCTTTTCTATAAGATAATCATTTTATCCCCCAACTAAAGTTAGTTATACATTGGTTTGATTATATATTTCTGTGCACCAGAATATAAACAACGGAGCTTTGTTTGGCAAAAAATAACTTGATGGAGTCATATGGTGTTAATTTTTACCTCAGTGTTACTGAAAACTACAGCATGGTGATGGAATGCAGAATTAAAGAGGGTCTAACAACAGATAAACTTGCTTACCTTTAAGTTTATACCTAAACCCATGCCTTAAAGTTTATGCCATGAACTTGGGCTATGGCCTAACTTAGGCACAGCCTTCTAATAAGGAAATATATATCAAAGGACTGAGTTAAACCATCAAACAGAAAATAGAAACCACTGCTCATTAAATCTTCAAATCAGAGTCCTTTTCTGTGCTCTCAAAAGGGAAAAGTGTTATTAACCTATTAATGACAGTATGTTACAGATAGCGCTGAGGGAAATTCAAGGAAATCAGTAGGTCATACATTTGGCAACACTCTTCTCTACATCCCTCACCCCCAAAGAGATTGTTTGTCACTCAACTGTAAGCTTCTTGAATAAGGGTTATTCATTGTTTTATCCCCCACAGTACTCAAAACAGCATCTGGTATGAGTAGACCCTTGGTAATGGCTACCAGACTGGCAACTAAAATTCTCTAGGAAACAAAGTTCTTATTCAAAATCAGCCTCCAGGCATATTGAGCACTTCTGAAGGTACTGCTGTATGGGAGAAGGGGAAGAAGCTTTACAAAAACAGTAAAGGACATGGTCTTAAATGAGTCTTCTCCCAAAAATCCCTGAGGTGAGCATACAATAGTGAACAGAATTTGTGCACATGGAGACTTAATATGGCAGAACACCAAGAAAAGAGACCAGATGGAATGATTGGTGACTGCCTGATGCACTAAAAAACTCTCTGAGAGAAATGGAAGAAGTGAATGCTGGATAGTTTTGTTTTGCTTGTTTCAGCACAGGAACAGGACACAAAGGGCCAGAACTCAATTGGGACTTGCAGTGGAATGGCACATCCATAAATCACTGGGCTGGTCCACAACATACCTATAACATCATGCCTACATTATCTCATTTGGACTGCTTTGAAAATGAGTTCCGCTGCTTATAAAATACTGAAGGATTAGAAACCAGAGACTGAACCTGTAGGGACTAGAGTCTTCCTCAGAGACATTCAGATTTTTTTTTCCTTCAAATAAAATCTCTTATGACCCCAATACATAAACAGATAAAATTTGAACTGCTCTGGTTACCAGAAGTACACTGAAATTCTGCTTGTGGCCTTCCATATAATCACTGTGGTGGTAAAATTTGTCCAAGTGAGTCCCAACTACTCACTTGAAAGAAAGGTTAGCACCTACTGAGACAGTGAATGGAAGAGCCAGAACCAGAATCCAGAAATGCAAACACTCAGACAAGGGCTCTACCTACTTCTAAAAACCATGCCATGCCACTTCTAAAAACCAAAGGAAGAAAATATGATTCATACTCACCATCTCTGTTCAGCCACTGCTTTCTTGTTCTGTACAAAAGGAGCTTGTTGTGGACATATGGTAAAAGGAACTTGACACACCAGCTCTCCACACCCAGTTTGTTTTCAACAAGGACTATGGGACTCCGGTTATACCTAGCTTCAGGACATGGGATCAGGCCAATTTCATCTCTTAATATGTAAAACATAAGAAAAGAATTAAAAATAAGAATACTAACCTTTTCAACATATTTCTAATTTCAGAATATTTTTAAAACTTCACATATTTCCTCCTTCCTTAAAAATATTATTTAGCTCAGTTACTGGGATTGGTAGATGTTAACAGTGACAAGAATATGGTAAACCAGTATGCTGTACTCTCCGTTGACAGCAGTGAAAACTGATCTTGCCTTTGGATGGCAACTTAAAAATGTCTTTCAAAATTTTGAATGAACATACCCTTTGATCCAGCAATTCAACTGCCCAGAAATTATCCTATGCCAAAATATATGAATCAGATGGTCACTGAAATGTTGCAACAAAACTAAAAACAATCTAAATGTTTATCAAGATAAGACTAGTAAAGTAAATATGGCCAATCCACATAATCAAGCCATTAAAAAACAATGAGGTAGATCTGCATATGTTGATATAAAAAAAGCTGCCAAGATATAGTAAATGAAAAAAAAAAAGCAAAATGCTGAACACAGTGTACAGCACAAAGCCTTTGTATAATTTCTTTAGAAGATACATAGATGCATTAAAAATCTTCTTGGAAGGATAACAAGAAATTTTTTGAAGAGAGAAAAGTGTTAAGGAAGGATTTTATTTTTATACAGTTTCAATTATCTAGCAACTTCAATGTATTTCTATTTTTTAAATGTCAACAAATGCGTTTATGCCTGCCTGCTAATAAATGCATGTGGTCCAGAAACAAAGTATCAACAACGACAACAAAAAAAGTTATTTTATCAGTGAGATTTTGGGCCATTTTTTCTTCTTTATACTTTCCTGAATTAAAAAACCACCCAAATAAATGTTAAAACACAAAATACATTTCAGAATTCAATCATTTTCGTATGTGGTAGCATCTATATCCCTCAATCCACCTCAATTTAAGCTGAAAATTTGCATTAAAGGTAGAGATTTAACAAACAATATGTAGGGCATTTTACTTACTTAGTAAATGAACCAGGAAACAAAAAATTTTTGCAAAACACACTCACATGCCTTTCAACTATAAAGGAAGTTATAATTCTTGCCTACACAAAGCATCCTTTTCAAACAGAATTCCTCTGTTTAATTAATGAATAACAAGAAACTTTTTAACAGTAAGAGCAGTTGAAATACGTATTTTTAGAGTGTCTATATAGATATTTAAAACATGTCTTTAAAAAGCAGAATAATGAACTGGTTTTCAGAGTTTGTGTGAGACATTATCTATTATGTCCCTGGCATTCCCTTACCAAGAACACTGGTTTGATAGACCCAAAAAAGGGGAAACTGGTTCAATTACAGAGTATGAGAAACACCCTGTCTTTCTGTTTGGCAACTATCACAAACTGGTAGGAGGCTGTGGATTTAAAATAAAACCCTCCTGGAAATGAAACTAGATAGCTTAGAGGTAATCTACTTTCTACTGATCACTTCATTAGTGACACAGGGGTTTATCCAAAAAAAGGGTATCTTAGGAGTTGCAAGTCATGAACAACTATTTCAAGCTAATTTAACCCTCAAGTAGATTGTGGGATCTATGGGTTTTTGTCCTTACAGTTGGTTCAGTTGACTCAAAGGTGTTTTGATATACTATATCAATATTATCATTTTTCTGATGAACTGCAATGTACTAGGTACTTTGTTAGGTTCTAAATTCAAAAAGAATATAGCAAGTGGTCTCAGACTTCAAAGAGCTAAAGTCTTGCTGGGGAGCTGTGTCAATTTCCCTAAGAAAAATGCTACCCACTTAATATAAATGAAGTCCTGTAGGAAGAATATGGACAATGCTGAAAGAGCACCTGAGGTCAATGCCCAGTATTTCAAAATACATTTTTTGGATCTCTATTTGGTGATATTAACCTGAAATCTATGTAATTCATTATGACCCCTAGCCATATCTAGCTATACTTGACTAATATACGACTGAATCTCTAGTATTTTCTGATGTTTGTGTTTTACTACATGAAGAATATTTAAAAATAAACTAAGTAAAACTAAATAATAAACACAATGTGATCACTTCAGGCAATTCTGTTCTCTGAGCTATAATAACCTACTTACAACACTTCAAAGAACTGCAAGAGTCAACAACATAAATGTTATAGTAACAAGAATAAAAGAATCCTGTTTCTGGGTATGGTTTGTTTTGGGGGGGGGGAATTTTTTACTTTTTATAGTCAAACTCACAATGTAAAAACCTGTCTTGCTCACTAATTAAACTAGGATTAAATTGCCCAACTAATAATTTGGTATCTAAACTATAGGAAAGAGCCATCTGCACAACTGAAAAACACACTGCTTTGACTGGCTGTTCTTTCAAGAAATACTTTATAAAATAAAAATGGCTTGGACTTAGCAGGTGCCAAATAACAGCTTCCTGACAGGCTGATTATCCTTGTACTTCAATGATAATATTCAAATTAATAGTTTTCATTTCTTGACCCTCTAAGAGAACATTATCTCTGATTTTCTTCTAATAAAGTATACTGAAAACAGCATGTGTCCAACGCCTGGATGGAAATATATAGACATACACACACACATGCACATACATATCAATATCATGTCATTTTGGTTTCTATAGACTTCAGTTTCCTCATTTGTAAAATGGGCTAGATCTTACCCAGCTTTCAAATTTTATGACTGAGAAACCTAGCAGCTATTTTCATGTAAGGAGAATAAAAACAGTCTTAACAGATAAGGTAAAGCATTAGGGGTAAAAAACATGAAAAGAGGTAGTAGGGTGTGGAGACAAAAGTACTTGATTGGAAGTCCAGAGTTCTAGTTAGTTTCCATTCTATCTACTGACATGCAATGCGAATTTGACAAGTCACTTGCCATCAGTATCCTCATCTGAAATACAGGAATAATATCTTCCCCACTTGTTCTGGAAACGAAATAATGTCATGTGAAGAATGTGGGAAACTACAAAGTGTTAAGCAAGATGAAAGACTACCATTAATTCATTTAAGAGCCTTTAGTCTACCAGTAGAGTTCGTTGGTTAATAGATAATGGAAAGCCGAGGCAAAGAATTTAAGCCTTTGTCAAGTTATGCAACCCTAAAATACAGTGTTATGCTGCCTCCTAAAAAGCATAACATGTACTTTGTAAAGACAGATAGGTCAGTAAGCTTCCAAATAATAGTGTGCTTGACTTCAGACTTCTGTGCCTCGTCCCTTAGGTCACAGTCCACTTTTTTCCAGCCAATTTCCAACGGGATTCTTTCCAGAATCATTTTAAAGTTGGAAAGGGCCGGGCGCGGTGGCTCACGCCTGTAATCCCAGCACTTTGGGAGGCCGAGGCGGGTGGATCACGAGGTCAAGAGATCGAGACCATCCTGGTCAACATGGTGAAACCCCGTCTCTACTAAAAATACAAAAAATTAGCTGGGCATAGTGGCGTGTGTCTGTAATCCCAGCTACTCAGAAGGCTGAGGCAGGAGAATTGCCTGAACCCAGGAGGAGGGGGAGGTTGAGGTGAGCCGAGACCGCGCCATTGCACTCCAGCCTGGGTAGCAAGAGCAAAACTCCGTCTCAAAACAAAACAAATAAATAAATAAATAAAGTTGGAAAGGACTACATTCCTCTGTCATTTTATCCGATGAGGAAACTGAAGCTCAGTGAGGTTTATAAGGGTTACCTAAGGTCATATTGCTAATGGCTAAGTTAATACTTAGCCTCAAACCCTTGACACTAGAATGAAGAGCAAAAGAGGATTTAGATCAATTCCTTCTATTTCTCTGGCAATTTAAATTCTAATTCCATACTCAAGAAACATTAGAAAACATAGGGAAAAAACAAACTAGAAGTCTTTTTTTTTTTTTTTTTTTGGTAGAGATGGAGTCCTACTATGTTGATCCGGCTGGTCTCAAACTCCTGGCCTCAAGTGATCCTCCCACCTCAGCCTCCCGAAGTGTTTGGATTACAGGTGTCACTGTGCCCAGTTGGGTATACATCCTTTTTTCTCCTGAGTATTTTCAAAAAGTGATCATATTGAACATATTCTATAGTTCTTTGGGAAAAAAAACTGAGCAATTCACATTAAACATTTTTCTACATAATCAATGTTGATGCTTTTTAATGGTTGCAATGAATATGCTATAAATATCAAACACATTTCTAGTTATTTCTTAACAAAACAGTCTTATGAGAGGAATGTTTACATTCTTTCATTACCAATAAATTACACTCTTTTGCTTTGTTAGGTTTCTGGCCATTTACATTCCTGGTATTTAACAAGGTGTTCAAGTACCTGCATTACTAAGACGATCATAAGATTTATTTTTAAAGACAAGACGGTTTGGGACAGCAATCAAGTTCTAATGATGCTCATTATTTAGGATACCTTCATCACAGGCTGCTCCAAAGGCAGAGCAACATGGAATGAACCAGCACATTTACTTAAGATCACACACAGTATGATACATCACTTTGAGCACCCTTCTTCACAATGGGAATCCATTAATTGGCTTCCAGATGATGTTCAAAGTTCATGTAACACTGATATTGACTTTGTTCCTCATGTTTAGACAACTTCTCCTCTCTGTTCTTTTCAGAAACACCATCAACTGTAATAGAGCCACTTATTATCCACAAAAGTTGTATCAACCAGCTTACCTTCTGGGAGAGATGGATGGTACCCAAATACTAAAACTGAATCCTGTAATGTGGAGCAACCAAACAGGAAACAGTCCAAGGATTCAGGAAATGGTAAAAACATTTTAAATCTAAATAGTAGTTACTTTAGTTTTGCTCTTCCCCCACCCCCCCAAAAGGACTGGAATTTTTTCCAGCATGACCAAAAAGGAAAGCTAGTAAAATATCTAAAGGAACTGACCCTTGCATATTGATAATTAAGATTCTACTAGTGATTTAGATATTTCAAAAACTTCACAGGCTTTCTCATTAATTCCAAAGACCATCAACTTCATGTTTCACTGAAATTATATTTCTGACCTTATTTAGAAAAAGCTACACAAATCACTACTGTTTATTGCTTGTTATTTGACATGCATGGTTAGGTTTTACATATATTATTTTACTCTGCACAATAATCTCATAAAGTAGGAATTTTGATCCCATTTTACAAATGAATAGTCTTGTCTAAGTCTAATCAGTTAATAAATGGCAAGATTCAAATTCAGTTAGACAGCTTAGATTGTAAAAATCTAAACCCAAATTTTTACAATACTACATTATTATTTAAATAAATAAATAAAAATCAAGTATAAGAAGCCCAGAAGATTCTGGTTTTCTATTCTCCAATTTACCTTGCAGGCAATCTAAAACTATCTTTCATTATTCTTTACTAAAAAAATTTTCACTGGGGTCTACCCATTGCCTTAGAAGTATACATTCCTGAGCAACTCTTCTTCACTTCTCATGTCTCACTCAGCTTAAATGCTATGGCCTCAAAAAGAACTATCTTGACGTTCTCATCTAAATCAGGCCTCCTTGTTATTATTCTAGGCACCCTTCTTACTTTTTCTGACTCTTTTCATAATCTGTATGTTGACTATATAAAGTTCCATCAGGACAGGGACCATGTATGGTTTGTTCATTAAACCACCTAGCTTTTAACCCTGTATACCCAGAGACCAGCACTGTGCCTAACAAACAGAGGTACTCTTTTGTGGAATGTATGAATGGAATGAAAGAAATTAAATGAGAGTCAAGGACTTCCATAATCTGGCCCTACTGTACCTTCTCAGTCCCATTTTGCTTCTTTAGGTCAATTCACTGCTCCCTGTGAAGCTCTCTGGCTCCCTCTGAGACTACAAATCCCATCCAGACTTCAATATTCAGTTTATAACCCACCTCCGCTAAGAACCCTATCCCAGACATAATCAGCCTCCTCTCCACTTCTATTAGACTCCCATAGCACTTGCTCACCATGCTGCCATCTAACCTTTACCATAAACTACTTTGTGGGGTGAATTTACTTCATGCAGTAGGTCTTAGGTCTCATCTACACCTGCACTGTGCAACACAGCAGTCACTGGGCACATGGAGCCTCTATGTACAAATCAATTAAAATTAAATAAAATCTAAAATTCAGTTCCTCTTCACATGAGGCACATTTCAAGTGCTCAATAGCTACAATGGCTAGTGGCTACCATACTGAACAGCACAGACATAGAAAATTTCCACCATTACAGACATTTCTGTTAGTGCCTTGAGCACAAGAACTGTATTTTAAACTTCTATTTCACACAGTAAAGTTGGTACCTACAACACTTCATAAACAGTGAGAGTTCAATAAATATTTAATAGAAAAAAAAATAACTTGCTGGACAAGATAATTTTAACATGACTATTTACATTGTAAACTTATGCCTTCTACATTAGCACGGGGTCCATATACTAAGTTAAAGACTACCCCTAGGTCAAGTTTTCAGTTTCAGAGAATCCAATATGATTATCTAATAGTCAACCATACAAACATTTGTATAGTATTATCCAGTTTACAAAGTGCTTCATATTCACCAATCATTTGGCCAATACATTTCTGATTAGGAACACAGAGATTCAGGGTAAGCCTAATATTTATTGAGTGGCAACTAAGTACCACTGTGTGAGGTGATTCTCCTGTGTTCTCATCAGCCTCACAAGATCAAGAGGAAACTGAGGCTGAGAGAAGGTACCTATTCACATCATACAGTAACAAAATCCACATCTCACCACTGCATCCATAACTCCTTCTGGCTAAATATTTCTACATAAACAAAGTCATAGTATTTAATGAAGAAGATGTTGACTAATAAAATTACAATCTATCTTGAGTTTGTAGAAGGAAAACAAAAAGAATGAAAAACTCTCACAATACTGAAAGTGTAATAAAATACAGTAAAGTTGGATACAAATGTTAACAGATCAACAATGCCTTTAACAAAAAAAAAACCACACCAAAAAAACACAAAAAAACCAAAGCCTCTTTATTTTAGGAGCAAAAGGGCTAAATTAAAGTAAGAAAGTGCAATTTTGAAAAGCCCAAATTATAAGGCACTTAAAAAGACGCATAGTAATATTATTGAAGATAGTTTTATTGTGGGGAATATATACTAGAATATAGCTGATGACTAGTATTAAACATTGAGATAAGCTATTTAAATGCTGAAGACCTATATTACAAATCTTACATTATTCCAAATATCCAACTTATCTCAAAGTTTTATATCTCGAATGACCCAAATTCTTATAAATAATTATACATTTAGAATATATTAATGAGGTTTTACAGTAGAAAAAGGATTAAGGACAGGCATTAAAGTCCTTCAAGAGTTTCCATAAATATGATCCACAAGAATTGGGACATGTTCCAAACTGCACTGTGTTAACCTGCCAAGCCAATGAACATTGAATCTTGGTGTCTTCAAATATAATGATGCTCTTTTAGTAGTCTAAAAGAGAAGGGAAACTAAGATGATTACTCCATTTTTTATTAGACTTCTAATCTCTGCAGTAATTTCTTCTAGAAAAATAATACCAGTGATGGGAAAATACACTCTTCCTTTGTCCAACTTTATTTATTTATTTATTTTGAGGTTGTCTCTTACTTGCACTAAGGCTCCCATTCTCAAAAAGAAATCGAAAGGCTGATAAACAGCAAGGCATCAAAGCATTCTTTAGAAGGCTCAGCAACCACTATGGATACTGCCAGGAAATCATTCCAAACACTCTCATTTTGAAAAAGGCAGCAGTCATAAGGAGAAGGGAAGTGGATGCTGTCAGAGGTGGCAGGTATGTTTTGAGGCCAGCAATGTTTTGTTTTTAATGAGGCACAGTTGCGCGTTTCCAATTGTGTGCCACAAGGGAGCAAGACATCCGAGGGCTTCTTAACTCTTACAATCATCACCTTGGAGGAAAAGAACACTTTGGTAAGATACAAGTCTGGCAAGCTTTTTAGGCAGAAAAGCTGAACCGGTTAGAATACTTGACCAAAAAAAAAAAAAGCATGCGTTCCAGTCTGAAAAATAAAAGTAAAAATAACTCCAAAAACAACTGGATAAAGTGAAAGTAATGCAGAACTGGATACTATGTTTCTTCCCTTTGAGGAGGAAGAGGCAGGGGAAAGGAGCTACATTGTTGCTTCTTCCCTACAACTTTGTATAATGTAGATCTCTCTCAATAGCTTTTTCACTCCTTACATTAAAAGCGAAGTGTTACAAAGAGTAGACTCTTGTGGTATCTTCCCAGAGTACTTCAAGTAAAAGGGAAGAGATACATGTGTCAGTCCCGCAGTGTCCCGTTAAAGAGGGCAGCAGTGCTGGGATAAAAATGAGTTAACATGCTCCTTGTAACTATAAATCCGCTTATGCTAAAAAGTGTCGCGGTTTCATTTGCTTTATCCCAGACTCCACACTGCGCCCATAGAAGCTTCTCTGAACGCTCTGTTCACCTTCAAAACAGTGTTTTATCGGAGTCACTTTACAGTTTGGTGGCACGCAAGGCGAAAGTCAAAAGCAGCCTCAAACCACCTTTAGTTAGTAAACTGAGGGGTGTGGGGCTCATTAAGAATAAGAGGATCGGTTAACCCCTCTTGCCAACGTCCGGGATGAATCTCAAGAGTTGTGTTTACGAGGCAGACACGGACCCACATTGTTGTGTGTGCGCCCGTGTACCTTAAACAGAGGTAGGATGTGGACCTACGGTTGAAGTCTTTGGAGTTTCGTGAACTCCTAGGAAAACGTGGGGAGGGAGAAAGTCGTTCCGTTTTGATTTTTCGAGGTCACTTCTAGGGACTCGTCCCCGAGGGCGTTCCGGTAGCGGAAAGCCGGGCCCGCGGCGGCCGACAACGATCCCGCCCGACACGGCTCTGCCTCCTCCCTAGAAGGACGCGTGGGCCAGGACCCGCTGTCCGCCAGTTGCCCGAGGTCGGCTGGACGCTTGGCCCCGCCCCCGCCCGCTCCCGACGACCCTCGGAGGCAGCGAAGGCGTGCGACTCACATGTGCGGGTTCCTCCTGAAGGCGTTGGTGATGTCCTTCACCACCCGCTGCACCAGCACCGCCACTTCCTCGCTGGTCTCGGCCATGTTGGCGGCGGCCGCGGCGGTTCGGGCGCGCCTCCGCAAGAGCCGGGCCGCAGGCGGGAGTTCCGCGGGGAGCGCGCGCGCGGGTGCGCCGGCTTGACCGCGCCCCCGCCGCCGCGGCCGCCGCCGAGCACTTCCGGGTCAGCCAGCCGGCGGCCTGGGCGTGGCGCTGGCTAGAAGACACCCCAGTGAGTGGAGGAGTTTGCCTCGGCGCGGGTAACGAGTTTCTAAGCGTCAGAAAAGATGCTGCACATTTGTTTGCAAAGTTCTCTCAGGCTGCCGATTTTGTTATTTTATTTTTTAGTTCAGTAGGAACCGAGGAGAAAGGAGACCTCAAGACACACTCCCCGAGAGTCAGAGACCTGCCTGAACCCTCAGCCAGGTCCGGGCATTCCCGAAGGATGTTCAACTGAGGGTGCAGGGCCTCTTAACAGTTAGTCCTGGGCGTTTTTCAGAGCTTGTCCGCTTTATTTTCCCAGCCGGAGGGAAAAGGAGGTCCAGAGGTGTTGGGGCGGAGCGAGTCCCTATTTGACTGTGTTGGTGACCCCCTTTCTAACTGTGCCAATTTCGGTCTCTGAACTTGAAAGCAGTCCTTTTTAAGAACATTAAAATTCATAAATTTATTAAAGGAAGACAAAGGAAAGTGAAGGAAAAGTTGTTTGCCATCTGGATGTAGGAAGTAGAAGTGATAGTTTTAGATTTTTCTATCTCATTTTGTACTACATTTGGTAGCCTTTGCTTCAGTTTTGGAATTAAAGGATCAAGACCCTGATAGGGTTTGGTCATAATAGCAAAAATGGATTTTTGTAGGAAAAACGAGCTTTCTAGTTTATTCGGGATTTTGAAATGCCATAACTAAAATGTTTATATACCAGGATTTTTTTTTTTTTTTTTTTCCTTTCCAGACGGAGTCTCGCTCTGTCACCAGGCTGGAGTGCAGTGGCGTGATCTCAGCTCACTGCAACGTCTGCCTCCCAGGTTCAAGTGATTCTACTGCCTCAGCCTCCCTAGTGGCTGGGACTACAGGGGCGCGCCACCACACCCAGCTAAGTTTTGTATTTTTAGTAGAGACAGGGTTTCACCATGTTGTCCAGGATGGTCTCGACCTCATCATCCGCCCACCTTGGCCTCCCAAAGTGCTGGGATTACTGGCATGAGCCACCGCCGGACATGGTGCTGCATGCCTGTAGTCCCAGCTACTTGGGAGGCTGAGGCAGGATAATCGCTTGAACTCGGGAGGCGGAGGTTGCAGTGAGCCAAGATGGTGCCACTGCACTCCAGCCTGGGCAAAGCAGTGAAAAGAGTGGAATATGTGTTTAGATTCTAAGGAAAATGGCAACTTTAAATATCCTGATTGAGAATGTTATGCCAGTTCTTAAATTAAAATTCTTAAATTCAGTAAGTTTTCTTAATCAGTATCTTGCATTCTAATGGGAGTGGGAAATAAATCCCAGCTTCTGGAGGCAGAGATCAAAGCAGCACACTCAGAAATAATGATTTTCCCCCAAAGGCTTTATTTAACAGGGAAAAAAGCAAACTTTGTCCCCAAATCTTGAGTAAAACTGTTATTCCAGAAACAGAATTCCTCTGTATAATTCTTTGTATGTCCTCTCCACATACAACCTCTTTATAGTCATTTGAAAGGCATGCATTATATCTTGTTTCTTCTAAGAATTCACAAATTGTTTCACCCCAATCATTAAGAATCTACTATGTCTAAAACTCAATTTTTGTTGTTGCTGCTGCTGTTGTTCTTAGAATTGGAACGTATTAGAACTCTGAGCCAACTCTCTAATTTTACGGATAAGAAAACTAAAGTCCAAAGAAGTTAAGATTTGAAATTCGTGAATCCTTAATAATGATATATACGTATACAAGAATAGGATATGATAAATTTAGCATGCTGTTGTTGAAGGACTAAAAGATTTATGTTCGGTGATCTGCAAAACACATTTATTGATAATAAAATATAGTATATAGTTTAAATGCCCAATGAGAGGGTATTGATGAAATTATAAATTTATATGGCAAGATGCTATTTAGACACTTGAAAATCACATTATAATTAGAAGAATATATACCAAAGTATTAGCGGTATATTCATAGGACAATTTGACTATGTAATGCAAAGAGCAAAGTAACATTTGTAATTTAAGATTTTTTTTTTTTTTTTTTTTTTTTTTTTTTTTTTGAGATGGAGTCTCTGTTGCACAGGCTGGAGTGCAGTGGTACATGTTCAAGTGATTCTCCCGTGTCAGCCTCCTGAGAAGCTGGGATTAGAGACACACATCACCATGCCTGGCTGATTTTTCTATCTTTGGTAGAGACTAGGTTTCACCATGTTGGTCAGGCTGGTCTTGAATTACTGACCTCAACTCCTGACCATCCACCTCAGCCTCCTAAAGTGCTGGGATTACATACTTGAGCCACTGCACCTGGCCTAAGAAAAGTTTTTAAAAGTATATATTAATAAAGAGCTGATATATTTATTTGTTAATTAGCCAACTATCTCATGTGCATACTAATTTTCTTACAGATACATTGACTTTTTTTAAGTGACCGTGCCTATTATTATCATTTACATGGTTGTGGATATATTTTGACAATCTTCCTACCTACTCCAAAAACCACATTTGTTATTTTAAATGACTAATTGATGATAGAAGAAAATGTGGATATATAATGACCAAAACAAGTAACAAATGCAAATACAATACAATTCAATTCTAATTGTATATATACAGTACAAATTGTCCATAATACAGATAAAATTGTACATATATATAAAATGGGGTATAAACTAAAATGTTAGCAATGATTATTTCTATATGATAGAATTGAGATAATTAAGACCAATAAATATATATTCTTTATACTTTTCTGGATGTCCCAAACTTTTACAATGAAAAAATGTATGTCTTGAGGACCCTGGAGGGAAGGAGGACAGCGAGGTAATTTTAACAACTTTTGTGAAGGAATGAAGGTGCCTTGTCATCTGTTTCCATCTTTGCTTTGTATTATTCTGCTTACATTACTGACATGTTGTTTATTACCCCATTTATTTTTATTTGAAGTCCATTTTCTGACAACATTTTACAAAATAGAATTCAAATAGTACTAAATATGTTCTACCATATACTAGCTATTATTACAGAAAGAACAATCTTATTTTCTCCATTACAAAAATTAAATAGCTGAGTGCAGTGACACACTTCTTTAGTCTCAGCTACTCTGCAGGCTGAGAGAATTGCTTGAACCCAGGAGCGTGAAGATCAGCCAGAGCAACATAGCAAGACTTCATCTCAAAAAAATTAATGCCCAATTTTAAATAGTTTATTATATTGCCATTGTGGTTGCCTGTATCTTGAGTTTTGCCAGAGCTCAGCCCTATCCACTATCTTAAAATCTAAAATTTAAGAACTTACTAGCAAAGAAATTGGAGAAGGGTAACGTAGTATTAACCAGGAAGCCACAATATTGATGTATTTTATGAATTCTTAAGAAAAAAACAACAGGAATGGTGTTCATCTTTAAAATTTTTGTTAAAGATTATTTCAAGAAAAGGAATAGAATTCAACAGATATACTTTAAAAGATTTGTACATTAAACTTAGGACATTTGTATACTCTTTGCCTTGGTATGTTGGTTTATTTCCCTAAATACGACTCACTGTATCCAAGAACTATTTAAAAATATCACAAAACCACCCATGCATGGTAGTGCATCTATTGTTATAATTAGTTGATATTTCTAGCTCTTCATTATTCAAGTTTTTGGGATAAAAATGAGAGAATACATGTGATAGCATCTTTAAATGGAGAAGCACTGTTCAAGTTATTGTTTATTTCTATGAATAAAGAAAGTATCATTACTAGTAAATCCATATAAAAACACAATGGTAAACTAAGGCTAAGCTAGATAGTTTCAGTGTGAAACTTGTTTAACACTTTTAAAGAAAATTTTTCTTTTTTTTTTGTAAGATGGAGTCTTGCTCTCTCGCCCAGGCTGGAGTGCAGTGGTGTGATCTCTGCTCACTGCAACCTCTGCCGCCAGGTTCAAGCAATTTTCCTGCCTCAGCCTCCTGAGTAGCTGGGACTACAGGTGCCCGCCACCATGCCTGGCTAATTTTTGTATTTTTACTGGAGAGGGGGTTTCACCATATTGGCCAGGCTGGTCTTGAACTCCTGACCTTGTAATCCACCCACTTCAGCCTTCCAAAATGCTGGGATTACAGGCATGAGCCACCACACCTGGAGCTAAAGAGAATTTTTATACTGCTATTACAATTAATCTAATTAAAGCATGAACTTTTTCTATCCTGACAAAGTACGTAAATGTTATTAAGATGATAATAATGAAGATGACTTTAAATGACCAGTTTATGCTGATGTTAGAACCCATGAAGATACAGGGGTGAGGAGCTAGTTACATAAATGGTTTTTGTTGCTGAGTAAATGATATTTTATTTTATTCAACAGTTCTAATATATCATCTGGTTTTTTTTAATTATATATATATTTTTATTTTGCCCTGTTCTTCCTTCCTCCCATAGAGGCCCAGGAGACTCATTACGTAATCTTTAGAAAAGAACAGGAGAAAATGTCTAGAGAGAAAGAGCCATTCCAGGACCTACATATGGAAACAGCTAAAGAGGTGGGTATCTGTCAATGATGCAATTAGTTTCTCATGTATAGTACTGAAGATGTCAGGCTGTCATAAGAATTTTCTTAGTAATAATGCCTTTCAACGGATGACTGAATTTTTTAAAGCATCCAAATATAAGTACGTCCTTAAGGTTTTTTTCCTGCTTATTTTTCAGTGTAACTGTGGCAGAAGTGAAAGCCATAGACAGGTTCAAACATAACTGGAAATTTAGAAAGGGAGTGGGAGCTTCATTTTGGCCACAGTAGAGGTTCGGTCTGAAATCTCTTCAGTAACTATCTAAAAGTAAGACAAGGCTATACCTCCTTTTGTCTCCCTTCTAAAGTTAATTTTTCAATTCAGAAATTTTGTAATATACCTTACATCTCAGTTTCTTTCTGTATCTATGCTGTAAGCTACCTCTGAGACCCATCAAAATTAATACCCGGCCAAAATTACCCATAGGAAATGAGCTTTTTTAAAAATTTGACTTGTGCTGTTAACTTGCAATATAATATTTATAGAGACTGATAGTGTGAACTTTAGGAAAGAATCTCAAAGAATAACACTCCAAATGATGTCTTCTGACTTTAGGCTCTTTAATTTCTACGGTAAGTCCTCTGAGACATCAGTGTGCAAAAAGGACAGTACAAAAGATAATCTCTTGAGTTTGTAGGAGGAAAAGGCTAAATACTGTCCTTGAGAGGACAGGATGCCAAACAATTTATTTATTCCATAAATTTTAATGAATGATACTGTATTAGACATTGTGCTAGCTGCTGGGTATTCAATAGTGAGAGAAACAGACATGGTTCGTGCTTTCTGTGGAACTTACAGTCTGATAGAAGAGATAGACAATTTTCAAGTAAACAGATAAATATATAATGAAAAATTATAATAAATGGCACAAAAGGAGAAAGCAGAATACCATGAGAGAAGTGTCAGGGTAAGGATATAACTTTGGATGCTGTAGTCAGAGAAAGCCTGCTCTGGGTGATGATATTTAAGCTGAAACCTGAAAGACAAAAGAAACCAGCCCTGTGAAAGGCAGGGGAAGAGCTTCATCAGTGGTAAAACATTAATGTGAAGGCCTAAGAACAAAAGAGCTAACTTAGCATGTCTGAAGAATTGAAAGACAGCCAAATTAATAACTTGCCAACCTAACAGTGTTGGTAAAATGATTTCAGATTCAGGATGGTGGTTACCCAAATGACAATAATGAACATGATTGCCTAGCTCCAATTTTTTCCCATTCTATATACTCTGTGTTCTTTATTGTACTACACTGAACAGTTTTCTGGGCTGAACGTTAAATATATTTGCAGAATGAAAACTTAAATGTTGTAAAGTATATCAGTTAAGGTCCTGTCAGGAAACAAGGCACACTCTATATTCTAAGTAAAAAGTTTCATATAGGTCATTTGAGGTTTACATACCTGTTACAAGAGTGAGGTAGCAAGTCAGGGGAACTGTCACCAAATATCGCAGTCTTCAGCAATAAAACAGATGACTGTACCTTGTCCAGAAGCTACTGCAAATCTCAAGAACCTCTAGGAAGCTCTTATCAGCTCTTTTTATAGCACCTACTCGAGAGTTTCTCAAGAAACTCACGCAGAAGGTATGTCATACACGCTGGATCTCTGTACATGCTTCTCCTTGCAACTGTCTCCTGGAGAATAGTGGTCTCTTCTTTCTGCTTTCCAAATCTTGTGTTCTTACTAGCAAACTCTGCTATGTTATGAAGGATAATTTAGAAAGGGGTAATGATAATGCCTAAGTGATAATCCCAAGTTGGCAACAGACAATTCAGTACAGTTCACTTATCTTGCTTTGGTGAACAACAACAACAACAACAAAAATTGTGAGACTCATTGGGGTAATGATAAGAGAAGCCATTTGCCCTTGGTTCCTGGATACATGTATTCTGGTTATGGAAAATATGGCATCATGCACTGGCTGGTGCTTCAGATTGCATATTGATCTTGTAAGACAGTGCCACAATGCACGTTGTGCTGCCCAATCTAGCACTATATTTGAGACTTCATTCTACTGCCTAATTAAGTAAACTGCTTTAGAATGGTGGGGTATATGTTATGGTCAGTGAATGAAGCCATTCCTATGCTCCTTTTGTTTTAAAACGAGTTCATTGGTCAAAAATTAGGTATACTAGTTATGTATTGCTGTGTAGCAAACGAACCTCAAGCTTACTGGCTTAAAACAACATTATTATTGCTGGCAGTTCTGTGGATTGTCTGGGACCACCTGGGCAGTTGTTATTTAGTGTCATGCAGTTACAGAAAGATAATGGCTAGGACTGAAGTCATCAAAAGCCTTGACTGACATGTCTGGTGTCGTGGTGCTTCTTGTTCACTCTTTTCAACTGGCATCTCATGCTCCAGGCTTTTCAGAGCATAGTGGGCTCAGGAGATTATACATGGCAGCTAGCTTCTAAGAGGCAGGAAATGAGAGCTTAGGTTGATTAAGGGCATAGCATCAATTTTGCAGTATTAAAAGTGTCAAAGTTGTCACAGTACTTCCCCAGATTCAAGTGGATGGAGGAAGTCCCATGGGATAGTGTGAAGGTCACATTGCAGAAGAGAATATGAGAAAGAAGATGGTGTTTTGCCTGTCTGGAAAATAAAACCTATCATGTGTTAAATGGGGTACTGTATTAGGCTGTTTTTGCATTGCTGAAAAGGAATACCTGAAGCTGGGTAATTTATAAAGAAAAGAGATTTAATTCACTCATGGTTCCACAGTCTTTACAGGAAGCATGGTGCTGACATCTGCTTGGTGTCTGGGGAAGCCCCAGGGAGGTTACAATCATGATGAAGGTGAAAAGGGAGCAGATGTCTCACATGGTGAGAGCAGGAGCAAGAGAGAGAAGGGGGAGGATCCACACACTTTTAAACGACCAGATCTCATGTGAACTCAGAGGTAGAGTTCACTTATGAAGGGAATAGCACCAAGCTATTCATGAGGGATCAACCCGCCATGGTCTAAACAACTCCCACCAATCCCCACCACCAACACTGGAGACCACATTTCTTTTTTAAGAAAACTGTTTTTATTTTTATTTTTGTGAGTACATTAATATATACATTGTCTATATTTTGTGAGTACATTAATATATACATTCCCTGTGATAGAAGAATCCATCGTAAACAACCTACTATCAGGTAGCTTGTTGATTCCTTTTGGTCCCTGCTGTTGAAATCTTGTGCGCCTAGCAGTGACTCTGACAAGATCAGCTTTGCATAGGGGCTGGAGGAGGAAGAAAATCTGAATTATTGAGCATAGGTATAATCTCTATGGCCTCTATCGTCATGAGCCCATAAAGCAAACATTGTCATGGCTAGAGAAAGAGGCTGAGTATTAGCCATAGAATGGAACATTTTGTCCTGATTATTGAGAACATTTTCTGCAATGGATGCCCTTTTTCGGGGCATTAATATGGAACACAAATAACACCAGAATCTATGCCTATTCAGAGAGATCTCTCCTCATACCTCTTCCCCAAACTTCTTTATCATCAATTACTAAATTTTGCTAATTCCTATATAATTAGTTTATACATTGTATTAGGGTTCAGAGGGACAGAACTAATAGGATATACATATTTTTTTTAATTCTTAAAATTTATCATCTTTCTCTCTCATATATATATACATATGCATGGCATCTAAAAGTAGTACCCCCTTTAACACAATACGTTTTATTTTCAAGACAGGCAAAATACCATCTTCTTTCCCTTTCTCTCTCTCTCTCATATATGTATGTATATGTATAGATATATATGTGTATATATAAGTAAGTACAGTCATTCCTCAGTATCTGTGGGGGATTGTTTTCAGGATCCCCGTGGATACCTAAATCTGTACATGCTCATATCCCTTATACAAAATGGGATAATATTTGTATATCTCCTATGCACATCTTCCTCTCATATATATATATGTGTGTGTGTGTGTGTGTGTGTGTATGTATATATGGATATATATGGATATATATTGTATGAGAGAGAGAGAGAGAGAGAGAGAAAGGGAAAGAAGATGGTGTTTTATCTGTCTTGAAAATAAAACCTATCGTGTTGAATGGTGTACTACTTTTGGTAATGCCAACATATTGTGGAGAGCTGTCTGGAAACCAAATGAGGTCCAAATTTTGTCTTCCTCAGTCACATGTCATAGGGAAATCTCCATAAGGCCATATGTGTAGACTGAGGTAGAGATATCATTACAATAGTAGGAGTAATTACAGTCATTCCTCAGTATCTGTGGGGGATTGTTTTCAGGATCACCGTGGATACCAAAATTGTACGTGCTCATATCCCTTATATAAAATTGCATAATATTTGTGTATATACTATGCACATCTTCCTATATACTTTTTTTTTTTGAGACAAAGTTTTGCTCTTATTGCCCAGGTTGGAGTGCAATGGCGTGATCTCAGCTCACTGCAACCTTTACCTCCCAGTCCAAGTGATTCTCCTGCCTCAGCCTCCTGAGTACCTGGGATTACAGGCATGTGCCACCACGCCTGGCTAATTTTTTTGTATCTTTAGTAGAGATGGGGTTTCACCATGTTGGCCAGGTTGGTCTCGAACTCCTGACCTCAGGTGATACACCCGCTTGGCCTCTCAAAGTGCTGTGATTACAGGTGTGAGCCACCATGCCTGGCCTATACTTTGAATCACTCTAGATTACTTAAAATACCTAGTAAAATGTAAATGCTTTGTAAATGGTTGTGATACTATATTGATTCTTTTAATTTGTATTATTTTTTTCCGAATATTTTTGATCATCATTTAGTTGAATCCAGGAATGCAGAACTCACTGATACTGAGGGTGTCTGAGTCACTTACCCATGCAATTTGTGTCTTGGGAACTGCTTGAGCCTGATCTTGTATAGCTGATTTACAGCATGTGGTCCTGAGTCAGATAATACTGTAACTCTCCATGGACAGCTCATGTCACATGATTACTTGGTGTTTCTTAGGTATTCAGTCCTGGGGGCTCAGTAGCAACCCCTGAACTGTTTCTCAAAAGTATGGTCTTTATCAACAGAAAATGATTGGCTTTTCCCCAAAAGCCTAAGGGTTTTGCCATGGCATTTTTTATTTGCTACTGTGAGAACATTCCAATGTGCTCTTCCAGCACCATTCAATCTGCTGAGTCATATGGCCCAATATCAGCTTGCATAGAACTTTAGAGCTGCAACAGAAGCTTCTGTTGTTCTGGAATCCATTCAAAACTATGGGTTATGCAGTAAGTGACTCAAAGTAGAATATTCAACTATGGTATATGTCACAATCTGAATCCAAAGTGGCCTGTGTGTCTCTTTCTCAGTGGTAGAGTGTGCAGGATGAAGCAACTTGCCCTTCACCTTGGTAGAATTGCTGTGCCATGTATGCCCCAACTAATGGACTCCTAGAAACTTCGCAAAGGTGTCAGGCCCTTGCATGTTTTAAGGGTTTATCTTCCATCCTCTGGCATGCAGGTGTCTTAGCAAGGTATCTAGGGTACTTCTGGCTAATTCCTGCACATAAAGTTGAATCTGTCAAAGTAATAAAGGAGTAAAGCCCTCATTATACTCTCAGAGACTCCTGCATATATCAAATACAATTAAACAGTTGTCTAATTAGTTCCATGTCTTTAATCATCTACAGAATATAAACTTCACAAGGGCTGGAACTGTATTTGTTGTTTATCTTATGCACCACTGTGCACATTGCCTTGCAATATAGTAGGCTTTCAGTACTTAAATGGATGGATGAATGAAAGGAAAGAATGGGAAACAATAGGGAAGGGTAGAATAACCTACATGTATAAATGTAATAAAGAAATAGTGGGGGGCCGGGCGCGGTGGCTCACGCCTGTAATCCCAGCACTTTGGGAGACCGAGGTGGGTGGATCACAAGGTCAAGATATCGAGACCATCCTGGTCAACATGGTGAAACCCCGCCTCTACTAAAAATACAAAAAATTAGCTGGGCATGGTGGTGCGTGCCTGTAGTCCCAGCTACTCAGGAGGCTGAGACAGGAGAATTGCCTGAACCCAGGAGGCGGAGGTTGTGGTGAGCCGAGATCACGCCATTGCACTCCAGCCTGGGTAACAAGAGCGAAACTCCGTCTCAAAAAAAAAAAAAAAAAAAAGAAAGAAATAGTGGGGGAAGTCACTTGGAATTTATTCAGAAGCCTAATCATGAGGAACCTTGAGGTCATATTTTGGTAGTTAAAATTTTTCTGAAGGGTTACAGGGAGCCATTCAAAGCATTTATGCTTCTTTGTTAAAATCCACTCATTCTTCAAGAGTGTTCTTATTAACTTACACATTGTTTTAGTTATATGGAAATATATAAATGCACGCACACACACACACATATATGCTTTTATACTTCTGGGTATTATCACATAATAAAGTGAGATAATTCACTTCATCTTTATTGTTGTTTCCCTGGCACCTAGTACACTTCCTGAACATAGTAAGCACTGCAAATGTAGACCTGAGTTAGCTGAACAAACAAACACCCAATTCCACTGCCACCTTTCCCATGAAGCCTTCATTAGACACCTCAGTTAGAAATGCTCTCCTAAAAATAGGAACACTTTTACACTGTTGATGGGAGTGTAAATTGGTTCAATCATTGTGGAAGACAGTGTGGTGATTCCTCAGGGATCTAGAACCAGAAATACCATTTGATCCAGTAATCCTGTTACTAGGTATATACCCAAAGGTTTATGAATCATTCTACTATAAAGACACATGTACATGTATGTTTATTGCCGTACTATTCACAATAGCAAAGACTTGGAACCAACCAAAATGCCCATCAATGATAGACTGGATAAAGAAAATATGGCACATATACACCATGGGATAATATCCAGCCATAAAAAGAATGAGTTCATGTCCTTTGCAGGGACATGGATGAAGCTGGAAACCATCATTCTCAGCAAACTAACACAGGAACAGAAACCAAACACCACATGTTCTCACTCATAAGTGGGAGTTGAACAATGAGAACATATGGGCACAGGGAGGGGAATTTCACACACTGGGGCCTGTTGTGGGGTGGGGTGCTAGGGGAGGGATAGCATTAGGAGAAATACTTAATGTGGATGATGGGTTGATGGTGTAGCTAACCACCATGGCACATGCATACCTATGTAACAAACCTGCATGTTCTGCACATGTATCCCAGAACTTAAAGTATAATAATTTTAAAAAAAACAAAACCTCTCCTATAATCTTGGACTCCACTGTACTTTGTATAGCCTTTGTTTGGCACTTTTTATACGTGACCTTGTTTTATAGTTACTTATGTAAATCTCCAATAGCTTTTTCTAAGTTGGAAGGGCTCGTCAAATTCATTTCTATAACCCAGCAACATGGTACAGTTCCTTATATGAGGCAGAATTTAGTATATATGTATTGAATGAAAAAAATTAGACAGTGTATTTACTTTTTACTGTTCATCTTATGAGTAGCAAATAATTAATGCAATGAGAATAATTCTTAAAATTTATCATTAGTTTTCACAACTACCATGGATGTATTTTATTCTATAATTTGATGTTATTTTTCACCAATTGTGTGAGTATGAAGAATATAGGAAAACCTTCATTTTGGAAATAGTTATAAATAATTATGTAAGTCTTTTTGAAATCATTTTTTAAATTGAGATATTCACAAAACATAAAATTCACCCTTTTGAAGCATATAATTTAGTGGTTTTTAGTATATTAACAAAGTTATACAACCATTACCACTAATTCCAGGATATTTTCTTTCTTTCTTTCTTTCTTTCCAGGATATTTTCTTTTTTTTTTTTGAGATGGAGTCTCGCTCTGTCACCCAGGCTGTAGTGCAGTGGCATGATCTCAGCTCACTGTAACCTCTGCCTTCCGAGTTCAAGCAATTCTCTCTGCCTCAGCCTCCCGATTAGCTGGGATTATAGGCACCCGCCACCACACCTGGCTAATTTTTGTATTTTTAGTAGAGTCGGGGTTTTGCCATGTTGGCCAGGCTGATCTCAAACTCCTGAGCTCAGGAGATCCACCTGTCTCAGTCTCCCAAAGTGCCAGGATTACAGGCTTGAGCCCCCATTCCCAGCCAGAATATTTCCGTTATTCTTTTCTTCTACTCCCCCTCCCCTGAATGTGGTTTTGATGGAGGTTATTGCTTTGTCTCTTCAGACTGCTTTTTCTTGCACTTTAGCTTGCCTGGTAATCTTTTGCTAAAAACTGAGTATATTGTAGGGGATAATAGAAAAGTTATAATGGTAATCTGGCCAGAAACTGGGCTGTGTTTAATGTTTGCTGAAACTGTAAGTGCTAGTGGATTCAGTTTCCTCAGGTGTACTTGTATTTTTCTTCCTTGCTCTCTTTAGGTTTTCCTGAGAACTTCTTAGATAGAATCTGTGTCCTATCGCTTTTTTGGTTGAAATCTGTTGGTATTATACTGGAGCCTTGCAGCTGTTGTGGTAAGGTCCAGTTGGAGAAAAATCACTCTATAATTTTATGATTAACTCTAAGTCATTTTGTGGGCCTGAGTCCTTGGACTTTGACCTTCAGAAGTGCTTCTTAGTCTTTTACATTTCTCCTCTTGGGTGAGATAGAGAAGCCAGAGGGGGCTGGGATTGGGTAATTGCCCTTTCTTTTGCTATCAAAAGATCTGGTAGCATCATTTTACTCGGAGCACTGGTTCTTATTATAAAGAATGCTTTGGGTGTATTTCAACATACCTCTCCCTCGGCTAAAATGTGATGATGTCATTCTGGGTCATCTCCATGAAAGCCTGGGGTGGTTCCTGGAAGTAAAACACATCAAAGTGTGAGAGACCCTTAAGACTGGACCCCCAAGGATTTTCTCAGTTTAGAGCAAGTCTACACACAGACTCTAGCATTGGTCAAGATTACCACTTAAGTGTTCATACCAGTTTATGGGTCCAATGTCTTCTGCTCCAGGTAAGCTGATATCAGCTGTGATTCTCTGTATTTTCTTCTCTCTAGATTTCTGGGTGGCAGTTTGTTCTGTGACCTTAATTTTTTAACAGGTCTAAGAAAAGTCATTGATTTTCAGTCTCACCTTTTGTCTTATTGGAAAAATGGGAGTGAAGACTTTGAAGCTTTTACGTGTTGGAGCAGAAACCAGAATTCTTCTAAACCTTTTGTTAAAGGGCTAGATAGGGCATATTTTAGACTTTGTGAGTCATATGCTCTGTTCCAGTTGCTCAAATCTACTGTTATAGAATGAATACAGCCCTAGCAATGCGGAATGAATAAGCAGCTCTCTATTTTGCTGCTGTTTCATTTATTTCTGTTCAATCTTTACTATTCCCTTCCTTTTACCTACTTTGGGTTTAGTTTCCACTACTTTTTCTAGTTTCTTCTTTTTGGATGCTTTTCATTTAAATAAAATTTTTATTTCAATAGTTTTGGGGGCACAGGTGGTTGCCTGGAAGAGTTCTTTAGTGGTGATTTCTGAGATTTTGGTGCACCCATCACCTGAGCAGTGTACACTGTACTCAATGTATTGTCTTTTATCCCTCACCCCACTTCAGCCCTTTACCCAAAGTCCCCAAAGTCCATCATTCTTATGCCTTTGCATCCTCATAGCTTAGCTCCCACTTACAAGTGAGAGCACACAATATTTGATTTTCCATTCCTGAGTTACTTCACTTAGAATAATGGCCTCCAAATCCATCCAGGTTGCTGTGAATGCCATTATTCCATTCCTTTTTATGGTTGAGTAGTATTCCGTGGTATATATATAAGACATTTTCTTTACTTATTAGTTGATGGGCATTTAGACTGGTTCCATATTTTTGCAATTGTGAATTGTACTGCTGTAAACATGCACGTGCAAGCTTCTTTTTCATATAATGACTTCGTTTCCTCTGGGTAAATACCCAGTAGTGGGAAGGAATCTCCATATTGTTTTCCATAGTGGTTTACTCATTTACATTCCCACCAGCAGTGTAGAAGTGTTCCCTTTTTACTACATTCATGCAACATCTGTTTGTTTTTTTAAAATTTTCTAATTATAGCTATTCTTGCAGGAGTAAAGTGATATCTCTCTGTGTTTTTGATTTGCATTTCCCTGATAATTAGTGTGTTGAGCATTTTTTTCATATATTTGTTGGCCATTTGTCTAACTTCTTTTGAGGATTGTCTATTCATGTTCTTTGCCTATTTTTTTGATGGGCTTTTTTTTCTTGCTGATTTGAGTTCTTTATAGATTCTGGAATTAGTCCTTTATTAAATGTATAGTTTGCAAAGATTTTCTCCTACTCTGTGGGTTGTCTGTTTACTGTGCTGATTTTTATTATTGTTATTATGCTGTGCAGAAGCTTTTTACTTTAATCATCAGGTCCCATCTATTTATCTTTGTTTTTGTTGCATTTGCTTTTGGATTCTTGGTAATGAATTATTTCCCTAACCCAATGTCTAGAAGAATTTTTCTGATATTATCATCCAGAATTTTTATGGTTTCAGATCTTTAACTTTTTGATATATTTTAAGTTGATTTTTGTATAAGGTAAGAGATGAGGACCCAGCTTCATTCATCTGCATAATTGGCTTGCCAATTATTTCAGCACTATTTGTTGAATAGGATATTTGTTCCCCATTTTATGTTTTTATTTGCTGTGGCTGTAAGTATTTGGCTTTGTTTATGAGTTCTCTATTCTGTTTCATTGGTCTACATGCCTCTTTTTCTTTTTCTTCTTTTTTGAAATGGAGTCTCACTCTGTTGCCAGGGCGGAGTGCAGTGGCATGATCACAGCTCACTGCAAACTCTGCCTCTCAGGTTCAAGTGATTCTCCTGCCTCAGCCTCCTGAGTAGCTGAGACTGCAGGCATGCGCCACTATGCCCAGCTATTTTTTGTGTTTTTAGTATGCCAGGGTTGCCCCACGTTGGGCACCAGCTCTTGGGGTCTGACCTCCAGACCCTGACCCAGTCTGGAATTTGATGGAAGAACAAATTCACTCAAACACAAATCTCCAGTGAAAGAGTGGGCTAGGGATGTCTGTGGTCACTCACAGATACTCCTGAGAGAGATAGCAGCCATGGCCCCAACTCCTGGGCTTGCAGGCCTTTATTCAGCACATATTAAATGACAAAGGCTTTGCGTCAATACCTCTGGAAAGTAAAGATGAAAGGCCAGGTTGCTAGGCCTAAAGCAAACACCATTTGTGAATAACTTACTTCTGCCACCTCCCCTTCCCCCCACCACCCGCCCTAGAAAGAGGCAGTCAAGTGAGAATGGACAAAGGTTGGTCTTAGGGACAAGCCATTTAGATAAATTCCTTTGCATTCCCCTGTTAACTGCCTTATGCTTCCAGCCTCAAGATAAAAGAACTAGCCATCTTTGGCCCATTCTTTTCTGAAGCTATGCAAACTTCCCAGCCTTCCAAGGGGATTTTGTGCCTATTTCCTATAAATATTAATTTTTCCCTTATTTTTGCTACAATTCTGCCTGAACTGAACTACTACATTAGTAGAGATGTGGTTTCACCATGTTGGCCAGGATGGTCTCCATCTCTTGACCTTGTGATCCACCTGCCTCAGCCTCTCAAAGTGCTGGGATTACAGGTGTGAGCCACCACACCTGGCCTACATGTCTATTTTTATGCCAGTACCATGCTGTTTTGGTAACCATAGGTTTGTAGCATAGTTTGAAGTTGGGTAAGGTGTTGCCTCCAGATTTGTTCTTTTTGCTTAGTCTTGCTTTGGCTATGTAGATTCTTTTTTGGTTCTATATAAATTTTAGGCTTGTGTTTTCTAGTTCTGTGAAGAATGATGGCATTTTGGTGGGAATTACATTGAATTTATAGATTGCTTTTGGCAGTATAGTCATTTTCACAATATTGATTCTCACAATATTGATCCCATCCATGAGCATGGAATGTGTTTACAATTGTTTGTGTCATCTGTGATTTCTTTTAGCAGTGTTTTGTAGTTTTCCCTGTGGATGTCTTTCACCTCCTTGGTTAGATATATTCCTAAGTATTTTTTTTCCAGCTATTGTAAAAGAAGTTGAATTCTTGATTTTATTCTCAGCTTGGTCATTGTTGGCATATAGCTACTGATTTACATACATCAATTTTGTACCCTGAACTTTTACTGAATTCATTTATTAGATCTAGGAGCTTTTTAGATGAGTCTTTATGGTTTTCTAGGTATACAATCATATCATCAATGAACCAATAGTGTGACTTCCTCTTTACCAATTTGGATGCCCTTTGTTTCTTTCTCTTGTCTGATTGCTCTGGCTAGGACTTCCAGCACTATGTTGAATAGATGTGGTGAAAGTGGACATCATTGTCTTTTTCCATTTCTCAGGGGGGATGCTTTCAAATTTTCCCTGTTCAGTTTAGTGTTGCCTGTGGGTTTTTCATAGATGGCTTTTATATGTCCCTTCTATGCTGACTTTGCTGAGGGTTTTAATCATAAAGTGATGCTAGATTTTCTCAAATGCTTTTTCTGGATCTACTGAAATTATCATGTGATTTTTGTTTTTAATTCTGTTTATGTGATGTATCACATTTATTGACTTTCATGTATTAAACCATCCCTGTGTCCCTGGTATGAAACCCACTTGAAAATGATGTTTTATTTTCTGACATGCTGTTGGATCTGGTTAGGTAGTATTATGTTGAGGATTTTTGCATCTATGTTCATCAGGGATATTGGTCTGTAATTTTCTTTTTTTTTAATGCCTTTCCTGGTTTTGTATTAGGGTGATACTGGCTTCAAAGAATGATTTAGGGAAAATTCCCTCTTTCTCTATCTTTTGGAATATTTGCAATAAGGTATCAATTCTTCTTTGACTGACTGATAGAATTCAACTGTGAGTCCATCTGGTCCTGGAGTTTTTTAATTGACAATTTTTAAATTACTAATCTCACTATTTATTATTGGTCTGTTCAGAATTTCTACTTCTTCCTGATTTATTCTAGGAGGGTTTTATGTTTTCTTTTTAGTTTTTTTGAGATGGAGTTTCACTCTTGTTGCCCAGGCTGGAGTGCAATGGCATGATCTTGGCTCACTACAACCTCTGCCTCCCGGGTTCAAGCAATTCTCCTGTCTCAGTCTCCAGAGTAGCTGGGATTTCAGGTGTGCACCACCAGCTAATTTTGTA
Source organism: Aotus nancymaae (assembly GCF_030222135.1). Classification (NCBI taxonomy): domain Eukaryota; kingdom Metazoa; phylum Chordata; class Mammalia; order Primates; family Aotidae; genus Aotus; species Aotus nancymaae. Next base: position 43,184,805 of record NW_026988455.1, on the reverse strand, counting down.
TTTTTAGTAGAGACAGGGTTTCTCCATGTTAATCAGGCTGGTCTTGAACTCTCAACCTCAGGTGATCTGCCTGCCTTGGCCTCCCAAAGTGCTGGGATTACAGACGTGAGCCACCACACCCGGTCAGTTTTATACTTTCAAGAATTTATTCATCTCCTCTAGATTTTCTAGTTTGTGCATATAAAGGTATTCATAGTACACTTGAATGATTTTTTTATTTCTGTGGTATCGGTTGTAACATCTTCTGTTTCATTTCTAATTGAGCTTATTTGGTCTTATTTTCTTGGTTAATCTTGCGAATGGTCTATCAATTTTGTTTATCTTTTCAAAGAACCAGTTTTCGTCTCATTTATCCTTTGTACTTTTTTGTTTCAATTTTCTTTAGTTCTGTCCTGGTCTTTGTTATTTCTTTTATTCTGCTGGGTTGGGGTTTGATTTGTTCTTGTTTCTCTAGTTCCTGAAGGTGTTAGATTGTCTATTTGTGATCTTTTAGACTTTTTGCTGTAGACATTTAATGATATGAACTTTTCTCTTAGCATAGCTTTTGTCCCAGAAGTTTTGATAAGTTGTATCACTATTATCGTTCAGTTCAAATAATTTTTAAATTTCCTTCTTCATTTTATTGCTGATCCAAATATCATTTGGGAGCAGATTATTTAATTTCCATGTATTTGTATAGTTTTCAGGATTATTCTTGGAGTTTGGAACTCCAAAGGATATTCCATGCAAATGCAAACCCAAAGCAAGCAGGAGTAGCTATTCTTATATTAGACAGAACAGACTTTAAAGCAACAACAGTTAAAAAGTACAAAGAGGGACATTATATATTGATAAAATGATCAGTACAACAGAAAATATCACAATCCTAAATATATATACAACGAACACTTCTGTGCCCAGATGTGTTATTCCATTTGCATAGAATATTGTTTTACTGTGGCCTGAGAGGATACTTGATATAATTTCAGTTTATTAAATTTATTGAGATTGTTTGTGGCCTATCATATGATCTATATTGGAGAATGTTCCATGTGCTGGTGAAAAGAATGTACATTCTGCAGTTGTTGGGTAGAATGTTCTGCAAATATCTGTTAAGTCCATTTGTTCTGGGGTATAGTTTAAGTTCATTGTTTCTTTTTTGATTTTCTGTCTTGATGACCTGTCTAGTGCTGTCAGTGGAATATTGAAGTCCCTCACTGTTATTGTGTTGCCATCTATCTCATTTCTTATGTCTAGTAATAATTGTTTTATAAATTTAGGAGCCCCTGTGTTAGGTGCATATATATTTAGGATTGTAATATTTTCTGTTGAACTGATCCTTTTATCATTATATAATGCCCCTCTTTGTGTTTTTTAACTGTTGTTGCTTTAAAGTCTGTTCTGTCTAATATAAGAATAGCTACTCCTGCTTGCTTTGGGTTTCCATTTGCATAGACTATCTTTTATCACCCCTTTACCTTAAGTTTATGTGAGTCCTTATGTGTTAGGTGAGTCTCTTGAAGTTATCACATACTTGGTTTATTTTTATGCATTCTGCCATTCTGTATCTTTTAAATGGAGCATTTATGCCATTTACATTCAATGTTAGTATTGAGATGTGAGGTACTGTTATATTCACTGTGCTAGTTGTTGCCTGAATACCATATGTGTGTGTTTGTGTTTGTGTGTGTGTGTGTGTGTGTGTGTGTGTTATTGCTTTATAGGTCCCGTGAGATTTATGCTTTAAGGAGGTTCTATTTTGGTGTATTTTGAGGTTTTCTTTCAAGATTTAGAACTCCTTTTAGCATTTCTTGTAGTGTTGGCTTGGTAGTGGTGAATTCTCTCTAAATATTTGTTTGTCTGAAAAATAATTTCTCTCTCCTTCATTTATGAAGCTTAGTTCTTAGCTGGCAATTATTTTGTTTGAGGAGGCTAAAGATAGGACCCCAGTCCCTTCTGGCTTGTAGGGTTTCTGCTGAGAAATCTGCTGTTAATCTGATAGGTTTTCCTTTACAGGTTACCTGATGCTTTTGCCTCACAGCTGTTAAGATTCTGTCTTTTGTCTTGACTTTAGATAACCTGATGACTATGTGCCTGGGTGATGCTCTTTTTACAATGAATTTCTCAGATTTCTTTGAGCTTCTTGTATTTGGATGTCTAGCTCTCTAGCAAGGCTGGGGAAGTTTTCCTTGATTATTCCCTCAAATATGTTTTCCAAACTTTTTGATTTCTCTTCTTTCTCACAAACACCAATTATTCTTAGGTGTGGTTGTTTAACATAATCCCAGATTTCTTGGAGGCTTTGTTCATTTTAAAAAATTCATTTTTTTCTTCATCTAATTGACTTAATTCAAAATTCTTGTGTTTGAGCTCTAAAGTTCTTTCTTCTACTTGTTTTATTGTATTTCTCTAAGTGTGTCCTTCATTTCCTGAAGTTTTGCTTTTTTTTTTTTTATGATATCTGTTTCTCTGGAGCATTTTTCATTGATATCTTGTATTTTTAAAAAACTTTAAGGTTTTTTTTTTTATCTTTCCTGGGTATCTCCTTGAGTAGCTTAATAATCAACCATCTGAATTCTTTATCTGGTAATTCAGAGATTTCTTCTTGGATTGGACTCATTGCTGGGGAGCTAGGTTAGTCTTTCGAGGATGTTATAGAACCTTGTTTTGTCATATTACCGGAATTACTTTTCTGATTTCTTCTCATTTGGGTAGACTATTTCAGTGGAAAAATCTGGAATTCGTGGGCTGCTGTATAGGTTCTTTTGTTCCATGGGGTGGTCCCTTGATATGGAGCATTCCCCCTTCTCCTAAGGATGGGGCTTCCTGGGAGCCAAACTGCACTGTGACTAATCCCTAGGACAACCACCAAGAATATAACTCAAAAAATAAATACAGTAGGGCCAGGTATGGGGGCTCAGCACTTTGGGAGGCCAAGGCAGGTGGATCACATGATGTTAGGAGTTCAAGATCAGCCTGGCCAACATGGTGAAACCCTGTCTCTACTAAAAATGCAAACATAAAAATAAAAAAATAGCCAGGTGTGGTGGCACATGCCTGTAAATCCCAGCTATTCAGGAGGCAGAGGCAGAAGAATCACGTTAACCTGGGAGGTGGAGGTTGCAGTGAGCCGAGATCATGCCACTGTACTCCAGCCTGGGCAACAGAGTGAGACTCTATCTTAAAAAGTAAATACAGCAAAAGAAATGACAAGGTAATTTAAATGGTACACTATAAAATATCTATTTAACACAAAGTCAGTAATAGGGGAATAGAGGAAAAAAGGCATAAGACATAGAAAACAAATAGCAAAATGCAGCACACATAAATCATTCCTTGTCAGTAATTATATTAATGTACATAGAATAAATTCTCCAACTAAAGAACAGGGATTAATAGAATAGACTTAAAAAATGATCCAACTGTATTCTCTCTACAAGATAATTTATACTGTACCATTTAAAATACCTTGACATTTCTTTTACTGTATTTATTTTTTGAGTTACATTCTTGGTGGTTGTCTTAGGGATTATAATTGTGAAATTTAATTTTATAACAATCTATTTCAAAATAACATAATTACAATCATATGAAAAAACTTTGCTCCTATAGATCCTCATCCCCTCTCCCCTCCTTTGTGCTGTTAGTGTTATACAAATTACATCTTTATGCCTTATCTGTCCAACAACACTAATTATAATCATTCCTGTACAGAGCTGTTTTAAAAATTAGATAGATTTTATTTTTAAAAAAAGAGTTCCAAACCAAAAAATACATGTAGACAGCCTTTTATAATTATTTAGTTACCTTGAGTCGTACTCTTTATTTTTTTCATGTGGCTTGAGTTGCTATCTAGTGTTCTTTCATTTTCTCCTACAGGATTCCCTTTAGTATTTTTTGTATGGCAGGTATGCTTCTGACAAATTCAGTTTCATTTATCTGGAAAGATCTTAATTTTATTTTTCATTTTTGAAGGATCATTTTACTGGATGATGTGATTATTGGTTAATAGTCTTTCTTTCAGCCCTTTGAATATATCTGCCCACTGCCTTCTGACTTCCATGTTTTTGATGAGAAATTGGCTGTAAATTTTATTAAGGATTCCTTCTACATGATGAGATGTTTCTTTTTTGTTGCCCTCAAATTTACTCTTTGTTATTGACTTTCACCAATCAGATTATAATGTTTCTAATTGTGGCTCTCTTTGAGTTTATCCTACATGAATTTTGCTAAGTTTATTATATGTGCTGATTAATATTTGCCTCAAATTTTGGAACTTTCTTCAACTATTCTTTCTAAAGCTTTATCTTCTCTCCTTCAAAGACTATCATTTGGCTTATGTTGTTATGTTTAGTGGTGTCTCACAGGTCTCTGAAGCTTCATTTATTTTTCTTCATTTTATTTTTCTGTCCGTTGGATTTGCTCATCTGAATTTATCATGGTTCATGATGCTTTCTTCTACCCGCTTAAGTCTTTACTTGACCCCTCAAGTGAAATTTTCATTTCTGTTATTGTACTTTTCAAGTTTGTTCCTTTTCTAAAATTTCTATCTTTTTTTTTTAAGAAAAAGTTCTCTTTGGTGAGACATTGTTCTCATACTTTTCTTAAGTTATTTATTTATTTATTTGGCAAGGTCTTGCTCTGTTCCTCAGGCTGAAGTCTGGTAGCTCAATCATAGCTCACTACAGCCTCAAGGCTCTGGGCAAAAATGATCCTCCTGCTTCAACCTCCTGAGTAGCTAGGACTATACCCATGTACTACTATGCCTGGCTAATTTTTTAAATTTTGTAGAGAAAGGCTCTCACTGTGTTAATCAAGCTGGTCTCAAACTCCTGGCCTCAACTAATTTTTTCATCTCAGCCTCCCAAAGTGCTGGAATTACAGGCACAAGCCACTGTACCTGGCCTCTTAAGTTCTTTAACCATGGCTTCCTTTACATACTTTAACATATTTAAAATAGCTAATTTGAATTCTTTGTCAGGCCGGGCACAGTGGCTCATGCCTATGATTCCGGCATTTTGGGAGGTCAAGGCAGGCAGATCACCTGAGGTCAGGAGTTCAAGACCAGCCTGACCAACGTGATGAAACCAATCTGTACTAAAAATATAAAAATTACCCTGGTGTGGTGGCTCACACCTGTAATCCCAGCTTCTCAAGAGGCTGAGGTATGAGAATCACTTGAACCTGGGAGGCAGAGGTTGTAGTGAGCCAAGAGTGCACCACTGCACTCCAGCCTGGGCGACAGAGTGTGACTCTGTCTTAAATAAATAAATAAATAAATAATTTGTGTAGTAAGTTCAACATTTGGTCTTTCTCAAGGATAGTTTATTTTAACTATGTTTCTCCCCTGTGTATGAGCCATACTTTATTTCTTAGCACATATTATAATTATTTTTTCGTCAAACCTTGGAGATTTAAAATAATGTAATACGAAAACTCTAGAAATCAAAATCTTTCTTCTCCTCAGGATCTGTTGTTGGTTTCTGCTAATTGGAGTAGATAGTTGTTTATTTAGCAACTTTTCCAAATTAATATGCCAAAGTCTGTATTCTTTGTTATGTGTTGCCAGTGAAAGCTCTGCTTAGCTAGGTTAGTAATCAAGTAATGATTAGATAATGATTTTCTTAAATGCCTGCAACCAATAAGACTCCAAGTCTTTTCTGAGAGATTTGATATATTTGTTGTGGCATGCTTTTAACATTCATCCAGGCAGTTAACAAAAAGTTAAATTTTACTTTCTCCTTGCATAGAGCCTCCAGTTTAGCCAGAAGTTTAGCCAGAAGAGGGGTTCAGCCTTCTCAGGATTTTCCTGAGTATTCACACAGTCCTATATATATGCTCTGCCTTCTATATTGCAAGAATATGTTGCAGGTTTTCAGACTCTTCTATGGACATCTAATCTCTAGACTTTCCTTTTAACCTTTTTGGCTAGCCTGTTGTTGCCCTAACAATTATATACAATTTTAGGTAATTGCCCTTAAATGTATTTGACAAACACACCTTATATGGTATGAAAGTGTGTCTTCTTCAAATCTCATGTTGAAATATAATTTCTGATCTTGGAGGTATGGCCTAGTAGGAGGTGTTTGGGTCGTGGGAATAGATCCCTCCTGAATGATTTGGTGACCTTCCCATGGTAATGATGAGTTCTCACCAGTTCTGTAACTGGTGGTTTAAAGGATTTTGGCACCTCCTCCTCCCTCGCTCGTTCCCTCACTTGCCATGAGACATACTGCCTTCCCCTTTGCCTTCTGCCATGATTGTAAGCTCCCTGAGGCCTCACCAAGAGCTGAACACATGCTGGTACCATGCTTATACAGACTGCAGAACCATGACCTTCCCCTGGTAATGAGTGAATTCTCACTCTGGTAGTTCACATGAGAGCTGGTTGTTTAAAGGAGTCTGGCACCTCCTCCTCCCTCTCTTGTTACCTCATTTGCCATGTGACATACCAGCTCTCCCTTTGCCTTCTGCCATGACTGTAAGATCCCTGAGGCCTCACCAGAAGCTGAGGACATGCTGGTGCCATGCTTGTACAGCCTGCAAAACCTCTTTTCTTTATAAATTATAAAGTCTCAGGTATTTATTTATAGTAATGCAAGACAGACTAATACAGTCCCTAAGGATATGGCTGTTTACACTGAATGAGCTCTGAGTCAGGTTAAATAAAGACAAATTTGTGGATGGGGTTTTCCAGGGAACCACCAACAGATAAAAGAACAATCTTCTGGGAATGGGGCTTTGAAGGAAGCTTAGCCCTATTATTCCCTCTCCAGTGCCTGACAGACTGCTAGTTTTCACCATGATTGTGAACTGTTCATTTTCAAGGTGAGAAGGGAGGATGGGAATAGGGTAAATTACAACAACACAAAGCTCACTGTTCTTATCAAGTTTCAGTTGTTTTTCTCGAAAAAATATTTCCTATATTTTTGCATTTGGTTAATTTCTAGAATTCTGAAAAATTCAGAAATTTCTGTCAAGTATTGCACTGTTGCTCATTGCTTTCATGTAGAGAAATAATTTTTAGAGGTCTTTACTCTGCCATTTTTATTGATGTCACCTAGCTTCATCCTTATTCTTCAAAGATATTTTCACTGAATTTAGAATTCTAATTTGGCAGTCTTTCTCCCCCTGCATATTGAAGATATTCCACTTTATTTCTGACTCATATTTTCTCTGCTGAGAAGTCAGCTATCAGCAAGTAACTCCTTTGAAAGTTATCTGCTAATTTTTTTCCGGCAGATTTTAACTATTTCCCTTTGACTTTGGTAATATATAATATCAGTATGATATTTTTAATTATGGTTTTATTTTTATTAGTCCTGCTTTGAAATCACTGGGCTTTTTAAACTAAAGAACTTATGCGTTTAATCGATTATACAAAACTCTCAGCCTGTATATTTTTAAATATTGTCTCTGCACACTTCTCTTTTTCCTTCCCTTCACATTAAAAGAATGTTGGGGGTTTTCATCTTTTTTTCCATATCTCTTAGCATTCCTTCCATATATTTCACATTTTTGTTTCTTTTTGCTGCATTTTGGATCATTTTATATGTCCTGTCTTTTATTTTTCTAAATTACTCCTTAGCAATGTTTAATGTACTTAGAGTTTTACATTTTATTATTTTTTAATTATGCAAGTTCTTTTTTGTTTTTCTACAAATATACTAGGTTTTGTTTTAGAACTCTCTATTCCTTGAAAATACTTTCAGTGTTATCTTTTTATTTGTTTAAGTAGACTAAGCATAGTTTATAAGCTATATATAATAATTCCAATATCGGAATTATTTGCTTATCTATTACCCTAAGTTATTGTTTTGGTTATTTCTTGCTCATGATATTGCTGCCTTGTGTGCTTATTATCTGTGAATAAATATTTTGGGAGATTCCTGAAGCCTAGATTCCTGAAAATGCCTTTTTAATGAAAGAATTTACTTTTGTTTCTTCCAGGTACCTGGTGCACCACAGTCTGAAACCACCTTTAATCAAGTTCACATTTTGGGTTCCCTGGATGTCTTAATCCATTTGTGCTGCTAAAACAGAATACCACAAACTGGGTAATTTCAAATGAAAATAAATTTACTGGCTTATGGTTCTGAAGGCTGGGAAGTCTGAGATCAAGGGGCCAGCATCTGACCATGGCCTTCTTGCTGTGTTATGATAGAAAGGCAAAGAGAAGGTGAGTGAGATCGAGAGATTGAACTTGCAACCTCAAGCCCTTTTATTTATTTATTTATTTTTTGAGACGGAGTTTTGCTCTTGTTACCCAGGCTGGAGTGCAATGGCGCAATCTCGGCTCACCTCAGCCTCCGCCTCCTGAGTTCAGGCAATTCTCCTGCCTCAGCCTCCCGAGTAGCTGGGATTACAGGCACGCGCCACCGTGCCCAGCTAATTTTTTGTATTTTTAGTAGAGGCGGGGTTTCACCATGTTGACCAGGATGGTCTCAATCTCTTGACGTCGTGATCCACCCGCCTTGGCCTCCCAAAGTGCTGGGATTACAGGCGTGAGCCACCGCGCCCGGCCAAGCCCTTTTATAATTGACATTAATCCATTCATGAGGGTGGAACCCTCATGACCTAAACCCCCTCCCTTAGGCCCCACCTTTCAATACTGTTGGATTGGGGATTAAATTTCCAAAACATACTTTTCGAAAAACACATTCAAACCATAACACTGGATATACATTTTTTTAAAAAAATTGTGTTAGGATCAGGCCATGGCCATAAGTTCTCTGGGGTATTTTTCCTTTATCAGTTTAGCCTCCCATGCTCTACGGTGTGCTAGAAGTAGGGATGGAAAATGTGATTTTGTGTTATATGTAAAGAAAATATTAACAGTGTACATATTTTTAAGGGGTCCTATATTTTATAGACAGAATTTTTTCTTTTGTTTTGTTTTGGTCCTTATTCTCTTATATGTTTGCCAAGTTTGTGAAGTCATATTGTCATTGGGTACAATGGTTCATTTGAAGTACACATGAAAAGGAATTCTGTCACAAAGCTGCAAATCACTAGCTGATGGATTTTTAGCTTAAAAAAAAATGAGGCATTTAAGAAACCTTACCATACACCACATTAAGACAGCAGAGATTTCTATCCAGATTTCTATACAGTGACCTTACTGAGGTGCTTTTTGTTTCATGTCATTCACTAATTCCTAATTAAACACAAGCCAATTTTTGTGTGTGCATTATAACAGTGTATTTTATTTGCAGAAAAAATGTTTCATTCTCAGCAACATATGAGATTCCCAAAAAATCTTGAGCAATAAATTAATAGAGATATTTCTTTGCTGTATAAATTAATAAATATAAGCAATGATTTAGCAACTGTAGAGTTTCTAGCTTAAGTAATCACTTATGAGTTATTGGTGAGGTAATATAAAAAGGAATGTTGATTTATTTATATTCTGAAAATACAGTAAAATACTTGATTAAATATATAGTGAATTACTATATTAATAGAAAACTGCAATATAGAATTCTGAAATTCTTATTTCCTTATTCCATTTTAGACTGAGTGACAAAGTTACCATTAATACATGCAATGTTGCTCAGATTTTTAAATCACATTTTGTCTTGTTAATTTATTCAACTTTTCTTATTTTATAGGAAGCTAATGCATATAAAATTTCCTGAATGATAGACTTACAAAGACATACTTAACATTTATTTTTAAATTTTATAACAGGCTATATTTTTATCATGCTAAATAGAATTCTGCAATTGTGGTTTCTCCATGCTACAAAGAATGTGTGTAGTGAAGCTTAGCTTGTCACATGGTGAACTGGTGAAAACGGCATCTTGGAAATGGTGTCAACATTGTTCTCTAATGAAAGAGAAAATAGCAGACAGGAAACTTCATGGGAGTATAGAATAATTTTAGGGAAAATATTCTGAAAAAGCATTCAGTTTCTACAGTTTAGTTATAATGAATAGAAATCATGAATATTGAGTATAGTATGCCTCAAAAAATTTTTTGCTTCCTTTTTTTACTGCTGATTAGAAAAGAGTATATTGAAGTACACATATAAACTAGTCTGTTCTTATGTGGCTTATTTTTTAATGTAAGGTGGGAAGATAGCTTACAGCACTTTTTAATGCACAAAAAATAATCTTGATGAATGCTACAAAATTGTACAGTCTCAGGATAATTATTTGCTTTAAAACCTTCTTGTATTTCATAAACTCTGGTTAAAATGACTTTGTGTGTTACTTGAGCAAATTTAATCTTCTGCTAATGAATATGTTCTTTGGTTTCATAATTTCTCTCTCTTTTTTTTTTTTTGGTAAACACTTTAAATACTTTACTCCGTTCTATTCTTGCTTGTGTGGTTTCTGAAGAGAAACCTGATGTAATTCTTATTCTTGCTCCTCTGTAGGTAACGTGTTTTTCTCCCTCTGGCTTCTTTCAAGATTTTATCTCTGTCTTTAGTTTTCTTCAATTTGAATAAGAAATACCTAGGTACAGATTTTTTGGAATTTATACTGCTTGGTGTTCTCTGAGCTTCCTGGATCTATGGTTTTGTGCCTAACATCAATTTTGAAAATTCTCAGCCATTATCATATCAAACCTTTCTTATGTTTCTTTCTCAGTGTGTGTTATGCCTTTTATAATTGTCCCACAGCTAAACATACCATTCCAACATCTTGAAATGTCCAAGAAATATATTTTCTCAAGAATAAGGGAAAACTGAGAGTTGAATTTAGGAACTATTGTTCTAATTCATTTGCTCCTCCATTTATTCATTCAACTTGTTTTTTATTGAATGCCTACTTTGCGTTGGTTCTAATAAACTTTATTTAAAAACATAGCCTTGCATGCATTATGTCCCTCAGCAGTGACAACTTCATCATTTTGGTAATGAACCAGGAATTAATAATTTTATCTTTTATTGTTTATTTCTAGAATTTAACAGAAACAAGTTGGAAGAAAAACCATGTAAAAGCCTGTAATGACATTTTCACCTTTTCTATGGAAAGAAATAGATATAGAATTAGTAGCATGTATTATTACTGCATTTTGCTTTTGAAGGAGAAGCAGCTGTATGATCATGAAAATCCATCAAAAAATAAAAAATGCAAATGACTTTGAAAACTTTTCAAGTTAAATACATTTTTTTAAAATGAAGAGGACATCTAACAAAGGGGGAATATGTTTATGTATCTTAATGACTTACCATTAAAAGTATCAGTTTAATAGAATAAAATGAACACAGCCACAGATGGCTTAATTTTACCCCTTGAACATGGTTCTTTTTGCCATATGGAGTCATGCATGAACAGCAGCTCATTCCTCAGCCTGCAATAGTCCTACCAAAAGGGAAGCCTTAACAGAACAATGTGTATTAAAAACAAACACAAAACACAGAATTGCTAAATATTTCGATTTATGTTTTTGGCGTCAAAATTGCTACCTTGGGAGTGCTTTTAATATCTAAGTACATCCCTTCATTCTAAGGGGATAAGAAATATTATGACTTAGGATGACATTCTCTCTGTAGCCGTGCATAATTTTCTAGTGTTGCACTTTGCAAAAGAGCAACCGTACATATTCAGGGGTATCTTGCTTTATGTAATAGAATATCTCTGAAAAGCCCAGTTACATGTAACTCAGCCATTACATTCAAATGATGTCTTAAGTGTACTGTGGGAACTAAAAACAGCCTGTAAAGTCCTTTCACAGTCTATAGAATCACTGAAAGTTTCTCTCTCTTTTTGGCATTGATTGTTAAAATTTTTGATACTATGTGAAAAACATCATGTTTTATTCAAACACAAGCTGCTTCTTGTAACTACAGTTATTTTGTATGATTGGGGTCTACATTTCTAAGTTCTAATACATTTAGAAGTGTCAAGGCATCTATATTTACTGTTCTGAAAAATGTAGGTTCTAGAGGTGGACTCCTTGGTTTCAAAATCTAGGACCTACAACCTACTAATTCTGTAATCTATAAAATGTCTCGGTTTTCTATAAAATAAGTACAATACTGCAAAGATTTCTTGTGCATATTAACCAAGACAATGCACGGAAGTACTTAGCAAAATACCTGGCTTACTAGATCTTAATCACTTTCATTTGTCACATGAAGTGAAAAATACAGATTGTAGAAAGCAGTTATCTCATTGGTATTTAACAATATGCAAAAAATATATTTTTTCCATTTTTTTAGATTTATAAAAGCAAGAAATTGCAATGGTGTATACAAAATCAAGTAAACTAGTACAGAAAAATTTAAATTTAAAGTCTTATGCTACTACATGTCTGAATATTGAAAACATTTTGCTAAGTGAAAGAGGCCAGTTACAAAAGACCATATATTATGTTATTCCATTTCTATGAAACATCCTGAATACATAACGCTGTTTGGACAGAAAGTAGATTCGAAGTTGCCTAGCATTGAGTGGGAGATGCAAGCAGTTGGAGGGTGTTAGCTAAATTGGGTGGGGTTTCTTTTTGGGCTGAAGCAAAGCTTAAAAATTGATTGTGGTGATGGATGCACAACTTTGTGACTATACTAAAAGTCATTCATTTATACACTTTAAAAGGGCAAATTGTCTGGCATATGAATTATATCTCAAGCTATATTTTTTGAAGTAAACTCTGCCCCTCTATATTCCCACTCCTAGGCCCACTGCCCATAGTGTCCACTTTTAGTTCTTCTGGGTGTTCTCAATTTACCAACTTTGGGTTGTATGTGTTGACATTCAAACTTATAAAAATTCTTCCTCATATGTCTACCTCCATCTGTGGATTCGCCTTTTCCTGATTTTTAAAATGTTTTTATTTATTTTCATATCTGAGCTTCTCTTCCCTCTCTCACCTCTTCTCTCTCCACACACACACACACACACACACACACACACACACACACGCACACACACATATCACATTCAAGAAAAAAATCTGCAGGTAGTTGTACTCCAAAATGTAGTTTCTCTCTAAGACGTAGGATGTGGCTAATTTTTCCCCTTTTATCTCTCTATGTTTTCTAATTTTCAGTAACTATTAGGTATTAATTATATTATTGAACATAACTAAATAAGATGTTGAGGATATTGATGAAAATATTTTAAAAATTATTTTAAATACTTGCCTTCCTAATTAGGTGGAATTCTTATTTTCCTTTTCCTTGATTATGCTGATTATGCAGGTCATGCCTCCAGGCCAAACTTCCTCCAAACTTCTACACAACTTCCAGAGTGATTTTTCTAATACACAAAAATGATTGTGTTAATCCTCTGCTGAAAAGCCTTGACTTGCTCATTATCACCTCCTGAAGACATATCTGGATTCTTGTCATGACACAAAAGGCCTTCATAACCCAACCTAACCTACTTTTTTTTTTTTTAAGAGTTAATTCTTGGTGTTAGACGCTGTGCTAGGGTTGCAAAGAAAAATGAGAAGTTGATATTATACCCTTGGGGAGTTCACAGATTGTGAACTGGTGTTCTTCTCAGTAGCTGAAACGGTCTGGTTAGCACATAGAGCAGGAATCACCATGGCATTTCAGAATCCTGGGCCATTTTTTCCAATAAACAAATAAAGGCTCTTCACCTGTCATCTGTTTTGGTCAAAATAAAGGAGTCCAGAATTTCCTTGGAAAGAAGAAATGGCTATAAGGAAAATAAGCCTTCAAAAATAGTGGGAAGACAGTGAGGCTCTGCAGATAATAATGCCACTTTTACATATGCATGTGGAGTGACGAGTAATTACAACCCATATTGTACGACTTTTTGAATCTACAGAGGCTTTAATGCAAAAATAATCATCTCTTACCCATCTATTTTGTTTAGCCCTCCAAACAACTTCATGAGATATTATTGGTGTCTCAATTCATAGATAAGGAATGAAATTCAAAAAGATCAAATTGCTGACTCAAGATTACACAGCAAATAAAATCAGACTTTCTTCTATCCTCAAATTTTGTTATTATCATGGAGAAAACATCAGGATTTAATCTTTGATTTAAGAGCAAAGAAGTGGAAAGAAGTGGGATATTAATTTCTGGGACTGAAAGCCATCATGAAGAAATGTCTTGGAACTATCTGTGCCCCTTATAGTGACAAGAACCACAGCAAGACATCATTATTCTGCTTACCTTGTGCCCGGCACTTTACTAAATGCTTTACATAGATTATTGAATATATTTTTGAATTTAATTCTGAGAAACTCTGTGAGGTAGCTGCTTTCTTTTTCTCCATTGTCTAGATGAGGAAAGCAAGGCTTAGATAAGTGGCTTAGCTCAAAGTCACACAATAAGTGGCAGAGCTGGAACTTACACCATAATAGAGCGCATGTTCTTCCCTCAAGCTCCACAACCTGCTGCGTGCCTTCCTTTAAGAGAGTGGTTAGAAGTAATCTTTTTTCTTGTTAAAATCCAGGAAAGCTGTTTCTGGAATTTTGGGTGTCACACATTAGTTTTTTACAGTCCCTCTTCTCTCTTTGGCTTAAAGCCACCCTGATTAAACAGATGGATGGGTATGATGACAACTTGTTCCTGCTATGATTTTCCTGCCTCCTCGACCTTATCTTCTTAATGCTCTAATATTACCAAGCCGTTGCAATTGTTTATAACCAGCTTATCATTTGGCCTTATTACAAAAATCCAAGAAAATTAGAATTTTATGGTAAAAGGAGTAGAAGGAATACCAAAATTATCATTTGAAAACATAATTTCCAATCCTAGTTCTGTCCCTTTTTAACTTTTTTGAGGTGTCTATTTTCATCATTTTAAATTGTCAATTTCCCCTGTGCCTCCCCTCACAGAACACATAGAAGATCCTAAACTGATTAGTAATTTATTAAAAACAAAACAACCCCAAACACCAGTAACTTGAATTCTCTCACTTTTAAATTAACTTCTAAGAATATGAAAATCTTTTTAAAATTTCATGATTTATCTCTGGAAATTGAGCCCAACTCACTTCTCTCTTTTTTTTAAATTTGCTGGCTTTTATTTTCAAATAGAAGATCATTTTTCTTTAAATAGTGGCAAATATAGCAATCTCTTTATGAAAAAAGTAGATATACAAGACATACTCAGATGGAAATGACTCTTGAACACATTTTCTCTCTTTTTCAGTTCATGAATTACGACAGGTAAGTAGGTGTATATTCTTTAATCATTATGGAAATCCTGATTGCCGATTTCCCATCCAATGCATATTTCGAGAAGAAGCCATGAATATTTTCTTTCCTCAGTCCTTCCTGCAGTTTTTAATTTTGTGGTTCCAGATAGCTTTCATGTTTCTTGCAGCAGGAGTTTAAAGCTGGAATCACATTGACCTTGGCCAGACCAAACAGAAGATTAATGAAATGAAGCTGAATGACAGTGCTGGCCCAACATTCACAACATTCATCTTTTCCCTTCAGTTCTTTTGCTCCTGGGTCTCATTTCATTTCCCCTGACTCTGACTCTCTTCTATTTCTCATGGCTGGGAGAATTACTTTACATGTTGGACTGGAAATTTGGATTTGCTGGTCATCAGTGTGAATGTAGTAGCTATAAGTGATGGTGATGTCATCCAGGGAAAGTAAATAAATGTGAAAAAGAAGAATGCCATCAATAGGACAAAGGACTGTCTGAAAGCTCTCATTTCTCATGTCAGCTTTAATGTATTGCCCCAATAATTTTTTTGTTTGAATTTAAAAGTTTTCATTAGCTAAGCATATAAATACACACATACATAAAGCTGACATTTACCATAAAACTAAAAGGCATAAGATCCTGTAAAAGAATGAGTGAATATACATACCTGATCTCTGGATGAGATACCTTTCTAAATGTGTCACCCAAGGCAGAAAGTTTTAAGAAAAACGATTAATAGAAGGTATATCATTTATGTCTCTATAGCTATTAATAGAAGATATATATCTTCCATTAATCTATGTATCTTTTGTTAATAGAGATATTTGGAAGATATGTATTTTCTAATTAATAAAAAATACTTAGATTAATAAAAGTGTGTAAATTAATAGAAGATACATACATAGAAAAAATATGTCTATTCATAGATGGATGGATCGATATCTCTAATCAAGTCTGAAAGAAACAAAATATGAAAAAGATCTGGTAACCCACATAACATGTAATAAAAAAATTTAATATATAAATAGCTCACATACCAATAAGCAAATGGTAAAGAATACACTAAATAGTCAAGTATTACTGTTCAAAAAAGAAATCTTTTTAGAAGAGGGAAATATATTATTATTTAGTTATTATAATAAAAGTATGTTTAGTAACTGAAATCGAAATATTGGAGGAAAACAGATAAAGATGAGAGATTGCAGTGTTTAGTGGAGTTCGCATTAATGAAGCTGATGGTACAATTAGATTAAACTATATCCATTCTCAGTGACATCAATTATTTATCAAGTTAATGATTTTAGAATAGAAAATTTCTACGCAAACAAGAGTAATTGGAGCCAGAGCCATGTGTCATATAACTTTTTCTACCTTAAGGAAAGGCATAGGGAGGAGTTTGTAAGAGGTCTGAGACATAGATTATAATTTGAAATCACAAGGCACTGCTCTTGGCTTGTTATAAAACTTAAGGAATTTCTTCAGAGCTGCAGTCCTCTTGATTTTCCTGCTAATAAAGATGTGGTTAATGCAAATAATAAATGTTTTGTGAATTCATATTGCCACACATGTTCTAGTGGTCAGTGTGCTTAGAGAAAAGTTGTGGACTTGGAAATGTAAAGGGAATTTGCTCAAAATAGTGGGTCTTATAAACTAGCTAGAGTTTTTAGTAATGATGTCAGCCTGCTACTTGGAGTCTTTTTCTATTATTTTTCTTTGCTTTTTTGCTGCCACCAAGAAGAGTTCAGCTCCCCCAAAAGGAATTAAAAGAAAAAATAGAAAGTGGCCGGGTCTAGTGGCTCATGCCTGTAATCCCAGCACTTTGGAGGCCAAGGTGGGTGGATCGCTTGAGGTCAGGAGTTTGAGACCAGCCTGGCCGACATGGTGAAACCCCCATCTCTATTAAAATACAAAAATTAGCCAGGCGTAGTTGTGCACCTCTGTAATCCCAGCTACTCAGGAGGATGAAGCAGGAGAATCAATTGAACCCAGGAGGTGGAGGTTGCAGTGAGCCAAGATCATGCCGCTGCACCCCAGTCTGGGCAACAGAGCAAGACTCCATCTCAAAACAAAACAAAAAAGGATAAAAAGTTAGCAGAACATAATGAGAAATGTTAATGCAAACTATTAGTCAAAGAAGTGTAATTTTAAGGCTGCACACAGTGGCTCATGCCTGTAATCCCAGCACTTCAGGAGGCCAAGGCGAGCAGATCACAAGGCCAGGAATTCAAGACCAGCCTGGCCAATATGGTGAAACCCCGTCTCTACTAAAAATAGAAAAATTATTCAGGCATGGTGGCCATGCCTGTAATTTCAGCTACTTGGGAGACTGATGCAGGAGAATGGCTTGAACCCAAAAAATGGAAGTTGCAGTGAGCCAGGATCGTGCCACTGCACTCCAGCCTGGCTAACAGAGCTGGTTTTTAAAAAAGATTAACAAAATAGTTAGACTACTAGCCAGACTAATAAAGAAGAAAAGAGAGAATAATAAAATAGACACAATAAATGATAAGGGGATATCACCACTGATCCCACAAAACTACAAACTACCATCAGAGAATACTATAAACACTTCTACGCAAATTAACTAGAAAATCTAGAAGAAATGGATAAATTCCTGGACACATACAGCCTCCCAAGACTAAACCAATACGAAGTCAAATCCCTGAATAGACCAATAACAAGTTCTGAAATTGAGGCAGCAATTAACAGCCTACTAACCAAAAAAGTCCAGGACCAGATGGATTCACAGCTGAATTCTACCAAAGGTACAAAGAGGCGCTGGTACCATTCCTTCTGAAACTATTCCAAACAATACAAAAAGAGGGAACCCTCCCTAGCTCATTTTATGATGCCAGCATCATCCTGTTACCAAAACCTGGCAGAGACACAACAAAAAAAAGAAAATTTCAGGCCAATATCCCTGATGAATATCTATGCAAAAATCCTCAATAAAATACTGGCAAACAGAATCCAGCAGCACATCAAAAAGCTTATCCACCATGATCAAGTCGGCTTCATCCCTGGGATGCAAGGCTGGTTCAACATACGCAAATCAATAAATGTAATCCATCACATAAACAGAACCAATGACAAAACCCACATGATTATCTCAATAGATGCAGAAAAGACCTTCAACAAAATTCAACAGCACATCATGCTAAAAACTCTCAATAAACTAGGTATTGATGGAACATATCTCAAAATAACAAGAGCTATTTATGATAAACCCACAGCCAGTATCATAATGAATGGACAAAAACTGGAAGCATTCCCTTTGAAAACCAGTACTAGACAAGGATGCCCTCTCTCACCACTCCTATTCAACATAGTATTGGAAGTTCTGGCCAGGGCAATCAGGCAAGAAAAATAAATAAAGGGTATTCAGTTAGGAAAGGAGGAAGTCAAATTGTCTCTATTTGCAGACGACATGATTGTATATTTAGAAAACCCCATCATCTCAGCTCAAAATCTCCTTAAGCTGATAAGCAACTTCAGCAAAGTCTCAGGGTCATTACTATGGTGTTATTTGTAAACTGTCAAGGCACTGGTAGGAATGTCTTATGCAAATGTGTTATAGTTCCTAGTCCTGGCTGGTTTGGGTTAGTTTCTTTGCTTCATCCTGTTTAATCAGCAGGGTCATGACTGGTGCTTAGAGAATAAGTCCTGCTGATCTCCTACCTCAAGGTCCTGGCCATTTGGGGTTGATTGTTCTAGGAGCCATTGTTTGGCTTTCATGACTGTCAGTGGAAATAGTATTATGACTTTCTACAAGTCTACCTTACAGCAGCCTGGCTTCCTGGGACAGTTGAGTTCCTGGGAAGGTTGTTACAGGTTGTGGGTCAGAGTTCTGTTTTTATGTGTGGTCTGATTGTTTTTCATTTGTATATTCAGTCTCTCAATACAACACACAAAATGGTTACAAGAGGCAGTCCAATACAGTACAGTAAACCTAGCCATGAACAGGCCCCATTTATCACCTTTGGTCTCTCCAGACTACTGCATTCTGGTCCAAGTATACATACTTTTAAACTTTACACTGCAGAGCCAGAATAATGTCAGTTTCCCAGTAGCCTCTGAGACTCATGGTCAGAAGCCCATGGGTCAGCTGTACAGCTTATCCTGCAGTTCAAAAAGAAACATGGGCAGGAAATGAAAGGCAAACAGAAGTGACAACTGTTTTTCTCCCAAACTACCTTCATGGCCATCATGTTTTATCTAGAAATCTTAATGAAACCACTGTGCGAGTCTTTGAAACTGCTTTTTTTTATTCTCAGATTTAGGTGATTTACGACTGTATCATCCAAATAAAACTATCTGTGGAGCTGTAGTGATAAGCTGCACAACTTGCTGAAGGGTTTGCTGATAATATAGTCTGAAAGTCAAATTGCCCTTGGACAGGATGTCACATGCAGGTGCTTAAAGACTCTTTCTGGGAATTGTGGAGGTACTGCTACATTCCATGTGTAGGAGTTTAGATTAGAAAAAAGCAAAAGGCACTTGAAGGTAAATGAACTAATAGTTCTGCTTTGGGTTTTGTCTGAACAGGAAGAGAGATTGATCGTCAACTACCAAATTTATTTTTGTGCATACATTAAAAAATGTAGTACTTTGAAGGCTCTCAACAAAGAGTAGTAAGTAAAAATGATAAAACGTTGGCAGTGCTTTCTTACTATTCATTAAATGAATGCTTCTAAGAAGCATTTCTGTTTGCATTACCAGAGACCATATTGCTTACATTTTTTTCTCTCTGAGCTATCTAAGATGTATAAATCCCATGTCTCAGAGAGATCCAAGATGGCTGATGATTAGCAGCTCGGGCACGTACCTCCCAGTGAAAGCGCAAAGAACGAGAGGACTCCACACTTTCAGACGAATATTAGTTGCTCACGGACCAGGAGATTCCCAGTGGAGGAGCTCCACGGGTCGCCAGGGCGACTCTTGTGGCCGGCGTGGCGGTTTTGCTGGTGCCTTAGCACGCCAGTTCTTGGTGCAGAGTCCGGAGATTCCCGGGCAGAAAAGCACCATCAATCTTAACACCGCTGTTTTGGCCGGCTCAGTGGATTGCTCAGATTTCGGCGCAGGGAATCAACAAGTTGGACGTCAGAGACCCAGTTAGAAAGTCGGTAATTATAAAGACGACAGACGGACAAATATATAATGAAGGGAAGAAACCAGCGTAAAAAGGTAGAGAATACTCAAAATCAGAATGCCCCTCCCTCTACAGGGGATTGCAATTCCTCATCAGTAACGGAACAAGGCTTAATAGATTACACGTGTGTTCCAATAACAGAAGCAGGTTTCAAAACGTGGGTGATAAGAAACTTCTGTGAATTAAAAGAACTTGTTCTAATCCAATGCAAAGAAACTAAGAACCTTGAAAAAAGGTTTGACGAAATGTTAAAGAGAATGGACAATTTAGAGAAGAATATAAGTGAATTGATGGAGCTGAAAAACACAACACGAGAACTTCGCGAAGCATGCACAAGTTTAAACAGTCGAATTGATCAAGCAGAAGGAAGGATATCAGAAGTCGAGGACCAGCTCAGTGAAATGAAACGAGAAGACAAGAATGGAGAAAAAAGGATGAAAAGGAATGAGCAAAGTCTCCAGGAAATATGGGACTATGTGAAAAGACCTAATTTACGTTTGATAGGTGTACCTGAATGTGATGAAGAGAATGAATCCAAGTTGGAAAATACTCTTCAGGATATCATTCAGGAAAATTTTCCCAACCTGGCAAGGCAGGGTAATATTCAACTCCAGGTAATACAGAGAACACCACAAAGATATTCTTCAAGAAGACCAACCCCAAGGCACATAATTGCCAGATTTATTAGGGTTGAAATGAAGGAGAAAATACTAAGGGCAGCCAGAGAGAAAGGTCAGGTTACCCATAAAGGGAAACCTATCAGACTTACAGCAGATCTCTCAGCAGAAACCCTACAAGCCAGAAAAGAGTAGGGACCAATATTTAACATCCTTAAAGAAAAGAACTTTCAACCCAGAATTTCCTATCCAGCCAAACTAAGCTTTATGAGCGAAGGAAAAATTAAATCTTTTGCGAACAAACAAGTACTTAGAGAGTTCACCACCACCAGGCCTGCTTTACAAGAGCTTCTGAAAGAAGCACTACACATATAAAGGAACAACCAATATCACCCTTTCCAAAAATATATCAAAAAGCAAAGAACTTTAACACAATAAAAAATTTACATCAACTAATGGGCAAAACAGCCAGCTAGCATCAAACGCCGGTATTAAACTTATATATATTTTAATTGGATAAAAAGCCAAAACCCATCGGTATGCTGCATCCGGGCCCATCTTACATGCAACAATACACAAAGACTCAGAGAGAAGGAGGAAGATTTACCAATCGAACAGAGAGTAAAAATAAACTAATAAACAAAAAGCAGGAGATGCAATTCTCGCCTCTGATAAAGTAGACTTTAAAGCAACAAAGATCAAAAGAGGCAAAGAAGGACATTACATAAGGGCAAAAGGATCAATGCAACAAGAAGAGCTAACGATTCTATAGATCAACGAGATAGAAAATTAACAAGGATATTCAGAACTTGAACTCAGACCCGGAACAAGTAAACTTAATAAACATTTATAGAACTCTCCACTTCAAATACACAAAACATACATTACCACCTCACACCTATTCCAAAGGTGACTATATAATTGGAAGTAAATCACTCCTCAGTAATCGTATAGCATTTCATAGGTTTAAATTAAATATTGGTTGGCTGTTTGTTTGTTATCTTCTTCCCTTATTCCTTCCTGACTACATCATTAAGTATAATTATCAGTATAAAAGAGGTTTTCAATACCCATTACTAAATTGCATTCTAGCCTGGGCAAGAAAGCAATACTCCCATTCTCTCTCCCTCTTTCTTTTCCTTCTCCCTCCTCCCCATTCTCTCTCTCTCTTTCTCTTCCTTTTTCCTCCTTCCTATTCTCTCTCTCTCTTTCAAAAAAAAAAATAAAATAAATCCCATGTCTCAAATAATGTCAAATGAGATTGAGAAAAACTGATTTCAATTCAGTGTAATAGAATAAGCATTTGTTGATGCCATGCCTTGTTCTCAGCACTGCCATCTTAATGTCAAAGGTAACATTTCATTTCTGATCTTAATATAAATAAGGAAGTACAGATTAAATAAAATATTTGAAAAGCTTCATAGGAACTACTAGAAAAATAAAAATAGAATGTGTTATTTTAAGAGTAATGGAAAATATAATAGCAATTAAAGCCTTGTGTATAAACTACAGAGAAATAAAAGGAAAGTAAGAAAACATTGAAAAACAACAAAAAAGGTGTCGGTAGACAAAAAATAAGTTATTGCAACCAAAAGAAATGGTTGGAACTTTCTTTTTTAAAAGGAAAGATTAATTATATTATCTCTATAAATGAAACTGATGCTAATCATTCTAGATGGCTTAGTATAAAAAGATAAGCCAAGATGTACCAGGAAAAATCACCAATAATCAAAACATAGATGCTGCAATATAACTATCAAATGAGGATAACTCAAGGTCAAAAGAATTAAAGTAATACAAAGGATATAATTTTTTATATATTTTGATGAAAATAATAAAAATATTATCTTTTGGCAAAGATTACAAGACGTAGGCTCATTCATGCTGCTGAGGTATATACACTAGTCAATTCTTGCCAGCCCTTCTCTTCTGCTATGTCAATCATAAGGGGGCCATCTGATAACATTTACCTGTCTTCCTACTCCACTTCCTGCTCATTAGGGGTAGTTTCTGTACCTCAAGATGTTACTCATCATCTTCAAAAACAATTTTTAAACTGTACTTTCTGAAGTATCATTTTGGTTTTCTATTGCTGAATTAAAAATTAGCACAAATGAAATGCCTTAAAACAACACCCATTTATTAGCTCACGATTCTATAGGACAGAAGTCTGGAAAGGCTTGATTGGTTTCTCCGCTTAGAGTCTCACAAGGCCAAAATCCAGCTTTTGATTGGACTGGACTTTTATCTGGAGGCTCTGGGGAGGAATCCAGTTCCAGGCTCTTTCAAGTTGCTGACAGAATTTAGTTTCTTACAGCTGTGGGCCTGAGGTCTCAATTGTCCTGCCAGCCTTCAACTGAAGTTCACTCTTAGGTCCTAGAGGCCACTCACCTGTCTTTCACATGACCCGTCCATCTTCAAAGCTAGAAATGGCACTTTGAATCCTTCTGTGTTTCAAATCTCTCTGACTTTCTGCCACCAGCCAGAGAAAACTCTGCTTTCAAAGAGCTCATGTGAGCCACTAGGATAATTTCTCTTTTAGTTAACTGAAAATCATCTGGTTAGTACTCTTAATTACATTTGCAAAATCCTCTTCGTTATGTATTGTGACATAATCACAGGGGAGATGTAGCATCATAGGCCTATCCCTTGGATTATGGCAGAAAATCTCAGAGAGAATGGTGTGGATTTTACATCATTCTTAGACTTCTCTCTATTTACTGCTACATGACTCCCAAAGGAACACAACTACTCAGTAGCCTTTACAAATGTTTTGGAGTCTCTTAATTTTACCAAAATCTGAAGTTTTGTTTTCTAAATTTTTTGTGGCTTCAAGAGGATTTCCGTGATGAGAGAAAGCAACTATTGAAATATTGAAAATGTCTCTGACCATTTTCAATAGTGTCTTATTGCTTGATAAAATTGTTTTATTATTCCAAGATTTGTTTCTTTAGAATTTCCATTCAGATTTATCTTGCATTCTGTATCTAATAATTCATACATCTGAACTGGGGGAAGAGGTGGAAAGTACCTCTACTGTTACTGTTTTGTTCATCCTAGCTTATTTCCTTCTAGGTTTAGCAATATTTTCGTGTGAGCTCACATTTGTTGAATTTAATCCGGGGAAATCCTGAGGGTCTAGACTGGGGGTATATGGTGTCAGAGAGGACTTGTATTTTCATAGGCCCCTTCTAAATGCAACAGGAAAGTTTTCCTTGTCTCCCTCACAGGGCTTACGATGGGGGTGTGGCTTCACCCCTTTGGTGCCCTGCTGCTCAAACCTCTAGGGTGAGCGTGCAGATGGGCAGGCTGTGGGGCTCCGACTCCTTGGCAGTGTCTAGGGGTGAATGTTTACAGCTTCCGAAGCCCCCATGGGTGTGTGTTACAGGGCGCTCTTTCAGTTTAGCTGTCCACAGGTGGCTTGTGTTTATCAGCTTAATTAGATCTGCCTTATTGCAAGGACAGAGGACTTTCTGTACTCAGGATTCTTGCCTCGGTGTACGGGAAGAATCAGATCACACGTGAGCTTGGAGAATGAGTGCATGGTTTTATTGAGCGGACGTTTTCAGCAGATGGATGGGGAGCCAGGAGGATGGAGTGGGAAGGTGGTTTCCCCGAGTTGGGCCTCTCTACGATCGATGACCAGCCATCTGATGGTGACTGTAGTGTGTGCTCCTCTGTTCCTCTTGACGTCCAGCCACTTCTGTGTTCTTCTCCAGTGTGTTTCTCTCAATGTCCAGCCACCTGTGTCTCTTCCCACTAGGGTCTCGAGGTTTTTGTAGGTACAGGATGGGGCATGGAGGGCCAGGGCTGTCTTGGAAAATGCAACATTTGGGCATGAAAATAGAAATGCCTGTCCTCACCTAGGTCCGTGGGCATAGGCCCTGGAGTGGAGCCCTCACCAAGGACCCTGCCCTTCTCCTCCCAGCACTTCCTTGCCCCGTCCGTATCAAAATGCCTCTGGATTCATACTGAAGGACTTTGTATAAGCTTTCCAAGCTTGCCTTGGATTTCGGCCTTGTGAGACCGTAAGTGGAGAAGCCAATCAAGCCTTTCCAGACTTAGTCTCTGGGTGGTAGGTCTGATCCTAGTATTAGCCTTGGAGAATACATTCATTTTAAATAAGTCTTATTTATTTTAAATTTGTTTATTTTTCTCTGCTCTGATTTCTGTTTGTCTTCCCTTTATCCTGCCTTCCTTTGCGCCATTCCTCTCTTTATTCCTTTCCTCCATCCTTTCTTACTTCCTCCTTGCTTACCAATGCTAGTAAAAAAACAGAATCAAGTGTATGGAAGGCAGTAGCCCCACTGTACTTAGTGCTAGTCAGAGTAAAACATTCTGCTCTTTTCGGATAAACACTTCTGAAGGGGATCTTATCCAAAGTAACGCACGTTCAGAAGTGTCAGTCATCGTAAAAATGAAGAGCCTGTAGGTTTGTTTATCTGGAAAAAAGAGAAAGCATGTGAACTCTTCTTCAAATATCTGAAAGGACCTCATGAGAGAGAAATAAGACTTATCTTTAGCCTTACAAAAGTAGAATAAACAGGTGGATCTAGCCAGAAGGTTCCTTTTAGCTCAATAGAAGATGGAAATTGTATAAATTGGCGTAGGCTACCTTTGTGAGTGTCATTGTCCTCTCTACGCTCATGTGGATGCAGAATGCGTATCCTCAGCCATTCTACTTTGGTTAAGATGCTGTGTCAAATAACCTTTACTCTCCCAGTGCTCAGATTCTAGGCTAATTTATCCCATGACTCTCTCTATATTTAGATGGAAAAAAAAAAAGACATTGTAGCCATCTAGAAAAAGTATCTACCCCACATTCTGACTATAATGAAAGAAAACTTTGTGTCAGTATTGAAGAAACATTTCAAATTGGTGAATCAGAGTAATCATTAATATATTTTACTTCCAAAATAGTCATCCTTGTAATATGTCAAGAGAAAAGACAATTAACTTTATGCAAAATACTATCCTTATGCATATCCACACTGGGAGAAAATATAATGCATTTTTAAAAAATAATAAGGTTCAGTCAGAAGTAAAAATTTAGTTCATTTTAAACTAAATAGAACAGACACTAGTAAATAAGATGAGATGACATGGCATTAGCTATATAATAAAACTTAAAAATATATTTCAGGGTTGTTTTCCTTTAATATTAAAACAAATTCTTGATAGAATTGGATACAGGCATTCGAATATTTTTGCAGAGGACATCGAGATCTCAGTAATTGTTTTCCTTAGAATTTTGTGTGAAAATAAAATCATACGTGTTTTAAAATCATAGCTTTGGAGAAAACAAAGCATATAATCTTCCACTGTGGCATAAAAATGTTGGGTTGAAATGTTTTAGAAATTCGGCTACTCTTTACCTTCTTTGAATTCTAGAGTGACAATAGAACTCTGAGGAAGAAAGAATTGAGTTCTTTATCCTGCCAGGGGCAATGGAGACACCTCAGGGGGATGAAATTACCCAGAGAAGAAAAATCAGTCCAGACATAGACAGGATCAGAGCAAAGAATGGCAGATTGTAGGCCAGATGTTCGTCAGGACAAAAAGGAAATCTGATACCAAGTAACAAAGCCAAAGGACAAGACTCAAGCTATTTGACCATATTTTTTGAAAGCCTTGGGGAAGTGAATTCTATCATTCTAGAGGCAATTAACAAGGGAGGAACTTTAGAAACATACTGCTAATTGACCAGCTACCAATGCCTTAGGTGGTAAGTCATCACATAACCACAGCAGACAAATGTTACGGAGGTAATGGCTATGAGAAAATAATGCTAGGTGCAGACTTCTACACACAGATTATATATATTACGTCTGTGTGTGTGTGTATGTGTGTATTTAAGTGTGGTTTCTGTAGAATGAGAAATTCCTTGAAGTCCAAAGATAAGAATGCAGGACTAGCGTATTAGATGTGATTCAGTTTACTCACCTTACAAATGGAAATGACAATATACAGTGAACCCTTGAACAATGTGGCGTTAGGGGTGCCATTATGGTGAGATGACATTGAATGAAATGAAATGATGTTACTTAACAATCTGCTGTGTATGTGAAAGTATTCTATCAGGTGCTATGTGGATGGGATGTCTTATTGTTACTATCTATAAGTGGGTATCTTTTTGCCTATCAGGCATTCTTTCCCCTTATTTTGAAATAGCAACCTATTTTTCCCTTTAGTCCAATTCCATACCTTTAGCCCAGATTGTTTAGAAGGGGTGGGCATTATCCTTTGAGGGGAACCCCATGACACAGACCCAGCTGGGGAAAGTACCGTATTACATCTGGGCCTACCCTAATGACATTTTCAGATATCACGTGAGTCAAGTCAGGTCAATGAGTGACCAAGACTTTTGCTGAAGCTTGAAGGAAGAGGAATGCTTTATGTTGTGGGGAGGTAGGGAATAATGTAAGTCAATGGCCATCTTGGGGAGGGCTTGGTTGAGAATAAGCTAACCCAAAAAGTAAAGCAAGAAATAGAGATGTTTGGTGAGGGCCGCGGACCTAGGTGAGGACGGGCATTTCTGTTTTCTGTTTCTAATGATGTCAGCATCCCAAAGATATTATTAAACCCTGGAATTCAGATATGCTTAAGCCAGATGTATCCCTGGAATTCTCAGTTATGTAAGTCCAAAAATTCCTCTTTTTGACCTAATTAGTTTGAGCCTGTAGTCCCGGCTACTGGAAAGGCTGAGGTAGGGGGATCACTTGAGCCCGGGAGTTCAAGTGCAGCCTGGGCAACATAGCAAGACTTCATCTATTAAACAAAGCCGAGTCACTACTATTATAGAAACTTTAACTAGAAATTATCATTTTACTTGGAAACTTTCTGGACCTCATTTTTATTAAAGCAATTAGATGACTACTTCAGATTCAACCCTAAAAGCAGGGAAAACTTCATTTCCTTTTGTACTTTTTTTCTTTTTCAGACAAGGTCAAGAAGTTTTCCAGCTTCTTCCCTGAACTTTCCATTGCTACCCCCAGATTGGTGACTAGGTGTCTTCATTCTAGAACAGCCTCTGTTCTATGCAACAATCAGGAACTGCCTGCTCACACCTGACCTTCTGGGGGAAGCCTCTAAGTCAGTTCCTTACCAGCCTGCTCACCACATGACTGGTGGCCGGGCTTACTAGGGATATGGGCAAATATCCATCACCCTCAGAGTAGAAATGACCCCCCTCCCCTGCCCCCTGATTTTCTCTGAGCATCTTCCCTGAGAGATGAGGTTTCTTCATCCAGATTAAAGACCGTGAAGAACAAAAAGCCACAACAATACTGAATTTAATTTCAAGTACCACTCCTTCATTAAGAACTCTTTTTTTTTTCCCTTGCTTTTTTTAAGAACTCTTAACTGGTAGCTAAATTGTCTCATTCTTTTTGCTGCTAATAAACAATGAAGGTTCCAAAAAGCAAAGCAGCCCTGGGGAGAAAAGGAAGAGAATATTTTATGAAAATGGATATTCAGTCTTTGAATAATTGAGGATATCCAACTTATAGGATATTTTAAAAGTCCCTAAGCTACCTTTATGCTGGAGTATGTAATTACTAATCTTGGGCATTAAAATTTATCATAATAATTATGAATAACTCTGTCAAGGTATTTCACTTATTGGCAGGATTCAATATTAAAATAAAGGAAATGCTGAATTATAGTATACATTGAATATTTAATAAATTAATCCACCATGCTTACAGTAGGAGTTCCAGAAGTAATTACTGTTGCATGTCAGCACTTAATCAATGCTAGTTAGTGATAATGGCTGAAGGACAAGTAGATGCCTAACTGACTCACAGTCCAAATTAGAAGCACAGAGGAATCATACTCAAGGTTAAAATCATTCTGAAAAAGGATGTTGGTAGTTATAGTTACAGGAAAGGAAAGAAGTTTGAAGTTTTGCTAAAGTTGACTCCTTTGAGAGTTCCTGGGTTGTTAGACATAAACTTATTCATATAAATTTTGGCCCTGGTTTCTAGGTGTGATTATTTTTCTTTCATTTGGTTTATACCTGGGTTCTCAGCAATAGATTCTGACTCTAAAATCCATACTACTTCTCAAAGTTGGAAGAAGAGAGGAAGGAAACAGAGAGACAGAGGAAGAGAGAGAGAAATAGGGGAAGAAAGAAGAAAAGGAGTAGGACATAGAAAAGGAAGGGATAAGGGGGAAATCTGGAAAAAGCCAAAGAAGAAGGGAGAAGAAAAGGGTAAAGGAAAGGGGGACGAGGGGAGCTGAGGATGGGAGGTCTGGTTTCTCCCCACCCCCAGCTCCCACAATCCCCTTTTTCTGAGTAAGAACCTCTTACTCATTTTGACATAGCAGGTGGACTCCAACTTTTTGTAAAGAATACTCAAAAGGGAAACCATAGATGTATATGTGGTGGGTAACAGGAAGTCTCTATTCCTGTAGAAGAAAAAAAAAATAACTATACAATCCTTGATTAGGACACCGCTGCTTAGTTTTTTGTTTCTGAGTGCTATACAGTTTAAATAGGAGTTTTTAATATATTTAAACTAGATTTGACATAGAGGTAGCATAAATTAGTTTTCTTAAGCAATGTTAAATTCTTGTCTCTCAGAATAATTTAAAGACATTTGATAGAGAGAAGTAATTTTAATAGTGGGGGAAAACATGCTACTGGTAACTTTAGGGGCTTTTCCAGAAATTGAGCACAGATCAAGACAGGAAGGGAAAGGAGATGGCAAAGAGTTTTTCCCCGATAGACATTTACATCTGGTTGGTTTACATCTGTTTTAGGTTTGCTGTCCTGTTCAGTTCTTTGCAATCTCTTCAGGAATCTGATAAAGCTAATAAGGAAATTTATTAGCATAAGCTCACTTCCTGAGTTGGCCTGTCTGTGCTTATCTTCAGAAAAGTCCCAATTCCTCCCCAACCTGAGCTCTAATTTTCTTGCCAAAAGGATATTATGGTGCGAAGGGATTAATATAAATAGAAGGCATTGCATTAAGCTCTATACTTCAGTGGTTTGATAAAGTTTGAGGAAAACAGGGATAACTCAAGTATGTTGAGGATTAGGGATTTCACATTTATAAAATATAAAGCTTATTACTAGTCTTGAAGAGAAAGGATTCTATAGGAATGCAAAATTATCATTATCACTGGTATCATATCCAAATATCTTGCCTACATTTTTCTGATCCAGGCTATTAAATTTCATATTAAAATAGAATAAAAAAGACATTCATTAAAAAGAGCTTGTAAACAGACAAAGCTTGAAAGACAGTGAGTATATTTAAACTACACACACACACACACACACACACACACATTTTAGGATATTTTTACAAATGATAAAGACAAAATCAGGATTTAATAATACAAGCAGCAGAAGTTGAAATTTAGTGAGCATCTATTAGGCACTGTTCTATTTGCTTTAGATGTATTTATTATCTTATGTAATTCTAATAAGAACCCTCTGCAATAAGTGCTGTTCTGTTCATATTTTATGATAAAGAATCAAGAAACCGAAAATTCTACAGTATGTATTGATGCATACAAGGAGAATGGAATGCATATAAGCTTGAGGATATCACAGAATTAATATCATAAATTCTAGCACAAGGACGTTAAAAGTAGTAGTAGACACAGAAGACAATGAAGTTTATAAATTTGATACAAATAAGAAAGTGAATATAACGAAAAGCATATTCACAAACTCAAATAGGCGGTCAGCTTGGCTTAAGGAACTCTAAAATAACAAGCTATGTTTGTTTTGCATGTTTTCTTAACTTATTGCTCCTTGGTGTGCTGAAAAGCTTTTAAATCTCTGCAGCACTCATGCATTGTGGAAAGAGCTTGGCTTTGGGCGACTTCCACTTTTGAGTCAAATTGTCTGCAGAGATCTGGCATATTGGTTGCACATATATTATGTTGCTGCCACTCTAAACGTTAAGTAAAATGAACACATGAACAGATGATAGCAATGATAATATTTTTGGAGCAACAGCAATATGCTGTGCTTTGATTGGACAAAATTGAACTTGACATGGATCATATTTCCCCTTTTAAAGTTAACTTATATTTTTCTTTTCATTCCTCCTAGAAGAAAAGGGCTAAAATAGCAGTCAGCACTATCGTAGCAGTTGGCTGGTGATGGTGGACTGCTTATTTGGTTTTAACTGTGGCTGTCAGTAAAATAGAGACCTTAGCATACCACAGGCACCCACACTATGCACCACAGACCGCGGAAAAGCACTTAGTAGTTATAGGTAATCAAATTTGTGCCATCTGATACAGAAGAGTGCCTAACTATTTATGGAAGCATTATAACATATCTTTTAAAACCAAAAAATCTATTTGTAATGTGAATGGTCTCTTACTCTATTTTTAAGTTTGAATTTTTATGTACATGTTGTCTTCGAGTAAGATATTTTGGCAAGTAAATCTAAGGTAATCAAACATAATGAACATTCGTTCGTTCAACACTGAAGATATCTGTATTAAGGACTATGCTGGGTAAGTGATTGCAAGGACAATGTCCATTAATGCCCTGCAGGTACTTGAATAAGGCTAGGGAGGAGAGGAGGATTCTGATGTGTTGCATATTCTTTTCTTGGAAAGTCAAAAATGAAATAAGCATCTTTTCTTCTATAACACAGCTATCCAGTAACTCCTTGAAGGCAATGCTGTAATCTTTTTGAAATCTCCTTCCCACATATAACAGACGGCACAATAATGTGATGAATTTGTGTTGTCACAAAATATCAAAAATTCCAATGAGGAGAACTTGACAAGTCCTGGGGATCTGAATGCCCAGAGTCGTAAACTGTACCTAGAGTCTTGCAACGTCATAGCCTGAAGGGACTGGCGATTCTTGTGCCTACTCCACTTCGCGGTCCCATTCCCTCTTTCGTTTTTCAGAGGAAGAAACTAGTATTCAGAAAGATTGAGGGAGGATCTGTAACTGGAGCTAGGCTTTTTGATCCTCAAACTTTTTAGCTGATTTGCTAGATGGGTCTGCTCCTCCTCTTTCGCAGGTAGGAAAGCTATATAGAATGACATATTTTGGGTTTCAGGGGATGTTCTCTTGTTCCCTTTTAGTCAAACTTACTGTAAATAACTTGTAAGCAGAAGGCGTGGTGGCAATGGATGATGGGCGGTAAAAAGAACTGCAAAGGCTGGGCGCTGTGACGTTGCCTGTCATCCTAGCACTTTGGGAGACTGAGGCGAGCGGATCACTTGAGGTCAGGAGTTTGAGACCAGCCTGGCCAACATGGTAAAGGACCTTTCTACTAAAAATACAAAAATTAGCCGGGCGTGATGGTGGGTGCCTCAGCTACCTGGGAGGCTGAGGCAGGAGAATCGCTTAAAACTGGGAGGCGGAGGTTGCAGTGAGCCGAGATCATGCCACTGTACTGCAGCCTGGAGACAGAGCAAGACTCTGTCTCAAAAACAAAAACAAAAAACTTCTGTAAAGACAGCCCAGACCCACTCGGGACTCAGGGAATTTGCTATTCTCTTGGTCTTTAACTGACCCACCGCTCCCCTATAACTGCGCCCAGCCACTCAGGATTTGACTGGTGGGCAGGCGAAACTGCAGATCCCAGGATGCAGTTCCCCCTTTCCTCGCCTGTGTAGCCCGGTCACTACCCTCTTTGCATTATGGGAAACGTAGTTTCTTATCAGTAACGACTACGTCTAGGAAACGTTGGGCCGTCAGGTTGGAGGGATCCGCCCCTCCATTGGCCCCGCCCCTCCATTGGCCCCGCCCCAGGTTGCTTAGGAGATAAGAGACGCCGAATCTTGGTACTTGCGGTTGTGTCGGGCAGGACAGGTACACAGAGAACTCCTCAGAGGTCTGTACCTCGAGGGCTGCCATGGAGAGCCTTGACAGATCCTTCCAGGACTGGCGCGACAGCAGGCAACACGGGTTAGAGATCGGACCCCTGGACTTGGTGGAGCGCAAAGGCTCCCTGACCCTCCGCTCCCGTCACAAGAAATACTCGAAGCCAGTGTTGGTGTATTCCTGGTGAGCGAGGTCTCCCCAAGTTCCCGGGTACTGGGGGGAGGAAAAACGGGGGAGAGTATGGAACAAGAAAGGAAAGAAGAGTCATAGAGAGGGGACAGGAGTGGAGACGAGAGAGGAAACTGAAAAAAGAATGAAAAAAGTTGGGGAGAAAGGTAGAGAAAGAAGGAAAAGAAAAGAAAGGTGAGAAATAAAAAGATAAGATGAGAGAGGAGTTGGAAGGAGGAAAAGAGAGGAAAGAAAAGGAAAATAAATATTTTTGAAAGAGAGATGGAGAGAGTGGGAGAGAGGGTTGGAGCAGGCAGGAGGAAATAGGAGAGCCTTCCAGGGGCAGCTCCCTAGCACACACTGGGCCGTGCAGCAGCCAAATCACCTGCCGTTTGGGTTTTAGCTCATTCACAGAAAGCAGGTGTGTATAAATAGGGATTGCAAAGGGGATGCTCTCAGAGGCCTGGAAATCACATTTCTGAGGCAGGCACTTACTCATAAAAGGGATTGGAGGCCAGGAGCACAGCAGGAGGGAGATGCCTGTTTAGAGGACCAGCCTCCAGGGCTGCCATTTCCTGGGGGCAGGGGGTACATGGAGTCATTTGAACGAGGCTCCTCATATTTCCTAGGCTACATTCAAGGACCCTTCTGGTCAGAGACTGCAAACTGCATCTCTCACTGGTTAAGGCCGACAGACATTGTTTGGCATGAGCTCTGTTTAATTTTTTTTTCCATTTTAATTGGTTGACCACATTTAAAACTAGGAGATTCACATATAAATCCAGAGTTACATCTTTGAAAATTTGAAAGTCTTGGCCAGAGAGGATTTTATTTCTCCTGGGAACTATGAATGTATCAGAGCTGAGCACTAGCTATACTGTAATATGGGTGTTGTTCTGTCTTTAGGAACTTCCCTCATGTAAGTTCTTGCTTGGCCACAGGAAGCATTCGGTTTACTTCTTGTGCTTTAGATCGTGGACTGAGAATTCACTTTCTCTTTAAGAAAAGAGATTTTTTGAAATTAAATATCACACTGACCAATAGCAACACTGTGATGTATAATCGGAAGAAAAGTGGGAACTTTTAGAACTTTTCAAATTCTTTCCCTTGAATTAACTTTCCTGGCTCTACTATTGACAATAATTACATTTGGAGTAGTTGGAATATTTGGGAGAATTGGGAAGAAAAAAACGAAATGAAAAGAAGTCACAAATCTTGTCTACTTTATATTTTTGCTTTTGAAAGAAAATGAATGATTTTTACTCAAGCCCTAAGGCTAAGCCCTACTTCATCCCATTCATTCATGTAATATATGGGACACCTGCAGTTTCTGTCTTGCAAACTTTCTAAAGCCTATTTCCTGCTTTCCAACAAGTTTACTTTTCTGCTTTTACTTCTCAACCCTGAAACCATCTCTCTTCCTCCTTTGAACTCAGTATGAGAGGTTATACAGATTTGGAATCCAAAGCTACCCTGGAAAACAGAAAATCCTCTTTTAGCTTCATGTAGGGCTTACCTCAGCTCTCAAGCAAAACACTTAGCTCTTCTGTGATTCTGTTACCCCACAGGGATTTGAGTCATAATATAAATCACCACTAGAAGTTATTGTTAAAGAGAAAGACCTTTTGCAAAGGGACAGTGCTTCTGCTCTCTGTTGCACCACTATTGCTTTGAAAAGTGCATTATGAGAGTTATAGATCTCAATGGCAAAACCACAGAAGAATATAAATGAGAAGGAGGTGAGAAACCTGGTGAAGAGAGAAGGGTAATGGAACACTGTAAGACATTCCAGCTACTGCTGAAAATATAGATGAATCTCATACATTGGTTTTAGAAGGAAGGCTGGGGACTTAAATTCAACCCAACATACATTTGTGTGTCATGCACTTTGCTACATTTTGGGAACATAGAAATAGAAAAACAGATCCAATGAGATAATTTGTGTAAAGCATTTAGCATCATTCCTGGAAAATTGTAAGCTGTCAATAATATAGGGTAGCTGTATGAGTCTGTTTTCACACTGCTATAAAGAAATACCTGAGACTGGGTAATTTATAAAGGAAAGAGGTTTAATTGACTTACAATTCAGCAGGGCTGGGGAGGCCTCAGGAAACTTACAATCATGGTGGAAGGCAAAGGGAAAGTAAGCACCTTATTCACAAGGCAGCAGGACAGAGAAGGGTGAAGGAGGAACTTCCGAACACTGATAAAACTGTCCAATCTCATGAGAACTCACTCACTATCATGAGAACAGCATGGGTAAATATGCCCCCATGATCCAATCACCTTCCTCCCTTGACACATGGGGACTACAGGTCCCTCCCCATGTGGGGATTACAAATCAAGATGAGATTTGGGTGGGGACACATAGCCAAACCATTATCAGTGGCTAACACTATTGATTTAGCATAGCATAATGGTTAAAACTCGGGCTCTAGGTTTGAATGCTAACTCTGTTGCTGTGTGTTGTGGCAAGTGACTTGACTGCTCTGGGCTTGTTTCTGCAACTGTAAAAGGGGGTTGATAGGATTATTGTAAAATTAAATGAGGTATGATATGTGAAACACCCTTTAACACATGGCCTGTCACATATTAAGCACAGTAGAAGTTATATGTATTAGGACATGGCCATTGACCTCAAGGAACTCCATAGGGCAGTAAAGGAGAATAATATCAATAAATTCAGTATAATCTGATTTATGCAAAAAAGAAATGATTATAAAAAGTAAAGGTAATGGTGCAGTGGGGAGGGCAGTTCCTAAGCAGGGTTTTGAACAAAGGATAGGTACTCCACAGGTGAACAGAAAAGAATAGGCAAATGCAGTGGAATAGTAAAGAACAGCCTCACAGGAAATAGAACTGTTTTTCAATAGTTGACAAATACAGTTAATCCTTATTATTTCTGGATTCTATTTGTAAATTCACCTACTTGCTACAATTTATTTTTAAGTCAACATTAATACTTAATGCACTTTTGTGGTCATTTGTAGACATTCTCAGAGCAGCAAAAAAGGCAAAGAAAAAAAAAGAGTTGCCCAATGTGCAAGTTCCCAACTGAGGTCAAACAAAGCTATGCTCTGCCTTTTTGTTTCAGCTCTCATACTGTAAACAAGTATCCTTTTCATGGTCTACTTAATGCTACCATTTTTTTTTTTTTTTTTTTGCATTTTGTGGTTTTTGTTAGCGATATGGTAAAATGATCCCTAAGCATCATGCTAAGCACAAGAAGACTGTGACATGCCTTACAGAGGAAAGGCATGTGTTAGAAAGCTTCATTCAGATTTAAATTATAGTGTGGTTGGCAGTGAGTTTAATGTTAATGAATCAACAATATACATTACATAAGGTGTTTTTAAACTGAAACACACATAATACAAGGTTATGTCTTGATTGATTGACAAAAATATTGTGACTGGAGGTTCACAGGAAACTAACCTTATATGTCTGTATTTGCTAATTGAGCATTCAAGGTATAGAACATAAAGATAGCAAGAATTGACTGTCAAATGTGAGAAGCACTAGCATTTTCTGTGCTGACTGTATCATTGGCATACTTGGTCTTCTGTATCTAAGCAGTCACCAAGATCTGTCCTACAAAGCTGAATAAAATTCAGGTTGTGTAAAATTCTAAATGAACAATGTCATTGACTTATTTTTATGCATTTTGGTCATAATTGTTAGCTTTCTACTGATTTGTTTTATGACAGATTAAATGTTTATTAAATTTTAATATCTTTTATTAGTTATTTCTTATTTAATTGATGAACACTTAATATCTATAAATACCATTTGCATGGCTTCTCAACTGAGTTTTCAGTCAGTTAAGTGACTATACATATAGGTTCAAAATAAAATCTGTAACTGGGAGGAATTTTGACTTTCCTCTTATTAAACAGTTCAAACATTTAGATTTTTTTCCCTGTGTTTCTCTTTGTCTGGCATGTGATACAGACAGATCTGTTTGACCTCATTACTCATATTAAAAACAGTTGCATATAATAGAGTATATAAAAAGTACTATATCCAAAATCCTTGTTAGGGGATATCTTTGATCCGTTGCTGGGATAAAACATTGCCAAAGAGCCCCTCTTCCTTGCTACTGAAGTGGTTGATAGATACAGCCATATCACCCTCATCACATCTTGATGCTTCTGAGTGAGAGATGTCTTTTCTAGGAATTATCTTACCCTACTCATTCCTGTAGCATTTATGGAGCCATATCATCAGGTGATTCCATTAGGACTAAACTAAGGGGAAATATTTTCTGTTAGGGTATCTTCCCACGCATTGCAATGATGAAATACTAAGAACCACAATAATTTAGACTTACCCTTAACAAATTCTCTCATGTGAGGCTAATTCTTATATTCATTCATTCATATTCATCTTTTCCTTGACCAAATTGACATCTGGTAACAAGTGATAATAATTTAAAGCAAAATAAATTCATTGAAATCTCCATGGTGACAGTTCCTGCTCTGGTATCCATGGTGACATTTAGTTTTAAGGACTCAGGTTAATTTTATGTATTTGTGATTTTCATTACTTTTCTTTCCTGACTCAGCCCCAAATTAAAGAGCCTGGGAGTTTCACTTCCTGTCCCCTGTAGGAAGAAACCAGAAGGAGAAACAGAAAAAAGGGAAGAAATATGGTGATAATTGTGGGGTAGGGAATTTTGTAGTTTTAAAGACTTCACACAAAATCATTTGGGCTGGGGCAATAAATTAGAGTTAGAATTAAAGGGGAGAATCTTTCCATTAAGCTCTTCATACTTCACCCTACTGCACTGTATGAACAGAAGTTTATATGTATTTATGGTACTTCACATTCACAGGAGCACCCAGTTCCAAGGCACCAGGGTATCATGAGTGCACTTAAATAGAAAAGAGACTATCTGGATTTTCTAATTTGCTGTGTCATTCTTCCTCTATTTAATCAGTGATTTTCTCCAGTACTAACTTGGAAGCATTTAGAGTCTCTCCTGTCACTGGAGACCAAGCTTGAGTTACACAGATCTTTGCTAGC
This sequence comes from Aotus nancymaae, assembly GCF_030222135.1. Classification (NCBI taxonomy): domain Eukaryota; kingdom Metazoa; phylum Chordata; class Mammalia; order Primates; family Aotidae; genus Aotus; species Aotus nancymaae. The sequence continues at coordinate 43,146,964 of NW_026988455.1, read as the reverse complement.
CAGCAATCCCATCTTTCTACATCTCTAACACACATTCGAGAACTAGGATAAAAAGCAAAGACAAAAGTAATGAGGCCCCTTGGTAATCACATGCTTCAGCCTGTCCTTTTGCTGAAATCCACAAGGGCTTGTTTTCTATCAAGACTTCATCTTTCTGCCTTTAACATAGATTCAGGTCTTTAATCATTAGCTTATTAACTCTTAACCTGTACACATTTTTAAAAGTTTGATTCTGTGGTTTCCATGCAAACAGCATAAAATTTGACAAAGGAGAGAAGAGGCTTCAAAGGGCCTTTTTGGATATATAGTCAGAAGGGGGAAAAAAGGGTGAGCCTCAGGACGAGGGATAAGAATGCAGTAGGTGCTCAATTAATTTTTCTCAAATAAATGAGCAAATGAGCAGGCAGAAAGAATAAAGACAAACTGAAAAGGCACTGCAGGCTGGGGCCTTATATTTTAATGAGGCCTTGAGGTATATATAGTACAGAATCCCCACTAAAACCAGGGCTGATTTTCACAGCCAAGCTCTTCATGCAATAGCATAACATGGAAGTATGTTTGCACACCTCTGTAGAAATGACCTTAGAAGGGCATAACATAGACTTCTGTTAAAATAGTAAAGAATTTTTAAATGGAAGCTAAGTTTGTGCTGTTCCTACTTGCACTGTGTGCCATACCATCAAGAACTGACAGGTACTAATGAGGTTTTGAGTTAATGTAGAGACAAATGATATTTACACTTTAAAGAGATATTTTTATTTCTCAACTCATACTTAAAAAAAATCCAAATTATAATATCATGCAGGCATTTAAGATAATGTAATAGTAAACTAAGAACATGGAAATATATTCACTCTCTAGTGAGTAGCAGAATTAGAAATATGCACATAACTCAGATGCATATATAAAATTTATTTTCTAAAACCAATCCTCAAACTTTTCAACTGTTGGTTACTAGAGAAAAATTCAAATATGCCGATTAAAGCTTATCTCTGTCTCGTTGAGTTAAACAGTTTGTTTTAGGTTAAAATAGTCTCATTCAGAACAGTGCCCATTCTTTGAGTCCTTCCTCCTCCACCTTCTCCTTCCCCCACTACCATCTGTATGTGTAAGAAGGGCTGAGGTTATGTGACGTTTTGGTGGGGGTGGAGGAGTGAGGCCTCCAAATCTATTGTAGGTCCTTGTCCTTGCTTGCCTCATCCTGGTCTGACTGCTGTCCCTGCTGCTGCTGTATTTGTGGCTGATCCTGTTGGTTTGTTGAGGACCTGGTATCTCTGCCTCCAGCTTTGGTCCCACTTGGGCTTTTGCAGGGGACTGCAGATACCTGTCAGGTTTGTCCTCCCATAGCCTCCAGCTTAGGCTGGTCACCCTGCAGCCACAGTGGTGGGGCACCTCAACCCTCAACGTGGCGACTTGCAGCTAGCTCAGTGATACTCAACTCATCTTCCCTCTCAATGCTCTGGAGAGAGGATGAATGGATGCCGTGGTTTTCCCAGGATGGTTTACTCCCATTAGCCTGAGACTTATCAGAAGCCCTTCTTTTAGTTTCTAAAGTGTTCTTCAGAAGATTAATTACAAAGTCATCCTCCCTGTGGTATATTTGGGAGCTTCTAGGTCTTGTTGTTAATAAAAGCTTAAAGAATTTTAAAGGCCTTTTGTTTCCCAACAATGCCTGACTTTCAAGAAAATATATCACTCAGAACTCAAACATTTCATTTTGTCAGTCAGAAGTTAATCAACAATACTCCATTTTTCTTCAGATTTCTGGTGAAATAATCCTAATTTGTCCCAAAGCAAATGTGGGTATCTCTGATTTATTAGAGCAAAAGTTATTTTAAAGGGGAGCTCAGTAAAGAGAAGTACAAAGATTAATATTTGAAAATTTAATCTCATTAAGTATAAAAAAGCAGCATGTACTGGAATTCTCTTTGGTTAAATATGTGTCCAGGCCGGTCACGGTGGACATGCCTGTAATCCCAACACTTTGGGAAGCTAAGGTAAGAGGATTGCTTGAGCCCAGGTGCTCAAAACCAGCCTGGATGACATGGTGAAACCCCATCTGTACTGGAAAAAAAAAAAAAAAAAAAATTAGCCGGGTGTCGTGGCACACCCCTGTGGTCTAAGCTGAAGTGGGAGGATCACTGGAGTGTGGGAGGCAGAGGTTGCAGTGAGCTGAGATTGAGCCACTGCACTTCTGCCTGGGTGACAGAGCTGGGTGACAAACTCTGTTTCAATAAAATAAAATAGAATAAATGATTCTATATGCACTGAAAAGATATTTACCATATAACAAGATATTTGTTACTGGATAGTGGATTTATGGATTATTTGTCATTTTCTTTTTTCTCTTTGCTACTTCTACATTTGCCATAACAAAAATGTATTTTCACAATAAGAATAAGTAAAATTACTTAAAACTTTTGATATCACTTTCTACAGCTTTTCCCTAGAAGTAAACATTCTCTAAAGGATCAGAATTTAGACACAATATTTCATTTCTTTCAGTGTCTGAGTCACCCTCCATGGTTTATTACGAGTATTTTAAAAATATCTTTTTAATTGCTAGTTTGTGTTGGGTAGAAAGGATGATGTTATTCACATTCATTTCGTTTAACAACACTTTCATTCTCATCTGTGTTCTACAATGGTGGATCCTACACCACGGTTATTTTTAATCTAGTCCTACATTCTCATTCCTCAACATAAGCATATTACCTACAAATGCTTTTGGATATAGTAGTTTTTTGGGGAAAGCACTGTATTTTCTATTTTTCAAGACAAAATCCAGGAGACTGCCTTCTTTTGCCCTGACTGCATTTTTCTTTCAATGCTATTTTCTTTCATGAAATTCTAATCGAATTCTTTTTCTGAAAACTAATAGTTATAGAATGATTGTGCCATGACCTTTGTGTGAAAGTTTGCTCAACTTAACTGGCATTTACAAAAATAAAATCGTTCTACATGCAAGATGAGCCCTGGTAAGGCAAAGTATATAGAAGAGGCATTTCACCATGCCGGCAAACTTGGATTAGGAAAGATCCTTGCTGTACAGACGTACCTGTGCCTCAAGCCAACCCCCTACCCTTATAACCGTCTCCTAACTGGGCTGTGGGAGCCATTAGAGGCCCCTCTTTGTTGTAATGCTATTGTAGTGTTTCCTCTCATAGATAGTCTAAAGTATTTTCTCACCAAGCTTGCTTTCTTTTACCTCACTGATGATCTCTTTCTAGGTAAGAGTGTTGTGGTTGGGGGAGGAAGTTAGAAGAATGTGGGGCTTAATGACATTTTGATAAGGAGAGATTCACATTGAGAAGCCCAAATTTGGGCATCGGGGGGTTTTGTGGCACTCGAACTAGTATTGTTAGATAAACTTCTCTGAGTTTCCCTGGGAACCTATCCCCACTGGAACCATTTTCTGTATGTACTGGTCAGAACTCTTTTGGTTGCAAGTACCTGATGGTCAGCTTGCCCTAGCCTAAAAAAACAGAATGAATTAACTCAGAATAATCCTGGATGGTTGATTACCAGGTGAGAAGGGCAGGGGTAAGCTGGGCCTTAAAAACAGCTGGAACGAGGGATGAAAATGCTACCAGGTCTCACTGTTTCCCTTCTCTCCTCTTTGTGGGTTTGCTTCATCTTATTGTGGAAGAGTGTGGGAAACATGGCTGCTGCAGTTCTGGAATATATAACTTACGTCTTCATCCCACAAAGAAAGGTTGGCTTTAAGGTATTTTCAGTTCTGGCTCAACAAATTACGGGCCATATGTCTTTCCCTGGGCCAAGTACCTGTTTGGAGTCATCTGATTGGTCCTAGAGAGAGCTACTGTGGTGGAGAAGAATACCAAATTCCAAACATCCAGTTTCACAGCGAAAGTCTAGAACATAACCCATTAATACATTGGGGACTTCCTACAATTGATGCTATTTTGACTTTAAACTCCCTCCCCAGCCCACTTGTACCTACCCAATGCAATTTTTAAAAATTGATCTTAGATGTAATGGGCAGAAAACAGCAATCTTGTGTAGAGATTAGACAAAACATATCTCTGCAGTTCTTTGCAAAAGTTATGAATAAATCTGAATACTCTTATTTGATTTTATTTTGTTAGAGGCAGGGTCTCACTTTGTCATCCAGACTGGAGTGCAGTGGCTCAATCATAGCTCTTGGTAACTTCAAACATCTGGACTCAAGTGATTCTCCTGCCTCAGTCTCTCAAGCAGCTGGGACTATAGGTATGCACCACCATGCCTGACTAATTTTTAAAAAGTTTTTTTTTCTTTGGTAGAGGTGAGGATCTTACTGTAATACTCAGGCTGGTCTTGAACTCCTGGCCTCAAGTGATCCTCCCACCTTGGCTTCCCAAAGTGCTGGGATTACAGATGTGTGCCATTGCACCCAACCTTCTTACTGCGACACTAACCTTTATTGCTGTTTCCTTGATTTCATTTGAAATACAATTATGTTTTAATTGTCATTAGTCACACCATATATTTTCTTTATTTTTATTTAACTGAGTTGTGACACATTAACAAAGAGAATTAATTGGCAGAAATATTATAATATGTTTCTTTGTTAAGCTCCTATATCACCAATCAGATTGTTCCAGTTTCAATTAAATGGAAGAATTAATATAATACCATTTATTTATTACAAAGTGAATTTCATTGCAAATAATTTAGAAGGTGATAGAAAAAACTATTTTGAAATTAAAATATGGGAATAAATAACTTGTCACAATTTTTTAAACATGTGGAAAAACTCTGAATTGCTCAACAAGGATCCAGAAGCATTAAATAAACTTTTTAAGAAAAGCACTAGGCTTTTATTCACTATCTTCTTCCTAGATGAAGAGTGCTTTTTTTTTTTAAATGACATTTATTAAAAGTGTATTTATGAATCCATTGGTCTATTGCAGGCATTTTGCTGGGTCGGAAATTTGACAATGACTAAGACATTCTCCCTGTATTTAGGATGTTAGAGGTTACTGTGGGGCTGGAGGTGGGGAGGGTTACATCAGCAATTACAATGTACTGTCATATGTGCTATGATTAGCCGTAAGCAGCGTGCTCAGGCAGCATCCAAGAGGAGCATTTAACTTAGGCCTGTTGGACCAGGGAAGCTTTCCAGAGGAGGTTCACCTAGTCCCTAAACTGAAGCATGGTGCATTAGTTTCCAAACGAGGGCAGTACTACCTTTTCCTGAAGAGTCTTTGGAAAAACATGTGGGCATATTTTGTTGCATAATGACTGATATCTCATGATGCAGAATGTGTGATTGTAAGAATTGTGACTCTTAATCATAGAGGTGGCCATAGCATCTTAACAGCATTTATCCATCTATCTATACGAAGCCTAATTTACATATCCATAAACTATAATAACAGCTAGATGGGCGAGAACAGCAGAGCTGGCATGTATCTAGCACTAACACATTAAGGTTAGCTAGTTTGCATATGGCCATTTATAGCAAGAGTGTGAACAGCCACACTCCTAATAGATCCAGTAATAGATCCAGTCACAGAAAGGGAATTCCCCACTCAGTATTGTATAAGAACTCTAAGCCTTCAAAAATCAGTGGCACCTGCTCTCCTTGTAGGGATGCATACCCATAAGTCTCCTGGGCCACGGCAGGCCATCTCTCAGAGGTTGAGATACTGTGATCTCCCACCCAGACCTCCAACAAGTAATTAGTTGTTATGTCATAGAAAAATTTAGTCTGGAAAGATTGAATGGTTTTTTAATTTGAATTTTTCTTTGTGTGTAAAACAATCCTATAATAACCATAAGTAATTTGGAAATACTACTGGTTGGTTTCCACATATGTCAAAGTCAGTGTGGCGAATGTAACGTGCTAAGTCTTGCTCCTTGTCTCAGCTCTTGCCCATGTAGTTCTGACAAATGAGCAGGCCAAGGCATACCAAATATCCTGCTGGATTTTCAGGCACAAAGAAGAATTTTTCCCCCACTAGTAATGTTTTGGGGCATAACTCTTAGCTCTGTGATAATTTACTCTATTTTCTCTTTAGAAATAGTCTATTTAGACTTTTTGTTTCTGCTGGGGGCAGTGTCAGAAAATAGTTTTTCTTAGAAAGTCATGTAAGTCACCTAGATTTCCATATATATTTGCATAGGTTATAGAAAGTAGTCTTTAATGATTAAGGTATTTTTCTTCTATTTTGATGGCTATATCCTATTTTTAACAACTTTTAATATATAATTCACATGCCGTATAAATTACCCTTTAAAAGTGTATTTAATTCAATGGCTTTTAGTATTTACCAAGTTGTACATCCGATCACCACAGTCAATTTTAGATCATTTTTATTACCCCCGCAAAATAAATCCCACTCCCTTTATCCCTTACCCCAGACCTCTCCTAGCCCTCAGCCCTCTAGCCACAGACAACCACTAATTGATTTTCTGTCGGTATGGATTTGCTTATTCTGGGGATTTTGCATAAATGGAATTATACAACATACGGTCCTTGGTGACTTACATAATGTTTTCAACGTTCATCTGTGTTGTAGCTTTCATTGTATGGATATTATATCCCTCTATTTTGTTCTCTTGGTTTGTTGGGAGTTTGTCTATTTTGTTTCCTTCCTCATTTGTTTCTTGGCTCTCTTTTCTGTTTTCTAACTCACTTAATTGTGCTTTTATCTTGAACTATTCTGCTTCTCTTATTTCTTTTGGTTTGCTTGTTCTTTTATTATGCTTTCGCATTAGAGGTTTCATTTATTTGCTTTTCTTCTTTCATGTTTAGTGATATAAATACTTAAAGCTTTGGATTTTTCCCTGGGTACTGCTTTAGCTATATCCTATGGATTCTTATAAGTAGTGTTTTGATTTGTCTGTACTTTTAAGAAATTTGGCAATTTAATTTGCATTGATCTTTTGATTCAAGTGTTGGTTGATTGAGATATATCCAGATCAAAGAAGGATCTTTAAAAAATGTTGTTAATTTCTAGTTTTATTGCATGGTGGTCAGGAACTATCATTTATATTTTTCAAATATATTGAAATATTTGATCTTAATGTTTATAAAAGTCCCATGTACACCAGAAGCTGTGTTCTTTAGGCAGGTCGTAAATATTGTTTTCACTCTTCTTTTCACCTGCAGCCTATGTTCACCCATCTACCCAAATGTTCACCCAAGGAAAATAACCCAAATTTCATCTAGTCATAGGTCAAAATCCAGGATCTGCTCATGTTATCCCATAGTTTCTCTACTAAGACTAGCTGTGGTCCTTCTTGGTTCAAAAACCTGTGGAAAAAATCTGGATTATTTATCCTCCCTATTTGATATACCCAATATATAGTTCAGTCTTGAACAACATGGGAGTTGGAGTGCTGGCCCAAGGCACAGTTGAAAAGCTGCATATAACTTTTGACTCCCACAAAACTTCACTGCTAATAGCCCACTGTCAACTAGAAGCCTTGTCAACAGCATCAACAGTCAATTAACACACATTTTTTATGTTATGTGTATTATATACTGTATTCTCACAGTAAAGTAAGCTAGAGAAAAGAAAACATTGCTAAAAAATCATAAGAAAGAGAAAATGTATTCATGCCTTAAGTGGAAATGGATCGTTATAAAGGTCTTACCTTGAGTAGGTTGTGTAGCTGAAGAGAAGGAGAAAGAGGAGAAGTTGGTCTCTTGTCTCAGGTGGCAGATAAGGCAGCAAGAAAGAGGTGGAAGAAGTGGAGGGGGAGGCAAGAGAAGCAGTCACACCTAGTGTAACTTTCATTGAAAAAAATCCTGGTGTAAGTGGACCTGCACAGTTCAAACCATGTTCAAGAGTCAACTACACAGTGCTGGGACAGGGACAGGATAAGTATAATAGGCACAACTACTCAGAAAGAAGAAGAATGGCAGCGACGGAGCCGTCATTTGTCTGCAGGAAGCAGACATTGTCAGGAAGCTCTACACTGCTGTCAAGAATGCTCTTTGATGAAACCCTGATTCTGCTCTCAGGGAGCAGCTTCTCTTTGCTATTGTTCTCTGTGGTCTTGGCTCTGCCTTGGTGTGATCTTTGCTTTTCCATTTTTCTATGCCTGCAGTGCGTATTGGTTGTTCGGCTCAATTGGTTCATTTTCTGTTCCCAGATATTTGGGAGCCAAAGGATATTTTTAAATATTGAACAGTCCAAGGATGTATAAATGTAGACTCCTGGCTTATTTGGAAGTACAATTCTCAAAAACAGTACTTTTTTATTTATTTGAATTCAGTTCGTTCCAAATGCTGCTAATCTCACCGTCAATTCTTTCTAGATAAACCAGATAAACTTCTTAGACTTACTGTATTTCTTACTTTTTCTCTTTAGAACACCTTGAATTTCACTTTGAAACTGTTGTTGTCACAGAAATAAGAAACCTTGGGATTTTCTGTTTGGCCATTTCCTTAATTAGATATTTGCTCTGTTAAACCAAGTTTATGGGAGGCCATTGTTTTGAACCAGCTTTCTGTGTTTGGGCCCAGCAGACCAGACCAAGCCAGAATGGAGTCACTTGCGCTAAGTGCCACATAATCAAAGTGAATTTTGAAACTGGCCAGTTTTCAAAACAATCGGGAGATTGTAGTCTGTCTTAGTCATCCTAATAAGGAAGCCCCCTTTGTTTTAAACCTATAAGAAAAGAAACTTTTGAAATAGCCATTCCACTTTTTGTTCTCTTTTTCTGCCTATAAAGCCAACCTACTCTGCTTAGCTCACTCTATTTTCCAGAATGGTTTGTTGCCAGATACTAGAATCATGAATAAAAGCCAAGTCGATCTTTAAATTTGTTGAAAAAAAAATTTTTTTTTTTTTTGAGACGGAGTTTCGCTCTTGTTACCCAGGCTGGAGTGCAATGGCGCGATCTCGGCTCACCGCAACCTCCGCCTCCTGGGTTCAGGCAATTCTTCCTGCCTCAGCCTCCTGAGTAGCTGGGATTACAGGCACGCGCCACCATGCCCAGCTAATTTTTTGTATTTTTAGTAGAGACGGGGTTTCACCATGTTGACCAGGATGGTCTCGATCTCTTGACCTCGTGATCCACCCGCGTCGGCCTCCCAAAGTGCTGGGATTACAGGCGTGAGCCACCGCGCCCGGCCAATTTGTTGAAATTTTATCTTTTGACAGCTCTAATGTATCTTAATTTGCTAGGAGGGCCTAACAATAGGATGAACTTGGCTGCAAAGCGGAGCTTTAAGGGACCTTTGTCTCAAAAGAGTCTTTGTCAGTTTTCTCTCTTACTGTTTGAGATCTAAAAGTTGTAGGCTCTTTTAACATTTCAAGGCCCCAAATTTTGGAATCACTCATTTCTGTTGAATTTCTTCTTGAAATCCAGGCAATTATTTCCTGAATTCATCTCATTCACTTTTTTAAATACCTTGGAAAACACAGCCAATAGCAATTCACACACGAAACTAACAGTTTTCCAATTTCTTTTTCAGTCTCAGAAGGTACGTGATTTGACTTCTCACTTACTCTAGCTATAAAGCATTTGGCCTTTCTAGTTTCCTATTTTCTTCTGTCTGGCTTTTAGCCAATGCCATATATATATATATGTGTGTGTGTGTGTATATATATATATACACACACACACACACATATGTGTATATATATATACACACACATATGGACCTGCACAGTTCAAACCATGTTTGAACATATGTATATATATGTATACATATATACACATATATTATATATATATATATTTAATTTTTGTGATAGCAGCACCACCCATAGCCCACTTTTAATACTAATTTCTATGTGAGATTAGGCTAAGCTTAATCTGTGATAACAAACAGCCCCCCCACCCCCCCGCAGATTCTAGTGAGTATTACATGAAGGTTGGTTCTCTGTTCATACAATGTCTGTTGTAGGTTTTTGGTGGAAGGTGGGCACTCTTCCACACAGACACTTAGAGAATCAGCTTTACTGAGGCTCCATCATCTGAAAAGTCATTTATTGCTCTGGAAGTAAAAGAAAGAGTTGAACGTTGTATAAAAGCTTTCACTGCCTTAGTCCAGAAATGACACGTATCATTTCTGTGTGTATTCATTTTATTGGCCAGAACTAATCAAATGGCCTTATTAACTGCAAGTGCTGGGAACTTTCACCTCCTGTATTCCCAGGAAAGAAGGATAAATTATATTGGTGAACACAATGTCTATTACAGCTAGAAGACTTTTTTGTAAAACCCCCTTCCTAGGATGGGCTCTGGAGCTCCCTGTAGACCTAAAGTTATTGAGCCTCTGGATCTAAAGCCATTACCCATGTATAAAATTGGTAAACATCCTAAGGGAGTAGGTTTGGTGTTCTGAAGTTCTAATTACCTTGCCGGCTCTAGCTTTCACCCAAAAAATTCTCCATTAATGTCCAATATGTTAAAAGTATGTAATATTCTTATTTACATGCCATCCTCTCTCTCTCTCTCCACACACACACACACACACACACACACACACACACAAACACACATATTTTTTTGAGATGGAGTCTCACTTCATCGCCCAGGTTAGAGTTCAGTGGCATGATCTCGGTTCACTGCAACCTCTGCTTCCGAGTTCAAGCCTCCCTAGTAGCTGGGATTTACAGGCGTGCAACTTTTTGTATTTTAGTAGAGATGGGGTTTTGCCATGTTGTCCAGGCTGGTCTCAAACTCTTGACCTCAAGCAATCCACCTGCCTTGGTCTCCCAAAGTGCCAGGATTACAGGTGTGAGCTACCATGCCTGGCCTATATATATATATATAAAATATTTAATCTAACATTTTTCATTGTTTCTGGTGAAAGAGTTTGTCTGTGCAGCTGCAGGAAATGTAACTTGGTTTGCACTCTGAGAGGTCCCACATCTGGGCAATCTTCTTGACCTCTTCTCAGCACTTCTGCTTGTCCTCAGCTGGACTCTGGCTGCTTCTAGTAGCCCTTGTACATGTTATAATCTGGGAATGATAACTTGTGATTTTGCCAAAACTTTATTTGCTTTTAATTGTTTCATTTCTTTCACTGTTTTTGAATGATTTCGAGAAGGAAAGGGGACAATGTGCATTTGTGTAGTTATGTTCATTATGGAAGTCTGTTTTAATTTTAGATGTTATTCCTGAAGAAAAACTTATTTGTTTTCTAATGTAAATGAAACAAATTGTTCTGAAACCAAAAGACCTTGTATTATTTACTCAATGTGCAGAGCTCATGGAATCACTAAGTGTGATTTAAAATATATCTTAAGGTGACATAAGGCAATCTTGTGATGTTATTCTGGAATAATTAATTCAAGTGATTAAAGCCAGTAATATTAAGACTATTGGAATAGGAGCTTGCACAAGTATTCGAGTGTTTCTTTGCTTTTTGTTTTGGAGGAGGCGGGCTGATCTCCATGTCACTCCATGCCAGATATACCGCCAAGGTATTTTCGGACTACAGTACTTATAATGTACAGTGCCCCTTAAAAACTCCCTATTTAGTCCTGCTTTTCGACCACCCAGTGTCTTCAGCCAGCTATTGCAAGTTTTTTTTTTTTATTGCATTTTAGGTTTTGGGGTACATGTGAAGAACATGCAGGATTGTTGCATAGGTGCATATGTGGCAGTGTGATTTGCTGCCTTCCTGCCCTTCACCTATATCTGGCATTTCTCCCCATGCTATCCCTCCCAAACCTCCCACCCCCTGCTGTCCCTCTCCTATTTCCCCCTGGCAGACCCCAGTGTGTAGTGCTCCCCTCCCTGTGTCCATGTGTTCTCATTGTTCAACACCCGCCTATGAGTGAGAACATGCGGTGTTTGATTTTGTGTTCTTGTGTCAGTTTGCTGAGAATGATGGTTTCCAGGTTCATCCATGTCCCTAAAAAGGACGCAAACTCATCGTTTTTGATGGCTGCATGATATTCCATGGTGTATATGTGCCACATTTTCCCTGTCCAGTCTATCATCGATGGGCATTTGGGTTGGTTCCAGGTCTTTGCTATTGTAAACTGTGCTGCAATGAACATTCGTGTGCATGTGTCCTTATAGTAGAACAATTTATAATCCTTTGGATATATACCCAGTAATGGGATTGCCGGGTCAAATGGAATTTCTATTTCTAGGTCTTTGAGGAATTGCCACACTGTCTTCCACAATGGTTGAACTAATTTACACTCCCACCAACAGTGTAAAAGTGTTCCTATTTCTCCAAAATAATAAAAGCTATTGACGACAAACCAACAGCCAGTATCATACTGAATGGACAAAAACTGGAAGCATTCCCTTTGAAATCTGGCACTAGACAAGGATGCCCTCTCTCACCACTCCTATTCAATATAGTACTGGAAGTTCTAGCCAGAGCAATCAGGCAAGAAAAAGAAATAAAGAGTATTCAAATAGGAAAGGAGGAAGTCAAATTGTCTCTATTTGCAGATGACATGATTGTATATCTAGAAGACCCCATCGTCTCAGCCCAAAACCTCCTGAAACTGATAAGCAACTTCATCAAAGTCTCAGGATACAAAATCAATGTGCAAAAATCACAAACATTCCTATACACCAATAACAGACTTAAAGAGAGCCAAATGAAGAACGAACTGCCATTCACAATTGCAAGTTGTTTTGGAGGAGAGGATCAAGAAAACTCAGAAGTGTCCTAGGGTTTGAACATAATAGAGATCCAGTTGTCTAAAAAAAGGGTGACAGAGTGTTCTCATCCTAGTTTGATCATGACAGTCCCATTTTTTACCACTCTTGGTGTACTTAGCACTTTATTTCCCTCTAAAAGTATCCCAGGTGGGATTATCAATTGTGGTGTTGCCCTATTTTATACATGTCCCTTCAGCTGTTTTCAAAGTCATGTGTTTGGCAGGTAATCAGACTGACAACATTTATTTGACATTTAAACTGTTATGATAGACAAAGCTTCCAACTGTTGTGTTCCTTTTGTTTCCTTTCAGTATTCTCCATAGGGCATCCTGTTTTTGAAGATTTTCTACAAAGAAAATTCATAATAATGATAGATCTTATTTACATGCCACTCAATATAAGCTGAGTGAAAGATGACTTCACTTATCTGTCTCTGTCAAATGGTTTCCTTTTGAGTGCAGTTAAGTTTCAAATTTTGTGGTTTCATGGTTATGGATGCACAGATCACATACAGCATGAGACACATTGAAACACAAAGTCTTTCTTAAGAAGTCTGAAATGTCACAGTTTTTCCCAAGAACGTAAAATTTTCTTTATGATTCTGCAAAGACACCTAAAAGTCTTCATTTGTCAGTTGGAGGGCTATGCCACCGAATAACACTGCCTTGGCATGTAGATCATTTGCCCATGAAATCTTCAAAGAGGATTGTCAAATGTCTCTTTGCAGTCTTTGATTCTATCAGTTTTATGCTTCTAATGTGTTAGGGAATATAGCTGACTCTCAAGGGTAATTTTCTGTTAAAGTTCCAGACAGCAGATGATTATAAAAATCTAATAGAAAAGGTATCTTTCGCTTCTCGTTTGGACTAGATTTGCAACAGAAAATACAATAGCATGGTAGTGAAACTACATTAATAATTATAAAATTTAAAATTAATATATTCTGCCATCTGGAGTCTTAACTAAACATTTTAAACATCTTTGAAATCCACAAAGAAAAGTGTGTTTCTTGTCAAGTAACCAGAAGCTAGAATTCAGCTCAGAGTTTCATTGTTCTCATGTCAGATATTGCTCAGATTCAAACCCCTTTGCAATTAGTGTTATGCATATGTATGTTGAGAGTTTTCTCATTCAGCAAGTAGATTTATAATTCCTCCGGAGACAAGTTAGCGTTGCAAAGGACTAGCATCTCTATATGCATAATGACTCCCTCTTTACGTGTGCTTTTGCAGACTGAACCAGGACACTCTTCATGTTTATGGACACGTTTGAAAGCCTTTGCTTTCAGCATTTGTATTAAGGTGACAGTAACAAAATGTAAGAACATTCATTTAATCAATCATTCAGTCAATCACTTAAGATTTAATGAGCATTTACAATATGTCATACCGAGATCACAAAGATGAATAAAAAATAATTCCTGTGTCTAAGAAGCTTTCAGTCAAATGAGAAGGCTGATACGTGAATGAATAATTATAAAACTATGTGAAAGGTGGGGCAGTGACAAAGATGCTGGTTCCTTTGCAACCTCCCACTTCCCCTGTCCCACATAAATACACAGCCACAGAAACCCTAGAGTGTAACCTGGTTCCTTTCCTGTGAGAAGAATCCTATGACCTAACCCCAGCCTCTCCTCCACTGACAGGGAGCTGGGCTCTCTGGCCTGGGGCAGTGTGAGGGAGCTGCAGGGATCTTCCTGACCTGCACCTCTGGACTCCAGTTTGTTCAGTCTTGCAACTCAATATAGCAAGTTTTTCAGATAGCTAAGTCTATTCCGTTTGAAGGACTGTGAGGTGGTTTTTACTGATTGTTGGTGTTAGAGGCCTTCTGATGAAAGGTGATAGATTATTATTTTATTTTGAGTGTTCTTGTCAAAACAAAAGGTTGGCAGCTTTGTGTTGGCCCCATCCGTTCTGGGGGAAAGTTTGGCTGCTCCGTGAAGTACTTAGGTTTGGGAACCACTGAGAGTCTGGGATGCAGCTGTTCTCTAGCGCTTTCTCAACCTTGTTGCTATCGACATTTTGGGCAGGATACTTCTCTCTGGTTGGGGGCTGTCCTGTGCGTTTTAGGATGCTCAGCAGCATCGCTGTCCTCTATCTGCTAGACACTGGTAGCACTCTCCTTCTTAGAAATAATACCCAAAAATGTCTCCAGGGATTGCCAAAAGTCTGCATTGTCTCTGGGGTGGGAGGGGGGGCCACAAATTGATCCCCTTCTCTAACCAGATTGAAAACCACTGGTCTAGAGCAATATTTTTTACAACCCATTAATGTATTGTTAACTCAATTTAGTAGATTGATAATAGCATAAAAAATGAGAATAAAAAGTATCCAAATTCCTGTGAGGGTAGAGACTGTTTTGTCAAATTTTGGCTTCAATTATTATTTTTCTTTGAGACAGAGTTTCACTTTGTCACCCAGGCTACAGTGTAGTAGCATGATCTCAGCTTACTGCAACCTCTGCTCCCCTGGTTCAAGTGATTCTCATGCCTCAGCCACCCGAGTAGCTGGGATTACAGGCACCCATCACCACAACTAGCTGACTTTTGTATTTTTAGTAGACACAGGTTTCATCATGTTGGCCAGGCTGGTCTGGACTCCTGACCTCAAGTGATCCACCTACCTTGGCCTCCTGAAGTGCTGGGATTACAGGCATAAGCCACCATGTCTGGCCAAATTTTGGTTTCAATTTTATGCATGGAAATACATGTACATCTGGATTAAGATATATCGTATTTTAACTGGGCGCAGTGGCTCATGCCTGTAATCCCAGCACTTTGGGAGGCCGAGGTGGATGGATCACCTGAGGTCAGGAGTTTGAGATCAGCCTGGCCAACATGGTGAAACCCCATGTCTACTAAAAATACAGAAAATTAGCCGGAGCAGTAGTGCGTGCCTGTAATCCCAGCTACTCAGAGGGCTGAGGCAGGAGAAGCGCTTGATCCCAGAAGGTGGTGGTTGCAGTGAGCTGACATTGCTCCATTGCACTCCAGCATGGGCAACAAGAGCAAAACTCTGTCTTAAAAAAAAAAAGATGTATCGTTTTTCTTACTGGGGACTATAGTCAAAAGTTTGAAAGTTACTGCTGTAGAGGCATTGTAAATTCTATTTTAGTACATTTATTTATTTTTGTCATGAAGAATTTTCCATTGCAACAAATGAAAAATCACGGCAAGTCATTTGATGACTAGATAAGGTAGCAAGGAGAATGAGGTTATATGAAATATATGTGATTACAGCTTGATTATTTATATATATTTTAATCACAGAAAAGCTATAAGAGTTTGACAAAGTGTTTAAAAATACCCAACTAAATCCTATTGTAGATATTATCATTATACTTAATAATATTTTGCATTTATATGTCACCTGTCATTTGAGACTCTCAATCTATTGATTCATTTATTTCCTCAGTTTATGATTCTCAGTTCATCTCAGGAAATCTGAGGCACAGGCCACTGTTCCATAACATAATAAAGTCAGAGAATTAATTCAGTCTCCTATTTCCTTTAGAAAGCCTTAATCACTTTATATATGGTAAATGTATATTATAGAGAGAGTATAGAGTAAAGATATATTTTAAATGTTATTTGGTTCTATTTATTTTACTATATTTCATACAGTATATTTTATACATTTTATAATTTTTAAACATGTATATTTCTCTCTGCTAGGCTGGCAGTCTCTTGGGAGTAGGGGCAAATTCTAGGCTGTGAATCTCTCAGAGCCTGCAGGCTGTGGGCACAGCATCGTGGGAAGCCAGCAGACACGAGCAAATGCCAGTTACAGTAGCTCAGTCCCCCAAAGAAATACCTTCATTATGGATTCGTGGTTTTACTGCTAGGCTTTTGGCTGCTATCTAAGGTTGCTATATGAAAAAAGAACATATCTGCATCTTTTATAAGAATCTAGTTATCGTGAAACTTAAAGTATATGGTGAAATGATTAAGGCCACATACTGACTTTCATGGACCATAAATAGCTTTGCTTTTTTGGGCCCCTTCTTCCATTAAAAAAAAAGTTAAAAATAATGATTTTATTGATGCTATAAAGACAGGTGTAATCCAAGCTGGATTATATTATATTATACATATATATATATATATATATATATATATTCTAATTTAAAAGTAATTATTTTTGTAGGCCTCTAGAAGCATTATGAGCTCTGTGCCTTCTTCAGTGTCTAATAAAAGAGGTGGGCCCTGGGGCAAATACGCTGAAATATTACCGGTATGTTTCCTCTTCATTTGTGTGCTGCTGTAGGGACATACTCTGGTTTTATTGCCTCAGGAAAGAATGACTCAGCAGGTAACAAAAGAGCAAATTACTGGATTTGGAGTTCAGAAACTTGGGTCTTAGCATAAGCCTGATAGATCTGGGAGCTTGAAGAGCCAGGCCACCCTGTTCCTCAGCAAATGAAGAATTCACGGACAAAAAAAGGAGAAGGTCAGAGAAGATGCTAAGAATGTTTAAATTTGTCTGAAATTCTGAATCTGAGTTAAGATTTTGGAAATCCTGGAGCCACATGGGACCTGTATTAGTCTGTTCTCATGCTGCTAATAAAGACATACCTGAGAATGGGTAATTTATAAAATTTACAATCATGGTAGAAGGCAAATGATGAGCAAAATCATGTCTTACATGGCTCCAGGCAAGAAAGAGCTTGTGTAGGGGAACTCCACTTTGTAAAACCATCAGATCTCATGAGACTTACTCACTATCATGAGAACAGCATGGGAAAGACCCACCCCCATGATTCAATTACTTCCCAAAGGATCCCTCCCATTACACATGGGAATTATGGGTGCTACAATTCAAGATGAGATTTGTGTGGGGGTATAGCCAAACCATATCAGGACCTGTCATCACTTCTCCCCATCATACCCTATTCCCAGGGTAATGTTGTCAGAACTGTTGAAGGTTGGGGCTCCCAGTGTCCTCCAAGTCCAGAGTGCTGGAGAGATGAAAAACAATCTGTTTGTTGGGTCTGACATAACCCAGGGATGGTGCCTGGGTTTCCAGGAACCCAGATGGAGAGAGACACTAGAAGGTACCTGGTGGGCTAGAGAGTGGCAACCTTGTGGCAGAGCACCAGTATACCTAGGAGTCTGTGTGGCAAGGCCAGGAGGATGGAGACCTGCATGGATCCCTAAGGGAGGACCACAGGGGAAGGAGAGTGTTTCTGCAGATGTAAGCAAGGAGAAGTGATGGCAACAAAGATGGATTCTTGGCATTGTGGTACCACACAAACCCCTCAAAACTGGAAGAAATCCAGAATTGACCAATATTCAGGTTTTTCAACTTGGCAAAATGAGAGGTTGGAAGAAAAATTAAGTTCAATTATGGCAAATAAAATTCCAATGTATACCAGATTTTGGACCCCAATTAGTATTCATGATACATAGATGTTTATGATGCTTTACAGCATATGAAGGATTTTCTGCTTTTTAAAATTTTAATTCATATTAAGGTCTTAAAAGGTATTGTTTTTATTTCTGTCCTCATTTTATACATGTGAAAATGGAAGCACAGAAAGGTTAAGTGACTTGCCCAAGGTCACACAGCTAAGATCTTTTTGAGCAATGACTCAGACCATGGCCCTGTTCACTCTACCACTCCCGGTGCTTGTGTTGTGCAATATCCCCACTGAGGACCTAAATGAAAACTTCCTGTTAGGCTCTCCTAAAATGCTGGTAGGTTACCAAAAAGCATTTAGTGTTCTGCACTTTGATGCTCAGATGTGAGGAGAGAAGAGGGCTCAGGTGTGGTGTTCTGCCTGCTGTCCAACCCTGGGCTCCCTGGCTGCTTACTCACCCTTTTAATCAAGATGTTTGGTTCTACTACAGAGCTCTGTTTTCATACTCAGAGGCAGGGAGGAATGGATGTTAATGGGAATGTGAGGGGCTGAGCCCCAGTCCAGTGGGGGTGGGGAAGAGGATCAGGTCCTAAAGGGCCTCATGACTTGGATGCCCTTTGGATTGGGTGCCCAATCTTGATTAAGGGAAGCAATTCTGCTTCTCTGTCTTTGTACCTACACTTACCATGTTGTAGATTTTTCTTCTTTTTGTGTCTCTCTATCTAGACTGCAAGCAACTTAAAGGCATGGACTCCATCAGACTCGCTTCCCACTGCATCCCCTACACCTGCCAAAGTGCCTGGCATGTAGTATTAATTTTAAAACATTCGTGGAATAAACAAATGGCTGGATGATTGAATTCTTGGGTACTTGAGTGTCCCCTAAAGAATTCTAGCCCTGTATCCTTAAAGCAAGGTAACTTCTGAGAGGTGCTTAGTCTTAGCTTTCTATATTTCACTCAAGAAAGCTCTATTAAAAATAGTTACTTCAGTCGCCAGCCACTTCTCCTGCTTTTTCCTTTTCTATTCCCAAATCCGCTTCTTCCTTCTTCCCTCTTCCCTCCTCCCTCTCCCTCTCCCTCGCCTTCTTCTTTTTCTTCTTCTTCTTCTTTTTTTTTTTTTTGAGACAAGATCTTATTCTGTTGCCCAGGCTGGAGTGCAGTGACACAATCATGGCTTACTGCAGCCTTGATCTCCCTAAGGTGATCCTCCTAGCCCACCCTCCCAAGTAGCTGGGACTACAGGCACATGACACCATGCCCAGCTGACTTTTGTATTTTTTGTAGAGATGGGGTCTTGCCGTGTTGCCCAGGCTGGTCTTGAGCTTCTAGGCTCAAGGAATCTGCCTGCCTCCCAAAGTGCTGGGAGTACAGGCATGTGCTACTGTGCCCTGCCTCTTGTTATTCTTAATCACCCTTTTAATCAAGATGTTTGGTATATTTTTTCCTTCTTCCATCTACATTTTTAAGAAATGTTTTCTTCTACCTCATGTTTATCAGCTTCCTTTATTGCGTCTTTAGAAGCAGGAAGCACAGGTTATAAATCAATATGGGCAAATAGTTTGCTGTCGTGTTTTGAAAAAATTGTAATTAAAAGTCATGGTAGAAAGAATTTCTAAAGTGGCAAGTTGTCTTTCCAAGATATTACCTTGTCTTATTTTAGAATTTACTGTCGGTAAACTAATCTACGTTATTAAATAAGATTCAGTTCACTGGAGTCACTGAGTAATTACTATTGCTATGTTCAGTAAGTATTGTTTTGGTCATATTAGTTTTATCACTTATGCTGCTTTGCTTTTAGGAAGTAGCCTCAGCATTATTTGAAAAGAGATGGAAAATGCTTTATATATCACAAATCTAGTACATTTATAATTAAAATAATGCTGCAAATATAGAACATTTTCATTGGATAATTTTTAAAAATCTGAATGCAATACAGAATAAATAAACTGCATCTCTTAATGGACTCCTAATTTTTTCTTAAGGCACCGTGACAGAGAAGCTTTTCCCAAAGATTATGATATAGAGGGTCCTGAGAAAGTTAAAAAACTGTGTAATTCAACATATCGGCGACTTGGAACCGATGAATCCCTGGTAAGTAGTAGCTGTTACTTCGTTTTAAGTCTGAAATCTTTGTCATAGTGAAACATGAAAAAATAAAGGGAGGAGTGTTTTGTGCAGGACCATTCCTCGTTAACTGTATTAGTTACTTAGATGACTTAGTCAGTGTGTGCTGAAGCAACATTACTTGTAAAATGTGCCTACCTTATACAATGATTGGGTCAATTAAATGAGATGAAGCAAGTTGAATACATGGCATGGTGCCTGGCACATACAAGTGCCTAGGAAATTGCTCCTGTTGATATGATGCTATTATCACTGAAGCAGCAATATTCTGCTAGATGTCTCCTTTCACCTCCACAATAACCCGGTGATATAGGTATTATTACTATCTCTAATTCACAGAGAAGGGAAAAGATACTTCTAGAGGCTAAGCGACTTACTCAAAGTCACACAGCTAGGGAGTGGAAGACAGAGAGTTTGTATCCAGGTCTTTGGTTTCAAGTCTTTTGTACTTATCTTAAGCTGGTGGAGTTGTGAGTAAAAAACATGCTATTTACAGCCTCATAACATTTGTACAATCCAGTTGCAAGCAGGATATTTGTGGCATAAGTGATTCCTGTTTGAATTGCTGTGAGTGGGCTACTGCTTGGCTACCTAGGTGTCTGTCCAGTCAGCATAAGGCAGGAGCTCAACTCCTAGAAGACCCCCAAATTGAGTCCTGCAACATTAGGAGCTTTGGGGCTAGCTGAAGACAATTTAGCCTTAGAGGATGGCCTCAGGGCATGAAGAGCTGGTGATTTGATGAGGATGGTTGTACAGGTGATGAAAAGATTGGTGTCACATTCTGCCCCCAAAGGCTGGGCTAGTTTTAGATCAGGTGTAAAAAGAGGCATAATTCCATATTGGAAATTGTTCTTAAAGATTCTCCATTCTGCAAGGTGATGAGGACAAATTAGCTTAGCATGACAGTACTATTTCCTCCCTTCCTCTTATAGTTTCGGTGGACAGAGAGTAATAAGAATCTCCTGGAGAATGGGGATTTATTGTAAAGTGACAGCTGCCTGGATATGGAATGAGCAAACTTGCAGGAACTAACACAGCTCTAAAGTAAAACATTTCCATTGCCACCCCAATGTCTCTGTGTCACACGCACACAGAGTGTCTCTGACACTCTATTTCTCTCTGCTCAGGTTTACCTCTTGCCCCATAGCCCAGATCTCGGGGGAATCTGATATTTCCTCAGTTTCCACCCAACCCTCTTCCTTTTGTACCAGGCTGCCTCGGGAGTCATCAGCCAGCATGTGGATGGGGCTCTGCAGTGTGATGCCCAACTCAGTCAACATCCACCTTGCTCCATTCTCTCACAAACCCAGTTTCACCTTGCTCTCTTCAGCATGGGGCTGTGGTCAAGATAAGAGTAAGTTGGGCAAGACAGGAGTTGTTTGGCCTGAACTTAGAGACTTTGGTCCTTAAAAAACATTTAGTTTTGATTCCTATATAAAAATGCTCTTTGTCTCTGGGTTGTGGGAGGAAGTGAGATGAAGTGAAATATGAGGTATAGGAACCACAAACATTCCTTCCCATGTATTGTTTGTATTACAGTGGTCAAGCCTCAGGTTTAATGGGAATGTGTAAATAAATAGTACTCTTTGCTGTTTCTATGTCTTTTTGTTGATGGCCATTGAAACCCTGTCCTCCACCTGCCAGATTTGGAATGTGTATGAGATAGAAAAGAAAATAGACTAAGGAATCACTATTTCTGATGAAACTGCTATTCTCTATCATCTTAAGAGTAATTTACGCTTTTCTCTATAGACTTTCTGTGTGTAAAGCACTGGCCCATCCATCTTGTTTTTCATTCTTCACAACAAAGCTGTAAAGCTGTCAAGAAATATATTATTATTCTAGTTCTAAACCTAGACTTACAGATCTTAAATGACTCACCCAAGGTCCCAAGTGTAAAGAAAAGAAGGGATACTGGTGCCCAACACCCACACCTTCACATGCCAGGTGCGAGGCTGGATGTAGCAAGAGGATGGACAAGTTCTTCTTCTTGTTGTCACAGAGTTTTGATGAGGGCCTAAAGACACTCTTGATAATTGGCAGGAACCACATGCCTTAAAGCAAGAATCCAGGCCACCAAGGCAGGACCTGCTAAGAGACTAAATTAGGATAAACCGGTATGAGTAAGTGCGTCCTTAAAGACAAAAGTCTGAAGTTAAAAGAGGATTCATGTAGTTGTGGGTTCTGTGCCCCTCTTTCTCCATTTGAGAGGTGTTTCAAGGGAACCACTCAGAGAGATTAATATGTATGTCCTGGAATTTAGAGGACACAGGGTCCAGGCAAAACCTAAATGTGAGAGGCCATGCCTGATACGGCAGAGAAGAAGGAGGGAGTGCACTGCCCTTGGGGCAGGGACAGCAGTGGCCAAGAAGAGACTTGCCTAAGACTGTTATTAAACAAAAGGAAATAACTTGCTGTCGGAGGGAAGGGGCAGTTTGATTAAAACGAAGTTGCTTTATGATTGCATCCTATTGATGGAATAGGATCTATTCAACAAGACATTTCCATTAAAAGTACTTTATTTCCTCCTCTGGACAGCTCTTCAGGGAGGTATCATACATGATCGATGTTGGATAGATGAGGAAACTGAGAACAAGTGAAGCTTAATTACTGGTGAAAAGTCAAACAGCTAGAAAGTGTATTAAAAATTAAAATCCATCGTTCTCCTCTGGCTCTAAACGCTAAGATCTTAAAGACTTTTCCAAATTGCCTCTTTGAATACCAAACTGTTCCACTTCTAGTTTGCTGGCCTTTTTACCCCCCTACACTGCATCTTGCTTGTAGAAAATAGACCTGATTATTTTTTGCTCTGGCTTGGATATTGTATATCTCACTGCATATGTGTTGAGGCTTTGATTTCTTACATCTTAGCCATAACTTCTGTCCTATTTCCTGAATTATGTCCACACACATGCTGGCTAGCCCTATTCCCATCTGTTTCCCCTCCAGAATGCCTTCTTAACTTTTTTTTTTTTTTTTGCAAGATTGCTGCTGAGTGGTTGCTTTGTGCGTCCACAAGCATTTTCATTTAGCTGATTGAAGGTGTCCTTGTCCTTAAGTGCTGCTGCAAGAGCTAATGTGAGCATCATTTATTTGTAGCAGAGTTTAAAATGGGACTTACTTTTGTCTACATTTTGGCTAAGGCTCTGAGAATCTAAGAACAGAACAATAGCCTCGTGTGCCGAAGTAAAAATTAGTCACTTATGCAAGATCCTCTAGGAAGGTGGCGCTAATAGGCGCCCATTCACATGAGGGATACATGAGAATTAACATGCAAGAAGCCTAAGGAGGACTTTGATAGCACAGAGAGGGTTTTGGAAAGAGTGTGCTCTAAGTCTCATCTGCAAGGACCCTTGTGTGCCTTGCAAAGTTAGGCACAGGTTCCAGTGACTGGTCAGAGGAAGCGGAGCAGAAAGAGGGAGCCAGCTCCCCTAGAGGTGGAGCAAGGATGTATGAATCCTCGAGCCCAGATGTGCCTTTTGTGGATCCAATGTGGACAACAGGGAAGAAGAAAATGACATGGAGTCATTTCAGAGCCTTTCGAAGAGTACCTCATAGTGGTACTCAATAAATATTTACAGAAGGAAAAATGGAGAGATGGGAGGGTGTCTAGCTGGGTTTCTAGGAACTTGGGCAAGACATTTAAGTCTAGCCAGAAGCATCTTGTATCATGGGACTTGCCATTCAATGTTCCCAGAGGTGATCCCAAAGTCTACCAGGACATCCAAGAAAGTCACCTTTGAATATTCACCAGTGCCAGAGAGGGTCAAAGATAAACATACCCGGGGGAAACCATAGCAAGATTACATTCTGCCATTCCTGCATTTACCTCTCTCTTTTCCTCATTTCCACATATCCTTAGCATCAGTCCCCAAGGAGATAGAGGGAGGTGAGGAGTAGGGAAGAAGCCCAAGTGGGATAATTGAGAAGAAACCAACTGTGCTTCCTGTTCCCAACATAGTGGGCCCGGCCAAAGCAGCCCCAAGGAGGAGGAATGAGAATCTTTCCATGAAATTTGAAGTTTTGACTATTATATGGGACTGGCATTTTACTTACCTCAGTGACAATCCTCCTAGAAAAAAGTAGTCAGAGAATTTTTGTGTTATCTGAGAGTCACCAGAAATGCCCTGGGACCTGTCTTATAGTTTCATCAAGGAGCATGAGAAAGAACTAGTCCTTCCAAATGACTGTGGATGGGCAGTGATGGAGGAAAAATAGATTGGTTTTCTGATTGTGGCTACTTACAAGTCCCACTTGTTCAATGAGCCAGTTACCCATTTGTATGTAAAAGAGCAGTCCATTCTTATATCTGTCTATCCCCTTTCCCTACTTTAGTCTTCTTTATGACACTTACCTTGTTGGACATATTTTAGACTTACTTAGTTGTTAATCATTTGTCACCTCCTACTAGAATACAAGCTCTGTGGAAGTGGGGAGTTTGGTCTGTTTTGTTCCCTGTTTTATCCTCAGTTCCTAGAACAATCCCTGGAACATAGCGGGTGTTCAATAAATATTTGTGGAAGAAAGGGAAGAAGGAAGAAAGGAAGTAAGGGAGGGAGGAAAGAATGAAGGAAGGAAACAAAGAAGGAAGGGAGGGAGGAAAGGGAGGAGGTAGAGAGGGAAGAGGATAAAGTGAAGAAGTTCCACATTCAACAAACATTTTTTGAGGCCCCATTACTTTGCCAGGCATAATGCTAAGTGCTAGGGTAAGAAAAATAATTCAAAACAAGGTCCTTGTCTATCAGGAACTCATGGGTTCCTAGGAAAAATGGGAGCACATAACCACGGTGGCAAAGGGCAAGATGGATGCTATGATAGGAAGAGCATCTGGGTGCTGTGAGGTACACCTGAACTGAAATGGGTTGCAGTGAAGTTTGGGTATGATTTCCTTTGAGGCTCTGGAGCTGAATCCTAAAGGAACCATCTCTTGGCAGAATCAGGTTTCAATGGTGGGATAATTGATTTCCTACTTCAGTGGCCCCTCAGGTTTCAGTAGGCCAAGTGAGGCCATTGGGGATATAGATTCACAGGAGAACAGTAATCGAAGCTGCTGGGTTTGCCATGATGGTCTTATTCTAAGCTTAATGGGTAATAGCATTCTAAACTATGGTCTCTTACCTGGGCTTTATTCAGGTGCTACATATCTATACCAGGGTGAATTCCATTCAAACTAAAATCATCAAGAGTATGTCTATCATTGTTGCTTCAACTTGTAAAGTCTCTCGCCCAAGGATCCTCACAACACTACCAAAGGCCCTATCACAATAACTTATGTTTCTTTCTAGCATGTGAGGCTGATACTCAAGTGAGAGCCACTGGGAGGACAAAGAAAGACCACTCCTGAGAAAGGGAAGCATGTTGAATACCATAAACTTAGAATTAATTACAGAATACATATGATGCTGTGTCATAGGAGCTGAGAACTTGTCAGACATAAATGAGCAAGAAATACATGAGCAATTTATTAAACAGATTTTTTTATACAGCTAGTGGCTCAATGCCAAGGCATTTTTGGAACTAACAGGACAACGTTATTGAACAAATTAGGCTAATATTAACAGCATCATAGATATTTTGGATTTAAAATGGCAAATAAATGAATAGGACAAAAGTATGTTAGCATTCATTTTAGGAATAAAGAATCACCAAATAAGCTTAAATATGAGCTGTTTTAGTGAATAAAAATATCATATTCGAAAACTAATGTTCCTAAAAGGGGTACAAAGGATATAATTATACCAGATATGGGAAATTCAATTATTCACTTAATTGGTTAAAGTATTTTTTTTCTTTGACATTGTAGGATACTATTTTGACCAGTATAATCTTATGGATGTTTCTTGGATTTATATCTAAGCACCTGAAAGGGGTTTATGGATAAAATGTTTGTAAATAGAATAATTTTAAATGCCATTGCAGGGGGAAAGGAAGATGTTTGGCAATAGTAGGCTGTTGGGCTAGGGTTCCCTCTTGCTTCCTGTCTCCATAACCTCAGAGGTTGGAGTTGATGTCACAGGTTTCAGCATTCTCTCCTGGAACAACTTTGGATCAGCTTTTCCAGTATCACCACAATCACATCTGGCATTCCTGTTTTAGGAATTCTGTATCAATTTTGGTCCCCCGAGTGTACATCCCTTGTTTTCTGCTGTATCTCTGAGTCTATTTATTCTAGCAAATATCCTCTCTGTCATTTCCAGAGATTTGGGATGGGAATGAAAGCAGGCCACCCAGCATTTTGATCCCATCACTCTCATTTGCTGCTCCATTTCTATATGCCCTAATTTAAGTCTTACAGAAACTAGACTTTACTTTTTTATGTATATTAGTTTGCTTAAGCAGGTGTAACTGTTATGTTGAAAAAATGAGACTTATATCAGGCAATCATGTGCGTATACACATACACACAGACACCCGCACACACGAACATGCAGAGATACAGACATCCATATTTTTTGTGTCCACTGCCTGTTTACCCTGCTTTATGGAGCAGGTTCTTAATTTATGCTTGGACAAAATCCTGTGCAGCTTCCTTAGTTATTATGGTCAATCTCAGATAATAAAAAGCCTATTGGTCACATTTCAGTAAATAAAGTATCTCATCAAAATGATAAATTTCATTTAGAGTTAAAGCTTTTCTCTTCCTCTAGCTACAGCCTGCTCTAGGCTGGGAAGTCTGCAGAGGGAAGTGGGGGTGAGGGGTGGGCCAGGTTGGATAATTTTTTATTTCTCCACCTGCTCTGCTTTTCCTTTCCCCCAGACAACTAGAAGACCCTTTCATGTTTATTTTACTAATATTAAATATTTAATTGAGACTATTTTGTGACAATAAGTGATTTTGTTATCTAAGAGTAATGATGAAAAAAATGAGACTTGTTCTAAATTTATTTCTGCTAGAGACAGGAAAAGGAGCATCTCATAAGCCAGGTGTGGTAGTGCAAGCTTGTAGTCCCAGCTTCTTGAGAGGCTGAGGCAGGAGGATTGCTTTAGCTCATGAGTTCGAGGCTGCAGTGAACTATGATTGTGCCACTATACTTCAGCATGGGTATCAGTGAGACCCTATTTCTTAAAAAAAGGAAAAAAAAAAAGAAGAGGAGGAAGGAAGAAGCTCATAAAAGCTTGCTCGAAGAGGTAGTTGTGGAAATCAATAGATTGATTTTTCTGATTACATGCTATGAGTCCCAGTTGTTCAAAATAAGAGTGGTTATATTTGCAGGGGCCTCTCTTGGATCCCTTAGAATCTTTACATGGCACTGCTGAGTTAACCTAGATGTGAAAACAGTCAGGATTTCCAATGGCAAAACTTCTGAGAAATAAGTAAGGCCTTTTCAATGATTTTAAAAGATAACCAAGTCTTCGTATTTTTTTGGCAATGATGCAGGAAAGCTACAGTTGGTAGGGGGAATGCTGTTCAACAGGCTAAAATAAGACTCTTCCCTAGTTATGACTGAAGATCTAAGATAATAGATGCCAACTCCTCCTTTATTCCAAAGTGAGATGCCAACCCACTCATGCAGAACATGCAAATTATTTGGGCAGTATCTGAGTTTTGAGCTTCTTGGTGTCTCATTCACCTTGAAGATTAAAAACAAACAAAAAAGGTTAAAATGGAAGAGATCTGGCCAAAAGAATTTAGAAGTTGGAGGGGTTGTCTGGAGAGAGCATGCATGCTGTGAATCCCACCCCTCTAACCCCCAAAGGGTCAAGGGTAGGAAATGTGTCCCCTTCATTTCCACCCTGAAAGTGGGGCCTCAACGATATCACTCAGGGAACGTGATGTGTTGGGGTCTCACTCATGCTTGACAAAAGGCTCCAGACTGGAGGTTTCTGGAAGCAGCTTGTAGCATCAGAGGGAAAAGGCTGATGTGAGAAGTACCTGAGCTTCTGATATGGTTTGTCTCTGTCCCCACCCAAATTTCATCTTGTAGATCCTATAATTCCCACGTGCTGTGGGAGGGACCCGGGGAAAGATAATTGAATCACTGGGATGGGTCTTTCCCATGCTATTCTGTAGTAGTGAATAAGTCTCATGAGATCTGATGGTTTTAAAAACTGAAGTTCCCCTGCACAAGCTCTCTCTCTCTGTCTCTGTCTGCTGCCATCCATGTAAGACATGACTTGCTCCTCATTGCCTTCCACCATGATTGTGAGGCCTCTCCAGCCACGTGGAACTGTAAATTCATTAAACCTCTTTCTTTTGTAAATTCCCTGGTCTTGAGTATGTCTTTATTAGCAGCATGAAAACAGACTAATACAGCTTCCTTTACTGTGGGTCAGGGGAATGTACTTTCTGGGTGCCTGTAAAGAATCCAGGAAAGAATTGTCAGTTGGGGATCATCTAAAATGAGTCTTGCCATGAGAGATTCTGCCAAGGGTGAGTCATCCTCAGCAGAATAGTCTGGCCAACCTGAAATTTATAACCTGAGGAGAAGTCATAAGTGGCCTCCTCATTTCTTGTACTAGTCACCCAGGTTATATGTTGACTGCATTTTCTTCACATAAGTGCAGCACATATGGGAAGAGTTCATTCTTCAAGAATGGAAATTGGGATTTAAAAATAATTCATACTCAGGAAAACAGGGAATATGAATGATATTATGAAATGAATTTCCTATATCCATTAGATATTTTCTATATTATCATTTGTCTCAAACTAGATTTTATTATGTAAATTAAATGGAAATTTTAGTGATTATCCTGTGAGTTTGTGCTGTGTTAATTTAGCTATCTCACATACCAAATTGCCAATCTCCAGTCTGTGATATACAGATATACAAAGCCCAAAAGACTTTTAAACATATGGAAGTGCTTTTATGAAGTAACATCCTTATGTCAGGTTATGAACATTTCTACACCAAAGTGATTTTTCACATTAAGATGGTGTAGGATTAGGTTTGCCTACATGCAACAGACACTGGAAATCAACAGAGACTGTTCATATAGGGTTGTGTTATTTCAGCTAAAGGGTCTGGAGGATAGCAGGGCTGGTATGAAAGTTCTATGTATTGTCAGAGATCAATTCCTTCCAGTTTTCTGCTCTGCCATCGTTGGGTAGGACCCAAGATGGCTGCTGGAAACCAGTCATTATGTCCACATTCCAGGCAGCAAGAAGGAAAAGAAAAGAACGACTTTTCCTGGAAGTTCTTTCCAGGAAACAACTTTTTTCACTCATGCTCAATTGTCCAGAACTAGTCACTGATTACATCTAAGTGTAAAATAACCTGAAAAATGTGATCTGCAATGCCATACGCCCAGCTAAAGTTTGGGGATTCTATTAATGATGAAGAAGGAATGTCTAATGTTGGAAGATAACATTTGCCATTGATACAGAAAACAGCAGTTAAGAGTTGTCTTTGGAGTCAGATGGCTTCTCTTTGATTCTTGGCTCTACCACTTACAAGGTTGTAACTTAAGTCAAGAGTCTAAAACTTTTCATGTCTTTATTTCTTTATGTGTAAAGTGAGAATTGTAGAGTTGTCACAGGCATTTAATGTGAAGAATTTAGAATGGTTTCTGGCCATGTGCTATTGTTATTACCATTATCCTCATGATTTACTATAACCCACTATGCCATAGCTAGTAGAGACTCTGGAGTTTGTTTACAAGTGTAGTCCTAGAACTTAATAGATGTAGATAGATGGATCAATGAATGAGGCAGACCGCATGAGTCTTAAGTTGTGGAGCTTCTACTTTCTGGCTGACTTGCCTGGGCACTACTTAATCCCTTCCAGCCTTAGTTTTCCATTTTTCAAAACAGAAATAAATTATACCAAGTTTCTTCATTTGTGTTTCCAGATCCACTCTCCACCCTTCTCACCCTGCTTTGTGCCAAAGAGGCTGACCTCTATGGTTAGTTGCAATGAGCTCCTTGTCCTCTGGCTTCTCATTGGGATGGGCTCATGGGAGGCACTGGTAGGTGACCAGAGGTGGGAGGAGAGGGAGCTTGGACACTTATTCTTGTGATTTCCTCCGTGCAGGACCATGCTTTGTCAGTGGCTGGGTTTCTGTTCTGAAAGATACAACTCTCAGGTGGCCTCAGTTTATAGCTGTAGGTTGTTCTGAGTTACAATAACTGTTCTACCCCAAGGTTCCTCACAATTGCTAACCTCAGGGTGCTTCAATAGTGTTGATTTTCTTAATGCTTCCCACACGTTTATAAAGAGATACTTTATGAAGTGCTTCTCAATGCCCATTTGATTGTTTTTCCCTTCTGAGACCATGATTGATATTAATACATAACACTCAGAAGGTTGCTTTGAGAATATATTGAAATAATGCATTTAAAGTGCTTAGTACATTGTCTGGCACAGAATAAGTGCTCATTTTGCTCTACTAATGCTATGATTATCTGTTTCTTTTTACTCCTCTGTTTTATGTTCGGCAACATCTTTGTTTCATATGATTTTCAAAGGGTTGGTTGATTTGCTGAAATATTTTACTGTTACAAATCATCAAAGCATATCTACGCTTAATTTTTACACTTGATCTTAGCCAAAAGGCTAAGAAAAGCAATCTAAGCTTAATTTTTTGGTCAACCTTACACCTTCAAACAAAATGGTAGCTACTAACTTTTTCCTAAAAGGTATTTTTTGCTGTTAAATGAGACCCAATGTAGTGTCCCCTACCATTGAACCTGAACATCTAAGAAGAGTGATTGAGCTAAGGGTACATGATCAGAGTTGAAAAATTTGGCTAGGAGGATAGTAATTCAAGAGTTTGAGGTGTTAGAGAGAAGTGCTCTGAGAAGTCAAGGATCTAGACAGCCATGGAACCAGCACCAGAGACTTAATCAAAATGGTTTTAATTAAGACTCCCAGTTACAGCAGAGCCTTATTACTGAAGCAAAGTGGACCCAAAGTGTCTGACTATAGCCATGATACTCTTGCAGTTGAAGGCTCTGGTTTCCTTAAGAGTGGTCTCTCTTTTTAAAAACAGAAAATCTAGTATTAATGTGTTCTGAGGCTTCATAAATATCTTGGGGAATCTAGGCTTTCAGAGAAAGTAATGGATTTTCTTGGTGATGAGTTCTGGTTCTTGGCTCTGAACCTGCAGCTCCATGATCTTCTAGAGTTTTGTATGGAGAAAATATTGAATCCCTTACATCCATTTTTGTTCCTAAGATCTCCGAGATGCTAACCTTGATGCTTCTGCAATTGGTTTGAATACATCGTACAGTTCGCAGGTTTTTTCACAGAGAAATAATTGCTTAATAATTAATTGAATTATGCTCTATGATAGAGAATGAATAATGATGACAATGATGATGATGATATCTGAAGTTTTGTGATTTATGAAGTAATTGCTGCAAACATTTTCTTACTCAGGGTATTTAAAATATACCAACCCTGAGAAGGACAAAGAAGGAAGTAGAAAGTAGGTAGAGTTAGCATATTTAATTGAATGCAGTTCTTTCTATTTCATAGAAACAACCAATTTGGTTTTTATTTCCCAACAGCATACAGTAATTGCTATTTTTGCATATTTATGATGAAATACTTGACAGCTATGAGATATTACTTATTTTTAATGTCAACTGGAGTCAACAATTAAAATCAGAATTCAATACTTCAATACTTCAATAAAAACATATTTTAGTAACTGATCATTTTTAGTGATAATTTATTTTTCTTATATGTGACTTCTATGTTTCCAGGTTTGGATATCAGAAACACATGAAAAGTTGTCACAAGTATGTTTAAACACAGAATTGGCTGAAAGGAAGAGTAAGGCCCTATTGAATGAGGAAACAGTGAGCTCTGGGATTATTGAAAGGTATTCTTAATACTTTCCTTTACTTATAGAACATGGACATGCAGGAAAGAACTTGTACAAGTAGCAAAAAGGTATAGTGACCCCAGATCCACACTAAAGGAACACAGCAAGCACATTTGTCTTAAGCTTCCATGCTTTCTGCTCATGCTGTTCTCTCTGTTTGGGAATTTCTTTTCCTCAGCTGTTTGACCAATCAACTCTCTACTTATTCTGGGCCCAGCTGAAATGCCATTTTATCTTTACATGTTTTTTTTTTTTTTTTTTTATGGCCCAGGGTTCTGACTATCCAGGTTTGAACCCCAGCTCTACAGTTTACGGTAAAAGTTATTTGGTGTTTATAACCCGGTTTGTTCATTTGTAAAATGGGAATTACAAAAGCATCTACTTCGTAGGGTTGTTCTGAAATTTAGATTAAATGAAGTATGAAGTGTGCATAGAAATATTGCCTGACATGCAGGAAGAATTAGGTAAGCTGCCATTAATCAGAATTAATTGCTTTTCTATTTTTGTCCTCTGAATATTTTATGTCCTACATGACAGTTGGACTTGCATTCTGGTTATTTATATGAAGGCATTTCCTCAGGAATAGAGAGTTCTTTGAGGATAGAAACTCTTTCTTAGTCATAGCTGTCATCCTGCAACCTGGCACAGTGCCTCCCCATGGAAGTGTATGGCACATAGCCTTTGTCTTATACTGTAGTTATTGAAAAATGCAGTCAAAATGATGACAAAAATGCTAAAATTTCCACTGACTTGCCAGGATGTTTTGTTATACAAATTTCATAAAAGTTGCAAACATGAAAACTCTTTAAAAAGTAATCATCATAAAAATCCAACCCTAAATTAGTTTTATATGGCTTTGAAAGTTTGCACATTACAGTCTAACAAGTTTTCTAAAAAGTGTTATCTTGTTTTAGGGTCACCGGATTGCCTCCCATAGGATTTGGAGCTGTCTTACCTAGACATCCACCAGATCGGAGCAAAACGTTAGTAGTCCCTAAACTGCCACAACTATACAAAAAATGTTCCTTGATTCAGAAGGTTTGTTTGCAGGGGCAAGGTATGAGAGGGTGTGCCAAGGTCAACAAAATACCCTTTACATGACATCTTAGACTTTCCTTTAACCAAATATTTTCTCCATTAATATGCATAACATTATAACAATAATAATGAAACAGTTAATCCTTATTATTTACAGATCCTGTATTTGCAAATTTTTCTCCTCTGCAAAATTTACCTCTTTGTATCTCACAAGTCAATACTCGGGGTTCTGTCATGGTCATTCGTGGACATATGCAGAGTGGTAAAAATGTTAAGGCACCAGATGTGCACCATCACACCTGAGGTTGAACAGGGTGATGCCCTGCCTTTTTGTTTCAGCTCTCATTCTATAAACGTGTTCTTTTCACAGTCTATTCAGTGACACGTTTTTCAAACTCTTTTGCTCTTTGTTGGTCATTTTGTTTAAAACATCCCTCAAGCATGGTGCTGAAGTGCTGCCATGTTCCTTAGAGCAAGAAGGCTGTGATGTACTTTTCAAAGAAAACACATGTGTTAGATAAGCTTGATTCAGTTATGAGTTGTAGTGTTCTTGCTCATAAATTCAAAGTAATCAAAAACATATACTAAATAAGATGTCTTTAAGCAGAAACAGACATAAAACAAAGTTTTATATTGCTCAATTGGTGAAAATGTGACCAGAGTCTTTCAGGAACCTAACCCTGTATTTCCCCTAAGATCAATGGTTCAATATTTGCTAATTCAGTGTTTGCAACAACTTCACAGAACGTTACTATGAACAGAGAATTGACTGTACAGCAAGAGACTATTTTTACTGATATAAGAAATAAGTTTATTTTGGTGGGAAAACATGAATTCTTACTACAAAAGAACAAATTCTTATCTACTCATCTTTCTAAAGACCAACATTCATTATGTATAGAGAAATGATGTGGAAATACACTCACAAGCATGACAAAATTCTAAGGATTGCATTGTGCATTATAGGGTTGTTGTGAAGATTAAGCAAGTTAATATCCATCAAACAAGTAGAGCAGTAACTGATGCATACGCACTAAATTCCATGCTGGACGCAGTGAACCTTGCAGTTTATAAACTCATATCATTTCAGGGAAATTGTCTTGAATTATTTTATTCTTCACTTATTGTGTTGTCTCTGTTCTCTCTTTTGGAAATCCTTTATTTGAATGTTGGGTTTCTTGTTGTCCTGATCCTAAAACTTTCTTGTCTTTTCTCCACCTTTCTTTTTGTTCTTTACTATCTACTTTCCTCTCTGTTTCTTCAGCCCTACCATTGAATTATCTTTTTGTTTTCTGAATCCTTCTGTTTTAATAGGATTTTTTTTTTTTGTTTCATGACTGCAGTATCTTCTCCTTTCTATCTGAAGATGTTAATGAAAGTTTTAATGATAGCTTAAAAAATTCTTTTCTTCCCCATGCATACTCTGTATTTTCTCCAAAATGTGTTTCGTTTCTGTTTTTTTATTTGTCTGTATGGTATCCCTCTTCCGTGCTAGAGACATTTTCCTCAGGCACCTGCTAATGAATCCTCTGCTCATGATTAAGAGGTGGGGCTCCGAGCCTGTGACTGAGGCTTGCTGCCTTGGAGCTTCCCTGGAGGAATCTAGGTGGGTCATTATTTCAAAGAAGCCCTAGTACCAGTACAGTCATGCATTGCGTAATGTCAGAGATGTGTTCCGAGAAATGTGTTGTTAGGTGATTTCATCATTGTATGAACAGCACAGAGTGTACTTACAGAAAACTAGACGGTCTAGCCTACTACACACTGAGGGTACATGGTAAAATCTATTGCTCCTAGGCTATAAACCTGTACAGCATGTTACTGTACTGAACAGTGTAGGCAATTATAACACAGTGGTATTTATTTATCTAAACATAAAAAGGTACAGTAGAAATACAGAATGAAAGATAAAAAAATAGTACACCTGTATAGGGAACATGTCATGCATGTACCCTGCAAGACTGGAAGTTGTTCTTGGTGAATCTGCAAGTGTGTGGTGAGTCTATAGATGTGAAGGTCTAGGACATTACTAAACACTACTGTAAACTTCATAAACACTGTATGCTTAGGCTACACTAAATTTATAAAACGATTGTGTTAGTCCATTTTGCACTGCTACAAAGGAATACCTGAGACTGGGTAATTTATAAAGAAAAGAGGTTTATTTGGCTCACAGTTCTGCAGACTGTAAAGCACGGCACCAGCATCTGCTTGGCTTCTGGGGAGCCCTAAGGAAGCTTTTTCTCATGGCAGAAGGTGAAGGGAGGCAGGAATGTCACACAGTAACAGAGGGAGCAAGAGAGAGGGGAGGAGGTGCCAGGGTCTTTTTAACTACCAGATCTCATGAGAACTCATTACTGCAAGAAGGGCACCAAGCCACTCATGAGGTTCCACCCCCATGACCCGAACAGCTCTCATCAGACCCCACCTCTAATAATGGGGATCACATTTCAGTATGAGATCTGGAGAGGTCAAACATCCAAAATACATCAACAATATTTTTCTTTCTTCAAAAGAAATTTACCTTAGCTTATTGCATCTTTTTTTTTTTTTGAGACGGAGTTTCGCTCTTGTTACCCAGGCTGGAGTGCAATGGCACGATCTCGGCTCACCGCAACCTCCGCCTCCTGGGTTCAGGCAATTCTTCCTGCCTCAGCCTCCTGAGTAGCTGGGATTACAGGCACGCGCCACCATACCCAGCTAATTTTTGTATTTTTAGTAGAGACGGGGTTTCACCATGTTGACCAGGATGATCTCGATCTCTCGACCTCGTGATCCACCTGCCTCGGCCTCCCAAAGTGCTGGGATTACAGGCGTGAGCCACCGCGCCCGGCCTATTGCATCTTTTTTACTTTATAAGTTATTTTATTTTATTTTATTTTATTTTAACTTTTGGACTCTTTCAGCAACACTTACCTTAAAACACAACACATTGTATAACTGTATAAAATTTGTCTTTCTTTATATCCCCATCTGCTTTTTATTATTTATTATTAATTTATTATTAAACATTTTTTTTGACTTTCAATTTTTTTTTACTTCATTTTTTTCTTAAAAATGAAGACACAGTCACACACCTTAGCCTAGACCTACACGGGGTCAGGATCGTCAATATCACTGCCTTCCACCTCCACATCTTGTGCTACTGATAGGCCTTCAGGGACAATAACAGTCACGGAGCTGTCATCTCCTGTGATAACAATGCCTTCTTCTGGAATACCTCCTGAAAGACCTGCCTGAGACTGTTTTAAAGTTAATATTTTAAAAAAATAAGTAGAAGAAATATGCTCTAAAATAGAAATAAAAAGTGTAGTTTAGTAAGTACATAAACCAGTAACAGTTGTTTATTATTGTTATTAAGTATTATTATATACTGTACATAATTGTATGTGCTCCACTTTTATATAGCTGGCAGCACAGTAGGCTTGTTTATACTAGCATCACCACGAATATGTGAGTAATGCATTGTGCTATGATATTACATAGGCAACAACGTCAATAGAAATTTTTCAATTCCATTATAACCTTAGGTAGTCTTCACAGTACATACTGTCCAGCCTATTGTTGACTGAGATATCATTATTTGGCATGACTCTATTTTAGTCTCTCCTCTAGGGCTGGTCATATTCCCAGATAAGCCTCTTCAATCTTCTGAAGGGTAAAGAGTGGACTGTGCTCTTAGAGGGAGCAAGGCAATTGGACTGGGACATCAATATGAATACTGCATTATGTATGGTCACTGAATTGAATTGCGTTTTTGATTAAGGACTTTCTTACCCCACAGATGAATAAATTTCTAGCTTTCTGCTAAGGGAGGAGAGGGGCAGTTACCCCGCAGTAGGGGAAGAAGCTTTAGAGCATCACCTGCTTTTCAGATAGCTCTCCCCACAGGCCTTTGCCGACTTAGGATTCATTCAGCTTTCTGCTGAGTCAGGAACCACTTGTACATCTTCTCTTGAGTTTCCCAAATTTGTTTCTCTTGTCCCTTCTCCTGCTCTCCATATTCTTATGTGTTAAAAAAGTCTTTTCTTAAGTCTCTTTACTATGGTTTTAGTGGAGCTTTTGGTGGAAGCAAAATTCTATGTTCATCTTAACTCTGATGTTATCAAGTCTCATCTGATCTGCCACCTCCCCCAGATGACCTTCCCAAACCTACTGCCACCCCACTCCCTATAACTTGGTTAGGTCTCTGATTGTGGGTGCCCATAGCACTGTGTGCTTCTTTTATGCAAACACTATTAATATTTCTTGCAATTATTTGCATTCTTCTTGTTGTTGCTGAATTCAGTGCTCTGAAGGGAAAGACTATCACAACCAGTCCCCAGTGCCTAGCAGAGAGCCTAACCTGCAGCAAATACACCACAGTTATCTCCTGAGTTAATAGATTCATTACTTCTGATGTTGAACAGCAAATTACAATAGAAGGGGGTTTGGCTAATTCCTGTCTTATTTGATTTAGGGGTTCAAGGCCTTTAGAACCAAAAGTTGTTCTCAATTCTTTTTGGTAAATGCATTTGAAGCCATAGTCTTTTAGAAAATCAGCCCTTATTAGTTTGAATTGCTAGAATTACTCATTTGTTTTATTTGATTCATGAGTATTAGCAATGAAATAAATACATAAATACCTTCAACCAGCCTCCACTAATTCCGTATGTAATTCTTTCAGTTAATATATACTAATTATAGAATGTTTCATACGGTAGAATGCTGTGGTGTTTTAGAATCTGCTCTTTTGAATATTAAATAATCTTTTACTTCTTGCCAGCTCTACAGCTGTGAAAGTTAAATGTCAACTTTAAAAGGCAATGAATAAGAATGAGTTTGCTCAATGGACCAAAATGTGCTTCAATTTATAAAAGAAAGGCTGTAATAATAAGGTAAATTTAAGCTTTAGGTTACCTCCTAAGGGAGAAAACATCAGAATAAGGTATAGTTTTGTTATTAAGGAGACATTAGGTTGATGCACTTATCTTACTTTTTAGATAATGTCCCTTATGCTGTAATGGCATTTGACTGACTCTTTTTCTCCTAACTCAGCCTATGTCCCAGCTACTTTATTTTGGACCAATGTAAAGGAGACGTAACACCTTTACTCCATAAGTTGATAGCAAACAACTCAGTGAAACTCATTGAAAATCAGAACAACTAGAATGTTTGACCCCATCAGGACTTGTCTCCTGACCTTAACTAAAGAAAAGGGCTCTGTGAATAATCCCTTCCGTGTGCATCACAGATGGAAGAGATAGATGAAAAACAAATTGCAATATAGGGAACAGTTAGGATGACACTAAAGTGACATCAAAGACTTAAACTTTAAATACCAAATTTATAGACTTTGAGTCTGGATTGAACTTGTCTAGAGTTAAAGCAATTATTTTCCTTGAGAGCTGATCTCCCATCAATGAGTCTCCAAGGAATTGACATTGGCCAGTGATGGGCAGAGTGACAGTCCAGGAGACTCAAAGACCTCTCAGACAACATTAATGCCCATGTTGTGTCAAACTATTAATAATACAGATGCATGTGTAGGGAGTCTTTAATATGTGTAACTTATGCTACATGAGTAGAGACAGTAGAGGAATAGAAAAGTAATGAGAGGCACATTTCCTTTATGGCATATAGGAAAAGTGGATAGGAACATGAATATAGTTAGTAAGTCAATTTAAGAGTTTTTATTTGCCTTCCTACCTGATTCTTGAGCATTCTCAAGTGAACTTTACTTAATTTGGAAGTACTCTTTATGAGGCATGGACAACAAATTCACTAATTATCAAAAGGCCCCTGTATATCTGATTATTTAATACAAAATCACTTGATGATTTGTCTATAGAACCAGATGATTGTAGCTAATTCATTCTAGGAAGTAAGCTTTCCATGTACAAATATCTGGGCTATGTCTATGACCATTAAACAAGCAATCAGAAACCAAAACAACAAAACAAACTACAACCAGAACTGTATCAAGCAGATCCGAATTTGAAAGGGAGATGTAGTAATATATATAATTTTATGTTAAGATCTTATTTCTCAGAAGGGCTCATTTAAATATACACGTAGAGTTCTTTCTCTATTTTCACTGTTTCACTTGATTTCCCTTTTTTTTCTCTTTAAAAAAAAAGAAAGGAAAAAATATACATATATAAACATATGTGGTCGGGATAATGATCCACAGAAGAAGTCAGTTTTTTTTTTTTTATAGGGAAAAATAAGTTCAGGCACAGGGTATTTGCTGTGTGAGAAGCAGGTATGTGGAGCCCTGGGCGAGTTTGAGGACAGCCCAGGAGTAGAGTTTCTACTGGAGGATGGAGAAGCACCCGAGGTAGACCTCACACAAGGTCAGCCCTAACTACTGCAACTTGTAGTTTTTACCAAATTTCATTGCCTCCTGGTGGTAGTGATTAGTGTATATTGTTGAAATTTCATAATAAATGACTCATTTCCACAATTAAATCCAAAATCCCATTATGTGATCCACATAATGGGAGAAGAAAGAAATTAATAGTGTTTGGGATCACTTTTTGGAAATTGTGTGTGTGTGTGTGCATGTGTGTGTGTGCGTGTGTGTGTGTGAGTGTGTGTTTCCTTTTTTCAGAAAGAACATGGTATAGAAAAATAGGATAGGAAACCTGGGTTCTATTTCTGGGCCTCCAATAAACTTGCTACGTGACCTTGTGCTGCCTAATAGCTCTCTCTGGACTCCAGTTATTTCCATTTGGAAAATGAAGGGATTGAACCAAATGATCTGTAAAGTCCTTTCCTGCTCTAAAATTTTATGGCTCTAGGAGAAAAGCATCTATAGTTACATAAATGGGCAAGTTAAATGAGGCCCAGAAGTAGTTCAGGCAGTTAAATGTTCACTGTTGGGATAGAGCACTTATCCATATGTGTGTGGAGTGGTCACTTCACAGTAGCAGTAGCAAGCCTGGGCTGCAGTTTAAATTCTTCTCTTTTATTCCTCTCCTTGAGACGTTAGCATCTATAAAACCTTTGGCACTCTTCAGAGGAAAGGAACTAGATGTAAATAGTAAGAAGGATTTTTCTTTTCTCAAAGTACAGTACGAGACATTTACTTTTTTCCTACTTATGCACTTGTGTGATGGCTTGTCTCCTGCTCAAATACTACCCAGTTATTGAACATTTTTCGAGAAGAAAAAAAGTTTAAAAAGTTGTCCTATGGTGTCGATGACACGGTTAGGCTTTGTGCCCCTACCCAAATCTCATTTTGAATTATAATCCCCATAATCCCTGCATGTCAAGGCAGAGACTGGGTAGAGATACTTGGATCATGAGGGTGGTTTTTCTCCGTGCAGTTCTCTTGATAGTGAGTGAGTTCTCATGAGAGCTGATGGTTTTATAAGGGCCTTTTCCCCCTTGGCTTACTCCTGTCTCTCCTGCTGCCCTGTGAAGAGGTGCTTTCTGCCATCATTGTAAGTTTCCTGAGGCCTCCCAAGCCATGATGAACTGTGAGTTAATTAAACCTCTTTTCTTTATAAATTACCCAGTCTTGGACAGTTCTTTACAGTAGTGTGAGAAAGAACTAACACAGATGAGGAGGAGAATAACAACAAAAAAATGCGAAGAGGAGAGTGGGGTGGTAAAAGGCCATTGGAGTGAGACAGACTGAAATTCAGTTCTTGATTCTCCATCTTATTCATTGCAGGACCTTTCATTTTTGTCTGTCCAGCTTTCTTCTTTTGAACAACATCTTCTTACCTATTCAGTGTAATCTGACTAGGCCATATAATGGATGGCTGACTCTTTTCCCCATTTCTATCTCCCCACAAGCCCAAGCGTTGGGCACAAGATCCAGGCCAGGCCATTCAGAGGATCATAATTGGAGTTCTGGGGAAGATCCCCACTCCTGCTCCAGTTTGCAAGTTACAGAGGACATCCTGCTTCTGTGGGAGCATCTATCTATAAATAAAGTTAAGCAGTTGTATGGAAAAAGACAGTTCTGATGATATCCTTCTTATGTGAGCTGATGTTTTCCTTTAATTTTTATTTATCAAGTTTGAGTGGGGTTTCTATACCTTATACTAATACTAATAAAAGCAAACACTTACATGGTTAAGTACACTTAACCATAACACTTATGTACCAGGCACTATTCTAAGTGTTTTATATATGCTAACTCATTACTCCCTACAAAAACTCTATGAATTGGTTTCATCATTATCTGCATTCTGTGATGGGAAAGGCAGAAGCACAGAGAAGTAAATAACATGTCCAAACTCTCACAGGTGGCCAGGGACAACAGCCAGGATTCAAGCTGAGATAGCTTAATGCCAAAGCTCATAGCCACTCTTCTATGCTGCTTCTCTGAATAACAGACAAACTAGGAGACCTCTGGCATATACTTAAGTGTTCTGAGCATCACTTACCTCTGTAAACATGGAGAGAATAATTGCTATATTTAGGCAGGCTAGGCATTGTATTAGTCAGTATTCTTCAGAGAAACAAAACCAACATAATATTTATGAGGGGATTTATTATGGGCTCACATGGTTATGGAAGCTGAGACGTCCTACGATCTGCCTTTTGTGAGCTGCGGGGCTGAGAAAGCCAGCGGTGCAATTCTCTTAGAGTCTGAAAGCTTGAGAGCCAGGGGAGATGATGGTGTAACTCCTGGTTCAACTCTGAAGGCCCAAGAATTAGTGAGGCTGCTGGTATAAATCCCAGGGTCC
Source organism: Aotus nancymaae (assembly GCF_030222135.1). Lineage (NCBI taxonomy): Eukaryota > Metazoa > Chordata > Mammalia > Primates > Aotidae > Aotus > Aotus nancymaae. Next base: position 43,105,387 of record NW_026988455.1, on the reverse strand, counting down.
AAATGCCAGATAACTAGGAGCTCAGATGTCCAAGTGCAAGAGAAAATGGATGTCCTAGCTCAAGAAGAGAGAAAATGTACCCCTCCTCTTTTTGTTCTGTTCAGGCCCGTCACAAATTTGATGATGCCTATCTACATTGGTGAGGGCAAATCTTCTTTACTCAGTCCACTGATTCAAATGCTATTCTGCTTTGGGTTAGCAAAATAGATGGACAGCTACAGACAGAAATAATGTTTTACCTGCTGTCTGGGCATCCTTTGTCCCAGTCATGTTGACACATAAAATTAGCCATGACAAGCACTCAGCTTATAAAGGAAATACTGGTGAAAAGTTATTCATCCATTTTGAAATTTCTTGAATCAAATGTTCCATTTTTTAAACTACCTGGGCTCCTATTTCCTTAGACATGCCTAGGTCCTGGCTTTACATTTTTGCCCTGGGAGGCAGGAATCCTACCTGAGTGTATATCACCAACTTGGGTTTCCTGGAATGGATGGCTTGGCTGGTACTGAGTGATGATGGCTTTCTAATTGGCAAACATTATTTCTAATGTTTACTGAAATAATTTCGGAGTCAACCTAAATGTGATTTTTCTTTGCATTATCCTTGCATATAGGATATCCCTCCTTAGCTGAGGTATGTTAATGCCAAATGACCAAGTAGGTGGGATATTTGGTGTTAATATTTGGGGTTGTTACTCAGGTCCTGATGAGTTTGGTTTGAAATTTGGATTGTGTGCCTTGGCAAAGGATATTTTAATGGAAGGTAACAATAACCTAGTCTATCATTATATACTTGCATGGTAATTCAAATAATTTGATAAGAAAATATATGTGAAAGCACATGATATAGTGCCTGTTAGAGCTAAGTTTTGGCATCCTGATGGCTGACTCAGACCATCCTTTGTTTCCTGTAAGTCTTTATTGAGTCTAACTTTATTATGGTAGCCATTCAAGTTACATCCACCAAGTGGAAAGTCAGGTTTCTTTGTGGTTTTGGGTGTGCTCACTGAGGCTCTAAAACTAACATTATGAAGATAGGCTTATATGATTTATCTTGTGGTTACTAGTTTGCAGAGATGGCCCCAGCACTTTTTTCCCTCCCTGAACATGCATGCTGCTGCTCCCAGAAAGAGGCTGAGGTTATTTGCTTGCCCTCTGAACCTGGGCTGGCCTTGTGACTGGTTTTGATTAATAGAATGTGGCAGAAATGATATCCTGGGACTTCTGAATACAGACATTAAGAAAAATAGTAGTTTCTGCTTTCTCGGATCCTAGCTGTAAGAAGCCCAAGATCCATGGAGAAGCCACATGGAGGAGAATCAAGGCATTGTGCTTGACAGCTCCAGCGAAGCCCCCAGACAATAGACAAAACAAGCTTCCAGCCTTGTGAATGAGCTGTCTTGGATTGTCCAGTCCAGTCAAATGTCTGGACAACTGTAGCTCTAGCTAACATCATTTGGAACAGAAGAACCACCCAGCTGAGCTAATCATTCCACAGAATAATCAGAGACAATAAAATGGTGGTTATTTTAAGCTACGTTTAGGCCATAACAATAGATAATTTAAACATCATTACATCATTCAACATTCATATCTCTTAATGCCATGCTTATTTGGTTATTTCTTCTAATATTAAGCCTATGGGTATAGTTTCTGCCATTTCTAATCTATCAGAGATGCAAGCAGTTCAAATTGTGGGGACTGATGAGCTAATAAAACAATGTGCACAATAGTCAACTCAAAATGGATTAAAGATTTAAATGTAAGACCTGAAACCATAAAACATAGAGAAAAATCTTGACATTGGTCTTAAAAATGATTTTTTTGGACAGACATCAAAGGTGCAGGCAACAAAAGCAAAAAACAAACAAACAAAAAAACAAAAAAACAACAACAACAGAGACTACATCAAATAATAATTTAAAAAAAGCTTCACTGCAAAAGAAACAAAAATGAGGCCAGGCATGGTGGCCCCAGCACTTCGGGAGGCCAAGGGTGATGGATCACTTGAGGCTAAGAGTTTGAGACCAGCCTGGCCAAGGTGGTGAACCCCCGTCTCTACTAAAAATACAAAAAATTAGCTGGGCATGGTGGCGCGTGCCTGTAATCCCAGCTACTCAGGAGGCTGAGGCAGGAGAATCGCTTGAACCTGGGAGACAGAGGTTGCAGTGAGCTGAGATCACACCACTGCACTCCAGCCTGGGCTACAGAGTGAATGAAACTCCAAAAACACAACAACAATGATGACAACAACAACAACAAAAACAAAAATGAAAAGGCAAGCTATGGATGAGGAGAAAATATTTGTAAGCATATATCTGATAAGAGCTTAATATCCAAAATATACAGGGAACTAATGCAACTTAATAGTAAAAATAAAATAGCCTGATAAAATGAGCAAAGTACTAAATTAGGCATTTTCCCAATCAACACATACAAATGGCCAACAGGTATTTAAAAATGTGCTCAACATCACTAATTGCCAGGCAAATATAAATCTTAACTACAGTGAGATATCACCTCATGCCTATTGGGATGACTATTATCAAAAAGACAAAAGATAAGTGTTGGCAAGCATATGGAGCAATTGGAGCCGATGAACACTGTTGGTGGGTACGTAAAATGGTACAGCCATTATGGAAAAAAGTGTAGACGTTTTTTAAAAATAAAAAATAAAACAACAATATGATTTATCAGTCATACTTCCAGGTACGTATCCAAAGGAAATGAAACCAGTATCTTGTAGAGATATCTGTACCCCCATCTTCATTGCAGCATTATTCACAATAGCCAAGATACAGACTCAACCTAAGTATCTGTTGATGGGTATTATTCTACCTTAAAACAAGGAGGAAACCCTGCAATCTGTGACACTGTGGATGAACCTAGAGGACATGGTGCTAAGTAAAATACACACACAGAAAGGAAGATACTGCATGATTCACTTATCTGAAAAGTTGAATTTATAGAAATTGAGAGTAGACCGGTGGTTGCCAGGACCTGAGGGGTGGGAGAAATAGAGAGATGTTGGTCAAAAGGTACAAAGTTTCAGTCATGTAGGATGAATACATTCTAGAGATCTAATGTACAGCATGAGGATTATAGTTGACAGTAATGTATCACATACTTGAAATTTGCTAAGAAAAGATATCTGAAGTGTTCTTATCACAAAAAAAGGTAACTGTGTGAGGACATGGATATGTTAATTAGCTTGACTGTAGTAAAATCAGTTTAATATGTAAATACAGATCAAAACATCATGTCATGCACTTTAAACATGCTGTTTTTATTTAAAATAACAAAAAAAACCAAAGTGAGTGGCAAAGATTTTTTAAATATCAGGGCTGTGGAATTTATATTTAAGCCTGACATTTTCTTCTTTCCCATGTATATTAATAATGAGCCAGTATAACTAGTATTGCTTTTCATAATATTTAAAGTTTATGTAGTTGTTACAGAAAATAATTAGTTATAATAACTTAAAGTCTTCAGTTGATCTCAGTGAGTAGTACTGCACTATGCATCTTTGAGCTACAGAGGTGGTTTCACAGGAATGTAGCCCTTCCAGACTTTCAGAAATCTTTGCAGCTATCTGCATTTTATTTGATTCTGTACTTGACAGTTACATTGTTAAATTATTAACTTAACATATAAATCTAATATTGTTCTTTCAGATGGCTTTTAAATATGCTGAAGGAATAACAAACCAAACAAAGAGGAGGCAGACAAATCCAGGTCATAGGTTTTGGGTAGTTTATTAGGGGAACTTACAAGCAGGGGGACTTACAGAAGAATAAGGAAGCCACAGTCCAGGTAGATCGCCACATCGCAAATCCCCAGACCCAAGGCTTTTATCTTGGGGAAAGTATCCCTGCTCTAGAAGGAATCTGTAGGTGGCTATGGGTGTCAAAGCTTATAATTTCCAGAACAAGGGTTGTTTTGGAGGAAACTTACAATGAGTAAATCTTCCTACATAAGGAGTAATACATCAATCAGACGTTTGGGAGGCATTCTTGAACTTGGGGTTAGTTAGAAGTTACATGGCAGATTAGCATTTAAAATAAAGTCACTCTTCTCTCCATATTGCCACTGTACTCCAGCCTGGGTGGTGGAATGAGACCCTGTTTCAATAAATAAATAAATAAAAAGATAGCCCTGGCATTCAGCAGCTTTGGATTTGTTCTGTGGCTAATTCAGTAAGTAGAAGTAGGAGGAAATGTCAGGGATGTGTGTATCAGCTCAATGTAAGATTTTTTTTTTTTTTTGTAATGATGGTTGCTGTCAAGAATGAGACAGAGTTTTCCAGAGTGCTTGTAAGTTGCACCCTCACCTGCACAATGCACCCCCATCCTCACCTCAACACACGATCAGGTGGACTCCATGGCCCACTGTGGCTATGCTTATCTTAAATAATGGATACTGCTTCTACTGCTGCCAGTGACAAGATTAACTCCAAATTAATTCCTTGCTTCTTTAAGTCACGTGCTCACATTCAGACTCCTAGATGGGACCTGACTGATTTAGTGAATACATATCACATGCCCTTGTTATGGCTGCCAGAAATGGTGTGATAAAATATTTGCCCCCCTATCTAGACAAAACAGAAAAGAAACAGTTGATCTTTAAGGTTCTTTGAAGCCTAAGAAACTGTGATTCTGTGGGCTTGGGTACATCATCTTGTCATGATGTTACCACTGGTGTTAGAGCAGGTGTGTAGGCGTTTTAACTCATACCAGGACTTTTATGATAACTCCAATATCAGACACCTTCTCCTTTCTTATCCTACAAAACATCTTTTGTTGTACTCTACCTTACAAACTGTATAATAACTACAACCTTTAAAGATGCAAGAGGGCACGTGTGGCAAATTGTGGGTGGTGCGGGGTGAAAGCCAGCTGCCTAAATTCCCAACGTCCTTACAGTGTGGCATGTCCTGGTGAATTTACTGGCTTCTGGTCTTCAGTTTTACATTTCCAGAAAGCCCGTTTTATCAGTACTTCAGAATTTATCTGACACATGGAGATGGACTCGTGCTCGTTAATTTCACGAGAAACACCAGAATTCTAATTAGTTAATTTATAATGAGAAATAAAAATTTCAAGCACACCAGATGGTCATATCAGCCTAATAAATGGCATTCTCTCTCTATGAAAAACCATATGAGAAGCCAAACAATAATCAGAATGTTGTTCACTGTTTGGAATCAGAGCAAGGGAAGTTGGTTACGTGATTACAATGATTAACGGCCTTAGATTCTGATGGCCTGATTGTAATAGGATTCTTTCAGTTGTAAGGAACAAAAACACAGTTAAAACTGTCTTGGGTAAAAAGGACAGTTTATTAAAAGAGTACTGGAGTGCTTCATGGAACTTTGGGAAAGTCCGGGGAAGAGCCTGGCTTCAGAGGTGACTGGAATCAAGACTAGAAAATACTTCTCTTCTGTTGGCTTCATCCCTCCTTCTGAGGACCACTTCTTCCACCCACGGGAGGATGTTACATCCCTCAGTTACTGCCATGGGAGAGTGAGTGGCCCTTTTCCACTGGTTTCTATTAAGAAAAGGAAATCCCATCCCAAAGCGGGCCCTGACCAGACTGGTATTTGGGCCTAGCAGCCAGCAATGGGCTGGGAGCGGTGGAGCAGAGCCACTTGGCACAGGCTTGCTCCTGCTGGTTCCAAATAATGACCTAAAGTCACTGTTGGCTGTCAGTAAGTCCGGGTTGGTGCATTGACATTGACGTAGTCCAGCTCTGCTCCCAGAACCAGGGGGATCTGTTTGTGAACCAGGATACTGCTTCCCCAGGACAATGCCTAGAAATAATGACTCCCTTGTCTTTCTGATCTCTTGCTTTCTAAGGTTTCTCTGAAGGTCATTTCTCCTCTAATGGACTTGTTCTTTCTGCTACAGCTGGTATCTAGGGGAAGATCCATGTTGATTTCCCATATTTTTATTCTCAAAAGACCATCTTATTTCAAATTTGGGGAGTACATAATGTACTTCCTATGACTTAAAGATTGATTGTTGCCCTGTTCTTTAGATTTTTTTTTTTAAAGGGAGTGAGGGAGGGAGGAAGCAATCACAAAGATTTGGTGAGTAATTGGCCGAAAGTCGTCATTCAATATAAAACTTTCCATTTTGTTCCATAATGCCTTTTTAGAAAGATAACTGAATGTTTTAATTGTTCACCTGTATTTACTTTCACACTCAGTGTAGTTAATCTGTATCTCTTTATATTCTAATTTTATTTTTATTGATTTAATTATTCAATGGATGTTCTTCGATGCCTATTTTGTATCAGACTGTGCTGGGAGGTGATAATAAGGAGAGGGAGAAGGGCTCAAATATAAGAGGGATAGGTTTCCACCTGTTTAACATGAGTATGGAGATATCCAAGTACTGACCTGCAGGGTAATTCTGCCCAAAGCAACTCTTCCAGTTTTGTTTGTTTGTTTGTTTTTTGGCTCAGGGCATCTTTGGCTATTCTGTGTCTTTTGTTATTCCATGTAAATTTTAGAATTGTTTCTTCTATTTCCATAAAAGGTGTCATTGGTAGTTTGATAGGGATTGTATCGAATCTGTAGATTGCTCAGAGTAGTATGGACATTTTAACAATTTGATTTTTCCAAACAATGAACATGTAATACTTTTCCATTTTATGGTATGCTCTTCAGTTTCTCTCATCCATGTTTTATAGTTTTCATTGTGGAGATCTTTCACTTCTTTAGTTAATTCCTAGGTATTTAATTTTATTTGTGGCTATGTAAATGGGGTTAGTTTTTTAATTATTTCTTTTTCAGATTGTTTACTGTTAACATATAGAAATGTCACTATTTTTTTTTTTTTTTTTGAGACAGTCTTTCTCTGTCGCCCAGGCTGGAGTGCAGTGGTGCAATCTTGGCTCACTGCAACTTCTGCCTCCTAAGTTCAGGCAATTCTCCTGTCCCAGCCACCTGAATAGCTGGAATTACAGGTGTACACCACCACACCTGGCTAATTTTTGTATTTTTTATAGAGGCTGGGTTTCACCATGTTGCCCAGGCTGGTCTTAAACTCTTGGCTTCAACTGATCCACCCACCTCAGCCTCCTAAAATGCTGGGGGCATGAGCCACTGTGCCCAACCTGCCACTGATTTTTGTACATTGATTTTGTATCCTGCAAATTTACTGAATTTGTTTATCAGTTCTAAATTTACTGAATTTATCAGTACAGGTTTTTGGTGGAGTTGTTAGGATTTTCTAAATAGAAGATCATGTCATGTGCAAATAAGGATAATTTGACTTCTTCCTTTCCAATTTGGATCCCCTTTATTTCTTTTTCTTGTCTGATTGCTCTAGCTAAGATTTCCAGTGCTATCTTGAATAACAGTGGTGAAAGTGGGCATCCTTGTTGTATTTCAGATTTTAGAGGAAAGGCTTTCAGCTTTTCCCCCATTCAGTATAACACTAGCTGTGGGTGTGTCATATATGACTTCATTATGTTGAAGTATGTTCTTCCTATATCCAATTTTTTGAGGATTTTTATCATGAAGGGATGTTGAACTTTTATCAAATACTTTTTTTGCATCAATCGAAATGAGTGTGTAATTTTATCCTTCACTCTGTTGATATGATGTATCACATTGATAGATTTGCATATGTTGAACCATCCTTGTGTCTCTGGGATAAATCCCACTCAGTCATGATGAATGCTTTTTTTAATGTGTTGTTGAATTTGGTTTGCTAGTATATTATTGAAGATTTTTGCATCTATAGTCATTACAGATACTGACCTGTAGTTTTCTTTTTTTGATGTGTCTTTGTCTAGTTTGGAATCAGGGTAATATTGGCCACTTACAATGAGTTTGGAAGTATTCCTTCTGCCTCTATTTTTTTGAATAGTTTTAGTAGGACTGGTATTAGTTCTTTAAATGTTTGATAGAATTCAGCAGTGAAGCCCTTATGTCCGGGACTTTTCTTTACTGGGATACTTTTTATTATGTCTTTGATCTCATTACTTGTTATTAGTGTAAGAGTTAAAGAAAGAGGAAAGAAACAGAAAAAGTGGCTCAACAGTCAAAGGCAGGTTTATTTGGGAGAATAAACCTGATAAGGGCTTCTGGCTGATTTCAGTCAGGAACATTCTCTCTTACAGACTAAGACTATTTAAAACCTTAGCCACTAGGCTGATGCTTTTCAGATTTAGGTGGTTTTTGATCAAGGTGAACTTTAAAATGATGGTGCTTGTCCAAGATGGCAATGCTCCTGCTCTGTCAACTGTTCTGTTCAGGTTTTGGATGTCTTCATGGTTCAGTCTTGGTAGGTTGTATGTGTCTAGGAATTTACCCATTTCTTCTAGATTTTCCAATTTATTGGCTTACAGTTTTCTGTAGTAGCCACTAATGATCCTTTGAATTTCTGGAGTATCAGTTATAATATGTCCTTTTCATCTCTGATTTTATTTATGTGGGTCTTCTGTCTTTTTTTTCAGTCTGGCTGAAGGTTTGTCAATTTTGCTTCTCTTTTGAAAAAAAAACTTTAAAAAGATTTGATCTTTTATATGTTTACTTATTTCCAAATTCATTTATTTCTGCTCTGATTATTATTTCATTTCTTCTAATAATTTTGGGTTCAGTTTGCTCTTGCTTTTCTAGTTCTTTAAGATGCATCAACAAGTTATTTATTTGAGACTTTCTTCTTTTCTGATGTAGGCACAGAGCTATACACTTCCCTCTTAGTGCTGCTTTCACTGCATCCCTTAAGTGTGAGTACGTTGTGTTTGCATTGTCATTTCTTTTAAAACATTTTTCAATTTCTTTCTTAATTTTTTCCGTTAACCCACTGGTCACTGAGAAGTATATTTTTTAATTTCCATGCAGCGGTATATATCTTTATATACTTTTACTTTCAAGCTTCTTTGAAAGTAATTTTATTTTAGGTATAAAAGCAGGTAGTTGATCATTAAAAATTGTTTTTGTTTTAGAGACAGGGTCTCTCTTTGTTACCTGGGCTGGTGCTGCCATAGCTCACAGCAGCCTCAAACTCCTGGTCTTAAGGGATCCTCCTGCCTCAGCTTCCTGAGTAGCTGGGAGTACAGGTGCGAGCTACTGAGCCAGCCAGCACTGGAGTTTTGACGCTGCCCACTTTCTGACCTGGGCTGGTTCATCCCTCCTTAGGCAACCTGGTGATCCTGCTCCTGGGAGGTCACCATATTGATACTGAACTTAGTATGGACACCCGATTGGCATATAGCACTATAGCCCAGAACTCCCGGGCTCAGTTGGCCCTCCTGCCTCAGCCTCTGGAGTAACTGGGACCGTAGACACATGCCACCAAACATGGCAAGTAGGAGTTTTTTGTTTGTTTGTTTGTCTTTTTTTTTTTTAGTACAGTTTCATATTCAATGTAAGTCTGAGAAAATATTTCCACTGATAGATTCAACCCCTTTACTTTTATTAAAATTGCTAAGATATTTAATTTTATTTTTATGAGTCTAATTTGTTTTATGAGCGGAAACAATGTCCCCTGTTCCTTTTATTCTCCTTTCCTGACTTCTATTAGATTTGTCTTTGAAAAAGAAAAAAAACTCAATGTGATGGTTTGAAAGTTACACTTCTAAATTTTGTGATCTTAATCATCAGTACTCAAACTGTGGTGGACATCAGGATCACCTGGAAGGCTTGCTAAGATATGTACTGCTGGGTTCCACCACTAGAGTTTCTAACTTAGTATTAGAAGTATTCACTTCTCCATTCCCAGGTGCTCTGCTGCTACTCCTCAGGAAATCACGCCCTGAGAGTCTGGCAAGAATTGGTGGTTACCACCAGGGTATCCAATAGCCCATCTAAGTTGGACTTGTTATTTTGTGATTCTTGTGGGGTTCTGTTACTTTCTCACCAGCTTAGCCATGCATTAAAACTTCTTAAAATTTCCTTTTAGCCAGTTTTTTTGGTATGCAATACTCAGAGGAATTTCTTTAACCGTCCAGTTCCATGATATTGCCAGGAATAGAAGTGGGGTTTTAATTTCTCATAAGAGAATAATTTTTTCCCCACCCTGAACTGAAACAGAGAGAAACTTTCTTGCAAGTTTCTCTGGACTGATAGCTGAGGTTTCTGTGGTTTCTTTTATATGGACATATAGCCTTTGCAGATTCTTGGCTATAGTTGGAGTTTAGCTCTCTGCCTCCTGTGAACCTAAGGCCAAGTCTCTTGCTCTAGATGTGAGGTTCAAACTTCACATCAGTTTATGGTTTCCCATTGTAATGAATATCTTCTTCCGTTCTAGCACCTCAGGCTTTCCCTTTTGGGCTTGGCTATACTTGTAGACTTTGGGGGATGGGTGTGGATGTATTTCATCCAGCATTTCTGTGTGTTTAATGGGATGGAGTTTGAGGATACTATGTAATCTCAGTCTATCTGGCTGTCCTCCATTATTCTTCTGCTGTCACCTAGCAGAGAATGTGGGTCAAAAGCCCATAGAGACAGGAAGTTGGTGATAAGGAGAATCCTTGGAATGCAGAGCTCCTGAGCTCAGGGACTTGAGCCTGGGTAGCCACAACTATCATTAGTACAGGAGAGTAGCAGGTAGGGCTAAATTGGAAGTATAGTAGTCTCCCCTTATTCACAGTTTTGTTTTCCACAGTTTCAGTTACATGAGGTCAACTGCAGTCTGAAAATATTAAATGGAAAATTTCAGAAATGAACAATGTGTAAATTTTAAATTGCATGTGGCTCTGAGTGGCATCACAAAATCTTGTTCCATCTGGCTTCATCCAGTTCAGGACATGAATCCTCCCTTTGTCCAGTGGCTCCACGCTGTCTCCTATTCCTGCCTGTTAGTCACTTAGCAGCCTTCTTCGTTATTAGATTGTCACGGTATTGCAGTGCTTGTGTTCAAGTAACCCTTATCTGACTTGATAATGGCTCTAGAGTGCGAGAGTAGTGGTGCAGGCATTCAGACATGCTAAAGAGAAGCTGTAAAGTGCTTCCTTTAAGCACTTTAGGTGCTTAAAGATGAAAGTTCTTGACTTAAAAAGAGAAAAAGTTGTATGCTGAGGTTGCTAAGACCTATGGTAAGACCAAATCTTCTATCCTTGCAATTATGAAGCAGGAAAGAGAAATTCATGCAAGTTTTGGTGTTGTGTCTCAAACTGCAAAAGCGAAGGCCATAGTGCTTGATAAGTAAGTGCTTAGCTAAGATGAAAAAGGCACTACATTTGCTGTAGAAAACATGAATGGAAATGTGTTCTAATTGACAGCAATTGGATTCAGTGCTATCAGAGGCTTCAGAAATTCATTGGGTGTCTTGGAACATACTCCCTAAGGATAAGGGAGGCTGCTGAAATTGAAGTAGGGGGTACCCTGCTGGTGGTGGGTAATACTTACACAGAGGCTGGGACAGTTGTGGGGTTTTAAATTTTGATTAGGGCCAATCCTTCCTGAAATGTTTTTATTTCATGTAAAGTGTATACCAATAAAAATTTAAAATATTTTTCTTTTTGAAGTCATTCATTTCTCAAACATTCACTTATCCCTCTTAGATGTGCACCAACAACGTACTCAGAAGATTATGTTCCACCATATGCTTATCAACCACACGTGAGTACAAAAGCCATAGTCTTATACCTATTTGTGTACTTAAAGTGATTCTTTGCACCTGGTATAGTCAAACTTGGGAAGAAAGGAGAAATTGCTGAAGTTTATGATATTTTATATTTTGTTGAGATATTAGCTGTTTATTGGAGTCATGAGAATGTTTTATGCTTATGATTTATTTTTGGATGTTGATAGATTTCAGGGAAAAATATTGCAATATCTAAAATATATTAGACACTTTCTTCCTCATCTGGTTTACTTGTCCCCTCCCTGAATCCAATTTATCTGGAGTAAGAACCCACTTTCTATTCATTTGTGTGGCATCAATACATAAAAGTAAGTGGCTTAATATTGCTCTGGGAAATATGTATCTTAATTTAAAGATGTCCAGTTTATAACTTGAATATATTTGTACTTTACAAGTTATGCAACAGAAACAAAACAAGGCTGCTTCCTGTTAGCATTGCTCTGGAAGTCTTAACCAGGGCGGTAGACACGAGATAGAAATAAGAGATTTAACTGTTGATAAAGAACAGAAAAACACAACTTACTTTCCAATAGTATAATTATCTATTTAGGAGAACCAAGATATTAAACTGAGAATTAGAATGAATAAGACATTAGCTTTCCTTCACATCAGCACTAACCAGTTAATAAATTACAAAAGAAAAAAGCATACAAATTATTATTAGCAACACAAATTCAAATTCTTTAATGAGGAAAATTTCACCAAGATCAAGAAAAGAAAATGTGGCAGTTTATCTCCAAAGATGGCAAACCTTCCTGTTGGCACAAGGCACTCCCCATTGAGGGTGAGGATTCCTCTATCTCAAGTTGAAGTGATCAGTAGAGCATGGCAGAAGTACCATGTGCCAATTCTAAGCCTGGCTTTAAGATTGCCTCCATCTTTTAAGCTCTGAGCCACCAGATAAGAAATCCAGGCTACTCTGTTGGAGGGAGAGGCCATGGGAAGAATCCTGACGAGACTGACTTGCCAGTGAGGAAGCCATTATAGATAATCAGCTGAGCAGAGCCTGCACTCCAGCTTCAGCTGCCATCTGACTGCAGCCCATGAGGCTCCACAAGAAGAAATTGAAGCCATTGTCTGTTTGTTTTAAAATACAGACTAAAACGTAACTGAGGCAGATATCTCAAATGAAAAAGGAATAGCTACCATTTTAGGGAACTGGAAAATTAAACTAATTAGAAACCAAATTTATAAGTTTAATATAATTAAAATCAAAATCCCAATGGATTTTGTTTTCTATCAGATTTTAAGATTCTAGGAATTATTTGAAAGGACAAACAGATGAGAATAATCAGAAATGTTTTGAAAAGGTAGCATAACCAATTTAGAGAAGTAAGAGATTTAGGACACCACTTTCATTATATACTACATTATGATGGATTTTTTTCTTATTTAAAAAAATAAAATTTAAGGCATAGAAATGGCAAATGTGCAGGGGGAAGGAGGCAGCAAACCACATTGCCATGTATGTACATATGCAACAATCCTGCATGTTCTGCACATGTACTCCAGAACCTAAAGTGCAATAAAATATATACATATATTTAAAAAAAAGAAAGAAAAAGGAAATGGCAAATGTAGTAGCTTATGGTTTAATAGACTTAATATATATAGAATTCACTCATATTGGCAGGAAAAATGTTAATGGCCCTGGAGAAATGAGCAAAGGACATATATGGGCAGTTTACAAAGTAGGAAATATAATTAATTAACTAGTAAACACAGGAAACATACCCCATTTACAAATAATAAATAATATGAATTAAGAGATACTGAATGAATTAAAAGATTTTTCTTTTGAGAATAAAATTGGTAATATTAAAAAAAAAAATGCTATTTGAGGCCAGGTGTGGTAACTCAGGCTTGTAATCCCAGCACTTTGGGAGGCAGAGGCAGGTGGATCACTTGAAGTCAGGCCTTTGCAACCAGCCTGGTCAATATGGGGAAACCTTGTCTCTACTTAAAAAATGCCAAAATTAGCTACGTGTGTTGGCACATGCCTGTAATTCCACTACTTGGGAGGCTGAGGCAGGAGAATCTCTTGAACCTGGGAGGCAGAGGTTGCAGTGAGCTGAGATCACACCACTGCATTCCAGGCTGGGTGAAGGAGTGAGACTTGGTCTCAAAAATTAAAAAACAAAACAAAACAAAACAAAACTATTTGACTTAATTATTTTTCTAGGAAACCTCCCCTAAGAAAAGTAATTCAAACTAGCAATAAAATTCATATGCAAATATGCTCATCATTGAATTATTTATGATGGCAAAACTTGGAAAGTACCTAAATATTTAGTATTACTGAAACTGCCTTTGCAAAAATGATAGTAGGAAGGGAAATGTGACATAACTGAGTCCGTCTTGCTTCTGCCAGGCTGAACTGCTTTTGCTCCTTCTTGTGTGGAGGCCATAATAGTTTTTTTCCTGAACTGATACCCTGATTCAAAAATGGAAACTGTATTTGTAAATACTAACAAAAGGTCACAAGGTTAGACTTACATGGTAAGGGCTTGAACTTTGCTGAAGAAAAGGCATAGTTAAACAATGACCTGGCATTGCCTTGCTGGCTTTTCTATACTTTGCTTACTGCCCCAGAGCAATGTAACAGGGGTCACAAGATTTATAACTTCCCCAACTACTCCCAGATAACTTCAGTATTGTGAAACCTAAAGAACTGGTCTATCAGATATTTTTCAGATCAAGCATTTCAGCAGACGGAGAGATGTTGCCTGGTCCTGAGACCCTCTCCTGGGAACTGACTCAGCTATGCAAAGACAGTTTAGACACTCCTGTGATTTCATTCTCAGCCAATCTTTTCAGTTCCCCAGGCCCCAGCCCACCAAATTACTCTTAAAAACCCTAGCCTCTGAATTCTTGGGAAGGTAGATCTGAGAAATTTCACCTGTCCTTTGGCTTGGCTGGCCTTGGGGTAATCAAACTCTTTCTTTGCTGTAACACCTGCTGTTCTCAAGGTACTGATTTTTGGGGGGCCGCAGGCAAGAAGAATGCATTGGGCTGTAACATTAGGGGTAGTGTTAATCAAATATGTTATAATCATATGATGAGATATTGTGCAGCCTTTATAATGTCCACAGTTAGTTCTTAGTGTCTTGATACATCTTCATTTAAGGGTAAAAAAAATTAAGATACAAAGGTGCATTATGTTTTATATAAACTGTATAAAAATATAGAGAAAATTTTTTAAACTGGGGAAACTGCCAAAATGCTAGCACAGTTGGCCATTAAATGCTGAGATTCTAGGTGACTTTTTTCATCTTTACACTTTATTTATTTATTTTTTTTTTGAGACGGAGTTTTGCTCTTGTTACCCAGGCTGGAGTGCAATGGCGCGATCTCGGCTCACCACAACCTCCGCCTCCTGGGTTCAGGCAATTCTCCTGCCTCAGCCTCCTGAGTAGCTGGGATTACAGGCACGCGCCACCGTGCCCAGCTAATTTTTTGTATTTTTAGTAGAGACGGGGTTTCACCATGTTGACCAGGATGGTCTCGATCTCTTGATCTTGTGATCCACCCGCCTCGGCCTCCTAAAGTGCTGGGATTACAGGCGTGAGCCACCACCCCCGGCTCATATTTACACTTTTTAGAATTTTCCAATGTAACAAGTGTGATCATTTATCATCAGAAAAACCACAAGGAAAGAAACGTATTATTGTAAAATGCATTTCAGGTTTATTTTCTTATTTACATGGGATTTGACTGTATCTTTAAATAAAAGACATCTAATTAAAAACTCACATACTTCAAAGAACTAAATATTATAAATATAAATAATGTGGATGTATGCACAGGGCTCATAAATCATTAACCGTTGCATTATATATTTATGCTTTTTATTTTTTCAGCATTATTTCTAATACTTCTCATGTCATTCGTTTCCACATTAACAGCACAGCATACCATGGCAGTTTTTTTGCCTTTATTTGCAATTTTGTTCATTTACTTCTAACTTCTTTTTCAAAGTAATTGATTTTGAGGCATGATTTTAGAATTGCTTCTGATACCCACATTTAATGAATACTTGCGTTACATTGATATTGGATACAAATAATTTTAAATTATAATAATAGTGGATGGTTAAATAATAGAAAAATAGTGATTGAACTCTAACAGATGTTGTCAGGCACATAACCAAGTGTATACTTCACATACTGAAAAAGGAGAGAGTATTTTCTTGCTAGAGGCTTCACTATGCGGCCTTGCCAGAATCACAGCTCACCATTCATTCAGTTTACTACCTCTGCAATTATGCAATTTTTGAAGAAATCTGAAAATGTTGTGCATAAAGTGAGAATTGATTACTTTTTATATCATGGTCTCTTACATTTGCTTAATTCACATTTGTGTAAAGTGGAACAGCATTATAGAAAGTAAAGGGAATGCTGCAGGTTATCCTTCCATAGCTGTAAGCATTGGTAAGGAAATACAGAGGACTAGGAAACCACGAGGTCATTTCCAAGGAGGGAAATGGAAGAAAATTGCAAGCTGTTTCTTCTGAACTTCTCTTAAACTGGATGTTTATTACAGCTCATCTCAATTTCAATTAAAGATACCTTCTCTTGAAAGCACCTCCATCATCTTCCAAAGAACCAGAACAGAGGAAAAGTTGGAAAGAAGGTACATTAGAGAACTGGTCCAAAGCTGGCTGTTAGAAACTGAGAAAGTTTTTAACAGTGAATTGTTTCACAACACATGGACAAAGTGTCCATGTACTGTTTCTTAGTAAAAAAGAAACTATATCTGTTTAACAACAGTTATTCCCCAAAATGGCAGGATTGCCTGTCCTACCACTGGGACTCTATGTACTGGTATGGACGTGGCATTGCTAAAATATTGAGATTTCTGTGCTGGTTGGAAATGAGCTGTGGTCTCAAGTCCCCCAGGACCCTGATGTCTCAGCTTCTCGACTTCCTGGTTGCATATGACTTTCCTGGGCCCTAAGTACTTTTGCCTTCATGGGCTCCTTCTCCATTGAAACAAACAAACAGTATATTTTGCAACTGAGCTGATATAAAGACAAAAGTAACCCAAGTTAGACTATATTCTCTCTTTTTTTTTTTGGATTTAAAGCTTATTAAAGAAATATCTAAACTACCTATTGGGTACTATGCCTATTACCTGGGTGACAAGATAATCTGTACACCAAACCCTCATGACATGAAATTTACCTGAAGAAACAAACCTGCACATATACCTCTGAACCTAAAATAAAAGTTTTTAAAAAAGAAATATCTTTTAAGGCTATAGTTCTCATTTTCATCTTTTCTCCCTTCTTTTACGCAGTTTGAATCCTTGCCTATTTTTGCCTGCATTAATGCATTTTACAGCCATGTGATATGACCATATTATTCTTAATCCTCCTGAATTTATTACTAACATACCAATGAGTATTATTATCACACAGTGTTCTTTTTTTTTCTTCCCCACTGGGAATTACTCTTGGACTTCTATGCCCTATTTTAAAACACATTTTCTGTATAATAGCTGTCATCAGTTTCTTTGCCCTGAGGTGTCTATGGATATTATATTATCAGCATCATTTCTGGCTGGGCTTAGCTATGAGTTTCTACAGAATTGGTTTTTCAAAATGGCATCTGCGTTTTTTTATTGTGGTAAAATATACATAACATGAAATATACATGACAATATTTACAATTTTAATCTTTTTTAGCATATAATTCAATGGCATTAAGTACATTCATGTTGTTACATTCATTTTTAAAGATTCTGATTTTAAAAGACATTAAAATATGTTCACGGGGCCCTAAAAGTATCGTGAGCCCTAAGCACTGTGCTTTCTGTGTCTGAAGGCCACGTTGTTTCAGCCTGGACTTCCTAGAAGCCCGATCAGTACCTGGCTGGCTGGGGACTTCTAGGACTTACTCAATTGGCTTGGCTGAGACATACTTACCATCCCAGATGCAAATGCATCTTGGCTAACAATCAGAGTTGGGTATGGAGGAATCACCATTAAGAGCCCTTTATTGTTTAATTAGGCTTTTCCACCTCAAATATACTCCCCAAAGACTGGAATTGCCTTTCGTTTTCTATTTCCTAATGATAACGGAGAGGAGGTAGGGAACTACTGGGTAGAAGAGGGTGGTTCCCAGTGAGAGTCACATCCTCAAGCTTGAACCTATGGCCCAAAGTGAAAACATGCATTCCTGTTTTCCTGCCTGAACATTGCCTTTTCCAAAGCCACCCTGGTCCACCCTGCCCCCAGCATCCTGTACCCATAAAAATCCTAGTCCTTACCAGCACAGTGGCAGAGAAGGGGAGAAAAAGAAGAAGCAGTCAGACATTGAAGAGAAGCAGCTTGACTTCAGAGGGATGGTTTGTTGGGAGGACCTTGATGAAGAATTCAGCCAGGGACAGCCAAACTCCAGGGGAAGATTATCTTCCCACTCCATCCTCTTTTCAGCTCCTCATCCCACTGAGAACCACTTCCAGTGCTCAGTAAAATCCTCCACATTCACCATCTTCAATTTGTTTGTGTGATCTTATCTTCCCGGACGCTGAACAAGAGCTCAGGATACAGAGGGGTGTCACACAGAGCTGTTAAACACTTAGCCATCCATGGATGGCAAAGCTAAGACAGTGAACTTTAATACATGCCCTCTGGGGCTCTGGGGGTCATGGACAACCCCTAGATGCTTCCATTGGCCCACACAGTTCTGATCCTGCTCTTTTCCCAGAATCTCACTCATCCCAGCCTCTGTACTCACTTTACCTGTGTGCTCCCCATCCAGCAAGGAGTTGAGAATTGTGGGCTGAGTAAGCGAGCCATCCCTTCACAAGTCCCATGAAGAGGTCAAGGGAGCTATCCCATTTCACTAAGAAGGGATGTCTGTTAGGTGGCTTAGAAAGAAGACAGGAGAAAGAATGGCTTGCTGAGAACAGAAAGATCTGGGACAGAAAGAGAATCCAGAGAAGGCGAGGATTCTATAGGAAGCCTCACTTGTCTGAACTGCATTAGCTTTCAATTCCCAGTTATCTGAAGGCCCTCTCCTTGTATCTTTGCTCCATTTCATGTCCTATTGTCTTCCCCATTTTCATTTCAACAAAGACAGTCTCTTTCTTTTTCTTTCTCCTCCTCTTTTCCTTCTGTTGTTTTAAAAAATAATAGCATGAAAAGTAGTTAATCTGGCCACATAGAATAATCAAGTATAAAAGCCTTGTATTCTAAAGTGTGGTTTTTCCAAACTTGTACCTGAAAAATTAAGGCTGAAATTTAATTAAGTTCCAGGCTTATAATGTATCTTTATTACTTTCATTTTAATGCTATTTTATTTGTACTTCATCTGGCTATATCCACATTTAATTTTCTTTGTCCTGTTAATTTTCTGACTCAATATTCACTAACAAATGTATAATTGCCATTTGCTTGTTTATCTTATCATGTACTATTGACTGAAATGAAATAAGTGAGAATTTTAGAATCCTCTGCAAATGAAGTAGTGGTTAGGGGGTAGAATTAGAGAAGAGGGAAGGGTCTTATAATCCATGCCAGAGTGTTCCATAATGCTGCTGCTAGTTGACCATCAAAACAGGCCTCTTTGACTTGGGTTCAGAAGGATATGGTGCCCTTTCTAACCTAAATATCTTGCCTGAAAGATCTCAACACATATCATACATATGTGTGCTGATCTTGTATTTGTACTTGAAGGCATGGTTTTACATAGTTCGATAAATAAACAGCTCTGGTTCTGAGTCTCATGTCATTCTGCCAGCATTAAGAGCCACATTTCCTAGGCCCCACCTTCAGCCTTGGGATCTGCTGGTTGTTGCTCATATAACTCCATAGAACTTCCGCAGATTCCCTGGTTGACTGGGATACAGTGGAATTTGCCTTATTGAATGAAATATACAGTTGCTGATAGATGAGTAGAAGGAAGGAAGGAATGAAGCAAGGAAGCAAGGAAACAAGGAAAGGAGGGAAGATAGAAGAAATAAAGGGAGGAAGAGAGGAATGAAGTAACATTCATTGTCTAACATGTTCCAGGCACTGTCTTAGTTATCTTACATGTATTAACTCACTTAATGCTCACAATTGCCCTGGAATATCAACCTATTAGAATTATATACTGAGAAACCTGTGTCATAGAGAGGTTAAGTATTAGTTATTACACACCATATAAATGTTCAAAAAGAACCCGGGTCTGATTCCAAGTGCCATTTTTGTAGCTACTTTGCAAAACATGACTCAAAACTTATATACTCCAACCTTTGTAGGCCTTGTTCGCCTCACTGTAAGACTAGGGTTAGATGGCCAGGCACGGTGGATTCCCAGTACTTTGGGAGGCTGAGGTGGGTGGATCATTTGAGCTCAGGAGTTCAAGACCAGACTGGCCAACATGGTGAAACCCCATTTCTACTAAACATACAAAAGATTAGCTGGGCATGGTGGCATCGAGCCTAGATTGTGCCATGGCATTCTAGCCTGGGTGACAGAGTGAGGTTCTGTCTCAAAAAAAAAAAAAAAAAAGAAAAAAGACTACGTTTACACTGTATGATGGTTAATTTTCAGTGTTGACTAGGTTATCATGCCCTCTTGTTTAGTCAAATACTTGTCTAGATGTTGTTGTGAAGGTCTTTTGTAAATGTGACTAACATTTGCAATTAGTTGACTTTTAGTAAAGATTATTCCAAATAATGTGAGTGGGCCTCATTGAATCAGTTTATAGCCTTAAGTGCAAAAAACTAAGGTTTTCTGGAGAAAAAGAAATTCAGTCTCAAGATTATAACACAGAAATCCTGCCTGAGTTACTTGCTGTCTTCCACAATCATGTGAGCCAATTCCTTAAAATCTCTCTCTCTCTCTCTGTGTTTGTGTGTGTGTATTCTATTGGTTCTAGTTCTCTGGAGATCCTTGACTGGTACAGACAAAATGATCTTTCCAAGCTCTGTGGCTGTCAAATTCTATTTGATTTGATTTGATTCTATCTCATTGATCCTGTCCCATTGAAATAGTCTTTTATTTGTGATCAAGTATCCTTTTGGATTAAAGCCCTTGGTACATATTTAATTCAAGCTTATTTAAAAATTAAGTGTTAATTATACTTAATTCTAAATTAGTTAAGTATTTTAACTTCCTGCTCATCTTGTGTATCACCAATAGTAGAGAAATTGTGGGGTCTTAATTCTCAGGAAACAGCTTAAGTGTTTTTTAGAGAGGTGTTCTTTCAGTAGAGAGATACTCTGTTTCTCCTGAAACTTAACTCTTGCCTTATATTGCCTTCTGAAGCTATTTATTTATTTATTTATTAACTTTTTTGAGACAAAGTCTTGCTTTGTCACCCAGGCTGGAGTGCAGTGGCACAATCTCAGCTCACTGCAACCTCTACCTCCCAGGCTCAAGTGATCCTCTTGCTTCAGCCTCTGAAAGTGCTGGGATTGCAGATGTGAGCTGCCATGCCTGGCTTGCTCTAACATTTGTTTCTGAGTTAGGCCATAAAGGTAAGTTCTGCTTCAGAGAACTTGGAATTATGAGACGTTTTATTTTCTTCTTTTTGATTATCTTCAGTTTCTACAGTGAACGTATGTGACTTTTGCAAGGAGAAAAAAGTCTTGAAAATTGAGCAGCTTAGGCCTCAAACTGACATAAAGCCATTAAGTCATTCCATTATAAAACAGTGGCAGAGGTAAATGTCTTCACATAATATAATATTCTTCATGAAGAATAAGAAAAATAATATTTGTATTTGATATGATTAAAGTGATAGAACCAACAAATTTTGTGCATTAGAAAGAAACAAATATATCAAGAGCAAATGTTTAATTGTATATTGCTTAGTTTTTGATGCTGGCCATAACTAAAATTTGTGTGCTATTAATCTTTCAAAGTCAATTTATTTGTGAAGTGTTTGTTTACATAGATCTTTATATTTTTCTCTGTAGTGAAACCTTACTATGTTGACTGGATTCATTAGTGGTGGAGATATTTATATTTCTATTCCACAACCTAATTTCTTTGTATTTCCCATGGCTATTTCCCTGTAGCTAAGAGTCTCATGGTATATTAATACCTGTATTTGTTACAAATGCTTTTCCCTCCTAAAACATTGTCAAATAAATAAGGGTAGTAAATAGTTCTTAAATACATAAGAATATATTACACTAGTTACATATTTATTTAGCTACATTTGACAATTATTCTTATGTTTGTGATATAATCATTGGAGGAAAAAATATACAATAGAAATAAAATCTGGCCAGGTGCAGTGGCTCACACCTGTCATCCCGATTCTTTTGGAGGTTTGAGATGGGAAAATGGCTTGAGGCCAAGAGTTCAAACCTGCAGTGAGCTACGATGATGCCACTGCACTCCAGGCTGGCTGACACAGTGAGACTCTGTCTCTGAAAAGAAAATTTGAAAAAATAAAAGAAATAAAATACTTGCAATTTAGTGAAGAAAATGAATGAGGGGATCTGCCTGAGATACCCATCCCCTATTGGTCCCCAGGGCAGATAAGGCAGGTTTGACTGTAGCATAATTCTTCTTTTCCTCCCACCATTCTGCATGTTTGCTTAGAAGACAACCTCATTAGAGGAAGGCAGGTCTTCAGTCAAGTGCATGTAAGTGGTAAAGACTTTTATACATGATGTATGCTGGAAATAATTAAACAAAACATCACAGCAATTTACTTTTATATCTATTTTCATTCCATCCAATGTGACATTCACATAAATAAGCTTACTGACTCAAATATCTTTTTAAGAGTAAATGGAATACTCAAAATGAGCATTCTTATAGGCATACTAGGGATGAATGTCTTTGCTGTACTAATGCCAGGTGGCTAATAGCTATCTTTAATGGTGGATGCAAGGTTAGTTTGCACTGACTAATTTGGTCAGGAAACAACCCATTTTGCATTTTTATGGATGATCTGGATGAAGGAGTTGAGAGTATGCTTCCATTGTAATATTAAATTAGACAGAGTTACTATGTTCCAGAAGGCAGTCCTAAAACTGAAAATGACCTTGAAAAATAAAACTATCAGAAATGAAAGGTCCTAAAGAAAAAGGATGAAATCCCATATGAATAAGTAGAACCAAGGAACAGCCTACCAGAAGATTGGAAAATATCGGCTGAGGACTGGCTTTACAGTTGACTAAGAAATAGCAGTGTTGGCCAGGTACGGTGGCTCATGCCTGTAATCCTAGCACTTTGGGAGGCTGAGGTGGGCAGATCACGAGGTTAAGAGATCTACCTATCCTGGCCAACATGGTGAAACCCCGTCTCTACTAAAAATACAAAGATTAGCTGGGCGTGGTGGAGTGCGCCTATAGTCTCAGCTACTTGGGAGGCTGAGGCAGGAGAATCACTTGAACCCAGGACACGGAGGTTGCAGTGAGCCAAGATATCACACCAAGCACTCCAGCCTGGCAACAGAGCAAGACTCTGTCTCAAAAAAAAAAAAAAAAAAAAGAAAGAAAGAAAGGAAAGAAAAAGGAATAGCAGTGTCGGTGTCGTTTTATTCTGAAAGAAGCTACAGAAGCTAATGGTGCTTAGAGTAAAGATAGAGCACACAAGTGGCAATGGGGGTGGAGGTGGAGTCGATACCAGAGAGTCCATCTTTAAAGATACATTAATGCATTTTACTGATGTAAATGGTAAAACCATGAGGGAAGGTGGATTGGGGGAACCACTCACTAAGAGGACCCTCCTTTAACATCCTAACCTGCCTTGCCATGATCTGTCAAAGAAGAAAAAGAAGAAAGAGAATGAGAAGAAAAGAAAGAAGAATGCTTTCTCTCTTTTTTTAATTGTACTTTAGGTTCTGGGGTACATGTGCAGATTATGCAGGATTGTTGCATGGGTACACACATGGCAATGCACTTTGCTGCTTCCATCCCCCATCACCCACATCTGGCATTTCTCCCCCATTATCCCTCCCTGACCTCCCCATCCCCCCACCACTTTCCCTGCCTTAACCCCCTCAACAGATCCCAGTGTGTGATGCTCCCCTCCCTGTGTCCATGTGTTCTCATTGTTCAACACCCACCTATGAGTGAGAACATGCGATATTTGATTCTCTGTTCTTATGTCAGTTTGCTGAGAATGATGATTTCTAGGTTCATCCATGTCCCTACAAAGGACACAAACTCATCGTTTCTTATGGCTGCATAGTATTCCATGGTGTATATGTGCCACATTTTCCTTGTCCAGTCTATCGTTGATGGGCATTTGGGTTGGTTCCAGGTCTTTGCTATTGTAAACAGTACCACTATGAACATATGTGTGCATGTGTCTTTATAATAGAACAATTTATAATTCTTTGGGTATATATATATATATATATATATATATATATATATATATACCCAGTAATGGGATTTCTGGGTCAAATGGAACTTCTATTGCTAGCTCCTTGAGGAATTGCCACACTGTCTTCCACAATGGTTGAACTAGTTTACACTCCCACCAACAGTGTAAAAGTGTTCCTATTTCTCCACATCCTCTCCAGTTAGAGAAATGCAAATCAAAACCGCATTGAGATACCACCTCACGCCAGTTAGAATGGCAATCATTAAAAAATCTGGAGACAATGGAACTGACACAAGAACAGAAAATCAAACACTGCATGGTCTCACTCATAGGTGGGTGTTGAACAATGAGAACACATGGACACAGGGAGGGGAACACTATACACTGGGGTCTGTCGGGGGGAAATAGGGGAGGGACAGCGAGAGGTGGGGAGTTGGGGAGGGATAGCATGGGGAGAAGTGCCAGATATAGGTGATGGGGAGGAAGGCGGCAAATCAGACTGCCATGTGTGTACCTATGCAACAATGTTGCATGTTCATCACATGTACCCCAAAACCTAAAATGTAATAAAAAATAAAAATAAAAAAATAAAAAAATCTGGAGACAAGAATGCTTTCTTAACCCCTTTTCTGAAGTCCAGCTTTCTCCTATGGTGATTCTTTAGCTGCAACTCTAGTGCTTCCTGTTTTGGCAGGGCCCGGTTTGCCTTCAGCATTCCTTTTTCTGAGGCGCTTTCTTTTCCTCCTTCTACCAGCTTGTTTTATGGAACTCCCCCAGCCCTTCACTGAAAAGGCACGCTTAAGGGTGGCTGGAGGTTGACTGATATTGTTGTGTTTTGTCAGGTGCTACTCTGGGTTAGGCTTCTTTGGAAGTTAGCAATTGTTGGTTACCACTGCATTCTTCAGAGCCTGTGACACTGCAACACTCTCTCCTTACCTCTCCTTCTCTGTCCTTCACGGCTTCTTTATAAACCCAATCATGGGCATCCCCAACATTTGGGGCCCAGATGCCCGCATCTCTCATTTTACACAATCTCAGAGAATTCATCCATTGCCATGGCTCTGCACCAATCATCATTTGGGGGGTGGGGTAACTTAATTGTTACATAATTTCAAACTTACAGGAAAGTTTCAAAATTGCACAAGGAGCTTCCATATATTATTTGCAGAGTTGATAGTTGTTTACCTTATGAAGGTAGGCTGGAAACATCATGCCCTTTGGCTCCTAAATTGTTCAATGTCTGTCTCCTAAAAACAAGGATGAGTAGCTAAGGTACAGTTTTCAACCTCAGGAAAATTGATACAAGGTAGTTATATAATCCACAGTCCATGTTAAATATCATCCAAGGTCCCAATAATGTTCTTTATAGCTATTTTTTCCCTACCAGTGATCACTGCTGTGCATAGGGCACTGACTTCTCTCTAGGCCATCTGTCCCACAGCGCTACCTTCCAGATAAACATTTTTTACTGATGTCATCTTAAATTAAAAATGTCTAAAATGTGACTCATCATTTCCCCCCTAAAACAAATCCCCACCCCCATATCTCTCTCATTCTTTTTAGTGTTATTATAACTTCCCAGCCTTCCAGGCTTGAAGCTATGAATCATCTTTGGTTCTTTATTCCCTGTTAGCTGTGTAAGTCCTTTACATTCTTCTGTGAAATCACTCTTTCATTCTCATTCTGCATAAGCCTTTGTGCACTAATGCCCACCCATTCCACACATCAGACCACTTCTTCTAGTTACCCTTATCTACCTGAAGCGCTCAGAAAAAACTTGCAATGCTTGTCCTTCCTTAAACCCTGTCACAACTCTGTGTGTGTAGCACCGAACAGTGACCCAGCCAATAGCAATGTGTAGTGATTCACAGATCTGTTTCAATACACACTTTCTTCCCATTCCCACTGAATAAATGTTGAAGAGAGATTTACCAGTTATGTTAGGGTGTGGAAAACATAACTGTCTGCAATTTCACATATGCAGAGGAAATATATCGAACTGCTAATTGACCTTCTTCTGGAGCCCACCACCAGTGGGAAAACGTTAGCTCTTCAATCCATTTAAAGCTTACTCTGATTCTATAATTTAAATAGTTCTGCTTTCTATAGAAAGTGTTTAATCCCTCTTGAAGAAAATGCTTACCTTCTCAGAGATCCTCTCCCATCCTGTGTGCAGAGAGGAGCGAACACAGCAAAACTGAGACTACTATCCTTTGAAAGCCTGCTAACAATGTTGGCCCTTAATTGGCATCTAGTAACTGGGCTTTCAGGGTAAGAATTCCCTGATTAGAATGACCCATTGTGGCTAAGATGGTTGTGCAAACAATATGGTTTATGCTGAATACCTGCTTCCTTCTGGGAGCCTGAAATTGTGGAATATATTAGGCAGAGGCTGCCTACAGGACCCAGCTCCCAGTAAAAACTCTGGGCACTGAGTTTGCAATGAGCTTTCCCAGTAGACAGCGTAGTACAACTCACTGTTGGGGGAATTACACTCATCCTGTGTGACTCCACTGGGAGAAGACTCTTGGAAGTTTGTGCCTGGTTTCCTCTGGATGTCAGCCCATAGCCTTTGCTGATTTTGCTTTGTATGCTTTGTGGGTAACAAATCATAACCATGAGTACAACTATGCAGACGGTCCCTGACTGATGATGGTTCAACTTACAATGTTTTGACTTTATGATGGGTTTATTGGGGTATTAAATGCATTTCACCTTATGTTTTTTTTAACCTAGATGGGTTTATTCAGATGTAACTGCATTGCAAGTTGAGGAACATCTGTATACAGGGGTGTGTGTGTATGCACACACAACTGTGAGTCCTCCTAGAAGATCATCAAACCTGAGGTGGTCTTGGGGACCCCAATACACCATACTCTTCTCCCTGAAAAGAGGAGAAAAATTTTATTTTCCAAAAATGGTCACAACTTGAGCTTCTGTCCCACATGCTCTTACAATGTGATTTTGACACTCCCCCAACTGAGAAGCAGAGTCTACGTTACCTCCCTAGAGAGAATTGTGGTGAACTGTGATTATGATGGCATTGATGATATGTGATTTTCAAGGCTAGTGATAAAAAGCAATACACCTTCCTCTTA
This sequence comes from Aotus nancymaae, assembly GCF_030222135.1. Lineage (NCBI taxonomy): Eukaryota > Metazoa > Chordata > Mammalia > Primates > Aotidae > Aotus > Aotus nancymaae. Next base: position 43,078,404 of record NW_026988455.1, on the reverse strand, counting down.
TTTCACATTGCGGGATGCTCATTCTCAGAATGCAGTCGCTGTGCTGTGAGGAAGCAGAGCAAGCACATGGAGAGGACCCAGGCAGCTATTCCAGCCAAGAGCCACAGCTGAGGTTCTAGCAGCCAGCCAGCATCAGTGATCAAATGGAATGAGATGCGTCCAGCCCCTAACCCTCAACTCACTTCCAACTCTCATGTCTTCTATGAGGAGTCTATCTTCTTTCTATGAATCAGCTGAGGCCCTGAACATTGTAAAGCAGAGAGCTGCCTTTGCTGTATCCTGTCCAAATACCTGACCCAAAGAAGCTGGAGGAACAGGGAAGTGGCTATTGTTTTACACTAGTATGAGCAGAGTGGGTTGTTTGCAGCAATAAGAATGGCAGCTTTTCCTACGATGGCATCCAGATACGTGGAGAGAAGGATGTGACTCAGCATCCTGATGCCAGAGGGAGGAGCAGGGTTTTACATGTGTTTTCTGCCTGTTCTGCTCTCTGGGGTGATATCCCTAGTCTACCTGGTTGCTCTTTTCTTTGCTGGTATTAGTGACTAAACTTTGTGGACATTGTAACTGGCAGGCTGTTTCTCTTTATCTCTGGGCTTGGGTGGAGCCCAGAAGGCCTGTCTGGGATGACTCAGCCTTGTTTCCATTCCCATAGACACCGTATACCCCACAGACACCTTCCGTGACTCTTATGCAGCCGCAGCTCCAGTGGTCAGCTCTGCAGCCCCTGTTAGTATCCTCCTCTGCAGACTTGCAGCTACCTTAGGATTTCATCCATGCCACAGGAAAACAAAAGTGGCTCAGGATTGATGAATCTTAGTGGTTCCCTCTACCTGACTATGGGACTGGAAAGAAAGGGCCGTCTGAGAGTTAATATCTATTTCAAGAGTTTCCAACAGAAATGGGAGTCGGGAAGCTCGTATGTCTTTTTGCCATGATTCTCATTCATCTAATGTACCATTCACTATTCAGGTCAAAGGGACTTTGCCTGATTAAAGCCCAGGGCTGGGAAAATTGGGACATAACATTGGCTCTTTCTGCTTTCCTTTCTCCCTTATCTTTTAATTCTCACAATTTCCTAGACAGATTCTTCCCCATCTTCCTTCTCTTCATTTCAGCTCTTCTCTAAGCCTTCATAGAAAATGATATTTTCTTTACCCATTTGGAGAACTCTATAATCTCCCAGGTTTGATCATTGACATTCTAAAGTCCTCAGAACTGTAAGTTGGATTACAAGGCTATTGTCTTGCCAAAAAATCCTATTTTGCATGTTAGACGGTGGTATGACTTTGCTCTTTGGTTGACATTTTTCTGAAAACGAACAGAAGAGCATAGAGAGCTGCAAACAGCACCCAGGGTTAGATGCTTCTTCCTTTATGTCCGATTGTGGAAAAATAACTTCTTTCACATAAACCATTGAACAGAAGTCCTGGGTTTTAATCTGTTTGGACAAATTTAAGTCACATGCCTAACACTGAACCTATTACTGTCATTGAGAATGAGATGCCTCTATTCTGATTGTCTTCGGCCAATTAGATTCTGCTCCGAGACCTGGGACTAGGATCAATCCTACTCAAACTGCATCCCTGCCACACCCTGGGAAATGGGAGAAGTGGGCTCAGGGGTGAGCTGGAACCAGCTCTTAACAGTTGGCATGAGCTAACTATGCTCACCTCTTCTTCAGTCTCACTGGCTTCACTCTGGTAACCAGAAGTTAGCCATAGTGCGAGTATTTATGCCACAGAAATTGGCAAATATGGCGGGGTGTGGTGGCTCATGCCTGTAATCCCAGCACTTTGGGAGGTTGAGGTGGGCAGATTGCCTGAGGTCAGGAGTTCGAGACCAGTCTGGCCAACATGGTGAAACCCTGTCTCTACTAAAAATACAAAAAAATTAGCCGGGTGTGGTGGCATGGGCCTGTAATCCCAGCTACTCTGGAGGCTGAGGCAGGGGAATTGCTTAAACCAGGGAGGTGGAGGTTGCAGTGAGCCGAGATTGCACCACTGCACTCCAGCCTGGGTGACAGAGCAAGAGCCCATCTCAAAAAAAAAAGAAAAGAAAAGAAATTGGTTGGTTTACCAATATAGCACTGAGAATGAGAGGAACCCAATGTGATTAACATGGGTTAACAGGCAACAGTCTCTTAACTTGTTTTTCTAACATCAGAATTGCTTCTTCCAATAAATCCTTCTTTTGTTTTTTTTTTTGACATAGGGTCTTGCCCTATTGCCCAGGCTGGAGAGAAGTGGCATGATCACAGCTTACTGAAGTCTCAGCCTCCTAGGCTTAAGTGATCCTCACACCTCAACATCCCGAGTAGCTGGGACTACAAGAACGCGTCAGCATGCCCAGCTAATTTTACATTTTATAGAGACGTGATCTCACTGTGTTGCCTGGGCTGGTCTTGAATCCCTGGCCTCAAGCGATCGTCACACCTTGGCCTTCCAAAGTGTTGGGATTACAGGAGTGAGCCACTGTGCCTGGCTCATTCTTTTTTTTAATAACAGCTTCACTGAGATATAATTTCAAATACTGTAACACTCACCCTTTTGAAGTGTACAATTCAGTGATTTTTTTTTAGTATATTTATGGGATTGTACGATCATCACCACAATAAATTTAAGAACATTTTTGTCACCCCAAGAAACACAATACCCATAAACAGTCACTCGCCATTCCTGCCCGTGGTCCCATTCCCTGGCAATCACCAGTCTACTTTTCTGTCTCTGGGGATTTGCCTGTTCCGCACACTTAATACAAATTGTACAATATGTGATCTAGCTTCTTCCAGTTAGCATAATGTTTTCAGGCTCTTCCAGTTCTGTAGCACATATCAGTATTTAATTCCTTTTGTTGACAAATAATATTTCATTATATGTCTAGACCATGTTTGTTTATTTATGTAATTGATGACGTGTGAATGATTCAATTCTAATCTAATTCTAATCACAGATCCAGACTCCAGTTTTTTCCTCCTCTAGTCTTTAGTGCTTCTGCTACCAGAATCACTTTTCTAGAACACCGCATTTCATCATGTCACTCACCTCATAAAAATAAATCCTTCTCTCTGCCTATGAAATGCTACAGGAGCACGTAGACACTGAATTTGAAGTTCTCTTCAGTTTGACTGCGGCAGGGATGTGAATGAGAAGATCTTGCCTCCCTCTGAGGGGACAGTTTGGGCCAGTGATACTCAAATCTCATTTAAAGGACCTCTATTTGACCCACCCATGAAACAACCAACCATAACACCTGAGGAAATAGACCCGATAACAAAAGCAAAAGCCAAAACTACATGAACAGTGACACAAATATTATATAGCTCTACAATTTTATAGTTTACATTTCTTTTCATCTCTTAATTGTTAAAGGTTCTGTTAGGCTTCTTAAGGGATAATGAGTTTTACAGTCAAACAGATCTAATTTGTAGTCCTGGCTTAGTCGCTTATTACTGACTTTCTTTAAATTGTCTCCTGAGATTTTAAGCAAATCATCATTTCTATGCATAGAGTGGGAGTAATAATTTGTACCTCAGAGCCCAGTTATGGCTTAAAAAGTATAAACACTCAAATACTGTGCCCAACCCATAATGGGCATTCAGTAAATTCATGGACACTATTAAGATTGAACATATGGTTAAAATTTTCAATTATTTTTGACAAAACCCATCTAAGATTATAACTGTTTTGGTGTTCTTTCATTGTTTTATAGCTTTGGTGATTTAATTTCAATATTGTCCTAGTGCTTTAAAATTAGAGCCAATTTAAGGCAGAAATTAGAGAATCAGTTAAAAGGCTTTATGTTCCATGTCTGCCATTACCCTTGGTGTAATCTGAAAGAATCAATGTTTCCTTTGGGAAATAGTCAATGATAATATCTTGTTTTATTACAATGAAGCTTTTCTGAAGTTGGCTAAGTGTTCTTTCTTAAACACTATACTGGGTTATGTTGAGGTTAATTCTTATAGGCATGTATCAGAGCTTGGCATTTACCACTGTCATGGGAAGTATAACTTGGTAACAGTTATTAAAGATATAACCCAAGATATTATTCTTTGCAATGGTTACAACATATTTTTTAAAGGTGTTGAATTGTAGTTAAATTATAATTGTTTTGGTTTCATATATCTGATCATAAAATTTAAATTGTTCTTCATGCTATGTATTTGTGGTTTAAAAAATTTTACATGTGTAGGAACTTTTTAGTTTCATAAACAACCATGAATTATCTTTTTTGGGGGGGGGATTTGAAGTAATTATGAATGCAATAGCCATTTTTTAAATTGAAGCATTTGCTATTTGAGAGAACAAATTAATCGTTAAAAATTAACCTTTGATCATAATAATAATATATAAAAGATCAACTTTTGAAGATTACTTCTTTTTACATATTTCAGTTATTTAATGTTATTTCTCTTTTCCCCCCACAGAGTTATACCTGTCAAGATGATTACTCCATAGTCCACAGAAAATGCCGTTCTCAGTTCACAGATCTAAATGGTTCTAAAAGATTTGGCATCAACACTTGGCATGATGAGAGTGGGATTTATGCTAATTCAGATGTAAAACGGAAACCCTGTCCCTTGACTGGTGGTCCTATCTTGCCCATTTAAAAAATAATGTATGGAATCAGCATCTCTGCCTAATGAAAGAAAGGATGCAGCAGCTGATGATTTTCTATCTTAATAAATGCAGTGGAAGTGTTACTATAGTGTATTCCTTTAAGCACAGAGTTTTATATTCTGGACCAGTGTTTATATCCTCATTTTCATGAGCTACTCTGGTATTTTCCAAAGTTTAGTGTGTGTCCTGCTGAGAGTATACTACATAACTCTAGATGGTATTTAGTGAGATTTTATTTCATGGATTATGGATTTCTTTTAATAATTATTAGAAAAAAACACAAAACTAGCACAATTAAGCTTATGATTGCTTAGGGTGTGGCTAATTATAAAAATGTAAGCCAACTTAAATTCCACTTAATACAGATTTTAAGTGAATAAATATATAAGTGGTACTCAGGTTGAAATAAAACTTAAATGACCAGAGTTTAGGCAACATCGGCCTTATAATAATGTTAAGTATGTATGTGATTTTTTTTTTGAGGGGGTAATCGGTATCTATAAATTTTTGTTTATCTGTGGTAACTAGTTTCATTGTGAGTATTTTATTTTGCATGATATTTTCTCTTATTCAAGTTAAGACCTTTTGAATATATGGATAGCAGAGGTGCAGATCAAAACGCTAGGGGTTTGATGGAAAATCTGGTCATCTAGTGTTTGATTTGGAAGAAATCTTAGCGGTTGTTTTGACTTACCCTCACATTTTACAAATGAGTAAACAGAGGTCCATGGAGGTTTAGTAGGTGGCTGTGTTAGTCAACTGGGGCTACCGTAACAAAATATCATAGACCAAGTGGCTTAAACAACAAAGATAGTAGTCTGCAAGCCAGGAAAAGAGCCCTCACTATAAATGAAACCCTGCCAGAACCTTGATCTTGGACTTTTCAGCCTCCAAAATCATGCAAAAATAAATTTCTGTAAAATAGGAATGTGAGTCAAAACAATTGCTAAGATTGTTACCTTCTTGCCCTGTTCTTGCCTGGCAGGAGGGTGATGGGGGCGGGAGACCTCTTTCTCTTCCTCTTGTTATAAGGCTACAGTTTTATTTAATTAGATATCCACTCTTATGTTCTCACTTAACCTTTATCACCTTCTAAAGATCCTATCTTCAGACGGCTACCTTGGGGATAAGGGCTTTGACATATAAATCTGGGGAGAACAGAATTCAGTCCACAGCTGTTGCCCAGGGTTATAGGAGTAGCAGATTTGGATGGATCTTTGAAGTGCATTTGAAAACTTTTACTTTTTCTGAGGATGGATTTAATTATTTGGTCAACTTGGGCTTCATTTACTTATTTTTCTTTAAAAAATAAATTTATGAACTAGCATTTCTTGATAAATGCTAATTGAACACTGCCTCTAATGCTTGATTCTCAAGATATGAGAAAGACTATAAGCTTTTTGATGGGAGAAATGATAATTAATGTAAAAAATGTGATATACCAGGTAAGCATGTGCCAGAAGAATTTTACTATAATTTCCTGCTGCTTTAAAATATGTGTCCATAAGCACACAAATATGTATATTATATATGCACAAATATGTATATTAGATATACATTAAGCATGATATAATCTATATGAATGTTATTTCATTATACAGTACTTATTACAGTAGGTATCTACCTAAGATTATCTTTTCTTCCACAAACTATACATTCAGGTTTAATCATTCCTAACACTAACATATCTGGGATGAAGAGCTATTTGAAGTATGCAAATCTGGATGTCAAGCCACTCATCATTTAATAATTTCTTTTTGTGGAGAAAAAGTTTTAATGGCCACATCATTACCTTTGAACACTGCCTGGTGCCTAGAAAATAAAATAAGATTCACTTACTTTAGCAGAAATTTTCTACTGTCCTGATGACTAACATGACATTTTGTATAAATAACTGGGTCTGCTATCAGCGATCACCTTAGAAATCAGTTTGGGTTTGGGTTAGAAGGAGAATGAAGTAAGAGAGATTATATTTAAACTAGTCAAGGTAAATGATGCACTGGAATAAAGGTTACAGCAGGGATTTTCCCCGTGACAGGCATTAAGTTGCCTTCAGTAAGGGAATGAGTGAATGTTGATGAATAATGAACTCTATGTTATTCTAACAACTTGATCTTTTAGGTAAAAGTATTTTATATTGAGGCAAGCACTTCAATGGTTCATCTCACAGAGTCAAAGGCCATTTCAAACAAGACAAGCTGGAATTCAGATTCCATCGCTGGATAATGTCCTCTGTGGGAAGTGGCCACACTGTCTCCTGACTGGTCCACATGTATGTGTCATAGAACCTCATCTGAGACCCTAAAATCATACTATATCTTCTGTGTTTTTAAAGTTAATAAGATCTGTATCTACATAAATATCTCATTCAAATGAAACCTCAAAATTACACCTGAGGCCCCCAAATCACACTGTATCTTTCATGTTTATAAAGTTAGTGAGATCCATATCTACATCAGTATCTCATTCAAACATACACAGCATCCCTTTTTTGGCCTTTATGCATTGCTGTGTCAGAATCATTGGTGTGAGCCCACAACGGCAGGGTGCAGACTACTGGGAGAATGAAAGAATGTTGGGCAGATCCTAAGTAGATATATCAAAGTGGGGCCCTCTGAGTTAAGTTTGGCCTATATATAAGTTGTATATGGTCTGCACAGTGTGTTTAAAAATTAATTTTAAAAAATAGAACCAAACTTTATTAATTAGGACATTTTACTTAAAAAATCAGGATTTCTTTTCCCTCAAAAACCTGGCAGATCTGGCACCACTTGGCCACATTTTCATACACTAACAATCAGCAGGAGTATGAGGGAGGGCAGGCTCTCTTTAGGTGGACACTAAGTTCACCATTTTGCTGCAGTTTCCACCCGGTACACTTCAGTCATCTGTGGAGCCATTGTGACCCCCTCCCTAGGGAGAGATGGGACAATATGAAATAGTAGGTTGTATGGTAGGGGGAAGGAGTGGTAGAAAAGCGGCAAACTGGCAGCTCTGGTGACTAGGGTTAGGATGAGGAAGGCAGAGGCTGAATCCTAATAATGGGGATATAGCACATCTGGTTCAATTCAAGTCAGAATCAAGATCCCAGCCTAGATAGAACACAGAGATGGGAAGTGGGTCAAGGACTTTACTTTATAAATATAGAATAGAGAAACCTGAGCCCAACAGATTTATATTAGGAATGCATTTAAGATGAGGAAAGAAGTGAGGGTACCAGGCCCAACCCCTAGATACAACACTGGCAGATCACATCGAGAGGCAGAGCCCAGCCAGCTCAGTGGTGTGTTTATAAAGGAAAGTCACTCGGTGGATACCAGTGCTCCAGAGGTGCAGAAAAATTCCGGATTTGTGAAAACGCTAAGAAGAAATGGTAACGTCCTTCTAGGGCACATAGAATGTAGGTGGTGGGCTGGGAGAGGCCATGGAGGTGCCTGGTACAGCCACCGCCAAGAATACAGCAGCAGGAAAATTCTTTCTTAAAGATGTACAGATCAGAAGCTAACTTTATTTCAGAGAAAGCAGCAGGGAGGTTTGCAGATAGCTGGAAGCTCACTCCAAATAGCAGAAAACAAGCATGAGGCAACCACTTTAAACCAAAGTGGAAAATCCAAGCAAAATCTACAGTAAATTATTCTTCCAAATATTAAGATCATAACTTTTAAAAAAAAGTTTAACAGCTTTATTCAGATATGTTTCACATACTAGAAAATTCACTCCATTAAAGCATATAATTCAATGGTTCTTAATAGAGTCACAGAATTCTGCTGTTATCACCACAATTTTAGAACATTTTTATCACTCCTGAAAGAAACCCATATCCATTGGTGGTCATTCCCCATTCCCTCCCAATTCCTACAGTCCTAAGCAACCAAGAATCTACTTTCTGTCTCTGCAAATTTACTTATTTGAATTTTTTCTGTAAGTAGAATCTTAAAATATGTGGTCTTTTGTGACTGGTTTCTTTCAGTTTCCATAGTGTTTTCAAGGTTTATGTTGTAGCATATGTCAACACTTCATTACTTTTTAGATGAATAATATTCTATTGTATAGATATACCACGATTTATCCCTTCGTTAGCTGATGGACATTTGGGTTGCTTCCACCTATGAACATTCATGGATGAGTTTTTGCATGCATCTCTCTTGGACATTGTGATGGTTAATATTGAGTGTCAACTTGATTGGATTGAAGGATGCAAAGTATTGTTCCTGGGTGTGTCTGTGAGGGTGTTGCCAAAGGAGATTAACATCTGAGTCAGTGGACTGGGAGAGGCAGACTCGCCCTCAATCTGAGTGGACACCATCTAGTCAGCTGCCGGCACAGCCAGAATAAAAGGCAGAGGAACGTGGAAAGACTCAACTGACTTAGTCTTCTGGCCTACATCTTCTCCAGTGCTGGATGTTTCCTGCCCTTGGACATCAGACGCCAAGTCCTTCGGCTTTGGGATCCTCGGATCTTTGACCACAGGCTGACGCTGCACGTCGGCTTCCCTACTTTTGAGGTTTTGGGATTCAAACTGGCTTCCTTGCTCCTCAGCTTGCAGGCGGCCTCTTGTGGGACTTCACTTTCTGATTGTGTGAGTCAATTCTACTTAATAAATTCCCTTTATATATACATCTATCATACATCTATCCTATTAGTTCTGCCCCTGTAGAGAACCCCAATACAGACATATACCTAGGAGTACAATTGCGGTGTCATATGGTAACTCTATGTGTAAACTTCTGAAGAACTATCAAACTATTTTCTAAAGTAGCTGCACCATTTTACATTTCTACCAGCAATGCATGAAGGTTACCATTTTTCCATATCCTTGCCAATATTTGTTATTTTTCATTGTTTTGATTGAAACCAACTTGTCAAATGACCATTTCACATGAGTTCTTGGAGAGTGGAGACTGTATCTGCTCATCTGGGGGTTACCCAGTGTCTAATAATATACAATGAGCGCTCAGAAATGCTGAAGGGTTGGAATAATTATGTTTGTCATAATCGTATATTGATATGAGTGAATGCTTGGGTAATTGATAAAAATGTAATCTGTATGATTGGAATGACCTAGTTTAAAAATATTCTGATACTTAACATGTTTGTCCTACTAAGGGCTTCAATGGTAATCTTGTGAAATTGGAGGAGCTGGCAAAATTGGCCTAAGAAAATTTTATGCCCTATATGGAAAACCTGAGTTTGTCAGAGCATCTGTAGAACTGACTAAAATTGTTCTTAAAGTAATGATTGCTGGCCAACCAGAGCACCAGTTAGAACAAACCCTGCATATTCAAATACTAAAGATCCTGAGAAATTCTGTAGAACAGAAAGCAGTTAAACTCTATTTAATCCAGCATTTTCCAGGCTTGTTTCATCATAGAATCATTTTTTTTCAGGAGATATCTATAAATATATCCTGAGATATTAGTATTTCATGGAAAACATTAGGGAAAACATTGATCTAAGCAATTTCTAAATAAGGATGAAGGACAAAATTAATATTTGTTGAGTGGCTACTAAGTACCACATATGGAGGTGAAGTAGATTTTACAAAATCCCAGTTCTACTAATAAGGAAAAAAATTCTAAATACCTCATTTGGTAAACAGATTTAGACAGAAACCCAACTTCATGATGATGAAATAAAGTATAAATTTACCTTAACAGTTATCACGATTGGCATATTCTATACTCTCTTCCTTATCTTTCTAAACAAAGAAGAATGGCTAACTCCTTCTATTTTAAATTCTCAGAGCTACTTATGTTACATTTCCCTGAAAGGGCTTTCATTAAGTTCCAATAGAACTTATGGTCTATAGTTTCACTTGTCATTTTAATGTAGGCAGAATTGAGTATTTGTAGGTTATAATTATTTTATTCCGTAGGGTAGGAGCAGGCTAAAGGCTTTAATAAGAGACCTTTTACCATAACAATTACTATGTTGAATTCACATAGGTGCCTAGTAAGTGTCCCTTTTTGAGAATAAGATTCTATGCAATAGGTTCTTAACCTCAAGAACCATCAGGAAAAATTTGCGTTTTTATGTAATGTAAATGTAATTAAAATTAATTTAAGTCTATGAGATAGGTAGACTCACTAAGTAGGAAAACAAATAGAATGGGATAACCTGAAGCAAAGTTAGAATGATTTGGAAGAGGAGAAATTTACATTGTAATTGGAAAATGAGGAGAGATAAAGAATGAATTAAAGTGAGAGTATTTTTCAATATTGTATTTTTTGGATGCATTTGATTAACATTTTTATTAAAAATTTATTCAAATAGATTTAATTCAGGCAGTATATTGACAAGATAGTTGATATGACACTGATCATTAACGAGGCGACTAGGCCATTTTTATGAAACCCAAGAATTGATCACAGAAAAGCCCTTAGTCATTACTTTAAAAACGACTGCACAGCATATATAGTGGCTTTTTGAGAGTTAACATACATCAAACGAAGAAATATTTCTAAAAACCCAAGCAATATTGAAATCTGAAACATTTTTCTGTTGAAGTCAACTGAAGAAAATAACATCGGGAAACCAAAAAGTAAAAAGCATTTCTTTTCAAGATGCCTCTTCTATAAATCGTTTAAAGTCCAGCAGAGTGTACAAAAAGCTCTTTTATAAAGCAGGAAGGTAGAAAAAAAAGTTTGTTGGCATTTCTGGTTTTTATTGAATAACTGCAAGAAAGTGGCTATGAAGGAAGAGAAAAAAACTCAAGGAAATGGGTAAGTGAAAAACACAACAAGACAATCAAAGAAAATGAAGTGAGTGTGGAGGCAGATTAAATGCCTCGCACTTCAGAGAAATCAGGTGGGGAAAATTATCTTGTGAGATAGCCAAACAGATGACATACTAAAGAATGCTGGGTTTCCCTGAAGACCGGCTTACCTTAATTGAAGTTCTAGGGTAGGGGGAGAAGTTTCTCTGAGAATGAGCAGATTGTCTCCCCTTCTCAAATGCTGCTAAGAGAAAGTAGAGGTGGTGATAACTCATGGAAAAATATCAATGATGAAATTTGTTTACATTTCTAGACTTTTAGAACTAAACAGTAGAAAATGTGCATTGGCTACTCAGCTTGAGGTGACGCCTGACTCAATAAAAGTGTTTGTGGCACCAGGGCTGCTTGTAGAAATGACTGATTCTATGGGGCAGCCAGGAATATACACGATGAGCCTGGAGCATCTTGTGCTCCCGGAGAGTAAACACACACACAACACACACACATACACACAACACACACACAGAGAATATGATGAAGATATGTCAAAGGGACACAAGAGTCAATTGAAAGAGCTTCAAATGGCCTATACTGATGTAAATAAATAATTGAATAAATAGATAAATGGGGAGAATAGACACATCTTCCATGCATAAGAATTCTGAACAATTTATGTAAATACGCCATCCTTGGAAAAGTGGAGCTCCACTTAACTCTCAATGTGTTAAGTGTGGGCTGTACATAGCGACTTTCTTCCAAAGAATGTCGTATAAAAATGGGAGAATAAGATTATTACCCTGGAGGTTCCTGACAAACACTACCTTAGCCAGGTGATCAAGGTCAACATCAACACTAATCAGGTATATTGCTAGTATGTACCCTTGACATGATGTGATGAGAATGGCACTTTACCCTGTGGTCTTCTCTAAAACCCATAGTTACCTTTCTAGTCATGAGAAAAACTTCGGATAAATTCCAGGTGAAGGACATTCTACAAATCATGTAACTAATCTTCCGGAAAACTTTCAAGGTCATTAAAAACAAAGACAGTCTGAGAAACTGCCACAGCCTAGAGGAGCCTGAGGACACGTGGTGAACAAATGTAATGTGCTATCTTGCGTGGGGTGCTGGAACAGAAAGAGGAAATTACGCGAAAACTAAGGACCTTTGAAAAAAGTATGGACTTTAGTTAATAGTAATGTGTCAAGATCAGTTCTTTAATTGTGACAAATGTGCCAAACTAATGCTAACAATAGGGTGATACGGTTTGAATCTGTCTCCCCACCAAATCTCGCGTTGAATTGTAATCCCCGGTGTTGGAGGTGGAGCCTGGTGGGAGGTGAGTGGACGGTGGGGCTGTTTCTCGTGAACGGTTTGGCACCATCCCGTAGGTGCTGCTGCCGTGATACCGAGTGACTGAGTTCTCACGAGATCGTGTTGTTGAAGAGCGTGTGGCGTCTCCCCACCCCTTCTGCCTCCTGCTACGCCGTGTGAGGTGCCGGCTTACCTTTCGACCTCTGCCATGAATTTACATTTCCTGAGGCCTCCCAGAAGCCAGACAGATGCCACTGTGCTTCCTGTGCAGCCTGCAGAACTGTGAGCCAGTTAAATTTCTTTTCTTTGTAAATTACCCAGCTGCAGGCATTTCTTTAGAGCAATGCAAGAACCTACTAATACCTAGAGAAAACTGGGTGAGAGGTATATGGAAACGTACTGTCTTCACAACTGTTCAGGAAATCTCAAACCGTTCTAAAATTGAAAGTTTATTTAGACATTAAAAAATGTGATAAATGGTGGCACCTGAGGATTTTGGCTGAGAAATTGTTAGAGAGATGTGATATCTGATATTCATAGCCCAGCCTTGTGACGTGAAACTTGTTTTTCCATAAGTTAATCCACTTGCATGAAATATTTTGTATTTTACGTGGTGAATATACTTCTATATAAATTCGGCAACATTAGCAGGTATTTATTTATTTATTTATTTATTTGGAGACGGAGTCTCACTCTTGCCCAGGCTGGAGTGCAGTGGCACGATCTCGGCTCAATGCAACCTTCGCCTCCTTGCAACCTTTGCCTCCCGGGTTCAAGCGATTCTCCTGCCTCAGCCTCCTGAGTAGCTGGGACTACAGGCGCATGCCACCACACTCAGCTAATTTTTGTATTTTAGTACAGACGGGGTTTCACCAGGTTGGCTAGGATGGGTCGATCTCTTGACCTTAGGTGATCCATCCGCCTCAGCCTCCGGAAGTACTGGGATTACAGCTGTGAGCCACTGCACTTGGCCAACATTAGCAGTTATAAACAAAAAAATCTGGTAGGAAAAAGTCAAGTGGTAATTGGAGTTCACAGGTGCAAAAAATACTATGTGATTTCATTTACTAAAAGTTCAAAGCATATAATTAAGGCAAAACTAATCTAGACTGGGAAGAAGACTTCCGTTTGAAATATGTTAACGCTGGAACATCCAGGTGGGAACGTCTAGCAGGTAGTTGTGTATAATGGGAATGAAGCCCAGTAGGATGATCTGGAGCTATGAGAGTTCTCTTGATAAATAGATAGGGAGGTCTGCTTTTACTAACGAAGAGTAAGTGTAGTGAGAAGATCATTGTGAACAAGGCTGTGTTGAATCAAGTGCTGGAGAGTTGGAACTGTAAGAGAGTAGCTCAAGTGCTTCACCCTCCGTGGGTCCAACTCTGTAAGAAGGAAAGCCTAGTCAACTCTGGGTATGTAGAGTGGCCAGGGGACTGTAGGTCCTAGTGAGGTGGGATTATGAGATTCAGAGAAGTGAGGAAGTGAGAAAACCAGGAGGATGTGAGCCACTATGTAAATAAAGCTTAAGCTTTCAGGCTGGGCCAGTTCTGACTTACAAATAGAATGAGACATAAATTCCGTGAAGACGTGAACATTCTGCTTTCGTATCCTCAGTAGGTAGCATAGAGTATGACATATGGTAGATAATAAATATTTGATAAGCGAATGAATAAATGAATGATGTATTGCTGAAGTACACCGAATAGAAAGTTAATAAAATGGATGAGGTCAAGGAAGTCTTTTGAAATTTTTAGAAAACCTCAATAGGTGACTTTGATTTGTGTTTAGGAATACATATCTCATATCTTTTGTGGAAAGCAAATTAATAGGTATATTCAGGAGATTTCTATTGCCTGGCATATGATCATATTCAGAAAACATCTTTTGCTATTTCTTCTCTTAGAGAAAATGCATTTACATAATATGTAAAGATCTATATTCTAATTAGCATTCTATTTTGAGAATTTTACCAGACTACCACTTGAAAATGTTTGACGTGAGATTGTGTAATATCACCTACAATGTAGTCTAGCTAAATGTTTAACTTGAATACATTGAGCTGTTCTTCCAGTTTATAGGGAACACAAAGGATATAAGAGTAAACTAAATGGCGCCACAAGGAAACAACCAGATAGATTGAGAAGATGGGACATTTTGTAGGACAGTTCGCCAGCTTATTTAACAAGCCAGTGAGGTTTAGAAGGACAAAAAAGAATTCTGGTAGATTAGAGGAGGAAGCTGGATTGCATTGTTGTTTGGACCAAGCAATTGTAAAAGAATTCTGTGACTATTGAAGTTATTAGACTATGGCCTGGATATGAGAAAAATGAAAATTCATTGATGTGGAAAGATGTCGATCATCAGTGAGTAAAACAGAATATAAAACATGTACAATGGAATTTTGACAAAAATCATTTATGCTTATAAATGTATAAAAACGATCTGAAAGGATATATAATAAGATTTTAAAGGGCCGCTGTCTGGTTTGTGGGAATATGATATTTTTATTTTCTTATTATCTGTATTTTCTAGCTCTTACAATGCCTTTGTTTCTTTGAAATATTGAGTTTTTTTGTTTAAAAAATTGAAAAGAAACTGGAAATGACATTTAGAAAGAATACATTTATTCTAAACACTACAACAGAATGAAATAACTCCCTGTTTTAGTTTGCTAGGGTTTAAATAACAGAAATTTGTCTCACAGCTGTCAGCAGCTTTTTCTGCTGAGGCTGTGAGGAAGACTCTGTTCCATGCCTCTCTCCAAGTTTTTGGTGGTGTGTGGCATCACCCTGATCTCTTGCCTTCCTCTTCACATGGCGTTCTCGCTGTGCATGTATCTGTGCCCAAATTCCCCCTTGTTATAAAGACACCAGTCACATTGGATTAGGGATCCATCCCACTTCCGTATGAACTCGTCTTAACTAGTTACGTCTCCAAGACCTTATTTCCAAATAAGGTCATATTTTGAGGCATTGAGGGTTAGGACTTCAACATATGACTTTTAGGGGGGACACAGGAGACACAATTCAGCTCATAAACTATTCCCAAGAGATGAGTCCTCATTATTTAAAAGTGTATAAACTTCCCTACACAGGGAATAAGGCCTACAGTCCACAAGCTGTCTTCTCTCTCTTGTAATCAACCCAAAATGCTTTTTATTTTTATTTTTTTATTTTTGAGACAGGGGTCTTGCTCATTGCCTAGGCTGGATTGCAGGGGTGTGATATCAGCTTACTGCAACTGTAACCTCCACCTCCTGGGCTCAAACAATCCTCCCACCTAAACCTCCCTAGTAGCTGGGACCACAGGCATGTGTCACTATGCCCAGCTAATTTTTGTATTTTTAATAGAGATGGGGTTTCACAGTTCTGGCCAGGCTGGTCTCGAACTCCTGGCCTGAGGTGATCTGCCTTGGCATCCCAAAATCCTGGCGCTTCAAGCATGAGCCACCATGCCCAGCCATAATTTTGTACTTTTTGTAGAGATGGAATTCCGCCATCTTGCCCAGGATGGTCTCAAACCAAAATGCTATTCTTAATGGATTTTTCTCTTGACTTGTAAGCAGTGCACAATGCAGAACTAATAAAAAATATCCCCATTTTAAGAAATAACTAAGCCGTAGTAACACCTTCAGAGGTCTGTGTTTTTATTTGAATTTGAACTCAGATACCTACAGGCTAAAAAAATTGATAAAACTCCTACCACTTCTGATGAAATGAATAGAGAAGGGTAAAAAAAATTTATTACTGAGAAAAATCCTTTGGAGAATTAGAGTTGGTCTTATAAACAGTTTTTACTAATGTAAGACTCAGAAATGAGGATTCCTTATCAAAATACAAGTTTTCTCTTTCTAGATCCAGCAAACTGCCATGGAATAAACTGGTCTGGTTAATGTTTAAATCTGGCTCCCTCTACTGGAAGATATGAGTTTTTCTCCTTTCTTTTTAACTGGAGGTCCAAAAAACATACAATGTACAGGATAGGGGCTCACAGCTCAGGAGTTTCCATTTTTCACTACATATATAGACATTGCCTCATTGACTGACTTGCAGTTTGTAATAAGGAAAAATGTGTAAATCTCACTGTTGATAAGTCAGCTACCACATCCCTGCTACCTTCTACTTCAGAGATAAGGTTGAACTCAGCCCTTAAGACAAGACAAATAAGAACATGACCTTGATATTCAGTCTTCCCCATGTTGGGACATACACTGCTGACCTGAACTTAGGCTTTCAGAGCTAGAAAAAATCCCTAGAGATCCTACAATCCAATTCTTCATTTTCCTGATGAGAAAATATAGGTGCAGAGAGAGGAAGTGATTTCCCAAAATCATGCAATTCCCAGATGGTCAATGTGAATATAATCACAAGTTGCATATGATATACTTCTCTAACATTTTATAGCATTTACAGCATCAACTCAAGTTAATAAATATTTCCAGATTGCCTACTGTGTGTCAGACACTAAGAGATATACAAAGATGTGTGAGATGTGATCTTTGCTCCTCCGAGAGCTTATTGTTAAACTGATGAAGGGTAAGTCCAAGTGCTGCCAGGTCTGCAAGTCCAAATGGCCATTTAAATGATGTTTCCCACATTAATTAGTACTGATTCCTGACAGATGATTGATCATTTCGTTGCACAGCCAATCCTCTTGATTAGGTCTTGGCACTGATACAGCTGCTTTGGGGTGGGATTGTTTGTCTGAACTGGAAATCGGCAACTTTGAATGGAATTGGGGAGTGATACGTGTGTTGGGGTAGAGTTTCAAATTTTTGTTTTTGTTCCTCATGTTATAAATGAATTTGGATCATCCCTGGTGATTTAAAGTTGCTTTTGAACGGAAATGTCAGACTCTTCATATATTCAATTTGTTCCCAGAAAACACATCTGAGTATCCGGTTCTATTTGTTGGTCCAGCTGTCCCAGCCTTAAGCCCATCTTGCAATACTAAGATGCCCACACGAATCTTTTGTAATCAATTCGGTGCATTACTTTTATCTCTCCACAGTAGTAACACAATCTTTATACACCTGTGTGTGAATACAGACCCTCACCTAAGGATTAACTAGTGGGGGGGGGAGAGAGAGAGAGATACCCTAAAGCCATTGTGACTTTATTGTTTGAGCCACTGTGTGTTTATTCTGCTGCTCCAAGAAACAGTATTATTATTCATATGGAGATAGTACACTGTAGTGATTTCCAGAGCCTCAAACTCCAGCTCTGCTGTTTGCCTGCTGTGTCACCTTGAGAAAGTTACTTCTTTGTGCCTCACATACCTCATAGGTAGTTGTGATAATTAATGAATTAATATACATGAAGCATTTAAAGCAGATTCTGGTACATAATAAGCATGTATATGACTTCATTGACATTATTATTGATTTTTACATGCAAGGAAAACTAATATGGTGTTTATAAATTTTAAGAAAGGTCCCAAAGGTGATTGATAAAATGGGAGCCAACTAGATTAATACTGACTCTGGATGCAGATGTATGCAGAGTTTTTCTCTGGGGAAAGTGAGCCTCTTCAGTAACCACTGGCACCAGGGTGAGAAATCTTAATTCTAACCCAATGAAGTAAATGCTGGGATCCCCTACTGTTCTCATATATTCTGCTTAGAAGATATGAAAGTATTATGGAAATGATTTTAAGTACATCAAGAGAGAAAAAAGAATCCTAGTGTTGAAAGTCAAAGAATATATATTTGAGCACACTACATTTCTCTTCCTCCTGAAACATCTTTAGAAATCATGGCCTTTTTTATCTAAAATTCATTGGTGATCCTTGGGTTTTAGCATCAAACTGAGGACTAAGCTCTGACTTTTTATCTTGCCCGAATTCCTGCCTAAGGGGTTTAGGCAGTCGTGCCCTACAAACCATAAATTCTCATCAGATGGGCTGTATTTGCCCCTATATATTGTGACTTAACTTTTCAGTCTGACTCTGGCATAACATTAGGAGACAAGGAGGAAATATTTAACCCCACAATATATTTCCTTGCCACACCTTGAAATTTCCCTGCAAAGTCTCTTGCGGGAAAAATCCACATTCTCTAGGGAATCCCCTTCCCCCTTTGTTTTCCTCCCTTTCTTTCCAGACCCAGAAAATAACTAAGAACCAGGCATCCTTTTAGGTCCAATAAGAAACATTTTACAGGTTGTTCTCTCTCTGAAGTCTGCTATCTGAGAGATTCCTCTGCACAATTAAACTTGGTCCCCACAATCCTTTACCTTAACCTGAACATTCCTTTCCATTAATCCTAGATCTTCAGATAAACTCAGCCAATTGTCAACCAGAAAATATTTAAGTTTACCTGTAGCCTGGAAGTCTCCCACCCCGCCTCCCAGCTTTGAGTTGTCCCGCCTTTCTGAGCCAAATGAATGTAGTTCTTAAATGTATTTGATTGATGTCTGATGACTTTCTAAAATACATAAAACCAAGCTGTATCCTAACCATCTTGGGCGTATGTTTTCGGGACCTTTTGAGGGCTGTGTCACAGGCCATGGTCACTCATATTTGGCTCAGAATAAATCTCTTCAAATATTTTACAGAGTTTGACTCTTTGTTAAGAAAAGAAAAGGAGCAATTGCAACAGAAGAATTCTATGTTCTTAATATTCATGATTAAGAAGCTGCTCTGCTCAGCACCTCTCTGAAGATTTTATACAATATGAAATGCCTTCCAGAGCTGAGAATCATTCTGAGCTTCAGCATTACCTCATTTTCATCAAGATAGATGTAAATGTGATTATTGCAAATGACTAGAACTTTTCCAAGCATTTAGCTTTTAAAACTCAGGTGAGACTTAATCAACTGTTTTTCCATTTTATATCACCAAAGTCTCTTATTCTGCATAGCTCAGAATTCAAGATGAGCTTGAATTAAAATCCAGTTTTCCAGGCTGTTTCTGAAAGATAAAAAGACTAATTGGTTTACAGCTTCTTCAAAGCTCGTATCTCACAGGTTGAGTTTCTGAGGTTTAATCACGTATGTTACTGTATAGTGTCTATCCTATTACTGACAGACCCAAAACTTCTATGAGCTGTTTTCTCTTAGTGCCTATGATCTCACACAGCAAATCAGCATTTCACCACAAGCATCTTGTTATTAGTTGGAGATCCCATACTATGCCACTAGTTGCTGCAAATCCATTTGGCATTAATGACATATACTCCATAGCCATTCTGCTGTAAGTTAGCAATGAATAAATCCATTAAAATTAAGGGTTGCTGGATTTCCTGCGTAACCGCTTGAGGAGCTTTGCCAGCCTGCTCCTCAGAGAAACTGGTAAAAATTGTTAAAAGCAAGCTAACTCAAAGCCTCTGGAGGCCGGGCGTGGTGGCTCACGCCTGTAATCCCAGCACTTTGGGAGGCCGAGGCGGGTGGATCACGAGGTCAAGAGATCGAGACCATCCCGGTCAACATGGTGAAACCCCGTCTCTATTGAAAATACAAAAATTAGCTGGGCATGGTGGCGCGTGCCTGTAATCCCAGCTACTCAGGAGGCTGAGGCAGGAGAATTGCCTGAACCCAGGAGGCGGAGGTTGCGGTGAGCCGAGATCGCGCCATTGCACTCCAGCCTGGGTAACGAGCGAAACTCCGTCTCAAAAAAAAAAAAAAAAAAAAAAGCCTCTGGAAATGGTCCTAAAGGTGAACAGCAAATGAAGAAATATCTATTCAAGAAAACCTACAAAAAGTTGATAAGAAATGTGAGTCTGTGGTATTTGAACCAAGACTACTCTCTCCTACCTCTTTCCCAGCTTAATGCGGCATAAACTTCACATCATGTTGTTGTAGCCAAGAAGATGGAGATCCCTCTCCCTTTAGCTCCCAGGGCGAGAGGGCTTTCTTCTCAGGAAGAACAGGGCTTCAGCATTTCTCATCTTGTCCCCAGTTATCAGTTGCTGAGGTTAAGTAGTGGGTGAGTTCAGTCAGAATGGGGGCTCCCTTCCTCCTGTGACCCACTTATGGAGTGGAGGCTGTACCTTGGACAGGCACATTAAAAGCATTGGGACCCACCTTGCTGCAGTTCATGAGGTGATGCTTCCATGCCAGTAAAAACAAGCTCAGGCTATGTCATTTGCCCTCCACCAAGTACTCAGATCCTAGAGCACAGCTGTCACTCAGAAAGCAACTTGTCTTTGCCTTCAGCCCCAGCTTCAGAACCCTGGCTTAGAGATTTTGCCTGGGGAAAGAAGCAAGCTACAAAACGAATAGCTCTCAGTCTCTTCCTAAGGGAACTGACTTCATTTGCAACACACTGTGGAGAAGCACAAGCCAAAGGGCACTCTCAAGAGTGGAGACTCCCGCGAAAGGCACTTGGGAGGCAGATTTGTGGCGTTAATGAAGATAGAGCCTGGACTGTGGGTTGCCTAGGAGAGAACCAGGAAGAACCAGAAAAAGACAGCTAGAAGGAGCCCTCACAGGGTGAAAACAAGTATCAAGCACTGACCACAGAAATCATTCCTTCAAAGGGACCACGATTTGGGTGTATTAGTCTGTAAAGCTATTTATGCCACCAGGGTACTTTTTAAAACAACAAAGCAGTCAGCAATTAGTTATTGAATTAGTGGAGTTCAATAACTTGGTGTGTCAGGGAAGGAAAGAATAAGAATCCTATCAATACCATTGTCATCCCAGGGTTACTGTAGCCATCCCCAAAGCCATGCCTCCCTGAGGAGCAACATCAGAGGCTTAACAATTGTGTGTGCGTATAAAGCTTCACTAAAATAACCCAGCTGGTTAAAAAAAAAGTGCAAGCAAATAATAGCCCAGGAGAGGGAAGTCTAGTGTTCAGAATCGCTATAGTATATGACATAATTTGGATGATTGTCCTCTCTAAATCTTATGTTAAAACATGATCCCCAATGTGGTTGGAGTTTTGGCCTAGTGGGAGGTGTTTAGGTGATGGGGGTAGAACCCTCATGAATGGCATGGTGCCTTTCTCTTTGTAATGAGTGAGTTCTCATTCTATTAGTTCATTTAAGAACTGATAGTTGAAAAGAGACATACCCTTCTCTCTTACCTTCTCCTTTCTCACAGGTGGCGTGCCTTCTTCCCCTTCCTGAGACCCTCACCAGAAGTATATGCTGATGCCATGCTTCTGATACAGCCTGCAGAACAGTGAGCCGAATAAACCCCTTTTCTTTATAAATTACCCACCCCAGGTATTCCTTTATAGTAATGCAAATGGACTAATACAATATATTATCTAAAATGTCCCATTTTAAAAAAATTATGCAAAGAAACAGGAAAGTATGACCCATATACAGGAAAAAAGCAGGTAACACAAACTGCCTATTAGAGTAACCAGATGTCATATTTAACAGGAAAATATTTCAAAATAGCCACCAAAAACATGTTCATAGAACTTAACAGCATGATTGAAGAAGTAAAGGAAGGTATGATGACACTGTTGTATCAGGCAGAGATTATTAAAAATTGTAAAAAAGATCCGAGGGGTGAGTGTGGTGGCTCATGCCTATAATCCCAGCACTTTGGGAAGACAGGGCAGAAGGAGTGCTTGAAATTAGGAGTTCAGTATCAGCCTGGGCGACACAGTAAACCCCATTTCTACAAAAGTCTGCAGTGAGTTATGATCACACCACTACATTCAAGCCTAGGCAACAAAGTGAGACTACATCTCTTAAAAATAAAATGAACCAAATGAAAATTCTCGAATTTAATAGTTCAGTGATTGAAATAAAAAATTCAACAATCTAGGGGCTCAGCAGTAGATTTGAACTGGCAGAAGAATTTTCAAATTTGAAGATAGAGCAGTAAAGATTAAGCAAGTTGAAGAACGGAGGGAAAAAAATGATACAAATTAACAGAGCCTTAGATAAATATGAGACACCATTAAATGTACCAATATATGCATAATGGGAATGTTGGAGAGGAGAGGGAGAAGAGAGGAAAAACATTCCAATAACTAATGGCTGGAAACCTCCCAATTTTATTGAAAAACAATAACTTGTATAGCCAGGAAGCTCAATGAACTTCAAGTAGGATAAACACAAAGAAATACATAAACAGATATACTAAAGATGATAAAAGTCAAAGACAAGGAAAAAACCTTGAAAGCAGCAAAAGGACAGTGCATTCCTTGTAAACGAAGCTCAATAAGATTAACACTCAATTTGTCAGTCAAAACAGGGGTGGTCAGAAGACAGTGGAATGGTGTATGCAAAGTGCTCAAGGGAAAACAAAACCCTTGTTAACCAATAAACATGTACGTCAAAACTATTTTTTAAAAGTGAAGGAGAAATACAGACTTTCAAAGATAAAAAAATTGAATTTGTTGCCAGCATACCTGCCTTACAAAAAATGCTAAAGGAAGATTTTCAGGCAGAAAGCAAGCGACCCCAGATGGTAATTTGAATAGAAAAACAAAGAGTAGCAGTAAAGGTAATTATGGAGGTACAAAAAACAGAACAAATGCATATTTGGTCCTTTCTTATCTTAATTGCATAAGTAATATGTAAATAATGTATTGTCGAACCTATAACATATAGAAATGTATTATAGGTGTAATGTATTAGCTAATAACAGCACAAAGAGATGAGTGGGATCAAAACTGTATTGGCCAAGAAAATGAGTATAGATGATAGAGTAATTATAACACCAAATTTTTTTGATCTGTAACACTATTAGATGTAATATGTGTAATAATACTACTACAAAAGGGGGAAAAGTAAATAGAGCTACGTATCAGTAAAGTTTTCATGTAATCACTATAATTAAGCTGGCTTAATTTTGAAGGTGATTTTGATAAGATGTATATGGTAAACCCTAGAGTAACCATTAAAATAAAACACACAAAATAGTAAAAAATTATTAAATAAAATAAATTGCAATATTAGAAAATAGCCACTTCATGCAGTAGAATTTAGTAAACAATGAAGAGAAGAACAAAAAAGGCATAGGGCGCATAGAAGTGTATTAGGGTTCTCCAGAGAGACGGGACCAATAGTATGTAGATGTAGATATAGATATAGATAGATAGACAGAGACAGAGACAGAGACAGAGATAGAGCAAAATGAGAGAGTATTTATTAGGGGAACTGGCTCAAACAGTTATGGAGGCTGAGAAGTCCCACAACAGGCTATGTGCAAGCTGGAGACCCTGGCATGCTGGTAGCATGGCTCAGTTCAGTTCCGAAAGCCTCGGAACCAGGGAAGCTGATGGCTCAATTCTCAACCTGAGTCAAAGGTCCAAAAACCTGGGGTGGTCGGGGGTGGGATGCTGATGTACGTTTTGGAGTTCCAAGACTGAAGAGTCTGGGGTTCTGATGTCCAAGGACAGGAGGAGAAAGTGTGTCCCAGCTCCAGTAGAGACAAATTCACCTTTCGTAGTTTTGTTCTATGGGGGCTGCCAGCTGATTGGATGTCTGCCGCATTGAGGGTGGATCTTTTCCACCTGCCACTCAGATTCACATGCCGGTCTCACAGACATACCTCAGAATAATACTTTACAATCTCTCTAGATATTCTTTAATCCAGTAAAGTTGAAACCTAAAATTAACCATCACAGAAAGCAAAATGTAAAATGGCAGACATAAATCCAACTACAGTCATGCATTGCTTAACAACATTCTAAGAAATGCTAAGAAATTTGTTATTAGGTGATATATTGTGCAAACGTCACAAAGTGTATTCACACAAACCTAGATGGCCACTACGCACTAGGCTATATATGGCATAGCCTATTGTTATTAGGCTACAAACCTGTACAACATGTTACTATACTGAATACTGTAGGCTGTTGTAACATGATATGCGCATTTGTGTATCTAAACACAACAGTTTGCAGGACTGCAAGTTACTTTGGATAAGTCACTGTGCAAAAGGTAGTGAATGTGAAGGCTGAGGACATTACTATTCACAACTGTAGACTTTATCAACTCTGTATACTTAGGCTACACTAAATTTATTTTAAAATTTTCTTTAATAATAAACTTAGTTTGCTGTAACTTTTTTAGTTTATAAACTTTGAAACTGTTTTTTAACTTTTTGACTCTTCTATAATAACACTTAGCTTAAAACACATGTTGTATAGTTGTACAAAAATATTTTCTTTCTTTATATGCTTACTCTAGAAGAATTTTTCCACTAAACATTTTAACTTTTAAAACATTTTTGTTAAAAACAAAGACTCAAACATACATGTTAGCCTAGGCCTACATGGAGTCAAGATTGTCAGTGTCACTCTCTTCCATCTCCACATCTTGTGCCACTGGAAGGTCTTCGGGGCAAAAGCAGGCATGGAGCTGCCATCTCCTATGATGATGATGCCTTCTAATCCTGAAAGACCTCTCGAGGCTCTTCTTGAGAAGGTGTCATTCTTTTCAGAAATATGGCCATGCCATGATGATTTGCTTGGTTTGTTTGCTCTTTATCATCATAGATTTGCTTCTAAGTGGGTAATGCACCATGAACATTTCTCTTTATTAATGAAAACCATTCAGTGTTAGGGTTCATGTTTTCAGTTTTTTATGGAGCTTGTTGGAGTCTGCAAAAGCTTCTGTTAAAGCCTTCACTATAAATTTTTTGAGGGTTCTTCTTTTACTTCTGCAATTATCTTTTCACTAGCCTTTTCTTTAGCCGTCTTTTCCTCTTGCAGTTCCAACAACTTCTCGTTAGTAAATTCCTCATGAATCATCTCTAGGAGCTCTTCAATACCATCCTCACACACATTCAGGTTCCAGTGTTTGCCATCTCAACCACAGCCTTGTTGATTTTTGTAACATCCTCATCCTTTGCAAATTCTTTGATATTATGGATGAATCTTTTAAATGTCTTCTTCCAGATTCCATTTATATACTTCTTGGTGACATCACCCTAAACCAAAGCAAGGTTCTTAATGCAGTCATAGACATTGTAATTCTTCCAGAATTGTATCAGTGTCTTCTTCAGTTAAAGCAATAGCCTGGGCAAAGGTCCTTCTCAGGTAGAAGGCCTTAAGAGCTGCAATACTTTCTCAGTTCTTTGACTGGATCAAAGAGGTGGTGTTTGTAGGGAGAAACACTACTTTGATACTGGAATAAAGATCACCAATAAGAGGAGGATGGGCAAGAGTATTATGAACCGTAAGTGAATTTTTGAAAGTTGTGTTATTTTTCAGACGGTACCTTTCCATTTTGCTGGCATAGCAATTCAAGATGGCATCTTAGAAAAGGAACTGGGTCATCTGTGGATTCTGATTGCTCCTGTAGTACAGTGACCTTTAATATGCTTGGAGGCCCTGGAGCTCTCAGTGTGACAGATCACAAAGAGTTTCAATTTGTAGCCTGCAACATTGCCCCCAAACAAGACTATGATCCTGTCCTTAAAAGGCTTCATCTGGCATTGAGCCTCCTTATAAATGAAAGTCTTTTCAGACGTTTGTGTGCAGAATAGGGAGATTTCATCCATATCAAAGATTTGCTATGGCAAGTAATTTTCCTCTGTAATCAACTTATCTCGAGTGTCCAAAAATTCTTCAGCTGCCTTCATATCAGCACTCACAGAGTGACCACTCACTTTCACATTACATAATGAATAATTCTTGAGTCATTTAAACTCCTGAGCTAGTGGTAAATTCAGTGTCATAGTCGAGTCCAGTCTTATCTTTCAACATCACAAACAAACTTTTTGCTTTGGTTGCAATGATCATGGTGCTGAGAGGAATATACCTCTGTGTCTGATCTTCAGTCTAAGACTTTAGAAGTTTCTTTATATCTGATGTAGGCTCATCTCAAATTTTCGTTAGTCTTGTTGGCTTTGATGAAGCAAATCCTTTAACAGCCTTTAACACTTTGCCTTGTTCTTCAGAATCTTAGCTACAGTGGAATAGGACATGCCTGATTGGTGAGCAATAGTGGTCACTGATTTTCTACCTGCATACTCCTTAATCACTTTTTTGTTTCCATGTAGATCATTCGATGTGGCTTCTTAATGGAAACATTATTCATGATTTTTGTATACCTAGGAGTCATAATGAACAAAACAGTACAAGACTAAGTCAAGCACAAGGGAAGAGGGTACAAGCAAAAGATAAGGTAAACACGAGATGGATAAGATGACTGCTAGCATGACATGGCATACTGTTTTACAGTAAATATTTTTTATATGTAGAAATACACTCTAAAGATTAAAAAGTATAGGATAGCCAGGCATGGTGGCTCACACCTGTAATCCCAGCACTTTGGTAGGCCGAGGTGGGTAGATCACCTGAGACCAGGAGTTCCAGACCAGCCAGGCCAACATCCTGAAACCTTATCTCTACTAAAAATACAAAAAATTAGCTAGGCATGGTGGCAGGCACCTGTAATCCCAGCTACTTGGGAGGCTGAGGCAGGAGAATCGCTTGAGCCTGGGAGGCAGAGGTTGCAGTGAGCTGAGATCACACCATTGCACTCCAGCCTGGGTGACAGAGCCAAAAAAAAAAAATTGTATAGTAACCAGTAACATAGCCATTTATTATTATCAAGTATTATGGATTGTACATAATTGTGTGTGATACATTTATATGACTGGTATCACAGTAGTTTACTCCAGCATCACCAAAAACACATAAGGAATGCCTTGCGCAGTGGTATTACAGTGGCTATGATGTAAGTAGGTGTTAGGATTTTTTTTTTTAGCTCCATTATAATCTTGTGGGACAATTGTCATATATGTTGTCGGTCATTGACCAAAATGTCATTGTGCAGCACATGATTGTGTATCAATAGCATTAAATATGGATAAATGAAACAATTGAATCAAAAGGCAGAGATTGGTAGACTGTATAAAAAATATGAACCAACTATAAGCTGCCTTCAGGAGACACACTAGACTCAAAGATACAAATACATTGAAAGTAAAAGGATGAAAAAATATATATCATGCAAATAGCAACCACAAAAAAGTTGGAATGGCTATATTAATATTAGACAAAAATAGACATTAAAACAGAAAGTGTTACTAAAGAGGAATATTTGACAATGCAAAAAGAATCCACTAGGAAGATTTAACTACTATAAACATATATGTACCTAATAGAGTACCAAAATATATGAGGCAAAAACAATGAGGATGGAAAAATAGACCAACAATACGAGTTGAAAACTTTAATACTCAAATTTCAATAATGTACAGAATATTGGTCAGAGTGGTGGGAAAAATTATAGGAAAGGCACAAACCTTCTTGGAAGGCTGGGAGGTTTTGCAAAAGCTTTGGGAAAGAATTACGGCTGAAGCCAGACGAATCCTCTTAACCTTGAGCTAATGGCAGAGGGCAGCTAACAAGGGAGTGCTAAGGAATTTATCTACATTAGTTTGTTTACCTATTTCTCTGGAAACCAACCTTGATCATCCACGTGCAGGACTGCCCCCTACTTGGGGGGGGCAACAATGTTAGTTACCCACAAATGGTGTTTGTTCCAGGCCTTTGTCATTAAATCAGTACTCTATAAATGCCAACATCTCCAGCTTATCGGGGCTGCACTTTCCCATCGGCAGTGCTAAGCTGTGCAGTCCCCAGCCACAGTCACAGGGTCTGCATACTCCTTTCATCCGTTGTTTGGTCAGAGTCTGCAGGACAGACTGGGCAGCTGGTGCCCCCATGTAAGGAATGCTGCAACAGATTGTGATGGAACCCTCAAAACGAAGGTGAAGAGACCGCCTGGTCAGTAAGTCATTGGTGCCCGCTTGGGATTTCCAAGTTTGAGGGAATTGTTCAAGCTAAGGTTTCGTCATGGGACAGCAGTTATCAGCTCAACAGCAACAGTATATAAAAGTATTGAAACAGCTGCTTAAAGCTAGCAGAGCCTTGGTTTCACAGGCTCAATTAAGGGACCTAATGCAAACTGTTAATTTTCCATAACCCATGGTTCCCAGCAGAAGGTATGCTAGGTGTAGAGCTCTGGAATAAGTCGGGGAAGTCTTAAACAGCACCATGCCCAAGGGCAACGGGTCCCGGTAACATCTTTAATGTTACGGGCATTAATTAGGACTGCTTTGGTCCCGCTCTACATAGAAGAGCCTAAAAAGGGAAGGGAGAAGGAACCATCGCCTACCTTACTGCCTCCTCCTCCTCCCTCAGCCCCATAATTACCAGATAAAATGCCACAGAGGAAATGGAGGTTTCCCCTGAGCCCCCTCCCCCAGTACATTGGAAAAAGGACAAGGGAGGCACTGCAGCTATGGGAACCTGTCTTAGGCAAGCAGCATTAGAAGGGGAGCTCTTGGCCTGCCTGGTAATGCAAGATCAGCGAGGCAATCAGGTGGATGAATCCATTTATTTTGGTGCTTTTAAAGAGATGAGAAAAAGCATTAGAGAAAATGAAGCCGCTAGCCCATTTAAGAAAGGACTAATGGAAGCCATAGCAAACAACTTCCATATGAGCCCACGGGACTGGTCAGTGCTAGCTAAAACAACTTTAGAGGCCCATGAGTACCTCCTCTGGAGGGCAGAATTTGCTGAATTATGTGAACAGCAAGCCTCTTTCTAATAATGGCCACTGTTATTCCTTCCCTGCTCCTAAGGTGGCTCTCTCAAAATCCTATTTGGGTAGAACAGCAGCCTTTAAAGGGAGAGAAATTACAGTAAGCCTATGAATTAGTTGAGGAGCAACTAAAAGCTGGCCATATAGAACCATCTAACAGCCCTTGGAATTCGTCCATTTTCATCATTCCCAAAAGATCTGGCCAATGGAGACTTCTGCATGACTTACAGGCTATTAATGCTAATCCGCAACCTATGGGGACTCTTCAGCTGGGGATCCCTTCCCTCGTGGTGATTCCTCAAGATTGGCCTACAGTTATTATTGACTTAAAAGACTGCTTATATACTATTCCCCTTCAGAACAGGACAAAGAAAAATTTGCACTTACTATACCAGCTATCAATAATGAAAGGCCAGCTTGCTGTTTTCATTGGAAAGTGCTTCCTCAAGGAATCCTGAACAGTCCCACCATGTGTCAGTATCATGTAAATCAGGCTTTGCTCCCCAGTAGAAAAGAATTTCCTAATTGCAAGATTTTTCATTTTATGGCTGTTATTTTACTAGCAGACCCAATGTAGCCAGTACTTTTAAGTTTATATGCCTCTATCCAGAGGAATACACAGTTAAGAGGTTTAATCATAGCACCTGAAAAAGTACAGATGTCCTCTCCTTAGAAATATCTTGGATACATACTAACTTCCTGGTTAGTAAGACCCCAGAGGATTAAATTAAATACTAGCAACCTACATACCTTAAATGATTATCGAAAATTACTGGGCAATATTAACTGGCTTTGCCCCACCTTGGGCATAACTACTGATAAATTGCAAAACCTTCTTTCTATCTTAAAAGGCAATACAGCCCTAGATTCTCCCAGGTATTTAACTCCTGCAGCAAAAAAGAAAATTCAGGCAATAGAGCAAGCTATTTCTGAGAGGCAACTAGATCACATAGACGCACAATAGTCAGTTCAATTGTTTGTTTTTCCTACTAAACATTCCCCAACAGGATTACTAGGAGGACAGATGGCCCCAGGGCTACACTTCCTAGAATGGGTTTTTTACTCACATACCAAGACTAAAACAGTATCTCCCTATATCCAAGCTAGTTAGTAAAGTCATCTATATGAGCAACAGATGATGCAATCTATTGCTAGATTATGACCCTGATGTCGTAAGAATTTCCTTGAGTAAAAAACAATTTGAAACAGTCTTGCCCCATCTCTAGATCTTCAGATAGCACTCTCTGATTATGCAGGCCATATGGAGCATGCCCTTCCTGCTGACAAACTACTTCAGTTCTTGTATTCCTGTAGTTTTGCCTACAAAAGTAGTTCACTTCCTTATACCTAGTGCTTTAATGCTTTCTTTTTTTTTTTTTTTGAGACAGAGTCTCGCTCCATCACCAGACACCAGGCTGGAGTGCAGTGGCATGATCTTGGCTCACTGCAACCTCCGCCTCCTGGGTTCAAGCAATTCTCCTGCCTCAACCTCCCGAGTAGCTGGGACTACAGGTGCTCACCACCACGCCCAGCTAATTTTTGTATTTTTAGTAGAGATGGGGTTTCACCATGTTGGCCAAGATGGTCTCCAACTCTTGACCTTGTGATCCGCCCACCTCGGCCTCCCAAAGTGCACTTTAACGCTTTTTTACTGATGGCTCTGGTACAAATGAAAAAGTGGCTATTTGGTGGGAACCACATAATTCCTTCACTTGATCTGGATTTACTAGCACTTAGAGAGCTGAGGTTGGAGCCTTAATATTAGCCCTGGAAATCTTTTCTGCTCAACCCATCAATATTGTTACTGACCCTGCTTACTCTGTTTGTTTATTACAGAACCTTAAGACAGCCCTGATTAAGTCTATTCTTGAGCCCACCCTGTGTGTCCTTTTCGTTCAACTTCAGCAATTGCTAGATCTACAAACATATCCTATTTTTTATCACACATATTCAAGCCCACAGCTCACTGCCTGGCCCTCTGGCTTATGGCAATAATCAAGCAGACCTACAAGTTATGATGTCACTGCTTGACCAAGCCACCCAATCACATCAATTTTTTCACCAAAACTGGAGAAACATAACTAAACAATTTCAACTTACCCAAAGACTAGCCAAACAAATTATCCTGCAATGCCCAGATTGCCAGCTCACAGGCATGTCCCTCCTTCTACAGCTGTTAACACTAGAAGACTAGAACCTAATCAGTTATGGCAAACAGATGTTACACACGTCACTGAATTTGGAAACCTGAGATATGTACATGTATCCATTGATACCAGTTCTCACCTAATTAGCACACATGCTCTTCCTGGAGAGTCCACTGATATGTTATTAAACATCTTCTTTTAACTTTTGTGTTTATGGGGCCGCCCACAAAAATTAAAACTGATAATGGTCCAGCTTATGCCAACTCCACCCAACAACAGAATATACATTCTTCTAACATGCACAGGAAACAATTTCAAGATAGAACATAAGCTAGATCATAAATCTCAATAAACTGAAAAGGACAGAACTCTCAGAAAGTATATTCTCCCACCAAGGGAGTGAGATTAGAAATCAGTAGTGGGAAGAGCCTCAGCCTGTCACAATGGCTCACACCTGTAATCCCACTACCCGTGAGGCTGAGGTGGGAGGATTGCCTGAGGCCAGGAGTTTGAGACCAATCTGGGCAACATAGCAAGACTTAATCTCTAAATTTTTTTTTTTTAATTAGCCAGTCATGGTGGTGAGTATCTGTAGTAGCAGCTACTTAGGAGGTTGAGGTGAGGAGATTGCTTGAGCCCAGGAGTTTGAGGATGCATTGAACTATAAGGGCACCACCATTGCACCACAGACTGGGCAGCAGAGCAAGACCATATCTCTAAAATAAAAAAGTAAATAATTTTAAAAATTTAAAATTAGTGAAAAAATAAAAAAACCTACAAATACGTGGAACTTAAATAATACACACCTAAATAACCAATGAGTCATAGAAGAAATTGAAGAGGAGATCAGAAAATACTTTGAGATTAATGAAAATAAAGATACAACATGCCAACATTCAGAAAAGCAGTGCTTAGAGGGAAGTTTATAGCTTCAGTGACTAGATTAAGAAAGAAGAAGGAACTCAATAACTTAACCTTCCATTTTAAGGAAATAGAGAAGAGCAAACTAAATCTAAAGCAAGCAAAAGAGAGGAAACAAAAATCAGAGTGAAAATTAATGAAATAGATAATAGAAAAATAACGGGCCGGGCGCGGTGGCTCACGCCTGTAATCCCAGCACTTTGGGAGGCCGAGGCGGGTGGATCACGAGGTCAAGAGATCGAGACCATCCCGGTCAACATGGTGAAACCCTGTCTCTACTAAAAATACAAAAAATTAGCTGGGCATGGTGGCGCGTGCCTGTAATCCCAGCTACTCAGGAGGCTGAGGCAGGAGAATTGCCTGAACCCAGGAGGCAGAGGTTGCAGTGAGCCGAGATCGCGCCATTGCACTCCAGCCTGGGTAACAAGACCGAAACTCCATCTCAAAAAAAAAAAAAAAAAAAAAAAAAAAAACTTCATAGCTGAAAAATAATGGAGAAAAATCAATAGAATTAAAACTTATTCTTTGAAAAAATCAACAAAGTGGACAAATCTTTAGCTAGATTGACTAAGATAAAAGGGAGATGACTGAAGTTAGAAGCGGTAACAAAAGTAGGATTGTTCTTACTGTACTGACTCTACAGAGATGAAAAGGTTTATAAAAATAGTTGTAAGCTTAAAAATTAAATAACTGAGATGAAATGAACAAGTTCCTATAGAGACACAAACTATTGAAAATAACTCAAAAATAAATAGATGCTTGAATAGACATATAATAAGTGAAGAGATTGAGTTAGAAAAAGAAAAAAAACACAAACTACCACAAGGAAAAGCCCAGATCCAGATGGCATCACTGCTCAATTCTACCAGACATTGAAAGAAAAATAATGTTAATTATCCAAAACTCTTCAAAAAAATGATGAGGAAACATTTCCCAGCTCATTTTATGTTGCCAGTATTGCTCTGATATCAAAACTAGAAAAAGACATCACAAGAAAACTACAGACCAATTTCTTATAAATATAGATGCAAAAATTCTCAACAAAATATTAGCAAAAAACTCAGAAACGTATAAATTATACACCATGACCAAGTGAAATTTATCCCAAGAAGGCAAGATTGGTACAGTTATATAATACAATATGTTAATAGAATAAAAACCAAAAAATCACACAATTCATCTCAGTTTATACAGAAAGAGTACTTGACAAAATTCAAAGTTATTCCATGATTTAAAAACTATCAACAATGAGAAACAGAAGAAAATTTTTTCAACCAGATGAAGGGTTGAAAATCTGACAGTATATAGCTAACATGATACTTAATGATAAAAGAGTAGTTACTTTCTCCCCAAAATCAGGAACAAGAGAAGAATATTCACTCTTAACACTTCTATTTAATACTGTGTTCGAGGTTCTAGCCAGGGCAGTTAGGCAAGAAAATGAAATAAATGACATTCAGATTGGAGAGGAAGGAGTAAAACTATTTGTATTGGTAGATAACATAGTCTTGTGTATAGAAAATCTTAAGAAATCCACCCAAAATAATTAGAACTAATGAACAAGTTCAGCAAATTTTCAGGATATAAATTAATTGTATTTTTATATACATGCAATTAATGATCCAAAAAGGAAACTAAGAAAACAATACTGGCTGGGTTCAGTGTCTCATGCCTGTAATCTTAGCACTTTGGGAGGCTGAGGCAGGATGATTGCTTGAGCCCAGGAGTTCAAGACCAGCCTGGGCAACAAAGGGAGATGATGTCTCTTAAAAAAAAAAAAAAAAAAAAAAATCCCATGTATAAAAAAGAATAAAATATTAAAATATTTAGGAACAAATTTAACAAAAGAAGTGTGATGTTTATTACCTGGAAACTATATAGCTATTAAAGACCTAGATAGATGGAAATTAACCCGTGTTCATGCATCAGAAAACTTAATGTTGTTAAAATGGCATTATTCCTCAAACTGATCTACAGATTCAACACCACTCCTATCAGAATCTCTGTGGATTTTTTTTTTTTTTGGTAGAAATTGACAAGCTGATTCTAAAATTCATGTTATTGCAAGGAACCAAACAGAGCCAGAAAAATCCTGAAAAAGAATAAAATAGAAGGACTCGCAATTCCCAATTTCAAAACTTACCACAAAGCAATGATAATGAAGACTGGCAAAACAATGGAAATATGGACCAATGGAGTAGAATGGAGAGTCCAGAAATAGATGCATACATCTATGGTCAACCATGACCATTCAGTGGGAATATAAGAATCTTCTCAACAAATGGTGCTGATACAGCTGGGTAACTGCATATGAAAGAATGGAGTTGGACTCTTTCCTAACCATAAAAAATAAGCTCAAAATAGATCAAAGACCTAGATATAATAGCTAAAACAATAAAGCGTTTAGAAGAAAACATAGTATATCTTCAAATACCTTGAATTTGACATAACATTCTTACATATGGCACCAAAACCATGGACAACAAAAGGGAAAATAGATGAATTGGACTTTATCAAAATTAAAAACTTCTGTGCATTACAGGACACCATGAGGAAAGTGAAAGACTACTCACAGAATGGGAGAAAATATTTGCGACTCATATATCTGATAAGGAAATTGTATCTAGAATGTAAAGAACCCTTATGACTCAATGTGTTATAGTAAAATAACCCGATTAGAAAATGGGCCAAGGGTCTAAATAGACTTTTCTCTGAAAAGATATTCAGATGACCAATAAGTACATGAAAAGATGATTTACTTTGTTAGTCATCAGGGAAGTGCAAATTAAAACCACAATGAGATACTACTTCACACTAACTGGGATGGCTAGAATTAAAAAGGCAGATAATAACAAGTGTTGCTGAAGATGTAGAGAAATTGGCACACTCATACACCACCAGTGGGAATGTAATATGGTTCCATGGCTTTGGAAAACAGTCTGGCAGTTCCTAACATAATTAAACAGAGTTACCATATGCCCCAGCAATTTTACTCCTAGGTATATAAAAGAACACATATGTCCACACAAAACCTTACACACGAATGTGCATAGCAGCATTATTCTTAATAGCCCAGAGGTGGAAATAACTCAAATGTCTACCAGTGGATTAATAAAATGTGGTATATTCATACCATGGAATATTATTTCAGCCAATAAAATGAAGTACTAATACATGTGATAATTTGGATAAACCTTGAAAACATGACAAGTGAAAGAAGCCACTTTGAAAAGATCACATGTTAGTTGATTCCATTCATATGAAAGCCCGGAATACAGAAATCTGTGGAAACAGATATTGGGTTAGTGTTTGCTTAAGGCTGAGGGGGGAATGGGTGGATATGAGGGTAGTACCTGGAGACTATAACCACATGGAGTTTCTTGTTGATATGATGAAAATGTCAGAAAATTGACTGTGATGAAGGTTGCACATATTTGTGAATATACTAAAAACCCTTGAAGTGTAGGCTTTAAATGAGCAAATTGTATGGTTTGTGAATTATATCTCAATAGAGCTGTTTAAATATAAATTAAAGGGTTGGTGAGAGAAGGAAGAGGAACAGAGGAATAAAATATGTAAAATAATGCAGTACTAAAACTTAGAAAAATATTGGCCAGTGTGAGTTTTTCAGTGGCAGTGAGGGAAGGATGCTTCATCACTGAGTTACCCATGACCTTTATTGAGACGCTGAAGTCACAATGAAAATGATAAATAGTGCGTGCAGATTTACCTCCTTAATATATTGAAATAGAAGAAATTCAGAAACAGGGATTATAAAGCTTTCTTATATTTATTTAAGGGTCCATGGTTTTCCTAGGGTTCCAAATCATTTGCACATCCTGCTTAAAACTCAGTGTCCTTGTAAAGTCCAGTGGTAATTAAGGGTTATCACTGTTGCATTTAGAGAAAAAAGGCATAGGAAATTTATGATTTTACTCTGCATATATTCCTGGCTATTATTTCATTTTAAAAACCTTTGTTGTCCTCCAGTACAAAGTAAGCTCTATGATGCATTTATTCAACAAACGTTTATCAAAACCCCGCAGTGCCCAAGCACTTTTCCAGCTGCTCAGGGTAACTTAGCAAAACATAAAATTTTATATCCTCATGGAAGAAACATTCTGTTAAGCCAAAACAGACAACAATTAATATAATAAATAAATAAATTGTAATGTGTGTTTGAAAGTGGCTAGTTTTATGGAGAAAATAGATGGTGAGAACATTGGCTTACTGTGTTTTTATCTTTGTCAACCCCGGTACTCAGAGGCGCACAGGTCCAGAGAAACACAATGAATATTTGTTGAATAAATGAATGAATGAATAGATATAGTTTAAACTGTATGGTTGTCTTCTAAAGATTACAGTTGGCACTTTTGGATTGGTTTTATATGACTGTAGCTATAGAAAGAATTTTACATCTGTCCCCCTTCCTGTGTGGCTTTGCTCTCTAAGAGGTGAAGTGTAGTGGTTAAGCACAAAAATCTCTGGAACCAGACTGTGTGGATTCAAATGCCAGATTTACTACTTATTATTTCTGACAACTTTCATTATGTTTATCTTTATAACAATTTTAATATTGCATTGATTTCATTCCACTATAGTTTAAGGCTCTATGTTTTGAAGATTTCCCTGCTACAGATAATTTTGATGATGTGTGTTAAGTTCATCTTGATAATTCCCTTGAACTCTTGCATGTAATCAATATTTATTGTGTGTCAGTTGTTTGCAAGAAACTGTACTGGGTCCTAAAGGTATCACATAATGATGTGCCTGTTATAGGTGATACTGATGGACCTTTACTGCCGTCAACTGGAAACTTGATGCATCTATATTCTGCACAAGATGTGAACTCTTTGTCAGCTAAGAGTGTCTCATTCACATCTAACATCCTCAGAACCTTACACAGAGATTGGTACATATAGACATATGGCACATTTTTATGAATAAAGAAAAAGTTATGATTTAGTAATACCAGTCACTTACATATGTACACAGCACAAAGCTGCAACTGATTGGGCATCCTGTTTAGTATATATCTGGGCTGTCTGAGGTTGGCCCACTTAGGTCTGGACTCCCTTTCAGAGCAGCAAAGTCTCCATGGACTTTGTAGGTGACTTGTAGCTTGGCAGCAGCCCAGGGAACTGCTTCTCTGTCTTAGACATCAGCCAGCCTGGGGCGAAGTTCAGAGAGTGACTCTCTTCTTTGGATGCATTATTGCAACCCTCCTCTGTAAGCTGGTTGTTCATTTTGGTGTTTTGGTTACATTCTCTTATTTCTTCATCTTTTTTGATTCTGCTTTAAAAGTAAAACAACAGTAGGGTTTGTTAAGACATTGCAAATGGTAATTTATTAGCTGTGATATAATGATACCAGGAAATAGCAAGCTCTTTGGCTGTTTATTTCCCTCATGGTAGATAGAAACAGTAAATATAGCAATGTTTCAGTTGCTATGGATACCAAGTCTGAGATAATAGAATCCTTTTAACATAATCCAGTTCCACTAGATTGGCTTTTCTCTTGAATGTTACATCTATCAAATATACTTTCTTTTCTCAGTACAAACATTTATATCCCTTTCTCTTGATATCAGGAAGTATTATTTTAATTTTTACTCCAATTTTGCCCTGCAGTTTATCTTTTTTTTGATATCTCTTTTTCTCTACATCAGAAAAGATGACTTGGAAAAGTAAACTCTATCTCTGTCTTTCTTTCTAGCTAAGCAGGAAAACTGATTTAGTTTCACACAATTACACGCAAGTATCACAACATAATTGGTCCAGGTGTGATGCTTAGATCTTTTAAACTCAAATCACAAAAACTGATTTAATGATAAAAGGTGTATAAACATCTCAACATTCTATTGGTTCATTGAGTCAGATGTCTTCAAAATAAAATCTCTTTGGGATGTATAATTTTGAATACAGCATTAAGTAAATGATTGTTGCAGAGGAAAAAAATCACCAAGTCTTCAAAAGAAAACTCAAAAAGTGTCAGCTCAGTGCATGGGTATAAGAAAAGTCTATCCCTATGTGTGGAAGTAGTTAGACTCCTTGCTAAGAATATGTATTTTTAAAAGTTTAAAATGTTAGTTAAATCATAATTCATCTATTTTTAGAGAAATCATTTTAGTGAATTTTTAACAACACTAATTTTTTTGAACTCTTGCAACTCTTGCTTTGGTCTCTCATTCCTAATTCTATCTTGTATTTATCTTAAGAGAAGGGTTCAGTTCATTATGTACATTTAAAATTCCATGCAATAAATATTTTTTTGGACTGTCATGCTAGAGTCGCCATGCTGAAGAGGAAATGCCCAATGATGTGTCATGAGGCTGGATTTTAGTCCCAGCTCTGTCTGTGCTTGTGTAGTCTCAAATGAGTCATTTAACTGCTTGGGTCTTAATTTCATCATCCAAAAATTCAAGGTCAGACTACATTGTTTTCCAGAGCCCCTTGACATCCTAAAATGTCTACATTGCTTTGAAATTTATCCACATCACCAACTGATTTCCAGTGTCAAGGTTAGAAACTGTTTTAAATAGGCTTACTGAGTTCAAAACCAAATAGAAAGAGAACGTCTTAGAAGTACAAGCCTGCTAGCAACGTTATTTCCATTCTGCACCATATTGACAAGAATTTTAAATTTATAGTGGAAAATAAGGATTAGACTATATTCAGGTGACTAGTTTCAAAACCTTTATTGTTGGTGATATTTTCTCCAGATGGAAAGTTGGTATGTAAAAATAATCCTGGCTACAGCTGACATTTATTGTTCCTATAGTAAATTCCAGACACTTGCTGAGAGCTTTGTGTGGTTCAGCCCATCATGCCTCACAGCAACACTATGAGGCAGGAATTATAATATCGATTTTATAGATTAAAATGGACACAATAAGGAATGAAAATCTAAGTCATTTGTCCTATGTGGCTCAACTGGTAATTGGCAGCCCCGGGATTTAAATTCATGCTGTCTGACTTTGTGTGTCCAGAGCGTAGAAACACTATAATATATAGATTTTTTTTTTTTTTTTTTTTTTTTTTTTTTTGGTGTGTGGCTTATACAGTTGATCCTTGAACAACAAGGGTTTGAATTGTGCAGGTCCACTTATACTTAGATTTTTTTCAATCAACTGCAGATTGAAAATACAGTATTTGAGGGATGTGCAACCTGTTTATACAGCGGGCTGACTTTTTTTTTTTTTAATTGCATTTTAGGTTATGGGGTACATGTGAAGAACATGCAAGATTGTTGCATACGAACACACGTGGCAGTGTGATTTGCTGCCTTCCTCCCCTTCACTTATATCTGGCATTTCTCCCCATGCTATCTCTCCCCAACTCCCCACCCTGCGCTACCCCTCCCCTATTTCCCCCCAACAGACCCCAGTGTGTAGTGCTCCCCTCCCTGTGTCCATGTGTTCTCATTGTTCAACACCCGCATATGAGTGAGAACATGCGGTGTTTGATTTTCTGCTCTTGTGTCAGTTTGCTGAGAATGATGGTTTCCAGGATCATCCATGTCCCTACAAAGGACGCGAACTTATCATTTTTGATGGCTGCATAATATTCCATGGTGTATATGTGCCACATTTTCCCTGTCCAGTCTATAATCGATGGGCATTTGGGTTGGTTCCAGGTCTTTGCTATTGTAAACTGTGCTGCAATGAGCATTCATGTGCATGTGTCCTTATAGTAGAATGATTTATAATCCTTTGGATATATACCCAGTAATGGGATTGCTGGGTCAAATGGAATTTCTATTTCTAGGTCCTTGAGGAATCGCCACACTGTCTTCCACAATGGTTGAACTAATTTACACTCCCACCGACAGTGTAAAAGTGTTCCTGTTTCTCCACATCCTCTCCAGTATCTGTTGTCTCCAGATTTTTTAATGATCGCCATTCTAACTGGCGTGAGATGGTATCTCAATGTAGTTTTGATTTGCATTTCTCTAATGACCAGTGATGATGAGCATTTTTTCCTATGTTTGTTGGCCTCATGTATGTCTTCTTTTGTAAAGTATCTGTTCATATCCTTCGCCCACTTTTGATTGGGATTGTTAGTTTTTTTCTTGTAAATCTGTTTTAGTTCTTCGTAAATTCTGGATATCAGCCCTTTGTCAGATGGGTAAACTGCAAAAATTTTTTCTCATTCTGTTGGTTGCCGATTCACTCTAATGACTGTTTCTTTTGCTGTGCAGAAGCTGTGGAGTTTGATTAGGTCCCATTTGTCTATTTTGGCTTTTGTTGCCAATGCTTTTGGTGTTTTGAGCATGAAGTCCTTGCCTTTCACCTATGCCCTGAATGGTTTTGCCTAGATATTCTTCTAGGGTTTTTATGGTGTTAGGTTTTATGTTTAAGTCTTTAATCCATCTGGAGTTAATTTTAGTGTAAGGTGTCAGGAAGGGGTCCAGTTTCTGCTTTCTGCACATGGCTAGCCAGTTTTCCCAACACCATTTATTAAACAGGGAATCCTTTCCCCATTGCTCATCTTTGTCAGGTTTGAGGAAGATCGGATGGTTGTAGATATGTTGTGCTGCCTCTGAGGCCTCTGTTCTGTTCCATTGGTCTATATCTCTGTTTTGGTACCAGTACCATGCTGTTTTGATTACTGTAGCCTTGTAGTAGAGTTTGATGTCCGGTAGTATGATGCCTCCTGCTTTGTTCTTTTTGCTTAGAATTGACTTGACTATGTGGGCTCTCTTTTGGTTCCATATGAAGTTTAAGGTGGTTTTTTCCAGTTCTGTGAAGAAGGTTTTTGGTAGCTTGATGGGGATAGTGTTGAATCTGTAAATTACTTTGGGCAGTATGGCCATTTTCACGATATTGATTCTTCCTAACCATGAACATGGAATGTTTCGCCATCTGTTTGTGTCCTCTCTTATTTTGTTGCACAGTGGTTTGTAGTTCTCCTTGAAGAGGTCCTTTACATTCCTTATTAGCTGTATTCCTAGGTATTTTATTCTCTTTGTAGCAATTGTGAATGGCAGTTCGTTCTTGATTTGGCTCTCTTTAAGTCTGTTATTAGTGTATAGGAATGCTTGTGATTTCTGCACATTGATTTTGTATCCTGAGACTTTGCTGAAGTTGCTTATCAGTTTCAGGATATTTTGGGCTGAGATGATGGGGTCTTCTAGATATACAATCATGTCGTCTGCAAATAGACACAATTTGACTTCCTCCTTTCCTTTTTGTATACCCTTTATTTCTTTTTCTTGCCTGATTGCTCTGGCTAGAACTTCCAGTACTATATTGAATAGTAGTGGTGAGAGAGGGCATCCTTGTCTAGTGCCAGATTTCAAAGGGAATGCTTCCAGTTTTTGTCCATTCAGTATGACACTGGCTGTTGGTTTGTCATAATAGCTTTTAGATACATTCCATCAATACCTAGTTATTGAGGGTTTTTAGCATAAAGGGCTTTTGAATTTTGTCGAAGGCCTTCTCTGCATCAATTGAGATAATCACATGGTTTTTGTCTTTGGTTCTGTTTATGTGGTGAATTACATTTATAGACTTGCATATGTTGAACCAGCCTTGCATCCCCTGGATGAATCCTATTTGATCTTGGTGGATAAGCTTTTTGATGTGCTGTTGTAATCAGCTTGCCAGTATTTTATTGAAGATTTTTGCATCTGTGTTCATCATGGATACTGGCCTGAAGTTTTCTTTTCTTGTTGAGTCTCTGCCAGGTTTTGGTATCAGGATGATGTTGGTCTCATAAAATGATTTGGAAGGATTCCCTCTTTTTGGATTATTTGGAATAGTTTCAGAAGGAATTGTACCAGCTCCTCTTTGTATGTCTGGTAGAATTCAGCTGTGAACCCATCTGGACCTGGGTTTTTTTTGGGTGGTAGGCTGTTAATTGCTGCCTCAACTTCAGACCTTGTTATTGGTCTATTCAGGGTTTTGACTTCTTCCTGGTTAAGGCTTGGGAGGAGGCAAGTGTCCAGGAATTTATCCATTTCTTCCAGGTTTACTAGTTTATGTGCATAGAGTTGTTTGTAATAATCTCTGATGATGGTTTGAATTTCTGTGGAACCTGTGGTGATATCCCCTTTATCATTTTTTGTTGCATCTATTTGGTTATTCTCTCTCTTCTTTTTTATTAATCTGGCTAGTGGTCTATCTATTTTCTTGATCTTTTTGAAAAACCAGCTCCTGGATTTATTGATTTTTTGAAGGGATTTTTGTGTCTCTATCTCCTTCAGTTCTGCTCTGATCTTAGTTATTTCATGTCTTCTGCTAGGTTTTGAGTTTTTTTGATCTTGCTTCTCTAGCTCTTTCTATTTTGACTATAGGATGTCAATTTTAGATCTTTCCTTGCTTCTCATGTGGGCACTTATTACTATCTTTTTTCTCTAGAGACTGCTTTAAATGTGTCCCAGAGATTCTGGTATGTGGTGTCTTCGTTCTCATTGGTTTCGAAAAACATCTTTATTTCTGCCTTCATTTCACTGTTTATCCAGTCAACATTCAAGAGCCAGTTGTTCAGTTTCCATGGAGCTGTGCAGTTCTGAGTTTATGAATTCTGAGTTCTAACTTGATTGCACTGTGGTCTGAGAGACTGTTATGATTTATGTTCCTTTTCATTTGCTAAGGAGTGATTTACTTCCAATTATGTGGTCAATTTTGGAGTAGGTGTAATGTGGTGCTGAGAAGAATGTATGTTTTGTGGATTTGGGGTGGAGAGTTCTGTAAATGTCTATCAGGTTTGCTTGTTCCAGGTCTGAGTTCAAGTCCAGGATATCCTTGTTAATTTTCTTTCTGGTTGATCTGTCTAATATTGACAGTGGGGTGTTACAGTCTCCCACTATTATTGTGTGGGAGTCTAAGTCTCTTTATAAGTCATTAAGAACTTGCCTTATGTATCTGGGTGCTCCTGTATTGGGTGTGTATATATTTAGGATCATTAGCTCTTCTTGTTGCATTGATCCTTTTACCATTATGTAATGTCCTTCTTTGTCTCTTTTGATCTTTGTTGCTTTAAAGTCTATTTTATCAGAGACAAGAATTGCAACTCCTGCATTTTTTTGCTCTCCATTTGCTTTGTAAATCTTCCTCCATCCCTTTATTTTGAACCTTTGTGTATCCTTGCAAGTGAGATGGGTTTCCTGGATACAGCACACCAATGGATTTTGGCTTTTTATCCAATTTGCCAGTCTGTGTCTTTTGATTGGAGCATTTAGTCCATTTACATTTAGGGTTAATATTGTTATGTGTGAATTTGATACTGCCATTTTGATGCTAGCTGGCTGTTGTGCTTATAAGTTGATGCAGATTCTTCATTGTATTGATGCTCTTTACCATTTGGTATGTTTTTGGAGTGGCTGGTACTGGTTGTTCCTTTCTATGTGTAGTGCCTCTTTCAGGAGCTCTTGTAAAGCAGGCCTAGTGGTGATGAAATCTCTGAGTACTTGTTTGTT
Source organism: Aotus nancymaae (assembly GCF_030222135.1). Taxonomy (NCBI): domain Eukaryota; kingdom Metazoa; phylum Chordata; class Mammalia; order Primates; family Aotidae; genus Aotus; species Aotus nancymaae. Next base: position 43,034,793 of record NW_026988455.1, on the reverse strand, counting down.
CACAAAGGATTTTATTTTTCCTTCACTTATGAAGCTTAGTTTGGCTGGATATGAAATTCTGGATTGAAAGTTCTTTTCTTTAAGGATATTGAATATTGGCCCCCACTCTCTTCTGGCTTGTAGGGTTTCTGCTGAGAGGTCTGCTGTGAGTCTGATGGGCTTCCCTTTGTGGGTAACCCGACCATTCTCTCTGGCTGCCCTTAGTATTTTCTCCTTCATTTCAACCCTGGTGAATCTGATGATTATGTGCCTTGGGGTTGCTCTTCTTGAGGAATATCTTTGTGGTGTTCTCTGTATTTCCTGGACTTGAATATTGGCCTGCCTTGCTAGGTTGGGGAAGTTTTCCTGGATAATATGCTGAAGAGTATTTTCCAGCTTGGATTCATTCTCTCCATCACATTCAGGTACACCTATCACACGTAGATTAGGTCTTTTCACATAGTCCCATAATTCTTGTTGACTTTGTTCATTCCTTTTTACCCTGTTTTCTCTAATCTTGCCTTCTCATTTTATTTCATTGAGTTGATCTTCGACCTCTGATATCCTTTCTTCTGCTTGGTCAATTCGGCTGTTGAAACTTGTGTATGCTTCGCAAAGTTCTCGTGTTGTGTTTTTCAGCTCCATCAATTCACTTATATTCCTCTCTACGTTGTCCATTCTCGTTAGCATTTTGTCAAATCTTTTTTCAAGGTTCTTAGTTTCTTTGCATTGGGTTAGAACATGTTCTTTTAGCTCACAGAAGTTTCTTGTTACCCACCTTCTGAAGCCTGATTCTGTCATTTCATCACACTCATTCTCCATCCAGTCTTGTTCCTTTGCTGGTGAGGAGTTGTGATCCCTTGCAGGAGGAGAGGTGTTCTGGTTTTGGGTGTTTTCATCCTTTTTGCGTTGGTTTCTTCCCATCTTTATGGATTTATGCACCTGCCATCTTTGTAGTTGCTGACTTTCAGATTGGGTCTCTGAGTGGTTGTCCAGTTTGTTGATGATGAAGTTATTTCTGTTTCTTAGTTTTCCTTCTAACAGTCTGGTCCCTCTGCTATAGGACTGTTGAGGTCCACTCCAGGCCCTGCTTGCCTGGGGATCACCTGCAGCAGCTGGAGATCAGTGAGGGTTGCTACCAGTTTCTTCTTCTGCTATCTTTGTCCCAGAAGGATACCCGCCAGATGTCAGTCTGATCTCTCCTTTATGAGGTGACTCTTTGGGTATACAGGGATCAGGGAGCTGCTTGAGGAGACAGTCTGTCCTTTATAGGAGTTCAAGTGCTGAGCTGTGAGCTGCATTGTTCATTCAGAGCTGCTGGGCAGGTACGTTTAAGTCTGCTGCAGCAGAACTCATAAACCCCTTTTTTTCCCCAGGTGTTCTGTCCCAGGGAATTAGGGCTTTATTTATGAGTTTCTGTTGTGCTACTGCCTTTTTTTTTTTTTTTTTTTTTTGAGACGGAGTTTCACTCTTGTTACCCAGGCTGGAGTGCAATGGCACGATCTCGGCTCACCGCAACCTCCGTCTCCTGGGTTCAGGCAATTCTCCTGCCTCAGCCTCCTGAGTAGCTGGGATTACAGGCATGTGCCACCACGCCCAGCTAATTTTTTGTATCTTTAGTAGAGATGGGGTTTCACCATGTTGACCAGGATGGTCTCGATCTCTTGACCTCGTGATCCACCCGCCTCAGCCTCCCAAAGTGCTGGGATTACAGGTGTGAGCCACCGCGCCCAGCCCTCTGCTGCCTTTTTTTTCAGGGCTGCCCTGCCCAGCAAGGAGGCAGCCTAGTCACTGTCTGCCTGCAGAGGCTTTGGTGAGCTGCTGTGGGCTCTGCCCAGCTGCTGTGTGAACTTCCCTGCAGTCCTGTTTATATGGGTGTAGTTAGAACTGCCTCGGCAATGGTGGCCCACGTCTGTCATGGCAGACTCTCTCTGTAATAGCAGGTTGCCTCGGCAACGGCGGGCTGCCTCAGGAATGGCGGACTACCTCCATAGTGGTGGAGTGCCTCGGTAATGGTGGACGCCCCTCCCCCACAGAGCTGGACCATCCCGGGTTCAGCTGTGCTTGCTGTGAAACTCTCAGCCCAGAGCGTTTCCAATTGCTATTTTTTTTTTTTTTTGTGGGTGTGGGACCAGCCGAGCCTGATCACCTGGCTCCCTGCCTCACAGCCTTTTTTTTTCTTTTTAGTTGAATGGTCGATTCTCTTCCAGGCATTCCAGTCACCTGTTGAAAAGGCGCCGGGATCTGTGTGATTTCCCATGTGGCAACCCACTGTGCCGGCTGAAACAGGGGCACTGAAATTCGTGGTGATTTTTTGCCTGGGAATCTCCTGGCCTAGCTCCCTGTTTCAGTCCCTTTTTAATCAGATGAATGGACGACTCTGCCTTCCCAGAGCTCTAATTGGCAGCTAAAAGGGCACCCAGACCGGTGTATTTTGTACAGAGAACCGCCACTCTGGGGTGCCGGTAAAACAGCTGCGCTGGCCAAAACAGCCGCACTGGCGACCCGTGGGGCTCCTCCTCCTGGGAATCTCCTGGTCTGTGGGCAATAAAAATCCATCTGGAAATGTGGTGTCCACTCGCCCTCTGCGCTTTCACTGGGAGCTGCAATCCTGAGCTGCTCCTAATCAGCCATCTTGGATCTTCCCACCTGACTTTTCATATATGTGGGTTCTGCAAGGTCGATTCTGGGACTTGAGAATGTAGGGATTTGGGTGTATGCCAACAGTCCTGAATAGAATCCCTCACGTGTATCGAGGGATGACTATATATTCTTTTTTGTCATTTTGTTTTGCTTTGAGACAGAGTCTTGCTCTGTTTCCCAAGCCGGATTGTGGTGGTATGATCGGTGACCTTGACCTCCTGTGTTCAAGCAGTTCTCACCTCAGCCTTCTGAGTAGCTGGGACTGCACGCTCATGCTACCATGCCTAGCTAATGTCTGCCTTTCAAAATTTTTTGTAGAGACAAGGTCTCCCTATGTTGCCCAGGCTAGTCTCTAACTCCTGGCCTCAAGAAGTTCTCCTGCCTTGGCCTCCCAAAGTATTAGGATTACAGGCATGAGCCACCATGCCTGACCTATGCATTCTTTATATATCTTGACAAAAAATCATTATCTCCCTTACAGACCTCAATCCAGTTCTTCTCTGCATGCCTAATGTTAGTGAAAGGTACTACTTGCACTAATTACACAAGACAGGCACCTGGAAATTACACTTGATATCTCCCTTTTCCTCACTTCACTTACCATCCATGCAACCCATCACTAAGTCCCATCAACTTAATTTATTAAATAGCCTTCAATACGCATGTATCAGAGTTCCAGAGAAAACCTGGCATACTCAAAGAATTTTACCTAAGATATTTTAATGAAGGGACCATTTATAGATGTGTAGAAAAACCTAAGACTCTGCAAAAAATGGTGAAGCACCAGGAAACTAGCAATAGTGGATGCTGTTAGCATCTTTATAGGTTGAATTGTGTCCTCCCAAAAAAGACATAGTGGAGTCCCAACCCTCAACACCCTGGAATGTGACTTTATTTGGAGATAGATCTTTTACAGAGGTAATCACTTTAAAATGAGATCATAGGATGTATACTAATGCAGTATAACTGATGCCCTCATAAAAAGGGGAAATGTGGATACATAGAGACACATACACAAGGATACTGCCATGTGAACACAAAGGCAGAAATTAGGGTGGTGCTTCTGTATGCCAAGGAACACAAGAGATTGTCAGGAGCCACTAGGAGAGCAGCATGGGACAGATTCACCCTTATAGCCATCAGAAGGAACCAACCTGCCAACCCTCTTTTTCATTTTTTTTGAAACAGGGCCTCACTCATGTCCAGACTGGAGTGCAGTAGTACAATCATAGCTCACCACAGCCTCGAGCTCCTGGGCTCAAGCCATTCTCCTGCCTCAGCCTCCCAAGTAGCTGGGACTGCATGTACACACCACCACACCCAGCCTCTGTTGACGCCTTGATCTCAGTCTTCTAAATTCTATAATGCTAGTTTGTCGTACTTTGTTATGACAGCCCTATCAAATACAGCATCCTCTGGCCTGAAGGTGCATGGGAAGAGAACAGTATTCCAGAAAGCAGGTGAGAACCATGACTGTAGAAGAGGGACTGCTTCTCAGGAACTGTGGCCACAGGGAAATATATTTTTCAGCATTTGTTGGCTAAAGATCACCAACTGTTTGCTTACTTTGAAATAATTGTGTTTATACAGGAAAGGTGAAATAAATGCTTCATCCTTTTCATTTGTTTACTAGTTTTCAGAATAATGGTTTGTTTTCCTAGAAATCTCCAAGATGACTGTTTTTTTCTGCATCATGAACTCATAGATTTTTAACATACCAACATATTGTAATCTATTGCAAGTATTATTTTCTTGCTCATATTGAACTAGTTTTTGGCCAAAAACAGCCACTTTGGGCTGGTTGGTTTGACATTTTTATATAGGCCCAGTGATCTCTGACAGCTTTCTCACTCTCCAATATGACAAGATGCCTGGGCTCAGTTTGATCATTTCTTGTCCCAGACCTGAGAAGAGCCATTTCTCCCAGGAACTCTGGTTCATTTGAACCAGAAATGGCAGAGACCACAGTATGAATATCCCTGACTTTTGATGGTGCTTCATCCTGACATTTTTGGAAATGGCAATTGCCTCTTTGGGTGGTGTCTGGTGGGAGGGTATTGTGAGGTGGGGCTTATATGGCTTCTTCCTGTGAGTTGACAGATATACAGACTGCTCCTCCCATGAGGGCCTAATTTGCTGTCATCGTTGTTGTTTTTTTCCTGCTGGAGCAGTAGATTAGGTCAGGAAAACAGAAGTCTCTTTAAAAATTCCAGGTATGACAAATTATAATAAGGAGATGCCATAAACTGAATTGTCCCTTTCCACCTTCAGATTAATTTGTTGAAGCCTTAACATTCAATGTGATGATATTTGGAGATGAGGCACTTTGGGAGGTAACTAAGTTTAGATGAAATCATGAGTATGACCTTTATGAAGAAATTAGTGCCCTTAAACAAAGAGACACTGAGAGTTTGTGTCCTTTTCCTCTTTCTATCCACATACATTGAGGAAAAGCCATGTAATGACACAGTGAGAATGCAGCTGTTTGCAAGCCAGGAACAGGGGCCTCATCAGGAACCGAATTAGTCAATGCCTTGATCTTTGGCTTCCCAGCCTCCAGAACTGTGATAAATAAATGTCTGTTGTTTAAACTACCCAGCCTATGACATTTTTAAAAATTATGTTTACTGTGGTAAAACACATATAACATGAAATTTACCATATTAACCATCTTTAAGTGTAGAGTTCAGTGGTATTAAGTACATTCATAATGTTGTGTAGTTATTACTACCATCCATCTCCATAATTCTTTTCATCTTGTAATACTGAACTCTATACCCATTAAACAATAACTCCTATTCCTCTCTCCTCCAGTTCCTGGCAACCATCATTTTACTTTTTGTCTTTATGATTTTGAAAATCTATAGCATTTTTGTTATAACACTCTGAGCTAACTGGAACAGGAATGCCCCACTTCTGGTATCAAAATCTGTATTAGTTAGAGTTCTCCAGAGAAACAGAACCAATAGAATCTATGTATGTATGTATCTGTCTGCCTATCTATCTAGCTAGCTAGACAAATACAGAAAGGTATTTATTGTAAGGAATTGACTCGTGATTATGGAGGCTGAGAAGTCCCATGATCTGTGATGGCAAGCTAGTGACACAGGAGAGCCAATGTTGTAGTTCTGGTCTGAGTCTGAAGGCCTGAGAAACAAGAGAGCTGATGGTGTAAGTTGCAGTCTAAGTCCAAAGACCTGAGAATGAGAAGAATCAATAGGTTATGTCCCAGTTTGAGTGCAGGAGAAGACTGATGTCTCATGTCATGCGATTGGGAAGAAAAAGAAAATTCTCCATTTCTCTGTTTTCTTGTTCTATTTAGCCCCTCAATGGATTGGAAGAGGTCCATCCACATTGAGGAGGGCCATCTGCTTTACTCAGTCTACCAATTAAAATGCTAATCTCATCCAGAACTCTCTCACAGACCCACCCAGAAATAGTGTTTAATATCTGGGCACCACATGACCTGGTCATGTTCACTCATAAGAAATTAACGTGAAAAAGGGAACAGTGTTGGAATTCGGAATGGAAAAAGTTCATGGAGCCTTGGGGCAGGCCTTTAAAGATAAAATCTCACTCCTTCTGTCCCTTTCCACTACCACTTTTGAGATTCCAGTTTATGTCAACCAACTGTATCTCCAGAAAATCAAAGAAAGGAGATGAGCTAGGAGAGTATCCTATTTGGGAACTTCCCACAAGGAAGCTACCCTCTTTATTTAAGTCAATTTCTGCAATAGCTGCAACCACAAACCAAAAAAATCTTTACATGTATTGTTGAAAACCTACATATGGGTAGGTTTAATGAGTAAGATATGGACCCTGCCTTGCAAAAATTCACAGTGAAAGAATGAGATCTGCTGATATTCTATTGGCTTTTGTTTTCAGAGTTATACTACTGGTAACCAGTGTGGGAGTCAAGGGAAAACTTTCCCTTTGCACTCTTATGGTTTGTTGAAAAGTCAGTGGACAAAAGGAAGATGAATAGAAGAAAAGGGATATAAATGCAATAATGTGTAAGTCATGCAAAATAAAAGAAATCTTAACAACCTAATTTCCAGTGAAAAACTTAGGAAGTAAGCAATCTTACTTGTAATATACCAGATGCAGAGCCCAGGACAGAGGATTGAATTATTAAAACGATGCTTGGAGGATCTGACATCTTTCAGCATGGACAAGAAACAGAGCTGGGCCAGCAAGGGCAGAATTATACTGAGTGTGGCTGTGCTCTGTAGCTGGTGGTCCAGGCTGCTGTGGACACATGTATGTTCCCTGATCTCACCATGGCCACTTCTCTACACCTCAGAATTTAAAGGCTCAAAATGAAAGACAAACTCACAGACAAATCAGAACAAGTATCAAAAAGTCACAGAAGCAATACTTTTGTGACCATAACACATCTATGAGAAACAGAATAAATTCTGACCAGTAGACCCAGGCAAAAATGTCTACAATTCTTAAAACATTTTTATTTTCCCAACAATTTAGAAGTAGCTTTACTTTCCAAAGATTACCAATGTCTCATGAACTTGAAAAGCATTTGGGCTAGTTACTTAACTTATGAGTACTCATGTTTTTATAACTTAATGCCTGGTATACAATATACAAACAGCCATGTGTGCATGTGTATTTAAAACTATTGACAAACACAAGTAAAGGTCTTAAAACTTTAAAATTGTAGTCATGAGATCTATAAAATTTACTAGTTTAAAAGGACAGTTGAATTCAAACTATGTCTTTGTAAATGGAACAAGTTAAAATTTACGTGTCCCATATGGCTGAAGTCCTTACTGAATTTTAAAGAAAACCTTTTAGCAAATTTACATTTTAAAGTACAGAGAGAGATTTTAAGCTTTTATAAGAAGGAGTTTGGGTATGTTAGAGGATGATTTAAGACGGATGCCAAGGTAACAAATAAACATAAGAATTCACCACAGGATTTCATTGGGAGACCAATTTTATTAAGATAGATAGTTTCTAATTTAGCCTCCATTTTCCAGTTGGACCACTGAACTCAGGGTGGAGCCTATTAATAAATGGAACCAACAAAGCATTTGCAGTTTTCAGAACCTACTAGTTTTATGTGTGAAATGCAGGTATAGCTAGAAAACAGAGAATTTAGAACCTCACAAATTAAGGATCCCATTTTTACACTGAATCCCAGGTACTCTCCAAAAAAGGAAAGCGCCATGACACCAGGCCATGCAATGTTCCACAGTGCCCTAATACAAAGACATTTCCCTGAGGCTGGTAGGTGACCCAGTGCGAATTAGCCTACTCTGTAATCAGCCCAATACACATAGTAGTCTAGTGATTAGGATTACTAACATTACTGTAAAGTAACAGTTTCAAATGTTTCTTAATTAACAGTGATACCTAGTACATCCCTTAGGGGAGTCTTATCCCTCATTGGTGAAAACATTTGTTCCTCATTAGCTCTAAGTGTTCAAACCATGCCTTTCTTATCTAAACACACAAAGAAATGAGTAGCTCCCTGCATTGACAATCATTCACTTTAGAACTGTCAGCCACAGTAATCCCTGCTACCCTAAAACATAAAGACATCAGGGAACTCAATGCAAAAAGAACAGAGTTTTAGACCTGAAAGAAACCTGCCCATGACTTTTGGAATTCCACGAGGAAGTCAGAAGACCTCCCCACAACCCCCAGAAGAGACTATGTGGTGCTTCTTTCTGTGTTGCTCATGGGGTCTCAGAATCATCAGAAGCTCCTTCCTAGATCCCTTCATGTGGTGTCAAAGATGGCAAAGAGGCAGAAGCGGCAGAAGTAAATGGGAGAACAATTTTTAGAAGAGCCAGTGTGGGGAGATTTTAAACTTTCTGAAAAAGCCAATGACATTTTACATTTTTTTCTGGCAAAAATCATATCAATAAAAAAGGAAGCAGACAGAGGGGGCAGACATATAATTTAAGAAAAGTTTTAGTCAACTAAAAAAAAAAAAAATCCCAGAAACACAGTCCAACAGAGAGCCTGAATATTAACTTAATTTAGTTGACTTCTGATCATAGAGTGTTTTAAAAAATATTTTAAAATGTCTTACAAGATTTTTACCTGGGACAAACAGCCAATATACTGGGCTTTGGAACTTCTTTTTTCTTTTCTTTGAAACCAAGGTACCTTTCAGAGTAACTTGCCTAAACCAGTAAGCCTTAACCAGTGTTGTGACTTAACTGAGGATGCATTAAGTATCTCCATATCTCCAAAGAGGGCAATGCAGTCCTCACAAGATCCAGAACAGCTCCAAAGACAGCTCAAAGAAAAGAAAGCTTTGCTAACCACAAGTGGAGTATAACCCACATTTCTGTCCTGCCATATTCTCTAGGGTCTCAGCTTCTCAGCTGACCATCTACACACAAAGACCAACCATCCCATGTGCCTACAGATGGAAGATTAAAGTAGACAGTAAAGTAGGATATCAAAAGCTGCCCATTAAAGGGAAAAGGCTCAATAACAAATGGATCGATAACAAAAGTCAAGAGTCATACAAATATCAAACCAAAATTTCATAAATGTTTCTTCTCCTGAGTTAAAGGACTTAAGATTTTCAGAGACTGGCTCCTTGAGTGGGAATCAAACCAGTGCCATGGGTGTTAAAGCACAGAATTCTAATCACTAGACTTCTATGAATATTGGTGTAACAGTAACAATTATTGTTTTGTTAACTCCTGTTAAGTGCGCCTTCCATCTTTCTGACATTCCAATGCATTATTATAAAGTAATAGTTTGAAATGTTTCTTAATTAACAATGATACCTAGTACTGTGACCAAAATAGAACACTAATACTTAAATTAAAGGATTCTATGGCTCCAAATGAATAGAATAAGTGTCATACATCTTTGAAGTCTCGCTAATCTTTACTTAGGAGCCATGAGAGCAGCACTGACCACTCAGAATGTTTAAAAAATTTTGAAACATTAAAAGCCTAGGGGATGAGTTATGGAAAATTTCATTGGAAATCTCTTTTCATAAAGTAAAACAAGGGCATCAGTATGAACCAAATAAAGTAGAGTGAGAGTATGACTTTTATAACAAGAATGCCCTTCCACTGTGATTTAAACGCTAGCACCAACATTCTCACCATTGTCGGTTCATTGTTATTTCTACTTAGTGAGAGGCCTTGTGCTGTCCTCTAAACGAGTTTGCAAAGCCCTGGTAGCTTTAAAAGTCATGTGCTCCGTGGCATGTCATTCTATTGATTGGAAAACATATCTGATGATGAACAAGAATAATTAGCACTTGGACTTGTGTTTTGTAATGCACATGGTGGTTAAGGTACCATCCAGAATATAGAAAATGCAAATTCACAATCATGGAAATATGCATATTTATATTCTGTTGGAAAAAGAAACGTCACAAGTATAATAACTCTAGGCTATAGTTAGCAAATTTTGCCATCAATTATGAAATATTTTTCTTTTCTTTCCCCTCCTTTTCTTTTTTAAAAAGACGGTGTCTCACTCGATGTCACCCAGGCTGGAGTGCAGTGGTGCAGTGTCGGCCCAATGTAGCCTTGACCTCCTAGGCTCAAGTAGTCCTCCTGCCTCAGCCCCCCAGGTAGCTGGGACTACAGACACACACCACCACACCCAGCTAATTTTTGTATTTTTTGTAGATACGGGTTTTTGGCATGTTTCCCAGGCTGATCTCGAACTCCTGAGCTCAGGCAATCCACCAACCTCAGCCTCCAAGTGCTGGGATTACAGGCATGAGCCACCGTGCCTGGCCAAATGAATTGCTTTATCAGTTGCATCGTAAATGACTAAAACAATGGTTATTTTTTATTCTATAGTTAAAATGACATAGCATAAATTGTGTTAGTCATTAGAACTGAATTCCATTAAAATTCCTGATTCAACACAGATTGAGCTGTGTAGCAAACACTGGGTCTTCTTTTAGTTAAAAATTCAGAATTCCAATCCCAGGCATTAAAAAATTTCCCGTTGAATAGTTCTACTCACTGGTGCTATTTTAGAAGCCTTAAACTTTCATTTTCTCCCTTCACGTGTTAATTTAGTCAGAACAGATATGTGTGAAATCTGTGCACATATGTTCCCTGCAGAATTCTTGGGAGTAGAGGATCAGTCCTGCACCTTTGAATCAGACCCCTTATGATGATCATTCTTGAAACCACTGTTTCTGGATCTGAGAAACTACGCTTCCTCCTTATCTCTAAAACAATCTGTGTTTTATGTAGTGGGCAATTTAATGAGTTGCTTTTCTCTTGCTTTCTCTACCATATTCCACTTTTCCACCTGGGGTCAAGCTTGGGACTCATTCTCCTCTGGACTTGGAAGTCAGCCTGGCAGGCCCAGCCCCAGAGCTAAGGCCTCCTCACAAAACCAGCTTTGTAACAGGCTCCTTGACTGTGGAGAAACAGGAAGTTTCTTTAATCAACTCTTGGGAGCTCTGACAAATGCTCTGAGCATTTTTACCAGGCATTTTAATGTCCCTGTGAGGTTTCTATGGCTCCCTAGTCAACATTTTCCAATACTGACTTTGGAAACTTGGAGTAAGTACATCAAGAAATAGTGCCTGTTTTATATGAAAAACTTGTCATTTCAAAAATGGCTGGGAATATCAGTTATATTTGGGAGCTCACTGAAATGTCTTCTGCTATGGGCAGACACATGCTTCTAGAGGGAAAGTCCCATATGGTCAGGAGTTCCCACTTACTGATGCTGATGGTCTGAGAGAGGGTGATGCTCACCACACCACAATTCACAATCAAAGTGCTCCTGATCTGTCAGAGGATTGTGGAAAGGTAGGGATGTGGCAAGCCTGAGCCCAGTGTCAGCTAAAAACTAGCCCTTTTCTGTGTGCAGATATTGTAATGTGTGAATATCACTCAGTTGCCCCGTTGGGTGGATCAATTATGTTTTTAAAAATCTTCAAAAGTGTTTCTGCCCGAATCCTAAGTCATAATCTTCTGTGACTCTTCTAACCCTTGTACTGTGTCTGCTATGGCTCAGTGTGCATTACTGCAGGTCAGATAATCTTAGAACTGTAGAGGAGGAAAAAGAATTTTTCTACCTTTCATGGTTCTTAACCAGAATTCCCTATATCAAAAGACAGATTAACAAGAGGGAAACAAGAGTTTATTAATATGTAATTCTTCTTGTATACATGGAAGAAAATTAATAAATCTCTAGATCTCAAAGAAGAGTTAAACCTCAGGCTTAAATACCATCATTTGCTGAAACGAAGAAAGAAGGGTATGAGAAAAGTCCTTAGATGGCCCGAAAAAACACTATAAACCAAGCTTGTCCAACCCATGGCCCATGGGCCTCATGTGGCCCAGGACAGCTTTGAATGAAGCTTAACACAAATTCATAAAACTTTCTTCAAACATTATGAGATTTTCTTGTGATTTTTTTTTAAGCCATCAGCTGTCATTAGAGTTAGTGTATTTTATGCATGGTCCAAGACAATTCTTCTAGTGTGGCCCAGGAAAGCCAAAAGTCTGAAGACCCTGCTGTAAACAGAGGTAAGATTTGTTGTGCAGACTTAAATATCAATTTAAAGGCGTCAGCCTTCTCCACTGATAAAAATCTCTAGAGATTTAGTCCTCTTCCTGGTGAAGAGAGGGAGATATCCTTTCAAACAGATGTTTCCTTTATAGATGTAAGTTTCCTTACGAAAGGGCAACTTTGCAGAGCTACTCCTATGCCTGCAGTTTCTCAAGATAACCAGCTGACAATAATCAATATGCTAAAGAGATATATTTTTGAAGCCATCTTTGCAAAAACTATGACAATGAGAGAAATCTGACATAGCTGACTCCATCTTCTTCTAACTTTGCAAGCTAACTGTCTTTGCTCATTCCTATGCATAGGAAAAGCTAGGTACAGGAGGGATTTTGTTCATAGTTTAACTTTAAAACAAAAATGATAATAGTCCTTTCCCAAAATAAACCCCTTCACTCTGCGGAAACCAAAAGTGCCTTTGTAAAACTCCACAATATTAGAATTATGGTTCAGGAGTCATGTATCCAGAGGTTACAAGGCTTTTAACCTCTCCAACTGCTCCTATATATAGCATCACTATTGCAAAACCTAAACTGGTGTTTGGGGTATCTTTTAGACCTTGCAACCTTGTATTTTGATGGACCAGCTGGCACCAGCCACATAGACGAGTAACCCATACCAATAAATGAACTCAACCAGTCCTCTAACCTCTACTTGGGAAACACGCAGCACAAGAAGAGAGTTTTAACCCCCTATGATTTCATCTCCATCGCAACCAGTCAGCATTCACTATTCCTTAGCCCTCTATCCACTAAACTATCCTTGAAAACCCTAGCCTCCAAATTGTCAGGGAGGCAAATTTGAGAATTACCTCTCATCTTCCTCACTTGGCTGGCTCTGTAACAATTAAACACTTTCTTTTCTTTCTTTCTTTCTTTCTTTCTTTCTTTTTTTTTTTTTGAGATAGAGTCTTGTTTTTCCACCCAGGCTGGAGTGCAGTGGCATGATCATCTTGACTCACTGCAACCTCCACCTTCTAGTGATTCTCCTGCCTCAGCCTCCTGAGTAGCTGGGATTACAGGTATGCACCACCACATCTGGCTAATTTTTGTTTTTTTTAGTAGATATGAGACTTCACCATGTTGTCCAAGCTGGTCTCAAACTCCTGACCTTAAGTCAGATATGCCCGCCTCAGCTTCCCAAAGTGCTGGGATCACAGGCATAAGCCACTGTGCTTGGCCACAATTAAACACTTTTTTTTTTTTTTTTTGCTGCAGACACTCCTGCTGTTCTCAGTGCATTGGTTTTTCTGGGCAGCGAGCAAGAAGAAACTGTCAGGTGATTACATTTTAGACTGGCATATTCTGGTCTCCTATAGTCATATTTTTGGGTGGTGTGTCCCGAACCTCAAAAGAATGATGTATAAAGTATTGGGTTACAGTTTGTAGAAAATAAAAATAAATAAAAATTCCTCTTCAAAGCTTTCCTCTTAGTTCATTTTAATTAATAGCTTCTTTAAAAGTTAATTTACTCTAGACCCTTTGCTAATACTCCTGAGTATCTATTAGTCATAATAAAGAAATAAGTGTATCCAGTGTTCTTAGTTCTTACACTTTAACCTGAATATTTGCCCTGACATGCCTGGACAAACCCAGGCAAGTCTTAGAGATCATAGCTTATTCTTCTTTCTTGTTTGGAAGTAGTTTTGCCTCTCTAAGCATTCCTTAAGGTACTTCTTCTTTTCCTTTGTTCTCCTCTGCCCTTACCTATTTAGGAAAGTTTTAAGTTGTTAGCCAACTGGGTGCAGCCTAGACTGTGAGGCCCAGCTCCAGCCAATGGAAGCAGGGCACAGCAGTAGGGGGCCAGTCCATAAGGGATAAATATGTCTGCCCTTACTTTGTTCAGTGTACTCCCATGGCAAACTGCTGGCAAGTGTACCCTTTCTGCAGAAAATAAAGTTGCCTTGCTGAGAGAGAATTTATATTTGAGTGCTACTTCTTTGGTGGCACCAAAAATTTACATATAACACAGTTCAGCAGCCATTTGTTTCTAAAGATAGTTGAAAATAATTTAAACATAATTTAGATTTTATAATTACTTCTAGAAGTTATTATAAATAGCTAAGAGTTATATGTTATAAATAGGTAAGAATTACCAAGGTCACTCTATGCAGTAGGCATGTACCAAGTACCTCTGTTTTCTTATCTTCATGAGATATCTCTGTGGTAGGTACTATTCACTCTTCTTTTTACTTTTTTTTTTTTTGAGGCAGAGTCTTGCTGTGTTGCCCAGGCTGTAGTGCAGTGGCAAGATCTCTGCTCGCTGCAACCTCCACCTCCCAGATTTAAGCAATTCTCGTGCCTCAGCCTCCCAAGCAGCTGGGATTATGGGTGTGCACCACCACACCTGGATAATTTTTGTATTTTCAATAAAGACAAGATTTTACCATGTTGCCCAGGCTGGTCTTGAACTCCTGGCCTCTAGTGATCTGTCTGCTTCGGCCTCCTAAAGTGCTGGGATTATAGGCATGAGCCACTGTGCCCAGCCAGTACTATTTACTCTTATTTTACAAATGAAAACAGAGATTGAGAGAAGATAACTTGACCAGCTAAGAAGTGGTAAAACTCAGTCCTGAACCTAAGAGTACCTTAGGCCAAAATGTGTGGTTTTAACTACTGTCAAAAGACAAAATTACAGCAAGTTTAAAGATCTTAATTGGCTTTTATTTGCAATTCTAAAATTGGACAGCACCTCATTCTGTAAGATAGAATGAGCGTTCAGATGAGCTGAGCAGAAGAAGTTGGTTTTGTAGACAGAAAAGGACTGAGGAAAGCAGAAATAGAAAACAAAAAGTGGATGCTTGTTTCAAAAGTGACTTTCCTTATAAAGGATGAAGCAGAGGAAACTTATTTAGTATGCTGGCTAACTCTGGCTTGTGTGGGGATTTGGCTGTTTTCTCTCACTCTTTTGATTTCTTGGAAGGTCAGATAAATAGCTTAATTTAGGCTTGGTGCTGTGGAACTTTAGCATGAGTGACTCCATTTTGGTTTGGGCTATTGGGCATAGTGCAGAAGCGCAGTTCAGACAAATGTCCTCCTATGAATTTTTTTTTAACATTACTATAACCACTCAATGAGTCCTTCTTGCCTGCTCCCCAGATAGAGCCAATTTATCAAGGCTGAGGAATTGGAAATAGAGAAAGAATTTTACACACATAAAGCCAGCTAGTGGGAGACCGGAATTTTTTTATTACTCAGTTCAGCCTCCCTGAGAATTTGGGGGCTAGGGTTTTTTAAAGATAGTTTAGGGGAATGAAGGGAGACTAGGCAATGGGTGCTCACTGCTGATTAGTTGGGGTGTCATTATAGGTGGGGCACAGGAGTGGCTGAAGGGTCTGGATGGAGCCGTGGTCATCAGACACGCAAAAAAAAAAGAAAGCCAGAAAAGATATCTCAGAAGGCCAATCTTAGGTTCTACAATAGTGATGGTATCTGCAGGAGCAATTGGGTAAGTTTCTTTTCTTGTGAACTCTGGGACAATGGCTGGCAACAATCATTTATGACTACTCCTTAGCAAGATTCACCCTCCTCCATCCTCCTAGCCTAGTGGTCTCTTCATTAGCTTTACAAAGGTGGCTGAGTTTTGGGGAAGGGCTATTCTCATTTAAACTATAAACTAAATGTTTCTCAAAGTTAGCTTAGCCCAAGCCTGGGAATAATTGAAGGCTAAGGACAAGAAAGGGTTTCACTACCATAATTTTCTCACTGTTATTGTAGCAGGAGCGTCCACAGGAAATGGATCTCTCCGACACGGAATACAGGAGGAAGGTTTATTCAGCTGGGAGCAAGGTGGCATAGCTGCCTAACAGCCAAGCTCATTTAACAAAGGGAGGTTCAGCCTTTATATAGGCTTATACTTTAGGTGTTACACGTGGAAGAATCTTAGGTTCATAGTTTTAGGACTCACATGTGAAAAGGTTTTGGTTTACAGTTTCAGGAATCACATATGAAAGGGTTCCGGTTTACAGTTTAGGACTCACATGTGAAAAGGTTTCTGGTTTGATCTTGTTTTAAGTAAAAATAGTGCCTTCAGGAGAGTTTCCCCAAGGCCTAGCCTGTCACCTATAGGAAAGTAAAACAGGAGGCACCAGTCAGTCAACCTTTTCTTCTATTGAAATGCAGTGTGATAGTCAAAGGGGAAGTTGATCTGAGAAGCCTGGGTCTCCCTCTTCATTATAATTTTTGCAAAAGTGATGTCATTACCATGCTATTGTTTTTGCCCCTAACCAGTCTTACCTGTTTTGTTTTTACTTTCCAGTCAAAATCTCAGCTTATTTTCTCTGGCCTTTGGGAAAGCTCTAACCTTTCTCTTGAATCCCAAGTTGATCTTTTTCTCTGAGCTTTAAGTTATTGTCAGGAGAAATATAATTAAAAACAAAATCTTCTCTCAACGGAGAAAACCTCTCTAAAAAGGCAGAAGAGGTTAAAAAAAAAACAATTGTATTATGGAAAAAGTATAAAACAAGAACGTGATATGTGTCACAAGCTACCCACTAAAGTGATTGCAAACACAGAAAGAAATATTACTTGTATATACCCAGATGGAAGATACATTGGGTAGATTTTGCAATTTGCAGGCAACTAACAAGTTAGGCCTATCTCCTCCCAGGACACTGGGAGATGGGGCCTTATCTTCCTTAATGGTTACATTTCAAAGAGACAGTTTCTGGATCCTTGAGGAAACATTCCTGATTTGTGAGATATATGTAACTCTTTTAATAGCTAAATAAACCTCTTGCTTATTTAGCCATTGGAAAAAGTTACATACATTTTTGAAGACTAAAGAAAGAAATCCTGAAAAATGGGACAGGGGAAGGATTAAATTTATTTTTAATTTGTATTTTCCTTTTATACTATTTAAGTCCTAACTCTTCAGGATTCTATTGACTTTGACCCACCCTTCTCCCTACATCCAGCTTTAGCTGTCAGTTCCTCTTCACTGCCCCTGCTCCAACAATTTCCTGAAAAATTTGCCTTGCTGACTTCACCTGGATTTTGCTTCTCTCATCTGGAGTCTTCAACCACCCTAAAGCAGCTACCATTCCCAGACACTAGTCTCTTAGTCTATTTCCTTTCCTTGGAAACAGCTCTAGAATAATCATTAGCTTTTCTCCGACTAAATCTATATTTCACTTACTCTGGAGGCTAGACTGGGATGACTACCAAATACACAAGCTATGGAGAACCCTGCCCCACCCTAGCATTTAATGATGCAGATGATAATTTTTCAGAAGAGGTCAACCTCTAGGCAGAATTAGGAAAAAGGTAAAAGTGGCCTATCAGACATAGCTCTACCTTGCAGTTAAAAGACTGGGGTGGGGGCTGAAGTAGGGTGCACTTAATTTACTGCTTGAGCTTGATATAAATCAAGTCTCAGTGGAATCTCAGGCTTATGAATTGCATTGTTCAGTATTGGAGTTATCTTCTGAGGGTGCCTCCCCTCAGACAATGTCTGTCCTTCAGAAAAGATAATCTGAAACATTGCATTGTAAAATCTGATAGGATATTAGCCAGGTTTGTATCCATTAGCAAATTTATGTCAGCAGAACTGATTGCCAACATGTCTCTGTTCTTCAAACACTCAGTTGAATTGGTTTTAATGTCTTACTGGTTTCCTCGTTAATTAATGAGTTAAATAAAGTCTTTGATGAATGTTTATTTTAGTTTTTTTTGAGAATGAATGATAGTTTTAACTTTTTGAAAAATTATATTTTAGGCTTAAGTTTTAGAGTTTTCTAGGGTGGGGGGGTCCTATTAAGGGAGGGTGCCGAGCTCCCTGGGAGCCAAATCTAAAACTCCAGGGGTTTTAGAAGGTGGGAACAAGGGCTTCAGGTTACTTTTTTTAAGTGTTGGAGTAGAGGGATCTCCTTGTGCTGAAATCTCTTGCTTTTGGAAGAAAAACTGAACCTGGTCTGTTTTAGGATTTATCTGCTTCCTTAAAGTTTCGATTTGATTATGTTGCATTTAGTGTGAGTGACCCCACTTTTGTCTGGTATAGTCTGTTGGAGCCTAGTGTATAAGCTCAGTCCAAAACAATGGCCTCCCATAGCCTTCCCTTTTAAACAGGTTGTTGCTTAGGTGAGAGTGTGACCACAACTTAGGGCTTTAGTGCCGCTCTCAGTTACCATCGTTTTGGGTTTCAGGTCTCAGCACATCATTCATAGGTTATGATGTCCTCATGGTCACACATTTCTTTGAGTTTTTGTTGTTCCAATCAGAGACCATTTGCCATGCTGTGGATGGCTGCATGAAAACATTTAAAACTTCTGAGAGAATACAGTGTGCCAGGAAAACTACTATTATGACTATTAGGAAGATAATACCAAGAGTTTGGAGTATGTTCCTTAGCTAGGGTCCCCATGAATAAAACCAACTAAAATTAAGTAGATCAAAGAATGAGCTAGTTAGAGTCTGCTCTTTTCAACTAAGGAGGCTGTTTTGTTAATCTTCTACAACTGAATCTCTGTAATACCCAATATAGTCCCCCATGTGAAACAAGAAGTGTCAGCAACTGTACAGATACTTGTCTGTCTGCCAGTAAGTAATCTAGGGCACTTCTATTATCTAGCACAACTTTAGCAGGAGGATTTAAACTGACCTCTCTGAAACACTGCTGCTATGGTTTAAATGTTCAGTCAAATGTTTTGACCCTTCCCAAACTCATGTGTTGGAAACTTATTTATCAATGCAACAATGTTGGGAGATGGGGCCTAATGGGAGGTGTTTAGGTCCTGAGAGATCTGCCCTCATGAGTAGATTCATATTATAAAATGGTGAGTTTGGCTCCTTCTTGCTCCCTCTCATTGACCTTCTGGCATGAGATGATGCAGCAAGAAAGTCCTTGTAAGATGCTGGCACTTCAATATTGAACTTTCCAGCCTTCTGGAAATAAATTTCTGTTCATTAAAAATTACCCAGTCTGTGTTATTTATAGCAGCACGAAATGGACTAAGACAGCTTCTATTTATTTATTCATTCATTTACTAAATAATCATTAAGCACTTACTATTGTAAGACCAGTGCTAGATACTATAAATACAGTAATGAAAAGACTAAAGGCCCTATCCTTAGGCAGTTTAGACAAGTCAGTAACCTAATAGAGTAAGTAATACTTTCAAAGTGATAAGTGCAATGAAGGGGACAAAACAGTGTTGGAAAGAGGAGCTATTATAGATTAGGTGGTCAGGGAAGCCTTGTGAAGGAAGTGGCAGGGAGTCAAGAAAGAGCCGTCCATGGTAAGATCTGGGGAAAAGCATTCCAGGCGGAGGGGTCTGTAAAAGCAAAGGTCTCAAGATGAGAACACACCTGGCTGGTTTGAGAAGAAGTCAGAAGCCAGATCACCATGGGTCTTGCAGACTGTGGGAAGACTGGACTTTACTGAAAGCATGATATGAAACCACTGGAGAGTTTCAAGCAGGATAGTGGCATGATTGTGAGTTATCTTCTATAGGGACTATTTAGACTGCCGGGCATTCAGAAGTCAGACAAATATGGGGTTTTAGGAAAGCGATTTCATCTCTCTCAGCTACAGATTCCTTATCTGTAAAGTCAGTAAAATAATAATTGCACTACAAAATTGTTGTGAAGATAAAGTGAGACTGAAATCCTGCACGTCTTTCTTTCCTGATGGAATCATGGCTCACTTAGATAAGTGTGACTGCACTAAGCCAGGCTAGGTTGACTTAGCCACTTGAAGATCCAGATGACATCTTCTGAATGATCCTTGCTTTGTCTCTGAATTCAGAGAGGGGAAAGGGAGGTAGAATACAGCTAGATAGGGAACAGGGGTGGAGATTAGAATAAGAATTTAAATGCATGCTTTATGAGCCCTGACAAGTCTGCAAGTCTATTGAGTAAGGAACAGATAAACCAGGTTTTTGTTTTGTTTAGTAGCAGGTAGATGCAAAATAATCCTATTATTCTTGTGAAAGCCAGAACAAAGGAAAGAAGAAAAAAGGAAGAAAGAAAGAGAAGAAGAAAAGGAAGGGGAGGTGAGAGGAGGGAAAAAGAAAGAAAGAGAGAGGGAAGGAAGGAAAGAAAGAGAAATATCTACATTGCAGATAAGTTTGGGCTGAAGAAATAACCTCACAGATAAATTTTTTGATCTTCCTTTTGAAGGAGTAAGCTTTCTATCCCTCTTGCTTAGGGAAGTTCTTTCAGCTTAAATTTAGGTAAGGGAAACCTGGTCTAGAAAAACTCTAGAAAGTGGTAAGAAGCTTTGGTTTTTCAGAATGCCTGAAAAACCTTACTTGGTGGGGTGTCAGATGAGACATCCTATATCTGGCAGAGCACCTGATGTAGCAACAGCCCTATGAAGTTGATATTATCTCTCTCATTGTACAGATGTTGCAACTGAGGCCAAGAGAGCTTAAGTAACTTGCATACAGCTGGTAGGTAATGCAGGTAGTACTAAAAGCAAGTTCTATTTGACTCCAAATCTCACACTTGTAAGACACACAGTAGATATATATTAGCATTTTCATATGGTTTGACCTATACCAAGTAACAATTTTTGAACTCAGAATATTTGCATATTTTGGAATAAAAAATAAACTCTTCTGTTACATTTTCTATCCCCTGTAAATTCATTCCCTGCTTGGGTAGGAAAAAACACATGTAGATTTTATAATAGATATTTTAGATTTGAGATCTGTAATATTTTGTTCTTCAAAAGAATAAATATTCCTGACACATTCAAAAAATCAGGTTCATTTAATTTCCCCTTAACAATAAAATATGTTGTTGAAATTTGTAGGAGATCTGTCAGGGTAGTGGGAAAAATTATAGGAAAGAAGAAAAACTTCTTGGAAGGCCAGGGCATTTTGCAAAAACTTCACAGAAAGGATTATAGCTGAAGACAGCTAAATCCTCTTACCTTGAGCTAATGGCAATCCTCTTACCTTAACTAAAGGGCAGATAACAAGGGAGTGCCAAGGATTTTATCTACATAAGTTTGTTTACCTAACCCGGAGTCAACAATGTTAATTACCCATAAATTGTGTTTGCTCCAGGCCTTTGTCATTGAATCTGTACTAAAATAAATATAAACATCTCCGGCTTATTGGGGCCACACTTTCTTGTTGGCAGTGCTAAGCAATGCGGTCCCCTAGCAGCGCTCACAGGCAAAATACCTGTGTCTGCATACTCCTTTCCTCCATCACTCAACCAAAGGCTGCGGGACAGACTTAGCAGAAATTCTGCAAGAGAATAGATTTTCTTTGTGTAGAATTAACTTATGAGACTAGCTCAAGCAAACGTATTTCAGATTTATTTTTGTTGATTAAGAGAACCAGCTGAAGTCAGATGGCAGAGAAGCTTCACATGCCCAAGGAGTGTTTTCTATTCAGAACAGTGCCAGAAAACAACAATTAATATGGGCTACCTTGGCTTTTTGCCTTGTGGTAGCTCAGGTCAGATTTTGCATCTTGTTGGGTCTGACAGACATTTCTCTGCCATGTGACTGTTTCTGTAATCTCAGGAAAGTCTGTCTTCCTACTCTTCAATTGACAGAGTGGGACCTAGGGCATTAGGACTGAATAAGGAATTCGCATTTGCTGAGGAGTGATTTACTTCCAATTATGTGGTCGATTTTAGAGTAAGTGCAATGTGGTGCTGAGAAGAATATGTATTCTGTAGATTTTGGGTTGAGAGTTCTGTAAGTGTCTATTAAGTTCACTTGGTCCAGATCTGAGTTCAACTTCTGGATTTCCTTGTTAATTTTCTGTCTCATTGATCTGTCCAATATTGACAGTGGAGGGTTAAAGTCTCGCACTATTATTGTGCGAGAGTCCAAGTCTCTTTGTAGGTCATTAAGGACTTGCTTTATGTATCTGGGTGCTCCTGTATTGGGTGCATATATATTTAGGATAGCTAGCTCTTCTTCTTGTATTGATCCTTTTACCATTGTGTAATGCCCTTCTTTGTCTCTTTTCATCTTTGTTGGTTTAAAGTCCATTTTATCAGAGACTAGGATTGCCACTCCTGCTTTTTTTTTGCTCTCCATTTGCTTGGTAAACCTTCTTCCATCCCTTTATTTTGAGTCTTTGTGTGTCTTTGCACATGAGATGGTTCTCCTGAATACAGCACACTGATGGTTCTTGGCTTTTTATCAAATATGCCAGTCTGTGTCTTTTGATTGGGGCATTTAGTCCATTTACATTTAATGTTAATATTGTTATGTGTGAATTTGATCCTGTCATTTTGTAACTGGTTTGTTGTTTTGCCCTTTGGTTGGTGTAATTTCTTCATTGCGTCATTGGTCTTTACCATTTGGTTCTCTTTTGTAGTGGCTAGTACTGGTTTTTCCTTTCTGTGTTTAGTGCTTCCCTCAGGAGCTCTTGTAGGGCAGGTCTGGTAGTGACAAAATCTCTCTGCAATTGCTTGTCCTTAAAGGATTTTATTTCTCCATTACTTATGAAGCTTAATTTGGCTGGATGTGAAATTCTGGGTTGAAAGTTCTTTTCTTTAAGGATGTTGAATATTGGCCCCCACTCTCTTCTGGCTTGTAGGGTTTCTGCAGAGATCTGCTGTGAGTCAGATGTGCTTCCCTTTGTGAGTAACCTGACCTTTCTCTCTGGCTGCCCTTAGTATTTTTTCCTTTGATTCAACCCTGGTGAATCTGATGATTATGTGCCTTGGGGTTGCTCTTCTAGAGAAGTATCATTGTGGTGTTCTCTGTATTTCCTGTATTTGAATGTTGGCCTCCTTGCAAGGTTGGGGAAGTTCTCCTGGATAATATCCTGAAGAGTGTTTTCCAGCTTTGGTTCATTCTCCCCGTCATCTTCCGGTATACCGATCAAGCATAGATTAGGTCTTTTCACATAATCTCATATTTCTTGAAGACTTTGTTCATTTATTTTCACTCTTTGTTCTCTTTTCTTGCCTTCTCGTTTTGTTTCATTGAGCTGTTCTTCAATCTCTGATATCCTTTCTTCTGCTTGATCTCTTTGGCTATTGAAACTTGTGTATGCTTCATGAAGTTCTTGTGAAGAACTTGCTGTGTTTTTCAGCTCCATCAAGTCGTTTATGTTCTTCTCTAAGCTGGTTATTCTAGTTAGCATTTCATCTCACCTTTTTCAAGGTTTTTTGTTTCTTTGCACTGGGTTAGAACATGTTCCTTTAACTCAGAGAAGTCTTTTATCTACCTTCTGAAGCCTGCTTCTGTCAATTTGTCAAATTTGTTCTCTGTCCAGCTTTGTTCCCTTGCTGGTGAGGAGTTTTGATCTTGTGGTGGGGGAGAGGCATTCCGGTTTTTGATGGTTTCATTCTTCTTGCACTGGTTTTTTCCCATCTTATCGGATTTATGTAGTTTTGATCTCAGGTAGCTGCTTGGGGAGGCGGCCTTTCCTTTGTCTGCCTGCAGAGGCGCTGCTGGGCTGCCACAGGTTCAGTGGAGCTGCCGCATCTTTTACTTGCTCAGGAAGCTTAGGCCGGCTTCTGCAGTGGTGGCTGCCCCTCCCGCCGCCAAGCTGGATCGTTCCTGGTCTCTAAGTGCGAAACTCTGGTGTGAGAGTTTTTTTCAGTCTGCTGGGCTTTGTCAAGGATGTGGGGGCGGGGCCTGTCCTCCTGTGTGGGCTGCTTCCCTGTTTTCAGTTCCTTTTCCCTCTGGGGGGAGAGTAGATCCGTCCAGTCGGCTTTCTGGCTCTCATCAGCCAGTGCTTCCACCTAGATCTGTGCTGACGGCCCCGGCGCCGGCCGAACCTGCTCTTCTCTGTTCAGGCAGCTCACTGAGGCTTTTCAGCCCGGCGACTGTGGGTTGTAGAGGGCTTGGGTAGAGCCCTGTATCTGAACCGAAGTCCCAGAGGGGGAGATCCCTTGGTCCTCCGGTCGGTTGCACACACCTCCTGGGTGGGGCAGTGCCCTGCCTTGCCTCAACTAGCCCTATTTGGTTTATACCCACTGTCCAACCAGACCCACAAAATGAACCTGGTAGCTCGTTTGGAATTGTGGAACCACTCGGTGTCTGTGTCTCTCTAGCTGGGAGCTGCTTTCCGAATTGCCTCTTTTTTTTTTTTTTTTTTTTTTTGAGACAGAGTCTCGCACCGTTGCCCAGGCTGGAGTGCAGCAGTGCGATCTCAGCTCACTGCAGTCTCCGCCTCCTGGGTTCAAGCATTTCTCCTGCCTCAGCCTCCCAAGTAGCTGGGATTACAGGCACGCACCATCACGCCCGGCTAATTTTTTTTTGTATTTTTAGTAGAGATGGGGTTTCACCACGTTGGCCAGGATGGTCTCCATCTCCTGACTGTGCGATCCGCCCACCTCGGCCTCCCAAAGTGCTGGGATTACAGGCATGAGCCACCACGCCTGGCCCAGAATTGCCTCTTATTCGGCCATCTTGGGATCCCAAAAAAGGGAAACTGTATTTTTGAGATGGGGAGAACAGGCATACTTTAATTTTGAGAGACACAAAGAATTAATTCCTCATCATGTAAATTCTGGTCTGTGGCAGTCCTGTGTGGCATTTAGCCCACTAGTAAGAGCTTTTACTTTCATTTATTCCCATTCTAGCCATTTGTGTAAACGACTAAAACAATCAACTCCTGGGTTTACTGCTGTTCCCAAGGTGTGTGCAGGAGAAAGTAGAATGAAACAGAGAGCTGTTTTTGAGACTAGCAAGGGGATAGCTAACCTCCATCTTTGCATTTTAAAAGAGGAATTTAAAAGCAGCCTTTTTTTCTGGTTAGTTCTTGCATATTTGCCAGCAGAAATGAGACACTAATGGTGGCGGGTGAGACAGTGGCTGCCACGGCTGCTTCCCCACAAAATCTGTGTCATTGCATCTCAGACTTGCTTCTCAGCACTCGATTTTATTCTCCAGGACACATTTTGATAATGTACATGAAACCTACTTGCTACGAGCTGAATGTTTGTATCTCTCCAAAATCTATATGTTGGAACCCTAATCTCCAATATATTTGGAGGGTTAGTTGAGATCATGAAGGTGGAGCCCCCATGATGGGATAAGTGCCCTTGTGAGGAGATTAAGGGACCAGAGCACCCTCTCTGCCATGGGAAGACATAGCCGGCTGTCAGCCAGGAATAGGGCCCTCACCAGAGCCTGCCCATGCTAGCACCCTGATCTCAGACTTCCCAGACTCCAGAAATAAATTTTTGTTGTTTAAGGCTATGGTTTTTTTTTTTTTGTTATTTGTTTTTTTATATAACAGGCCAAACTCACTCCACTCAAATCAGTTTAAGCAAAAGGGCTTGTAGAGGAAGAAAAATAACTTTCTTCAACCCCCATAAGTTCTTGGTTGGAACAGTCCTTGGTGATAAAAGACAGATTAACAAGAGAAAAACAGAAGTCTGTTAATGTGTATATTTTATGTATGCATGGGAGACACCCAGGGAATGAATAGTTCTTAAAGAGGTAGCTTTGAATTCCAGCTTGCATAGTTTCTTCAACAAAGAACATAGGTTTTTAGAAAAGTGACAAGGTAAAGGAAAAGGAGTTTCTAGGGACAGTAAATTGTGGGAAGGCAAATAACTGGCAGTTAAAGGTGAGTCAGTAAAGCTCATTCATGTGGATTCTTCTGGTACCATCTGCAGGTCAGTATTTCCAGAGTTCTTCACAGTGATTAACCTCTGTCTTTGTAAAGTTGTGCCCTGCTTTTAGGCAAATAAAGGAAGCATAGAGAGCTTTTCTGAATTTGCTTCTTCTTAATTACCTTTAGTTCAACAATTGTTCACATTTTGGGGTGGGGGCATATTCTGGTCCCCCACAGGTAGAAAGGACTTTATTGAAAGGGCAAAGAGGTAGTTTAGAATACTGCAGATCGGAGATGCAGCTAAGCCAGGAACACATTGGAACCAAGGCCTGAAACACGGACAACATTGCATCTGCCTCATTCTTCTTTGTCTTGCTATAGACTAACTTCCTCTGCTGCTTTTCTGGTTCACTTTATGGAAAATTAGTCTTCCAACAGCTTTTTTTTTTTTTTTTTTCTTTTTTTAAGAAAGAGTTTTGCTCTTTTTGCCCAGGCTGGATTGTAATGGTGCGATCTTGGCTCAATGCAACCTCCACCTCCTGGGTTCAAGCGATTCTCCTGCCTCAGCCTCCTGAATAGCTGGGATTACAGGCATGCGCCACCATGCCTGGCTAATTTTGTATTTTTGGTAGAGACAGGATTTCTCCATGTTGGTCACGCTGGTCTGGAACTCCCGACCTCAGGGGATCCGCCCACCTCAGCCACCCAAAGTGCTGGGATTACAGGCATGAGCCACCCTGCCCAGCCTCCAACAGCTTTTGAGTCTAAATATTATAGTTGTAACTCTCCAGAGATCTCTCTCTCTCTCTCTCTCTCTCTCATCAATTCCAAATTCCTAAAAAAGAGACTGATTTCCTAATCTGGGTCAGTTGCCCAACCCAGACCCATCAGCCATGGCCATGGTATTAGAAAAGTTCATATTGCACCAAAGGCTGTATAGCGCACCATAGCTATGACCGTGAGGAGTGGTGATGAGGGGAGCATAGGGGATCACTGGAGAAGAGGGAATCACTGTATACTCGAGCAACAACTCAATAGGCATTCATGTCATGAGTTGGTTTAAGATGATGTATTTAACTATGAATGATACCTCAGGACTTTCCATGCACCCTGGGAGTAGATGACTGCACAGTGGTTGCTCTGTTCAAACAGGCTGAACCTCATAACTGTGGTCACATTTCTTATGAGTGTGATACGTTCTGCTTGTTTCAAGTGATGTTAGTAGTAGTCATCTTATGAGAAAGTTATTCACTGAAAGTTTAAAGAGGCCAACTGAAGCAGCAATAGCTTTTGATGGTGAGCTTGAGAAAGAAAAACAATTCTGGGGAAAAAGGTGTGGGATTTCCCTGTTTAACTTAATGCCACAGAAGTCCAATATTAAGGTTCAAATTGAATAACATTTTTGTTGTCCATGGCCAACCTTGGAGAATTCTCCCACAAAGGCCAAAGGGCTGAACTTCGTGGGCCTGACTCTTGTCTTCTATGATCTTTCCTTTAAGGAGCCTCTGTTATTTTCTGTGTTTACCACCATTCTGTTTGGGATGGGTGAGATCTGCTCAATTTTTAATGCTTCAGCTCAAGGATGAACACATCATTTCCGAGACATTCCAAAACTCAGTGTTGGTAAAGCTGGGACATTCAACAAAAGTGTACTAAACATCAAGAGAAATAAGATATTACAGTCTATGAAACACAGTCACCCCTTATGAACATTTGAAACAGTGTACTTTTTATTTCTATGTTTGTGTTTCTGTCCTTGCTTTCACAGTATTGAAGAATGTGATGAGCACATGCAGAAGAGCACTGTGGGCTCCCTCCACACTCAGGTTACTAGGCAATGGGGGAGAAAACTTGTCACCGGAGAATGGCCAGGAAGAGTAGCCCTCCCTGTCCCACATGGCTTCTGCTATTATGTGTGTGTGTTTTTAAATCTATGTGAAGCTCACTTTTAGCATCATGCCCTTTGTTAATGCTGCTGTAAAAATGATTGCAAACAAGTGGCTTAACACAAATTTATTTATTTATCTGTCTATTTATGTATCTGTGTATGTATGGTATGTTAGAGCTAGGGTCTCACTGTGTTGCCCAGGCTGGATGTGAATTTCTGAGCTCAAACAATCCTTCTACCTCAGCTTCTTGAGTAGCTAGAATTACAGGCATATGCCAGTGCACTTGGCCATCTCAAATGTATTATCTTAGAGCTCTGGAGGTCAGAAATCCACCATGAGTCTCACTGGGCTAAGATCAAGGTGAGGGCTGTTTTCCTTTCTGGAGGCCCTAGGAGAGAATATGTTTCTTTGCTTTTTTTAGCTCCTAGAGGACACCTGCATTCTTTGGTTGATGGTCTCTTTCTTCTTTCTTCAAAGCCAGCAATGCTATATCTCTGTGACCCTTCTCTGTGGTTACATTCCCTCTGACCACAACCGGGAAAGGTTCCCAGACTTTGCTAACTCATGTGATTGGGCCCATCTGGATAACTCAGAAAAAAAAAATAACCTCATCTCAGGGTCCTTAGTCACATCGGCAAAGTCCCTTTTACCATATAAGGTAACATAGTCACAGGTGTTGGAAATTAGGATGTGGGCATCTGTGGAGGGTCATTATTCTGCCCACCGTGGTCATGCAAGCCACTTTTGAGTGGAAGAAAAGATTTCTATCTGAAACATAAAAATGACTGCAACCTCTTACTTTCTAGGAAGGTGATATAATTCTTCAGGGTAGGCTGTTTAAAATTTTACTTTTCTTAGGAAAACACTAGGATGCTCTCCAGGTCTTTTTAGTGGTCAAAGTCAGGGCCTTCCTTGGCTTGGATAAGACGGGGCAGGTTTTAGAAGAAGAAGCCAATTGTTCCAGATAACAAAGTATCAGGGGCTTTGGGAATCTTCACATAAGCACACACATCCAATATGCATCATGATCCCTGGCCACTCATCTACATGCTAAAATCAAAGAACCGCCAATTTGGAGTCTCCAGTAAGACTGAAACTCTACAGTCCCTCTTTTTTCATGATCTTTTATAGGAGCATTGCTCTCGACCTTCTGACTTCAGGTTTCCCACACGCAATCTTACATCAAGGAGGGCATGAAGAGCGGCCTTTGCCTTAGCTTAGGGTGTACAGAGATTCTCCCTATGCCCTGTTCCAAGGGAAAATCTCCCACCCACCACCTTGCGGGTTTCGGTATGGTAAATATTAAACACAAGCACATAGACTATTGGGGATGTGTGGAAAGGGAACACGTTAGGGTATAATCTACTTTGTAGCTCATAACTTTTGTTTTATAAATAGGGAACATTTTTCTCTCCCTACTCCTGTGGTCTTACATCTTTATTCATGCAGCTATCCCTCCTTGGAATATCCTCCTTACTTCCTACCATGTACCTGAATTCATTCATCTTTTCAAGGTCTGGCTCAGCCTTCTCTGTTTATACAAGTACAAGTGAAATACTCCCTTCTTTGAGTGATGATTCCTCTCAGACTATCACTTCTTACTTGGTCATTAAATTTTTTTCTCTCAGCACTTTGGGAGGTCAAGGTAGGAGGAGCATCTGAGGCCAGGAGTTTGAGACCAGCCTGGGCAACATAGCAAGACCTCATTTCTCCAAAAAACAAAAAAATTAGCTAGGTATGGCTGGCTCCTGCAGTCTCAACTACTTGAAAGGCTGATGTGGGAGGATCTCTTGAGTCCGGGAGTTTGAGGCTACAGTGAGCTGTGATTGCAACACTCCATTCCAGCATAGGGGACAATGAGGCCCCGTCTCAGAAAAAAAAAAAAAAAAAAACCACAAGAAAAAGAAAAGATTTCTCCCTCTTTTTTTCTTTTTAAGGAGATATGTTTATGGGGTTCTCTGACTGCTTGAACCATGCCTTATGCATTTAAGTTTTCATAGTGCCTGGCACATAGTAAATAATTGTTGGCTATAGTACACAACTCTTATTTTCTTTGCTCAGAACATTTTCTTTTGTCTAAAAACAGTGTTCCTGCCATCATGGAGAGGGAAGAAAGACAATAAGTATAAGTATGTAAATAATATTACAGGCCGGGCACAGTAGCTCACGCCTGTAATCCCAGCACTTTGAGAGCCCAAGGCGGGTGGATTGCCTGAGGTTAGGAGTTCGAGATTAGCCAGACCAACATGGTGAAATCTCATCTCTACAAAAAATGCAAAAATTAGCCAAGCGTGGTGGCACATGCCTGTAGTCCCAGCTACTCAGGAGGCTGAGACAGGAGAATGGCTTGAACCTGGGAGATGAAGGTTGCAGTGAGCCAAAATTGTGCCATTAGACTCCAGCCTGGGTGACAGAGTGAGACTCCATCTCAAACACAAAAAAATATTATGGAAAGCAATGTATGAATAGGAAAGAAACTAGCATGAAGTGGGTAAGAAGAACTGTGAATGGAAACAGGCTGCGATTTTAAATGGGAGGGTCAGGGCAGGCCTTGCTGAGAAAGTGATATTAGGGCAAGGACTTGAGTGAGGTAAGGAAGAGAATCCCGTGGCTATCTCAGGGACGGATATTCCAGGCACAGAGAATAGGCTGTCCAATGGCTGGAGTAAGAATGGACTTGGTATACTTAGTGGAGCAGGGCGAGCAAGTGGGCGAGTAGTAGGAGATGAGGTCAACAAGTCATTAGGCGGCCACGATCACCCAGAGCTTTGAAGGCCTCGTAAGGCCTTGCCCTAACTCCTGTCAAACCAGGTGGTTTCAGAGGAGTCACCCCATCCGATGTGGTTCTTCCTTTTATCCAGTTGTGCGGCTCCCCATCAGTCACCATTATGCAGTTTGGGGGTGGGTAGAGGACTCTGTCTATTCCAAGCAGAGTTCTTCCATAAAAGTGTAAATCTGAAAATGGGAGGAAAGAGTCCAGATCTGTTCCAGATACTGCAGATGGGCTCTCTCAGCTCCACTCCAATCTCTTGTAACATGACTGCAAGTTACAGGAAAGAAAGTTAAAGAACAAGGCTTAGTCAGTTTAGGCTACCGTAACAGCTGGTGGCTTAGATGACAAACATATCTTTCTCATCGTTCTGGAGGCCAGAGGCCTGAGATCAGGATGCCAGCATGGTTGGGTTCTGATGAGGGTCTTTTCTGGATTGCAGACTGCTAACTTCTCTGTTTCCTCATGTGTTGGAAAGAGGACTAGCTAGCTCTCTGACCTCTTCTTATAAGGGCACTAATCCCATTCGTGAGGGTTTTACCCTCATGACCTAATGACTTCCCAAAGACCCTACCTCCTAATACCGTCGCACTGGGGATTAGATTTCAACATATGATCTGGGGAGGACACAAACATTCAGCCTGTATTGAAACACATCACCCAGATTCTTTTATGGCTTGGTTTGTATGATAACTTAATTGAAGCCATCAATGCCCCTGAGAGATCTGGAAGGCAGAAGTTCACATTGTGGGGCTGTTTTATGGCAAGTATGATATACAGACTTTTATTTTTTCTGTGGAAGGTGCAACTGAGGTCCCAGTGATTGGTTCCTAGCTTTATGGGTATCAAGAAACAGAACATAGGCCATCCATTTCACTTGCACAGAGAGCAGCTGAGGCCTTCTGACTGTGGCCTCTTTGGAAACTCTGTGGTATTGTTCTGGAAGTCGGCTCAGGAAGCTCAGCCTAATTCCTGCATCTCCAGCTTTCCAGCTCTCCGAGTGATTCTGCAAACACCTAATTGTGGGAGTGGAGGAGGGAGCAGGAGTCACTTGGTAGAGCATGACCCGCGGGTGTATGCCTTCTGAGTGAACTTGCAGGAGAGGTGGCTGTTTTCTGCAGGGATTTAGCCCCTTACTGGTAGGAGCTGCAACATGAAATATGGGAGCTTTCAGTGTTTATGTTTCCTGCTATGTGGAAATGCTCATTTGCAGAGAGACTGACTGAACGCAACACAGACTGAAGCATACAGAGAGAAGGAGGAAGAGATGAAGACCAACTTTATGTTCCCACTACCCATGAAGCCCCATAACACACGTTATTCTCTCATCATTTTGTTATTCAGCCTACCTTTGATTTTGAGATACTCCAAAATCTTTACTATGAATTCATTCTTTTTTTTTTTTTTTGAGACAGAGTCTGACTCTGTCACTCAGGCTGGAGTGCGGTGGTACCATCTTGGCTCACTGCAGCCTCCACTTCTCTGGTTCAAACGATTCTCCTCCCTCAGCCTCCTGAGTAGCTGGAATTACAGGCACGTGCCACCACACCCAGCTAATTTAGGTATTTTTAGTAGAAACAGGGTCTTGCTGTGTTGGCCAAGCTGGTTTTGAACTCCGGATCTCAAATGATTCACCTGCATCGGCCTCCCAAAGTGCTGGGATTACAGGCATGAGCCACTGTGCTCGGCCAAATTCATTCATTTAAGTTCATTCAAGATGGATTTCTGTCATTAGCGAATCAACAGTTGAACTGGGGTGAAGAGTAGTTATTACTAGATTATAACTTCTAAATCATTAGTTTATTAATTTTGTGTATTTGACTCTTTCCAAATTTATGGTTACTTTTTTTTTTTTTTTTGAGATGAAGTCTTGCTCTGTTGCCCAGGTTGGAGTGCAGTGGTGTGATCTCGGCTCACTGTAATCTCTACCTCCCAGGTTTAAGCGATTCTCCTGCCTCAGCCTCCTGAGCAGCTGGAACTTCAGGCATGCACCACCATGCCCAGGTAATTTTTGTATTTTTAGTAGAGATGGGATTTGCCATGTTGACCAGAATGGTCTCTATCTCTTGACCTCGTGATCCGCCCGCCCTGGCCTCCCGGAGTGCTGGGATTACAGGCATGAGACACTGTGCCCGACTTGGTTACTTATTTTGATGGTGTAGAGTTTGAAGGAAGAAGGTCAAGCTTAAGGCAAGGGTTAGGTGTGCTGTGACTCGCAGCCACAGCTTTATCCTAACACATCTTTCACTGCTGGAAAATCACCTCAAATTACGGGGCCTGCTGTTGGTAGGCTAGAAATCTATTTTTAAAAAGCAGAAGTAGCACATAAATGGAGCACATATGGGTCACGAAGCAAACGCTGCAGCTAAAACAGTGATGCCTACCTACTGGAATGCAGCTCTCAGCCACATGGAGGCAGCGAGCTAGTGACAGTGGCAGCAGTTTCAAATGTAGAGAGACAAACCCTTCTTTCACTCAAATCCAACCGAGTCACAAACAATTCAAACGCCAGACACATCCTTCCCCAGTGTGTGGCCTAACTGAAATTCCTAGCAAAAGGTTTTTGTAGTCACCTAACTAGCAACTGTAAACTAGCACCCCCTAAACCTTTCCTGTTTTGGCCACTGGGTGGCAGCCAGCTGCCAGGTGTCAGATCAGTGAGCTAGACAATTTTCTTGCTAGGAGGCGGGTGTGGCCATCCCACGTGCCCTTTTTGGGAATGATCCCCCTCACTCATACCCCTTGCTGAAAGCACACACCTGGTGGTCTTCTTTGACCACGGAATCCCTTCCCCCTCTGTTACTCCTGGACCTCAAATCCCTTGATCACCTCCTGGAGCAGCCAATCATTGACTAGTCAGGGTCCCACCAGGTTCGTTCTCCAGAAAGTAAAGCAAGAAAGGGACAACCTAGTTGGTAGTGGAAGCTGGAGTTCAAAATCTCATGGACCAAAAGCACAAGTAACTAAAGAATGAATGAATGAATGAATGAATGAATGGACTTCATCAAAATTAAAATTTTTTTTTTCTTTTTGAGATAGAGTTTTGCTCTTGTTGCCCAGGCAGGAGAGCAATGGCATGATCTCGGCTCACCATAACCTCTGCCTCATGGGTTCAAGCAATTTTCCTGCCTCAGCCTCCCAAGTTGCTGGGATTACAGGCATGTGCCAGGACGCCTGGCTAATTTTGTATTTTAGTAGAGACAGGGTTTCTCCATGTTGGTCAGGCTGGTCTTGAACTCCCAACCTTAGGTGATCTGCCTGCCTCAGCCTCCCAAAGTGCTGGGATTACAGGCATGAGCCACCACGCCTGGCCAAAATTAAAAACGTGTGTCAAAAGACACAATCAAGAAAGTTAAAAGAACAACCCACAGAATGGGAGAAAATATTTGCAAATAATATATCTGATAAGGGCCTAGTATCCAGAATGTATAAAGAATTTTTACAACTCAATAACAAAAAGACAAACAATCCAATTTTAAACTTGGACAGAAGATCTGAATCAATATTTATCCAGAGAAGATAGGCAAATAACCAAAAAGCCCACGGAAAGATGCTCATCACTAGCCATTAGGGAAATCAAAATCACAATAACATACTGCTTTATTCCCACTACGATGGCTATACTTTTTTTTTTTTTAATGAGTGTTAGGGAGGATGGGGAGAAATGGAATTCTCGTGTATTTCTGAAATGTAAAATAGTGCAGCCACTGTAGAAAACAGCTTGGCAGTTCCTCAAAAAGTTAAAAAATATGAAAAAAAAAGTTGCCAAATATGACCTGGCAGTTCCACTCCTAGAAATATACTCCTTGAAAATATATGCCTATGCATACATTCATATATAAATGTTCCCAGCA
Organism: Aotus nancymaae; assembly: GCF_030222135.1. Lineage (NCBI taxonomy): Eukaryota > Metazoa > Chordata > Mammalia > Primates > Aotidae > Aotus > Aotus nancymaae. The sequence continues at coordinate 43,000,629 of NW_026988455.1, read as the reverse complement.
GCATTGTTACAGCAGCCAAAAGACAGTGTTAACAACTCAGATGCCCACTGACTGATGACTGGATAAGCAGAGTGAAATGTATCCATGCAGTGTTTTTGGGCATACCTAGGAGTGGGTTTGCTGGGCCATATGATACTCTCTGTTTAACTTTTTGAGGAACTGCTAAACTGTTTCTGGAAACGATTTTTTTTTCCTGCTTCTTCTACTGCTTGAGGTACTGGATAATAAGGAATATGAAATCATCAGTCAATATTTGTGGGCATGCACTGTAGAGTTTCACAGAGCTGTTTGTTTTTTTTTTTTTTTTGGAGATGAAGTTTTACTCTTGTTACCCAGGCTGAAGTGCAGTGGTGCAATCTCAGCTCACTGCAACCTCGATCTCCCAGGTTGAAGTGATTCTCCTGCCTCAGCCTCCCTAGTAGCTGGGATTACAGGCATCCACCACCACACCAGGCTAATGTTTTGCATTTTTAGTAGAGATGGAGTTTCACCATGTCAGCCAGGCTGGTCTCGAACACCTGACCTGAGGTGATCCACCCACCTCAGCCTCCCAAAGTGCTGGGATTACAGTTATGAGCCACTGTGCCCAGACAGAGAGCATTTCTTTTTTTTAAAATATCAGATAAGTTTTTACTTAGTGCTTACTGTGTGCCAGGTACTCTCCTAGGACCCAAGGATAAAAAGATGCATAAGACAGTCCCTGTCTTTTTAGGACTTACAGTCCCAGGGTGGGGCATGGAACTGGGAAGAGAAGTATGAGAGGCAGAGGGGTGGCTTATGCCTGGAGGGACTTCTAATGTAGTGGGGAGAGAGACTGAAATACAACCCCACCCCCTGCTGCCACCACACACACCCGATGTACAAGAATTATGTTGAAACAAGGATGGATTTTGATATAAATGATGGGTCTTAAGCAAAGCTTGGTTTGATGTAAAAAGTGGGCTGGAAATTCCAAAGATGAAGAGGCCCTTCTTGTGTGGAGAGGGGTGCTGGGCTAGGGCTCAGGGTGCTGCAGCGTTCATGCCAGCTTGGCCACTAGCTGGCTGTGTGAGTATCTGTTTTTCTCTGGGCCCCAGTTTCACTGATTTCAAAGGGAGAGAGGTGGTGTAGATAATCTCTATGACCCTATAGGGTTTGTGCAAGTTGCTTTTCCTATCATGGAGGAATGTGAATTTGGGAGGAAAGTCTTGGGAAGAAAACCATAAAGCTTCTTCAGATGTTTTACAGGCTTCTCCTTGTGGAGATCATAGGACTGAAGGGACGTTCCTGTATGTGGCTGGGGCAGGGGAAGGGAGGATGGAACTTCACACATACCATCAATATTTGACTAAACAGTCTAGTTTCTGCCACCAACTGCCCGGGTATGACATGTTTGTGCCTAAGACTGAGACAGAGGTCATAGGAACAAGGGGGTGGGGGGATCATATTAGGGAAATACAGCATTTGGAAAGAATAATTCATCATGCTTATTGTAGTGTGCACAGAGGCAAGGCAGGGAGAGATGATGTCCTTAAGTGGCTGGAGCTCAGAGCCAACCCTGATCACAGGCTGTTGCCTCTGCCTTTCCCCTCCTTCAGTCCTGCCAGACTCACCTTCTCTCCCTGCATCACCTCTCAGCGCCCAGTTGTTCTTTATTCTCTTAGTCTTTCAGTCCTCTTCTGACTCACATAATGCCCTATCAACTCTGAACTCTAAGCCAGTCACGACCCCATTCCCAGTAGCCCTCAAATGGGTGGCCCCTTGGCCTAACCCCCATCTTTCACATCAGTGAAACTCCCTTGATTCCTCCATCCCTGACACGGGCTACCTCATCCTTCTCTTTGAGCCTTATTTCTTGGAAAATTCTGTGTCTTCTTTTTATCTCAGCCCAAATCTCTGTAGTCATGGGTAGTTCCTGACACCTCTTCCTTTAATAATCCTATATATCTTGCAACTTTGTCTCTCTCCATTGGCATTTTCCAAATAATACTTTTTCCCAAGTCTCTTTGTATTAAAAACAAAACAAAACAAAACAAAATGACTTTTTTTTGGCTCAGGTTTAATAAAATAGTTAAAAAATGAACAACCTTAGTATTTTAACCCAGTCTCATGGTCGTTGTTGAAACTTGGTGGAACAGAACTGTGGATATGGTTATGGAATGGAAGGACACATTTTGAATAGGAACCCAAACTCATATAGGCTTCAGACTTAGAGGAACTGAAAATTCCAAGGAAGGCCTGTCAAAGGGAAGCCTTGGTTTTATAGCTCAATGATGTCATCAGGAACCTAATTGCTTTCACTTTTTTGTTTCCCCTTACATAGCATCGACTTCATCTAAAACGAAATGTTTGTTGTGGTCCTAAGATGTCTAAAATGAAATTTTCTTGTGGTCCTAAGAATGGCTACAAGCAGTTCCCTGACTTATGGGCTTCCTGCTTCTCTCAGAGGCAAGAGAAGCTCCCTCCCAACATCCCCAGCAGGAGTCCTGAGGCTTGCTCTGAGTGGTCTGACTGAGGTCGTGTGCTCACTGCTGAGCTAATCACTGTGGTTATGGAGCAAATGTCATGGTTGCTGTAACTCGGTCACATGCTGTACTGCTAGAGCTGGAGTGCAGTTTAGGTCCCTGAAACCACATGGTTCCCCTAAAGTAAATCAGAGGGTTTGTCCTTTGCTCATGTACTTCCAGGACCTGCAGGTTGGTTTGGACCCCACTTGCTGACACATCCCTAGACCTCAGTCTAGCTGATGCTCTTAACTTTCTCAGCCCCAGCGCTCCCACTCAACTTGAACGCTGGATGTTAACAAAGTGCCAGGTAGAAAACTCCCGAATTGTGCATGGTAGCATGTGTGCAGAGATGAAAAGACACAGAGGAGTGAGGAGGGGTGAGGACTGTTTGGCCCTGTAATAATGATGTGGTGATGTCATGACTTTAAACTCTCCAAACATCTGCTGGGAGGCTCCCGCTGCTAAATGTGGAACAGCTGATTAGAGGACAAAAGGAATCGAGCTTCCACTTGATTCTGACCAAAAAGGAAAGGCCAGTTGGTGAAACAGAAGGTATGGGATGCATGGGAGGAAATGACTGAGTCACCTTGGAATTTGTAATAGAGAAAGGGACAAATGGGCATGTTCAGACACATCCATTGGATTCTTCTTTTTTAAGTCTGAGAAAGGCGAAGTGAACCCATAGTCGGTTTCTAAAAGGGACTCTCACTTAAGAAGGATAAGTATCTTTAAAAAAGAAATGTCTACTCTGTAATCTTGGGTTGTTCCAATGAGAAGGTCACTGAGGAGACATTGAAGAAACTGAGTGCGTTTAGGGTACTAACCAAGCCCAGATTTAGAAAGTACAGAAACAGAATCTGGGAGGAAAGGCACATGTAGTCAAGGCTGAGTGTAACAGCTTGGTTGTGACACAAATCTGTGCAGATGCAGCATCCCAAAGGCTGACACTTGTATCTTTTGTACAGACGAGGTTTTGCCAAGTTGCCCAAGCTGGTCTCGAACTCCTGGGCTCAAGTGAGAAATGACTGAAAAGAGGAAAGGCACCCAAGATGGAGCTGGGCACCTTCTAATTTTAGAAGGGGTGTTATAGTGAGCACAAACTTAGTATTACTTGTCAGTAAAATTTTGGATTAGATTACTAAACAAGTGGGTGGCTTTCAAGCACTTAAAGTAGATAATCACCAGAAGCGTGTGTAAATAAGCCAAGAATTATCTCCAAATAAGGTGACTTCGATTTTAAAGTCATTAGACTTATTATCAGGGATATATCTGTATCAAGCAAATAAAAAATGTAACAAATCTTTAAATAAAATGTCCTGTGTTAATTATGCAGACAAGATCAACAAACATAGACTGGATCATTGACAATTTATATGATTGTTGATTTAATGGATCACAGCCATTTTGAGAAAAAGGCAGTCTTCCCTGCTATCTTCTGCCAAATCCTATTAAGATACATTTAATTAAACAATGTGGATGGCTGGGTAAATAATATCCTTATTAGATTTGTGGATAAGACCGTGTTAATATGTGAGTGAAATGCAGTAGTAATTTAAAGATCTTCCCAGGTTGGAAAAAAAATGCAAGCTAGTAAGGCAAAGTTGAAAAGGGATTTATGCCAAGTTTGGCATCAGGTTAAAATAAAATTACAATAGTAGTATAAAGTAGAATAGAAGAGATCTAGAATGACAGAAATTCTGATTTCCGAACAAAACCGTAGTTGGCAATTTTAGTTGATGATGAATGGAATTCGAATTAAGAGTGTAGTCTAATTACAATTTAATCTTGGGTTGCATTTTTGGAAGCCAGGCCTTCAGATCTGCCCTGGTTCACCTGCTGCTGGAGTTCATGCCCAGTTTTGTTCAGTACACAAGCATGATGTAATCTGATGGGTGCTGGAAGCCATATCTGCTTTTATGGGTCCTGAAGATATAAACACACAGGGTGTCTTCCAGGGCCAATGGAAAGACCTTTTGGTTAAAAGAGAGGGCTCTTATTGGAGAATATGTGAGAAAAACCATACTGGCAGAATAGGCAAAGGCAGATGGTAAGGCTAGGCTCTTGAATTCCCAGTCTAAGGACTGTGAGCCTTACGTCTTAGACAACACAGAGGTTCCAAGTACTAGTAAGTGAGATGAAAGAGTGGATGCGAGCTGTATTTTGGAGGATAGATCTGAGATTTTTTTTTTTTCTTTTTTGAGATGGAATTTCACTCTTGTTGTCCAGGCTGGAGTGTAGTGGTGTGATCGTGGCTCACTGCAAACTCCAACCTCTGCCTTCCGCTTTCAAGCAATTCTCCTGCCTCAGCCTCCTGAGTAGCTGCGATTACAGCCTCCCACCACCACATCTGGCTAATTTGTGTATTTCCATGTTGGCCAGGCTGCTCTCAAACTCCTGACCTCGTGATCCGCCTGCCTCGGCCTCCCAAAGTGCTAGGATTACAGGCATGAGCCACCGTACCCAGCCTAGATCTGAGATTTTTAAATGGCATGGAGGCAATGCGATGGAAAGAGGTGGAGCTGGGTGGATAAATGTTTTGGATCTGAAACCAGGACTGGGACAGAATGCTGGTCTTCAATTTCCTGAGCATTTAACCTTGGGCATGATTCCTTACCTCTCTGTGCCTCTGTTTTCTCATCTGTACAATGTGGATAATAATATTACGTACCTTATAAAGTTGTTATAAGGATTAAATACATTAAAATATATAAAGTGCTTAGAATAATTCCAGGCACATTGTAGTACTAAAGAAATACTAACAGTGGCTATGATAATAATTCAAACCTGGAATGTGCAGGCAGTAAAAACTAGAGAAAGGAAGGAGCAGCTTCACAGAGCAAAATGAAGCCAAAATTCAGAGGCCTTGCTGCTTACCTGGAGCTGGCTCTCCTGGTTTCTTGAATACATCCCAACCTTTGCTCCCATCGTGGTTGCAGGGTGGGTCTGCATGGTGCTCAACATGGCTGCCTTGCTGCCCGGGGTCTTCCCCTTCACCCATGCCCAGAGTGATCTCCGTAGCCATTCAGCTCTTACCTGCATTTTCATGTGTGTACACATGTGTCTCACTCTACATTTTAGGCTTGTTGAGGTCAGGTATACTGTTGTACGCATTTCTTTTTATCCCCTACAACATCTAGCAGTCTCTTGCATGTATGGCTGTTCCAAATGGAATATTGTTAATGCAGGAGTGGATTAAGTTAATGAGGATTCCAAGTTCCCAAGCCTGTGTTGGGGAAATGGTGATACCTGTGATGAAAGAGTGACGTATAAAGGAGAAGGTCATTAGCTTCAGAAGTTAATGGGTTCAGTTTTGGGATGTAATGGGGATACCAGTTATGTGGGGGTAGGTTCAAAAGGCACTAAGGCAGAAGTATGATCTAGACGAAATCGCCTTTAAATCGCTTAAACCTCAATGTTTCTCAGTAACTGATCTTGGTTGCGTTGGGTCTAGTCAGTCTGTCATGTTTGGGCACGGACGAAACCGTTGGTTTATGTTTGGTGGACATGCTGCACCAAAGATTATGCTTTTCTGGGTGTGTGAGGTGGTGGTGATGGTGCCATCTGTATTTTCTCAAAGTAGGTATTGTAAAATTACACATATTCACATTATTGTATGTGATTGCACTCTAGTATAATTATGTGGCATCCAGGTAGAGATGTCTAATGGATTTACATGGAAGATTTTTAATGATTCCTGACTCTCTGAGATTTTTCTTTCTTTTCATAGTTATAACCTTTTGTTATAACCTTTGGGGACAATCACCCATCATTTGGCAAATCTAAATAAACAAATGGCCTTAAAGGTGCCATTCACTGCAGAGTTGAACTTGAAAGTTGGCACAGAGCTGAAGGGGAGAATGAGTTCCCTGTACCCTAGCTTTCCTCTTTCTTCCCCATCACGATACCTCCACTTTCTACACTATCCCAAGTACCCACACAGGGAGAGGAAGCAAAGAATATTCTGGAAATGCTTTTCATTCCTTCAGCAGATGTGAACTATTGCATCAACCAATGGATTCGTAGACTGAGATAAAAAGACCACTATCAGTCTACCATTGTTTGTGTATAACTATGCACAGTTATAAATCAGAGTGGACATTTATAAAACATGAATTAGATTCAGAGGAAAAGTGAAAACCGAAGTGCAGTGTTTTACTTTGCTAAACTCAAGAAACAATTTTAATAATCCCAATGAACCTAGAATCCAGCAACTAAATAACAACCCATTAGGCAGAAAATATGTCTCATCAAAGGAACAATCTAGCCATGTGTTTATGGTCAATAGACAATAGTTGGCTGATAGAAATTAGCCATGAACAAAGCCTAAATATTAACACCATGGAGTTTTCACCTCAAATGCCCGAGAAGTGTTGCCTTGTTTTGTTTATATTGCTGTTAAGGAAAAAGAAAATCATGAATCTGGATATCCTTCCTCCTAATATTAACCATCTGCCCAAGTGTAACCTGCTTATTTCCTGGCTGACATTTGATTTCTGTGGCTCTTTCTTTTCATAGTGATTGTGAAAAATCCCTAATGGTGACTAGTGCTTGCTAACATAATATGGAATGTTCATTTTGGGTTGGTTTCCAAGTTCTTCATCTATAAGTCCTCTTCCCCCAGAATTCCTTAAATTCAAAAATTACAACTCCAAGAGGGTGGCCAGGCAAACCCATGTTCTTTGTGAAAACCTCCCAAATGAAATTTGTTTTGAACATTTTTTTAGAAGGTTAGAAGGAAGAGTTAAGCAAAAAGATGCAACGCTAAGGTCAACTAACTCTCATTAAAGGGAAAAGGGGACTTAAGGCTGTTTTTCAGGGTCCCCCCAGGAGCAGGGAGGAATCTCTCTTCTACTAATAGTTAGCAGCTGTTCAAATAGAGGTGCCAACCTCAATTGTCTTAACTGAAAGTGGTTGAAAAATAATATTTAAAAGAAGTGACAAGATGCGATCTCTAAATTTGAAGGATTATGCAGCAAAGATTGGATTAGAAAAATAGGAGACTCTCAAAGATATTCCTCAAACTTTAGTTATTTTGCTCAATCTTAGGCTTTTGTTGGACCTATTATCTGTATGGATCCAGCATACTATTTGAGAGAGAAGTTGTGCTGACTTCCATGACTCGAGTGTGTGTTGCAGAGGTAACACTGGGGGAGACTCTAAGAGAGTTTGGAGAGAGAGTCATCATTAGCCACATCCTCAAACTTTCTCAGCCCCAAATCTGAATGAGCCTCAAATCATTAAACAGAATGGAAGAGTTAATTTTCACTGGGCCTTGTTTTCATATGAAAGATAATTATAACTGCAGAGAGATGCCTGGTGAGTGTTCCTGTTGCATGGTTCCCAAGTAGAATCAAGTTACCCCTATTTGTCAATCAGTATTTTTCATTTACCTAAAACCTTTATTTATGAATTAATTCCAAATGCTCTGTTGAAGGCTTCTCCAGACAGAGTCTCAGATGCATCTACCTTGGCATTTTTCCAGCCCCTACTCTTCCAAGCTATAGATGTTTAATTCACATTGTTCTGAGAGAGGATCTCATGAATATTTAAAGCCCCAGTGCATAGAGGCACAAACGCAGTCCAGGGAAGTGAAGTGACTGGCTTCATTTCTCACTTGGAGGGCTATGACCTCTTAGAGAAGAATGTGGAAGCCAAGAGTCAAAGGGAGGGAAAGAAACAGCTCATGCTGGAATTCTAGACTCCCTACAACCCCTGGGTGATGTACGGGTTGCTCTTGAAGGCGGAAATCTGCTCTCTTCTAAGTTCTCTGGCTTTCGTCCTTAAATCTTGGTTATAATTTCAGGCTGGTTGAAATGGATGCCATGTTACTGGGATTTACATTGCACCACTTAAAAAATGTTTTCCTTTGACTTGGCCTAAACAATGTGTTTCTCCTTTTTACCTCTTCCTGATACAGAGATAAAATGCTCGGCAAGGAGTTAATGGTTTTGCAGCAATGCAGCTGGCAGCAGTAGATCACAGAGCTCAGTACAGGAATCCAATTATTTCCTTTGTCTAAGATGAAAACCTATACTTGGGGGTGGGGGAAGGGCCTGTGCTGCAGGGTTGCTTGATTTAAGATTTTGTTTTAGAAAGAAGGATGGTTCTCTGATGCAGCTCAGCTCCTGGGTCACAGAAGCTTGGCTTTTTCCTGCTTGATGCTGGCAACCTGAACACACTTGGCATCCAGGAAATAGGAAAAAAGAACCTCTTATTTTTAGGTTTCTGACTACTTTAGAGCTTAGTATGTGTAGTCAAACTAGCGTTAAATATCCTAGGCTAATGACGATGGTGACTCCAGAAACTTACTATTAATTGGGAGACATTTTGGCAGCAATTTGTAAAGAGAAGGTGCTGCTGAGGTCTCGGAGAGCAGATGTAGAAAGAAAACTGCAAATGCACAGACAGAATAGATAGACAGACAGCTAGAAACTCCTCCCTCTGGGGCTTTCTGTTGACTTAGAGTGGGTAGATGAATTTCCAATTCCAAACCAAAGAGAATACTTGGGTCTCATTTAAAGAAAAATAGTCATTGCAAGATTCACAAAGAATAGAAACAGGTGGATAGTTTCACAGTCACTGGAAACCACTCTGTCACTATTCTCCTCTATTTCCGATTCATCTTGTCCCAACAATACTGTGAACAGGTAAAATTAAATCCTTTTCAAAAAGCAGCAAAAGGTGCAGAAAGGTGAGAGGTTTATCCAAGGGTACAAAATAGTTAGAATCAAAGCTAGGACCAAAAGCCTTGCAGGGTGGGATAGGACAAGAATGTGGACCTTCAAGTCCAGTAGATAAGGATTTGAATTCTTGTTCTTCAGCATAATAGGTCTGTGATGGTGGGTAAGGGAAGTCCACTTATCTGAGCTTTCATTCTTTCTTGAAAATGGGAAAATAACACTTACCTGGTGAGTTTTTAAGAGGATTAATGAGAATGTATATAAATGTGTTTTCCCCATATACCATAGAGTAGATGGAAGAGAACAAGTGGGCAATATGATGGAAAGGAAGTCAGATTCAGATTATGAAGGAATTAGAAGTCATCAAGATACCTGTCAAGATGCTTGGTTACAAAGGGCAGAGATGGGCTTTGACCAATAGTGATGTGGCATGGCCAGGCCTACTTCAGCATTCTTTAGGCTAGAATGCTCATTTCTCCTCTATATCCTCTCCCCACCCTTCTCCGTCCTTCTCTGCCACAGGAGACTGACTTCTATGACCATGTCAACAGGCTACCTTGCCCATGGCTTTTTGCTTGGGTTTGGCCATGGTGAGGCACCAGCAGGGGGATGAAAAGAGAATATGATCAAAGTTTTCCTTCCTGGCTGTCTCCCTGCTGGGCCAGGATGAGCTATGCCTGTTTCTCTTGTAAGGCCAGGGCTCTTTTGTGTAGCCCTTTCCTGTAGCTTGAGCTTCGGCTCTCTCCTCTCTAGAGTAACCCTTCTTTATCTTGCTCCTTCAGCTGTGGGAGTGATAAAAGGTTTTCTGCTCTAACCAGTCCCAGAGGCTTCAGCATGCCTCGCTGGTTTCTCTTAACTCTGAGCTCACCTTTGTAAATAGTCCTTCATGAAACTCTCCTCAGTAACCTTGTGTGTAGTATCTATTTTCTGTGGAGACTCTTCCTGTTAGAGCTGAGTACTATTGTCCCTGTTTTATAGATGAAAAAACTAGCCCAACAGCGTGTTGAAATTCCTTGTAACTCTGAGCTTGAACTCAGATTACAGATGCCCATCTATAAAACTCAGGCTCTCTCTATGAACTGTGTCTACCCTACTGCCTTCATGTTAAAGAGAGCCCATGATGGCTTTTAGCTAAAGTATTGCACTCTGGCCTTTCAGGCATTCATGCATGTGTGGGAACATGTTTTTGGAGGAGTGCCCCCTTCTTTCTATAAAGAGTCGCTCTAACTCTGTCCTACCTGCCAAATGAGATCTGGGTCTTTGTTTTCAGTTTTTGAAGAAACTATCCTTCTTTGGTTTAAAAAATTGCTCTGAATCCCCTGTTTTCACTCAGGAATATCCTGAGATTTTGATATTTGTAATTCTATTAAGTAGAACTCTTAAACGTAATTATTGGAAAACAACCTTTATAAAATCTGACTCAAGGCAAGTCCTGAAATACCAGATCAGAGAGGAACCTAATTAACAATTTTTTCCCTACTCGAGAAGCCACAAAGCACATTAGAGTTGGAAATGGCTTTAAGGATTGTTTAAGTTCTCAACCTAATTTTGAGTAACACAGACCCTCTTAAAATTTGAAAAAGCTATAAACCCTCTCTCAAAAAAAAAATGTGTATTTTGTCTTGCTTGTTCTCTCTCTCTCTCTCTTTCTTAAAAATAGAGACAGGGTCTCACTATAGATGTCTGGGCTGGTCTCGAACTCCTGGGATCAAGCAGTTCTCCTGCCCCAGTCTCTCAAGTAGCTGGCACTACAGGCACACACCATGACCCCCTTTCTCTTTCTCATTTACCCACACACTTGCACACACACACTCTTACCTTTTTTTTTTTTTTTTTTAAATTCATTGTCATTGTGAAGCCCACTTATGAGTTCCCAGATTACCCCTCTTTTAGGCAAATTTCTTTGGTTTGCAGATGAGGACGCTGATACCCAGGCAGATAAAATGACTTGCCTAGGGTTAGCAATTCATATATCAATCAGGTTGGGCTGTTACGCTGCAGTAACAGACAACAATAATCTCAGTAGCTTAAAACAACATTTTTCCCCCTCATTCATGCAGTTTCCTCTGTGGGTTAGTAGGGGGCTCTGTTCTTCCTCATTTATACTCAGTGATGCAGGATGATGGACAAATGCCATCTAGAACATCATTCGTCATCATGGCAAAAGAAGAGAAAGCATTGCAAATCATGCACTGATTCTGAAAGCTTCTGCCTGGAAGTGATGCATCACTGCTGGTCATACTTCATTGGCCCAGCTGTGTTCTTTGGCCATGCTTTGCTCTAGGGTGGCGGAGAAATAAGTGGTAGAGAGCACAAAAAACTGAGAAAGCTGGAAAAGCCAGAGTAGAACCAAGGCATTATTATTTTTATTTATTTATTTTCTCGAGATGGTGTCTTGCTCTGTTGCCCAGGCTTGAGTGCAGATCTCGGCTTACTTCAACTTCTACCTTCTGGGTTCAAGTAATTCTCCTGCCTCAGCCTCCCAAGTAGCTGGACCTATAGGCATGTGCTACCACACCTGGCTAATTTTTGTATTTTTAGTAGAGACAGGGTTTCACCATGTTGGCAAGGCTGGTCTCAAACTCCTGACCAGGAGTAATCTGCCTGCCTCGGCCTCTCAAAATGCTGGGATTAGAGGGCATTGTTATTTTTTGTCGGAGTCCCTCTACCCTTCCAGGACTACCATTATCATTAACTAATTCATCTGATGTAGCCTGTAGAAGATTTGTTGGCCAGGCACAGTGGTTAACGCCTATAATCCCAGCACTTTGGGAGGCTGAGGCTGGTGGATCACCTGAGATCAGGAGTTTGAGACTAGCCTGACCAACATGGTGAAACCCCATCTCTACTAAATACAAAAAATTAGCTGGGTATGGTGGCGCATGCCTGTAATCCAGGCTACCTGGGAGGCTGAGGCAGGATAATCACTTAAACCCAGGAGACGGAGGTTGCCATAAGCTGAGATAGCGCTATTGCACTCCATCCTGGACAAGAGCGAAAACTCCATCTCAGTGAGGGATTATGTTAACTCCTCTTCCCAAGTCCACAAGGGGCGTGGTTTCAAAAGCAAGAACTTCCCAGCTACATTCCCGACCTGCCTTCATTCATGTCCCCATTCGGGGACTAGAGTTCTTTAACTTTCATGTGCATGGACTAGGTGGACTGCCCAGGTGAGCTTCCTTTGTTTAGAAAGCCTGCAAAAAGCTATGGGAAGACTGTGGGCCAATCCCATATCAAAGTCAAAGATCAGTACTCACTCCAGTGGAAGTTTAAAGAAACTCCTCTCACTGGAGAACTTGAATGGGGTGGGAGTAACTCCGGGGTTATATTCCCCCTACTCGCTTACCTATATGGATTTCCCTCTCTGGGATCCCCTCCCACGGCAGTGTGGGAGCCTTCCCTCTCTCTCTCTCTTTGCCTGTTCGGACTCCATCTCTGGATTCCCTCCCATGACAGCATGGAACTGCTCACTCTCTCTCTCTCTTTCCTTCTCTCTCTCTTCCCTACCCCCCTTCCCCCCACCCCGCCTAATAAATCGCTTTTCTGCAAAATTATCTGGGTCCAATAGTTACTTGAACAAGCGTGCGGTGCCACCAAGGCCCTCTCCCATTCTTGGGTGAGTGAGGCCCAAGGACCTGGGAAAACACATCCGATCGGGGAACAGTGAGACTCTTTGGGACCCCCGCAAACCTGCTCCTATCCCGTGGTTACATCAGGGGGAAAAAAAGATTTGTCATCCACTTAACAGGGCTATGTTTCTGATATAAAATTGAGGCTAACTTGGAGACTTGTGTTTGTTTTATTTGTAAATGCTTATTTTCTAACACAGTTCATTTAAGATGCTATTGGAACAAAGGAGACCTGTCTCACTTGAGATGGGCCATTATTGATTTTATACAACACTCATTTTATTTATTTATTTATTTATTATTTTGAGACGGGAGTTTTGCTCTTGTTACCCAGGCTGGAGTGTAATGGCGTGATCTCGGCTCACCGCAATGTCCACCTCCTGGATTCAGGCAATTCTCCTGCCTCAGCCTCCTGAGTAGCTGTGATTACAGGCACGCACCACCATGCCCAGCTAATTTTTTGTATTTTTAGTAGAGACGGGGTTTCACCATGTTGACCAGGATGGTCTTGATCTCTTGACCTTGTGATCCACCCGCCTCAGCCTCCCAAAGTGCTGGGTTTACAGGCGTGAGCCACCGTGCCCAGCCCAACACTCATTTTAGAAAGCGAAAATCTTTTCTTTCTATTGTCTGGATTGCCCTTATTTGTCTTTGTTTCTAATACTCATTTGTTTTCCCAGGTCCTCCATAGCTTGTGGCCCATGGTGTTACCAGTGCAAACACAGAGGAGTCTCTGGATTTTTTTTTTTTTTTAACTTTAGCAATTGGTGATAGCTGTGCCTCTTGTTTATCTTCCATTATTCTTTAATTTTATAGTTTATTGAATACTTACTTCTGCTCTGAGGATTGTAATAAGGGTTAAATTACAAAATTGTGTTCTCCTAACACAGAGGAGTTGCTCAAAACATGTGATGTGGGACGTGTGTGTGTGTTTATTTTTTGAAATCAACACAGAGTGATGACTAAGCACACCCTCTGGAGCCTGGCAGAGTGGGTCAGCATCTTGATGCCACCACTTACTATAAGCCGTTAGATCTTTAGATGATTTTACTAACCTTTCTGTGCCTCAGTTTTCTCATTTGCGAGATAGGGATAATAATGTTACCAAACTCCTGAGCTGTGGTGAAGAGTAATTGAAATAATATATGTACAACATTTGCCGGAGGACGTAGTTTGGAGAAATCAGCATACCTATTGAAAAACAGGATCTCTGTTTGCCAACTGGGTAGTGTATCAAGGAGGAAAGAATATAGGTTTTGGAATTCAGTAGACTTAAGTTCAAATCTCGTGTCATGGTGTGAATCTGAGCAAGTTGCTTACTTCTCTGAGCTCCAGTCTCCTCTTGGTGTCATGTGACAGTCCTCCTCACTTTGCAGGGTATTTGGAAGGATCTCGTAGGAAGACGACACTGCAGTGTCTCACACGGGGAATGGCATGTTGAAAGAGCCAATAATTACTAGTTATTCTATACGTTGTGGGGAACATGAAGATGGATAAAGGAAACAACTCCTCTCCCTTGCCTTCCGGGGGTTTATAATCTCATTGTGGAGATAAGACATGTCTGCAAATAACTACAGATAACCTAAAATGCTGAGTGCAGTGCAAGAGCTGCAGCTAATGGACTGTGGAAGTTTGCATTGGGTGAGTTACTGTAGAAGGGTCATTTGAGCTGGGTTGTTGGCGTTGGCTGAGAAAAAGTCATCTTTACTAAAGAGATACTTTGATTTACAAATACCACTTGTTTTTCTTTCTCCCTCTCTCCTCATCAACCCCTTCCTCACCTCCAAACCCGAGAATACTCTATTATGCACCACAGATAAATTTTGCCTGGAGAGGAGAAATTCATTACCCTCCCTGCCAGTGCAGTTTGCTGATGCACTCTGTTTTCTGGTTGTGATATTTACAGCAGCTCAGTTAAGATTTAATTTTCTATTATTGCTTGAACTTTGCAGCCCTCATTTTTCATTTGCTGTCTGAGATTCATTGCTTCAGCACCCTGGAACCACTGCTGGAAAGACTTACTTAACATTCAGAATCAATGAACAAACAGGAGAAACGTTTTACCAGAGACAGGGCTTTAGTGATGCAGGGTTTAGCTTTGATTCCTAGTAATAGTTTTAGACTGTTCTTTCCACTTCCTGTGACCAACTGCATTTCTCTGCCTAATTATCGAGTAAGATGCCTCGGAGGTACCTGAGCCTGGGTGTTCTCTCATGGAAATGTTACAGTCCAGGATTTCTCTGGGTGTCATTATTCTTTCCTTTTAATCTTGGCCTCTGGCCTTGCTTGATATTGTGGGAACCCTAATTTTCCTTTTCCTTTTCTCAGGTCTCTTGCTGGACTTGCCGTATGACACAAAAACTTGTGTAAAGAGATCTCAGGGCTAGCAGGCCTTTTCTCTCTGCCTCATTATCTGTGGATTCATTTAGTTGGTGAGATAGGACTTTGATTAATGTGTTCTTCTACTCCAGAGCTCACTGCTGCCTGCACAACCCCTTCCCTTTTACCCCATGGGAGTGTTCAGCAGGGATGTGGGTGTTTGGAGACTTTCTTATCCCACTGCCTTCCATCCTGCAGTCCTTCTACCGAGGTGTTGGTAGACTTATGGTCATTTGATAACTGTGACATTTTGGTACCTGTCTGCCCTCCCCAATACGCATATCCATGGATGGCCTGGAACTGGGAGCAGCCATTTTGTACAATTTGGCTATGCCTTCCTAGACACAACATTGGGAGAATGGGAACTTAACAAAAATAGGGACAATGAGTCTTTTCTGTGAGATACTGGATTTGGGACTGAGAAAGAATTGGTTCAGTTTCTTTATAGAGACTGAAGCCACAGATGTGAAAGTGGGGGGAGTTGGATGCCATTTTTCTTCCAGGTAGAGCCAGTATGCAGTGAGAAAAATGGAGCAGGCAAGCACAGAGGAGATGTAGAGATGGAGGATCCTGAGGGCACTCAGTTCCAGCTGTTCCTGAGGCCCAGGGGTACATTTCTTCTTGTGGGGTTGACTCTTCATTGGGTACCACAAGATATCCTCAAACCTTTCCAATAAATTTTCTTACTGGCTGGTACAAGTTGTTTTCTGTCACAGGTAAGCAAAAAGTTCTAACTGACACAATGTTTTATAATTGCTGTTTTTGTGCTTCTGGTGATAGCTAACCAAGCAAGAGTTTAGGTTTTCATTTAGCGCCCTTCTGATTGTAAAGGAAAATGTTAAAACTTCACTGTACTCCAAAAAGAGTCACTAAATATTCCCCAAAGAATTGAAATCAGGATCTTGAAGAGATATTTGTACAGCCATGTTCCTAACAGCGCTATTTACAATAGCCAGAAGGTGGAAGCAACCCAAGTGTCTATCAGTGTATGAATGGATCGACAGAATGTGGGACACACATATAATATTATGTGTATCCTTCAAGACTGAATATCCTTCAAGACTGAATAATATTCAGTCTTGAAGGAAGTTCTGATACGTGCAACACCATGGATGAACCTTGAGAGCATTATGCTAAATGAAATAAGTCATTTAAAGACAGACACTACATAATTTCACTTATGTGAGGTACCGAGAGTAGTAGAAAGTACAATGGTGGTTGTCAGGGGTTGGGGGAAGAGAAAACAGAAAGTTGTCAGTCAATGGGTACACAGTTTCAGCTTTGAAAGATGAAGAGTTTGGGAGATTGTTTGCACAGCAATGTGAATGTACTTAATACTACTAAACTGAACCCTTAAAATGATAAAGGAGTTAAAATTTGTGTTATGTATATTTTACCACAATTTTTAAAAAGAATCATCAAATCCTCTAAATAATGTCTTTGATTTCTGGGATGTGGACAGAGAATGATTGTGGACCAGGAATGAGAGGACCACGTTCTATTCCTCGCTCTGAACTCAAATAAATGACTTGTCCAAGATCACGTCTTTACATTTCATTTCACTGACTTGTTCCTTTAATTCATTCACACAAGTGCTGTGATATAGGTTCTGGGTCCTGTGCAAAATCATGAAAACACAAAGGTGAGTAAGAGGGTTGTTGGGGAAACTTATTCAAAGCAAGTAATCTTTGTGTGGATTTGGAAAGACCAACCAAGAGGATTTCACCAGGTGTAAAAGTGAAAGACAGTATTCCAGGAAGCAGGCAAAGAAATTTTGAGAATTCTGAGAACGTTTTTGTTTCGAAGCCTGTGCTGCAGATGGGGGCGGAAAAATGAAAGGGTGGTTGATGTCGGGGCTGAATCAGGAGACATGACTGAACTGTTAATGGGCTATCTATGGATTATTTTGGAGGTGGGCAGGGTTTTCTTCTGTGTGTTCTGTGGACTGCTGGCCCCTCCAGAGATTCTTGAATAAATAATGTGGTCGATGGTCCATACTGTATCCCCCTTTTGTCTATGTTGAGTACCTCATTAGCAGAAAAAAGGTTAGAAAAACTCCTGCTGTAAAAATCTTGGCTTTGTTTAACCCAACATTTTCTAAACTTATGTGACCATAGGGTTTTTCTGTATATCCTTTAGTTGCAGACCTACATTTTAAAAAAAGCTTTGGGAAAATGTGTTAGGGCTGGAGCTCTGAAATATAGGGCTTACTTAATTTTGGCTTGTCTTTTAAAAAGATGGGAGTCATACTCTGAAATTATTTCACATTCTGTATTGTCAAGACTTTGGTCTCTTAACTGCCATCCTCTGCCAACACCCCTAAATGGGGAGGTGCCATATAGGAGAAGGCAGAGATGTAAGGGGCATCTGTGTATATGTTCTGCTCCCAAAGAGTGACCTGCTTTCTCCTATAGAATCAGGGCTCTTGGACAAGGATTTCAGTGCACATAATTTATTTGGGAGGTCATCCTAGGAAATACTGATGGAGGAGTGAGAAAATGAAACAGGGAAGATAAAGCAGCCAATCAATAATATTTGTATCAAGCAGTTTCCCATTGGGGGCAATGAATTTTATTCTCTCTGGGGAGCTCTGGGAGGTAGTCTGCAATGTGCACCTCTAAGTTATTCTGCCAGAGTGATAAGAGGTCTGGCATTTACTGGTATTTACTCACCAGCTCCTGCCAGTGAGTGGTTGAGGGCTGCTTGGCTTAACACCCTTATACTTTGAGTTTGTGACCCATACATGGGCTCTAGGTAGAGGAAGGCAGGTGCTGGCCTCCTGAAGTCAGACTGACTGGTAAGGGCCAAGGGGATACAAGTGGAGCTCTGCTATAGTTTCAAAGTTAGAGGGGCTGGAAAGAAAATTGTTACCATGTCAATCCCTCTGTTTTTATGGTGAATGGAGACTCATTCTGATAGTGTGGCAAGTTTCTGTTCACTGCTTCAAGATTCTAGAATTTTTCCTGCAGTTCCCTTCCTTTTTGGCACTATCCCAATTTCTCCTAATTATTTGTTGATTTAACTCTCACCTTTCCTATTCTAAGTCCCCAATTTTTTATTTATTCTGTTATTACTCCCAACTGCATCAGCCCTTCTGAAAAAGCACCATTTTTACCATCAAGTTCTTACTTGCGTTTGGACTGGCATCTCCTTCCAAACTACCTTGAATTTTGTCTAGACAAAGACTCATTGTGCTCATGTCTCCTGGCTATCAGGTAGGAGAAAATTCTATGAGCCACTTTGGACTATTTCCCCAAATTTGTGCTTTCACTTCCCTCTGGACTCCCAGACCAATCTGCGTTAAACATCCCAGTCTCAGTATTTATGCTTCCATCAGTAGTCACCTCATGTTCACCTGTTATCTATGTTTCATTTATTCATTCAACAAGAATTCATTGAACATCTACTACCATCTACACAAGGCACTGCTGCAAATGTCCTGGGAGTAGGAGATGAGGGGCGAGGAGGCTGTGGAGATAGTGTAACCAAAGCACAGATTCAGGAATCATAGAGCCTTGAGCATGAGGCTCATTTCTGCCTTGGGCAAGCCACTTTGCCTTTCTAAGGCTCAGATAACTCATTTATAAGATGAAGATAATCATAATACTAATTTTATGGGATTATTTAGCATAAAGATTATAATGTACATATAACACTTAGTATGGTCCCTGACATACATTAAATAATTAATACATACATAGAATTATGTTTTGTTATTATTACAAATATAAACAAAGATGCCACCCTGCAGCTGCACTGTATCAAGATAGAGAAATATGAACTAAACATATATAAAGCAAGATGGAAAATGCTAAGTGCCAAAAAGAAGTAAAGAATATTCTATGGAAGTTCGAGGAAGCACTGAGAGGAGGAAGGAGAGAGCCAGAGGGAAGGCTGAGGAAGGTTTGATAGAGGGGTAGCATTTGACCAGGGGTGGATAGGATTAGCACATACGGATGGCAGAACTAGGACACTAATTGTATTTATGTGTTTAATTATTTATACTGTATTATATATTAATATACCACAGGCATAAATGTTTATACTTGACTCACATGAAACAGTATTTATCCAGTCAATAGATATTTATTGAGTATCTACTATAGGAAATTTACCTGGCTGAATAGTCAGTTATCCATTCAGTCAATAGATATTTATTGAGCATCCACCATAGGAAGGTTGCTAGTCTAAATGCTAAGAAAACAGCACAGACACCTGCGAAGATGTGTTTATGGAAGCACAGTTCACAGTTGCAAAGATATGGAACCAACTTAAATGTCCATCCACCAATTATTGGATTTTAAAAATGTGGTATATAGACATCTTAGAATACTATTCAGCCATAAAAAGAATGAAATAATGTCTTCTATAGCAATTTGGATTGAGCTGGAAGCCATTAGTCTAAGTGAAGTAACTCAGGAATGGAAAACCAAATGCTGTATGTTCTCACTGATAAGTAGAAGCTAAGCTATGGGTAACAGAGGCATACAGGGTTATAATGGACTATGGAGACTCAGAAGGCAAATAGTGGGGGGAATGAGGGATAAAAAACTATATATTGGGTACAATGTACACTACTTGGGTGATGGGTGCACTAAAATCTCAGACTTTGGCACTATACAATTCATCCATGTAATCAAAAACCACTTGTACCCCAAAAGCTACTGGAATTAAGAAAATTTTAAAAATTTTTTAATTTTTAATTTTTAATTTTTTGAGACGGAGTTTCGCTCTTGTTACCCAGGCTGGAGTGCAATGGCGCGATCTTGGCTCACCGCAACCTCCGCCTCCTGGGTTCCAGCAATTCTCCTGCCTCAGCCTCCTGAGTAGCTGGGATTACAGGCACGCGCCACCATGCCCAGCTAATTTTTTGTATTTTTAATAGAGACGGGGTTTCACCATGTTGACCGGGATGGTCTCGATCTCTTGACCTCGTGATCCACCCGCCTCGGCCTCCCAAAGTGCTGGGATTACAGGCGTGAACCACCACGCCCGGCCCCTAAGAAATTTTTTTTAAAAGACCAGAAAAAAAAAAAAAGAAAACAGCAATGCATAAGCACTAGCAAAATCCCTACCTTCATCAAGCTTCTAGCTCAAGGGGTAATGTTCAGAATTGTTAAGAATAAAAAGACTGGGCACGGTGGCTCACACCTGTAATCCCAGCACTTTGGAAGGCCAAGGTGGGTGGATCACCTGAGGTCAGGAGTTCGAGACTAGCCTGGCCAACACAGTGAAACGATATCTCTACTAAAAATACAAAAATTAGCTGCATGTGGTAGTGTGCGCCTGTATTCTCAGCTACTTGGGAGGCTGAGGCAGGAGAGTCGCTTGAACCCGAGAGGCAGAGGCTGCAGTGACCCAAGATCATGCCACTGCACTCAAGCCTGTGTGACAGAGCGAGACTCTGTCTCAAAAAAAAAAAAAAAAAGAATAAAAAGATTCAGAAATAGTAGGTGAAGTTTGATCCTATTTAAACATATGTATAGATATATAAATGTACATCTCATAAAAAGGAGGTCGTGAATGCATAGTTCTATATAAGGAGAAAGCGAGAGCTATGGTTTTCTATAGCTATAAATTTGGAGCAATAGATACAAAAGTATTGGCAGTGATTCTATTTCAGTGGTGGAATTATATTTTCTCTTTTGTATCTATATTTTCCAAATTTGGGGACAATAAACTTGTACTTTATGCATAATGTTAAAAAGTTGTGTATAATGTATGCAATTAAGCAACTAAGTGCTAAAAGTTGGAATTTAACAGAAATTGCAAACAGCCCTTCTTACTTTCCTTATCCTCCCCGTTTCCTAAAACAGCCATCACATTTCTAACCCTGAAGGCCTCTTGATGTTCAACTCTTTCTCCTGCATCTGCTACCAACCCCATTGTTTGTGAACCATAAATCCTTTTATTCAACAAAATAAAATCTTCAGCTTGAGAGAAGTGCTTTCCCCAAAAAACGCTGTGCTCAAAATCTGAAGCTTTGGGCTTTTCGAGGGAAAGATACTCTGTTACTGTAAATGATTACTATTCCTATTTGCTTTATAGGTTGTTAAGTGTGTAGAAGACATTCCAATAAAGCTGGCTAGAAACTATAATAGCTCATGGATTTTTATGATGGAAAACAAAACCTAACTGAAATTAGGGCCCACCTGGTGGCCAGGCTCTCCCATGCACAGAAGCTTTCTGATGCATACATGTAATGCTCTCTCCTGGCTCCCAAATGCAGAGGGGATAGGTCTTGATTCACCACTGGGTGCATTGGCAAAGTCAAATTCTAGGCTCAGGTTCAGGAAAAGTTTGTTGGTCATGGCATCACTCCTGACAAGCACAAATTTATCTTTTTTCCACTGAGGTCCCAGTTTGCTTGGCATGACCTAGTTTATCTGGCAAAGCTAATTCATGGTGCTCCAGCATTTCAGAACTGCCTGCCTCTTGCAAATTGGCTGGGTGTGGTGATTTTAATAGGCTCACCGTTTAGAATATATTTTCACATGTCCTTTCATCTGTTTATTCTTTGGTTTCCTATCCCAATCATTCTTGCCTTTTCTTCTTCATTTGAATGCTGAAAGTTTCAACTGTATTTTTGCAGTACATGCATTTATTTCCTAAGGGTTTTTTCATCCTGATTGACTGGTCACTTGTAATTATGGAGCCTGCTGTCATTTAGAATAAAAAGTAAGCAATTGCCTAGTAATTTTTGTCTAAAAGATGAAGGTCCAATGGTGATGGATATAATTTGAGGAATGCTTTACATGAATTTGGGGCAAATGAGAAAGACTTATTTAAATATTGAAATGAATATGCATAGATATAATTATGCCAATAAGAAACCCTCAAAACTAAAAAAATCTGATTCCTCATCAAGAAAACCATTTGTACAATTGTTTCACTTTGTTACTTACAAGTCTTTGAAATTTTCTGTTGCGTTTAGGAAAAGCTTCAAGTGCATTAAAGTGGCCTGTGAGACCTAGCCCCAGCCTCTTCTCCAGCCCCCATCCTCACATTCTAATCATAACATAATCAGTTTCTTTCATTTCCCCTAGAGTGCTTAACTCTCTTGCCTCTGGCTCTCCATGTTGTATGTTCTCTTCCTGGAACACTCCTCCCAGTCCTCTGGTGACTCCTACTGCTTTGTGAGGTCTCTGCTCACAGTTGGTTTCCTCTGAGAAGAATCCCCACATCTGCTTGGTTTGAGTTAAGGGCCCCTCCTCTGTGCTGTGTCATCACAGCAGGTCATTGCAGCTTACTTCTCTGTCTCCTCTACCAATCTGTAAAATAGCCATGTCTTTCTGTTACCATTTTATCCTTGAACAAAGCAAGGTGCCTGGCTGGCACATAGTAGGTGCTTAATAAATATTTCTTAACTGAGTGGGTACATTGGAATAATTTGTTGAGAAAAGGAATCAGGAGTCAAGTCATTTTCTAGGTCCCATGCTCCCCTTTACTTGGGTGTCTGAATTATCCAGGCAATTAAGATCAAACAAATATTATTGAACACAGGTATGTGCCAGCTGCTTCCACCTACCCTATTTCATTTGATCTTTTTCTTAGCTTTCTATTTTCCAGCTGAAGACAGTCAGACCCAGGGAGGCTGAACAACTTGATCATGGCAACCCATGAATAGGAAGAACCCTAAGTTTCAGACATCTAATTCATTGCTCTTGGCCCTGTATCAGGGTGCTGCCTCTTTAAAAATGTACATGTCTGTTATGCTGTGTTGCCATAGCCATCCACTAGGCTATCTTATTAGAACATAAGAACCCTTGAATTGCCGACATAAAAGGCACAACTGAGACCAAAATTAAAATGGAATCTTGGGAAGGCATTGGGGAAGGAAGCGCTGGTCTAGGAATCCAGACATTTGAGTTTTTGTCTTTCCTGTGTGACACTGGGCAAGCTGCCTAGTCTCTCTGCTTAGTCCTTCTCATCTATACAATGAGTGGGAATGATTAGATAATTTTGTAAGGGCCTTCCCACTTTAAATTCAATGATCCTTGCAAGCTGGTGTGAGAGTTAAACCTTAGTACTTTGGGAAAATGCTGGAAATGTCATACCAGGAATGACACCACAGATTGCAGCCTTATTCCAATTAAATAAATCCTGGAAGTAAATGTCCACTTTTAATGGAAAAAAATGAAGCATTTTATTTCCATATTGGATCTACTTCTTACCTTAAAATGGGATTTCTGCTATGAAAATTGCCTGGTGACACTGTGGTGTTGGGCACATAAAAACCAAACTCCACAGAACTTAGATGTAAAAAATTCTGAGGACCTTAACTTGTGTGGCAAAATGTAGGATATACACCTTTAATAGATTTAGAATCAAGAGATAAATTTCTAGTAGGGCTTTTGAAGTATAGAAACCTCTCCTGGAAAATTGATCTCTTTTCTCTTTTAGGAATGCTGCACATTTTTTGAGAAGTTAATTAAGAACAGTATTGTTTTCTCATTGACAACAAATCAATAATAACATTCTAGAGTTTCATAGCACCTTTCTTCAAAGAACTTAATATATTCAATATATCCAAGTAAGAAATCCTATTTTTCTTGTTCACAAAATTGCTAATTTGATTTGTCTCAGTGACAACGTAAAAACATGTATAACCTATGGACATAGAGTTTACATCTGTTGAAACTCAGAGGAAAACAAGGAATGGGGTGAACGTCAGTGTTAAATTGTGGGGAGGCACTTCACTTGAGTTTCACAACAGTGATGACATAGACTAAGGGAGCAGGGCTCATTTTGACGTTGAGTTTTGCTGTGGTCTGAATGTTTATGTTCTGCCAAAACTCATATGTTAAAGTCCTAACCCCCAAGGTGATGGTATGAGGAGATGGGGTCTTTGAGAGGTAATTAGTCATGAGGGTGGAATCCTCATGAATGGGATTAGTGCCCTTCTGAAAGAGGTCCCAGAGAGCTGCCTTGCCCCTTTCACCATCAGAGGACACAGTAAGAAGGAGGCATCTATGAAGCAGGCTCTTACAGAAGCTGAATCTCCCAACACGTTGATTTTGGACTTCCCAGTCTCTGGAACTGTGAGAAATAAATTTCCATTGTTTGTAAGCCACCCACTATGCAATATTTTGTTGTAGCAGCCTGAACAGATAAGACAAGCTTGAATTATATATTTGGAGTGAACCAGATGTCCCGTAGTGAGCTCCACAGAACTCCAGGATGAGCTACAAGAGCCAGTGGAAACATAATAAGATAGAAGAAAAAGATAATGAGCAAGGAAAAAAGGATGTAGTCAATGCAGAAGAAAATGATGCTGAGCTGTGTGACTCAGAGGAAAGTGAGATGGGGGAGATGTAAGAAATTGCAAATAATAAAAAGTTATGGCGAGAGCCTGTTGATATCATTTGGATATCTGTATCCTCCAAATCTCGTGTTGAAATGTGATCCTCAGTGTTGGAGGTGGGGCTTGGTGGGAGGTGTTTGGATCATGGGAGTAGATCCTTCATAAATGGCTCGGTGCCCTCTTGTGGTAATGACTGAGTTCTCACTCCATTAATTACAATGAGATCTGATTGTTAAAAAATGAGTCTGGCACTTCATCCAATCAATTTTGTTCCCTCTCTCCCCACATGACATGCCTACTTCTGCTTCACCTTCCATCATGATTGTAAACTTCCCGAGGCCCCACCAGAAGCAGATGCTGACACCATGTTTCTTGCATGGGCTGCAGGACCATGAGGCCAACAAATCTCTATTCTTTCCAAATTATGCAGCCTCAGGTTTTCTGTTATGGCAATGCAAAATGGACTAATACAATTCCTAAGGCTAGAAACATGGGGTCGGAGTGGAAGAGACAGTAAAATAAAGGGTGGTAATTATTAGGGGGTACACGA
Source organism: Aotus nancymaae (assembly GCF_030222135.1). Taxonomy (NCBI): domain Eukaryota; kingdom Metazoa; phylum Chordata; class Mammalia; order Primates; family Aotidae; genus Aotus; species Aotus nancymaae. The sequence goes on along the minus strand of NW_026988455.1, from coordinate 42,975,601 downwards.
CTTGCTATCAAACGTGCATTCCTGAAAAGTTGTGTGAATATCTAATTGTTGTAAAGTAAAAACATATTTAATAGTAAATTATTTAAAGGAAATTTATGTTTATAAGGGAAAGGGTACTTTTATAACACAAATACCAAGTCCCTAAATTATTTCTTTTAAAATTCCAGATTTTTGTCTATGTTGAGTTTTTCTAAGTCAATGGGCAATTCAAGCAGGCAGTTGAGAGAAATACACACTGTTTTAGTTTTGGGCGTGGCATCAGGAAAGGACAGAATGTTCCCAGTTGAAATAGGCCCTTGAGATTATCTAATGCAACCCCTCATTTTCCAGATGAGAAAACTGAAGATTAAATGCTTCACTCAAGGCTAAGCAGCGGGTCACTGAGAGTTAACCTTTGATTTGTTCATAGTCCTCAGCTGGCTGGCTGGAAAATTAGAGCTAGACCCAAACAGTCCTGCCCACTCAAGGCTCATTCTCTGCATGTCACTTAGCCTGCATGGTTTACTGTGTATAGAGACTGAAACAAAGCTGCAAGGCAGCTGCACACTTTTGTTCTTTAGGGCCCTTTCCAATTTCAGAATTCTATGATTCTACATCATCTCTGAATCTTCTGTTTTGCAAGAACGTTGCCTAAAAGGATTCATTGTAAGATTAGAAGGCAGCCAAAAAGAGAAATAACTGTTATTGGCTCCAAAATGGTCAAGGAGTATAGTAATATATTTTATAGAAGGAGATAGATAATGCTAAAAGAAGAAATTTATCTCCCAGAAAGCAATAAAGCTTTAAAACTGAATGTAGAAAAAGAAAAAAACCCAGCAACACACTTTCTCTTCAGTTCTATCAAATATGGCACCTTGCATTGGCCCAAGTTTCACAGACACCAGAAAACCGTTAAGTGTGGTGTTTTTGAAGATGCCATACACCTCCCAAAACACATCATTTTATTCCAGCTCACTCTTCTTTGCACGCCATTTAACTTAGCTTCTTGTCATTTCCTCTTAGAGATTCCACATGTATCTCTAGTTCCCCAGAAAAGAAGCCCTTTATTGGTAACTGCAGAAAATGTATTATGTGAGAATATTGGGGGGCGGGGAGAGAGAGAGAGATTAAATTCAATTCTGAAGCACCACTTTTTTGTTCTTTGCAAAGTACCATAATGCAGAACCACAGGTGAGGGCTCTGATTTTAATCTCAGGGTTTGAAAATTATTTCATTTGTAAGTAGCAGCCTGCGTTATCTATTTTCTCTTTTATCCTTTTTTTGTTTATCTAGCATACAGATTTATTGCTAAAAAATACTTTAGATCATATACATTCATGAGAAGTCTTTAATGTAGCAAAATTTTTAGTTGGGTTGCCCAAAGAATAGGAGTGACTGTTCTGAAAGAGAGACCCTCAATGAAACTACTGTTAAATAAAAATCATGTTCCATGACAACATTGTCTAAATTTTAAATTACATGTAAAATATCAAATAAAACATTCAAATATCTATCATATGCTTCAGTGTAGATAAAACCATAGAATCAAATAATGGTAGAGCTGGAAGAGATCTTAGAATTTCTGAGAGTTTTCTTATTTTGTAGATAAGAAAACCGAAGCTTATTATAGGCAGAGGATGAGGATGGCTAACCATGCACTACCTCAACTGCCAGTCTATAAAGAGCACAAAAAGATCACTAGAATAAATGACAAATCAAAGCCAGATAGCTCAGACTCCCATCCATAGCTCGTTGCTATTTTGTGCACAGTTACCTGAACATTGACAGTCTGCTAAAATACTTGGAACTAAAGAATGAATGATGTGGTTAACCAGGAGTACATGATTTATTCTATTATACAAATTTTAGTTCTCTTAGTGTATATCCAAGCACACTAATTTATAAATTTACAGAAGAAAAAAGGACAAACGATACAGAATAGGTGATATTTTCTTAGGTTTTTTTTTTTTTTTTTTTTAAAAAAAAAAAAACACTGGTTTTACTTTGGCCAACGAAAAATACATTGGACATTGGTAATCAAATTTCTTTCTGAAAGCAAACATTTTAAAATTAAAATTCTCTCTATTCCTACTAAATGACCAAAGTGAAAAAATAATGATTGACAAAATGTCAAAGCATTAGCTTACCACAGATACCCATACATCTTAGCCAGGCCCTAAGACCACAAGGAGGGGCTGATGTTACCAAGATCCTGGAGCCATTGCTATGTTCATATTACTGGATCCAGTTCAACAAATACTGATGCTGTGCCTGTGGTAGAATGCTGGGGCTACACAAATGAAATAGTGACCCATTCCCTTCCTCCAGAATTTTACATTCTAATTGTGAAAAGGACATTAACAATAGCAAGACTAGCTCTTTCCTGAGATAGCTGGAGCTCCCTGGGGACATAGAAGATGGAAAACTTGTGTTTGCTCATGGAAACCAAAAGGCCTCACAGAGGAGGTGACATGAGCTGACAATTGAAGGACAAATAAGCATTTTCAGGATGGAATAGGAAGGAAAGAAGCAGCAAGAGGTCATCTTGGAACACCAGCATATCAACAATAGCCTAGAAAATTGGGAAATTTTTTGTTGAAAATGTTCTTCAAAAACATTAATATGATTCTTAAAAAGCATCAGCCAAAAAAAGGAGCAGTGAAGAGTAGCGGTAATGATAAATGATACAGCACTCAGATTCCATGTTGGGCCTTAAGGACTTACTCCTCCTGCTGCTAAGAGTTATGTTGACACAGTCCTCAGCTATCAGCCTCCTTCAGGAATTGCCTCGTCTGACAAGAGTCCTCTGCCTAAGGTCTCACCCTTTTTCTGGGCCATATCCAATGACTGGTCAAGGAAGAAGTGTCTCAGCTTAAGACAATGCTGCTAATGGGCTCATTCCTATTTCAGAGCTCCTTGAGGGATCAGCTGAGGCCATCTGCATTGCGACACAATTAATTATCCTTCTACCCAATCTTACTTCCATCCTTTTATCCCCATGACTATTGACCTAGAGAGGACTCATTAATAAACTTCCTGCATGCTAATTTCCATCTTCCTAGACACAGAGGGTTAAGATAACTAAATATTACAAGATAGATGAAGACATTGAGTGTTGCATTTCAATAAGCAAGAGCACACCTGTCTTACAGTCCCCAAAGGGTTGTGGGATGGAATGAGAGGACAGGATTCATCACTAGTTTCTGATAACCCCATCTGAACCTTTTCTTCTATCACTGTCCATTTAAAATAACTTTGCCCTTTTTTTTCTTCTTTCTAACAACCTCTAACTCATTTTTACCCTTAGGGGTTCTAAGAGTTTCTTGGGCTTCAGCTTCCAGTTGACTTTTCTGTGAGCCTCTTGACCAGTTCTGTTCCTGGGAGTCCTCAGGTAATTCCTCTAGCTCATTTAGAATGCTGTGATCAGTATTTCTCAAAGTGTGGTCCTCAGAAAGCCCGAATCAGGTGTCTGTTTAAGATGTAAATAATGGGCTCCACTCTAGTCCTGCTGATTCAGGGGGAGAAGGCAGAGTGGGCGGTTGGAGGGAGGCAGGCAGGAGTTGAGGGGAGGTTAGTATCTATATTATAAAGAGGCTACTTAGAAGATCCTTATACCCTCAAAAGTTTTAGAGTTTGAGAATCTTTTCCTTAGATTTTCTGAAGAATGTAACAAAGAGAAACAGTAGTGTTTCTGAATTGCCTGCTGAGTCAATAGTTATGTGTAATTTAGAGAGCTTTATAATTTAGTAATGAAAACAGTGTATGCATGCATTTATTCTCATTGTGATGCTGATCCGACTTCAGCTTGCTCTCACTGGGTGAAATAGAAGCTGTGTAAATCTGACCAGGCTTCAGGAATCAGACAACTCTGACCATATCTGGGGAGGTTCTGGATTTGTTTGGATCTAGAGTGGGTTGTTGGAGAATCATTTTTCAGACAAAACATAGCAGCTTGCTAATAAAAAAGGATGGATGACTGTCGGGCAATTTCCAAAGGCTAAGCTTCAGATTCCTATTCAGCTGGAACTGGGAATGGAATACGTGTAAATGAGAGAGTTTTAACTAGGATGGAACAACCAAAGATTTGCCAAGGGGCACTAAAACTAAGAAAGTGCTTCAGTTGTTGAAAATAATTTGTTAAAAAATCAACTTCATTGAGGTTTTCATTAACTAATTAATTAAATTTAATTAAACATAATTCTTTTGAACATACAATTCAATGACTTTTTGACTAACACACAGCTGTGCATTTAGAACAACTTTGCCCTTTTTGTTCTGACAACCTCCAAACCTTCATTACTAATCAAGATAAAGACAGTTTTTATCTCCCCCAAATTCTTCAGTCAGTCTCCACCCACCATTCCTGGTGTGAGGCAACCATTCTCCTTTCTGTCACAATAGATCAGCAGGGCCTTTTCTATAATTTAATAAAAATGGAAGCATGCAGGATGTGCTGTTTAGTTGAAGAAAACATTCACCAGATATAAAATTCTTGGTTACAGTTTTTTCTTTCAGCACTTTAAAGATGTTCCATTGTCATCTCACTTGCACAGTTTCTGATGATTTCTGTGATAATTCTCATACTTGTCTCTCTCTGTGTAATGTGTCTCTTTTCTCTGGCTTCTTTTAAGATCTCCCTAAATGATTTGCAGCTCTGTGTGTGTGTATTTATGTGGTTTATATAGCTTGGGATTTATCAAGGTTCTTGGATCTGTGGATTTATGATTTTCATCAAGTTTCAAACCATTGCATCTTCAAACTTTTTTAGTACCTCAGTGTCTGCATCTATGAGATAGAGATAGTGACTGTGTCTATTTGATAAAGTATTATTTAAGATAATGCATATAATTGTCTTAGCACAGTATTCAATGTGTAGGATATGCTCCCCAAAAATGTCTGCTTCAGTTGGATGTTATATAATTAATTGTCACAAACTGATCATGTTTAAGACTGAAAAGGGGGCACTATTAATATTCACGCTGCCGCAGGCACAGACCAAGACTGTTGCAGGCAAACTGACATATATGGTCATATATGAGAATAAAAGCGGACTGGTGTAGCTTTTATTTGTAACTTGGGACATAGGTTCCTGCTCCCCATTCCCCTTTAAGGAGTGAATTTGCCTTTAAACTGGAATGAAGGGACCAGGATTGTAGCTTGAACCATGACACCAAACAATGGTACTGAACAACCTCTCTGAGTCTCAGTTTATAAAAAAAAAAAAATTTAATTACCAGACTTAACTTTTTAGAGCAGTTTGTTGTTTATAGAAAATTGAGCAGATAGTACAGATGGTTCCCACATACCTCTTTCATTCCTCACTCAGTTTCCCCTTCTGTTAACATCTTGCAATAGTATGGCACATGTTTATAATTTGTAGACCAATATGGATCCAGTATTATTAACTAATGTCTATGGCTTACATTAGGATTCACTCTTGTGTTGTACATTGTTTGAGTTTTGACATGTGTCCACCATTATGGTGTCAGACAGAATCGTTTCACTGCCCTATCAATCCCTTCAGCTCCACCTGTTTACCTCCCTTCTCCAGCCCCTGGCGACTACGGATCTTTTTGTTGTTTCTACGATTTTTGCCTTTTCCAAAATGTCATAGAGTATACAGCTTTTTCTGGCTGCTTCTTTCACAGAGAAATACATATTTGTTTCCTTCATATTATTTATAGCTAAGAGTGCATCTCTTTTTATTGCTGAATAATATTCCGTTGTAAAACTGTAACACACAGTTTGCTTTTAATCTGTTCACCTTTGGAAAGACATCTTGGTTGCTTCCAACTTGGAGCAATTATGAATAAAGCTGCTATAAACATTTCTGTACAGGTTCTCACGTAGACATAAATTCTCATTTCATTTGGGAGAACACCAGGGGGCATGGTTGCTGGATCATACAGTGAGAGTATGTTTAGATTTTTAAGAAACTGCAAGACTGTCTTCCAAACTGACTGTCCCATTTTGTATTCCCACCAACAATGAATCAAAGTTCCTGGGGCTCCAGGATCTCAAAATTCTTGTCAACATTTGGTATTGTCAGTTTTCTGGGTTTTAGCCAATCTACTAGATATATAGTGGCATTACATTATTGTTTGAATTTGCAATTCCTTAATGACATATGATGTTGAGCGTATTTTCACATGAATACTTACCACCTGTACATCATCTTGGATGAGGTGTCTGTTCAGCTGCTTGTTCATTTTTCAGTCGGGTTGTTGCTTTCTTATTGTTGATTTTTATGAGTTCTTTTTACATTTTCAATACAAGTCCTTTATCAAATATGTGTTTGCAAATACATCAGATACGAGTTTTGCAAAAATACAAAAAACTGAAAAAAAAAACCAGATATGTGTTTTTGCAAGGGCAATCTGTGGCTTGTCTTTTTATTCTCTTGGTCCTGAAATATTTTTATATCCCACCATCTTTCTGGGAATCCAATTACATCTATATTAGACTACTTGATATTTTCCAAAGATTATTGAAGCTCTGGTTTTTTTTTCAGTCTTTTTGCTTTCTGTGCTTCAGTTTAAATAGCTTTGATTGATTCAGCTTCAAGTTCACAAATATTTTCTTCTGCACTCTTCAATTTGCTCTTAATTTCATCCAGTGAATTTTTTCCCATACGTGGAATATTTTTATTTCTAGAGTGTCTTTATTTCTGTTGGGGTTTTTTATATTTTTAATTTCTCTTCTCAGTTTTATGTTCCTTTATATATTTGAACATATTTACAATAGCTACTTTAATAACCTAATATCTGCTAATTCCATTATTTCTATCATTTTTGGATCCGTTTCTATTGACTGATATCCTCCTAAGTTTTGTATCACATGTTGCTGCTGCTTCTCATGCCTAGTAATAATTTTTTTTTATTGAATCCTGGACATTGTGAGTTTTGGGATATTGAAAGCTCTGTTAGGGCAGGTGTGGAGTAGACTTTAGTCCAGGGCTACTTCATTTTATTATTAAGATGTGACTCTTCTGAGGTTCTATCAGATGCTCTGTGTAGGCAGATCATTTTGATTGATCAGAACTTCAGCATCACCCAGGCCTGTGTGAGCTCTGGAAATCATTCTGTTTACAGTTCCCCAGTCATTCTTTGCCTGACCTAGAGGAATTCCACCCTATAATTGGCTTAGTTTAGCAAAGAACTTGAAAGGAACCCTGAGCAAATTTCTGGAATGTTTTCTCTGCCTCTAAGATGGTGGCTTTGAACTTCAATGTCTGTCTCTTCCACTCATGATTCTATTGTGCTCTGCTTAGGATCCCCCACCCCACGCTGCTTTCCAGAAGGTAACACTCCAGCCAGAAAGCAACTCCAGACAGAAAGCCAGGGCAATCATGCGACTCACCTCATTTATTTCCTTTTCCTGCAGGATCACAGTCCAGTGCTGCCTGATGTTCAATGTCTAAAAACGGTTATTTTGTATATTCTGTTAAGCTTACAGGTTATGGTGAGAGAGTGTCATTCCAATTATTTCGCCATGGTTGGAAGCAAAGTTGCCAATGTTAAATATTTTTTCAATTATGCAATCTTTTCCCAGCTGTGGTTGAGAACTTATTCTAGCTCTGAGCCAGAAAGACCTAGGCAAGTGGGGTCTCTTCTCTGGGTGCCACACTTTAGAGGACCATACCAACACACACATGAATTTATTAAGAGCACACAGACAGTGATATCTCTGTTAGTTGAGATCTGGTACTCGGCACTGACTCAGCGGGACCCATAACTCAAAACGCACACTTTGACTTAACTGATCAGGCCCCAGGGAATCCATCTTTACATCTCTTGCCTTATGTTTCTGAATCAAAATTGTTGCAAAATATGACTTCATTTGAATGCCATGCCAGATTGGGCTACTGGTGATTTCAGAGAGACACTGCTTTAGGGTGCTGGGAGCATTTGAATGGTGGAAGTACGTAGTGAGAGAAAAGACAAATTAACTTGTCAGATTCTTCCACTCAGACAATCTGAATATAGTAAAGTCTTATTGATCATTTATTATTTGCCAGTAGTGCCAAATGTTTATTTTCTTGCTTCTGCTTCTGCTACGATTTGGGGTGCCAGAGGTACTCACACACTACTGTAGTAGTTGCGGCAGTTGCGTGTAGCAGCTAAGGAATGCTTGGAAAGATTTTAAAAATTAATATTTCTCTCAAATTTGCATACATGTAGAGATAGACATAGCATGTGTAAAGTGTGATGCTGATGATTCACTATCCATATAGAAATTGAATACTATGATTTTTTTTTTTCTTAGACGGACTCTCGCTCTATTGCCCTGGCTGGAGTGCAGTGGCATGATCTCAGCTCACTGCAACCTCCACTTCCCAGGTTCAAACGATTCTCCTGTCTCAGCCTCCCAAGTATCTGGGATTACAGGTGCCTGTCACCACGCCCAGCTAATTTTTGTATTTTTAATAGAGACAGTGTTTCACTGTGTTGGCAAGGTTAGTCTGGAACCCCTGACCTCAGATAATCCACTCACCTCGGCCTCCCAGAGGAGCCTAGAATTTTGCATACATTAAATTTTATTAAAATATTTATTGGCAAATAAATTTGCAAAAAAGTAAAATTTATCATTTCTGCATTATTTAAACACCTTTTTTTTTTTTTTTTTTTTTTTTTTTTTTGAGACAGAGTTTTGCTCTTCTTACCCAGGCTGGAGTGCAATGGCACAATCTCGGCTCACCGCAACCTCCGCCTCCTGGGTTCAGGCAATTCTCCTGCCTCAGCCTCCTGAGTAGCTGGGATTACAGGCACGCGTCACCATGCCCAGCTAATTTTTTGTATTTCTTTTTTTTTTTAGTAGAGACGAGGTTTCACCATGTTGACCAGGATGGTCTCGATCTCTTGACCTCGTGATCCACCTGCCTCGGCCTCCCAAAGTGCTGGGATTACAGGCACGCACCACCATGCCCAGCTAATTTTTTGTATTTTTCGTAGAGACGAGGTTTCACCATGTTGACCAGGATGGTCTCGATCTCTTGACCTCATAATCCACCCGCCTCGGCCTCCCAAAGTGCTGGGATTACAGGCGTGAGCCACCGCGCCCGGCCCTTAAACACTTTTATTAATACTTGATATGAAGCATAATTTGTGTATTGCTTTCTAATTTAATAGAAAATTTTGAATATTTCAGTAGAAATGCAATTTTAAAAGCATGAAAACGTTTAATTTTTAATATTCAATTAAAATTTTTGATACGATATATTCAAGATTTGTGTATTTACAATAAATTATATTTTAATATTTTATATCATTGGGAATGAGTATAGGTTGAAATCATGAATGTAGAAAATACAAAAATATAATTCAGTTAAGTAGCTGAAAGGAAAAGCAAACGTCACATACAAGGGTGTGTATCAAGGTAGGGGGATAAAATGTATGTTAATTAACAGTTGGTTGATTTGAGTTGTAACTTTTAAATGTTTACATCTACAATGTGAGAGGCATCCTTTGGCCTTTAGCCTTGGACCCCATGAATATGATGGGTAAGCTTGAAAGACAGGGATGGAAATGAAATCTCGTTAGTTGAGAGAGGGTCCCATTGTGTGTGTGCTGGGCTCAGACTTGGGTGGGTGTGGTGGGTAGTACAGGAAGACTGATTGGAGAATGTCTCTCTCCAGAATTGCTAGTTATGGCTCTGGTTTAATTGTTTGCTATCACCAGTGGTGGTTCTGTGGTAGAGGTTGAGAGGAAGAAGGCTCAGCTTGAGGACAAGATTGCAGACAGCAAAGGACTTAACTGCAAGCAGGATCACTGAGGCAAACATTTGTTTATACAAAAACGTCAGAGGCATTGGTGGTGGTGTTTGGGGTGGTGGGCAGAGCAGACAGGAAATGCCTGCCCTACCTGCTCTCTGGAGGTTCCAGTGGTACAGCGGCACCATTGGATACAGGCCCCCAGAAGCCAATTGTACTGGATTCCAGGGACGCTTCCGACACTGGTCAGGATTGTCCCAGGCTCTGAGTTGGTGAAACACATCACTGATTCCAGCTCAATGGAAAGGGAGGAAAAAAAAATGAGGGATATTTTTAATCTATCCCATGTGATTAAGAATAGCATTTGTAGTAAAGTCATATAAACAGTTTAGTCAAAAACACCTCGCCAGGCATGTCTCCTATGACAAAATTGATGTTCTGTCTGTGACCCGCTCTGCTGGGTTACTGCAGCTGAACCAAGATTGATGGTGTGTTGTCTATGTGCCAGTAGCTGAACTAGGGACTGAGAGAACTTTGGTCAGGAGAGAATGGCTATCAGTGTTGAGTGGGCTGCCTCCACTGTGAGAGAAAGTTGTGCCTTTGAGAAATAGCCACTGAAACAAATCAGAGTTTTAAAATAACCATGTGGGACTATTCATTTGGCTAGCAGAGAGTGCATGTTTTTTACCAAAGTGATTGCCATCCTTTGCAAACAGTGTCACCAAAGCCCAAATTGATGATTGCCTTTCCCGAGGTGAAACATTAGTGCCAGTCACAAATCAGCCAAAGACCATAAAGGGAGGGGCTTGTCGTTTTCATATCTGTGTCTCCAGGACCTAGTTCAGTTGTTCTTAACCCTGGAGGCACATTGCAAACATCAGAGGAGCTCTAATGCCTAAATCCCATTTCAGACCAATTAAATCAGAATCTCTTAGACATTGGGTGCTGGCACATTCCATTTTTTTAAGTTTCCCAGGTGATTGTAACGTGCAGTCATGGTTGGCATCTACTAGGCCAGCTATCGAGCTATCAGTTATATAGTAATTGCTCAATAAACATTGAGTAAACTAAACCTGGCATAAGTACCTTTTGCAGATTCCACTTTAACTTAGAAAAGGAAAGGATGGCTGGACACAGTGGCTCATGCGTGTAATCCCAGCCCTTTAGGAGGCAGAGGTGGGTGGATTGCTTGAGCCCAGGAGTTTGAGACCAGCCTGGGCAACATAGTGAGATCCCATCTCTACCAAAAAAAAAAAAAAACAAAAATGGATGAGGAGAGGACTGTAACCTTTTATTGCCAAACTGCAGATAGAACTAGAGCATTTTATCTGGAGGTATAGTCTCATGGCCATTAAAAGGATGTGTGGGGTGATTTCAGGCTCTTTGAGGAAGTAGCAAGGTGATAGCCCAGGGCTGTGATGAAAGCATTAGAATTTTCAAGTTGTACCACAGTTGCACATTTTGTAGAATGAAAAATATCTGTTCAGATTTGCCAATCTGTGCATTTATCTCAGATGCAGTTTCCTTGGTACCTAAAGGAAAGTGTGACCTAGGGTTCCTAGCAAAGGGACAGGAATGATCATTCTCTGTGTGCAAAACAAAGCATAACTCCAGACCACTCAGTTCTAGGAGGGTTGCATTTGTGCCAAAATATAGGTCTGGATTTAAAGGGGGCCTCTAATTTATATACTTTGTATTTGTTGAAGACCAAAGAATTATATAGGAATTTGTGCACAAGATCAATATTAACACATTGAACTAACATTTCTAATGCTAATGAATGTATTGGGAGCAAATGTTAATGGCTCTTACTTTTCCTTTCTCTTATTCCGTGGGTAGGGGAATGAGTGTCTACCTATGCACAGATGGCTACTTTCGGTAGTATTTTAAATTACAACTGGTTCTTTATGGGAAGTTTCCTAATTTGGATTATTGTCTGTGTATAGCTGAGTCCAGGAGTGGGCCGAGTTATAACTATCAAAAGGAAGAACAGTACACTAGTGTTGCAGTGTTTTTCATTGTTACTTTGTACCCTCTAGTAACTTGTCTTAATAAAAGACATGCTTGAACATTTTTGGGTTGCTTAATAACTTATATAAGCTACTTTAAGTTATAAAAATCATAAAAGAATGAATGGAAAAATAGATAGATAGATGGATGGGTGGATGAATGCCCCAACAACAGATACCGTAGACACCTGTGACTGCCCCATGATACGTTCTGGGATGCAAAAGTGGCCCATCTTAGTTATAGATTCATTCAGGTTTTGTATGCGGAGAAGGAGCTGTTATCTAGCCATTGATAGGGAACCTCATATTGACACCACTTAATGTAAGATTATGTTCTGTTGTGGTCATCAGCCCATAATTTCAGATGTTTCTTGTGTCCTTGTGTCTGTAATGGACAGCAAAGGTAGAATAAAATGAAATGTTTAAAGTATATCACAGCAATAGAAATTATTTTTTAAAAACATACTACTTTATCTTTCATTGTCTTTACCGCCTTATACATTTAATGAACAATGACAAAGTTTTTTTTTTAAAAGACTGCTGCCACTTGTAAGATCAGAAAAGTGTTACTAAATCCTGATAATTTTAGAGATAGAGACCTGGAATTATCTAGACCACTTTATAGATGAGGGAACTGAAACCCAGAGAGACTGATTTGTCTTAGACCATGCAACAGCACACACAGAACTGGGGCCCAGGTGGAATATAACCAGTCAAGCTTGATCAGGAAGCAAAGCCTAATGGGGCCCCTTATCACATACAGAATTGACAGAGTCCTATTTTTCTCTACTATGAATAGAGAAAATCTACTTATCAAGGCAAAGAGATATGGGAGGTAGGAATGGGGAGGAATAAGAAGTTGTGGGAAAGGGACGGTAAATGCTTGTGTTTGCTAGGAGTGAGCATAGCTGTAGCTGCAGATAGTATCTTTTCGCTAGCTGTGGGCACTGTCAGGATTTCACTGGGAATTGGCCACTTGGGAATTGATAGCGTTCTGAACTTAGGTTTAGCCCCATCCTATCACTTGCAGAATTGACTTAAGGTCCCTCGATTCTGTCCTTTTCACTAATTGACCCCTTAGCATGACAACACCACCCTTCTTGCTCTGATAGTAATCCCACGACTTAAGTTGCAAGTGGTCCCCACTACAGTGTACCATTTCAGTCAGTCTAGTTTTGCAGCTGTCTCTAGGGCTCAATTTCTAGTCCAGACATTTTAGGAAAACAATACGAGGGATGTTCAAAAAGTTCATGGAAAATGTGTATTATGGAAAACTTATGCATGGCTTTCAATGTCTTATTTTGCACCAGAATCAATTCATACTAATTTGTTATAACATGTGAACAGGATGTAGCTTGAGGCTAAAAAGGATAAGACATCAGTTTGAAAAGAGCCCATATAACAGCAAAATGAGTTCTGCTGAAATTGAAGCAAAAACAAACATAAAATTGATGATGAATCTTGGGAGAAAGAATGGTGAAAGCATTAACAATTTACAAAAGTGTATGCCTCAAAGAAATCAGCAGTTTACAAATGGATAACTTTTAAGAAGGGTCGAGATGATGTTGAAGATGAAGCCCTCCGCAACAGACCATGCACATCAATTTGCGAGGAAAACAAATCATCTTGTTTGTGCCCTAATTGAGGAGGATCAGCAACTAACAGCAGAAACAACAGACAACACCATAGACATCTCAACTGGTTCAGCTTACACTCTTCTGGCTGGAAAATTAAAATCGAGCAAACTTTCCACTTGATGAGTGCCAAAATTGTTGCACCTAGAACAGGGGCAGAAAAGAGCAGAGCTTTCAACAGGAAATTTAAACAAGTAGGATCAAGATCTGATGCGTTTCTTTGAAGAATTGTAACAGGAGATGAAACACGGCCTTACCACTACGATCCAGAAGACAAAGCACAATCAAACCAGTGGCTATCAGGAGGTAGAAGTGGCCCAGTCAAAGCAGAAGTGAACTAACTGGTCAAGAGCAAAGGTCGTGGCAACAGCTTTTTGGATGCTCAAAGCATTTTGCCTGTTGACTTTCTGGAGGGCCAAAGAATGATAACATGTTCTTTTTATGAGAGTGTTTTGAGAAGGTTAGCCAAAACTTTAATAGAAAAACATCTGGGAAAGCTTCACTAGAGAGTCCTTTTCTACCACAACACTCCCATTCATTTCTCTCACCAAATGGGCAATTTTGCAAGAGTTTCGATGGGAGATCATTAGGCATCCACCTTACAGTCCTGATTTGGCTCTTTCTGACTTCCTCCTGTTTCTTAATCTTAAAAAAACAATCTTTAAAGGGCATTCATTTTTTGGTCAGTTAATAATATAAAAAGGACTGCACTGACATGGTTAAATTCTCAGGACCCTCAGTTCTTTAGAGATGAAATGAATGCCTGGTATCATCGCTTACGAAAGTGCTTTCTTGGCCTTCATGGGGCTTATGTTGAGAAAGTTTATGGTTTTTATTTTTATCTTTTAATTCAATTTTTTCCACTAAGTTTTTGAAGTCTCCTCATAAAAGTAACATGACAAATTAAACATCGATATCACAGTGATGGATGATAACAGCATTCCTCAGCAATTATATTTTACAGAGTCTGCAGAGAAAGGAAAGAGTGAATTATTTCATACCAATTGATATGTTACTAAGATTGACTTGAATGGGATTTTATTGCATTGTCCACATGCAGGCAAGGTCGGGGAGCTTAGGTCATGTATTTGTAAGTATTTTTAACCTAGGAATTTGCTGCACGAAGAAGGGGTTTTTTGGTAGTGAAAGTGAGTTTGACTGGGAGTCTGAAAACACGGGTTTGGAAGCCAGTTATGCTAGGAGGGAGTTGTCTGAGGTTGCAGTTTCCCCCTTTGGGCCTCATTTCTTCATCTGAGTAATCAGATAGTGACACTAGCAAGCCTCTGGATTTTCTTTTGGTTCTAACACTAACTAGTATGTTATGTTTCTAATTATTTCTTCTGTCCTCTTTTTCCCCATACATAGATCCCTGATAGCAGTATGTGGAGAGGGGAACTTGCAAGCTAGCCAATGCTTGGGATTTAAGCACTGGGCTATTTATGACTAGTCCACCAGCTGTGGCATCCTTCACCAGGCTACTTCCTCTCTCGGACTTGTCACCTATAAACCTCACTGAGCATGCTCATCATTCCTTTTTCTCTTGAAAAAGCCACTCACTTCTAAGAGACTTCAAATTCTTTCTCCTGAACCATAGTCTCTCCACCCTCTAGTAAGGGAGACTCTGGTACAAAAATTTCTCCTTTCTGTGCTTAGTACCTAATTCTAGACCTCAGTCTGAAGACACATAGAGGAAATTGTCTACTTGGAAACCTGTCAATGTAGCCTCATGAGACTAGCCATATTTTTATTTGGTGATTTTGATATTTGAAACATAGAAGATAACTTTGAAAATAATTTGACACTTTAAATTTCATTTTTTGTTCCAAAAAAGCATCTAGTACATACAAACTTAAACTTTTAGAAATACGCTGCATACGATCAGCTATCCTTTCTGCTGATCTTTACGCTTCCATAGTTCCTTGGGCTCTCTTTGTAATGGGATGCTTTGGTCCTAGAGGAAGTCTTTTACCCAGGAAATGAAAGTCTGCTGTTTTCTCTGACAAGCTTTATTCTGTGTTTCTTTGGGATAGATTCCTGAGTCATGTAACCAGTGAAAAAATGCCAAGGTCTTTTATTAAAATCTCACTGGAGTCTGTGAGACATCAAAGAATTGCAGCAGCATTAGAACATTTTCTGACCTAAAAGGGTTCGACTGTTCTAGAATCCAAATCCTGTCTCTACAGATAATGAAACAGAACCAACCAGAAAGGTCAAGTGACTTGTCGGGGTCACAGAGCTTGCAAGGAACACAGCAGGAGAAGTAAAACATTGGTCTCTTAATTTTTAGCACACACATTTTTAGGAGGTTGGGAAGGTAGCGTGAATGGAACAAATCCTTTTGGTGACTCCATGCTCTAAGGAAGTTCATTTTTCAATGTTGCATTTTAATGTTTTGTTGTTGTTTTATATTTTAACATTTGTTATTGTTTTATCTTTTAACAAAAATTTCCAATGTTATAAAACCATATCCAGCATTATAAAATATATTTAATATGTATTGCAAGAATGTCTTCTCCGACCAGGGTAGTAAACTCAAATGCTTCAGGGGTCAGGTAGGGGGAACAAAGGCAATATGAATGGACGCTTCTGGCAAAGCCTTCCAGTTGCCTTGCCCTCCCCCTTTCTCCTTCTCTGATACAGACAAAGCACTGGACCAACAAAACAGTGCAGCCACTGGGTGACCAATGGACTCCTCCTAATGGTGACTGCAGGTTCTTTTACTGTAATACACACAAGCAAGGATTCCTCATCCCCAGCGCAGCACCTTCCGTTTCATAGGTAGCCAATAAATATTTTTTTTCAGTGGGTTAGTGTTTAAATATATATTGAGACTGGAAGTTTAAATTCAGTGTAATCATCTGCTTTTGTGAAGATAAACTAGTTCAGATCTTCAGGAAAATCTTTCTAAAATTTACCACGTAGAGTGTGCCAGTTCTTAAACTGTGAGTACCTTGGGAATGCCCTCAGTCATTCACTTTTTTTTTGAGATGGGGTCTTGTTCTGTCACCCAGGCTGGAGTGCAGCAGTGCTATCTCAGCTCACTGCAGCCTCCTTCTCCCAGGCTCAAATGATCCTCCCACCTCAGCCTCCTGAATAGCTGGGACCACAGGCACATGCCACCATGTCCAGCTAATTTTTGTATTTTTCGTAGAGACAGGGTTTCACCATGCTTCCCAGGCCAGTCTTGAACTCCTGAGCCCAAGTTATCTGCCACCTCGGCCTCCCAAAGTGCTGGGATTACAGGTGTGAGCCACTGTGCCCAGCCAGTCATTCACAACTTAATGTGAATTACATTTGCTTTGCTTTCTTCCTCAATTGCATTTGAATGAAGGATGAGGTAAAGGAAAAAAAGAATCTTATGCTGGGTGTGGGGACTGGGGAGGCTGGCCTTACTACAAAAATGGCCGACAGGAAGAAAGGGCTTTGGAAGGCAGAATGAAAAGCAGAAAGAAAGATGAGAGTAGTAAACAGTGCCTGTTTCACAATTTGGTTTAAGGCTGGCATTGTGGGATTCCAATATGAAGGAAATGGGTTCACTTTCAGATGCAGATGACTCATAAGCAAGCTCATTATAAATCCTTTGGAAAAAAATTGGCCCCGTATTCTTTCTTTATCTGAATCTTTTCCTGCCTTTAATCTCAATCAATCTCTTTCTCTTTCTCTGTCTCTCTCTCTCTCCAAACCGCTATACCAGATAAACATAATTCCCCATTTATCTTTGAGGCCAGGTATCTTCAGTTACATCACCATCATTTTAACCACAACACAGCCTGGAGTTCATCACACCCATCAGGGCTTCAGGCAACCTGCCCAACACATGTGTTTGGTTAGAGGGAATCAGGAGCTGAAGTGCTCTCAATTGCACTTTTCAAAACCTGTTATGCACTCGTGCCAACAGATGGGGAAAATTTCCTTCCAAAGCTGCCAGGAAGAACCTCCAGCTGTTTTCACTGAGCTAAGTGCACCTGCACCAGAGGCTGCTTGTTATAGCAGCTGCCAGGATGTGTTGGGGAAGCAAGCCACACTTAGCATCATGCAGTGGCATCATGGACAATTTGGAGCCAAGAAGGTTCAGAGAAAAGGATGCTGGGCTTCACATCAGATGACCTGGGTTTAGTTTCTAGCTCTGCGCTTTCTTCACAGGTGGTCTTGAGTGCGTCCCTCAACCTTCCCAAGCTTTAGTCTCCTTGGCTGTAAATAGATTCTAGCTCCTGCTCTACTTCTCAATTACAGCTGCTATTTCTTTAGCTTTTGCTCTATGCTTTTGAAACAGAGTCTCCCTCTGTTGCCCAGGCTGGAGTGCAGTGGCGCAATCTGGGCTCACTGCAACCTCCGCCTCCCAAGTTCAAGCAATTCTTCTGCCTCAGCTTCCCAAGTAGCTGGGACTACAGGCATGAGCCACCATGCCCAGCTAATTTTTGTGTTGTTATTATTATTATTTTTATTATTTTTTGTAGAGACAGGTTTTACTATATGCTGGCTAGGCTGATCTTGAACTCCTGACCTCAGGTGATCCACCTGTCTCGGCCTCCCAAAGTGCTGGGATTACAGGCATGTGCCACTGCACCCGGCCCAACATACATTTCTTAAATAAGCAGCCAACAGAGTCTTTTCAGGCCAGTGTCAAAACTGGACCATGCAAGATTTTCTTCAATATTGTAGGGAGGTTTTAGTAATAGTGAAAAGAAAATGTGGAATTAATCTGTTTCATGGCAGCAAAGCATGCTTTTTCAAATCTCTGTGTCTTCATGGCTTCCAAGGTATCTGCATGTCTTTCTTCTGCAGACACCTCTCTGACTCATATGGTAAGTGGGACTTGCATACTTTACAAAAGAGTTACCCAGACCTGGGTTGAAAACTCAGCTCAACCACTGACACATGGGTGTGCCAGAAAGTTAGTTAACTTCTACATCTCCTGACAATTAAACCTAAAACCTACCTCTTGGGAAAGGTAAAGAGTTCATATATGAAATGTACTAACACAAAGTAGAATCATATGTGGCTGGTGTGTGTGTGTGTAGCTACATGCATGGAATGCATTGATGGGGTTCAGGACATGCTACTCAAAAATATGGCAGCTTGGCATTTGGAAAAACAGCAGAAGCACAAAGATCGCTCTCACCTTTCCCTTATTCTACTCCCCTAAAGGAGGTTATAAAACCTTCATCCCAGAGGTGCCCCCTGTACCCAGGGGAAAGGAATGTCCTTATCTCTAAAGACACAGAGGCAAAGGGAACAATCTAAACAAATAGGCCCTGCTAAGATCCTCCCAGTTTATTACCATCAGATCATACACTCTTTGTCCAAACATACTTTGCCACAGCTATCCACTTCTGCATTAAGCTTGGCATAAAAACACATGGGTCTCCCTGTTTCTTTGGGTCTGAAGGCTCCTGTATCACGTAAAACTTAAATATACTTAAATGGTTTTCTCTTGTTAATCTGCCTTTTGTTATGGGGGCCTCAGCCATAAACCCAGAGTTGGTGAAAAAAGACGTCTTTCCTCCCCAACAGAGTCCCTGTGTCAATATGGCTTAACACAGAGTTGGTGAAGAAAGACATCTTTCCTCCCCAACAGAGTCCCTGTGTCAGTATGGCTTTACATAATGCTGTCACTTTGATTCTCCTCATTTTGGTGAGCCCTTTGATGTAAATATCTTTTTCTGATTGCTTGGACCACTTGGACTTTTATACTGATCCCCATGGTACAAATGGAGTTGTCCAATCTCATAATAATTCCTAAAAGTGTCCTTCTGTTCAGACTCTGTAGGGTTATCGGGTTTGAGAGTGTGTGTGTGTGTGTGTGTGTGTGTGTGTGTGTGTGTCTATCTATTCCTAATCTTTCAGTTCTTTCCGTTGCCACAGTTTGTCTGCTGCAAGCCTCTGTGAGGAGTGGTCCTGGTGGCCGTCCAGTTGGGCTGGCTGGTGCTGCTGGTGGAGCTGCTCCAACTCACTGATTTCAGAGTTTCCACTGGCCTCTCCACCATGCTCCTTCAAATGTGTCCTTAGCTAGTTTAGTACAAGATGGACTGCTTGCTCTAGCAAACACATCTGAATGATTTCTTTTGCAAGAAAATTGTATTAAGTACTTCGTTTTTTTCCCACAGGAAAACATCCCCCTGGTGTCTGATGGTTGGAAATGTTACCCTAGATCTATCAATGAGTAAATTCTCTGGAAGGAAGTGAAGCCTTGGGGCAGAAGGAATTTTCATTCTTCGAGGTTGCCACTGAATTACTTTCTCATATATTTGAGAGTCCTAAAAGCATTTTTTTCTTCACATCTTGAGAGGATTTAAACTTGTTTCAAAAATGCATGCCATAAAAATTAAATAACAAAGGTGTCAGATGCAGGTGAGAGTTCAAAGCTCGAGGAAAGAGCAGTCTCTTAGCGTTGCTGTTGTCAGGTGGCCAATTTATTATCAGGCTTCTCAGTGGTGAAAATACAGAAACTCTCTTTTATAAGAGCTATGGCGTCGTAATATAAATGCAAACTAACTTTTTCTCAAGCCAAGAGGAATTCTTTGTGACCTTTCTCCCAAGGAAAGGCATTACAATAACACTCTAAGTCCTAGTTTGACCCAAATTTCTGCACAACTCAAAACCCTAGGGACATTTTGTCAGTTATCTTGGGCCCAGGAAAAAAGTATAGCAGTGTTGATGTACACACAGACAAAAAAAGACTACAGTCTCGAATCGCCTGTGCTTGGGCGTCAGGGTGCTGTGAGCCTGCCCTGGTTCTTCTACATGGCAGCATTATGTAATGTAGCATAACTGCAAACAGTACTAAATGTGATTTTTAGATTTTTCTTTCTTGAGACGTAGTTTCACTCTTGTTGCCCAGGCTGGAGTACAATTGTGTGAACTCAGCTCACTGCAACTTCCACCTTTAGGGTTCAAGCAATTCTTGAGCCTCAGCCTCCTAAGTAGCTGAGATTACAGACATCTGCCACCAAGCCCAGCTAATTTTTGTATTTTTATTGAGACAGAGTTTCACCATGTTGGCCAGGCTGGTCTCATACTCTTGACCTCAGGTGATCCTCCCATCTTGGCATCCCAAAGTACTGGGATTACAGGTGTGAGCCACCGTGCCTGGCAGATTTTAGATCATTTAACTGAAGGGAAAGTTGTATTAGGTTGGTGCAAAAGTAATTTCGGGTTTTGCTATGGCAATTACTTTTGCACCCACATATTCTCCTTTAAGGGTGTGCCAAAATATCTCTGTTCTATGATGTTCTGGGGCATTTCAGAAATCCCTGGCATAACCCCTTACAGAGTAGCAGAGACCTCCTGTGGCCTCTGCACTGATATGTCTCAATTAAAGAAGCGCAGTGGTTCACTTGCATGTCTGCTCCTCAGTGAGCCTCTGAGAGTCCCGAGGGGAGGCTGCCTCTTCTCCATCACTGAATGCTGGTGCCCAGCTTGGTGCCTTCTACAGTGAACATGGAGCAGAAGAGCGGAGATCATGTGCAGTTCTAAGCGCTTTACATGGTGTTGCTCATTTAGTCCTTCTAACAACTGTATGAGGTAATGACTCTTATTATCCCTGTTTTACAGATGAAGAAACCATGGCCTAAAGAGTAATTTCCCTCTTTACTTGAAGTAGATGTTAGAAGAGAGAATTTAAGGCCATTCTCTCAACTAATACACTAGAATGAAGACCGAGTCTGAATTTTCAAGGAGGTAAGCCAGTCTTGGGCTTGGGAGGCTCTAAACATGTCAGTGGATTGTGTCACAGAAAAAGAGTAAAATCTTGTGTGTATTGAGATGCTTCTGTTTGAATTCCCTCTTACTCTCACAGTCCCAGGAATGAGGTCCCTCTCTTATGGCCAACAGACATTATCTTCTGAAGCCGTGGGGTATCCCTAGGGCAAGCATGCCTGAGCAAACTGAGCAGTTTGATGGATCTTTATTTCTTAAAGAAAGATTCTTTATTTCTTAAGGCATGGTATCATTTTAAAATCTAGTAATAAAGCTAAATAGGTGTGTGGGTGGCATTGCATTAACTTATTGGAAGCTACTAGGTAGAAAAATAGAAGCAATAATCTTTGCTCCTAATTTCTCCTAAATATTTACTCTCTCTGAAAGCAAACTACTGTTTACAATTTTGTGTTAATTCACCCTAAACTCAGCAGATTCTTAAGTGGTCTGATATCTTTAAATAGTTTTCTGGGGGAAAGAATGAACCAGTTGCACTAATCTAATGTTGCCATTTTCTCTAAGATTTTGATAAATAACCCCAGTGCTGAAAGGAAGCTATGTTCTTTTGATATGCTTCACATATTTTTTTTTCCAAGGGCATCCCAAATGGGTTGACTGCAAATATTTCTACTAATGAGATGGCTTTAAAATATTACTGCTGCGATTATAGGCATAAATAGTGAGTTTCATTAGGTTGCTTGAGTCCCACTTTGATGGCATAGTAAATCTCAGAACAACCATGCATAGTAAATAGATGAAGAGCTTTTTGGATGTAATTAATTTGTTCTAACATACCTACTAGCTCTCTTAACATTGCAGTTCTAACTCAGTCTCAAGCTACTTTAAGTAAATAAAACAATTGAAAACTGTTATAAGGACTCTTCATGAGCCCAAAGGATTACTACCTTAAAAAAAAAAGAAAAAAAAAGCTCTCCAGTTTGAGAGAGACATGAAAGTATTGGTTAAATTCTTCTTTTACTTCACTAATACTCACTTTAATTTGGTTATAATCTCGGCTCTAACGCATGTCACCTGAAGTGCTGTCTGGCAACATATTCACAATAAATCTAACTGAATCAAATCCTTCATGTTCTGTTGTAAATATGATTGTACTTCATCTGTTCTTGGATGGTTGTTCATTTAGGTATAAATACTGATGAACTCAAAGTTTTATTTGTAAATGTGTTTTGGAACTGAGGTAGAAAGAGGTGTTTTTTGAAGCCAGGAATATACGTGGCCTTGGAGATTATGTACAGTTATACTGGCAGTGTGTAAGAATGCCAGGTTCCCCACCTCTTCACCAATGTTGTTCTGAAGAGACCAGGCCTTTTGTCTTCTAGAGGGTTCGATATTCCGATTTGTCTAATGGTATCCTCGGGGTGGAGTTGAACTTGTTTCTCTAGCGCCTGCATTTCTTGTAAACTTAAGGGTAGACCTAACAGCCCGAGAAGATTCAGGCTCAATCTTCTGGGAGCAAGTACTCCATAGGCCGTGCTGTGCATGTCACGTTGTACAGCACCTGGAGCCGTGCTGTGCATGTCACGTTGTACAGCACCTGGAGTCACGTCATGCTCCTCTACCCTCTGCTCATGAGGGTTGGTTATGGTGCTGATAGCTAGTCCTTCCATTGGAAGATATGTTTCTTACTTGATAATTAGAAAATAGTTGGTGAGCTGCATTTATTTAATTTTAATGAGATGTGGGACATATTACATATGTTATTCACCAAGACGTTAATTTTCATTGTTGAGGAAGCAAGGTTTTTTATTTGGAGCAGGGCAAGAGGGCATCCCAGCACTCTCCAGTTCACACCAGGCAGATTCCCACTTAGCAGTAAGTCCCAGAGGATATTCAGACCGAGAACAACCGGAACAGTTCCGTTGCTGAAACCATTTTAAGGGTTAGGTGTAGCTGAAAGCTGTACCAGGGAGTTCGGGGGATAATTTTAGTTGTCTACTTTTTAAATAAATAATACATTCATGTAATTGAAAATTCAAAATATATAAAGGATAAAAAGTAGAGTCTCTGTTTCAGTTATCTGTTTGTATGTAACAAACCTCCTCAAAACAGTGGCTTAAAACAGTAGTGGTATCATCATTTAGTAATGAAGCTGGGGATGAATGGGACCAGATAGTTGGTTCTTGTTCAGGCTCTCACACAGTTGCTGTCAGACAGTGGCTGGAGCTGGGCCCATATCAAAGGTGGCATCATACATGTTCGTTGGTGGAGCTGGAAAGACTCAAAAAAGCTAGGGGCTAGAGCAGCTGAGGCTCCTCGAACATCTCTCTCCTTTCTCTTCTCTCTGTCCATCACTACGTGGTTTCTCTACTGGTGGCCTCCCAGCATCTGGGCTTTTAACATGGCAGCTGATGACTTCTGGAGTAATTGTCCCAAGGGAAGCCTGCAGACACCACATGCCCTTTTCAAATGCAGCCTCAGACTTCATGCAACACAAATTCTATTCCATTCCGTTCATTAGGAGAGAGGCAAAGGCCCAACGGTGTCCAGGAAATGGATCAGAGCTTCCACCTCCTGATGAGAGAGTGCCAAAGAATTTGCAACTGTGTTTCAAAACCATAGCCCTTTTACCCAGCCATCCAGTTCTCTTTTCCCAATGTAACCAACATCACCAGTTTCTTGTGGACAATTGAAGAGATGCTTTCTATGTGTGATAGACATACATACTTTTTTACTCAGTGTAAACAGTGTCTCATACCTTGATTTTTTTTCTTAACATTTATTGAGCTCCAGCTATGTCCAGGTGCCTTTATATACCTGATCTCTTTTGTCCCCAGAGAGGTTCACTAACTTTCCACCTTAGTGACTGTATGAGATTCTTAGAGCTGCTGTAATAAATTACAGGTGGCCTAGAACAACAGAAGGTTACTCTCTCAAAATTCTGGAGGCCAGAAGTCTGAAATCAAGATGTTGGCAGGGTTGGTTCCTTCTGGAGGCTTTGCGGGAGAATCCATTCCATCCATGTCTGTCTCCCAACTTCCGGTGGCTGCCCACAGTTTTTGACATTCCTTGACAAGCAACCACATCACACCAATCTCTGCTTACATCTTCACATGGACCTCCCCTCTGTGCATGTCTGTATCTTCTTTTCTGTTATAGGGACACTCTTTATTGAATTTAGGGCCCACACTAAATCCAACGTGACTTTATCTTGAGATCTTTAATTTAATTACATCTGCAAAGACTCAATTTCCAAATAAAGATACATTCACAGGTATCAGGGGTTAGGAACTGAACATATCTTTTGGAGACCACTATTTAACCTGCTACAGTGACCAAGTGAAGAACTACATCTGGGTTCTTTCTAATTCCAAGTCCAGTGCACTTGGGACTCAACCACACTCTTTCCCTCAGTGAAAAAATTTGCCAGTGTTAAGAATTCTCTTCTTCCTCAGGTATACCATTTATTCTTAGGTTTGGTCATTTAACATAATCCCAGACTTCTTGGAGGCTTTGTTCATGTTTTCTTATTGTTTTTTCTTTGTCTTTGTTGGGTTGGGTTAATTCAAAGACCTTGTCTTTGAGCTCTGAATGTCTTTCTTCTACTTGTTCAATTCTATTGCTGAGATGTCCCAAAGCACTTCACATTTCTAAAAGTGTGTCCAGAGTTTCCTGAGTTTTTGGTTGTTTTTTCTTTAAGCTATCTATGTCCTCCACTTCTTGTGTCATGTTTTGGATTTTCTTCATTGGGTTTCGCCTCTCTCTGGTCCCTCCCTGATTAGCTTAATAACTAACCTCCTGAATTCTTTCTCAGGTAAATCAAGGGATTTCTTCTTGGCTTGGATTCATTGCTGGTGAATTAGTGTGATTTGAGGGGGTATTGAAGAGCCTTGTTTTGTCATATTACCAGGGTTGGTTTTCTGCTTCCTTCTCATTTGGGTAGGCTCTGTCAGAGGGAAGGTCTAAGGTGGAAGGCTGTTGTTCAGATTCTTTTGTCCCAAGGGGGTGTTCCCTTGATGTAGTACTCTCCCTCTTTTCCTATGGATGTGGCTTCCTGTGAGCTCAACTATAGTGATTGCTGTCTCTCTTCTGGGTCTAGCCACCCAGAAGAGAGTCTACTTGGCTCTGGGATGGTACTGGGGGTTGTCTGTACAGAGTCCTGTGTTGTGAACCATCTGTGGGTCTCTCAGTCATGGATACCAGCCCCTGTGCTGGTGGAGGTGGTGGAGGGTCCAGTAGACACCGTGAGGGTCCTTAGCTTTGGTGGTTTAATGCTCTATTTTTGTGCTGGTTGACCTCCTGACAGAAGGTGGTGCTTTACAGAAAGCATCAGTTGTAGTAGTGTGGAGAGGGACTTGCATGAGAGCAGGGCCCTAGAACTCCCGGGATTATATGCCCTTTATTTTCCACTACGAGGATGGATAGGGAAGGACCATCAGGAGGGGGTGGGGCTAGGCACATCTGACTCTCCTTAGGTGGTTCTTGCTGCAGCTGCTGTGAGGAATGGCATGAGATTCCCAAGTCACTGGGGTTGTACCTAGGAGGATTATGGCTGCTTCTGCTGACTCATGAAGGTTAGCAGAGAAGTGAGGGAAAGCTGGCGGTCACAGGCCTCATCCAGCTCCCACACAAACCAAAGGGCTGGTCTCACTCCCACCGTGCGCCCCCTGCAACAGCCCCGAGTCTGTTTCCAGGTGGAGGGCAATGGGCTTGAAAAGTTGCCCAAGGCTATCCACCTCCCAGCTTTGAAAGAAAAGGACTTGGTTCTTCCCCGGCCTGTGGAGTCTGCGTACTCAATTCATACCTTCCCCCAAGTTCTTTTGCCAGTGTTAAGGACCACATCATAGTTTCTCATTATTATTCTAGGATTATGTGGTTTTTATAATTTATACCAGGAAGTACCTTGTGCACCTGGAAGAAATCACTTAATTCTACTAAATTTTTCATTTGCGTGTAAGGGCATCCCTTGCCCAAATAATTTTTGAATGCTAATTGGGCTATGCCCTTGGGAGTTGTTAAATCATCCAAGCTTATAGCAAAAATAAGTTGGCTAATATTTATTGAATGTTTATTATGTGTTAGGCCTGTGCTAAGTGCTTTACATGCAGTATCTCACTTCATCCTAGGAGACTGTGACTGTCACTATCTCTCACTGACAGAAAAAACTGAGGTTCAGCAAAGTTAAGGAACTGCTAAGTGGTGCAGCTGAGATTCGAACCCGGGCAGTCTGAAATCAAACCCCACATTCTTGAGGCTACAGTAACTTTACATCCTGTCAGCACCCCTCCCACCAGGCTGGCCCAGAGCCAGTCAAGCTTAATGGACAAAGACTTGTTCATGAGAATTAATCATGTAGTTTTCAGAGGAACAGACTGGGCATTCATATGTCTCTTTGTTTTCTCTCATTTCATTTTTGAAGTGACACCATTGAAAGATATTTGGAACTCTTGAATGAAAAATACTTGGAACTTAAGCTTACTTTTTAGGAAAAAATAAAATCAGGGTATTTCCTTTCTGTCACTACCATTCCAGTCCCTTTGGTCTGGAGTTTCCCTATGCATTTATTACTTAGAGCAGTTACTTTGAATTTGTCTGCACATTATAATACAGTTATGCTCAAGAAATACAGCATTTTCCCCTCACCACAAAGGCTGAATTTGTTCAGGTTTGTCATCAATGTAAAACAAATTTCCCTTCAACAGGGTAATATAATAAAAAGCCACATAACTACAAAAGAAGACATAGTAAGTTAGACCTAGTCAGCACTCTTAATTCTTTCTAATTAATATTTCTAAAGTATCTGTAGCTGAAACAAGAAAGATAAATCACTAAAATGACCCCAAAGTCTAAACAAAAGCTTATTGCCTTAGAGTATATTCATTTATTTTTAATGCACATGTCAGATTTTAAAGGATGACTCTAAAAATAACTATTTAAAACATTAACTACACAGCTGCCATTCCGTCATCTTAAGTTAAATGCTGAACTAAACTAGAATGGCTTGTTGCCTTCTCTTGCCAGTAATGAAATTTGTTAATGATGGCGTATTTATAGCTTATATAGAAAAGGTTTTCATCTTTTGTCTATTGCCCTCTTTTAATTAAATTAGGATGCTTTGAAAAATAATTGAAGGCTAAAAGTCTTTCAGATAGATTTATTATTTTCCTGTTAAAGTAACAAGGTCACTTTTATTTAAAGGCTCAAGTTAGCTTGCTTTACCTCCAAAGCAATCTGTAAATCATGCATTTAAGAGGTTCTTAGAAAGATACCCTTGAATTCAAGGTTGCAATTTAGTTGCACTAAGATAAAGAAGATTGGGAAACAAAAATAGGAGTCTGGTGGTCTGGAAGATTGGCCCTCTTGCCCATTTGCTGAGTTGCTTCCTCTCCTGAACATCAGATACCAATAAGTCTTCAGGGCAAGAGGCAAGACACACAGGGTGGAGTTGAAATGCAGCTGGGAATCAGTGTGTTTGGACTTTTGACAGCCGTAACATAGAAAGTTCTAACAGTTGTATATGAAGTTTTAATTTTATTATTTGGACATTTTGTGTGCATGAATTAGACATTTGATGATTCTTGCTCAATATATTGTTTTATAAATATTCTATGTAATTGAAAGGACAAAATGTCTGCCCTGGCTTTCTGCGTACTATGAACTTGCTTGACAGTGGTGAATTTGATGAATTTCCCAATGCCTTGGTGGGGAAGCTATCATTTTCATTGTAAAACAAGGGAAGCTAAAGAGCAGAGAGCTTAAGCAATTTGCTCAAGGTTAATTGGAGATCAGGGAATATTTGGCTCCAGACTTCCTGTGCTAATTATTATTCAATTGTTCTCTCTCTCTGATTTTTGCCTTTATTAATAACTGGTTTTACTTTAGGGCTAAAGAAAATAAATCTGAAAACCCTTCAGAAAAGAAAACGAGTTTTTTGTATTTTTGTAGTCAGTAAGCCCATTCTGCTATTCTTGATTCCAGGTTTTTAAATTTTTATTTTATTTTTTTGAGACAGGGTCTCACTCTGTCACCTAGGCTGGAGTGCAATGGCACGATCTTAGCTCACTGCAACCTCCACCTCCCGGGTTCAAGTGATTCTCCCGCCTCAGCCTCCTGAGTAGCTGGGATTACAGGCATGTGCCACCACACCTGGCTAATTTTTGTATTTTTAGTAGAGATGGAGTTTCACCATGTTGACCAGGTTGGTTTGGAACTCCTGACCTCATCTGCCTTGGTCTCCCAAATTGTTCGGATTACAGGTGTGAGCCACTGTGCCCGGCCAATTCTAGGTTTTCAAAATCTTGTTTTATTGCACTGAAATTGGGAGGCTTGAACACAGATGACTGTTATTTTGATGCTCAAATTTTCAATATGTTGTACTGAACATTGGCTGCAAGACTGTGCCTGTGTTATCTAAATTCTTTGGGGTTCTAATCCCAACATTCAATTTTCATAACTCTGGTATAAACTACCCCTTGCTGTGCAGTAGATGTCACACAAAAGATCTAGTAAAAATCATTTTTTATTTTCTATTTTTCTCTTACTCTCTGGAAAAACACCAAAGTACAGGGGTAATGAAATTAATAATCTGGTCAATTTCCATTTCTTTTGGATTTCCAAAATTATTAATTAATTCTATTTTTATTGTGGTAAAATGTACATAAAATTTACCATTTAAGCCATTTTTAAGTGTACAATTCAGTGACTTTAAGTTCATTCACATTATTGTACAATCATCATCACTATATTTTCGCAAATTTTTTATCTTCCCAAACTGAAATTTTTGTACCCATTAAACAGTAATTCTCCATTCCCTTTAATTCCCAGCCCCTAGTAACCACTATTCTACTTTTTCTTCATCAGTGTGATGGTGGGTACTTTATACACATGGAATCGTGCAATACTTGCTCTTTTGCATCTAACTGATTTCACTTAGCATGATGTTTTCAAAATTCATCCGTTTGTAGCATGTATCAGAACTTCATTGCTTTTTGAGGCTGAAAAATTTTTCATTTTATATATATACCATATATTAGGGTTCTCCAGAAAACAGAACTGATAGGATATATATAGGAAGAGAGTCATTATAAAGAATTGGTTCACACAATTATGAAAGCTGAGAAATCCCACAATCTGCCATTTGCAAGCTGGAGTCAGGAAAGCTAATAGTGAGCTTCAGTCTAAGTCTGAAGGTTTGGGACCCAGAGCAGCCAATGGGGTAAATTTCAGTCTGGGTCTGAAGGCCTGAGAATCAGAAACACTGAGGGCAGAAAAAGATGGATGTCTCTGCTCTAGCAATCAGGTAAGAAGGGCCAAATTCTTTTTCTCTATATATTTCTGTTCTATTCATGCCCTAAATAAATTGGATGATGCCCACCCACATTGGGGCGGGCAAACTGCTGTCCTAAATTCCCTGATTCAATACTAATTTCATCTGGAAACACCTACACAGACACACCAGGAAATAATCTTTGGTCAAACATCTGGACATCCTGTCATCAGTCAAGTTGACACATAAAATTAACCATCACAATACATTTTATTCATCTATTCATCTAGAGATAAACATCTATTGATTCCATCTTCTGACTATTGTGAATAAGCCTGCTATGAAAATTGATGGACAAATATCTGTTTGAGTCCTTGTGTTAGTCCATTCTCACACTGCCAATAAAGACATGCCTGATACTGGGTAATTTATAAAGGAAAATGGTTTAATTGACTCATACCTCAGCATGGCTGTGGAAGCCCCAGGAAACTTACAATCATTGCAGAAAGGTAAGCAAACATGTCCTTCTTCCCATGGTGGCAGCAAGGAGAAGTGCCTAGCAAAAGGGGGAAAAGCCCCATATAAAACCATCAGATCTCATGAGAACTCACTCATGATCATGAGAACAGCATGAGGGTAACTTCCCCCATGATTGAATTACCTCTTACCAGGTTGCTCCCATGACATGTGGAGATTATGGGAAGTACAATTTATGATGAGATTTTGGTAGGGACACACCCAAACCATATCATTCTGCCCCTGGCCCTTCCCAAATCTCATGTCCTCACTTATCAAAACACAATGATGCCCTTCCAACAATTCCCCAAAGTCTTAACTCATTCTAGCATTATGGACTCAAAAGTCCAAGTCCAAAGTCTCATCTGAGACAAGGCAAGTCCCTTCCACCTATGAACCTATAAAATGAAAAGCAAGTTAGTTACCTCCTAGATACAATATGGGTACAGGCATTGGGTAAATATACTCATTCCACATGACAGAAATTGGCCAAAACAGGGGTTACAGGCCTCATGCAAGTCCAAAATCCAATACAGCAGTCATTAAACCTTAAAGTTCCAAAATGATCTTCTTTAACTTCATGTCTTATGTGCAGGACAGCCTGATGAAAGAGGTGGGCTCCCATGGCCTTGGGCAGCTCCATCTCTGTGGCTTTGCAGAGTACAGCCCCCTTCCCGGCTGCTTTCATGGCTGGCATTGAGTGTCTGTGGCTTTTCCAGGTGCACAGTGCAAGCTGTCAGTAAATCTACCATTCTGAGGTCTGGAGGACAGTGGCTGTCTTCTCACAACTCCACTGTGCAGTGCCCCAGTGGGAATTCTGTGTGGGGGCTCTAACCCCACATTTCCCTTCCACACTGTCCTAGCAAAGATTCTCCATGAAGACTCCACCCCTATAGCAAACTTCTGCTTGGACATCCCAGCATTTTCATACAACCTTTGAAATCTAGGCAGAGGTTCCCAAAGCTCAATTCTTGTCTTCTGCACATCTGTAGGACCAACACCACATGGAAGCTGCCAAGGCTTGGGGCTTGCACCTTCTGAAGCAACAGCCTGAGCTGTACATTGGCCCCTTTTAGCCACCCATGGGATGCAGGGCACCAAGTTCTGAGGCCACACAGAGCAGCAGCAGGGCACTGGGCCTAGCCCATGAAACCATGTTTCCCTCCTAGGCTCCCAGCCTGTCATGGTTGGGGCTTCTGTGAAGGTCTCTGACATGCTCTGGAGACATTTTCCCCATTGACTACTTGGTGATTAATATTTGGCTCCTTATTACTTATGCAAATTTCTGCAGCCAGCCTGAATTTCTTCCCAGAAAAATGGGGATTTTTTCTGTCGCATCATCAAGCTATAAATTTTCCAAACTTTTATGCTCTACTTCCCCTTGAATGCTTTGCCACTTAGACATTTCTCTCGCCAAATGCCCTAAATCATCCCTCTCAAGTTCAAAGTTCCACAGATTTTTGGGACAGAAGCAAAATGCCACCAGTCTCTTTGCATAGCAAGAGTGACCTTTACTCTAGTTTCCAACAAGTTCCTCATTTCCATCTGAGACCACCTCACCCTGGACTTCATTGTTCATGTCACTATCAGCATTTTGGCCAAAGCCATTCAACAAGTCTCTGGGAAGTTCCAAACTTTCCTACGTCTCCTGTCTTTGAGGCCCTCCAAGTCTCTAAGAAGTTCCAAACTTTCCCACATTTTCCTGTCTTCTGAGCCCTCCAAATGTTTTCAAAGGGCCTGTTACCACATTCCAAAGTAGCCTCTACATGTTGGGTATCTTTACAGTGCCCCACTCTCTGCAGTACCAGTTTACTGTATTAGTCCATTCTCATGCTGCTAATAAAAGCATACCTGAGACTGCGGGTACTTTATAAAGGAAAGAAGTTTCATTGACTTACAGTTCAGCATGGCTGGGGAAGCCTCAGGAAACTTACAGTCAAGGCAGAAGGGGAACCAAACATGATGTTCCTCTCATGGTGGCAGCAAGGAGACTTGTTGAGCAAAAGGGGGAAAATCTCCTTATAAAACCATCAGATCTCATGAGAACTCACTCACAATTATGAGAACAGCATGAAGGTAACCACCCTCATGATTAAATTACCTCCCACCAGGTCTCTGTCATGACATGTGGGGATTATGGGAGCTTATAATTCAAGATGAAATTTTGGTGAGGATACAGCCAAACCATATCAGTCCTTCTTTTCAGTATATCTAGAAGTTAAACTGCTGGATCATATGGTAATTCTATGTTTAAATTTTGAGGAACAGCCATACTGTTTTCCACTGCATCTGCACCATTTTATATTCTCACTAGCAATACACAAAGGCTCCAATTTCTCCACATTCTCATCAACATTTGTTTTTGTCTTCTTGATAATAGTTATCCTAATGGGTACGAAATGGTTAATCAGTTCTATTTTAAGTGATACCCATAATAGGCTTGTGTCGCATTTGCTGTGACCCATTGTCTTCTGAAGAACTTTTCTAAGTATGGGAAACTTCCATGTTATAAGTTCTGCCCTTGCAATACAAAACTCAGAGTTCAAATCTCCAGCTTTCCTTTCAGCTAGAATAAAATCATGTGGCCTGGACTCTACTAATAAGATGCAACCATGTGAAATTTAAATTCCCAAGTAAAAAACAAAAGATATAAGCTGTTTTGACTGTTCATTTTGTAGGATTGTGTGGTGACAATGGAGTCGGACTTTTGGGGACATTAACAATTGCAGTGGGTCCAGTGCAGTCAGCTTCCAGGGATCTAGGGCGACAATGACATTTGTTTATCGAGCCATTTCTGTGTGTGTGTGTGTGTGTGTGTATATATACGTATACATATATACACACATATATGTATATTTATCAAACCATTTCTGTGTGTGTATATATATATATGTATATGTATGTGTGTATATATATGTATGTACATATCTGTGTGTATATATATGTGTGTATATACATATATACACACACACACACACAAATGGCTTGGTAAACAAATTAGGTTGTTTGATAAAACACTTAGATTGCTTCTAAATATTAGCTATTGTGAACAGTGCCACAACAAACATAGGAGTACAGATATCTCTTCAATATACTGATTTCTTTTGGCTATATGCCCAGCAGTGGGATTCCTGGATCATATGGTAGCTCAATTTTTAGTTTTTTTAGGAACCTCTAAACTGTTTTCCATAGTGGTTGTACTAATTTACATTACCTTCAACAATATATAAGGGTTCCCTTTTCTCCACATCCTCAACGGCATTTGCTATTGGCCTGTCTTTTGGATAAAAGCCATTTTAACTGGTACGAAATCTCTCATTGTAGTTTTGATTTGGATTTCTCTAATGATCAATGATGTTAAAAACATTTTCATATGCCTGTCTGCCATTTATATTATCTTCTTTTGAGAACTATCTAGTCAAATCTCTTGCCCACTTTTTGATGGGATTATTAGACTCTTTTCTATAGAGTTCAAGCTCCTTATATATTCTGGTTATTAATCCCTTGTCTGATGGGTAGTTTGCAAATATTTTCTCCCATTCTGTGGTTTGTCTCTTCACTTTGTTGATTGTTTCCTTGCTGTGCAGAAGCTTTTTAACTTGATGTGATCCCATTTATTCATTTTTGCTTTGGTTGCCTGTGCTTGTGGGGTGTGGCTCAATAAATTTTTGCCCAGAACAATATCCTGGGGATTTTACCCAATGTTTTCTTGTAGTAGTTTCATAGTTTGAGGTCTCAGATTTAAGTCTTTGAAGTCTTTAAGTTTCATAGTTCAAGATCATAGATTTAAGTCTTTAATCCATTTTGATTTGATTTTTGTATATGGCGAGAGATAGGGGTCTAGTTTCATTCTTCTGCATATGGACATCCAGTTTCCCCAGCACCATTTGTTGAAGACAGTGTCTTTTCCCCAGTGTATGTTCTTGGCACATTTGTCAAAAATGATTTTACTCTAGGTGTTTAGGACATTTGTTGAAAATGAGTTCACTGTAAGTATATGGATTTGTTTCTGGTTTCTGTGTTGGTTTATGTGTCTGTTTTTTATGTCAATACCATACTGTTTTGGTTACTACAGATCTGTAGTATAATTTGAAGTCAGGTAATATAATTCCTCTAGTTTTGCACTTTTGCTTAGGATAGCTTTGAGTATTCTGGGTCTTTTGTGGTTCCATATGAATTTTAGGATTTTTTTTATGTTTCTGTAAAGAATGTCATTGGTATTTTGATAGGGATTTAATTGAATCTGATATTGGTTCGAGCCCTCATGCTTTTAATATAGTAATAGTGTAATTTTGCTTAGATCAAGATCAATGTTTATATTATTCTGAGTATAACTGGCTTTTGAGTGTGACTCACTTTTGGTCTTAGAAAGCTTTTAAGATCTTGTCCCGATTGTTCTGATATTTCACAGTTATATGCCTTGCTATGAATCTGTTTTCATCCATTGTTCATCCATTGCTCCTTTCAGTCTGGAAATTCATGTATTTGAATTTAGAAAAATTCTTTAAATTATTTCTAATTTTTTTCTCATTCACCTTATTCTTTTCTTAAATCCTTACTCTCCAGATATTGGCCTTCCTACACTGTATATATAATGTTTTATAAAATAATATAATGTTTTATATTTTCTATATAAAAACAAATAAATATACATTTATATAATATACCTTTTCCTTTTATTTTTCTTCTGTTGGTTTTTTGCTCTACTTTCTGAGAGGTTGATTCAACCTCAACTTCCAACCTTCCTATTGAATGTTCGGGTTCTACTTTCAGGATTTTCTTTTCTTTCTTTCTTTGTTTCCTTGTTTCTTCATTTTCTTTCTTTCTCTCTCTCTCCCCTCCTCCCCTTTTTTTTCTTCTCCTTTCCTTTC
Organism: Aotus nancymaae; assembly: GCF_030222135.1. Classification (NCBI taxonomy): domain Eukaryota; kingdom Metazoa; phylum Chordata; class Mammalia; order Primates; family Aotidae; genus Aotus; species Aotus nancymaae. The sequence continues at coordinate 42,940,961 of NW_026988455.1, read as the reverse complement.
CCTCCCTCCCTTCCTTCTTTCCTTTGTTCTTTCTTTCCTTCTTCATTCATTTTTTTAGACAGGTCTTAGTCTGTCACCCAGGCTAGAGTTCAGAGGCACGATCTCGCCTCACTGCAACGTCCACCTTCCAGGCTCAAGTGATCTTCCTGCCTCAGCCTCCTGAGTAGCAGGGACTACAGGTGTACACCGCTATGCCCAGCTAATTTTTGTGTTTTTAGTAGAGATGGGTTTCACTATGTTGGCCAGGCTGGTCTCAAACTCCTGGCCTTAAGCAATTTGCCTGCCTTGGTCTCCAAAATGCTGTAATTACAGGTATGAGCCACTGTGCCTGGCCTCAGGTTTTTAATTTCTAAGAGCTTTTTTATGTTCTCTGAATGTTATTTTTTAAACAGCATTCTGACCTTGTTCCTGGGATTCAGTATCAGCTTCTGTCTTTGAAGATATTAATAATAGTTTTATTTTGAAGTTTTCTCTTCCCCTCATAGTTTAATTTCCCTCCGAGTCATTTTTCTCTGTTTGTGGTTTGTTTGCCTTATCTTTATCTTGTAAGTTAGAGGCATTCTTCATCTGTATGGTAATACTTAGGTGTCTGCTCTTGTTTACTTGTGGGTGAGTAAAAAGCAGATGGAAGATCTGAGTGAGTTTTATGGGAGGGTGATCTGGCTGGGTCATTTGTTGAGGGTAACCTTAATATTGCTATGTGTAAGTTTTTCCTTTTGGGCTGGTCAAATCTCCCAGAGATGACTCTTGCATTTTTCCAAATCACTGTGGAAGCTGAGTAGGTAAACAGGACTTAGAGCAGGGGTCTTGGCCTTCAGTGTCTACATATTCATTTATTCCCTTGGCTTCAGTGTGGGACTCCTGCTCTTGACTAGGTCTATGCCCTCCAAGTACAGGGTATCTCTGTTTTATGCTCTCTAGAGAGTAAATATCCTTTGGCTAGGATGGGGAAGAGAACTCATCCGAGTATGTGGGGTGTTGAGGGAATTCAGAAAGCTGGTGATTCTCTAACAACTTTTCTAATCCTCCTTATTTTAAGCCACCCTTTTTATTCCATTTCCAGTGTTACCTGGTGTTACCATTTCCGGGAGTTTAGATGATGTTAGGGAAAAAAAAAAACAAAAAACTAAGGATGTAATTTTAAAATAAAGGAATTGAACCTTGAGGGAAGGGGTGGAATGCAAGAATAAATAGACTCGGGAACCTGGCAGAGACTCCTGTGGGTACCACCTCTAGGGGAGCTGTTTTCTCTTGGAAGAATTCAGTGATACTGCTGGCCCAGAATGGAAACTTAGATGAAGAATGTAACCCCCCACTGCAAGGATTACCATGGCTAGAGTCACAGAAGCCATTGTAGTCCTTTTGCCTTGTTTTGGAGTGAAGCCTACAGGTGAAAGAATCCATTTCCCCATGGAGCATCCCCATGCCCCACCATGGGAGAAATTCTGAGCGCAGTGGCTTTTTAGATAGCCAGATGTCTCCTTCCAACCTGCTATGGGTGACTGAATAAATAAATCTTCCACATCACAAGAGAGTTTTAAAAATGTATACATAAAATTGTAAAATGGATAATGTAAAAGTAATCTCTTCAGTTTGGGGAGGAATTATAGGCGCTTCCAGCTGTTTATAAAACAAGATGTTCCATTTAAAAGTTCCCTCTCTGTTTCTTTTTTCAGAAGAAACTTTTATTAGATACAGACAGACTTGCCCCTTGGGCTATAACCAACTCCCAAGATAATTTCCTTTAGCCTCTAGAAATATAATCTTGTAAGATGACTCTTCATAGATACCATTCCATTTTGTTTGCTCCTCCTCAAGCATTACCAAATGAAGATTTGTATTTTAATCCTAAAATTATTTTCACATTACTATTTGAATGCCCTAGTTGTTGGTATTTATAATAGGATGCATTCAGTAGTTTAAGTGTTTTTTTCTGGCCAGTTGCGGTGGCTCACACCTGTAATCCCAGCACTTTGAGAGGCCAAGGCAGGCAGATCACTTGAGGTCAGGAGTTCGAGACCAGCCTGCCCAACATGGTGAAGCCCTGTCTCTACTAAAAAATACAAAAATTAGCCGGGCATGGTGGCATGTGCCTGTAATCCCAGCTATTTTGGGGGGCTGAGGCATGAGAATCACTTGAACCAGGGAAGTGGAGGTTGCAATGAGCCAAGATTGCACCCCTGCACTCCAGCCTGGATGACAGAGTGAGACTCCATCTCAATCAATCTATCAGTCAATCAGTCAATGTTTCTTCTATTCCGATAGAACATCAATGCTCCTAATTGTCCAATTTTCATTCCTAGTTTCTGTGCCTTCCACCCTAAGAGGCAGGATACTACAGAAAAGCCTATTTTCCTAAGAGGCAGGACACTACAGAAAAGCCTACTTTGATGGACAGACTATGTCATCAATTTCAACTACAAGCCTGTACCTGTGAAAAACTTGACTTGTTAGAAAATTAGTAATATTTGTACAGTACGTGGCATGCCAGGCACTCTTTTGAACACTCTAACAATATAAACTCATTTAGTACTCATAATCTCTGTGTGAGGTAGGTACTATTATGATTTCTATCTTACAGATGAGGAAACTGAGGCCCAGAGAGACCAAATAATGTGCCCTAGGTTCATACATAGTAAGTGGCAGAACTACAGGTTGAACCCAGGTGGTCTTGTTCCAGAGGCCGTGGTCTCAATGACAAAATCATGCCCCCACTCCTGGTGTAACACTTTCTCACTCTCTTTAAACAGCTTTTTTTCCCTTCTGTTAATAGTGATAGTACTTAATTTTGTTGATGAAAGGTTAAGGCAGTGTGTTCTTAATCCCAGCTCAGTAGAATCACCTTCAAGAGCCTTGAGGAAATACCAGTACTTTGCTTCTATCCCAGAAATTATGATCTGGTGAGTGCCAACCTTTGTATTAAAAAGAAACAACTGCCCAGATAGCAGACAGTGCTCATGGACAGCTGGAACTGTGATTTGCTGGATTAGGCCACTGAGGCATCTTGAAATGTCTGGTAGTTAGAGTTTCTTCATTATCACCAATTATTTGGGTCTTGAGTACTGGGAAAATTGGAAAGAATGAGTGTCATTTGACATCCTTAAATCCCCAGTGTTTTACCTGTTTGCATCTTAGGTTTCCAGATTTAGCAGTAACCCTGTGACTCAGCTTCTCAGTGCGAACGGGTCTTTGCACACCATGCACACACCCCACACACCTGTTCAGAGCTGACATTCACTCTCTATCATCCTCCCAGTTGGTGTCCATTCTGTCTCTCAGTTCCCAGGCCTTTGTTGTGAATATCACCCTGTCCCTGTTCAGTTCAATCAAATCACAGTGTGTGGATCCCCACTCCAGCAGATGAATAATGTCAGAGATTATGAATCAGAAGCTAAGCTGGGGTTCATTGCTGTTCTTGGAAATGCTTTTGGCTACAGAACACTTTATTCTTCCTGTTTCCATGCCAAAGCACTCAAACAAAACTTGTAAAGGAGAAATCACACCAACTGGGTTTAGCCTAAGCTGCTCATGGACCTCCCTAGTCTCTGGAGCCATCATTAGCTAGAATACATCAAGTTCCAGTGTCCTCTGCCTCACTCTTAACCCTGATAGGCAATACAGAGCGTTAGCTCCTGGGATCTGGGAGGATGTCCTGGGGTGAACCTGTGTGCACACAAACCAGCCTGTACCTCTAGCACAGCCATGATGCTGCCCATTCTCACTGCAGTGAACCCTGAAATGCCAAAGGCATGGTTGTCAATAGCAAAGCAGAGCATGGCACAGCTGCTCACCCGCTGTCTTTTTAATACTGTCACAGTCCTTATTAAGGCAGGTCATAGAGCCATTTGTGGCCCAGTGTTTTGTAGAGATTTAGGGGAACAGATTTTTCTGGCTTTTCCAACAGCCCAGCCTGACTCCTGGTCTGGAACAGACTTGGGCGGCAGGATGCAAACTGTGTCATAGTCTCTTTCCCTCCAACATCCAAGGCCTGGCACTTCCTTCCAGAGGAGGTTCTCTCTCTGTGGCCTCATCTGCCTGTCGTGAAAGTGGGCTTTTGAGAGCCTGCCTTTCTCTGGTTTGCCAAATGTGCTGCCCTGACCCCCGCAAGCCTGCCTTTGCTCCCCGTTCAGTCAGTTGCTCCTCTTCAGATTGGCTCTATGCTCCCAGAGCACATCTGTGACTTCATTTTTATAAATAATATATTCCCCTTGAAACATATATTTATTATTTTATAAATAATAATTCCCCCTGGGTAATTCAGATGTAGTTCTTTTTCTTCTAATCATAGGACTGCAGCTTAGGCTGGTTCTTGGGCCACATGGACCAGTGAGGATATGCTATTCCTTAGCTATTCCTTCAAAAAGCATCTTTTGAGCAACTACATTTAGCCATGTATGGAGATAGCACAGGAGCAGATCCAAAGATGAAACGCACTTGCTCTGCTTTCTACCCTTGAAACTCAGCCTCTATAGCAGAACACAGAGACATAGACAGAGTCGTTGTAATGCAGCATGCATGCTATGGTATGAATGTTTATGTCTGCCCAAATTCATATGCTGGAATTCTCACCCACAAAATGATGGCATTAGAAGGGTCAGGCCTTTGGGAGGTGATTAGGTCATGGGGGCAGAGCCATCATAAATGGGATTTAGCACACTTATAAAAGAGGTCCAAGAGAGACCCTTGCCCCTTCTGCCATGTGAGGATACAGCGAGGAAATCAATTATCTGTGAAGAAGCAGACCCTTACCCAACACCCAGCCACCAGAACTGAGAAATACATCTTGGCTATTGGTAAGCCACCCAGTGTATGATACTTTGCTATAGCAGCCTGAATAGCTTAGGATATGGGATTACATACTCTGCAGCACAGGCAGACAGACATAGAAGAGGGGCCATTTGAAGTGGGTCTTGAGAAATGAATAGGAATATATTAGTTTGTAGTAACTAAGTACCACAAACTGGATGGCTTAAACAACAGAAATTTTTATTGTCTAACTATTTTGGAGGCCAGAAGACCAAGATTAGCGACACTGGTGTCGGGGGGTTGTTCTTTTCGAGAGCTGTGGGTGAATCTGTTTGATGGCCCTCTCCAAGCTCCTGGTTTTCCTGGCCTCAGCACTGCCTGTGGATAGAGGTAGGAGGCTGGGGATCTGGGAACTGGACCTTTCAAAGTGTCTGCTCAGAGCTTCCCTGTGTTGGGTGGATGGCATCGAGGTTATGAGGGCGTTGGTAGGAGCTAGATCTGGCTCCCATCCCAGCCCTGTAGTTTAGAGCAAGTCACATGAAGTCTCTAAGCCTAGTTTCTTCCTCCATGAATTGACCACGAAACCACCTGGCACATCACAGACACTCAACAAAACATGGTAGTATTATCACTGTGACTGGTCAGCTCAGAAAACCTCAATTAAAAAAAAAATCAGAAGGTTGCATTGAAGCTGTAGTGAAAGCTGTCTGATCCCCAGGACCCAGAGTAAGCTGATGAAAAGATTAATGTTAGAGACAAAGCATCCATTTAAGTGTCTATTTTCTTTAAAATGCTCAGCGTAGAAGACGTACCTACTTTATGGTTTCCGTCATTGCTGTGTGGCAATTTGAACAGTGGGTTACATATTTTGTAATAAAAGGAGATTTGTAAGGACTGACTGCCCCTTGAGCCTCAGTGCATCATGGGAGATGATTCAGTTCTGTAGCAGGCACATGACTTCTCTTTGGGAGTGAAAGGCCAACAGTGCTGGACAGTAACCAAGGACCATCTCCGGCCTCAGGGCAGAGTCTTCAGATACCTTCTGCTGGAATGCAACAATGGAGGTCACTGGCAGGACAAGCCCAGAGCCTGAATGATTTTTACCAGCTTGTTTTAGCCTGATTGTGTGTAATGAGTGGGGGTCTGTTGTGTGTATGCAGAGAGAGAGATAGCATGGAAGCAACACAGACCACTGACTGTAGGATTGCATATTTGGTCTTTTCCTGTTTCTGAATAAAATTAGAATAAAGTTTGTAAAATTCACATGAAGATATGTTTAAAAGTTTACTGGAAAACACAAAAATTTATGTCAATGGACCAAGATAAATATATCAATCTTTATAAATCCATGTAAACCTTTAATGTAATTCCAATAAATATGTCAGAGTTTTTTTAAAAACACAGAGTGTGGATTGACAGATAAAGAGGTGAACCCATACAAAGTGCATCAGACAGAGAGAGAGAAAGAGAAAGAGGCAGAAACAGGCAAAGACAAAAATCCAGAGACAGTGGCTTGGCATAGATTAAAGGAGACCCAGGTATGAAGAAAAACAGATTATAGATATATGAGAATGTAACGAGGTATAATAACTACAATTGATATTACTAATTTTATTATTTCCTTACATCTGTGCAAGACCTAGAATATACAAAGTCCCTTCCATGTTTCCAAATACTGGCCAACTAGGAGGTGAGCTAATTAATGGCTTCTCATCCCATCCCTGCCACTTACAGACATGCAGCCCTGGTTAAGTCACCTAGACTTGTTCTGTCTCCATTTTCTAGACTGTAGAATGGAGGTGCTCCCGTGTGCCCAGCTACCTCCTCTGGAGGAGTGAGCAGTGAGGCACACGCTCTATCTGCATGGTTCTATCATAGTGCTGCAAACTTCAGCTCAAGAATTGAATTTAACCTCCCAACAGGTTTTGTTCTACCCCACAGAGATTTAAGTATATGGTTTTAATTTCTTGCTGGCATCTGAAAATCAGGAGCTATTAAATACATGTCTGAATATTGGGCTCCTTTGGAAACATGAGCAGATGGGGTAGAGATGGTTTCTGCAATGCCCTTTCATTGGCCTCACTCACTCCGGTTAACTACAATCTCCATCCCTCCCTATTGCTTCCCTGTAAACCAGATCACTACATTCATTTCTGTGACTTTCCTGGCCCCTAGACTTTTTATATTTGCAGCCTTTGTTCTATCTCATCCACATATTTTCTTGACATTTTTGTCCCATGGGTCAGTCTCCTGTCTCAGCAGCACAGGATGTGTCTTCTTGACTCCTGGATTTCCAGCCCCTAGCATAGTGCCTGGCTCATAGTAGGTGCTCGGGAAATGTTTGCTGAGCTTGTCATAGTGTCACACTGCATGAGAATAACAAGGAGAGAGATCAAACAGAAGGGAAAGTGGGCAGTGAAGACAGCCTGAGATCGGCCTGGCCTCTGTAGTGCAGGCAAGGGTGCACTCATAAATGCTGGCTTGCTTCCTTCCTACAGGTTTGCTCACTCCCTCCAATGCCTCACCTGGCTATGTGGGAAGACACTAGATAGAGAGGGGAAGCAATGCTTCATCTTCCTCACCTTGACCCAGAAAGTTAGAAGCGACAACTTGGTGATTTCCAGGCTAGAAGTGGTGCAATGAGGAGCAGAGCCCTGATGAAGGGTACCTGGAGGGAGCCAGGAGCAGATTGGCAAAGAGCAGAGCAGATGGGCAGGCTCTGGGAGAGGTGAGCATCATGCAGGAACCTACAGAGAGAGCAGGGCATGGTGCCTGTGTGTGGTGTAGGCAGCCCTCATTAGGAGAGACATGACTGTGTAAGGAGGAAGCATTTAGGGGCAGCGTAGTGGGATAGCCAGCAGAGGCGGGCATCTGGGATCAAATCTTTGCTACATGCTAGCTGGATGAGTGACTTCGAGCAGGTTAATTGACCCCCTCGGTCCTGTTTCCTAGTCTGTAAAATAGGGACAATAATGATATTCACCTCATCGGGATATTGCATGAATTAAATGAGATAATGCAGGTTAAGTGCCTGACATGGTTTACTTAATGCACTCTATATTAGTTTTCTACAGTTGCCAGAACAAATGACCACAAACTGGGTGGCTTAAAAGAACAGAAAGCTATTCTCTCAGTTTCAGAGGCCGGAAGCCCAAAATCAAGGTGTCTGCAGAGTACAGCCTTCTGGGGCTTCCAGGGGAGAATTTGTTATCATTCCTTGGCTTGGGGCTGCCTCACTCTACTCTCTCTCCATATTCACATGACCATCTCTTACATGTGTCTGTGACTTTTCTTCTGAGTCTTATAAGGACACTTGCCATTGATTTAGGGTCCACCTGGTAATGCAGGATGATCTCATCCTAAGATCCCTAACTTAATTAAATTAGCATAGTCCCTTTTTCCAAATGAGGTCACATTCGCAGGTTCTGGGACACAGAGGTATCTTTTGAGCCACCATTCAACCTATTACAATACCTAAGTACTGAGTGCTTTTTGTAAGCCAGAACTTACATCATTATTTGATCGGTTGCTTAGGCTAAATCTTGGAGAATAGAGTTCTGGGTTCCTTGCAGCCTGATCCAGTTTCCCAAGTAATAAGAGAGTACCAGATGGGTACCGTGTGGGTGCTATGATTAGTAACCACAGGAAGAAGGTTCATATAATTTCTAGATTCTCTGGATTCCTCCCCTCAGTCCTTTTCCCTGCACCCTGACTTAGGCCACATACAATATATTTTCCTTTCTCTGCAAAACTTCTGTGGTAGGCATTGTTGTGCTGTCCAGATCCCCCTTCAAGAAAGGACTTTTGGTCCCAGTGGCTGGGAGTATTGTTCTCCGCAGTGCAGAGAGTTGCCTCACTGGAGATCACTTCTGTCCCAAGGTAGGCTACATCCAGTGACAGATGGAGACAGCAGTACAAAGGCCCTTTCATTTCAGCCTCACATGAGGCAAGTTGGATAGGGCATTTTAACTCCATAGTTCCCTGAGGGGTTGAAAGCAGCATTGTGGGATATGCATTGCAAGTTCTTCTCCCTCTACCCATTCTCCTTCCTCTCCACATCCTCTCCAGGATATGCATTGCAACTTCTTCTCCCTCTACCCATTCTCCTTCCATGGCACTGATCCCAAGGTACTCCTGATTAAACACTCTGCACATTAAACTCCAAATCAGAGTCTGCTTCTCAGACATCCTAACTTGTGCCAATGTCTAAGGATCATATATTCTTGGGATCACACAATTATATGCAAAATAGAAAATTTACTGAGTTTGTAGTTACATATAATGATTCTGTTCCCATACGTGGCAATACACAATGTCACCTTAAGGTTGTAAATCATATTTAAAATTTTGGGGGGCTCTCTTTAGGGCTTTGAAGTTTTTCATGTTCCCGAACATGAAAAACTTCAAAGAACATACAACATGAATCTAAGACAATTCTAAAACTTTGAAATACTCCATAAGTATCTGGAGAAGCACCAGTTTGTTACTGAAAACTCGTTTGGATGAAAATAGTGTTAGAGGTTTCAACTAGATGTGTAACTGTCTTTGAATTTTTAGTTAAGTAATGTGATGAAATTCATCAGATATTTAGCACCATCTGTGATCAAGGAGTCAAAAAAAGCAATATAACACACAAGGGAGAAAGGGTCCTGTACTGGTTGAGAAAATAGGCTTTGGGAATAAAGCAGATCTGGGTTTGACTATTGTCTCTACTGTCCATGGTCACGGAACTCTGCACCTCAGCTTCCCCATCTATTAAATGGGGATAATAAACATATCTATCCTCTAGAGATTTTGTGAAGCTTAAATGAGATTATCTACATAAAACATTTATAATAGTAAACACAATAAATGCTATTATCTACTACCTGAGGCAAAATATAAATTAAAAAAAATATACCAAATACCACACACTAATAAACAAATTTTAGGTCATTTGAATCACTGTTTACAGAAAATGCATGAAAATTTGTTCTAACCTTTAATAAAAGGATTCCAGACTATTTTCCTTTTTGGGGAGAAGATTATTAAATTTTCTGTTACTCAAAGTGACCTGTGAGTGAAGACCTCATTAGGCAGTGAGTTGTGTGGCTCTTTGTGGAAGACCATTTTGAGTGCAAGGAACGGCCAGTGCCAAATTCTGAAAGGATAGCTGGACTGTGTTTGAGGACCAGCCAAGAGGTCCGCGTGGCTAGAGGGGAGCAAGCAGGGTGGTTGAAGTCAGAGAAGCAAGAGGGTGGAGCAGGTCTTCTAGGACCTAGTTGGTCATTGTGAAGACTTTGGACTTTGCTAAATGACTTTGGAACTTGTTGGGTCTTGAGCCAAGGAATGACATGGCTCAATTTCTGTATTAAAAGGATAACCCTGACTAGTATGTTAAGAATGGAGTAGGGGCGAGCAAGGCACAAAATCAAGGGAGACTGTGGTCAGGAGGGCACTGCAATATCCCAGGCTGATGGTGAGGGCAACGTGCACCAAGCAAGGCATCACCGCCATGGGTACGGAGCACGGTCGGCATGTGCTGTGTTTTGAATTCTGAACTGATAGAAATTGGCAATGTCTGACAACAGATAAGCTGAGGATGCCTCCAGGTTTTCTCTCCTGAGCAACTGGAGGAAAATAGTCCTTTTAACTGAGGTGGGGAAGATGCAGGGGAAGGGCAGGTTTGGGAAGAAATATGCAGCCTTCATGTTGGAACCTGTTAAGTATGAAATAGCTCTGAAGCATCCCATTGAAAATGTTGAGGTGGCAATGAGATCGAAGAGTCTGGCGTTCGTGAGCTGTCTGGACTAGAAATAGAAATGCGGGAGTTATCGGGCTATCATTGGTATTTAAAACTATGAGACTGGAGGAAAGCATTGAGAGGCTGAATGGTGAAAGAAATAGGAGACGATAGGGAAGAACTTGGAGGCACTCTCATCTTAAGGGGTCACAGAGATAACAAACAGCAAAGAGGCCGAGAAGAAGCTGCCAATGAAAGACCAGGAAAACCAGCGGTCTGGAAGCCAGGTGACGGCGTGGGAGCAGGTGGAACTGATGGCTCAACAGGAGTTTGTTAGGCTAATGGTCCTCAAAGTGTCGTCCCAAACCAGCTGCAGCTGCTGCAGCCGCCTCCGGAAACTTATCACCACCGCAGGTGCAGCCTCTCAGGCCCACTCCAGAACTACGCGATCAGAAGCGGAAGGTGAGGCCCTTCTGCAGATTCTGATGCACCCTCAGGTTTTAAAACCCCTGCCCTCCTCACAAAATTATAAAGGGGAGAAAGGAGGAGGAGGAGAAGGAAGAGGATGGGAGGAAGAACTCTTCAGAGGAAGAGAATATTGGAGACCCACTTAGTGTCCAACGCAAACAGGTTCCTCAGAAGTAACCCCCTCCCCCAACAACCCCCCTCCCAGTTAAAGGCTCCCACTAATCAATCTATCATGGCTCTTTGGAGACAAGGAATGCCCCCATTTCACCGGAAGGAGGGAATGCTGAGCACCAGGCATGCCAGACATTCCACCGGCTAAAAAAGTGGGGGTGGTATTCCAGGGTTAGCACTGCTGGACCGTAAACGCTGAAACTCCTTAGACATGAAGGTTATTCCACCCAACCGTTACCAAATTTTCCTCCAGGCTGTCCTAGGAGAATTCCACCCTCTTTAATTCTGGGGAGAAGTTAAAATTAGGGCCAGCCCTGCGGGACTGACATGCCAGATGCAGGGAAGCTGTCCCCAGAAATAAGCTAGTTCCCACCGCGGCTGGGCGGGGCGCGCGCCTCCGGTCCCAACCCAGCGGAGGGACTCCTGCAAGGCCTGCCCCTTCCAAGTGTGTGCAAGGGCTCTGGTCCCAAGCTTTAAAATCCTGGGAAGGCACTGCGGGCCGACCTCTCCTCTCCCCGCCAGTCGTGGCTGGCCTTTCAAAGTGTGTCGTCTCCTGCCTGCCCCACCGCATCGTCGCCCGGGACCAGCTGGGCCGCGGTCTGACCCGAGGCTGTGCTCAGCGCCGCGGCGCTGGCGCTCTCCGTTCGGGCACCTTCCGGCGTACCGCTCTGCTCTGGGAGCCGCTCTGCAAAGTCGGGCAGCTCGGAGCGCAAGCTTTGCCTCTCGACTTCTCGGTCCCCGGGTCCCCGGCGACCCTGCTTCCCACGATCCCTTTCACTAGCAGCAGCCTGTCCCAGCGCGCTGGCAGCGTGCACCCCTTCCCAGTCCTCCTCCCTGAATCGCGACCATGCTGTTAAGGGGCGTCCTCCTGGCGTTGCAAGGTAAGGCCTGGACCCCGGGACAACCCCTAGGGCGCTCTGACGCCTCGCCCCCGCTCCTGCCGTCCCGGGGGCCCGGCTCACCGTGCTGGGCTGGGCTATCCGAGGGCGCCTCCCGATCCTCCGCAGTTGCTAACTCCCTGCCCTGGCCAAGCCTGGGGTGGGGTGGGCATGGGGTCTCTCAGCGGATGCTGGGGGACAGGTACTGCATCTTCTCCCGCCCCCTCCCGCTCCCGTTTCCCCTGCTTTCACCAGATAGCCCCCCTGGGCGCCCCAAGTCGGTGCAGACGCTCCTGAGGGGAGCTCGAACTGAAACTCGCTTTGTGTCCTCAGCCCTGCAGCTCGCCGGTGCCCTCGACCTGCCCGCTGGCTCCTGTGCCTTTGAAGAGAGCACTTGCGGCTTTGACTCCGTGTTGGCCTTTCTGCCGTGGATCTTAAATGAGGAAGGTAAGGGGCTCGGTGGAGAGGGGCGCGAGGTGAACTGTCTTCCTTGATTTGGCTTGCTTTTTTTCCCACATGGGTAGTGTTATCTTGGAGTTAATTCCCTTCGGCAAGAAAAGTGTGAGTCATGGATCCTCAAAGCCCTCAGCTGTGCTGCAAGGGATGGCCGAGCAGACACGGGGGCAGGCGGAAGGCCGCCCTTGGTTTACCTGGTCTGTGGGTAGAAGCTTAAAATTTGCGTCTCACGCCAGCACTCCTTAGTAGGAGGGGGAAACAGAGCACAGCTCATTATTGTCCCTCACCAGCTGTGTGCCCTCTGCAGGCCAGCAACCTTTCTGGTCCTCAAGAGACATGTCTGTGAGTTGGGAAAAGTTGGATGGGATTAATTCTCCTTGAGCTTTGCAGAAATGGTTCCACAGTTCTGTGATGGGACCTCAGTGCTAAGACATCACGTCTGCCTTGTGCCCGACGGTATTTTTTGCTGCGTGATTTCATCCTCACACTCCTGTTTATAATCCTCCCCGGACAAAAGAAACCATGTCCACTGCCAAACGCCTGGGGTCCCTCAGCTGGTGGGCAGTGGTCGTTGTCTCACTACTCTGTACTGTTTGGGTCCCGGGACAGAGTTTAAATGTGGGGTCTTCTGAAGTGTCTTCTTGCCTTCATTTATATATATAGAAGGTGTGGTTCTCAGTACCCAATGGCAGGTGGTACTGGGTGTCCCTTCTCCTTTCCTTTCTCTTCTGTCACCACCAGTGAAGTTTAATGCCCATAGACTGTTTGGATTGGAAAACAGCCTTCTTTAAAAAACATGCACCCTAGATGAAAGCAGCTCACCTCCTTCCCCACTCAGTTGTCTTCAGGCGCCAGATCCACCTGGCTCCCTGCGGGGAGAATGGAGCCAAGAAGTCCTGGTTAGATGTGTGAACTATCTCCATAGCTCGCTCTGCCCCAGCTTTCTTCTCGGGGTTCTACATACATTAACTTCTCTGACTCTCTCAGGTAGGTGATGTTGGACCCATTTTACAGAGTAAGAAATCTCAGCTGTAGAATATTCAAATAGCTAGTCCATATCACAGTGTCATTGCAATGGCTGAGTGTCTAGGAAGAAACAGGGAGGAACTGGTTCTGTAGTAATCTCCATCTTTATCCAACAATTGCCAAGTCTTGAGTACTACAATTTACTTAGGGGTGTCCGGGAAAAAGCAATTCCTGGTTTATTATTCGAGGGATTCCTATCTTGCTGATGGCTTTAGGAAGTCACTGTAATCTCACCACTCACCCTTTCCCTATTCTGGCTGTATGGAAGCATTTTGGGAGATGGTCTTAGAAATGCCACGAAACTGGCTTTGGAGAGCACTCTTCTCCAGCACAGGGCTTCTCAAACCTCAGCTGCATCAGAATCACCTGGTGAGCTTGTAAGACACAGACTGCTGGGCCCCACCTGCTGAGTGTCTGATTCATGAGACCTGAGAATTTCTAACCAGTTCCCAGGTGATGCTGATGATGCTGGTCTCAGGACCACGCTTTGAGAACCGCTGACTTCCACAGTATGTACACACACACACCTGTGCTGTTGCTGGCTCTGAGTAGGGCTGGCACGAGGGTGAAGGAGCTACTTGCAGGACTGGAGAGTGAACAGCTCCTTGTCTTGTTCCCTAAGCTCTTGGCTTGCCTCACCCTAGTGCTGGCCTTCAGAAAAGGAAATCAACATCAATCCTTAAGCCAGGAGCCTTAGTCTCTGAGCCCCCGCCTCTGACCCTCTGTCAGGATGGGGGCCCCCGTCACAGCCTGCCTCTGGGTCAGTGGGCATGCCACAGCGTGCTGAACACAACTGCCTCCCAGACCCACAGGAAGTCTCTGTGCTGAGTTGGCACCTCTGCCCCAGAAGGCAGTTAAACAGTCCTCCTTCAGGGAAAACAGGAAGACTCTTATAGAAAAAGGCAATTACAGTTTAATAGTATAATGAAGGTACTGTGGCTTTGCTTTCTGCATTCTTTCTAACAAGCCACTGCTTTCTGGGTCAGGACTGGGACTACTGGGTTGGCTGGGGAAGTTAATTCATTCTCCTCTGAGTGCTCCAGGGTGGAGCAGACAGGTTAGGCTTCAGTTGTTCCAGATTCAGTTTTTCAAAGGCCAGAACTTGGACCTAGCAGTCTATCCAGGCTCCAGGGCGGTGAGGTAGGTGTGTGGCAGTTGCTATGGTTGCCTGCTAAGAAGACATCACTAAGAATTTCCCTTATAAGCCCATTTTTAGGTTGTTAAATTAAAGATAATAAAGTTCTTCCAAACTGAAATTTGGCAAGCTGTTCACAAGCCTCTCTGCAAATGCACTTCTTGCTGCAGAAACCCTTTGAAACTGGTTCCATTCACCTCTATGCACTGGATCCACCATAGAATGTAGTGGGTTTCAGAGACTTTTGTCCAGATGCACTTTTTTTCTTTTAAGTTCTGGGATACATGTGCAGAATGTGCAGGTTTGTTACATAGGCATACATGTGCCATGGGGGTTTGCTGCACCCATCAACCGGTCATCTAGGTTTTAAGCCCCACGTGCATTAGGTATTTGTCCTAATGCTCTCCCTCCCCTTGGCCCCCACCCCCAACAGGCCCCAGTGTGTGATGTTCCCCTCCCTGTGTCCATGTGTTCTCATTGTCAAGTCCCACTTATGAGTGGGAACATGCAGTGTTTGGTTTTCTGTTCCTGTGTTAATTTGCTGAGAATGATGGCCTCCAGCTTCATCCATGTTCCTGCAAAGGGCATGAACTCATTCTTTTTTATGGCTGCATGGTAATCCATGGTGTATATGTGCCACATTTGCTTTATGCAGTCTGTCATTAATGGGCATTTGAGTTGGTTCTAAGTCTTTGCTATTGTAAATAGTGCTGCAGTAAATATTCATGCCAGATGCACTTTTTATATGTCCATGGTCGGTAGCTTAATTTATTGTGGAGAGAACAATGCAAAAGGCCAAAGAAGGGAGGTAAGTGGGGAAACAAATCTGCAAATTAGAACTTCATCACAGGAGAATCAAATCTGGGGGTAGTTGGAAAAGTGTCCTTGTCTCTAAATCTCTACTTTGCTGCCTGAAATAGTAATTGAGGCTCACGGCTTTGATTTACAGTATTAAGTCCCTAGATATCCCTGATGACAGTTCCAGTGTCTCTATTTCATGGCCACTTAAAATACACTTTATCTCCGCTGGGCACAGAATAGGTAAGTTTTGACCAAGCATTGTGTTAGCTTGGGTTGCTTATCCTAATAATGGCTTCCCCCAGGGAATGGCAGGTGTACCAGTTCAGGGGATTGAGCACTGAAACCCAGCTTTGTCTACTTTCTCATTTTGCTAGTGGTTACCTTGTTTTCTTGATCTCCCTCTATTCTTTTTGCAGAATATTTTAGTTTTCCCTAACTTGTCAAGGGAAGTGATATTATGTCAGACTCAAATTTGAACTCACTTCTAAATGTTAACTTTGAATGAAATCCAGGAAAGAAGGGATCTGTTTGTTGTTTTTTGTTTTGTTTTGCTTTTTTGAGAAGGAATCTCACTCTTTTGCCAGGCTGGAGTGCAATGGCATGTTGCAACCTTCGCCTCCCAGGTTCAAGTGATTCTCCCGCTTCAGCCTTCTGAGTAGCTGGGACTACAGGTGTGAACCACTACTCCTAGCTAATTTTTGTATTTTTAGTAGAGATGGAGTTTCGCCATGTTGGCCTGGCTGGTCTCAAACTCCTGACCTCAGGTGATCTGCCTGCCTCAGCCTCCCACCTTACTGGGATTACAGGCATGAACCACTGTGCCTGGCCAGGAATCTGTTTTATCCTGTGAAAATCTTTCTTCATTAATTTATCCTATTTTAAAAAATTATCTTTATTCACAGCTTAGAGGATCTGGGAACCCCTTTGAGCAGTGGCCTTCAGCTGAAATCAAGGCTCCTTAATCCATTTTCCTGATGCCAGCTGTAGGTGTAGAGGCCCTTTGCCCTGAGGATTCTTGTAGCCCATGCAGTTGGTCTCGCATCCAAACAGGCACAATTTAAAAGAATCATTGAGTGGATTTTGGCTTCGTTCTCATTTTTGGACATTGTGGCCTAGCACCTTGAACTGAACTCTGTGAGGAAGCCACTCAAGAAGCAGAGGCAGGGTAAAACCAAGTCTAGGTGCTGCCCTTTAATTAGGAGTTTGGAATACTCAGCTACCTGGAAGAGGAAGGTAGATGGAGAAATGTCTCAGGTAAAGAGGAGGTAAAAAGAGAAATTGAAAGCACTTGTTATAGAGAAGACCTGCATTGTTTTTCCACAGCAGGAGTCAGGATTTGAGAAATTGCCTAATACAGAAAAAGTGTGGATGCTTTTGTACCCAGGAGTGAGTGATAGCACCTGAGGCAGGCAGGTGGGCTACAGGGTTCGGCATCACGAAGGAGTGGGGTGGGGTCGTGGTAGAATGTCCTGAAATCACGTGTAAACATATGTGTGTCTCTCTCTCTGATACCCTCCTCCTTCACCCAAACTTGTCCCTTCTCTTTTAAGGACACTCTCAGCTCCCTGGCCATCTGCGTTTCAGTTCTGCACTCAGTCATGTGCCAGTTATTATTAACAGTGATGAATCCTGCCTGATATTTCTTGAGGCTCAGCTAGAGCCACAAATCTGGCAAGGATCCCAAGTTCCTGAGAGAGGAGAGCCAGTCTTCTCCTTCCTGCAGATTACAACTCCTTTCCTGATTTTGGAGGGTTGATTCAGCATTCCACCCTGGCAGATGAGTTACACCCTTCTGCATGGGGCTACTTGCTCCTGCATTATGTCTGCGGATTGTTCTTAGAGCTGTCTAAGCAGAAGCACAATCCCCACAGTGTATGGAGGCTGGAAATCAGCCTGAGTCTGGGATGTCCCTTGACACGCTCTGGGAGAGATGGATGACCCCAGAAATGTGGTCTGGTTATCCTTGAAGTATCACATGCTGTTTCTTGCTGCCCTGGCTGTGACTACTCTCGGGTTGAGCACCGCTGTGCCGTACCTGAGGGCAGCCTTGCTTCTGTCTTGCTTCCTGGGAACCCAGATTCCAGAGATGGGCCTTGGAGGTCATCCAGCGCACCCTCCTCATACACAGACCAAGTCACAGGCAGCCCTGGGACAGGGCCTCAGCTCCTTGGCTCTCCACCAGTTCCTTTTCCTCCATCATTGCTTCCTCCCTGAAGACATCCCTGTCTCCACTCTGGGTTCTAAACTCTGAAACTTCGTTGTGTTGGAAACTCTTCATCAGAGAGCTAATTATATTTCAGACTTGTGGAAGAACTCAGATTCTGAAGATGCAGTGTTTGGGCCTAGCAAAGCTACAAAACACTACATTTTATGCCACACCATGTAACATGTATTCACTCTTTCAGATGTATAGGGATCCCACCTGTCTGCAATCTTCAGCGTGTGGAAAAGGGCCTGGCATGTAGCAGGTGCTTGATAAATATTTGTGGACTGAAAGAACCTATTGAATGAATGTATTAGATCACGAACATGTCCCAGAGCATTTTCCTATGTGCTCTTGGTTCATTCTGCCCCTTCAAAGGTAGTTCTTTATTATGAAGAACAGTTTAAGCTTCATTGTTAATGTAAACTCTGGAGCTGGATAACCCTAATCCAGGCTCTGCCCTTTCAAGCTGTGTGGACTTGGGAAAATTTTCCTCTCTATGTCTCAGTTTCCTTGGCTATAAAATGGGTGTAGTAAAAGTGCCTATCACATAAGATTATTGTGAAGACTGTATACATTAATACATTTAACACAGAGTGAGGACTTCATACATGTAACCTGATGTTCTTACTATTACTTGATTTGTCTTTTATCAACATCATAAACTTTATAAATAAACATTAGTTTTTCTAATTCAGACAGCTTTCCAACGCAGCTTCTGGGGAGCTAAGGAGAGTATAATTTTCTTTTGCTTATAGTTATGCCATCTACGCTTCATTCCACCCGGAGAAAGAACCTTATTTTTCTTATGATTTGGCTCTAGTTTAAGTACTGGTAAGCCTCATCTCACTTTTGTATGGCTGAACGAGTCGTGGATATAAAGTAATAAGACTGAGTTTCACACTTAGCATATAGTCTCTCCCAGCATATATTATTGGTTGTTGTCAAGAACGCTTTGCTTCCTGATTCATTATTCTCCCACCCCAGCCTGCTAGTGCCTCAGCATCAACCGGCTCCACTGGTGATGGTGCTGGTGACTTCTGTGAGACCCCCAGCCTAACTGATCTCTCATCCCCTAAGTTCTTGAGCAAGATCCTAACCCTTGGCCTTGCTGTCAATCACTCTGGGTCCTTGAGTTCTCTTACCTGACCCCTCCACTTGAGGTTTAACCCACCTGGGTGGTAGTATCTACCTGCTAATCCCTGCCTCAACTGACATCTGTGGATATAAGCTCTGCCTGGCCAACCTCTTTCTTAGGAAGGTCAGCACCCCATCTGAATTCCTCCCTACTCAAATTAGAGTTGCTGAATGGGAAGTGGTTACCCAAATCCTAGTCTGATCCCTGATAAGACACCTGGAGATTTTTAGGATGTTTCCCTTCCCATGATTGCAGAAGTCAGCTAAGGTCATAATATGTGAGGAAGAAAAAAAAATTTTTTGTCATAGGACTTTATGCTTTGGTTGTTATCTTCAAATCTTTTAGCCTACAGTTACCATGTTTTGGTGACTCGTATCTTGGGGCACAATATTCATTTAAAAATTCTGGCACTTAACAAACTCTTTTGGTAGATCACCCCAGCATCAGTCTCACTTCTGTCTCTTATCAAACAATGTTACGTTTTGAAGAAGTTGAGTGAAATCAGTTTGTTAGTAGAGGTGATGGATGTCTCAAAAGTAGATCCAGCAGGTAGTTGAACTTGTATTGGGCATCCTTGTTGATCAACCCTGATTTTCACATCTAACCACTATCCTAGCACTGTCTTTCAATTTTTCTTATGCTTTTCTTAATCAACTAAATCATATAAATGTAGTTACACATTCAGGTCTAGGTTCTTGGAGTGTTTGATTACGTATCCATCTACCTAGTTTCTATCTATCTATAGATCTATCTGTAGATACCTAGATAGGTAGATATACTTTCACCTATGCAATGGTTCTCGGCCCTGGCTAGACATTAAAAATCAGGTAAAAAGTTTTTTTAAAAAAAGTTATATCCAGGTCCTACTCTAAGAGATTCTGACTTATTTGTCCAGAAGTGGGACCAGACTTGGCATCATTAAAAAACCAACACACACTAACAGACTCCCTAGGTGATTCTGATATGTGTCCATGATTGAGGAATGTGTATTGGAATGGCTACTCCAAATGTAAGAAAGAAGAAATGCCCTCGTCTTGAGAATCTTTTGATGATTAGCAATTACCCATAGGCTAAAGTGCAAAATGCCTTGTTTGGCATTCAAGGCCCTTCACAGTTTGCCCAAATTATGTTTCTCATCTTCCCTCCCATTAAGCTCTGATGTGCTGTTCTTCCACATGCCCTTTACTTACTTGCTTCTTGTTCTATTTGTAAAGTTACCTTTACCTGTATAATACTGCTTTTCTATTCTCCTGTCCCATCCTCACCTATTTAAGTCCCACCTATGCTTTAAAGTCCAGCTGTTTCTTAAAACATTCCATGACTTTTCCAAGTAAAAACCCTCCCTTCCCGTGGCTCTCTTCCCTTTCCACTGTGTAAATCTTTTGATTAGCATCTCCTGATAAGAGTCTCCACCCTGTCACCTCATCGGACTGTTCCGTCTGAGAACAGGAATCACATATGTGGTGTCACCAAACACGTTGAATTTAATCAATCTCTAAAGCCATTGTTGAGATAAAAAATAGAAAATCCTTAACTTTTTTTTCCTGTTGTAAAAGAGGTTGTCTTTAGTAATCCTGCCTACTATGGGACTTCAAGGACTTTGAAGGCTTATGTTGTAATTTCCAAATATAACAGTGAAGCAGTATTACAGCTTGTCTCACCAGTACTTGGCCTGTTTCATCACTGACTTGCCAATGAACAAAAACCTCTTGGATTATTTACCCATCAGGGCTGCCTAAGTCCCTTGATTCTCTGCCATCACAAACAATCACAATGCAACCTTGAGAGACACTGCTGGATCTGAAAGTATTTTTTGGCAAAAGATGACCAGACTTTGAACCAGCTATGGAGAGTGGGTGTTGCTGAGGCACTCAGGTGTGAGATGTCCATAGTACCCATCTTGATGGTTAAAAGCATGTAAGGATATTTGTCTGCTCTGGGAAGAAGTTCTCATATATGACTATGACAATTGGAGAAAGCAGGGGATCAGGTCTGCAAGTCAGTGAGATCTTCCAGAATATTTTCTTTCTCTACTTTGTGAGAAATTCGCATGTGTTTTATGGGATTCTGAGGCTAAGAATAAGATAATAAAACAAGTGATATCATTGCATCATGAATAAATAATATGTTTTACAGAAAAAGCTACTGAAGACTGTTCATACTGTGAACAAGCATCTAAGTGTCTACTATCCATCAGGTACTCTGTTAGTAGCTGGAGGACATAGCACATGAGTACACGGTCCTTGGAGTTTACAGCTATGGTCCCTGCCCTTAGTGGTGGCCCTAGACCAATGGAGGAAGCAGAAAACCTGCCATTATGATAGAAAGTAAAAGGAATTGTGTACTAGTCAATGCGTTTCATTAGATCAAGCAGTAAAGGAGGTATTGGAAGGTTATCAGTTAGCTCTCAGAATCAATAGGGAGTATAGAGAGCAATATTTGGGCAAGAGTAATACAGAGATGCAAGGTGTAGGCAAGATACTTCTGGAAGGAGGCATTTGTGTGACTTTATCACTGGACATTTATTACTTCACTGCTGGACCTGCCTGTTCATTCAGTAGCTGTGAGGAGGCTCGATTTGAGGGAGATAGAATTGGCAATGGAGAGGCTAATTAGGAGATTACCCATGGATCTAAGAGAGAATATGATGAGGGCCTGAATTAGGGCAGGGGTGTTAGGTATAGAAGGCAAGGAGTAGATAAAGCACCATAAAGGGGATTAAGTTGGCAGGGCTTGAGGACTGATGGAAAGGAGTGATGAGTCAGAGGAAGAGTGACTCTGAAATTTCTAGTTTTGGCAGCTGTTAGGTTGATGGTGCCAACAGTTGGGAGAGTTTCAAAAGGAACTTCATGTTTAGGGTAGAAAAGATATGATCATTTCTGAGCTGCCTGGGAAACATCCAAGTGGATATTTCCAGGAGGGCATTGATGTAGGAATGTGAAGGTCAGGTATAGTCTGGGCAGGAATATGGGAGCCTTCAACAGAAAGGTAGTGGTTAAATAATGAGCAGAGATGATATCGCCCAAAGAGAATGGATAAAGTAATAACAGCAGGAGGCTAAGAAAGATGCCTTGAGCTCATATTTAAGAATTAAGTATAGGAAGGGATGGGGACATGAAAGAAATGGAAGGAACCAGGCATGTATGAAGGGAATTAGGAAAGTGAAAGATTGTAGAAGCGAAAGGAGTTCAGAGTTTCAAAGGGAGGATGTGATCAGTGGGGGCCCCATGCAGTAGGGTGGAAGAAAGAATGGGAAATGTCAGTGGTTGGTAGAGACTTCTCAGCAAGAAAAGTTTAGATGTTGGAAGGAAGGGGTTCAACCATACCTACAAAGGAACTTTGAGATGGAAGTTTTTATTTTCGTTTTTGTCTTGTTTTGTTTTATGAAGAGGAGATTTGTGCTTGTTTCTGTAGTGAGAGGAAGAGATCAGCAAAGAAAGAAGATTCAAAAGAGGGGAGCTTCCTCACTAGCTCTGGATTAGATCCAAGTTCCACTCTGACAATTCAGACACCCCAAGAGCCTGTGGATTCCTTTGGCCCATGTAATTCCAGGTGCCCTCCACTGAATGGCTTGTGAGCACTGGAGTGTCGACTTCAAATGTGTGAAATTTCATTTCTACTGTAAATACAGGGGAGACAGGAGCTCGGGCTGAGTCTGTGGTAATTATGATGTGCCCTGGAACTTACTGATTAAAAAACAAAAATAAGGCCAGGCATAGTAGTTCATCATTGGAATCCCAGCACTTTGGGAGGCTGAAGTGGTACGATCACTTTAAGGCCAGGAGTTCAAGACCACTCCTGGAGCCTTGATGAGTCCCTAACTCTTTAAAAACAAACAAAAACAAGTCTTTTATAAGCTGGAGGGGGATGTTTTAGGTCTATGGGAATTTTAATGCATAATATATTCTATTTCTGTTATGGAAGTAGCTCCCAGTGAGAAGTGCGAAGTGAAACTTAATGGGATAGTCATGCAATAGCTTCCTATTCAGCCTGGGTGTGAGCTACAGGAAGCTTTTAACAGTGCCTGCCAAGCACATTTACTGTAATCATCTTTAACTTTCACAACAATCTTGAAGATGGTTATTATCAGTATTTTATAGATGAGAAAGTGTGAGACACAGAGAGATGAAGATAACGTGCCCAAAGCAACTCAGAGAGGGAGAGAGTGGGACTCTCAAGCCTAGCTCACCTGGCTTGAGCTTCATGTGGTCCTAATTCATTTGGAATTGGAAGATGCCTTTGTTCTTCCAGAGGCCAACACCAAGGAAGACAGACTTGCAAGGCATATGCTTCTCTAGAGAAGGTTGGAAACCTCTGCCCACATCATCAGTGTAGATGATGTCCCAACATTACAACTCCTTCCCTGAGTTCTAGGCCCCAGCTACAACAGTGTATCTCCTGGGCAATGATGAGCCTTTGGAAGGCATCAGGTAGAGACAGAGAAATGTCATTTTTACTAATTTTCTTTTCCATAACAAATTAGAGTTTGCTCTTGGAACCATTTGAAGAATTCTCTTCTCACTCCCCAGTATAATCATGGAAGAGAACTTCAGGGAAATTTTACAGCTTGACCTAAAATACTTTCACAGTCTTAAGGAGTATTCCTAAACTTCAGGTTCATTTATTCCTACCGTGAAAGAATTAAAAGAGTACACAAATAAATGTGCTTTTGCAAGTTCGTTGCCCTCCTAGACAAGTATTTTGGTACTTCTTTATTCTATTACTCTTATCAGAATGGCAATGTTTCTATACAGTCCTGTGATATATTATAACTTTGCTAGATGCTTAGAGAAATTTCCATTCCTTATTTGAAAAACTTTTGCCTCACTGCCAAGGAGAGCTGAAGTGTTATTTGGGGCTGTGCTTATAATGAGGATGACTTTAATATGCTTTTGCTTCAGTGAGGAGCTGATCCTTCGTTTACCAATATTTTATGACCAAAACCATCTAATCCAAAACTAGGAAGTTTTCTAATATCTACACATTTCTTCTATTTCTGTGTTTATTGAAAGTGAATAATAGGGTAGACTGTTGGAGAATTTTCTTTTGAAGTCTAATTTTGATCCTATATTAGCCAACTTTAAAGTATAAGCTTTATGGAAAGAAGCTCTGGTTTTCCATTACAAACCCTGAAAACTGGCAAGAGCATCTCAGATCGCACTGTTGTTTCTAAAATCTTTTCTTCTTTTTCACAAATTTTGATGAGGAACATGTGAGTTAAACTTTAGTATCTTTGTTGTCAACTTATGTTGTCAACATAAAATAGTTAAACTACTTACACATGGTTCTGTACTGAATGTAATACAAGATGAGTGACGTTGGGAGTAACACGTCTGAGGATGCATTGTATTGGCACGAAATGTTATTCATTTTCTCTTGGGCTTGTGGACTAGGACTTATACTACTTGCTTTAAAGCAGAAGTTCCAACCCCCAGGCCACAGACAGGTACCAGTCTACTAGAAACCCAGCCACACAGCAGGAGGTGAGCAGCTGGCAAGCAAGCGAGGCTTCGTCTGTATTTACAGCCACTCCCTGTCACTCACATTACCACCTGAGTTCCACCTCCTACGAGATCAACAGTGGCAGGTCTCATAGGAGTGTGACTCCTACATAAACTGTGCATGCAAGGGATCTAGGTCGCGTGCTCCTTATGAGAATCTAGTGCCCGATGATCTGTCACTGCCTCCCATCACCCCTAGCTGCAACTTTCTAGTTGCAAAAAAAACAAGCTCAGGGCTCCCACTGATTCTACATGATGGTGAACTGTATAATCATTTCACTATATATTGCAATGAATAATAATACAAATAAAGTGCACAATAAATACAATGTGCTTGAGTCATACCGAAACCATCCTCCCACCCCCTGTTTTGTGGAAAAATCATCTTCCACAAAACCAGTCCCTGGTGCCAAAAACATTGGGGCCTGTTGCTTTAAAGCGTATTGAATTCAAAAGAAAATTCTGCTGTCAAAAATCAATGCCAGGTTTTTAGACCATCCTCTATTAAAGGATATATCGATAATTACCAATCATGTATTTCTGTTACCAAGTTTGATCCAAATGGCCCTCTTGCTTATCAAGTATGCTATTATGCAGCTTTGGAGAGAGGACGAGGGTGACCTATTTGTGTAACAGCTGAAAGCAGACAGCTCAGTTGCCTCAAATATTCCTCAAGCCTCTTCTCTCTACAAACTCAGCTACTTACAATAAAAACTGCTAGAAGATGAAAAGGGTGCAAAATGGTTTATATTTTTAACTAACCCCTTGAATTTGTCACGGTGGTTATTAGGAAGTCATTTGTACTTTTGAGAGCATATTCCTGTCATAAAATAAGTTTGGACACATTTATGAGCGATCTCTTGCTGAGCACGGTATTGGCCTACTAGTCTAAGAATTCTTAGAAAATTAATTGGTCTTGGAAAAATAGATAATATTTGCCATCATTTCCATCCTAATGTGCAGTGAATCACAGTTATGCACAAAAGGTTTGGGATTTTAGACTTAAGTGATTTAAGGACTTTTCCTTGGAGACATTGACAAAGGAAAAAGCCTGGAGAGTGACCATCTGGGATTCAGTTTTATTCTTTAAGTTTCCATTGCCAACCACCAGGTGTGCTGCAGAAGGACTTGCCATCAAGGTACCCTCAGCTGGGAGTGAGGGTGATGCCTTGGATGTTTTATTTAAATATTTGAAAGTGAATACCTTGACAATCATTTTAAAATTTTTATCCTTAGATTTTATTTCAGAGTTGCTAAAGATAAGCTCAGAGACCAAAGTGACATTTGCAAGCATTTACAGAGCACTGAGTGGGCATGTTGCCATTGAACTTGAAGATTCAATAGGAATATGAATAATGACAATTATTTTATTGAACATTTGAGCAGTTATCACTGAACTGTGTGCTAAGTACATGACATGCATCATCTCATTCTTATAATCCCCCAATGAGGAAGATGCTCTTTACATATGAAGAAATTGGGATTTAATTTTTTTTTTAACATTCCCAAAGTTATAGAGCCAGTTATTGATGCAGCCTGGATTTTAACCTAGGTTTATCTCCGAAGACTAAGAACATAACTGTTCTGCTTTGTTGCTTCTCTGTTTACATTCTCTCTTGACATGGGGATTAAAAGGTCCTTGTGATAGAAATAATAGTAGTTATATAATGGCTAACCCATATGAAGTGATTTCTTTTGGGTGTATGTTGTTCTCAGCGTTTTATATTACTAATTAGTTTAACCCTCCCAAGGGCCTGGTGAGGGTGAGTCCTATTTTTATCCCTATTTTATGGTTGAGAAAAATGAGGCAGACAGAAATCTGCAGATCTTTAAGATTCGGGCTGTATTTTGTAACAGTTTCCTTGGCTGCTGCCTGCCTTCTGTGAGGGATACAGGAATTGCAACATTCATTTCTTTTCCACTGCACTTTGAGGCAAGCAACTTTTCTACTTGAGTTCTGATGGGAATGACTAAGGGAAGCATGTAAAAACATTACTTCTCCTAGATTCTCCCATACGCAGGGAGAATTGAATTCGTATTTGAGGAAATTAATTCTAACTTGAGAAAATTTGAAATCAATCGTTTTCTTTAGATATGGCACAGAGCCCTGGAACAACAAGAACTTTCTGCTTGGTTCCAAGTTCCAAATGAGATTAGCTTGAGAACTCCTGTGAGAGTCTCACGCTCAGAGAATCCCCATGACTGCCCTACATTCTCTGGACAAATTCCAGTAGAGCTATGTTTCTTGATCATCTTGATGGGCTTGTTTTGAAAATGAGTGAAGTATCCTTATGCAAAGAAAAATGAGAAATGTGCTATTTGCCTGCTTGGGTTATGCAAAAAGGCATATGAACTCAAGCTGGTAGGAATGTTAAGCAGGAAACACCACAGAAGCCTGAAAACAATGAAAATCCTTCAGCTTTGGAACAAGGGCAGAGGGGTGAGATCAGTCTTCTGTCTTTCCATCCTGCAGTGGGCAGTGCCTCTTGACCCGTGGCATACAAGCAGGCATCCCTCATTTAATTCTTACAACCCAGTGAGGAAGATACTCTTTACCATGAAGAAACCAGGGTTTAGAAAGTTTGTTTTAACATTTCCAGAGTTCATTCTATGGGACATGAACATGTGCATTAGGAAACCATAGGAGAATAAGGGCCTGTGTTCTATTACTCCTTCTTGTTAAGCTCATCTTTCGTGATCCCCTTCCCTCTTTCCCCGTCCCGTTGGCTCTTGGTTCTTTATGACTTGCTCTCCCAAGCCTAGTTTCCTCATTCATTCAGGTAACCTAGTGCCATTATCACAAAACCAATTACATGTTCCACATTTCAAAGACAGTTTCAGTCAAGTACAGTTTGAGAGAAAGCTTCTGCAACATTCAGTTCTTTTTGGCCTCAATCCTTGAAGAATAGATTTCTTCATTGTTTTTTTTCCGAGATAGTGTAATGGCTGATGGCTGTGTGAGGATCTATTAGAGGCTAAGGGGCTGCGATGAAAGGTTATGTTCTTGTGAAACCAACACTGCCACACCCAAATACCCAGTTCATGAGCTCCCTTGGCTGGAGCCCAGTACACTTGATTCACTGATGAATGAAATGGTAAGGGTGTGCACTAGTGCCGTTTCCTATGCATGTCTGGAACCCTCTTCCTTTAGACCTTCACACAGCGTTCTCTGTCTCTTCATTCAAGCCTTGGTTGAAATGTTGACTTCTCTCCTGAGCTTAGACAGACCTTCAATTCAGCCTTCCTCACAGTCACCTGATTGTAATTCTCTCACTAGCACATTGGCACTCTGATATTTTTCATGTGGATTTAATTACTTGTTCATTGTCTATCAATCCTATTAAACTCTAAGCTTTATATTTATTGCCTATCAACTGTTAAACTCTAAGCAAAGAATCCCTCTCAGTTGTGTCCCCAGATTCTCCTGTGCCCAACATAGTGCCTGGCACTGGAGAGATACACAGAAAATGTTTGACGAATGGATGAATGAATCATAGTCCCTGTGGCAGTTCAGCCCTAGCAATCTATGAAGGCTGGCACCTTGTCAGGCTTTTTTAAATGAAAAGAAATACCAGATGAGCTCGAGCATCCTGGAGACTTCCTCCATAAGTGATATGCTTCCCTTAGGGATGTATCTAGGCAGAAGCAGTGAATAGAAAAGATGAATTTTTTCAGTTATGCTTTCATTCTGCTGTTGTGACACCCCCAACTGCCTTTGTCTGCTGGTTTGAGTGAGTGTTTCACTGAGAAAACAGAGATTTATTTCCCAGAAACGTATAGCATTTTCTCATTTTGACAAATCTAGAAAGCAATTCCTGCAGCAAAGAAAAGATATATAACATGTAGACACTAAATTCTAAGACACTGCTCAGTCATGGGTAAGAAGGGGTGTGTGTGTGTGTGTGTGTGTGTGTGTGTGTGTGTGTGTGTGTGTCTGAGAGAGAGAGGAAGGTAGGGGGGAGAGAGAGACAGAGAGATAAATCCTTAACTAGTCTGTGGCTAGGTCTTCTCAGTTCCAGATATTGAATTGGTTGAATGAATTATTCAAACAATTGTCTTAATTCACTTCCCTTCCCCTAAATAAGCCACTGATACCTGGAACCCATCAAGGTACTCAAACTCCAGATGACATGGAAAACCCTCTTATCAACACGAATTTTTCTTTTAGGATCCCAAATGACACAGGACTCAGTGTGGCACTACCAAATCCATTGGGAAAAAGAAAGCCAGTGGACGGATGTGAATGACTGGCCCTATTTTCAATGCATCCTCATGTAAATGCACAGTGTCTTGCATTTCCATACCTGCCTTTCTCTGGAGGTGCGGGATAGCCAGTATCACAACCAAGAGTTTAGATCTGTGTTCCCCAGGCCCACTTACATAGAACCACGGCTACCAACCACTGCCACTTATCATGGGACCCTACAATTTTTGCACGTTTTACCTTGGTTCACAGAACCACCCTCTGAGGTGAGTGACATTCCTCCTAGTTCACAAATGAGGAAGCAGAAATCTCTGGTGTTTAAGTGGTGTCTACCTGACATTACACAGCTAGAAGTGGCAAGACTGGTGTGGGAAGTCTTGTCCTGGTGTCTATTCTGCCTCCCAAAGCACTGACGTTATTTTCAGATCCCTCTTAAAGTACTTAACCACTCTTTCACTGTATTAGCATTCTTTCAGAACACATCTTTCCCCTTCTATTAGGCTCTAGAGGTTGGCATCCGCACCTCTTCCTTCTCTTAATCCCCTGTAGGTCTTAGTGAAATGCTCTGCACATAACAAGCCAGGGACTGGACTAAGGTGTGGAAAATGAGGCATTCTCCTTAGGTGCAAAATTTAAGATGGTGCCGAAAATCTAGTAATCAAAATAAACAACATTTTAATGCACTATTTAAAAACTCAATGTAAAAATTCCATAATGAGCAAAATAGCAAAATTTTAAATGAAGACAGAGATGGTTTCTGATCCTGCAGCTGGTTCACCCTAGTCCCAGTCCTGTAAGAAGCACTGAAAACTTGTCGAATGTATAGGTTGTAGAATTGGTGTTTTGCTCTCGTAAGCTAAACATATAATTAAGTATCCAGTAAAACGCTGCCATTCAGAACCCATGGATGAATCAGGTGGACTGAAGCCCTTGGCCTTTCCTGCTGTCCATCTGACCACAAAGATGTTGATTCAGCTCTAATGGGATCCAGCTGCAGCTGTAATGGTCATGCCCAAGCCTTCAAAAATGGCCAGAGTCCAGCTTCCCTGCCAGCCTTAGCAGCAGTCTACCCAATAGGGGGAGTTTTCTTAACAGAAGTTTAAATTAAAAACTGCCATTGGTTGTCTAAGATTTTGAAATTTCTATGTTTGCGGTTTCATTTTGTTATTTTCCCCCCTTTCTTGATATTTTTTTACTTTCAAGAAATCAGAGTAGTTGTTTTGGAAGGATAGACTGATATATGCATATGATGTATATACACACACACATATACTATTTCTTTATATATTTATCCATGTCTCCTCTACCATTCCCGGCCTTCCACCAGGGCTGGAGAAATAGTAACTCAATATTTTTTAGTTATTAATTGAAGGATTGTAGGAGATGAGCCATAGGAAAAATAATAGTATTTTTTTTAAGTTTGAGCATATTAAATCTATATCTAAGTTACCACTATGCTTTAGAGCTAACAAAAAGGTTTACAACAAACAAAAAGATCTGATCCGCAGGTCTAATTTGCTTTCATTTAAACTCATTTTTCCATGCTGTTTTCATTGTTTGTGTTTGGGACTCTACTTAGCCAGATGAGGGAATCTGTAAGTGGAATGGACTTGCACTGCTGTTCCCAATAACTTTTAGTAAAACAGAAATCCTGGGTCCAAGTGTGCATTGGGCAGCTTCTCCTCTCAACAGACAGGCTCAATTGCAGAATAAATCAACACTTTTATGGGAACTTGAGTCTTTCCCCAAAGACATTTCTCCCCAGAGTCAACAGAATTAAAATATAGAAAACAAGCTTCAAGTCCACAAGCTGTCAGACTGACTAGAAGCTGAGTTAGAGACAAGAGAAGCCCTCATGGTATTACAGCCAGGAACTGGGCAGAACGGTTTTTTCTTCTTTCCTGTAAGTGTGGCCTCCTTAACTAGAGCATCAGGGTTGGAGCTCTGGGTCTGGCTGTTGAAGAGAAGGAGCTATTTCCATCAGAATAAATTCTTCTACTGCCTAAGCATACTCTTCCTAAATAGGCACAATCTAGAAAAATTTAGCAGTTTTGAACAAAACCAGATTTTTTTAATTCATTCAACAAATATCTACTGAGCATCTTCAGATGCCAGGCACTGGGAACTCAACAGAGAGCAAAATAATAATATCTGTCTCACATGGAGCTGGGTTATGGTGAGGGGAACTTAAGATAAATGAATAGGTGTAATTCTAGCGCTTTGGGAAGCCAAGGTGGGTAGATCACCTGAGGTCAGGAGTTCGAGACCACCCTGACCAACATGGTGAAACGTTGGTCTATACCGAAAATACAAAAAGCACCCAGGTGTGGTGGCAGGTGCCTGTAGTCCCAGCTGTGATTCTGAGGCAGCAGAATCACTTGAACTTGGAAGGCAGAGGCTGCAGTGAGCCACTATACTCCAGCCTGGCCAACAGAATGAGATTCTGTCTCAAAAGAAAAAAAAAAAAATGACTAGGCAAACAACAGTAGGATGTGCCAGGTGGTATAAGTTTCATGAAGATGGAGAGAAATAAGACAGCAAAAGCATAGCTGTTTTGACTCAGGTGGGCAGGAAAAGACTCTAACGAGCAAAGTGTTGAGCAGAGGCCTGAATGAGAGACGGAGTACGCATAGCTCGTGATGTACATGTCCTCATTTATCTTTGTAGTGCTGCTTGGGAAATATGTATTGAATAAGTAAATAAAAGAAAAATATAAGAAAGGTCTTTACTACTGTATTTCAGAACTAAGTATTTAGACAGCCATCTTTTGAAAATAATGTTAAATTTATCTTATAACTTAATGTCTCTTCATTTGCCATCAGATGTTAAAAGATAAAACAAGAAAGTGATAATAGTATTCTTAAGAGTTATCACTGGAGCCTACTTTGTGCCATACGCTTGCTAGGCACTTTATTTTTTATTGTACTTTAGGTTCTGGGGTACATGTGCAGAACATGCAGGATTGTTGTATAGGTACACACATGGCAATGTGGTTTGCTGCCTCCATCCCACCGTTACCTATATCTGGCATTTCTCCCCATGTTATCCCTCCCCAACCTCCCTACCCCCTGCTGTCCCTCCCTTAGTGCCCCCCAACAGACCCCAGTGTGTGATGCTCCCCTCCCTGTGTCCATGTGTTCTCATTGTTCAACACCCACCTATGAGTGAGAACATGTGGTGGTTAATTTTCTGTTCTTGTCAGTTTGCTGAGAATGATGGTTTCCAGATTTATCCATGTCCCTACAAAGGACACACACTTATCTTTTTTTTATGGCTGCGTAGTATTCCACGGTGTATATGTGCCACATTTTCCTTGTCCAGTCTATCATCGATGGGCATTTGGGTTGGCTCCAAGTCTTTGCTATTGTAAACAGTTAAGCACTTTATTTTAATTATTTCTAATTTGTCAAACAGAGTATAAGCCTGTAATTTGGTATTATTATTATCATTCCCATTTTATGGATAAGAAAATTGTGGCTTAAATCAGCTGCCTGAAGTGTATGTTTTAAAATATTGCATCTGGCATTTGTACTCAAGTGGGCTTCATTTCAAAGCCTGCTCTCTTGTCAGTGTGCCACTGATTAAAGGGAAGCCACCTGAAAAAATAAAAATTTACTGAAAAAGATCTTTATTGATTTTTGCTGAATTACAAAGGGGTAAGCATTCTTTAAGAAAAGAAGTATGTGAAGGACAAATCAAATGTGCTTCTCACATCACTATTGACAATAAGAAAACCTTTTCTTTACAAAAATTATGCGTATATATAATTTTAAAACAACATAAGGATATATGAAATAATTTTTTTTTTACTTCCATAGGTTACTGGGGACAGGTGGTATTTGGTTGCAAGACTAAATTCTTTAGTGGTGATTTGTGAGACTTTGGTGCACCCATCACCTGAACAGTGTACACTGCACCTAATTTGTGGTCTTTTATCCCTCACCCCCCTTCCCACCCTTTCCACCTGAGTCCCCAAAGTCCACTGTGTCATTCTTATGCCTGTGCATCCTCATAGCTTAGCTGCCACATATGAGTGAGAATATACGATGTTTGGTTTTCCATTCCTTCACTGGACATATGAATTAAAATTTTAAAATTCCCTTCTTTTCCTCCAAACCCCAATCCCACTCTCTATTAGGAACCACTGCAATCAATTTCTTGTGTAATTTCTGAAACTGTGTTTGCATTTGGAGACAGAGAAGGGGTGTGTGTGAGCATGTGTAATCCATCTTTAGGAAACAGCTTTTACAAATAATTTTCTGTTTCTATCCATGCCAGTTGCCTCCAACTTCCTAAATAGCAATAATTTTACTGCATAACACATCTAAATGAAGAACTATAGAATGTTTATACTGGAAGGTACTCCAAAGGCCTCTAGGCAGACTCTCCAGTTGTCTAATGAGGAAACTGAGATCCCAGAGAGTCAAATGACTTGTGTAAGGCAACACAGTCAGTCCAGAGAGCAGTCAGCAGCAACCCAGCAAGAAACCTGGGTTAGTAGTTTGTCTATATAACCTCATGCTGCAAAACAAAACAGCAAAGTAAAATCAAGAAAATGCTGAGCCATTGTAACCTAAGTGAAAACAGCATTCAAGAGCTTCATGTGAATTAATATATAGGATACATACTTAATCATGGCCACATCTGTCTATATGAAATATAATGAATAAATCAGCAAAATTTCTCTCTGTTAAAATCACACTGGAGAAATAATTAAGAGGAATTATGAGCTACTCATCCAAAAATCACGTGTATCGGCTTTCTAAATCCTGAAGGCAAATGTGAAAGAGAATCTTATTACTGAGAACTCATTTTTGTCTTTGAAAAGGTGTTTTGTGGTAAACATTCTAATACATTCGATTTATCCATACTGATAGGATTTACTATTTATGTTGCACAAAATGTCAAGTATTAAAATATATTCCAGCTTAAGAATCCCTCTTTCTGTCCAGAAAATCAAGAGTTTTGATGACTACTAATCTACCTGTCTGTAAATATTTGGGTTTAAAATAGTGTTGTAGTCTATTTTAAATGGCTTTGCTTTAGGGGATGGAAAAAGCACATTACTATTCCGGTGCTTTGAAAAATCCTAATTGACAAAATGATGTAATTTTCATCTAAGAGAATAAACTGTGTCTCATCCAAGCAGGAGTCAGAGCCCTACCACTTTTTTTTTTTTTTTTAAATACATGGAGGCCCTTGAAAGTTAAAATAAAGCAGAAACTATGTAAAATTATGAAGTTGAATTTTGGTAGAAAACGTGTACTTCACTCCAATCCCTAGCCTGGTCTTGGGTTGAGATATTGAGTGGTATACACTATGTTTCTGGCAAAATTATTTCACAATTTCATTCATTACTTCTGTAATAATTTCCAGAGGTCATGATTCTTACATTACATAGCCCTAATGAGCATTTTCTCATTGTTTTTTCACCCTCCTATTCTTTGTATGTTTGCAGAAGTGTTAGTGGAAGTCAAATGTTGTTCTTGAGCAAGTTTATTTATTTAGTCATTTTTCCTTTCCAGAGAATCTATTGATAACACAATATTTCAGGCCATAATGTAGGGACTGGGATATAGTAGTGAATGAAACAAAGTTCTGACTCATGGAACTTACATTCTGGTAAGGGGAAACATGACATTCATAAACACATAATCATACACAGTATCATGTCCTAGGAAAAAATTAGGGTAAGCAGATATGTATAATGGAAGATTGGGGCAGTTCAGAAAGACCTCTGTCACAGCTCAGCAGAGCCCCAAGGGAAATGGGGCAGCCATGATACTCTCCACCATCCAAGTGCTCCAGGCAAAGGGGAAAGCAGGGGCAAAATCCCTGAGGAAAGAGGGCGCTTGATGAATATGAAGAACCATCAAGAAGCCAGTGTGCCTGGAACAAGGTGAACGGGAGCAGGACAGAGTGGCAGAAAATGAAGCAAGAGGTAGCCGGGCCAGAGCGCTTAGGGACTAACAGGATTTACCTGAATAAGTGGAATGGGATGACTTTGAGAAGAAGAAGGCCATATGTCTTTTCCCTTTAGAAGAATGATGCAGGCTGATGTAGGTAGTACACTGTGCATGGGTAAGGGAGAAGTAGGGGCAGCTAGAGGTTACAGTTCAGACAAGAGATCATGGTGGCCTAGGAAGGGTTGCTGCAGGGCCATGGTGTTTGCTGGCACAGGTTGTTCGCTACCCAAAGGCATCTGGCTTTTCTCATCAAGCCAGGGGTTGTGCCAGTCACAACCAGGGATTGTGCCAGAAAAAAAAAAAAAAGGTGTCTTTTTCTAATTGGCATCCCAGAGTGGGGATTTTTCTGCAATTCGTCTGTCTTTTGCTAAATTACATGCTGGTGCTGAAAGTATGTACTAGCAATGGCGCTACTGGGTCACAGTAGAGATAAGTGGGAAGTGGTCTCATGAGGGATATATTTGAAGGATAAATCCAAAGAGATTCGCTGATAAGGTGACACATAACCAATTAATGAAGTAATGAATTAAGTTCATCAATATCTGGCATCTCTGTCACTCCTCCTTGTTGCAGGTCGGTTCCCTAGAAGCAAAGCCCAGGGAGATTAGCATGCAGGAAGTTGACGAGAGGGTGCTCTTGAGATCAACACCCGAGGAAGAGAAAGGGAGGAATCAGGACTGGACAGAGGGAGAAATTGTGCGCAATGCAACCTCAGTGAAGGCCCCAGTCTACTTCATGGGTGTTCTGGCACTGGGATGATCCTTTGTGTTTTTCCAAGTCAGGAGAAGAGGGTCAAACCTTTATACCCCTGTGTCTAGTATCCAGAAAAGGGATGTGATCTCGGATATGCCAGCTGTTTTCACTGAAGGCATTCCCCAGAGAGGGCTGACGAGAGGAGGACTGCTTTCCAGTGGCTGTCCCACCATCTGGGGTAATAAGCCCTTCAGTCCTGAAGAGGGATCTGCAGCACAGCATCTCCATGTCCCATGGAGGGACACTCCCTGTCCCTCATCTGTGACATAGAGACCGTCACGCTACTCTTTTCTGCTCGCTTAGATACAGCTTTGATAGATTTCCAGGCAGCTACCAACGGTCCCATCAAATGGCTGTGCAGTGGAATCCATTTGCCGTACACATTTTAGGAAAAAGGTTACCCATATCCCGAACTTCAGCAAACTTGGAGTGTACGGGGCAAAAACTGTACAGTGAGCAAAAAGTAATCGATTCTAAGCTCTTTCATCTGAAAAGGAGCTCAGGTGATCCTAGGGGCCAGTCATTAGCTGGTATGGTCTTTACGTGAGTTTATTGTCTAAGGATAGGATCTTTCATTTGATGATGTAAGTGGGAGATGCAGGTCTTTTGGATAATTTAGGAAAATCACTTTGTTTATGAGGAAAGCATCTCTTGCACACACTTTCAAGCTGCAATAGGCCTGCCTGCTGGTGTGGCCCACCAGTGTGGTGTCGCCATGACAACAACAACTCATCGAGATGGTAGATCAGAGAAGCAGACCTCAGTGTACCACCTTGGGCAGCCCCACGCAGGTCTGAATGTGCTGAGCCGTGTGGTCTTATACAAGGACTTATCCTGTTTACATTTTATTTTCAACATCTTTAAAATGAAGAGAATCCCTAATCTGTGTATCTCATAAAGAATCCTGTGTGGCTCAAATGAACTCATTTGAGCTGATACAAATTATAAACTTTAAAACACGCTATAATTTTGAGCTGGTGTAAGACTTATACAGAGAATCCAGAGACAAGTTAAGCTTGACAGTTCTGACATCTCAAAAGCATGAGAGACTATAAAAATAGGGAAAATACTTATTTTAGTTAACTTGTGAAATAGGCAAAGGGCTATTTTATGAGTATTCTGGGCACACGTGCTACTACTTAAAAGGCATGATAATGACTCTGGATCTAGGGCAGCCTGTATTTGAGGCATAGCGTAGAGCTGGGGATTCAGTTCAACAGCATTTACTGGGTACCTCCTCTCTGGGTGTAGGGAGCACTGGGCTGGATAGGATTCAGTGACAGTGGAGGCATGGACCCTTTCTTCAAAAGATTAAAAGCCAGTAGATGACCAGGTATAGTGGCTCATGCCTGTAATCCCAGCACTTTGGGAGGCCATAGGGTGTGGATCACTTGAGGTCAGGAGTTTGAGACCAGCCTGGCCAACACAGTGAAACCTAGTCTCTACTAAAAATGCAACAACAACACATTCGCCGGGCGTGGTAGCAGGCACTTGTAATCCCAGGTACTTGGGAGGCTGAGGCAGGAGAATTGCTTGAATCCAGGAGGCAGAGGTTGCAGTGAGATCACACCACTGCATTCCAGCCTGAGTGACAGAGTGAGGCTCTGTCTCAAACAAAGAAATGCCAATAGGGAACAGGAGACAAACATCTAAATTCCAGGACAAATGTGATATGTGCAACAGGACAGATACAATCATGTCTCAAGGTCCAAAGAATGGAGTTTATTAGGGGACAGAGGACAGAGGACAGCAGAAAAAATTATTTAAAGAGGTAGAAGTTGCAATGCTATAATGAATGGGTAAGATTTGAAAGTTAGGTAAAGCAAGACGGATATAAGGCAAAGCCTCAAAAATAGGTAACAAAAGTTATTCCAGTAAAAGAATGGTTCAATGTGATTGCAGCAAACAACAATGTGGAAGAATTATCCTAGCTAGCACTTAATGAGTGCTTACAGCATACTAAACACTGTCCTAAGGACATTAAGGGTATTACTTCAGGTAATGATCGTAGTGGCCTTATGGGGTAGATAATATTGACCCCATTGGATGGATGAGCACAGAGAGCTTAAGTATATTGCACATGGTCACCCAGCTAGTAAGCGTTCCCTGGCAAAAGCTGGAATCATGCTGGAGGAACCATTCTGGAGCCATAGAAGAAGAAGCAGTCACAGGCTAGGTGACATTGCATAAGGCAGAGAGGGACAGGGAGAAATACCCAGGCTTTTCCTTCAGCTCCCCAAACTCCTCCCTCCAGCCCTCCTACTGACTGAGACATATCTAGGAAAGGTACCACCTGAGGGGGAAAAGGGAGGAACCAGCACCAGCACTGGGGCTCTAGCCCAGCCCACTGGGGAAGTAATTATGGAGGAGCCAGTGGAACCAGGATGCAGAGAGTGAATTCTGGAGAGGTGTATAGACAGAAAGGATAGCATTTGCTATTGCTTGGAAGGGGCAGAACCCAGCAGAAGGATTGTGCGTGCACAAGAGAGGAATAAGCTGAGGAATCCCTAGATTCAGCCTTGGCTTACGAATCCCCCGGACAGTACCTTCTCTTCCTGTCACAGATTTGTTATCTCATGTGTGGCATTTCAGTTTCATGCACACCAGAAGGTTCTTATTCTTGTTCCTATTTTTTTTTTTTTCCTGTTACTCTAGTTGTTACCTGCCTGGTCAAGTGTGGAGAGCCACACGATTATTAATAGTCATTATATTTATGAGAGCCACAGGTATTATAAGTGTTTCCCGAATTATAGCACGACTTTCTTGGGCAGCTGGTGTCTCCGCCTGCTTTCTTGGCTAACAAAATGTTAATATAACCCTTCAGGAGCCTCAAAGTTTTTGTGGATCAAATAGCCAAGGCTTGTCATTGTAAATACTTTACAGTTGATAGGGTCAATAGCAAATTTTTGAACATGCATAGTGTTTGGATAATTTATTTAGAATAGGACCTGATAAGATTTACCATTGAAAGCTACTTTGTTCCTTAATGGCAGATAGAGGCTAAAAATAGTACAAATTTGTTTCAAAATGGAAAAGGGAAAAGGTTCCAACTTTTTCTCCATCCTGAGATGGAGAACTTTTTGAAGATGATTGTCAATATTTAGCATTGGTCCCTATCCACACTTTAACACCTGGGAGGGAATGGCTTTGCTTTCTGGAACTTCTTGCTCCTGAAGAGTTACGGGAAGAGGTGGAGAAGAATGTCAGACAGAAACATTTGTTCTTTTGGTTGTTCTTGCCTTGTTTCCTAGGACATCGTTTTCATGTCAGCATGATCTTGGCTGAAGAAGAATTTATTCCTCTTGACATTTTCCTAAACTAAGAATAACAGTCTCAATGTGTCTTTTTGAAATGCTGCCTGAGACTGCTCCAAGATCCCTCTCAGGGGGAGGTGTTTGCAAAAGGGATGAGCTGAACTTTGGAAATAGTGTGGGGTGAGTGAGGTTGTATTTTCACTATGCGTTGTTAGAAACCAACATACTATGCGGGAGATTCACTAGTACCTAAATCCTTCCTTGGTCAGTAACTCTGTGATTTCTGGAGCTTCCTAAGGAATATCCACACACAAAATGGGCATGGGCCTGGCTGCTCCTTGGGAGGAGAAAAAGCTATCTTCATCCTATGGAAGACTGGCCTGGACCTTTTCACTCCAGGCATATGGAAAGAGAAAGAGAAAAGGGCTAACCCCAAATGGCCTTATATACTTTTTAGCTCCACTGCTAAGAAAAGAAAATGTGGCTCAGTTCTTATCAGAAAGAGTTTGAGGAATCGCCCTCCTTTTTGGAGAGTGGAGTTTCCTTATCTTAATCTGAGCTTATTGTTTGAAAGAAAAGTAAAGTAAGAGGTAGAAAGTTTGAGCCGTCAGCTCTACAAAACCCCACTCATTGCAGTGAAGTATAAATATCTGTAGGTGTTGAGCAGCATCCAGAAATTTGCATCATTGAAAGTGCATGGCTGAGCATATAGAGCATATAGGAGGTGCTTGGTAACTTCCTACTGATTAAATGTTTGATTGATTAGAGAGACAAGAAGATCTTAGAGAAATATATTTCATCTATAATGTGGTCTTTTGACCTGCGAATTGAGTACTGAATTATATTCAAATTTCAGTCCATTTTTGGTCCATCTTTATAGGCATTGATTTGTTATAGATCCTTGCCTACTGTACTTAGTGTCTTATC
The DNA here is from genome assembly GCF_030222135.1 of Aotus nancymaae. Classification (NCBI taxonomy): domain Eukaryota; kingdom Metazoa; phylum Chordata; class Mammalia; order Primates; family Aotidae; genus Aotus; species Aotus nancymaae. The sequence goes on along the minus strand of NW_026988455.1, from coordinate 42,901,612 downwards.
CCATTTCCTATTTGCCTACTTTCCTATATATAGTCTAAGCAGAATATATTTTTCTGCTATTTCTTTACTCAATTGTTTCCTCTCTCCTTTTAAAGTAAATATTTTAAATATAAAACATCACTAAAAATATTTCGATACATCGTGCTGCTACTTGCAAGGCTTTCAAAAAATCATGATCAATTAAATGTTTGCATATAAACGGTCATTTATTTATACTAACGTTTTAACGCCAAATGTCCACTACTCAACAGTCTGTAAACAGGAAATGACAAAGGACCTAGTGGCATTCCTGAACAGACAGTTTTCAGAAGGAGATTACTGGTCTACCAGAATGAGAGGCCTTTTTGGTGCTGGTTTTGAGAGAGTCTACTTGGGCTGTGTTGGGTTAGTAGTGTGTGCTTTACCATACATTTTGACTGTCTATTTCTCATAAAGAAGACCAACTGTGAGATGAAGGAAAACGTGAGAGCGGTACTATATTTACTTAAGATGTCATCGTTTCCTTTCATGAACCAGAAAATTCCCTGATTGAAGGGTCCTGCTACAGCCTAGTGCTTCCAGAATTCAGAATTTACTCTGTTTTTTTTTCCATACAAGTAGAAATAATTAGCTGAGAAATCAAGCATGAATCATAACTCTAGGGTTTTGGCGAAAATATTTTTTATGATCTTCAGATTTCATAAGATCGAAATGCCTGCTTATTTAACTTCTCTGCGCTGAATTGTCACATGCCTTACTTATCTGTCTGGATTGTTGTGAGGTTAATGGAGTCAGTGGAGACACCAAGCGTTTTGTGAACCTTAATGTTCGATACATACATGAGGTGTTATTTTTATTCTTACTTATCAATAAGATAAAGCCAAAGAAGGAATTTGCATCATACAGCCTTTGGGTAATTTTTTACTTCTGCACTGGTTGAAAGCATTTCCATTTGGAGAGTTGATGGCAGAGAGTATCAAGAGTCAGCAATTCCAGAGAGAAAGCATACAGACAATATTTTTTAAAAAGATAGTAAGTTGCAGGGGCAGAGGGAGAGCACCCGAGCTTGGAGAAGATTAGTTATGAATAGATGAACAAAGGCTGAAGGAAGGGACAAAAAATGAAATTGGTATTTCTCTTTAATTTGAAAAGATCCTGAAAGCATATTACAAGTACATTACAAAATGCAATATGAGTGAGGTACCTTGGGAGGCTGAATTTTCAAATTCAAATGTAAAAGCACCCTCATTTACACGATTTGAGGAACTGCTCAGTATTCAAACCTCATCGAATTTATTAATGATCAACTGCCAGTTAAATAGATGCCATCAATATGATGACTGACAATAATTTCAGATTTATTTATTATTAGAAAGTCTTTAGTGTTTTGGTAATCTGGGGAAGGTAGAAAATACTGACCCTCATCTAGTTTATCTTGTTTTAAATTCTGATGTAAAGAACAACGTATCATGTTTTCCTGCCCAGCAGAGTCACCTCAGCATAAAACCTTCTCATATAAATGTGGTCCACTATGACCGCCCGTCCCACTGTGGGCTGACTTACCTGCCTAAAGCCCAAGTTTCCAATGAGTATACTTCTGAGTCTGGCTGAGGTCCCTCTCCTCAAGGTAAGAACTCAAGAAGCCACACTAAATTCTAGTCCTTTCCAACGTAGATTACAAATGCTCTTAATTTTAGAATGGTGATACTGCAATGGTAGTAGCTTTATACTTACCAACACTTTCTGTATACCAGCCATAATTCATTGAATCCTCACAACGAATCTGTGAGCTGGGCATTGGTATTCATATTATCCCCACTGACAGATGAGGAAATGGAGACGTGGTGAAAAAGTTAAGTAACTTGCCCAGGCTATACTGAGTTGAATCTGAATCTAGGGAGTATGGATTCTTCACCACGAGTTTGTATTGTCCCTTTGAGCTAAGTAATTGTGTCTATCACTGCCATTTAAAAGAAGAAAAGGCTAAGACAAAAACTTACCCAAAAATTAAAGGCAAGAAAAGCACATTTTAAAAGAAAAGATGAAAACACATTTTTGCTCTATTTTTTTGTTTTCTTTTTTGGAGACAGAGTCTTGCTCTATCCCCCAGTCAGGCTGGAATTCAGTGGTGCCATCTCAGCTCACTTTAACCTCCACCTCCCAGGTTCAGGTGATTCTCCTGCCTCAGCCTCCTGAGTGGCTGGGATTACAGGCATGTGCCACCACAACTGGCTAATTTTTGTATTTTTTAGTAGAGATGGGGTGTCACCATGTTGGCCAGGCTGGTCTCAACTCCTGACCTCAGGTGATCCACCCACCTCAGTCTCCCAAAGTGCTGGGATTAGAGGTGTGAGCCACTGAACACAGCCTATTCTATTTAAGATGCAACAGAGATTTGTGTAAGGAAATGACAAATAGGCAGTGCGAGTAAAGCTTACATATCTGCAAATGTGTTTCCAAGATTAAGTATCTGAAACTATGTGGTTTAAAAGGAAGAAGGCTCTAATAAGCCAAGTTTGTTTTAATTTGTAGTACTTGTACATCTTGTACCTGAAGAGCACTGAATATTTATTTTTTTAAAAAGGTTCCTAGTTGTTTTAAAAACAAAACAAAACCAAGAGCTGGTGTAGGGGCTGATTCACCCCAAAAGGAAATTCTTGTGGGAGTGAACTCACTTTATCTTGTCCAGATTCCCGGATGGTCACTTCAAATGTCAATACGATCTCTGCAGCTTGGATACCTCTCCTTAAGCTACTAAAGGGATTCATGAACTCTGGCTTTTGGCCGAGGACATTGAAAAGACTAGTTGGAAAAAAAACTATTCTGCAGTGATTTATAGGCAGTGTGCTAGCAGCTTTCAAATAATGTGAATCATATACAGATCCTAGCAACTTTCAAATAGTGATGAAGTGGAAGTGGTTGATGGTGCTGGTATAAACCATGAATCTCATGTCACCAAGACCAGTGCTGTGAAGGAAGGGATTAGAATTTCTCTCCTGGCCTGGCCACAAGCCTCTTCTCTCATCATTTCAGTCCTGATGGTGTCTTAGCCATGTTGCTGTCTTCTGCATCTTACACTGATCTTAACAGTGCCTGTGATTACTTCAACATGTAAACAGCCGAAGAGAACTCTGTCTGCAGCTGTTCAAAGCTCTGTCCTCACAGCCATGTTTCTTAAACTCTTGGGGTCATGGGCGTTTTGAGAATCTGATGAAAGCCCTGGATTCTCTCCCCAGAAAAACAGACATGTAATCGTTTGTGTATGATGTCATGAACCTCTGGAATCAAACCCTAGACCTCAGGGTAAGAACCCTAGCCTTAGTAGCTTTAAAAGAAAAGATGCTGTTTGGCATCCAGGCTCCTTCTAACTCATACTTAGCCATTCCTAAGTGTGTCCTTTATCCTCCTGGCCTCAGGCAGTGGCAAATTCTCCATCTATTATGAATGTACTTCAGGCAGGAAGCTGGAAGGTAAAGATAATTTTTAAGGGCACTTCCTAAAAGTTGCACATAAAACTTACGCAACCTTTAAGGTTCCATGAGCATGTGACTGCTGCAGTTAAAAGAGATAGTGAAGCTATTTTGCAATTCTTAATAAATATATGCTTGGGTCTGTTCAGTAAGTGAAATCCAAGGGGATAGTGGGGCATGTGCAAACAAAGTGGGCAACGCCATGAGGGTAAGTGGCTCTCACCTGGATGCCTCACGTGTCCCAGTGTGCAGAGGCTGCAGCACCCTTAAAGGCTGCTGTCTGCAGAGGGCTGGGGCAGCAACACAGTAGGAAGAGGAGATGCCGGGCTTGACTTCCCACCTTCCACCAGGGCACTGAATTACAGGGCTGGCATGTGGCAGGACAGGGAACTCCAGAGGCTGTGTTTCACTGAGTCACCAAAGTGAGGGACTCCACTTGCCTGACAAGTGTCTGTGCGCTCGAGGGAGCAACATAAAATAGCAAATAAAAATAATCATGACATATCCAGAATTTACAAAAAACTAAAACAGATTTACAAGAAAAAAACAAATAAGCCCATTCAAAAGTGGGCAAAGGATATGAACAGATTCTTTACAAAAGAAGACATACAAGAGGCCAACAAACGTGAAAAAATGCTCATCATCACTGGTCATTAAAGAAATGCAAATCAAAACTACATTGAGATACCATCTCACGCCAGTTAGAATGGCGATCATTAAAAATTCTGGAGACAACAGATGCTGGAGAGGATGTGGAGAATTAGGAACACTTTTACACTGTTGGTGGGAGTGGAAATTAGTTCAACCATTGTGGAAGACAGTGTGGCGATTCCTCAAGGACCTAGAAATAGAAATTCCATTTGACCCCGCAATCCCATTACTGGGTATATATCCAAAGGATTATAAATTGTTCTACTATAAGGACACATGCACATAAATGTTCATTGTAGCACAGTTTACAATAGCAAAGACCTGGAACCAACCCAAATGCCCATCGATGATAGACTGGACAGGGAAAACATGGCACATTTACACCATGGAATATTATGCAGCCATCAAAAACGATGACTTCGTATCCTTTGTAGGGACATGGATGAACCTGGAAACCATCATTCTCAGCAAACTGACACAAGAACACAAAATCAAACACCGCATGTTCTCACTCATAGGCGGGTGTTGACCAATGAGAACACATGGACACAGGGAGGGGAGCACTACACACTGGGGTCTGTTGGGGGGAAATAGGGGAGGGACAGCGGGGGGTGGGGAGTTGGGGAGAGATAGCATGGGGAGAAATGCCAGATATAGGTGAAGGGGAGGAAGGCAGCAAATCACACTGCCACGAATGCACCTGTACAACAATCTTGCATGTTCTTCACATGTACCCCAAAACCTAACATGCAATAAAAAAAAATCATGACAGGCCAAGAGAAGATTCTGGAAGAAACTGAAAAGCTTTATATTTAATACCATTAACAGAACCCTTTTCCTGCTTTTTCAGCAAAGAGCTCTGCATTTTCTTTTTGCATGGACCCTTTGAATTATGTAGCCTGTCTTGCTCTCTCTCACTGGCCAGCCACAAAGAGCTGCAAGGAACGCTGAAAAATACAGTGATTATTCTGTTGGACATGCCCAGCCAAAAATCAGGAGTTCTGTTACCATGGAAGATGGGGAAAATGGATATTGAGGTTCATAGCTAGCAGTTTCCACCATATAAGAAAACACTTTTAAAATAATTACCAAGTTCAAACTGCCTTGAAGAATGTAAAAAATAATAATAATTACCAAGGACCACCCATTATTGAAAGTAACATTTAGCTCACTAAATCCTAAAAGCAATAATACTGTTAGCCCTAGTTTACAGACAAAAAACCAGCAAAGAGAGATGAAGTAACTTGCCCTAAAGCAGACATCTAGCAAGCAGTGCAGCCAGGGTTCAAACCTGGGCAGTGAGGATTTCAAATCCAAGACTCTAACCCCTGCACAGCACTGCCTTTAGAGCTCAGCCTGCAAAACCCACATCTGTGATATGGCAGGGATGTTCTAGCCTTCTGAATGTCTTATAAAAACATTTGTCATAAAATCACCTGCACCAGAATCGCTACAATACTTGTTTAAAATGCAGTTTCCTGGGCTCTAAGCCAGACTACCAGATCAGAATATCTGCGGGTGGATTATAAGAATCTTCATTTTAAACAAACTCCCCCTGGTGATTCTTAGAAATTTTAGGAAATGTTATTCCAAAGTTTTAAGGTACCATAAACTTCCTGGGTTGAAGATTGTGTGGGAAGCAGTGAGGAAATAGACATTCATGTTAATATGTCAATGGCAAGAAAGCAGTAGTTGACAACCCAGTGAGGGGGAACATGGCAGTGTCTACCAAGATTACAGATGTGTTGGCCTAGGGCGCAGCAGTTCCACTTCCAGAAATCTAGCCTACAACTACACCTACATGCGTATGAAATGGCACGTGTACAAGGTTACTCATAGTGGCATTATTGACACCAGCAAAATACTGTAAGCATCCCAAATGTCCAGCAGAGGGGACCAGGTTGAGTCCATCCATGCAGTGGCACACCGTGCTGCTATCTGGAACAATGTAGGCAGTCACTAAGTACTGATGGAGGGAAATCTTCAGCACATACTGCAAAGGGAAAAAAAATAAGATATGTAACAGTGTGCTTAGGACAGACCAGCAAGAGAATCCTCTCTCACCAGGAACAGTGCACTCCCCAAAAATGCCCAGTGATGTTAAAAACGCTGTCTCGGGACTGGGATGGCAGGTTTAGGCAATCAAGTCAGCTCTGGACCCTCTTTCTAAGCCCTGGGTTGTTGAAGGCTCCCTGACAGCTGTCTTTAAAATTAATGGAGGGACCATGCATGGTGGCTCACCCCTGTAATCCTAGCACTTTGGGAGGCCAAGGCAGGTGGATCACCTGAGGTCAGGAGTTCAAGACCAGCCTGGCCAACATGGCGAAACCCCATGTCTACTAAAAATACAAAAATTAGCCAGGCATGTTGCTGGGCGCCTGTAATCCCAGCTACTCAGTAAGCTGAGACAGGAGAATAGTCTGAACCCAGGGTGGCAGAGGTTGCAGTGAGCCAAGATCACACTAGTGCACTCCAGTCTGGGAACTAGAGCGAGACTCTACCTCAAAAAAAAAAAAAAAAAAAATTAATGGAAGTACTTAGGGCCTCTCTTCCCTAGGCAGTGGATCCTGTTCACTAATTTTGTGGCAAAGAAAAACCATCTTATTCCATCCCTTTAGAGATGGTAAACCCAGTTTTAGAGTATAGGATGATTCTGAGCTGGCATTGACTTCTTCATCCTTTTCAACTGGAAAAGATGCTGCCTCAGTCCTAGACTGGATTGTTTTGGGAACAAAGTTTTTCTTTTAAGGGCTTTTGGAGGATTGGTGCTCTTCTTCCAGCTCTGTACAATGCCTCTCTCTCCTCTCTCTCTCTCGAATTTGGATCACTTGCTCGTGGTAGAATGTTTTCTTTTGTACTCTAGAGAATACTTACACTCTTGAGTGGAAACATGAGAGCGTTTCAATAACAGATTGTTCTCTAAAAATAGTCCCTTCAGCCTTTCCTATTAAACTAGGTGTCGAGGCTCAGGGTTAGCAAAGCAGTTTGTTAGAGCAAAAGCAGCACAGAGCGTTCCCTTGGAGATTGTCATATATGGTTGTGAAACCCCAGGAAGGCAGACCTTAGAATTCTTCACAAGTTAGAGGAGAGAAACCCAAATGCCAGGTCACGCTTTTTCTTTGCTTAAGAGATACTCTGGCGTCAGGAAGTAGTTTAAATAATAGATGATCCGTTAGCGCAATAAAAACCCTGTCATCTTCCTGTGTTTGGGGCCTGGATTAATGTTCCTAGGTTCTCTCATGGTTAATAGTGGCTCCAGAATGTGGGGAGGGCTTGAGGCTGTGTTTTCACAGACTTTTTGTAAGACCTAAAAAGTATAAATTGATCACGTCAAAGAATAAAGGAGTAGCTGATGCATAACAGGTGAAACCTTCCTTCTTCATGGTACTTTAATTGTTGGCACTTTAATTGTTCTATCTTGGTGGATGATTCTCATCATAAAGACCCAAGGTTATACCCAAGGTTATACCCAAGGTCTATTGGACCAGTGATGTCCAATAGAACTTTCTGTGATAATAGAAATGTTGGATACCTGGACTGTTCTATACAATAGCCACTGGCCCAATGTGGCTCTTGAGCAGTAGAAATGTGGCTGGTGTGACTGAGAAATGAAATGTTTAATTTTACTTCCTTTCAGCTAGTTTCCATGTAAATAGCCACATTTAGATGGCTAGTGGCTGACGTTTAGACAGCATAGCTCCCTGATGCATGGAATGGGTATTAGGAATGATGATATCTGAACTCTGCCTTCATGCAAAATTGAGATGATGGTAGTGTCGTGTTAGTGCTGTATGTGTCACGTGCCCATCTTAGAGAATAGAATCATTGACCCTTCATTCCTCTTTGGATGTTCTGAGAAGTGCAGGCCATTTGGACTCTCTTAGCCAATGAACCAGAAATGTCAATGCTAAGTCATTCTTGACTGTGTTGGTCTATTTGCAAGAAACAAAGCAGGTATTCAGTCCAGGAGAGGGAGGCTGGTATAAAAGCCCAGTCCAAACAGCAAAAGGTGTGAAGTTACAGCACTGCATCTGACATTCACAGGTGAGAAAACTTCATTTGTGTGTATGTGTCCCTTGAAACTCAGAATCAATTCATTAATTTCAGAGATTTCACTTTACCCACTCAAGTCAGCTCTACTCATTCCAGCTTATACTTTTTATTAGGAAATAGAAAAAAATAACTGCTACAGTGCACAGTGTGTGAGATCACGACAATTAGGCATTCATTTGCTTTTGCAAAATCATCTTGAATGCAGGACAGACATCCAAGGTGAGTCTGTAAGAGCACACACCATTTAATCTGTGTATCTTCCCCTAAATCGATCTGATAACTCTCTCTTACTCCCTGTTTCTCCCCCTCTGAGTGTTCGTGTTTTACCTTAGACCCCTTCAGTGGTATTTTTCAAAGTGCCCATATACTGTTTTATGCTACGTCAACCTAAAATGAAGAGGCTGAGGCACAAAATATAATTTAAACGGTTCATGAGCCAAGTGAGGACAGCTACCCAGAAGAGTCAGACCCAAGTAACCTTGGATATGAGCTTAGTTGACCTTCTTATAAGCAAGTTTTTAAAGGCGAAGAAAGTGAACAGGGAGTGGGCTGATACAAAGTTGTTCATTAGGAATTCTCATTGGTTTACAGAAATAACATTGATTAGTGATTGGCTATATACATTGTTGAGATATACAGTGTGGGTTTTAGTACCCTGCGTGGCATGATTTGGTTAATTTATAGCTACCTGAGTAATAACAAGCAGTTTCAAGACATGAAAACATAGCTCAAAGCTGGAATTAGGTTGTGACTGCTATCTCATTTTAATGTCACTCTGGGCCTCAAAATTTTAAAGGACTTGCATTCCTCCAACGAAAATTCTTTTCTCAGCTGTTAATTAAGAAACAATGGGTAGTCAAGCCTATCATGCAAGTCTCCATGTCCTGCCAACAAAAATTCTCATCCCCAGGCCTTGCACACTCAGAGGTATCACCCTCCGTCCCTTAGGAATTCTGTTTTAGGAAGTGGGGACGTTGGATGGCCCAGAGCAAACCCAGACTGCTTCAGGTGACCTGCTCCAGTTGATCTTTACTTCTCAAACTGTCCATCTGAGAATCCCAAGACCTCAGGGTTAGTGCAGAGGGAGCCATCTTTCATGATTCATCTTCACTCAAGCCTCCCGCTAGCTGGTGTGTTTTGTTGTCAAGGCACCCAGCTGGGTCGCCATCTCCTGGCCTCTGATGCACACCCATTGGTAATAAACCATGCTTTACTGGACCCTCCACCCCAAGGAGAAGCCATGAGATGCTCTAGATGACTATTGGCTCACTTACCCTGCATTATCAGCAGTGCTCCTAAAAGAATGAATCTCACTGGCGTAGGCTGTTGTGTACAAATGTAAATCTAGGATGATTTTCTGATGTTGAGACACAGAAGCTCTCAAAGGGCTTATTCAAGGAATAAATTCATGACATTATAAACTGCTATAAGAATGACATTAACTATTCTTCTCTCCTACCGAGCAAGCCACCCAGCAGAGTACCATGAGCATAAACAGCCCTTGGCTGTCAGATCTTATTGTTTTGTTGATAAGCGCACATGGTCCTTGAGCATACAGCGTGGGTGGTCTGCTGCCGGGTCATGAATCAAAGCCAAAAGGGTTTGCTTTGTGGTCAGCCTCCATGAATTATTTGTGAGCACTGGACTAATTGCTTCTAAACTGCACATGTAATGGCCACTTCTGCGTTTTTGACAGGAAAATGGCTACTTGTTTATTCTCAGATGTCATAATAAATCTGCCCTTTGCAAACCAGAGACCCAGCATGGACACATGAATGGGTGAGTTTCAGAGGACTTCCTTGGGATGCATAGCTCACTGCTCAACCTTGCAGAAGTTGTTTGACAGGTGCACCTTCAGCCTGTCCCCAACACAAGCAAAACACACCTGCCCTTTATCTGGCTGAGTGGGAGCATGTGCAGCTGCAACCGATTAAAACTGAAAGTTTGTCTGCAAACAGAGCTGCTTGGTAGTGAGATGTTATGTAATTACAAGTGTTATTGCAAAATATTATTTTTATTTATTTGTGTATGTTGACACACTTTAAACGTATCATTCATTTTGTAGGGCAGAGAATATTTTCTCCGTCTCTTGTTTTTGCTTTAATACACTAATGGTTATTTTAGATGACCAAACCATTCATGCTTTATGGTCATTCAACTAATACAGAATACGGGGTATAAATGACTAATTAATAGATTAATAGTCTTCCTCATCTCATCTCCTTGAGGTAGCTATGTTACCAGAACAGTGCACTGTATGCATTTTTCCCACAATGTATGTGTGTAGAGACAGTATTTTTAAAGCTTATGAAAGTGTACATATGTTTTTATATGCTGTAACACTATACATGTATGTGTACAGATATACACACACATTCATACATAGGACATTTCCAAGTCAGTAGAGATCTACCTCATTGTTTTGCAGAGTTGCCTAACAGTCTGTAATATGGATCATAATCTATTATTTGTCTATTGCTGGAAATGTTTTTATTTACTACCTTAAGGCCCTTTATTAAGAAAAAAGAAAGGAAAAAGTGGCTTGCTCGCAGTGGTAGTGTTTTCAGGGGCAGTCGGTTGGGCTGTGTGCATGTTTGGGAGGATTGTTTATTTACACAGCCAGTTTCCTAGGTTTCCGTGTAGCCTTGCCAATCTCTGAGTTGGTGGCCAGCAGCTCTTCCTAAACCACGTCTTGTGGCTAAATGCAAACTGAACATCGAGGAATGGAAAATATTGCAAAGTTTCTAAACGATCGGGAAGGTTTTAATTCCAAAACAGGTCCAGTTCCTATTTTGTGAAAAACAGTGTGGTAACACCTCATTTTTAAAAATCCTCCACTGTCAAATGAAGAGAGGTTTGGAGTTACTGGTCCAGTTAGGTGCCCTGACTCAGGCATTGCGGGAACATAACACTTCCACAGTAGACGGTCAGCTTACTGAGCCAGGCGCTTTGATGGTTTTTGTTTTCTGCCTGGCGTAGAGTAGGCACTTTATAATAAGTGTTGAGTCAAATGGTTTACATAGGGTTGAAAAGTACCTTGTTTTTGTTTTTTGAGAGTCTAGCTGAAGAGGAAATCCCACATGTTTGTTTGATACAAAGGAGAAAACTTGCCGGGACAGAGTAGGGGAAGGGCAGGCCAGGAGTAAGATTTAATTTGGGAGTACACAGGAACCAGGAAAATGAGGTAATGTGGTTTGGTCTAGTGATAGATGCTAGGTCAGATCTTGAGGATGTTTATCTTGGGCTTGAGAGCAATGGAAAGCCACAAGAACCGTTCTGGAGTGGGAGGGAATGTCCAAATCTGTGAGTGGAGAGGTGACTTGGGCTTCAAATGCATCATTGTGATTGATGACCAGGGAGACACTGTCCTCCCCTGCCCCTTGCATGGGATGAGTTTGTTATACCTTATTTTTATAGTCCTGCTAGGTCCCCATGCACCAAAGCATATGCAGAACAACAGAAACAAAACTTTAATGTTTCGTATTATGAGTTTGTCTGTAGTATGGTTTGTGTGTGTGTACATACCACACATTTCCACAAATCGACCGACACAAATAAAATTTGGGAATAATTTGAAAGCCCTTCAAAAACAATGAAACTTCCTTACAAGTTCTCAGCCGTTCTGAGTCTGTTGGTGGCTCCAAGATTTTAACTCAGTCTCCCAAAGAGTGTAGAAGCTTGTGGATAGATTTAGCAAATTGAAGGGTCCCATAGTCATCATATGAGCAAACCCCAGGCTCAACCCACCAAGAGAAAGATATTTCAAGAGATCTTTCTTTTGAAGGTCCCTTGAGGTGATTGCTTCCTCCTGGGAATAGCCAAGGAAGCTAAGCAATTACAGTCAAATCACCTAATTCTTATCTTGTCACCTACTACGCCTATGCCAGATGTTCTTACCTGTGATAATCTCATTTCCAATAAAAATGAAAGACGCCTGCCTGAACATAACAGACTGTCACAGCTGCAGTGTCATCCACGAGATGAGAGTGGCTTAGGCCTGTGGGGCAGGGAAAATAGAAGAAGCAAAGACTTACAGGAATTTCCATTTTGCCTCTTGATACAGACTGTGAAGTGTTAAGATATAGAGAATGTGGCTGAGTCCAGAAGTTTATAACCAGCCTGGGCAGCATAGCAAGACCCTGTCTCTATGATCAATCAATCAATCAATGATAGAGAGAAAAAGGAATAATAATATCCTCTTAAATGATTGCTGGAAAGCTCAAATAAGATGGTATGGGTAGCAGCCCTTATGTAAACTACAGAAATCTCTATGAATTATAGTTGTTGTTCTGGAAATGTAAAATTCATTAGGTAAAAAAATTCTTTTAAAAAAAGCTGTTTTCAAAAGCCAAGCTTCAGTCTACTATAATTTCCCCTTGGAAGTAAGTCTGTAATTCACATATTTAAAAAGTGAACAAAAGGATGGTCTTTCATTTAATGTTACTAGTTTTTTTATGCTTTTACTCAAGTATTTCTAGTTTGAAGTGCTACTGTCTTCTAACCGCTGCAAGACTATTAGGGTATTTTTTAATATATATGTATTCTCTGCCTTATAATCTGATAATTTAAAAAATGGCTGGACTTCTTTTTATCTGAAAGGAAAGTCAGGTGTGATTGCAGCCTTATGTCCAGAGAGCCTGCTACAAGTGACTAGCCCAGGTTTGGGGCTGTTTCTGGCATAATTACTGTTGGAGGGCTGATGAGAGAAAAGTGCCAATTACGGAAGTTACTTCCTTTGAAGAGAGGCAATTCTCTGTTCTTTCAGACCTGCAAGCTTAAGGAACAACTTCTTCCACCTTGTTCACTCTTGGTGCATAATACAATGCCACCTGCAAGTCAGAACTTTCTAGTAAACGCCTGGCCCCTACTACAATAGGAATGTTGAAAATGTTTAAAAAAATTTAAGATACAATGGAAATATTCTAGAAGACACCACCTAACTATCATCAGTAAAATTTCAAAGCATGTTTAGCTCCTAGCATCTCCTGCTAAAGATGGAAATAACAAAAAGGAATCATAGGACATTTTATTTTATTAGTAAAACCAGAATCCCCAATAGCCAACCTGGCCAACTTTTGAAAACTGTGTTAGGGAGCAGTGGCTGCTATTGTCTTATTTTCAGATATGAATGGGTGGTTTGTCCACTGTGGCCCTCCCTTCACTTTTTATATTTTTATTGTATCACTGATGGTTTAGCAGTAGTGTAATAAATCAGCCTTTTCACTTTAAAGTGTATATCTATGGGACTCTCTCATTTTCATTTTTAAAGTTATATTTGTTTTGTACTGGAGTTTTGGAAAATAGTTTATTAGTTGCTTTTTTTAAAAAAAAGCATTGTTCATTCTATAGCTAAAGCAATAAAAGGATTCATAGTTCAGTGAAATTTTTCTGCACGAATATAATATGTCTGCTAAGCCAAAGCAAGTCCTTTCAACCCACCACTCACGACAGTCAATTCTGTATAAAAGCAATAAGTCACATGCCAGAAGGGAGTTGTAACTGAAGACAAGAATGGTACTTTTCACTGAAAGAAGCCAGAGAGCTCCAGGTCAGGCTTTGCATTCCATTCCCTTGGCCGTGTTCCTCTTTGCATGCTTATGCGTGATTTCTTTCTCTCTTTTCTAAAATACCTTTTATCCCAAGCCAAAGCCTAGCCTATCAGGGGCCCAAGGAAAAATCAAAAATGAATTCCCTGTAGTACTTTAAGTTTATATTTATTAATGTGTGTTCAATTTGCTATTATCAAGGAGATTCTTTAGCCAGACACAATGAAATATGAGAAGGACACAGAGAAACATCTTGCTTCCATTTCAGTAAAGATGAGCACGTCCTGGCTTTACCACTAATTAGCTAAGAGATTTAAGAATAATTGAGAGAGGGAATTAGTTGGCCTCGATGACTTTCTGAGTCTTTTCTAATGTTAATATTTTGTGATCTTGAAGCCATGCAAAGAAACCCAACTAAGTATCACCTATGTGTTTTCTAATATATCAACTCCTCCTTGACTTCAAAATATGTTGGAACCTTCTTCCAGTCACCTGACTTCTCAAAGTATATACTGTGAGGTTTTTGTGAGATGGGGAACTCATAACCCTTAAATCTCTCACTCAGGTCTTCCATGTATCCACTTTCAGGTCTGTCCTCCTATTTAGCTACCTCCTTAGGTTATATCTTTGCCACAGAATCTGAAGAATTATCACCCAGACAGCTCTCACTCAAGGTGACCTGATTTAAGATTGCCAGAAAAGAATAACTAATTCCATGAAAATCTGTTTTGTTTACAGCTCTATCTCCAGGGACTAGAACATGACCTGATACAGAGTATATCCTCAACAAATAATATAGAATGCATTAACTCAGAGCTGGTTCCACGTCATCATGCCATGGGCTCCATGTAGGCACAGTCACTCATTAGATAGTGATATCTCATTAGATAGATCGGTATCCCCAGTGGTTCTCTGTTCCCACCTCACCCCCTACCATACCTTTACTCCACTTACAATGTCTTCATTTTCCTCCTCCTGCCTGATTCCTTTCCTAGGTTAATTTTATACAAATCTTTTATTAACTTCATTAATAATCTAAATGCTGTTTTTTCAATTCAGTGAATAAGCCATTTGGAATGAGCTTGGCTTCCTAGTTATTATGATTCATTGACACCATAAGGCAAGTACAACCAAAGGATGTTGAGATAAATGTTTTTGAACTTAAATCATTAAGCTTTACTAATGAGGAGTCAACTGAAGGCAACTTTTCTCCACTGGTAATAGGACTTGGCCAGAAAGGGGAAAAGTCTGGGAACAGTTGCCTGAATGAAAGTCAAACCCAGGGATTTTTTTAAATCATGAACTTTACTACATCTGAAATTGCAGTGATGGGGAAAATTTAACTTGTTTTAATATAGAATTTTATTACATCTAACAGGTGCATAATTTACAATACCATACTTCCTTTAATCTGTAAATATAAGTACCCAAAATGTACAATAAGAAATCAAGGGTAAACATTAACACATTAAAGCTGCACTACAGGGCCCCTTGTCATTCACAGCAATGCTAGTCCTAGAATGGTCTTCTGTTCCAAAATTAGATGGGATAAGGCACTTGCAAAACAAATTGTCTGAAGTTTGGGAAGACAATAACTCTTCCCCTCAGTATTACCATCATCAATGAAGAGCCTTTTACCATGGGGCATAGACATCATCCCTAGAGTTTAAAGTCCTCCAGTGAATGCTTGTAAAACCAAGTTCATTCCATCAAGGGGTGGTGCCAACTGGGAAGTCTGGAGCTTAGATTAGATTCTTCACTTCTTAGGGTCTTAGTTTTGTCAAAGTACCTCTTGCCCAGGGAGCTATCCAAGGTGCTGTCTGAAACTCCTTGTTATCTGGTAGAACTGAATCTCTTTTCTCAGTGTCGACATATACCCTTGCCTGGCTTAACCTTGTCCTCCTGACTTTGTCTAATCCTGAAGCCATCTGTGTTTTTCGTGGTTGTTTTCAAATCCTAAGATGTGTTCTGAGGCATTCATAACTTGCCCCCAACTAACACTTTGCCGGCCTGTTGTCTTGACTCTGCCTACTCTGACTTAACAATTGCCCTCTCCTAAGATTGATCACCCTGCCCCCATCTGGTTTTTGTGTATCTATGGCACATGTAAGCAAAGTGAGAGAGATCAGAAGTTAATCAACAAAAGAAATTACACCTCAAGAAATTTATAACTTTTTATTTTTTATTTATATAAATTACCTGTTATATATACTTTTGAAAAAAATAGCTTTCTAATGAGAAAGCACCTACTTATACAGCGACTAGAAGGAAAAATAGTTTTTTATTTTTAGTTTATTATCTTTCAACATGTTTGTTAAAGTAAATTACGTATCAGCTACCGTTGACAAGATAAATATGATTATTGGAGCACACATTTGTTATAAAGACATTAGTTCCATTCACAATTTATAGTTGAAATAAAGCAAAGAAAATTGTTTTGACTGTAGTGGTGGACAACACATTCTGGCAATTGGTGCTAAAATTTATTTGTTAAGATACACTTTTTAAAGATTTGAAACACTTTGAATTTGCATACAGTGGCAGAACTTGCCTTGAAGTTAATATATTTTAATGTAATCATGACCATTTATGTTTTCATGAAAATACTGTTATATATTTTCATAAATATCCTCCCATCTGATTTTCACTGCAATGTGTATATTGTCTTTATAAAGAAAAGTAAATCCATATTCATTTAGGGTACTGTGGATATACAGCAGGTGTTGTGTAGTTAATTGTGAAACAACTGCTCTTTGTTTTCTCAGATTTTTCTACACTGTCTTGAGAAGAAACAAAAGCATCCAAGCACACCACCCTATGCTTTCCAGCCATGAAGAGCTTGCCTGCCTTGAGCATTAGCAGTGGTGTTTTATTGGCATTTAAGGCAGAGCTAATGACTATTTGGAATCATCCACATTTCTCTTCCCAGCCCCTTGTGTGACCAGTGACCCACATCTCTAAAACAGTTCTCAAGATTGGGAATGCAGATTATGTCATTAACAATTTTTTATGTCTACAGAAAGCTAATAAACCCTCTAGGGATTGAGTTCTTGACCTTGGCTTCTGGCCAGCTCCTAATATAGAGTAGAAAATATTAACCCAGGCAGTATATTCTTACTGGACCCCAGCTGAGCCTTGATCCAGTTTAGACTTTAATATAAATAGAACTGAAATGGTCAACTAATCCACTTTAACAGTGAGACCCATTCTTCCAACAAAACCTTACTAGAAAGTCTGGCATATGATATACACAAGAGGAGAGCTAGTCCCTCACAATGCAAGTCTGGAACTCTGAATCCCCATTACCCTCACATTGCCAGAGTTCTGTCTGAGAACTACTGATTGTCCACTTCCTTTTTTTTCAGATGGGAAAACTGAGGCTTGGAGAGGTTAACTCACTTTTCAAGGCCACATAGTAGGGACAAAGTTGAGACTAAATACTGGTCTTCTGACCACCTTCTACTGTCCTCTTCACAACCCCTACCTCTTTCCTTCTCTTTCCCTGTTTGTTTGTGGTTGAAAGCAGCACGTCATCCACTCTCTCAGACTTCTGCAGTGACAGAGCTCTTTTGACCCTCAAGTGAAAAATACTCTAATTCAAACTGGCTTAAGCTAAAGAAAGATTTTATCAACTAATATAAATTAAAAGTTCAGGGATATCTGGCTTAGGGCATCTAAGGGCTTAAAAATGTCGTTCAGTTTAATCTCCATCTCTTTATATGTCTTAGCTCTGTGTTGTTGTACTGGCTTCTTTTCAGGGGAGCTTCTTCATGGACACCAGCAGATGGAAGCATCCAACATTCTTACAGCTGATAGTTCTCACAGAAAACTTCTCTTTCCCGATTGTGCTAACAGAATTCTCATAACTGAGCTCATTTACCTGAACTGGCTCATGCATGTATCCCTGGACCAATCACTGTGGCAAAGGGTTTGAATAATCTGATTGGTCAAGCCTGGGTCACGTAGCCATCCCTGTAAAAGGGGTTAAGGGTTGGGGTCAGCCCCATTCAAATCATTTGGACTAAAAATAAGGAAGGGCAGATTTTCCAAAGAAAAACCGGGGTAATGTTAACCAGAAATGTCGGGGGATGGATGCTGAGAAGGCATAGACAACATGCATCTACTGTAACATCCTCAACTGTTAGTTTTTGAGGTTGATACTTAGAAACAAAGGCAGGAGGGCTCATCACAGAGCTGTCTGCACTGTTGCTACTTCTGTAGGTCCCCAAACTACTCTCTGTTATGGACTTTTAAATTTTATTATTTCTCAATTAAGGAGTATTTAGGAATTTCTTGATTTTTAAAAAAGGCATAGAATTTAAACATACCAACATTTTTTGAGGCAATGGGTGGAAACATCCAGAAGGCTTAATACACTTGGCAGTGTTTGGTTGAGAGAGTAAAACAAGATCAGACAGCTTTTAGAGAAGTCTCCAAACTGGATATGGTGTTGACAACCCTAAATCTCTCTGCCTTCCTCTGTTCCATTCCATCTGCCCCTGGGCACCTACAGTTAAACCAAGAATGGCTTATAGTTGGGTCATCTCAGGTATGCACTGTTGGGCATGTTCTGGGAGGAACAGCCTGCCTTTTAGATCTCCTATGTGAAGAAAGAGAAGAAAATGGGAGAAAGACAAGGTTGCTTCAGAAAAATCACCATTTTAATCCTGCAGTTTTGTAGAAGGATTCTAACTTTGGCTTCAACTAGAGGTATTTTAGGAGGCTGGCTGGTGGAAACATGGGCCTAGAGGTCCAGGTACTTTTCTCAATTCTGCATTGTCTGGTGACTTTGATCAAGTTTCTCATCCTCTCTGGACCTTCGCTACCAAGTCCTGAAAAGGAAAGGTTGAAAATATAGTAACAACAAACTTTCACATAAATGAATGTTTTCCAAAGTGTAGTATGCATACAATGGTGATTCATGAGATTATTTTAAGGGCACATGGCCATAGTTTTCTATTTGAATAATTATGTATTTATTTTTAAACATACTAGATTCACCAGTACAGCAACTCCCAAGTTTTATGGGTAATATGCTAATTTTCATGAAACCAACTAAAATAAATGCTATATTTTTCAAAGATGAGTACAGTTAAAGAAAAACATTAAGTAATATTAGAACCACTTGTGCACAGATATGGCAAAACCCAAAAGTGGTACATGAAGGATAGAATTTGAGGAAGCTGCTATTTACAACTCAAATATAAACTTTTTTGATAGAATAGTATTACAACGATTTGACAGATGTAAAATCTGAGACCATGCTTTACTGAGAATGTACACTACACCGGGAACTGTGCTGGACAGTTTCTGTGCATGATATTGTTAAATTTTCACAAACATGTCTGTGAGGTTCGTAATATCAGCTCCATTTTATACCTGAGAAACTAAGGCTTGGAGGAGGTTGATTACATTTTCTGAAATCATGCACTGATTGGCTGTTATTCTAAGAACTCCCTGATTATAAAATCCAGGCTCTTTCTATCAGCTACACCATTACCCCAGGACTCATGGTTAACAGAGAGGGTGAACCAGGACAGCATCTTCTGACTCCAAATCCTGGGCAGTTGTTCTCTAGAATTCTCAGTGCTTCAAATTCCAGAGGGGCCTTTCGATGTTCTTTATAGTCTAGACAGGGTTGGACGTGAGGTTTCCGGATATGAAGTTTCATATGTCGTCCATTTCTGCAGTAATCCCCTGCACTGATATCAACAAATTATCATAGCTCTAATTTTATGCATGTTTGAATAGTTTTGCATCTTAAAAATTGCTTTTGTGCTCTGCAAGTTTGGCGTTGCTGTTCAGTGTGCACTCTAGTAAGGAACAGCTGAGAGCTAGCAGGAAAATCTAGGGAATTATAAATAGGCTCTTCCTCAGAATGTATACAAGCTGTGAGGGGAGGGGAGTGGGGACGCTGGGTAGAGAGGGGAAGAGAAAAGAGTGAAGAAATGCTGTGATGAGGAGAGAAGCTGGATGGAAGAGTTGTGAAGACACCACAGACAGACTCCACATGGTTTAGTAATTTTATTTCAGGCTAGCTTTAGGTCCAAATGTTAGAAACCATTGGCACAATGACCCAATTGTACACTTCTCATAGGCCGTGGTGACTATTTAAATAGATCAGTATTTTGTGATTAGCATGTGACTTGACCCATAAGAAGTCCTCCTGCAAATGGCAGCTGTTATAGTTGTGGAGATAATCACGTGTTCTGTTGAAAATGATCCTTTTTTAACCTAGATATGTCTTATGTAAATAGAAGATGTTTTCAAAACTCAGTAAGTTCTGCATTGAAATGATTATAAATCAAAGGACAAATGAACTGGGGAAACGTGACAACATGCATGACAGATATCCAGTTAATCTTCTTAATACATAAAGAATGTAAATCAGTAATGAAAGCCCAACAACTCAATTAAAAAAAATAGGCCAAGGATGTCACACATTTAAAAAAAAAAATCTGTGGCTTTTAAACATGTAAAAATATGTCAGCTGGACATGGTGGCTCACACCTGTTAATCCAACACTTTGGGAAGCTGAGGCAGGAGGATCACCTGAGGCCAGCAGTTGAAGACCAGCCTGGGCAACACAGTGAGACCCCATCTGTACACAAAGTTAAAAAATTGGCCAGGTGTGGTGGTTCATGCCTACAGCTTCAGCTACTTGGAAGGCTGCGGTTGGAGGATCGCTTGAACCCAGGAATTCAGGGCTGCCATGAGCCGTGATCACACCACTGCACTCCAGCCTGGGCAACAGAGCAAGACCCTGTCTCAAAAAAAAAAAAATGTTCATCTTAACTCAGTGAGAGAAAGTCAAATTACAATGGCAGTGAGATACCATTTTTTAATCTATCAAATTGTTCAAATATCAAAAAGTTTAGTAGCATGCACTATATTGATGAGGATGGGGAAAATGATCTAATACATTGTTGCTAGCAACATAAATAGGCACAGCTTCAAGAAGGAAAATGTGGCAATATTTAACCAAAGTATAAATGCACATTTCCTTTAACTCAGCAGTTCCCTTTCGTGGGTCTTCTTCCATGGCTGTACTCAGAAATCTGTACTTAGTCCTAAATACAAGAAGATTTATCACCACCTTGCTTTTAATTGCTAAAGATTAGAAAAATATTCATGAGGGCACCAATTAAATTATAGTACATTCATAAAATGGCAAGCTATGCTATTCAGCAGTTAAGAGGAAGCTTTAGCTAGAGAAACAGATAGATAATGTAACCGTCTCCAAGATACATTCAGTGAAGAAAAGCATGGCACAGAGTGGTATATAGTATGTTAATCATTTGTAGAAAAATTAGAAGGCTCTATCTAAAGATATGTTTTTGTGTTTATATATGAATAAAGTATCCCTGGCAGGATGTCCCAGAAACTGAGAGTAAGGGGGAGGCTACCCTTTAGTTTCTTGTATCTTTGAATTATGTATCATTCTGTGTTACTTAATAAAAATAAAAATAAAAATAAAAATAAAAAAAACCACCGAGTCCACGTGGAGAGTTGGCCCTGGAACACTCTCCACAGCATTTATGTGGTTTTTTGCCACCCGCTTTTCTCCCTTGGCTCAGCCCACTGCTGTGCTGGAGTAAGTCACAGGCCAAGAACTGGACACATGCAGAGCCTTAAGAAAAACCTGATCTCAGAGTCCACAGAGAAGACAGGATCCACAGCACAGCCCATTTAATCCAAGAGGATCCACCATGACTTTTGAATCTAGAATACTATTTTCACAGGAAAAGAACTGGCCTGGAACCTGAGGTTGCAGGATGCCCGATTACATTTGAATCTCAGGTAAAAATGAAATAAAAGTATGTCCCTGGTGATATTTGGAACATATTTACGTATTTTTAATTGCTTAATTTGGCAATGCGAGTGGGATTCGGAATCTGGCTGCTTGTGAGGCAGCAAATACTCTCTAAGCTAGGCTCTCCTGATTTGGGAAATGAAGGATGATAACTGTCCAGCCGTATCACGGGGTTGCTACAAGGCTTAATTATGCCCCAGTGCTTTGTGAATAGTTAAGTGCTCTAAAATGGTCAGGAATGAACACAGTTGCTGTCAGTGACACTGTCATCAAAACCCTAGTCTCCATGGCAACCAACTTATTGAAACCCACTGCCTTGTTTTCTCCCAACTTTACTGTGATTTCTTTTAAGCCTTAGGCATGTAGTCATACATTTATCTTTCTTATTTAAGGAAGATTTCTAAAATATATTAATGGGGACCTCATTTTCAGTATTTATTGTTCTTTGACTTTATTGTCTTTATTTTAAAACATCTTTACCTTAGATAAATGACTAGCAGGGTAGACTGCTTAATTCATTTGGCATGTATTTATTTAACACCTATTATGTTACCCAGCATTACAGGTAAAGAGCTGAGTAAAATAGACAGAAACCTGCCATCACTGAATGTATGGTCTGGCTGAGATCCAGCTATGTTAAAATAGAAGGAGGAGAATAATCAGATAAGAAGAGTACCTCTCAAACCTGGCTTGACTATTAGAATCACCTGGGGAGGTGTCTAGGCTTTATTGCAGACCAAGGCCCCCCTCAGAGATTCCATGTCCAGCCCAGGTTGAGAACATCTGGATTAGATGGAGCATAGAACATGTTGGCTCTTGAACTCAATGAAGACTATTTTGCAAGTGATGAATTCTCAGCCAGTGCAAATGTGGTTACTTACATAGACGTGTAGAGTGAATACACAAGCCAGATCTGCAAACTGGTGAAAACAAATGGAAGGAGCAGGATTGGGTCTAGAGCAGACAGGATGTGGTATTCGACTACAGTATTTGAGAAGACCCAAGGTTGTCTCAGCAAGGGTTTCCAAACCATCCATGTTCAGACATCAAGCTTCAGGGGCTCGTGGAAGGCAGGTTGATGGAGAGGAAATAGAGTTAATAGGCAAAATTGTCCTGGACAACAAATGATGGTGTAACTCTATTTGGCCCACCTGATGATCACACTCTTCTTTGTTCTATTAATAGGTGGATTTCTATATTCATTTATGTTTGGAGAAAAAAATGTTTTATATTCATGAATCTAGATGAGATTGCGCATTTTACAGATATCATGAGGCTTACCTTCATTTAAACTCTTATTTCAAATATGACACTCCCTCCATCGTAAGTCCTATCTTCTCTATAATGCAACAAAATGAAATGTGTTTACCTCCACAGCTACATTTTCTTTTTCAATGGAATATTCTTGTTCCTACTTGCTTTTATCCTTTATAATAGACATAAAATCCAGAACTTAAAATGTGAAAGTCCAAATCAAAGCAAATATAGATGTGTATCAATACATACATACACACATACATGTGTATATATATTTACCTGTACTATAGTGAAATTTTCATAGGCACTCCTCTCTTCTTCTGTTTAAATGAAACTGAAATTTATGTAATTATTTTGTTTGACAGAATTGCCTTGCACAATACATGAGAAAAAATATTCAGCCTTACCGACGGCAGTGTTCTAGCCAAACTGGTAAGATAGTTAGCATCTCTTGTCTTGTGAATGAACATATATTTTATGGAAGGAGAATACCTTTTTCATACCAGGTACACCTGGGGAACTTGCAGGGTGAATTCAGTTACTCATTATCCTCTGATGTCGTCACCATCCACATTTATTTTAAATACAAGGACATTTCTATGTTTAGAAGGAATATCTTCCCTACCTGACAAATGATGTAGTGGAAAATGTTTTCTGAGGACTCATCTTTGATAGAACAAACACTGTCTATTGGGTAATGCAGCCTTTTCTTATATTTTCATCCTTCGTTAAATACCACGTAAAGTGAAGCTCCCTTTCCAAATATTCTGTGACCTTTCATTGTGGGTTCATCACTTGGTTTTCTGTTGGTAGTTGCTAAGGTAAACTTCTCTTCTAAAACTGCCACGTGGGTCTGCAGGGTTTAAAGCTACACCCTTCCCAGACCCTATGACAAAGGGTGGAACAAACATCTGTGATTGTGGTTTCAAATGTTGACAGATCGTTTACACTGGAGACGGCCTCCTGGCATTTGTTTTGCTTTTGCCAGACTTTATGCTTTGTAATCTTTTAAGACTACTTTTGCAGTGTTAGCTATGATATGAGGATAATTTCCCGGTTGCCAGGGAGAACCAAAATGGCATTCAAGACAGCTGAGCAGTGCTGACCTCATCACTTCTCCATTGTTGCTGATCTCTGCACTTTGGGACGCCTCAAAATTTGAGGCTGATAAAACTATA
Source organism: Aotus nancymaae (assembly GCF_030222135.1). NCBI lineage: Eukaryota > Metazoa > Chordata > Mammalia > Primates > Aotidae > Aotus > Aotus nancymaae. The sequence continues at coordinate 42,877,665 of NW_026988455.1, read as the reverse complement.
GCTCTCTTTAATCTAGAAATGTCACACACTGAAACATTTTCTGAATGCTTCCCACAATCTCTGCATTCCAGAAAGGCAGAGAATTGTGCATTTCAACTATCCTTTGTGTATCCTGACATAATGAGAATTCGTGTTTCAGAAAACTTAACAGTGGAGGTATATGTGAAAATAAGTGTGGTGTGAGTTGCCAACAAAGTTACAGCTCTTATTAAATATTATATGTGCTTGAATAACAGTAAGTTGAGTAACTGGCATGAAATTCAAACCTAATAGAAGATCTCCGTAATAGAAAAGAGTAACTTTTATATGTAATTTTAATGTAACATTTAATGTTTTAAATGTAACTTTATATATAAACATGATAAAACAAGCCTATCATCAGGAAAAAGTTTACCCATTTATTTAAAAATGTAGAAAGCACCTACTAGGAGACAGGCAGGTAATAGAGACAAGTAGTCAGACAAGTAAAAGTTAAAGTTACAATGCTGATAGTAAAAAAAGACTTTAGTAAGACATCTAACTGTGTTTGGAGGTAGAGATTAGCAAAGGCTGACTGGTGAAAGTATTATCTAAACAGGTCCACCATGTACAGTTGTATAGGTTGCACACTGCACAATTTTACATGGTAGATCTGTTAAGCTAAGACCATAATGTATAGAGTGAGCTAAAAAGGAAGTGAGCAGTAGTGGTGTGGAATGTATGAGGGAAGGGATGTGAAGGAGGGTATCCTAGATAAAGGAAACAGCATGTGGGAAGGCCTGAAGCAATAAAGAGCCTGGCACCTTCGCTTAAATTAACTAAAAGACATTATGTAGCTGCCATGTAGGCGGCAAAAAGGGTGTGGTTAAATGTGTGAGCCAGAACACCAAGGCCATATAAATCGAGGAAATGGAGACCCTCCTCAGGTGTTTTAGGCTAAGAAACGATGTGATCAGGTTGGCATAATAGAAATAACACTCTGGCTGTAGTGTGGAGATTAGATTAGAGTGGGGCAAGACCGAAGCACATAGACTTATCAGAAGGGCATTGCAGTGATCCAGACAAAAGGTAGTTTTTGAAACTGGATCAGTGGAGGGAACTCGATGGAATGGTCCGCTTTGAGAGAAATTTTCAAAATTTTCGAGATTGATAGAATTTTTGGAGGAGGGAGATGAAAGAATCAGTAAATACGCTAAGATTTCTTGATTTGTCACTAGATAGCTGGGGTTCCATTCACTCAGATTTGGAAGAGCAGGATTTGGGAGGAAGAGAGTGAGTTAAAGTGCCTGTGGCATGTCCATGTGGAGATGCCCAACAGAAAGATATATGAGGCTGGAAGCGATAGGGGATCAGGCCAGAGTGATAGACTTGGGAACTACCTCTGTATAAATGAAGCCGGAAGGCATAGGAGAAGGCAGTCACTTAGGTAATTTGGATGCCCATAGCAGAATAATTAATAATGGTTTAAATTGGGATTTGTTTTTTTTGTTGTTGTTTGTTTGTTTGTTTCCTGGTGAAAAGTGCAGAGATAGGAAGTCCAAACTGGTTAGAAAACTCAACAATGTGGTCAGGAACTCAGCTCCTGCTGTTTTTACACCCCACCCACAGTGGTAGTGTCCGCTTTCAGGGTTGCCTGCTAGGGTGAACAGTGCTGTCAGTTTCCCTGGAAAACATATGCTGTTCCCAGAACATAGGACTTTAACTTTTATTTATTTATTTATTTTTGAGACAGGGCCTTGCTCTGTAGCCTGGGCTGGACTGCTTTCGGCAGCCTCGACCTCCCCAGGCTCAGGTTATTCTCCCACCTCAGCCTCTGAGTAGCTGGGATTACAGGTGCCATGCCTGGCTAATTTGTCTGTTTTCTGTAGAGACGGGGTTTTGCCGGGTTACCCAGGCTGGTCTTGAACTCTTGGGCCCAAACGATTCTCTCACATCTGCCTCCCAAAGTACTGGGATTACAGGCGTGAGCCACCACACCAGACTGGAACTTCGAATTTTAAAACCAAGAAAGGTCCAGGCTAACTAAGATGATTTGTTCACCCTAGTCACCTCCTGACCTTAAGGTGGCCGTTGCAATTCCAGCCCATTGCATGCACACTTCAGACAGAAAGAGGGAGGAAGGGAAAGGACAAAAGAAACACGCTAGCTGAGTCAGCCCCATCCTTGAGGAGCTTTCTTGAAAGCCCCATTCAACAACTTTCTCCATCTAGAACTAAGACACTAGCTGCCCCAAATGCAAAGGCTGTGCAACATTGTCATTCTCTTGTCTGGGCACATTGCTAGCCCCGGTCAAATTGGGGTTCTGTAATGAGGAAGCAGGAGAGGATGGGTTTTAGGGAGGCCATTAGCAGTTACTGCTACGGTGAGAAAGAGTCATCAAAGTAGAGAAGCTAGACCCAGACCCAGTGACATGCTAACAAGGAAGAGACTAACAAAGGTGGAGAATACCATGAGAAGACAGAGGAGTAGCAGGCAGAAGGAGGAGCAAAACTATTAAAGGGGGATCGAGGAATCCAGAGGAAAAGAACATTTCAAGATCAAGATGTTGATGCTGCTCCCATGGGATTTTATAAACAGGGACCACCTCTGAGGTAAAAAAATGGCACAGTCTTTCTGTAGAAATTCCCCTCACTGCCAAAAAGCCAAACCACCCCAGATATGGGAGGAGTTTCTGAGTCAACTAGGAAGGAAGAAGTCGGATGTGATCTGCCCCATATTGCTAATCAATAGTGACACTCTATTCAGAGTGTCTCCCCAGGCCTCACTGTTTTCTTCCATGTCTATCCTAAGGGGCACTAAAGAAAAAAAAATTCCCCGGCATCAAGACCCCTTTATTAGACATCAAGATCTTGTCAGTTTCGCCATATTAAAGTTCTCTGGAGGTTCTGCAGTTGTCCGCAGAGCTCTGCCTTTATTTGTGAGAGGAGCAAATTTTTCTTATAAATGAATTTGAAAAGGAAGAAATTTTTCTTTTTGGAGCTAAGCATTGTATAACAATGACAGGCACATGATGAATTTCTTGAGCCAAATGACATTGACAAGGAATACTGAGAACACAAAAATTCAGCTTCCACATCAGGAAGAAGGACTTCCCGCACCCATGACCCTGTGTGTTGGGATAGTTTGGAAGTTTGTACATGGTAATTTTATGCTGCTCTGTAAATGCAGGCTTTCCTTTTTCCTTAAGCAAAGCTGTATTTCCCCAGTGCAAGAGATCTTTGCTGGTCTGGAGAAGGTTTCATTCTGGGTGGAGTTTCTTACCACTTGGGACCAAAATAGGATGACAGCATCTAGTTGTTGCCTTTCAATTATAGATCATTTTGCCCACCACACTTCAGAAGCGGGACCTGCCTATAAGGTTTCACTGCAAATCAACCATTCTCAGTACGCTGGCTTCTGGGGAGATTTACGTGTAAGCTTTTACCTCTTATCCATGGAAACTAACTAAAAGCAGGAGTTTCATGTACTTTCATTGAATGAGAATGAAAAGTTTCTTGAATCTGTGTCATATTAGGGCCTTCACATGGCAAGGAGAGGGGAGAAGAGAAGCCATTCCAATCAAAAACATGCCCTGAAAAGACATATGCCTTGCAAACCTCCATGGGGAAACCCTTTCTAATCCAGCAAGATGATTTGAAAGCCTAATGGACTTATGTTAAATGATATGAAGTACCCTGTTGTTTGGCAACTGGGAGTTCATATACTTTATGGAAATGGATTATTCATAAGATGTACACATTGTGGTTAGTAAATACTTACTAAGACATTGGACTGAAACTGTGGACTGTGCCTTGTACAAGCTGATAACTAGAGGTCCGCCAGTGCTACCCTTCTGCAGGGTGGCTCTGTAACCCTTTGTCTTCACATTGCCCCATTTCCCATGCTTAGGCAGGATTTACCGGTAATATGCGCTAGGGTCCTCTAAGCCCAAGCCTGTGGGTCTCTCTGACAGCAGTCAGTAACTTAAGTGCAGTTGCGAATAATCTTATTTTGTGTCCCTTGATTCTAAGTTCCACCACAGATTCGCTAACATCTTTTTAGGGAGTGGGGAGGTGCAGTACTATAGACCAATTGTAAGACATGCGCTGATTTTAGAAATCTTGACATGTTTAAAAGTCTTCTAGATTTGAGACACTGTGGTAGAAAAATTAATCGGATTATTGTGTTATCAGTAGAAATATATTTATAAAGAAGCCCAAACAAACATCCACATAAATTTATCCACACCTTCAGATTCCCAGTATAAGGAAAAAGAAGAGAAGGTTGTTTTCCTGCTGTAAGAAAATGATATTATGCAAAGGTGAATTAGTAAAGGAGACAGAAAAGGAGTATCTGGAGACGACCTGGCGGAGGGGACAGACCTGGACTCTGTGCCTCTGCTTGGTTTACTAGCTGCTGCCATGAACTGGAGAATTAATTTTTGTCACTGTTTCCTTATTTGTAAAGTGGCAATTCCTACATCATAAGATCATTTGGTAGGCTTGAAAGAAAGAACATGTGTCAAGAATCTAGTACTCAGAGTACAACAAATGTTAGTTGTTTCTGAATCTTTGTTTCTTACCAGATACCGTGAGCTGAAGTCTTAAAAGTTATGTTCATCTTCATTTTATTAAAAGTATTATTTACATAATTAGTGATTTATTAAACAACATAGAATAATAGCGAAATTGGAAGCTTCAGGCAGAAGATGAAAATACTTTATGTAAGTCATAAATATTTCTGATTTTTTCTTACATATTTTCAGATCAGAACATTATCTGCCAGAAATAATCATTAGATTTATAAATCATTGTGAATCTGATTGAGAAAAAAACTCAGATATTAATAGTCCCAAAGATTAAAAAATTTTACATTTAAGGAGTGCTATATTGTTTATTTCCTAATAACACAATCAACTTTGAGAACCCCATACCCATTGTATTTTCTATACATATTGAGAAATTTGACTTTTTCATGTTTTTGAAAGTCTTTAATATGCAAAGACAGGAGGCTGAGGCAGGAGAATTGCCTGAACCCAGGAGGCAGAGGTTGCGGTGAGCCAAGATCGTGCCATTGCACTCCAACCTGGGTAACAAGAGCGAAACTCCGTCTCAAAAAAAAAAAGAAAAAAAAATGCAAAGAAAATAACACTCCTTCAAAATGTAAGCTGATGGCTTATACATAATTGAGGATACAGTTCCACAGAGGCATCCTCTCTCCACAATAGGAAGCTGTTCTTTGCAGAAACTTTAAGAACATTTTCTGGATGCTTTGCATGTATTATTGTCCAGGCTGCTTTGATGATGTGGTAGATCTCAGAGATGACTGTCCTAGCATAAAAAGACATATCCATAGTAGTAAAGCAGGCACTAGGGAGAATAGATCCAGCTTCAGATAGTTGGAAGATCTTCTACACAGAGGGTAGAAGTTGGTGTCAGAAAGGTGGGGTAGGCTGGGTGCGGTGGCTCACTCCTGTAATCCCAGCACTTTGGGAGGCCAAGGCAGGTGGATCACCTGAGGTCAAGAGTTGGAGACCAGCCTGGTCAACATGGTGAAACCCCGTCTCTACTAAAAATACAAAAATTAGTCAGGTGTGGTGGTGGGCACCTGTAATCCCAACTACTTGGGAAGCTGAGGCAGCAGAATCACTTGAACCGGGGAGGTGGAGGTGGCAGTGAACTGAAATGACATGACTGCACTCCAGCTAGGGTGACAGAGCAAGACTGCAAAAAAAAAAAAAAAAAAAAGGAAGGGAGGGCGGGCAACACAGGGAGGTCCAATATGAGATGACGAGGTGGGCTAACCATCAGAAGAGGATGCTGATCATCTAACTGGACATAGAAGCACTAACATTTATTAAGAGCTTGGCCCTGTGTTAAGTACTTATGTTATCTTATTTAATCTTGTTTAAAATGCTGCAAAATTTTAACATCCCCACTTTACCACAAGAGAAAGTGAGTTTCAGATAGTGTAATTAACTTGCCCAAAGTGACATTGTTTCTAAGGGGTGTGGCCAGGGTTTGAACCAACATTAAGCTGATGTGACAGCCACACTCAAGCATTCCACCATACTGTGTTCACAGCAGGACCTAATCCAGGGAGGCAGATAGTTAAGGTGTTCAGAAAATTGAGTGGGAAGATCTTAGCTTGAGTTCAGGAAATGGACCTCAGCCCTGGGAAAGAAGCTGCCAAAAAGAAGCAGTGTCCTTGTCTTATATATGCAAGGCACTAAACACTAAACAGAAGAGATGTAGGCATTGCTGTCAGACCTGGGTCATAAGGTTTCAGCCAGAATCACATCAGGAGTAAATATGCCGGATTCTCCTTGAAATGATGATTAGCCTTGGGTAAGAACCAGAGGAGCTTAGCTGTGAGGAGGGAGACTGCTGAGCATGGTCAGCCAGCATGAGCCTAGCACTAAAAGAACAAAGTTGTAGATTTTAGCATCAAGGGGCCAATTAAAGTGAAATGAATGAAGGCTGTTCTCATATCAACATTGAAAATGTGCTGCTGGTCTGTTACCTGAACAAATACCTTCTCTGATCCATATTGGGAAAAAAGTAAGAAGGCAATAGACGTTTCTCACTGTCTCTAGAATAACTAAAGGACTCCTGTCTTTGATGATGAGAACAGAAATTAGCCACTAACATGACCATTTACAAAGCATCTTTATGTACGGTCGTGCACTGCATAATGATGTTTTAGTCGATGGTGGGCATATATGATGATGAAACCATATCCCGTAACATTATAATGAGACTGAAAATTCCCTGTAGCTTAGTGACATTGTGATGATTCTGCTCTCGTACAGACCCTAGACTAACGTGTATGTTTGCATCTTGGTTTTTGTTATGTTTTGTTTTTGTTTGTTTTGTTTTACTTTAAAAATTTTTATTTTGCAGATTTTTTTTTTTTTTGAGACAGCATCTCACTCTGTTGCCCAGGCTGTAGTACAGTTGTGTGAACACAGCTCACTGCAGCTCAACGTACCGAGCTCAAGCAATCCTCTCACCTCAGCCTCCTGAGTAGCTGTGCCACCATGCCTGGCTAATTTTTTTTTATTGCATTTTAGGTTTTGGGGTACATGTGAAGAACATGCAAGATTGTTGCATAGGTGCATACGTGGCAGTGTGATTTGCTGCCAAATCACAATGCCCTGTGTCCCCCATGTGAGGATGGTTGTCAGCTGAGTTCCGGCTGGTCTGCTGGTACTCACTACAGAGATGAGGGTCCAGGCTGGGATAGGCATTGGAGACAACAAGCATGGGAGGACAGGCTGAAGAACATCGAGCAAAACAAAGAAGCTTTTCAAGTCCTTTCCAGTAAGAGTTTAGTGTTAGGGAGGCCGAAGTGCAGACACAAGGAGATGGAGGCCACAGGATGAAAGATAAAAGGCTGAATTACAGCCAAGAACGTGGGACCCTCCAAGAAAGCATGAGAATCTACAGGCCAGAAAGACCCAGGGGGTCCCCAAAGACCCACAGCCAATCGGATCATTGATACAGGTAACCAGATGGCCAGAGTGGGGTTTGGAAGGCTCGAGTTAGGGTTCTTGGCTTCAATGTCCTGCCTTTTTTTATAGAAATGCTTCTCATATCCTTTACAGCCAGCAGAAAGCACTTGTCAATATTAGGAGGGTAGAGGGAGAAGGGAAGGAGAAGGGAAGGAGAATGAACAGAGGAAAAGGAATGGAGAAGGAGAGGAGAAGATGAGAGGAGGAGGAGGAGAAGGAGAGAGGAGGAGAAGGAGAAAGGAGGAAAGAGGAAAAGCAAAAGGAGAAGAGGGGAGAAGCAAGGATGATTGCTAGTCCCAGAGTGTCCAGTGCTTTCCCAGCCCTGTGCTGCATGTTTTGCAAGGGTTTCCTAATCTCGTTCTCAGAACTATGAAATTTGGTCATGGAAGAGTCAAGGGAAGGAAGTCTTATCCCTAACTAAAAATAGCTTACAATATATTTTGTCTGCCTAGGTCCCAAGGCTAAGGTAACCAAATCATTTCAGTCTACATAATGATGCAAGTTAAATGCAGATGGAAGCATTAGGTATGGGGAAAGCTATGTAAGGAGAAGGTTGAGTCCACCTAGTAATTCTGTCTGCAGTCATGCTGCTCTTCTGATTCTGATGCCCCTCAGCCTGCAGACACATGCCTATGGGCACCAGGGAGATGAATGCAATGTGCTAAGGGGACCTGGTATAAAAGAATAAAAAGCAGAGACGCTAGGCTTCAGTGTCAGGAGTGAAGAAGGAGTGATGGCAATTATGACAAAGTACAAAGTAGAGACCACGTGCCACCCTCTGAGAAGATGCAGCACCGCTGAGCTCCAGCCTGTTGTCATCATCTGGTAACATGGCCTCAGTGTTGCCAGACTTTCTAATGTTTTCAAAAGAGATCCATAATCCAATGTTCAGTCACCTTTCAGTGGGTTGACAAAATATATCTGCAAGTTTATCTGCCCACAGACTTACTGGACTGCAGTTGCATATTTTCCCAAGTTGCAAACAAAAAATCAATCCTTTGCCTGTGTTCCTTTCTCTTTCCAGGCCATTACATTTACGTGGATACCTCCTTTGGCAAGCAGGGAGAGAAAGCCGTGCTGCTAAGTTCTGACTTACAGGCTGAGGAATGGAGCTGCCTCCGCTTGGTCTACCAGATAACCACGTCTTCTGAGTCTCTGTCAGATCCCAGCCAGCTGAACCTCTACATGAGATTTGAAGATGAAAGCTTTGATCGCTTGCTTTGGTCAGCAAAGGAACCTTCAGACAGCTGGCTCATAGCCAGCTTGGATTTGCAAAACAGTTCAAAGAAATTCAAGGTAGGTAGAGTTTAGGAGAAAGATCTAGGGCTTATTACCTGTGCTTTTTACTATTCTAAAATCTTATGAAACTTTCTGACGTGGAGGTTAGTTGTCTCCTAGATTATGATGTGATGTTTCATAGGATGCACACCATAGAAGAATATTAGCAATTTTGTTTATTCCTTAAAAGAGCTTCTTCAAGATTTCTTTCCCATCTGTTTAAATGAGCCTTCTGTAAAAATCTAAATGGGGCTTAAACCAACCTCTTCATTGGAAATACATTTTCTATGGCTTTAGGGAGTATTCTCATTTCCTATCATTTTATTTCATCCTTCTAAATCGTGTGTGTTATGTGTTTATTTATCTTCCTAATGGTTTCTTTGCTGCAAATTTTGAACAAAACTAACTATAATAAAAAAATGAAAATACTTCAAAAGAGAAAAGATACTTAAAGGACATGTTCCATTTCCTTTTCAAAGAGGGAAATTGTTTCTTCAGGAGTCCTGGAAAAGGAAGGTGGAGAATGTAAGGTGAAGCTGGGTGTAGATTGGATAAGGAAGGAGGATGGGATCTGGACACACCTGGCCATGAAGTGTGAAGTTTATTGAGAATATTTCATTGAGGACACAATGGAGTCATCATGAAAATGTTCTCCATTCCTCATCCACCCTTCAGCTCCCGATCCCATCCTGCTTCTTCTTTGAAAAGCTTGAAATTCTTTACTCTCCAATACCCCGTCTCTGTTTGGAGTCCTTCCGTGTCAGGCAGTGGTTGAGTTGGAGCACGGGGCCTCTGAGTTCCGCCTTTCACAACATCCTCCCAGTAGCTATCGCCTCCTAAATCTGGCAGCATAGTTGCAGAATATAGGGCTAAAACCACAGGAGGAGAAGTGATTACTTTCAGAAACAGGACCACAAGTGCTACCACCACAAACACTGGAGATGGTGGTGGTTGGGATAGCAATAGAAGAGAAGACAGCTGACTCTGAGCTTCTACTCGAAGTTTTGATGTATGTGTTTATGTGCACATCCACGTACACACGTACATATACACACACTCTTTTGGTAAAGTCCATAGTGAAATTGGTATCCAATAGCAAATAGCTGGGACTAACCATCCTGTTTTGCCTTGAGTGGCAAAACAGCTCCAGACTAATAGCTGAGATGCTGAACCAAGGAAACATGATGTTTTGAAATCTAACTCCCCTTCCTCCCCATATGTTGTACAGATTTTAATAGAAGGTGTACTAGGACAGGGAAACACGGCCAGCATTGCACTGTTTGAAATCAAGATGACAACCGGCTACTGTATTGGTGAGTAGGCTTCATTTTCATTGAATCAAATTGTGAATCTTTTTCTAAAAGCTACTGATGCCAGAGGGAACTGATTTAATTCTAAAGACCAAGTATTTTATAGAATGCACTGCATAATGCATACTGGTTTAAATTCTTTGCTCGGGTCACTTGAATGCTGTATATTGTTTGTCTTCAGTGTGAGAAGGCTCATTAGAATTTGCCTGGACTGTCTGGATTAATGAAAGAAACATAGATGCAGCAACTGTAACTTCAGAGCTTCCACCTTAACCTCGGCATGTTCTGATTTAAATAATTTACAAATTGCTGGAAAGTCAGCTTTCTGTAGCATGTGCCAGAAAATCAGACATTGCTTGGCCTCCTTTCCCCATTTCTGTCTTGGCACGCCACCGCCCTCATCTTTAATAATCACAGTTGTCACTTAGATTTCACCTGACAGAGCTGGTTGGCTGTCTTATATGTGCCAGCTTCCAAGAGGGCACAAAGAAAGGATAATCCCCGTCCTATGGTGGTTCAGTTGCTATCTGTCTGCACGGAAGCTAGTTCTATATATGATAAATACTGCTGAGGAAGGACAGGCTACGCAGTGGAGGTGCAGGGAGGAGGAGAGGAAATTGGAGAGGACTGAATAGGGCCGATGCATTGGAGCCGGAGTTTCAAGAAGAAGAATTTAGTTAAGTGGAGGTGCAGGGTAGGAAGGCAAGGGCTCTCTAAGGTCAGACCCCTGTGGGGAGAAAGAACAGTGCAGGTTCAGGCAAAGGCAAGAGGCTAAGCAAGGTGTTTGAGATGAAGAGCAGGACTGCTAAGGGAGTTTGTGTTGGAAGAGTGTGGATGCAGGATGTGGAGCTTGGACCTGCCGAATCATGTAGGTCAGCCAGCAGGGGAGAAGTGTGCAGCTGCATTTTCACATGACTCCAGCGGCCACGTGGAAAATGAGTTGGGTACGCGAAAATACATAGCAGGTGGGAAAACCCCTAGGAAGTGGCTGTGACCTTACAGAGGGGACACAATGAAGATAATATTGGATTAGCAGTGAAATCAGAAAAAGGCAGTAGAATTGAGAGATTTCTCAGCACTGCAAACTCTTGAAGGCTAAATGAACGTGGCAGGGAAAAGAAAGGAGAGTCAAGGAAGATTCTGAACAACAACAAGCCTTTGCTAATTCCCTAAAGTTTCACTTCTCTGTTTTGACCTTCCAGTGATGTCTCTAGGGCAAGTGAAAGAAAACAGACCATTTTCTGAAGGTCCAGTGAGGCTTAGTCTCCCTTCCTTGAGCCTCGCTGGGCTCCCACCTGGTATCTGCACAGGCTGTGAACGACACAGTCAAACACCCCTGGTGGAGCGCCACCTGCTGGCTCAGTCAGCTTACTGAGCCTCAGTCTCTATTTCGTCACCTGTAAAATGGTAATAAAATGCTTCCCTCCTAGGATTCTTGGGATGACGAATGAGACCTTGGCTATGAAAATCATTGGTATATAAGGGCATCCAAGACATGTTAATTGCATTTCTTCAAATGATGTGATGACTTCTGATTTGTTTAAAACCAAAGGATGCCAACACTTTTATCTTTTTAAACTCTGTGATCATGCTCTCAGTTCTTTCTGGGTCCTTTTCTGCCTCTCTTCATTCCTCATCTGTAAAATGAGATTAGTAACAGTGCCTACGTCATAGGGCTACTTTGAGGATTGAATAAATTATTTTATGTAAAGTGCTCAGAATAGAGCCTGGCACATTGAGGAGTATTTTGCTTTTTATTTTACTCTTAGGCAGCCTTTGGCACTGAATGTTAGGGCATTGGTTAGCAGATGCTGTGGTGGAAACACTGAAAATGAAAATCATAGAAATTTTCAGTGCTTGCTAATGTAAAAACACATTGCTGACTATACCAGTCGAGATGCTGGCAGGAAGGAGGAAACGGGGTACACTCAACCTGAGTAATTTGAGGAAAGCTCATAAAAGAGACCACAAAGGTGTGAGTGATAAAGGAAGCCAGCAAGGGATAGCTCTGTGACTCAGGACTAGTTACAGTGATGATTCAGGAGCTGTTATCCTCTCTTGGTCTGAAAGGACAAGGGAGAAGGAGTTCCCAGAACCGTAAACAATAGCTATTTGGTGAAGAGGACTGCTGGACAAGATTTGGCAACCCATGGCGACCTTGCCAGGAGACTACTGGGCAAGTAAACCCCTGATTTCACTCTCCTTCCACCTTCTGTTGGTCGAATCCAACAGGGAGATGAAAGGCAGGGGAGCCCACTGATACAGTCTAGGTAGGTCAACCTCTGCAGGACCTATCAGATGGAGAAGGGCAAGGTGGATCAGCAGAGGGCCAATGGCCAGCACAATTATACTTTCTAGTTTAATTACATAATTATAAGGGTCAATGGAGTCACAGCTTTGTAAGTCTCTTGCTCCTTTTTGAGGAACAATTGTTGATGGGGACCAATATATCCATGTAAACTTGCCAGTGACACTAAGGGCAGAAAAGGGGAGTCTGTCTTCTCTCTCTTCTCCACTCAGTAGCTACAAAAGAGACCCAGAACCTAGGATATATCTGCCTTACCTATTTTGCCTGGGTTCTGATTTATAAGAAAAACAGGGAATTTTAGCATCTAAGACACATGCCCCTCAGCTGTGGGCATCTTGTTCACCATGAGAAGAGAAAAGAATGGAAGACTGGGCCATCAGATTCAAGAAAGGGTTGTGGAAAAAAATTTCTAGAGCTAAGAGCATAACCCTGAACAGTGCTTTGAGACAGAGATGACTGATAAAAATAGGTGATTTGTATCAAGCACTAACCACATGCCTGGCACCATGCTGGGAGCTGTCCACACTTACAATAGCTCTATGAAGTGAGAATGTTGTCCTTATTTCACATATGGAGAAACAGAGGCTACAAAAGTGACAAGTCATGCTCCAAGTCACATAGCTAATAAGTGGAAGGGCCACAATCCAAAGGGCCCATGATGAATTAGAATCTTGATTCATTTCAGGATCTGTCTCTCTTCTTGGCCAATATTGTTCAGGAGTACTGGTAGAAAGGTTGCAGTGAGCAAAGGAAAAAAGAAACTTGTGACTATCTAAGAGCAAACTCTGTAGTAGGATGGGTGTACCCAGGTGTGACTGTGTCTCCACGATGTGTTTTTGTTCCCTTTCCCAGAATGTGACTTTGAAGAAAATCACCTCTGTGGCTTTGTGAACCGCTGGAATCCCAACGTGAACTGGTTTGTTGGAGGAGGAAGTATTGGGAATGTCCACTCCATTCTCCCACAGGATCACACTTTCAAGAGTGAACTGGGTGAGCTGGGGTCAAATGGAGTCCTTTTCCCAAGATAAATGTTTCTGCTGTCTCCTCCCACTTTCTCCACTGACCTAGCTGTGGCTTCTGTCAACAGGGAAGAAAGGAGGGAGGAGGGGTGAGTAGGAACCCAGTATGATCCAGGAGGCATGGCAGAAGAGTAGGGAAGGATCTACAGTGAGGTAGAGACGAACTGCAGCTGTGAGCTCTATAGCTAAAGGGAAGGCCACCCCATTAAATGTTTTCCTTCACCTGTGGCCTAGTCTTGCATTTCACATTTTCATATTATGCTTTACTTTCTTGTGTATTCGTTGTTTAATATTTATCATTTCTAAAGACAAGGCTGGAATAATCCCAGGTTACTTAAAAATACATCAAAGGATGGGAACAGATCCTAAGAACCTTCCAAGTGATAGACAGGTGAGCCAATATTGATGATTAATTCTGAATGTGGTGTGCAACAGGGCCCCCTAGTGGCCAAGGAGGCTGCTTCTCTGCAAGGAAAATGGGGAGGGGAGGTTGTGCAGTCAGTGAGAAGCCAGTCTTGAGGAAGCCAGTCACAGAAGGGAGACAAGGGCAAGGGCTTACTTACTTGTGGGTTACCACTGCTCTCACCTGGACCCTTTGGAAAAGCCTAGCTCTCTCCGCAGTTGCAAGACATTTCATCCTCAACTCCAAAGTTTCCAAGGAGTGAGAAGCTTCTGGTGGCTGGCTTTTCAACAAGAACAGGAATTTGTGTTCTGCTGCAAACAGTTAACTTTTTCTCTTTCAATCCTTTACACATAGATATTGAGGTAATGTACTCATCCCAATAATTTGCTGATGGTGACAGTGTGTCCCCATGCCTGAAGACATTATGCCCTTTTACAGTGTTTTCCATTCTTCTTCATTCACTATAGCTTCTCTTCATCTGAATATTTTTAACCATGTCGCCAACTCTTTTTTTCAAAAGTGCTCATACTTCAACTTATCTTGACTCTGAACAGTCCTCATCCTAACCTTACTATTCTCTTTGTTCCTATTCTACTTTCTCCTTTATATCTAGAGTTTCAGGTTCAATTTCCTATAAAAGCCAGGAAGATAGCATAAGCAAATGGCATGTGGTGCTAGGTGAGGACTACAGATAACTAGAGAGCAGAGACCCTGTGCAAAAGCCAGTGGGCCCAGTGAACTGCTGCTTTGTGAGAATGCCAGCCCAGGTTACCAGATCTTTTGATGTTTCAAGATCAGGAAGACAGGGGTATTTTTTGTGCAATTTCCCAGATTTTTAAAAGTTGGTGAATATTTTCTAAAATCACAGTGTGGGCCAATAAAAGACATCTGCAGGTCAGACCCAGTTGGCCAACTTCTGTTTTGCAACCTTCATTTGACAGGTTTTCTTTCTTTGGCAACATGTTCAGGCTTATTAGAATAAATTATTTATAAGTAACCCCAAACAAAAAGGTTGGAGTCTCATGGAGCTTGCCTGTTTAAAACAAACCCAACTTAAGATCTAGCATTTTCATTAATTTGACCCAGCATTAGATATAATGGGGAAAATGACAATTAAAATGACAGATCCTCCATGGCCCCTTCCCAACTTCAAAGAAGATGCTTTCAAGAAAGGAAAAGAGATTTCTACCCCACATGGATGTTAACAAAGGGTGGTATGTCAAGCGCTGTAGGAGTGGTCCCCTTCCCCCACCAAAAAAGAAAGGTGCTGGGGATTCAGAGACAAAGGAGGTCCCTTACTGCTTGGATGTCCTAGAAAACATGATAAAAGAAGTAAACTGTATTTGGAAGATGGGTATGATTTTGAAAGGCAAAGATGAGAGAAGGCTAAGAGCAATGATACAGTGATGGTAGCTGCAAGGGGTGGACTGGGGAAGAGAGACGGCTGAGAAAGTAGCACAGGTGCAAATTCTAAAATGGCGGGAACGCCAGGAAAGAGATTTAACTTTATTTTATTGACAATGGGGGCCACAGAGGTGTTTGGGCAGGGGAGAGATACCATCACAGCAGTGTGTTTAGATGGATTAACATGAGGGTGATTGTTTCAATAGATGGAGAGTAAAAAGGCAGAGCAAGAAAACAGAAGAATCCCCTAGAAACTATTTCTTCAGATGCATCTAGGGTCATTTACATTAGAAATGAGACAAGAAAAACAAAACATGTTCATGTGCTTCCTACCTTTGAAAGTAAGGTTTAGCGCTTTTTTTTGTTTTTGAGATGGAGTCTCGCTCTACTGCCCAGACTGAGTGCAGTGGTGCAATCTCAGCTCACTGCAACCTCCACCTCCAGGATTCAAGCAGTTCTCCTTGCCTCAGCCTCCCAAGTTGCTGGGATTACAGATGCCCACCACCTTGCCCGGCTAATTTTTGTATTTTTAGTAGAGACGGAGTTTCCCCATGTTAGCCAGGCATAATGGTCTCGAACTCCTGACCTCAGGTGATCCGCCCACCTCAGCCTCCCAAAGTGCTGTTTAGCACTTTTGACACTGACAGAAGATTGGGGTTTCCCTAAGCATAGCCCATATTTTGACCCTATAAATAAGCGGTCCATCCTCATTTGGGGCCCTTTGTAGGAACCACATTACAAATGAGTGCTCTGTGTAGAGGGAATGATAACCAGTCATGGCAAAGTAGTCCATGAATCTGCATGAGTATTTTAAAAGACAATTGGGTTAACTCAAAATAATAAAATGTCACCAACCCTTGAGAGCTTTGTATAAATGTGTAAAGCAACTAACAGTCTCTTGGGGTTTCAGGAAAGAAAAGCCAGATGACTTTTTCCTCATGTGTGACAATAGGCTAGTTTTTAGATTTTCTGTCATATCTTAAGAATCTAATACAAAGAAAGGATCTTGAAAGGCTGATGCATCAAAATGGCAATTATTTCTTGTATCGTTATCACAGTTGCACAGAAATGCATTTAACAATGGGGAAGTGTTAGAGAACTTTTCCCAAATCATTTAAAAATTAGTTCCAAAGTCAAATCCTCTGGGTAACCAGTGTTACCAATTCAGTGATTATTCAGTGTTTCATTTTCATCCTCAATGATGGCGAGAGGCAGCTGGCTGGGGAGAATATATATTTCTTGGAAGAGGCAACAGACAAGAGATTAGTGTCAAATCTTCTATTTGACTATGTTACCTGAGTATAATTGATCCTTTGAAGAGTATAATACTCCTAGTCTTTCCTCATGCTCATCTGCAATCATAGAATATTCTGACTATATTTCTGCCCTGAGGGTTATAGAAAGAGCTGATATATATGTGTGTGTGTGTGTGTGTGTGTGTATGTGTGTATGTACATACACACATACACACAAACACACATATACAGTCATTACCCTCAAAGAGTTTACAGGAACCAACTTTTCCCAAAACTTCCTTCCCTATAATACCAGTTTTTAGTATACTAATTCTTATATGGGGCACAAGGGTGATATGTGGTCAAATAAACTAAGGAAACCCTGCATTAAAGAAAGTTAAACAGATTTCTTTGTTTCAGGATTTCTCACCACCTTTAATATAGTTGGTATGCCCATGTACGTTGTGGCATTTCTCAAATTATCTGAATACCAAAATGCTACATAAACTTGTAAGCATACATAGTAATGCATAACTAATAGAGGTATGAAATAAATGATATGGGACCACAGACAAAAGATTACCTTAGTTTTGGGGTACAGAGAAGGCTCTCTAGAAGAAGTAATAGCAGAACTGGAAGATGGATAAGGGGGGACAAATACAGCATATGAAAAGTGTAGAGGCGTGAGAGCGGATGGTTTATTTTATGTTTGGAGAATATTGAAGGATGCCAAGGTGTGCGATAATGGCACAGGAGCCCTAGGTCCCAGGCTACATTCCTACTTAAGGTTAGCAAGAAGGCTGATTGCCTGCATTACTCCAAGTTCTCTTCAACCTTTGGACTAATATTGTGCCCATTTGTTAGCCAACATCCCCACTCAACACACACACACACACACACACACACACACACACACACACACACACAGAGTCCTCATGCCTGGAGTTCATCCATGAGGTGGATGGATCATTTCTCCATGACTCATGACACTCTTTGCTCATTTTGACTTGGAATGAGCAAGGGTCATCCTAACAGGACCTGTTTATTTACTCTCTGCATTGATCCATCTTTCCCCTATGGAGGATAAGGCTAAAAATGATGAGTTCAAAAGATTCTAAAATATTTCATTTGAAAAGTTCTGCCCATAGGACTCAAAGATTTGAACAGTATCATTCTTTAAAACAAAACAAAACAAACTCTCAAATACTCTAAAAAGAAAAGAGGTTGCCTCTCTTATCATATTTGCTTCCTACTGGGTATTTTTATTTGCCCAGAGCTCTATCAATTTGGGTGGCAAAGTCAAGATTAAATGGTTCAGATGCCTGCCTGCAACAGCAGATTTTGCTCTATGTGAGCTCGTCTGGTGTTCATTCATATACTAGACGCAGCTTTAGCCTTTGTTTCGGGTAAAAACTGGAGCAACGGCAGGTGGAAGGGGAGTTAATTGCCTACTTAGGAATTTCAGAGCTGCAGAGAGCGTTGAGAGAAGTCTTCCCAGGAGAGTGCTAGTCTCTGTGTTGCAGAAAAGGAAACAGTGAATGTAATTTCTGAAAACCACAATGTGGGTATGAGTTTTCCTTCATTTCTTTGTATGTTCCTAACAATCTGTCCCAAACATTGAGTCGAGGTTTTTAAATGAGCGTTGTGCCCCCAAATTCTTGTCTCATGATGGAAATGATTAAAATAATGCAGTAAGAATTGTGGTGGGACATCTTTGGAATACTGGAGGGGATGTAATTTTTATCCAGTGTTTTCTTACTTAATTCTGATTCATCACGTATGGGTTTCTTTCTTTATTCATACTTTGTGAAGTGAAACAAAATCTTTCCGGAGGTAACCTACTGACAGCTCAGACCATTACTGTTTCCTACATACCTTAGCAAAGAAAGATGTTTGCTGGAAAAATAATGAGGGAAATGCATTTCTTTGCTGAGATTTAAAAAAAAATAAGCCTGCTTGTGGTGCTACTCTGGAAGAAGTTGGACAAGGTTTCGAAATCTAAAATAAGGTTAGAGTTATTTTATTCCATCAGACATCATGAGGTGGATGGATCATTTCTCCATGACTCATGACACGCTTTGCTCATTTTGGTTTGGAATGAGCAAGGGTCGTCTTAACAGGACCCATCTATTTACTCCCTGCGTCGATCCATTTGGTGCATGGTGTAAGCACTCAGTAGGGAAGCAGCTTTCTTAATTTCCTTACCGTTTTCTTTGTGCAAGGTCTGCTTGATTTCCTTTCTCTGCCCTCAGATAACTTAGTATGGCTTTACAGTTACTTTCGGGTATTAACAAACACCTTCATTTTCAAGGATTAGGTTCAGTCAAGTCACAACTGCGATGTCTCATCTAGTTCAGCTCTTCCCGCAGACTGAGCCACACAATGCAGTAGAGAGAAAGTTTTGTGCTTTTTCTCTTCATACTTCACCTTTTTCTTCCCTTCCTCTTCTCCCTCTAACTGTACTGCTTCTGGCTGCTTCAGGGTTGGGAGGCAATGGGCAAGGGGTGGAAGGTTGTGAGGGGAGGAACAGAAAAGCAAAGGCCAGGGACAAAATGTTTCACTTGCCTGTTGCTATTTAATCTAGAGTTGATTGCCTTCATACAGCACATGGCCAAATTCTGTCATTCCTGTCATGGCCAATGGGGGGGATCCCACTTTAGTGCTGGCAGATGGGGATAAGCAACTGTCTGGCTGACCACCTGTGACTCCTGCTTAGTTCCTATAAATAATGGCACACCCCACCAGCGCCCTTCTGATGGAATTACCGCACTGGCAGGCAGTTCTCTTGAGAAGGGTCCATTTAAGGTACTGTAGCCTGGCTGCCTTCTAAATTGCCCCCTCAAACTCTGGAAGTGCAGTTCACTGGCAACAAACTCCTTCTTCTCCACTCTTCCCCCACAGATCCCTGCAGTCTGCTTCTTGCCTTTAGATGTATGCACCAGTGCCAGGCTCCATCTCTGTACCACACACACTCTAGTATCACTGATCAACTTTTCTCAAGAACTCTGACCATCTTCATCTCAAGGTCCAGAGCAATTGTAGAGCCCAGGAATTTCTGCACATAGGGGAGGGGATGAGGTTAGATGGCAGTTTCCTTCCTCTCCCCTTACCATGAGTGGTTCCCTTAAGCCCCCTCCCTTGTATCAAAGTAAGAAATGGGTAGCAATCCCCTTACCTTCCCTGGAGAGGTGGAAAGGAAACACAGCAGGGCAGCTCTGTGATAAGGCTCTTCGTAGAAACCCCATCTCCAGTCTCTCTGATCCATCTCAAGCCTTCTCGTATGCACAGGCTGGAAGGGAGAGATGGGCTAATGCTGGTCGAGCTAGGGTAGATGTCAGTGGCTGCAACTTAGAATATTGATGATCTAGCACCGCTCTTTAGAAAATAGAGGTTGTTGTCACCTATTGTTTGGGGCTTTGAAGTCATAGCACAGATAGGAGATGTCTCACGTAATATTCATTCATATTTACATCATCCTTGAAAGCTGTATAAAAAGACTAGAGTCTGACTCTATCATAGTAAGGGTCACCAAAACCCTTACAACTGGAGGTTCCTGAAGATAACTGTCAGACTCATGCAGTGGAAAAACACGCATAGTAACTCATTACCTTTGGGTGCCGTGTGCTCATCATGGCAGCAGACCAGTGGGTATTTCCCTCTGGCATACGTCTCTTCAGACCAGGTTGTCTGCCTCATTGGGGAGACAGCTCGTCCAGACAACCAGCAACACTGGAGCAGACAACACAAGTGGAGTGCAAATGCGGCCAGCAGGGCTGCATCGCAGCTGAGTCAGAGCACGCCTCTGGCACCGCGGCCGAGCCAAGGCCAGTCCTGGAGGAATGCTGGTGAGCCAGACTGCCTGAAAATAAACGTTCAAGACCGTCTTCAAAGTTGTTTCCCTAATGCCAGGGGAAATGGCTGACTAACAGGGGCCACTGGTTCCACATGAAAAGTTCAGCTGATACAAGTTTCCTTTCTGCTGCAAGAAAGGAAAGAAAGGCCTCTTCAGGAGCAAGCGTGTGTATACCAGCACCGCAGGCTCCATCCCAGAAGGGGCCTGAACACTGGCCGCGTGACTGAGAATTGTGATCTTTTTTTCAACTGAATTTGAATTTTTTTTTCTAGAAACCTTGGGCTCTTTGTGTATAGTGCAGAATTAGGTAATAATAGATTAGAGTGTATGGCAAACAGCACAGACTGTAGAGGAGGGGCAATAAGCTTCTTAGTTCTGAATCTCATGGGGAAACCATTCCCCATATAACCTCTTTCATTTTCAGTTCAAGTTTTAATACTTTAAAATCTCTGTGGCCAGCAGGATTTCTAGTGATTTGGTAGATTAAAGGATTCTGTCTACTTAAAGTCCACATGTACCCAGTTTCATCCTACTTGAATCTTAAAGATCTGACCAAAAAAAATTGCCTTTTCCAGAGATTCTGGAAGCTCTAGAACTCTGCACCAGATAGGAGCATTGACCTCATTGAACTAGGCAGGAAGTTTCTCCTAATATCAGACACTGGACAAAATTTCCCAAGAACTCCAAGCTACCTTCTTTATTGTTTTTAGAAAGGAGAATACAATAGCACCTGCCGCCATCTACCCATTGCCTCCCTCTTCCTCAGAACGTATCCGAAAACGCACTCAGCCTGGTTTGGCCGTCATTCCTCCAGCCTCTTCTCCTGGGGCAGACATCTGAATGACAACTTATGAATCACCTCTACCAGTTCAACTGAGATAATAAACTTATGATGAGCTACCTTTTGTTTCCCAATGAGAAGCTTAATGTTGCTCAGATTGTCAGTAAATAGAACCCAGCTTTGGCAACAAATGAATGATGGAAAGAAAAAAGGAGGTGAGAGCATGTGGTCTAGTCTGGTGGTTCCATATGAGACTTGGTGTCAGCAGTCTCGATCTTATTCCCAGCAGCCTCTCTGACTCACTTTGGGCAGATCGTGTTGTGTTTGCTGGATGCCTTTTGGATCAGCACTGTGATTGTGGTTCACTTGGCCTAGCATCCTGAGCATGAGTTGTTAATGAGGCACTTTGACTGCAAATGCAGAAAATATTGTCCACACACCAGGTGAGTTACTACTCTTTAAAAACAGTGATCAGATGTCTGTCATCTGCAAGGAAGATGAATTTGTAACAAGGCTGGCTGTGGAAGCAGACACTAAGCTGGGACTAGGTGGGAAAGAGATTTCCTGGGGGAGATGGCTGTGAAGGTCTGAAGCGGGAGCCAGAGTAGCTGGGGACAGGGCCAATGTTGTTGGGCACAGTAGGCATAGTGTCTAGGAGCCATGACATTTTTAGGGGTCCTTGAGAATATTTTAATTTTATTTATCTTAAAATTGGAAGGGCAAATGAATGTAATATAATGATTTCTAACCTACATCATATACATCTTTATGCCAATGCAGTCATAATCTAAAATGTTAAGTATTTTTTATGGAGGAATGGGTCCACCACAGCAAAAGCACCTAGGGCCCACAAAAGTCATAAAGATGCCCTGGGTAGGGAAAACCTTCAGTGCAGGGTGCAAACCTGACCCCTGAGGAAGAGGAGAAGCTGGGCCAATGGGAGCTGCTGAAGGGCCGCATGCCAGACAGAATGGCCTGCCCCCTCCTATGCTTCTTCACTGGCGGGGAGCAGCCCGGAGTGGTGTGGTCTTGGTACGAACTCTCCTGCAGGTCCAAAGGTGTGGTGGCTGGAGACCCAGTCAATTATGATTCCTTCAGCAAGTTAGTTCTCTGAAAGGGGATCTCTGTGGCCCCTGCAATTAGGTATCCAGGAAGCAAAGTGTTATACATACATTATAATACAAAGAATTATAGCTTTCCTCCACTCAGTTCTCCCTGCTGCATATCTCACAAAAAAAAATCTGTTTCATTTGTAAGTCACGTTACAAAGGGCAATGAAAACTTCATCCCTGCCTTTGATACTCACATGAGTTCTTAGAGAACAGAAGCAGATTATAGAATGTTCTAGTCAAGGCTGGCTGGCCACCTTGTGATTTAGAGAGTGATTTAGAGAGTTTTTGAGCTTGGGATGTGGAGGAGGGACCTTCCCTGCATATCAGAGTTTCTTTGATTCTATCCAGTCTGACATTCTGATTCTTCCTTTAAAATTCCTCCCCGGTGGTTTCCAGCCTGTAGATATGTTTATTTGGCACATACCAAGTTTAAAAAATTATGGTGTGGAGTATTATGCATTGAATTGTGCACTCTGTTAAAGTCCTAACCTCCGGGACTTCAGAATGTGACTTTACTTGCACATAGATGAGTGCAGATGTAATTAGTTAAGATGAGGTCATGCTGGAATAGGGTGGGCCTCCAATCCAGTATGACTGCTGTCCTTATGAAAAGGGGAACTTTGAGCACAGAGCGATGCCCATAGGGAGAATGCCATGCAAAGATAAAGGCAGAGCCCTTCAAGCCAAGGAATGCCAGTGATTGCCAGTGCACCACCAGAAGCTCTTAGAGAGGTCAAGAACCAGTGCTTCCCTCATGGCCCTGAGAAGGAACAAACCTACTGACACCTTGATCCTTGACTTCTGGACTCCAGAACTGTGAGACAACACGCGTGTGTTGCTGATGCCTCCCACTTTGTGGTACTTTGTGACAGCAGCTCTAGCAAACCATACAGGCAGCATCCCTTAAAAATGGATAGATTTGGCCGGGCACAGTGGCTCACGCCTGTAATCCCAGCACTTTGGGAGGCCGAGGCGGGTAGATCACCCGAGGTCAGGAGTTTGAGACCAGCCTGATCAATATGGTAAAATCCTATCTCTACTAAAAATACAAAAGTTAGCCAGGTGTGGTGATGGGTACCCATAATTCCAGCTACTCGGGAGACTGAGACAGGAAAATTGCTTGAACCTGGGAGGCAGAGGTTGTAGTGAGCTGAGATTGTGCCACTGCACTCCAGCCTGGGTGACAGGGCCAGACTCCATCTCAAAAAAAAAAAGAGGGACAGATTTGCTGTGAAAACTTAAATTCCAGACTAGGATGGGGAAAGCCTACAGCACTGAGCTGGGTGCTGGGCATCCGCTAGAGTGGACTCTGCTCTCTCAGGGGGGCTGGAGACCACGGAAGTGAGCGGCCAGGCGTTACTGCCACATGTGAATATGGGCCCAATGCTATCAGATATTTTTATTTTTCCAGACAAGCTTGATTTCTGTTTCTCGATGCTGGGGAAATGCGACTTTGAATGCTGGCTACTAATTTACTCCTCTCTATTTTCTCCTTGACTCAGTCAACTTCACTCATACACTTAATCTAACTGGCTCCTCTGAGCATTTGAGTTTGTAATTTCTGTTTATGCACTGTTGTGTGGTTTGGCAAGACGATAAGGTAAATTATATTCAAACAAAGGGGATTATTCAGGGGATTCAGGATGTTGAACTTGCCACCAGAAGAACGTGAGCTTTGATCTGTCCATCTTTCCCCACTGCCATGTTGAGGTAAGGACCTTTCTGAGACCATCTATCTCTGTATGTTACATAACCGTATGTTGAGGGCCCACCACATACTGGGCTGTGTGCTAGATAAAAAGTAAACGTCCAGTGTATAAATGCATATGCTCCTCCTCGTATTCTTGCTGCTCTTCATAAAAGAGAAAGGGTATTCTTTCTTGAACTTCTGACCTCAGGTGATCCACCTGCCTCGGCCTCCCAAAGTGCTGAGATTACAGGCGTGTGCCACCGTGCCTGGCCGAGGAAAGGTATTCTTTCTTTCCTTATTTTAACTTTTGGAGACAGGGTCTCACTTGTCACCCAGGCTGGAGTAGAGTGGTGTGATCACAGCTTACTGCCACCTTGAACTCATGGGCTTGAGTGATTCTCCTGCCTCAGCCTCCCTAATAACTAGGACCAGGGATGCATGCCACCATGACCAGCTAATTTTAAGAAAGTTTTTCTGTAGGGACAGGTCTCAAATTCCCGGCCTCAAGCAGTCCTCCCACCTCAGCCTCCCAAAGTGTTGGGATTACAGGCATGAGTCACTGCACCTGGCTAGGAACTCTTATTAACCAGCAATTATGTCATGAAAATGGAGATATTAAGCTATAATTGTTCTGAGCTTGTAAATAGAAACAGCATTCTGTTAAAGCTGCATTGCATAGCACTCTGTCATCACTTGAATCGATTCATTTGAGTCATCACTTAAATAAATTGCTAACAATGCTAGCTACCATTTATACAAAACAGGCTATAGGGCAAGCCTGGTTCTAGAATTGTGAATGGCATTGTAATATAATAGGCAGCCATGATGTGCCAGGCACACGCTAAATACATACATGACTTCATGTAATATTCATCACCTCTCTGAGGAAAGTATTTGTCATTCTAGAGATAAGGAAATCGAGACCCAGACAAACTCCAAAACTTGTTCAAGGTTGCAGGGCTAGTAAGAAGTGGAGTGGGATTCAACCTCAGTTCTCTTCAATGCTAAGTCAAGGCCATCTCCATTCTGCCACATGGTTTCTGCGTTTCACCAAGATGCCCCTAAGGGAGACCAGCCCCTGGGTCCAGAGCCCACTAAGGCCTGCCAGAAGTGGGATCACACATTCACCCCTCCTCATTGCAGTGTTGATTGACCTTCATGCTATTAACGATATGCAAATTACCATATAGTTGGAATTCAAAATCTTAGTTTCACTCAAAAAACACATGGTGATGTCTTGCATAAATTGTAAACATGTGCAGGAGGGTCTCTCCATTCTCTTTTAAGAATAGATGGTATACTTTGTGTGCTCTTAAGAGTCTTATAACTCAAAAAACGTCTGCTGTTGACAGTGGATCACACCTGTAATCCTAGCACTTTGAAAGGCCAAGGCAGATGGATCACCTGAGGTTGGGAGTTCGAGACCAGCTTGATCAAGGTGGAGAAATCCTGTCTCTACTAAAAATACGAAATTAGCCAGGTGTGGTGGCACATTCCTGTAATCTCAGCTGCTTGGGAGATGGAGGCAGGAGAATCACTTGAACCTGGGAAGCAGAGGTTACCATAAGCTGAGATCACACCATTGCACTCCAGCCTGGGCAACAAGAGTGAAACTGAGTCTCAAAAAAAAAAAAAGAGAAAAAAAAAAGCTTGGGAGGGAGTGGCTTCTAGGGTAATGTTCTGTTTCTTTCTATGGGTGTGTTCAGCTTGTGAAAATTTAAGCGCTTGACAGAGGACACATCTACCTTTCTCTATGTAAATTTTACTTGAATGAAAAGTAAGGAAAATAAAAGGAACGGTTTCATCCTGTATTTAGCAGAGCGTAACGAACCCCATGGACCCGTCTCTCAGCTGTAACATTTTTCCATCGACTCATGGCCAAACCTCTGTCATCTGTAACCCATCCACTTCCTCCTCACCATTCCCACTGGAGTATTTTGAAGTAAATCCCAGAATCATGCCATCTCACCTGAACCTGTCCCCCTCCCCCACCCCCACCTCTGACGCTGTGCTCTCTGTGTGATTTTCAGGCCACTACATGTACGTGGACTCGGTCTACGTGAAGCACTTCCAGGAGGTGGCACAGCTCATCTCCCCGTTGACCACGGCCCCCATGGCTGGCTGCTTGTCATTTTATTACCAGATCCAGCAGGGGAATGACAATGTCTTCTCCGTCTACACTCGGGATGTGGCTGGCCTTTACGAGGAAATCTGGAAAGTGGACAGGCCAGGGAATGCTGCCTGGAACCTTGCAGAGGTTGAATTCAATGCTCCTTACCCCATGGAGGTAGGTGTACCAGCTGTGCCGGGGGGCACTCTGCAGTCGTGCCACCCACACACAGGGCTGGAGATGGAGAGTCTGTGCAACCTCACGCTCAGTTGTGCTCTTTATTCTCCTCAGCCCCTCTCCTGCTTGCCCTTCCTCTGCATCCCCTTCTGCTGGCCTCCTTTATCACCCTCACTTCTTAGCAAGAGCAGTTTTTATAAGAACAAATACTGCAAAAGCCAGTCAACCAACAACTAGACTTCTTGAGGACCCTCTCCTTCTCAGTCTTGCACTGTGGTCGTGGAGGGTTCAAAAGAGATCAGAACCCTCCGAGTAAAACTCACTCTTGAGCTACCCTTCCTGAGAGCAGTTTTAAAGGTTTTCCTTACTTGAGTGAACTGTTTTTCAAGAGAGAGAGAGGAAGGAAGGAATTCATCTTTCTTTGCAACATAAATAATGTCATACAATCAAAAATAAACTTGCAATTATAGCCCTAGTTTGAAACAAGGCTTGGTGCCTTCGTTTTAAAACTTTTTCCAGTTACATAAGTGATGTGTTCAGTGCAGAAGAATTAGAAAATTTAGAGAAATGAAATGAATTAAAACGTCCTAAGCCAACTTTACCAAGGGGAGGACTACTAATATTAAAGGTCTACTATCTTGTCGACCTTTTTCTGAGCACATACATTAATGCATGTTTATAGCTATGTATGTATTTCAGCACCTATGAGTACTTTCAGTACTGACTATCCAGCCAAGTCGATAAAATTATCTCCGTATTTACAGACAAGAAGAAAGAAAACAGAGTGTCCAAGAAACTGGACTTTTTTTTTCTAGGTCACACAGCTGGTGAATGCCAGAGAACTTAGTACTTAAGTTCCTGGACTAAAATCTGACCCAAAGCTGAGGAAGGAGGCCCAGCTCTGTTTGAGGACCCCATAAGAGTTCTAGAATCACTGGGTGCAGCAATGTGGTTGCTGTAAGATTGCTATAAAGATTTGGAGCTGTAAGTAGAGTCTCAGTTACCCCAAGTGATTAATATCCCCCATTTCACTTTGTGCTTTTTACAATATCTTCTCCAGTTCCCTTTAAAGTGCCAAAGCAGATTATTCCTCTGGATGGTTTTCTGTGGTGCCATCTGCTAGCCTGATGTAGAGCTGCAGAGAACAGGGTTGGGTCTTGGTTTCTGATGGCATGCCTGCCTCTCCCCACACTCCCTTCCTATTTACCTCCCCCCACCACCCTGCAAAAAAAAAAAAAAAAGCACTCTAGAGAGAGCACAGTGTCTTTTGCAGAATGTGTGCTATTTCCTATCCCAAAGTCCAACCAGGTCTCCATTTGTTCTTGCAACCCAGTGGAAAATTTCTGGGTTATAAGGAGAAAAAGAAATGCATGTACTGCTTCAAAAGTTTTCTATCAAAGTCAAATGAGTCCCGCGCACACACTGACAGCGTTCTTTTTACCAGCTCCTTTCATCCAACCATAAACTCCTCAGGCAACGTTTGTCTGAATCACACTTTGCTGAATTTTTAAAAATCAGTACTTGAAAAGTTACAACTCTGGATGCTACTAAACCTCAATACACATCCTGTGGGTCAACACATGTGGTTCTGCTCTATTAGTCTGAACTACTCACTGGTGTTGTTTGCTCTCACTTGTTGTCAGGAAAAGAAACTTGTCCTGAAGAAATCAGTGAGTTTAGTGTCACCACATTCTCAAGTGAATTTTGAGAAGGAAAATAAACATTGGCGACTGTCTGAACAAGAGAACAGAGGCTCTGAACAGAGAACATTGGCACAGAGGCTGTGATTAGCAAATGCTGATCAAGAATAGCATTCTTACCGCATCAGCTCAGTGTAAATTCTACCATTCACTTTCTTTACCAGCTAGTGCCTTGAGAGCTAAATGTCATGAACCTGTGTTAAGTTTGTAATCTTAATTTGCCCCTGCTCATATGTCTACACCTTTTCCTTCATTCACAGCCCTTCCCCTTGGCAAAGATAAACTTCTAGGTTTCCCCTTGGATTTTGGAGAATTTAGGTACCAGGTCCCTGTGGAAGCATTGCTGTTAAGGTGAAAGATACTTTTAAGAACTATTTTGTCCAAACTTTTTCTTTTCAAAAATGAAGAAACTTGACACCTGGAGAAAAATGGACCTGCTCAAACTAATTAGTGGCTAATAGGCTAGAACCTGAATAGAAGCTCAAGAGGGAGTAAACCTGCAGGAAAAAATATATATATATATGTATAATTTTTGAAACAGGTCTCACTCTACCACCCAGGCTTGAGTGCAGTGGCATGATCTTGGCTCTCTGCAACTTCTGCCTCCCAGGTTCAAGCAATCCTCTCATCTCAGCCTCCCAAGTAGTTGGGACTACAGGCATGTGGCACCACACTCAGCTAATTTTTGTATTTTTTGTAGAGATGAGGTTTCACCATGTTGCCCAGGCTGTCTGGAACTCCTGAGCTCAAGTAATCTGCCCACCTCAGCCTCCAAAAGTGCTGGGATTACAGGCATGAGCCACCGCAGCCAAGCAACCTACAGAAAAATATGTAAAATTAGTTCAGAGCTTATTTTGTGCCTGATTCTATGATCAGATATTTGTATACATTATCGTGTTTAATCTCCTCAACAGTCCTACAAGACGGGCATTTTATAGATAAGAAAACTGAGACCCTGGGAGATTAAGTGATTGACATGGTTTGGCTGTGTCCCCACCCAAATCTCATCTTGAATTCCCCCATATTGCAGGAGGGACCCAGGGGAGGTAATTGAATCATAGGGGCAGATCTTTCCCATGCTGTTCTCGTGAGAGTGAATAAGTCTCATGAGATCTGACAGTTTTATAAGGATGAGTTTCCCTGCACAACCTCTCTTCTCTCCTCTTTTCCTGCTGCCATCCAAATAAGATGTGACTTGCTCCTCCTTGCCTTCTGCCGTGATTGTGAGGCTTCCCCAGCCACATGGAACTGTAAGTCCATCAAACCCTTTTTCCTGTATAAATTACCCAGTCTCGGTATGTCTTTATCAGCAGCCTGAGAACCAACTAATACAGTGATGCATCCAGGCTCACCTAGCTAGTAAGTGATGAAAATGAGATTTGAACTCTGGGCTGTCTGCCTCCAAGAAACTATTCTATTCAGAAGCAGCTGCAAACTAGAAGCCTACAGGTCAAATCTAGTCCACAGTAGTGATCTGCCTGTCTGTGGAATGTGGTTTTTCATCTTGTTTTGGTTTTAATTTTTGCATTAATTTCCAGCATTGACAAACTCAAAAGATTTCAAATGAAATCTAGAGTCAGATCCTCTTGATAATTTGCTAGATAGATACATTAGGCCTCATATTTGTTTACTAGGGCTTCCCATATCAAAGTAGCCCAAAAGAAGTGGCTTAAAATATGTAAATTTCATATGTCATAGTTCTGGAGGCCAGAAGTTCACGATCAAGGTGTTAGCAGGGCTTGTTCCTCCTGAGGGCTGTGAGAATCTGTCCTATGCCTCACTCCCATTTCTGGTGGTGTGCTGGCAACCTTTGGCATTCCTTGGCTGTCTGCCTTCATTTTCACATGACATTCTGTGTGTGTGTGTGTGTGTGTGTGTGTGTGTGTGTGTATCTCTACATACTAATTTCTCCTTTTTATAAGGACACCAGTCATTTAAATTAGAGGCTCACTCTACTCCAGCACAACCTCATGTTAACTAATTACATTTGCAGTGACCCTATTCCCAAATAAGGTCACATACTGAATACTAGAGGTTGGCCCTTCAACACAAGAATCGTGTGGGGGGCTGGGCAGGGGACACAATTCAACCCGTAACAGGCCTGACTTCACACACATCAGCAGTTGATGGAGCCGAGTGACAGCTGACCCTTTAAACAGGGCTTTCTGTCTCCATTTCACAAGAGGCTGCACCATACCAAGCCCCATTCTGCATTTCCACCACCTGCCTGGCCTTCGTAGGTACTGAAGTTTCAAGCCCTGTTCCGTGCCACATCTTCTCAGGTTATTAACTCACACAGAGAAGACTGCACACCTGGGTGGTCTTTCCAGCACAGGTGAAAGCTATGCTGACATGTGATTCCCCCATGGTCACAGGCAGAAGGTGGTCGATTTCGCTCACAGTTAAAGTTGGTAGCAGAGAAGAAAGCAAAACTCAAGGGGTGTAAGTCATTGGCCCAGGTTCTTTCTAACCATTGGAATATACTTGGACATACTGAGATTGGGGTTCTTATCTCTAACTGTTCCATCTACTTCCAAGCCTTCATGTAGGGTTCATGTAGGAAGAAGGAAAGGAACTCAGAGGGCCTTAGCTCCTGAGGGATGGCAGGGGGGTAACAAAACCTGGCCTGCTTTCTTTACTTAGCTATTTTTCCTTTATTGAAGTTCATAATGCTAATTAGTTCTGTAGTTCTAGCAGAAATGACATAGGCACTTCGGCTGACACTCAAGGAAGAGGGGCATATCCACCAGTAAAATGCAACTTTAGAGACTCTGTCTTGGTCCACTCAGGCTGCTATAACTAAATGCCATAGACGAGTCATTTATAAACAACAGCAATGTATTTCTTACAGTTCTGAAGTCTGAGAAGTCCCAGATCAAAGTGTTGGCAGATCTGGCACCTAGTGAGGACCTGTTTCCTAGTCCATGTGGCACCTGCTCATTGTGTCCTCGAATTCCAGAAGGGGCAGATGAGCTCCCTTGGGCCTCACTTACAAGGGCACCAATCCCATTCCAAAACCTAATCACCTCCCCAAAAGCCCCACCTTCTATTACCATTCCCTTAGGGGTTCATATTTCAATGCATGACTTTTGAGGATGTGTGAGTGTCCCACAGACACTCAGATCATAATAGTTTCATTCTCCCAAAAAGAGACTGTGGGTTGAGGCAGGTGCTGCCCAAGCTCCTATTTGGAAACCTGATTCCATGAGTCCTTGTAACTTGGCTTCTTCTGGTTCGATTGATGTGTCATTTTAAATCATTAAGAGCACTTAAGCCGAACAGAAAATTGTGGACATGTGACAGCATGCCATTTTCCTCTGCAGGTTATTTTCGAAGTTGCTTTCAATGGTCCCAAAGGAGGTTATGTTGCCCTGGATGATATTTCATTCTCTCCTGTTACCTGCCAGAATCAGACACGTGAGCATTCTCTATTCATCATTACATTTTTGGGTTGTTCCTGTTTCAATAGATGTTTGTGGTCACAACTTATTTTAATTGCTTTTAATTTTCATTTCTTTCCTCTTGTCTCATCCTTAAAAAACTATTTGATCTAAGAGTCATTTTTCTGGAATATTACTCTTTTTCCCCCCTCGCAGAGGGAATCTAATGTTTCTGATGCCGTCAGCCGGTTGTCCTGTCTTAGGAAGGTTTCATCTTTCCTTCCCAGGAAAAGAAAATGAAATAATACTAACTTATTCTCACTCCATCTTTCTTTTTAAAGGATATCTTGGGTCCATCTATGGGTGACTCGGTAGATGGACAAAGCTCTCACAATCTACCAAATAGAATAATATATTTTAATAACCCTTTCTGACTGTATGTATCCAAAATTTATAAATGTCCTCATGTTTAAAGATGTTAATATTTGGTAGACATCTCTAGATGGTTTTAGCCAGATAGCATGTGCTCTGAATTAAGTTACTTTCCCCTTCCAAGGTGAACCCTCAAATTATTTTACCATGATCAGTTTTGTGATTTCATAAATTCGATGTTTAAAATGAGAGGATTATTTCTACTCTCTGGAAAAATAGATAAGTAAATTAATTCAAAGTGAATTAGAAAACAAACGTTTTATTATAATAATAATAATATATTAATAATAACCCAGATAAATCAAATGGGCTTTATTGTTAAATGAATTTGTTTCCTCGAGAGACCAAGGGAAACACTATGGTCACCCCACCTTATAAACGAGCCCTTATTCTGGGTTTTGTAGCATGGAAAAAAATTTATGAACTTCCTTTTGAGGTCTTGCACTTAAGACAGAGTTGATTCATAATTTAATATGATTTCAGATATACTCTACAAGTCATAGGACTGAGAAAGAAATTTGTTTTTGATGAGAGGAACTGAGGGTCTCGCTCTGTCACCCAGGCTAGAGTGCAGTGGTGCTGCCACAGCTCACTACAGCCTCAAACTTCTGGACTCGAGTGACCTTCCTGTCTCAGCCTCCGGGTAGCTGGGCTCGGCTAGCTTTTTGCTTGTTTGTTTGTTTGTTTTAGTAGAGATGAGGTCTCATTATGTTGCCTAGGCTGGTCTTGAACTCCTAAGCCCAAGGGATCTCCCCACCTTGGCCTCCCAAAGTGTTGGTATTATAGGCATGAGCCACAGTTTACATTAAAAAAAATTTCCACTTGAGCTAAACTGTTACCCCAAAACTAGAGAGAAGTCTCCTAATTTGCTGAAACTGAATACTATTTTTCCTAATTCTAACTTTTTCAAAAGGTGGTTAAACTGCTAGAACCAGACTAGATTTATATACTTTTTCATGATTTAATCCAAACAGTAATCAAAGATTAAGAGTCTCTAACTTTAACAGAACACAGAAACCAACATTGTTTTACTTCTCTACATTTGATTCCTCCCTAATTTTATCAGTTAATATTTCAATTACATTCATAGTAATTTCACAACCTCTTTATCATTATTTTTAGAAAGGGTCTTTTTTCTATCATGAGGCAGTTACACTGAAATTTTATATTCCCCAGTTTTGTCGATGAGAGAAGAGGTGTTTGATATCTGCACTGGGCAGGGGGTGGGTGAAGAGGCAGCTGGAGGTAATAGAACCGACTGAGTCACCCAGAAGTAGTGTTCAGAAATGCTCCTCCTTTTGAAAAAAATACAGAATTTGTGTGAGTTTTTTCCTACTACACTGGTGGTCTGTCCGGTGAAAGGAAAAGAAAGGTTCCAGCAAAACGAGGACCATGTGCTAAGAGGGCTGTCAACCCCTCAGTCTGCAAAGTACAGACTCCTTCTGTGCAGGGACTTCCGTAAACATGAGTTCTTATACAGTTAGGTTAACCAGGGCTCCATACTGATCTTCAGAACTTCCACTAGGCCAGCTTGGCTTCAGATGGTTTAATTGCATCATCATAATGTTATATTCAGTCCACCAGGAATGTGGATTCACATCCCTGTTCTGCCACTTCCAAGCTACGTGGCGTGGGTCATGTTATTTAACCTCTTTGAGACTCTCATTTCCACATCTATAGCAAAGATGGAAGAATCTGTTTCATAGAGTTGTTGAGGAGGTGAATGAGTTAATGTCTGTGAAGGCCTTGGCACAGAGTATGACACACACAAGATGCTTCATCATGAGACAATATTTACTTTATTTTCAAAATAATGCTCACCCATCCCTGGAGAACTGTGGGTCAGATTGCAACTAAAGAGAACCAGCAAAGGGTACTGGCTTGATGAGTGTGTCAGCTGGAGCCTGCTTTATGTCTTTCACTGAGCAGGTGTGGGCCAGATTGAGTCTTTAGATGCTGAGCCTTCTAGTTTCGATACTTCATCTTACATTTCACAAATAGTTTATGCCATTCTGTTTCATAACAGGTGCCAACATTTTTTCCCTTATCTTGGTTAGCTCCAGCCTTCTTGTCTCTGCTTTTCCCAGCTGGATCTAGCATTTTCTTCTCTCATCTCCCTAATAGGCTGAGACGGGAATTATATCAACATATGAAGCATCTTGTTCCCACCATCTGGTTGGGTTTAGAGTTAATCCAGTCTCCCAGACCCGAGACCCATCTCATAGTCACAGGTGCTCAACAGCAATGCCATGTGGCCCTTCCAGAGGACAGTGAGACCACCCCCACTTGCCTTTCCATCCCTTTGCACCCACACTCTCTCCCTTCACAACCATGTTTATCCCAAAGTTTAGAAGATGGGAGCAAGCCTTTCTTTTGGTCTATAAATCTTTGAATGCCTGAAGAGGTGATCCAGTTCACTTCTAGGAATCCTGCCATAATGCCCAGCCTCAAACTGAGAGCTCTACTGCTCTGCCATAGGCAGACCCAACCTCCTCTCTGGGTTTAGGGCCACCCCACACCGAGGCCAGGGACTGGGTAGATCCTAACACTCTTGGGTATGCCTCTCAGGGGATTGCTACCTGAATCCCGGTATCAGCTATTCACTGACAACACACTGCCCCAACCTCTTGTCTATATGGAAACCCAGGCCCAATTGCTGCCCAACCGCCGCGTAGGCTACAGCTAAGGTTGCCACAGCCTTCCTTATCTTAAACACCCCAGAGGTCTCTACAGCCTAGTCAGTGACCCAGGTCCTTGTTTCTCCACAGGTCTTCAGTGTGGTGCCACGTCCCACTGCCGCTCCTACCCAAGCTCCTTTGAGCTGTCTCAGCCTGCTCTTGGGCTGGCTTATGCTCAAGTCAAACCACCCTGCGAGGTTAGGTCCCCAGTATCTATCTTTCAGCACTCTAGGGGCTGATGAGCCTTTTGGATCTGTGGGACCGATGCTGAGTTTCTCTCCATGAACTGCCATGGAGCAGAAGAAAGGATGGGAAATGCTCCCAACTATTCTAAAATTGCAGCGCACTCCAGCTAATTAGATTATGTTCAAAGCTTCTCATTTCTAAAAAGTTCAAATGTCAAAAAGCAAGTAATTAACAAAACCTTACATTATGCTGCTTTTTGGTAAGTTGCTTAAAGGGGCTGCAGTTCTTTTCTTCTTTTTTTCTTGATCATCAACAGATGCTCAGAGGCTTCCAAGTGCCTCTGATTCCTCCCTGTGCTTCAAATATGTCATTACACTTCCCAGCAGCTCAATTTGTGATCCGCCCTTTACTAACACCTCTGAAACTAGCTTGAAGCAAAAGCTCTGCATCCACCCAGGTCAGAAACAGGCCTCTGGCCCCATCTTCAGGAATCAGACACTGTCTCAGGGTAGAAGCAGCACTCTAGGTGAAAAAGACTTAGCCCCTGAGTTATGCTTTCCAGATTTTTTTTTTTAGTCAGACCTCCTCAGGACCCCAGGAAAATCCATTTCAAATATATTAATTAGCAAAATAATAGAGTTACATCATCCTAAAAATCTTTTCTATATGACCTAGTCTATCACCATGGAGAGAAGTTGTCCTTTCTTACTTTTAAGTTGTTTTGATAGGCATTGTTTTTTAGTGTAGTTGTAGGTTCACAGCAAAATTGAGAGGAAGGTACGAGGTCTTTCATAGTCCCCTTGCCTCCGTATCCATCACTGTCCCCCAGAGTCCTTAGTTTACATTAAGATTCACTGGTGGTGGTGTATACTCTATGGATTTGGACAAATGTATAATGACATGTATCTATCAATGTAATATCATACAGAATATTTTCATTACCCTAAAATCCCCCTCTATATTCAGGTCGGGAGTGGTGGCACACACCTGTAATCCCAGCATTTGGGGAGGCAATGGAGGGTGAATCGCTTGAGCCCGGGAGTTGGAGACCAGCCTGGGCAGCATAGTAAAACCCTGTCTCTATAAAAACAATACAAAAAATTAGCCAGGCATGGTGGTGGATGCCTATGGTTCCAGCTACTCAGGAGGCTAAAATGGGAGGATAGGTTAAACCCAGAAGGTAGAGGCTGCAGTGAGCCAAGATTGTACCACTGCACTCCAGCCTGGGCCACAAAATGAGACCCTATCTCAAAAAACAAACGAACAAACAAGCAAAAACCATGTATGTTTTCTCTATTCGCCCCTCCCTCCCTGCAACCCGTGGCAACTACTGATCTTTTTACTATCACCATAGTTTTGCCTTTTCAAGAATGTCATATACTTGGAATCATACAGTATGTAGCCTTTTCAGACTGGCTTCCTTCACTTCTTAGTATGTGTTTAAGTTTACTCCACATCGTTTCGCAGCCAGCTCATTCCTTCTTAGCACTGAGTGATACTTAGTTGTCTGGATGCACCACAGTTTATGTATCCATTCACCTACTGAAGGACATAGCTTGGTTGCTTTCACGTTTTGGTGCTTATGAATAAAACTTCTATAAACTTCCACGTTTTTATGCCACTTCCACCCCCTTCCACACACCTAATAACTGAGTTAAGATTGTCTTGCAGTCACCAAAGAGCACTGCTTTAAGATTCATTCCTCCTTCTACCCTCTCTAGCTGGGAGAAAGAAAAAAAAAAAAAGGAAGGGCCTGGTGGGAAAATTGATTCCTGATGAGGAATTCACTGACCTGTTCTCTTTGTGCATGGCACTTGGCAGTGCCCACCCCATTTCCTGAGTTAGACGGCCATCTGTAGATTTGAGATTTTCATTTGTTTTTGTTTTTTTTTTTATTACCCAGTAGCAGAGGGGTGACTCATACTGAAGACCTTAATGGGGTTTCCTGTGGTCTCAAATCTCCATGGGAGAATGTCAAAGAATCCTTGTTTGTATAACATCCTGTTCATTTTTCACAGACTTTATCTTCAGGGCTTAAAGATATACCCTGGTGCTGACAGAATCAGGCAGAGCAGGGTGTGAGCTAATCCACCTGTCTTAGAGCGTTGAGAATTCTCTTCATTTCCTCTTCTCCAGTCTGGCTCATCTGGGTTTGCTCCTGGTGCGCTTCCTAGGGCATATCGCCTGGGATACAATCAGGTTCTAGTTACATAGGAACAGTTTCTTCCTATTCTTCCTTTTTGTTTTGTAATGTGGTGTTAATCAGTTACTTTTTAAAATTCAATTTTCTTGGAACTCTTTAATTTTCTATTATTTTGAAGTCAGACAAAGTTTGCAAGAACACTACAATGAACTAGTAGTGTTTAGAACTAGTAGAACCTAAAACTACACTAAAAATCCCCTGTATATCCAGGCTGGGCGTGGTGGCATACCCCTGTAATCCCAGCACTTCGGGAGGCAAAGGAGGGTGGATTGCTTGAGCTCAGGAGTTGGAGACCAGCCTGGGCAACATGGTTGGAACTCCTGTAGACTATTTACCCAACTCTACAAATTAACAGTTTGCCATGTTTGCTTTATCTATCGTTTAAGAATAGGTTGCAAACATCATGCCCCTTTACTGCTAAATATTTTAGTGTGTATTTTATAACCAAATACATTCTTCAGTGTAACTATAGGATAATTATGGAGTTCAGGTTATTTAACAATGATACAACATTATCAACTTACTTTTAGTCCCTACACCAGTGTTTCCAGTTGCCCCATATTTGTTTTTCTGGACCAAGATTAAATCTTGCATCCCTGGTAGCATTTGGTTGTCATGCCTCTTTCATCCACTTTTATCTGGGTTGGTTCCTCAGCCCACCTGAATGTTTTCTTGCTTTGGAAATTGACAAATTGAGAATATAGTAAGTTTTTATAGTGAGCTGTTTCATCAGCTCACTGCTCCTAGAGCTCAGATGTTTCTCTAGAGATAATTTTCCAGTTATTCAACACATGTCCTCTCTCCCTGGTCCTCAACTGTTAGACATGTCTGCATTCTAGCATGCAGACAAGAATCACACTTGGCTACACCAAATATATCCCACCTGCTACAGTCACATCCCTTCTGGTCTAAGAAGGCAATCTCAACAGTGTGATTTACAAGCCATTTGTTGATAGGCTTAAAAGTTATTCTCAGAAGAGCAGAAATCTTGTTTTATTTGTATAAATGTATGTGGTACAAGTGCAGTTTTGTTACAAGCATAGATTGCATAGCGTTAAGTGAGGATTTCAAGGTATCCATCCCAGAGTAACATACATTGTACCCGTTAAGGAATTTCTTATCTTACATACCCCCTCCTCCTCCCTCACCCTTCTAGGTCTCCATTGCCTATTGCACTCTCTGTGTCAGTGTGTACACATTATTTAGCTCCCACTTATGAGTGAGAATGTGCAGTATTTGTGTTTCTGTGTCTGACTTGTTTCACTTAAGATAATGACCTCCAGTTCCAAGCATGTTGCTGCAAACGACATAATTTCATTCTTCTTATGGATGAATACTCTTCCAGCTTGTATGTACATATGAAACTTTGTTTATTCAGTCATCTGTTGATGGGCACTTAGGTGGATTCCTTATTCTTGCTACTGCTAACAGTGCTGAGATAAACATACAAGCGCAGGCATCCTTTGATATATTAATTTCCAGTAGTGGGATTGCTGGATTGAATGGTAGCTCTATTTTCATTTTTCTAAGAAATATCCACACTGTTTTCCATAGTGAGTATACTAGTTTACATTTTCACCAACAGTGTATAAGAGTTCCCTTTTCTCCACATCCTCACCAACATCTGTTAATTTTGGTCTTTTTAATAAAGCCATCTGACTAAGATGATACCCTGTTGTGGTTTTAATTTGCATTTCTCTTCTGATTAGTGATGTTGAACATTTTTCATATACCTGTTGGCCATTTGTATGTCTCCTCAAACAGCAGAAATCTTTATATTCCCTCCAGGCCATCTGGGCTGAGGTATTTATAGACCGGGGTAAATAATACTAGAACTCAGCAAAGTCAAAGCAATAGCAGTACCCATAACAGAACTGTGACTCTTTGACCTGCATGATTTAAACTGAGTGATGACTTTGTTCAAGCAGATCAGCTCCTGCTACTGATGTCAAAGGAGACAGCAGCTGTGCTTCTGACACAGCGATTGAGCAACAAAGGAAAATTGTTTCTATAAAATATTATATCTAAAATCTTTTATCTTAGAGACAAATTGAGTCCCTTAAAATCTCTTCTCTTTCTTTCTTTTAAATTTTGTATGAATGAATCGTGAAGAAGTATATGAATACGTGTTCACAGCCATGAAAGGAAATTTCTTTTGAAGTCTGGTACTTCATTTTTATAATATGAACAGTGCTCTTTTCTCCCCTCCCTTTAGAGAGGAAAAGAACAATTTTCCTGTCATGTTGAAACATTGGCTTGATGCTAACCTGTCAGCGTGCCATTTGGGTAAAGATGTTTAGTCGTGTTTTACTTTTTTGGTGTCCCCAGCACAAGTGTGTATATAAAAATATCTGTCAACCAGTTGATGTAGTCCTTTGAGATCTTTGGGATTTATTGTCATTAATTTTGCTTGTCCTTTGCTCAGAACTTCTGTTCAGGGCCGTGGAAGCCAGCTGCAATTTTGAGCAAGACCTCTGCAACTTTTACCAAGATAAAGAAGGTCCAGGTTGGACCCGAGTGAAAGTAAAACCAAACATGTATCGGGCTGGAGACCACACAACAGGCTTAGGTAAATCAGGGAACCGTCTATGCGGGGGCATCTTGGGTAGTTGTTCAGCTTCACTGGCCATTCCTACTTCACACCTGCACAGACACTGGCAAAGAAAAAAAGGCAGCTGCGAAGAAGCAAAGACAATCAGCCGTCTTATATTTGACCATTTTTTAAAATTGGAATTCAAGTTGCTGTGCTAACAAACGTATTTGCTAGTTAATTAAACAGGCAAATCCTTGTAAATTATTTTGGAACTCACTTTAGATGCAATATCTTTAAGAAAAAATCTGCTGAATTGTATTTATATGAAATCTCCCAGAAGAGACATATTCCCACAGATAAAAAGTAGATTTCAGTGGTTACCAGGGGCTGGGGCAGAGGGAATAAGAGTGTTTAATGAGTATGGGGTTGCCTTTGGGTGATGAAAATGATGTGGAACTACACAGTGGTGACGGTTGCACAGCATTGTGGATGCTCAAAATGCCACTAAACTGTACTCTTTAAAATGGTTAAATGGTAAATTTTATACCATTTGTATTTTATTACAATTTTAAAAATCTGTGGAGGGGAAAAGCTATTAAAAATGTTGAGTGGACACTTGATGGATATATTTATAAGGAGCTTTTGGAAACAAGAGTCTGAGCTCTCTGTGTAGGGATTACCTATTAATTTAATGACAGACTTTTTGGAGCCCATACTAGTGGAAACAAGTGTGAAGAGCTTGATCTCAAAAAGTTCCACGTCTCTTTCACTTGTTCAACACATGTTTATATCCTGGGGACCGGGGTGAGTTTACCATGGAGCTGGTGAAGCTTAGGTTCCAGGGCCCCTGCCTTGCACCAGCCCTGAGAAAGGCCTTGAAAGAGCCCTCACAATTTAATACTTGTAATTTTGTATTCTTTTCTTAGAGGTTGCCTAACTTGTAGAAATAAAGGCCCTACCAAATCTATTCTGACCTTCAGCTGATTAACTGGAAAATCATCTCTAAAAAATCATTCGAGTTCTGGGAGCAGTGAACTGATGAACTGGGAAGCTGTTTAAGGACAAAAAGACTCACCCTACTCTCAGCTTGCCAATTTTGAAGGCAATAAAACATTCAAGTGGACTAACTCCTGGGGAATATAATAGTGAACAAATCTGAAATGAATCCTGCCTTCACTGGCCAACAGTCTTTTCAATGGGCAAGAGAAACATTAGACAAATGTATACGCAAACAAACTTATAATCACAGGGTGTGCTAAGTGCTGTCAGGGAGGAAAAACTTTTCCTCTACCCCCTTAGGTTCCACGTTTGGACCTGAGAATTAAAGTGATGTAAGACAGAGTAACAAGAAAAAAATACAAATTTTACTTAATGTTTTGACTTGCACTTGGGAGCCTTCATAAAAACAATGAAGATCTGAAGAAGCAGATAGGCCTGAGAGCTTAAATACCATTTTAAACAAGGGACGGTAAAACTGTGGAGAAGTAACAAGGCAAAAAAAGGGGTGGGGGGAGCTGAAGTTTCCAGAGGCAGTGAATTATGGGAAAGTGACTAGGAAATATATGGAGGAAACTAACGGAAGAAAAGGGTGATTTAGTAGGTTTGTTTGTACAGATCCATTTTGATGTCGGCTCCCAGTCTTTAGTGACAGAATGTCCTTCCCTTTCTGGTGCAGGGAGAACACCTTGTTCATGGGAAATTTTATGACCTGCTTTTAAGTATCATGAAAAGGGAGATGTCAGAGGGTCCTTCCTGCCTCTGCTGTTTCTCAAGTGACTTTACCTCAAAATAATCAATAGGCCAAAGTGACATATTTGGGGGTGGCATGTTCTGATCTCCTTCTTTCACAGTAGAATGAAATGAAGAGTGAACTCTGAGAGATAATAGACAGAAGAATCTAATTTTGGTTTGGGATTCAGGGAAGGTTTCTCTGAGGGAAGCTGCCACTAGCTGGGATAGTGGGAGTGACCCAGGCAGAGGGAGCAACATCTGTGAAGGCCTCGAATTTGGAAAGAGCTGGTCACACCACAGAATAGGAAGGTCTGTACGGCTGCACCGTGAAGAGGAAGGGTGGGGAGGAGAACGGAGGAAAATTATGTTAGAGAGGGAGATAGATCCTGGGTGTGGCAGACCACAGGAAGCATTTGGAATTTTATTATGGAGGACATGAGAAGCCACTGAGAGGTTTTAAGTGGAAAAAAAGACAGACGAAACTTAGGTTTCAAAAAGGTTGTTCTGGCTGTCATATGGCCACCCATAACAGTCTGCTCAGGCTGCTATAACAAAATACCACAAACTGGATGGTTTGAACAACAGAAATGATTTCCTCATAGTTCTGGAGGTCGTGAGTTCAAAATTAAGGTGCCATCAGGGCGGTTTCTGGTAAGGGCGCTCTTCCTAGCTTGCAGATGGCCACCTTCTCATGTGTCCTCACGTGGCCTTTTTATGTATGGAGGGAGAGCGAGCTCCAGTGTGTCTTTCTCTTCTTTTGAGTTAAGTAACTGGGTAAAACTAAACTGTATACAAAGATTGAGGCACCCAAATGAAAACTCACGGGAGGAGGAGCAGAAAAAAGAAAGAGAAAAAATAAGGTGTTTTTTTTTTTCTTTTCTGCCTAGACTTTTTAGGATATATGAACTCATTTTAAATTGACCATGGGGATATTGGAATGGGAGGGTTTCTGATCTTATTTTTCCTTATATTACTTAGAAGAAATAAAGGAAGAACATAGATCTTCAGCACCTGGAGGATCCATCTGATGAAAAACTTGCTTTTCAAGGGCAGGTTTAACATTTGACCAAGAGAGGAGTAGGCTCTGCCCAGACACACAAACCTCCACAAAGACTGCCAGGCCAGCCTGGAATCCCGCCATCTCTACCAGTCACTACAGAGATAATAAGGAAAAATCTGCCCTGGGCATTCCATTCACTATGGTTCAGTCCTTGGAATATATAATCTAAGTCAGATGGTTGACCCAGGCAGCTGGTATCCCCAAGATGATTACATACTTTTTGTTTCATGAAAAGTGTAAATCCTAATGAATGACTGGAATCTGGACATATGCTATAGAAAATCTGTACTGGTTTCTAAAGTTTACTTAGAATTGAACAAGGTTTCATTTCAAGAGAGGCACATAGATATTTTCTGTCACTTAAGCCACAGACATTAGAAAATATGTTCTATCATTTAAAGCACAGCTGATAGTCTTTGCTGGCTAGTTCTTCCACTTTAATCACATTTTTCCACTTGTAATCTGGATTAGATTATTTTGCATTGCTGATATGTTTTTTCTTGTTCCCAGGGTATTACTTGCTAGCCAACACGAAGTTCACATCTCAGCCTGGCTACATTGGAAGGCTCTACGGCCCCTCCCTACCAGGAAACTTGCAATATTGTCTGCGTTTTCATTATGCCATCTATGGATTTTTAAAAATGAGTGACACCCTAGCAGTTTATATCTTTGAAGAGAACCATGTGGTTCAAGAGAAGGTCTGGTCTGTGTTGGAGTCCCCAAGGGGTGTTTGGATGCAAGCAGAAATCACCTTTAAGAAGCCCATGCCTACCAAGGTAAAATAGAGCTATTTGTCCTGTGTCCATGTTCAGTAGCTGGGCTAGTTTGTGAATGTCCATCTAGCTACTGTCAACTGATGATATATTGTTTTCCTCCTGTTCAGGCCTATGGCCTCACCCTCACACCCTACTCCCAGGCACATGCAAGTTAATCCTTCAGTTATTTTCTGTTTTTTGGGTCTCTGCGTTGCATCACCTAGAGAGTTTGCTTTTGTTTATCTTTTAAATTCCCTGACACTAATCCAAGACTGGGAGAACATGAAAACTCCAAGTTCAACAGCTGAACTTTAGTTTGAAACTTTAGTCATAATTCTCTCTCTCTCTTTCTCTTTCCCTCCCTCTCAAACACATATACACATGCTAGTGGGAATGCTAGTATTTTTAAAAGGTGAAATCAGTGAGCCTGGTTCTGCATTAAGGCTTTAAGGTTAACAACCTAAGGCTCTAGCTGAACACAAAATGAGGAAGCTCATTAAAAAATGTAGAGCCATTGCGGCCCCAGCCAGAGAGAATTTACGTAAGGTAACCATCAGCATCTGATTTTGATAGAAACAAGAATATAAAAAGAGATCTTTACTGCAAGTGGAATGGAAAAGAAAGCTGTAATCTCTCAAGCTTAGCAACTCATAAACTTAAAGAAGTTTTACAGATGCAATAAATTCTGTCAACTGCAACTCAGATATGAAACCAGTGTGGGAAAATCCATTTGGTTTCAGCCTGTCAGCAAATATCTCTTGAGTATCCTGTCTGTGCAAGAAAGGGGCCCAAAGAAAAATAAGAAAGTGCCATCCTTCAAACAGATAACTCACACAGTGGTAGCTCAATAAACATTGTTGAATGAATGAATGAATGAATCAATCAATCAGTTGATCACATTCAAATCCAGGAGCTACCCAAAGTCCAGGGTCCCCTGGGGAAGGTGGGAACAGTAGAATCTGCACAGACATTCATAGCCCAAACTTTTCTTGGTTACAACCATGTGGACAGAATCATAGCTGTGTCCATCTATAACTTCCTGCTAAAGAAACCTGGTATACCACTCCTATCACAATGTTGCCAGGTTACTTTTAGTCCATTACAACACCCGGCCAGGACATGATTAAATCTTTACCATGGTTAATCAAAGATCTTGGAAAATCTTTTGTTTCCATTGCTAGGTAAAAAGAAAAGTTACTTTCCATTG
Source organism: Aotus nancymaae (assembly GCF_030222135.1). Classification (NCBI taxonomy): domain Eukaryota; kingdom Metazoa; phylum Chordata; class Mammalia; order Primates; family Aotidae; genus Aotus; species Aotus nancymaae. The sequence continues at coordinate 42,833,649 of NW_026988455.1, read as the reverse complement.
CTAGGCAGGAATGGCGTGGCAGCGTCATTGACTTACTGATTTTTGAAAGAGTTGAACTAATTTCTAACACCTCTAGCAGAGTAGAAGCATATAAGTTTTACCACAATCTCACAGACACGACTTATTATTTGTATGCTAATTAACTAGGTAGTATTGTAAGTATTCCTTGCGTAATTCTATCAGACTTTGATCACCTAACTAAACTGAGATATATTGCTTAGCTCGTGGAGGAGAGAGAAAGTAAACAGGTCTTTCTGGTGCCACATTTCTACCCTTAGTTTAGGCTCATGCTCTTTAAGCTCATTGCCTAGACAATATCAAATATTTTTCGAATGAGCATTTCTTCCTAAAAATGTCATCTCATAGATGGACACTTGCAGCAGCATTATTGAACTTTCCTCTTTGATTTATTAGTCCTGGAGAAGTCCAAGTTTCTCTGCACCTCTCAGGGATCCCCAAAACCTAACATGAGTTCCCATTACCGATTATTTATCTTGCAAGTAGTTATAGTAACACACACACACACACACACACAGTTACACGTGCATACACACATGTGTGCACGTGCACACATGCACACAAAAGCAGACAAATACCAGAGTCCCACAATCAGGGATGCACCAGAAAGTAATGGAATTTTTTTTACACTCCATGACCTATTTTGCTAATTTTTTAAAGGAGGATAAAATAAGCATTTTATTTATTTGGCTTTCATTTATTTACTTATATATTCATTTATTTTCTTTACTCAGCCAGTGTTTATTAGGTATACACTCAATACAAGAAATATACAGATGAATGAGGCTCAGACCCTACCCTTGAGGGAGAAGAGATCACAGATGATAGATTAAGATATGTAAGCAACTAACTACCATGCAATGTCATGTAAAGCCCATGGAAGGGCTACATAAAAACACAGAGGAGTAGTTTTACCAGTTGTTGTAAAAAAGAATGATAAATGGAGACCCACCTGAACCAGTGTTTAGAGGGTTGAAATTCAGGCCATGCTGGATTCTAACTCCTGCTCATCACTCCACTCATCTCTCCCTACCCTACTTTATCCTCTGTTGACAAATATGGGTTGTTTAGGCATCTGCTCATTCCTTCATAGTCTCTGCTTATACCTGAATTGGTGCATGCCTTCTAGCAGAGAGGGGTGCCCCAGGGAATTTGCCCTTGTCTTCTCTGGAGGCCAGCTACTGAGCCACCCAGCAACTGCACAGTTCCCCACAACCACTTAGGAGAAAATGGATCGAGACCCATCAGGGGCAGAGAAATTCTTATAGTACTCACAAAGACCTAGTCATGGATTCAGCCCAGTGCAGATGAGGAGACAGTAAGCTCAACAATGGAAAACTCTGGCTATGTGCCTAAAAGTGGCCCGTAGTCCTTGGCAGGTCCCTGTTACACAGAAATAGCTTCTCAGAGAGTGAGACAACCATTTGACATCCACCTTAGAGACATGCATTGGGTAAGGCAGAAAACTAACGTTCACTTACTTATATAACATATACAGATGGAAATAAACATACAAAAATACATTTAAGACAAGGGATAAAATGAGAAGCCAGACTTTCCCTTACTACTTCCTACTACTAAACTCAAAATGATACTTCCAGCCAGGCGTAGTGGCTGACACCTGTAATCCCAACACTTTGGGAGGCCTGGGCGAGTGGAGCACCTGAGATCAGGAGTTCGACACCAGCCTGGCCAACATAGCAAAACCCCATCTCTACTAAAAAAAAAAAAAAATACAAAAACTAGCCAGGCATGGTGGAGAGCATGCCTGTAATCCCAGCTACTTGGGAGGCTGAGACAGGAGAATCACTTGAACCCAGGAGACAGAGGTTGCAGTGAGCTGAGATCACGCCACTGCAGTCCAGCTTGGGCAACAGAGCAAGACTCCATCTCAAAATAAATAAATAAATAAACTTCAAGACTAACCTCCTCATTTGGCCAGGTGCAGTGGCTCACACCTGTAATCTCAGCACTCTGGGAAGCCAAGGCAGGAGGATCACCTGCAGTCAGGAGTTTAAGACCAGCCTGACCAACATGGTGAAACCCCATCTGTACTAAAAATACAAAAAGTTAGCCAGGCGTGGTGGCACATGCCTGTAGTCCCATACTCAGGAGGCTGAGTCACAAGAATCACTTGAACCTGGGAGGCAGAGGTTGCAGTGAGCCAAGATCATGCCACTGCACTTCAGCCTGGGTGACAGAGCAAGATTCTATCTCGATAAATAAATAAATATTTAAAATTCCATTTCTACTTCTTGTTTTTCTGATGGCTTTTCTTCCTGATTCACCAATGGCTTCCCTTATAACTCTAAATATATTTCCACCTGCATTTCTTGATTCATTAACCTTAACTGTGTTGGCTGACTCCCTATTACGAAAGAGAAGGAACTTACTCCTTCTATTGCTTCTGCTTTTCTCTCTCTTCCTCATAATTTTTAGTTTTGTTTTTATTTTTATTTTTCTTGGTTCCCTTTACAGCTTTAGTACACGCAACCATTTATTTTTGGATCCATAAACTTTCAACAGTGTCTTTTGACACCCCAGCATGTTAAGATGAGTAAATCTCTCCCTACCCCACACTTCCCTTCACCTCTCTTACCCTTTGACTTCCCAAATTCTCCCAGATATACTATTACTGAACTTTCACATTGTTATGGCTTAGAACATTTCTATTCGTACAGTTAAACCTTCTGCACTTTGCTTACAGCACGATTTCCTTATGTAGGTCCCCTTGGCATTTTGAAGAGGACAGTTGTGGCTTTGTGGTGAGGCCGTTTCTCACATTACTGGATTTTTAGCATCTGTGATTATTGCAACAACCAGAATTATTTCCACACATTTCCAAATGGCCCTAGAGGTGCCATCCTATTTTTTAGATGAGAACTATTGGTCTTAAATTGAATCTGAGAATTGGAATTAAAAACCGTCCTCACCTGCCATTCATTCTTGCTCCCCTGCAGTCTGTCTCTTTCCAGAAGTAGAGTTCTCATGCTGCAACCCTCCCCTGCAGGGACCCTTTGACTTCCTGTTGCTCTTAGGGAAAGGCATGCTCTGGTATCAGCCACCTCCCCAGGTTCACCTCTTGTGTTTTCCTTTCTAATCACACTGAGCAATCAGTTCCTGGGGCACACTCTGCTCTCTCCTACCTTAGATTATTGCATGCCCTGTCACCTCTGCCTACATTCTTCTTATTTAGATCTCAGCTTAAACCTCATTCCTTACAGAATCCTTCTCGGACCCCACTCTCCACACCTATCCAGCATGGCCAGGTCAGGGTCCCTGGGCATCCTATGCTTCCCCTCCATCATCTTGGAGACAACGTAACATAGTCATTAGGAGAATGGACACAGCAGTCTCTCTAGTTTTAGAGCCCAATTCTGCCACTTACTAACTTTGCAATCAGAGTCAGTTTTCTTAATCTCTCTCTTTCTTATTTTCCATGTGGGACCAAAAACCTAGCAGCATACTTGGCACTGGGTGCTGAATAATTGTCCATTGACTGATTGTCACATTCTGACTTTTGAGCAGGGGTTATTCACCCTCATTCAAATCACCTGGAGAGGGCCAGGCATGGCAGCTCATACCTGTAATCCCAGCACGTTGGGAGACCAAGGCAGGTGGATCACCTGAGGTTAGGAGTTGGAGACCAGCCAAGCCAACATGGTGAAACTCTGTCTCTACTTTAAAATATTTAAAAAATTAGCTGGGCATGGTGGCATGTGCCTGTAGTCCCAGCTACTTGGGAGGCTGAGGCAGGAGAATTGCTTGAACCCAGAAGGTGGAGGTTTCAGTGAGCCAAGATTTGCACTCTAGCCTGGGTGACAGAGCGAGACCCAATCTAAAAAAAAAAAAAGAAATCATCCAGGGAGCTTTATAAGGCTGATGTCCAGATGTTAACCCCAAACCAAAGAAAGCAGAACCTGAGATGGAGACTTACTTGCAGGAAGTTTATGAGGGTGTGGTATTGGGATCACCACTGAAGGAAGGAAAGGGAAGGGAAGGAAACAGGATTGGATCAGGCAGGGGAAGCTGTCGGACTGCAGTGCATTTCCAAGGAAGGCCTCAGCTGACCTACAGGGAGCTCTGAAGCTGGCATGGCCTTTCAGAGCTGTCCTGGGTTGATCAATGTCGTCTTTATAGTCCTGTATTGATTGGTCATTGGATGCTGGCTACCTCAGGAAGAGGGTATTGCCTTGAAATGCCGACACACTTTCCATGGACAACTAACAAGCCGAGTGCTGTCCACTGGCTACATTTTCAGCAACTGAGAGAATAAGGTTTTCATTCCTGAAGGATCAGCTGGGTGGCACATTACAGTATCTACTATACTGATTAGGTCAGATTCTCTTGGTTTGGGGAAAATTCTCTTGGCCTGGGAATCAGGATTTTATGAAGTGCACCAAGGTATTGTAACATGCAACATACAGAACTATTGCTCTGAATAACTAACCACAATAAAATCAGAAAGACTGTGTGTTTCAGGCTCATAGGCAGCTCAGCTACACTGAAACCAGGCATGGTAGCCCATGCCTGGAATTTGTGGGAGCCAAAGGCCTGTGCAAGGACATGTCTGTATAGTGTCCCTGCCCAGGTCCTCCACCCTGAAGTGCTGGGAGATGTTCCTGTGACCATACAGCTGGACAGGAACAGAGTAGAATGAATGGTCCTCCTACCCCTAGGTAGCTTTTTCATTATAGGTGACTCGGAAAGCTAGAGTCAGATCAGTAGTCCTTGTGTGTACCCTGTAAGCCAGGAACCCCCTGTCAAAGCTTAAAAAAATCAAGTTTTCCAGAGCTATGACACCCAAACCTACGCTATTGTTTTTCACATGTAGTTTCTGTCCACAGAGAGTACATGTTTCTCCAAATATTCTTGCCACTGATAAAGGAGTTTCAAGTCACAAAGCACCCAAAATAAGCATAAGGCAAACGCTCGTCAGCTGTTACAGTCTGGAAGCTTTATATTGGCTGTTCTGAATGGTTTAACAACTCAATATTGACTTTACTTCCAAATTGATGACAGTTTAAGAGATTTTTCTGAGCCTGTTGAGCTTAGCATACATTTTGTAATAGTTGGAATTTCTAATGACTGAGTCCTGAAATGAACTTGCTGGTCTAGATGGTTCAGAGTCCAACCTGGGTCAGAACAAGGGACAAGCTGGCTGTTTGTCAGTTACCTACTTTGTGCTGGGCAGCACAGGTTCCCTTGTTTAGCCCTTAATACACTACAATAACATCTTACAAATTTAGGTGAAGAAACTGAAGTTGCAGGAAATCTGAATAGTTTGATTCTTCCTGTTTCCTTGCCACTCTTTCCCAAATTCCAGACAAAACCCTTGAGTGACACCTCTAACATTTATCTCAAACATGTCCACTTCTCCCTCCTAGTCTAAGCCACCATCATTTCTTACTTAAACTACTTTGATATCTTCCTAGCTGTATCTTCTCTTCCACCTTGCTCTCTGAATACTCCAGAAAGAGAGAGAGATGCAGCAGCCAGAATCATTTCTTTGAAACAGAAATCAGATCTTGGCCCTCCCCTGTGGGAAACTGTTCCATGGCCTTTAAAATAAAGCTTCATCCCATCTTCTGGCTTTTAAGGTCCTTCACAGTCGGATCATTGCCCACTTTGCTGGCTTCATCTGCCTTCATTCTGCCATGATCACAGAGGCCCACAGTCCACAGTCTCATGGGCCTTCTCTCTGTTCCTTGAGTCCTAAGGCTTTTCCTGGCCCAGGGCTAGTGCTCTGCCCAGGGGGTGCCTCCTTCCTCAGTCATTCTCATGTCAAGCTGGCTCCCGTGCTTCTGTCCCAGGTCAAGTGCTTCCTCTCAGAAAGGAACATTCCTGACCGCCCAGTTCATAACCCCTTTCCCCATACCCAGATAACTCCCCATTAATTTGCCTAGTTTATTTTGTGTTTAACGTTTATCCCAATCTGAAATGATCTCATTTGTATACTTGTTCATTGGGCATCTCTTTTCCCATGAAAATATAGCCTTCATGGGGACAGAGACCTTGTCGGTCTTGTTCATCTTGTATCCACAGCATCTAGCACTGTGCCCTGGTGCAAAGTAGGTCATGAGTAAAATTCTGTTCAATAAATTTTGTTTGGTACCTATGTGGTCAATGAATGAACAAAAGAATGAATGAGTGGACTTTCTAAGGGTGGGAAGTGGCAGAGCTGGAGTTTGAATCACAGTCTTGTCAACTCTGAACCCTGCCCCCTTTAGTGCAGGGTATCTTTGGGTGGTCAGAGTCTCTCTCCAGTCTTGGGGAAGACCTGGAGAAAGTGACGCTCCTCATGCCTGCCTTGGGGTGTAGGTACCTTTTGTTATTTAATTCTCACAATACTCCTATGAGGGAAGTAAAGTATTTCCTTTCAGTGTCCTTGGCATTTTAGAATGCAGTCAGACTAGCTCTAGGTCCCCCAGATGATCTAGTAGAAACGAATGCCTAAACGGAGAGCCTGGCACACGTGTCGCCATTGTGCAGAAGAGCCTTCCTGCCTATGCTCTGTGACCTCTGAACCCATTTCTAAAGCAAGTCAGGTGTGGTTCATTAGGGCCCAACTCAAAGACAGTACCTGCTTTCATGAAGATTATTTCCATCTCTCAGTGAGTTGTCCCATGAGGCCAGAGCTGAGCTGAGTGAGCAGCAGCCCGTGCAGAACTGGAAAGAAGTCCATCCTTGGCTGTAATCCCATCACTTTTGGAGGCCAAGGCGGGCAGATCGCCTGAGGTTAGGAGTTCTAGACCAGCCTGACCAACACAGAGAAACCCCGTCTCTACTAAAAATACAGAAAATTAGCTGGGCATGGTGGGCACATGCCTATAATCACAGCTACTTGGGAGACTGAGGTGGGAGAATCACTTGTACCTGGGAGGCGGAGGTTGCAGTGAACCAAGATTGCACCATTGCACTCCAGCCTGGTCAACAAGAGTGAAACTCCATCTCAAAAAAAAAAAAAGGTCCAGCCCTTCAGCCTCTCTCCTCTTATTTCCCTCACTCCTAATGCCTGCCTCCCCTGTTCCTTTCTGATGGCCTTCCACTCTGGATGTTGTTTTACCTGGCTTTCTCCTATTTGCACTTACCCAGCCTGTTTTAAGGACAAGGGCTGATTAGATTAATAACTCTCTGCTGTGCTCTCTGGGTAGTTTACTCTTTGGCAGAAACTATAGAGATGAAGCAATGCTAAGAGTTTCCTGTAGACCATTCTAGCAAAGTAGCCTTATGGACAGATTCCACGTGATATCACAGCTGCCCACAACAGAGGTTGTTGTCGAACACTCTCCAACACTTCATTTGATGCCATAGCTCCCTAGGAAGGGAAGCAGTACAGCACCATTTAACAGATGAGGAATGCTCAGGCAGAAAATTAAGGACATTGTTCAATATCACACAGCTATTAAGTGACCGAGATGAGAAGTAGATCCAGGTCTTTTTGACTCCAGAATTGATGCTTTTTACACTAAGCCTAGTACAAAAAGCCCCCAGCCCTTGCCTGGCTAACATCAAAAGTATAGGATCAGGTGAGAAGGGGAGCCCAGCCCTAACTCTCAGGATTTCTGGAAAAAAATTTGAACATTATTTTTAACCTTCTGATGTTCTAGTTTAGAAGTAACTTTGACTCCTAGGAGGGGTCAAAATTCAAGGTGCTTTACCGTAGACAAAGGGAAGCTGTGGGTTAGAAGAAAATGAAGCATAACGCATAAGACACTTGGCTGTGGCTTCTCTGGCACTTATGGCGTTATAGTTTGAGCTAGTTATGTAACCTTCCTGAGCCTTGCTTTTCTTTCACGTGTGAAACAGGTATACTAGGAGTATACCCATATATCCATAGCATATGGCAAAGATCAAATGTGATGCATCATATAAAGTTCTTAGCATGGTACCCACACATATCATTTATTAAATTTAGCTGAAAAGAGAGAGAAAGATTAATGAATGTTTTTCTTAGTCCTGATCCTCATAAGGTTTTATAGACAATATCTCTTTAATACATGGATAATTATATACCCTGATTTTTCCTGTGAAGTTCTTTAAATAAAAATCAGGTCAGAGTTAAGCCTTTATTTTAACAAGATGAGGCATTCTTAAAGAAATGGCTGCTTTTATTGAATTATAGACAGCTTATAATAAAATTTTGTTTAATGTTTTAAGAAACACTTTGAAAAGGGATGAATCACAAAATGGTCCTCTGGATCTGTGTTTCCTCTTTATGAAGTAGAGAGCAAGTAATCAACCGTTATCTTGAGACTTTCATACATGAAGGAGGATAATGAGGAGAGAGAACAATTCATTCCAAAACTCTTTTCCTAAAGGCCAAATATTAGGAGAGAGTAGAGAGCGATTATCAGAAATTTCATAACAATGGACACAAACATTAGCCCTTATATATTCACACTCTTAGTTTCTGTTCATGCTTGGTCATGCATCATAGCATATATAATAGATCCTGCAATGCCTTCTGGCCTGAAGCTAGCCTTTCCTTTAACAAAGATCTTTCAGTGGTCTGTTAGTTAGAAGCACTGGGAGGAACTCGAGATTGTGTTCATTAAATATTTCTTTTGGAGAAAAATTGTTGAACAGTCATAAATGAAAATGACTAAAGGCATTCCATTTCACTGGGATCAGGACAACAGTTATTAAAATCTTCAAGGTAAATCCTTTTAAGTCTGCATTTTCACTCTGTCATAGGCCTAAAAAACAAACTTCAAAAGTCATTTACATATTTAGGAGAAAGTACCGATCCAAGCAGTTTTTAAAAATATAAATACACATTTTGTTCACTAGGTGAAAATCCTGTGTCAGTCCTTCTCATGTTATGTCCCATGGAGCACAAATCCCTTGAGATATTCCATTGAAAAAGGGTTCTGTCATCAGATGAGTTTGTAGAACTTGGCAGACTGGATCTCTACTCCACACACATGAAGATTCACAAAGCACAGTAACATATTAGAAACTCTCAGTAAGATCTACATTAAAGAATCCAGTTTAACCTTGTTAAAAGGTAGCAGTTAACCTAGAATGCTTGTTTTGTATAGCACCTATCAGCATCATACTGCTCTCATGGCACTTAATGTATTTAGTTGAAATTGTCTGCTTACCTATCTCCTTAAATCAGATGTAAGCTTCTGAAGAATACGGCTCCATATCGTTGTGTTTGTTTTGTTTTTTATTCCTGATATCAATGAAATTTCTGGAACAAAGTGGGTTCTCCTGTTAGTAACCCATAAATAGTTAAGACAGAGAACTGAACTATCAATGAATAGGTGTTGATGCTAAGGAAGAACAACATAATTCCATCAAAGAAAAAAGGAAGATTAAATGTTTCTGCCTTTAGATAAGATAAACCATAATCCCTTATAGCACAGCACCTGAGCAATTTGTCCTACAAGGGATTTTAGTGTGAATACTTCAAACCAGGAATGCCTGGCTAGAGTGGAAACTAGGACATTTATGGACATGTATATGCTGAGTTTGATTTGGAGCATTTTTTTTTTTTTTTTTTTGAGACAAGGTCTCACTCTGTTGCCCGGGGTGGAATGCAGCGGCACGATCGTGGTTCTCTGCAGCCTCCACCTCCTGGGCTCAAGCAATCCTCCCATCTTAGCTTCCCAGGTAGCTGGGGTGCACCCCCAGCTAATTTATTTTTCATTTTTTGTAGAGACAGGGTCTCAGTAAGTAGCTCAGGCTGGTCTCAAACTCCTGGCTTCAAGCTGTCCTCCCACGTCAGCCTCCCAAAGTGCTGGGATTACAGGTATGAGCTACCATGCTTGGCCTGTTTTGGAGCTTTTTATGATGATATTTACTAAAACCAGGAGCTATGATTCTTCCCTTTGAAACAGCTTTCCGTTCTTTAATTGTGCCTTTTCCTATTCCCAAGAACCTAAATCAAATTTTACCAGCCCCCATGCAATTCCCCTGATCCTTTCCCTGCCCCTCAACACAGCTTCTCCAGCCTCCATTCTGTGATCATAATCAATGACACAGTTGCTTCCAAGTCATACCCTCCCCACCTGCTCCACCTTGGTCCTCCTAATGCCTGGAATCCCAGGGCAGCTTTCATCTTTACCCCCGTCTTCTCAAAACAGCTGGAGAAAATAAGACTAATCACTGTCCCTCCATTCTGCTGGGAAAGCCTTTCATGCATCTCTTCTCTCTCTGACTTTTCCTAATCCCTCCTCCCAGATTTTCAGATCTGTTTTCACTTGCGGATTTCCAACTTGACCCTCCCTGCCTCATTCTTAGGTTGTGATCCATGGGTTCATCTCCCAAAAGGATGAAGACATCCAACACAAGCTCCTTCAGTTCTGTTCTTCTCTGAATCTTCACCTGCCTCTCTTCATCTCCTGATCAATCTGACAAAGAAAGTATTATCGTTGCTCTTAGTCAAAACCAACCTGCCCATCTAGGCATTTATCTCACCTTCCTGCCTCCTCTGGGAACTTATTTCGTAAATTATTCCCTCTCTTGTAAATCTTCAATCTCCGTTAGTCCTTTGCACACTGCCAATGTATGTTAGTCTCATGCATTCGACACAAATGAACAATAAACCTTCCTTTCATCTCAGTACCCTTTTAAGCTGCCAATCCCTCCCATTCCTTTAGCCTCCAAACTTCTCGAAAAACCTATCTTCAGTTATTGTCTTTGTTCCAGTGTGGCTTCTCCTTCCTCAAATCCTTGTCTTCTGCCCTCTGTCTTCCTCCTCCAGTGCTCCCTCAGGGTTTATCTACAGCAAACTGTATCTCATTGATCTTGTTGCAGAAATAATTCTGTAACCCAAGGAAGTCCTATGCTTCTCTCAATGTCCACTTCAGATGCCTCTTCCTCTTTGAATGTTTTATAAGTCATTGACTTGGGTTTTACTTGTCGGAATGAGATTTGTGTAATGAAGGAGATCTAGTTCAGGAATATAAAGAGTTGGCCTGACTCTAGCATTAACTATGTAAATCAGAATGCCATGTCACCTTTCTATGAAACAAGGACATGTTTTAAAATGACCTCTTGGTCTCTTCTACCTCCTATTACATTTTTTGGCATCTTAATAGCAGCAACTGTGTTTTAACATTATGCAGCACAGTTCTCATTGGTAACTTTCTCTACTTCTTCATTTCCTCTTATAAAAACATCTTTCCCTTTTTAGGGAAAAAATAGTTGTAACTCTTTGATTCAAATTTCCACTTTTAAAATCTTTTTAACTGTGCCCTTCCAGAATGAAAATATGACTACTTGTAAAATACTTAGGGTTCTGAATTTTTAAAGGCAGGCCTAGAAGTTCACTTCAATAGAAAAGCAAGTCTAGAAAGTTTCGGTAGAGATTTATAAATAGTTGGCTGTTTAACAGCAAGACATCCTGCTATAAAGAGATTAAGGAAGCAGAAAACCAATGTGTAGACAAGATACATGAGAGGATGTGAATTTCCTATCACATTTCATGATGCCTGGGAACACTGGAGGAGAACTGCTTCAGGATATTAATGTCCCAGCATTATTAAATCAGAGCAGCTGAGAGAAAAGTAGAAATAGAAAGGTCATTAATTACTAACAAGATAATCAACACATTATAGACCAGATTAAGGTGACTTTGTACACAGAACAAGGAAAATTATACTGTCAAGTGGAATAAGTTTTCATGTCAAAGCATAGAGGAGCTAAGGATGGAAAAGGAACCTACTCTTGAGTTTTTCAAGTTAAACTCAGCATCGTTTATGAGTCCAAGAATTCTACATTGCTTTAAATATGAGTAAGGCAGGGCTGAGATACTCTTGTTTTCCTTCTGTTTCATTTCCTTTCAGGTATTTGTTGAGGGCCTCTGTGTTTCATGCCCACTTATGAGAAAATTACAAGAAGACTGATTAGCACAACTAGTGGTTGCTAACACAGTTTACAAGAACATAATGTTTATGTCAGTCAATTCTTTCATGACTTTCCTGAGTAATTAATTTCCTGGAACATTGTTGGATCAGCAATTTGTTCTCCCAGCAATGTGGAGACATCTGAAAAACAGACCAGGCATTCTTTCCCTATAGTTTTACTAATAAGCTTAATTAGGTAAATGTTTATTCCAAAGGTTGTTATGAACCTAAAATACCACTTCCCTTCCCCACTGCCAAATTTCTATCTTGTGAATATTTCACAGCCTTACAATCATTGAATTCTTAAGGAATATTTTCCCAAGTTCTGGGTGATGCCATATTATTTTTTGATGCTCACAATGAGATTCTCTGGGATCTTCTGGTTTTCTGAGCTCATAGACCAAATAAGCATTTGCTGGCCTCTGGAGCTACAAGATCAACTCATGCAATTGGAAATTGACAATTCACACGTTAATGAAAACACTCTAATTTCACCAGAGGAAACATACCTTATTACCTTTTGCATCGATATCCCTACCTTTCTCTTCTTCTCTTGTGTATCTTTCTATGGATATTTTCTGCACTATCTGTTTAGTTCGTACCTCTAGTAGAAGTCTCTCTCCAGGGAGTTCACAAATCACTTCACTCCGGCATACCCCACCATACCACTGACAATCCATGAGCTTTTACTTTGTGTTTAGTATCAGGGTACATGTGTATCTATACAAAGCTCAAAGACAAATTACTGTTTGTGGCTCTCCCTTTTCAGCTCAATCTTCAAGCCAACACATTTGGTTCTCTGTTTTATTCTTCAAATGAGGAATGCCTCATTAACAAATCTGAAAGGCAAATGTAAAGCCAGAGGGGAAAAAAAGGTTTCAACATATGCAACAAACTCTTAATACATTTAAAATAAATATATAAATCTAATAAATCAGTAAGCAAAAGGCAAACTAAGCAATAGGAAAGTGGATAGGATATATACAGGCAAATCAGAAAAAAAGGAATACAACCAGAAAATAGATGCACAAATATATCCAACTTCATTATAATCAAAGAATTTTTTTTTAAGACAGAGTGTTACTGTGACACCCAGGCTAGAGTGCAGTGGTGATCATAGCTCACTGCGGCTTTGACCTCCACAACGTCAAGTGATCCTCCCACCTCAGCCTCTTGAGTAGCTGGGACTACAGGTGTGTACCATCATGTACAGCTGATTTTTGCATTTTTTGTAGAAATGGAATCTCACTGTTACCCAGCTCATCTGAAACCCCTGGGCTCAAGCTATCCACCCATGTGTGGCCTCCCAAAGTGCTTTACAAGCATTAACCACCACACCCAGCCAAAGAAATCTTAAAAGTAATGAAATAATACATTTGTCCATCAAAATATTTTTAAAATATAGCACCCTGGAATATGATGTTTATATTAATTGCAGTATTTATACTGTATACCATTTGTATTCAATTTATTAATTAAAAAATCTATCACTTTAGATGCATGTGTATATATATACCCATTTCTATATGTGTGTGTGTGTGTGTGTGTGTGTGTGTGTGTATATATATATTATATTTATATTTGTATTTGGGTTGAAAGTGAAAAGATTTATCTTTAAATGTGTGTGATGCATACATATATATATACATATCAATGTTTTCTGGTGTAAGTGAAAGATTTATTTTTAAAATATATAATTATACATATATACACATATATATGTTTTCTGGTCTAAAGTGAAAGATTTATTTTTTAATTGATAATTGAATAAATACATTCAAATATACATATATGTATATACAGTCACGTATCACTTAATGACAGGGATACATTCCAAGAAATGTGTGTGTTAAGCAATTTTGTCCTTGTGAGGACATCATATTTATACAAACCTAGGTGGAATAGCCTACTACACACCTAGACTGTATGGTATAGCCTATTGCTTCTGGGCTGTAAACCTGTACAGCATGTTATTATATGGATACTATCAACAATTACAACACAATGGTAAGTATTTGTGTATCTAAACATATCTAAAGATGGAAAAGGTACAGTAAAAATATGGTAGTATAATCTCATGGGACCACCATTGTACATGCAGCCGACTGAAACATCATTATGGTAGTTTATGACTATATATGTATATATATAAACATGTGTGCACAATACACACACACACACACACATATATATACACACACACACACATATAACATGACCCTGGAAAGGTGAGGATGCAAGGAAATAAGGATTATCATGTGGTCTTATATGAGGGTAAAGTGGTACAATGTTTTAATATCAATTTAATTACCCGAAGCAAAAAGCACTCAAACATGCATACTTTATGACATAACAATTCTACAGCTAGGGATTTATTAAGGAAATAATCATGGTTATGCACAAAGATTTAGCTATCATCATTCATTCCAGTAATATTTGTAATACTGAGATGGTGAAAACTACCATCTTGTCTGTTCTTAGAGGTTGGTTAAATAAATGTGGCATAGGTTAAAAAGGGGTTAGAGTTATGTAAGCTTTAAACTGCAGCTCTGCTTCACTTCACTGATATACACTTTGGCTTGGGAATCCATGAAAATTAGACTAATTGTCTCTATGTCTCAGAGGTGAGAGGGACAAAGTCAGTATCCTGTTTGAGTTTTAGCAGAGAATTGCTAAAAGTGCCCGCCCTCAGACCCAGGAGAAGTTCATCTAGAGCAGAGTGAGCCCTTGCGAGGCAAGAGGAAGACCTAGATTCTTTCTTTTTTGCTGTTTGTGGATTGTGTTCTATATATCTATCTTCTGACAGGACTGACCTTTTTGTATCTCCATCCAAGTGAGCCACAACAATGACTTCAATTGTAATGCCTATTCTTGGACATGAGAATTAAATTGGTCTTTACATTTTATTACATTATATTGGTCAGGAAAGTGTTCCACCAGGGGAATGCCCTGTAATGGGAGCTGAGCCAGAGAGAAACCACATTGTATGCTTATCCCAGCATTGATTTTTTTTTTTATATATACAAAATCATAGGCAGCCTGGAGGCCTATTAAAAATCACCAGACTGGCTGGGCACTGTGACTTATACCTGTAATCCCAGAACTTTGGGAGGGTGAGGCATGCAAATCACTTGAGGCCAGGAGTTCAAGACCAGCCTGGCCAACATGATGAAACCCTGTATCTACTAAAAGTAAAAAAATTAGCCAGGCATGGTGGCACATGCCTATAATCCCATCTATTCAGGAGGTTGAGACATGAGGATTCTTTGAACCCAAGAAGCAGAGATTGCACTGAGCTGAGATTGCGCCACTATACTCTAGCCCAGGCAACAGAGCAAGACCCAGTCTCAAAAAAAAAAAAAAAAAAAGAAGTAGTCACCAGATGGTCACCTGCCCTCTTCTTGAGGACTACATGTAAAAATCAGGAAGGCATTTGCACCTATTTTCCTTCAGTGATAATGAAAGCTTTATGGGATAATTAAATATAAAAATGTCTTCATTATTAGGGTATGGAATTAGACACTTAGACACTAAAACATTAAAAATGGGGAGAGAGATCCAAGATGACTGATCACTAGCAGCTCGGGATTGTAGCTCCCAGAGAAAGCACACAGAACAAGAGGACGCCACACTTTCAGATGAATTTTTGTTACCTACGGACCGGAAGATTCCCAGAGGAGGAGCCCCACGGGTCGCCAGGGCGACTCTTGTGGCCGGCATCGCGGTTTTGCCGGTGCCCCGGCACGGCGGTTCTTGGTGCAGAGTAAACAGGACTGGGTCCCATTTTGATTGACATTTGGAGCTCCAGGAAGGCAGAGTCGCCCATTTACCTGATTGAAGAAGGGACTCAAGAGGGAAGCCAGACCGGAGATTCCCCGGGCAGAAAAGCACCACAAATCTTAATGCTACTGTTTTGGCCAGCACAGTGAGTTGCTCAGATTTCGGCACTGGGAATCAACAAGTTGGACGTCCACTCAGAGACCTAATTTGAAAGTAGGCAATTACAAAGACAGCAGGTGGATGAACTTACAATGATGGGAAGAAACCAGCATAAAAAGGCTGAGAATACCCAAGATCAGAATCCCTCTCCTTCTACAGGAGATCACAGTTCCTCGTCAACAAGAGAACAAGGCCTGATGGAGAATGAGTGCATTCCAATGACAGATTTAGGCTTCAGAAAGTGGATAATTAGGAACTTTAGTGAGCTAAAAGAACATGTTCTAGCCCAATGTAAAGAAACTAAGAACTTTGAAAAAAGGTTTGATGAAATGCTAATGAGAATAGACAATTTAGAGAGGAATGTACGTGAATTAATGGAACTGAAGAATACAATACGAGAACTCCGTGAAGTATGCACAGGTCTTAACAGTCGAATTGATCAAGCAGAAGAAAGGATATCAGAGGTCGAAGACCAACTTAATGAAATGAAACAAGAAGAGAAGATTAGAGAAGAAAGAGTAAAAAGGAATGAGCAAAGTCTCCAAGAAATATGGGACTATGTGAAAAGATGTAATTTATGATTGATAGGTGTACCTGAATGTCATGAAGAGAGTGAATCCAAGTTGGAAAATATTCTTCAGGACATTATTCAGGAAAACTTTCCCAATCTAATAAGGCAGGACAATACTCAACTCCAGCTAATCCAGAGAACACCAGAAAGATATTCCTCAAGTAGAGCAACTCCAAGACACATAATCACTAGATTCACTAGGGTTGAAATAAAGGAGAAAATTCTAAGGGCAGCTAGAGAGAAAGGTCACGTTACCCATAAAGGGAAGCCTATCAGACTCACAGAAGACCTTTCACCAGAAACCCTACAAACTAGAAGAGAGTGGGGTCAATATTCAATATCCTCAAAGAAAAGAATTTTCAACCCAGAATCTCATATCCCGCCAAACTAAGCTTCATAAGCAAAGGAAAAAGAAAATTTTTCGTGAACAAGCAAGCACTCAGAGATTTCATCACCACCAGGCCTGCTTTACAAGAGCTTCTGAAAGAAGCACTACAAACAGAAAGGAACAACCAGTATCAGTCATCCCAAAAACTTACCAAAACATAAAGAGTATCTCTATAATGAAGAATCTACATCAACTAATGGGCAAAATAGCCAGCTAGCATTAAATGACAATATTGAACACAAATATTAATATTCTAAATTTAAATGGATTAAATGCCCCAATCAAAGACACAGACAGGTAAATTGAATAAAAAGTCAAAACCCATTGGTATGCTGTATCCAGATCTATTTCACAAGCAACAACGTACAAAGACTCAAAACAAAGGGATGGAGGAAGATTCACCAATTAAATGGAGAGCAAAAAAAAAAAAAGAAACAGGAGTTGTAACTTTCGTCTCTCACAAAATAGACTTTAATAGTAACAAAGATTAAAAGAAACAAAGAAGGACATTACATGATGGTAAAAGGATCAATGCAACAACAGGAGTTAATGATTATAAATATATATGCACCCAATACAGGAGCACCCAGATACATAAGACAAGTTCTTAATGACTTATAAAGAGACCTGGACTCCCAAACAATAATAGCGGGAGATTTTGACACCACATTGTTAATATTTGACGGATCAATGACATAGAAAATTAATAGGGACATCTATGATTTGAACTTAGACCTGGAATGAGTAAACTTAGTGAATATTTATAGAATTCTCCACTCCAGGTCGACAGAACATACATTTTTCTCAGTATCACTTTACACCTATTTTGAAAGTGACCACATAATTGGAAGTAAATCACTCTTCAGCATTTGCATAGCATTTTACAGACTTAAATGAAATATCGTTTGGCTGTTTGTTATTTTCTTCCCTTATTCCTTCCTGTCTCCGTTGTTAAGCACAATTATTGGCATAAAAGAGGTTTTTAATACCTATTTTTAGATTGCATTCCAGCCTGGGCAATAGAGCAAGAATCCTGTTCTCTCTCCCCCTTTTTCTTTCTCTTTCAGTAAAAAAAAAAAAAAAAAATTGTAAAAAAATAAAAATAAAAATAAAACATTAAAAATGATGTTATCTTAGCTTTGTCTAACGTTTATTTTTTCAGAGGCTTTTCTCATTTATTTTCCACTTGCATCTTCAATATTAATTGTGTAGGATTAGTCTTCTCTGTCCCACCATGAAAAGAACAAGAACTTTGTAATCAGACAGACTTTACTCTCAAAACAAGGGGGAAAGTGAAAATGGGTGCAAATGAAGATGAGGGTGTAGATGTGGATGTCGGAGAAGTTTTGAGTGTTCCTTTTGGGGGGCCTACATTTTCAGTGCAGAGCAGGGCAGTGATGCCTTCGGCTAAGAGAGAGAAGGATGTGACTGACGTCAGGGAAGAGCTGTTGTGGAGAAGAGGAGAGGCTATGGCTGGTTCGACATTAGCCAGTTCTGAAAATCAGCCACAATCTAAGAGTCAGGCTCCTGTGCTGAGTTACCAAAATAACTCTGTAAACAAACATAAGGCAAAATGACAGGAAGCTGGTTGTAAACACAAGTCAAAGAAATGTTTGGTCCCATGCTATTAATTGGGGAGTTGCATCATGTCTCCCAAAATCATGTTTTAAGATACCTAAAGCAAAATAGGGAAAATGAGGAGGCTGTATAATGAAGTATGTTCTATCGGGGAGCAGGAAGGAGTACCATGTTTCACACCTGAGTCTGTAGCTGGCTGCTGTGTGAGCTGCTATCACGGGCTCTCTGGACCTGTTCTTCATTCTAAAAAATGGCTGATTCTGTGGTCCCTTCTGGAACCTCCCCTGCACTTACAGTGGCCCAAAGATATGAAAATAAAGTAGATTTCTGAAATCTGTGAGTCGAGAGATTTGGATGTTTACCACCCAAATAGCAATGAAAAAGTTCAGCTGCAGGCCTGTATTCTATCACAGTGTGGTCCTAGCTCAGACCTGAAGGCTCCTGGAAGCAGAAAGACTTTCTCACTGGGAAAAGCTGGAAGCCGCTCAAGCTCTGTCCCTTGTGAAAGCCAAAAGTTGAATTAAATCAGATGGGTCTTTTAAACAAGAAAAAACTAACCAGATGGGTTCTTTAAGAAAAAAAGTTTTGGTCAGCTAAAAACTTATTTAAAAACACATGGTCATTCTGCCTTTTGTGGGAGATGAAGACCAAATATAGTCACCGCAGGGAGGCATGCTGTTGCAATTTAGCAACCATTTCTCAAAACAGTGCTAGGTTCTAAGAATGCTAAAATCTCACATTTACTTTTCTAGATAAAGCTTCACTTAGCCTGTCTTTAGGGATTTGTAATAATTTCATCCATTTTGCCAAGTCTCTCAATATTGAAATTTTTCTTAAACTCTATTACAACTTATTGTCAAACAGTTAAATGAGTGCAATTACATCATATAGTATATCTTACAGTTGTGTCAATAGCATCTTAATGAAGGGCTGTGGAATTTCACTGACTGGATTATAGTAATTTTGTGAATAATTATGCCACCAACTCTGTAGTTGTCATAACCAAATTTATCTGTGCAATTGATTTCAAAAGATTTTATTTAACCTCATCAGAAGAAAAGTTAAATTTAACTCAAAATTGAACTGTCTGGGAAATTGTTGAGGTCCAACTTATAACAAGAACTTAACTAGGTTCATTTTGTGAACATGGGTAAGTTATGATATTGTTGGCACAGGACTGAAATGTTTCTATCCAAATATAGAAGGCAATTTCTGGAAGCTATCATTCACATGCTAATTATAGGCCTTAACGGGGCCATTCAATTGGTAAAGTAGATGGTGGATTAGCCCAACAACCTGGCCTGCCATGTCTATCGAGAAGGCCATGGAATCTATTCTAAAAGGCAGTGAAAAAACAGTTAATACAGCCAGTATTTAGTTCTTTAACAGAAACAATCCCTTTGAACTGCAAAACAAAGATTTGGTTTGATTTGATTTGATTTCACAGCACCCTACAAAACTTATTTCCTTCTTCTCCCAGCAAAATTCTATTCATTATATTTGGCAGTTCTTAAACTATGACGTTTCATAAAGAGAAAAGCAATAACCTTAATTCTTTTAAAACCTATCTTGATTTAGTTTGAGAACATGAATTCTTGACATATCTGATTCTCTACTTTTTCTTTCCTGGTACTTTTGTTTTTTTTAAGGTCAGGATCTCGTTCTGTCACCCAGGCTGGAGTGCAGTGGTGCAATAACAGCTCACTGCAGCCTCAGCCTCCTGGGCCCGGGTGATCCTGCCACCTCAGCCTCCTGCATAACTGGGACTACAGGTGTGCACCACCATGCCCAACTTGTTTTTTGTATTTTTAGTAGAGAGGGGGTTTCGCCATGTTGCATAGCCTTGTCTCAAACTCCTGGCCTCCAGCAGTCTGCCTGCGTTGGCCTCCCAAAGTGTTGGGATTACAGGCAAAAGCCATGGCATTTGGACTCATGGGTACTTTAACCAGGAACTTTCATGGAGTTTGACAGGCCTGGGGCAGTCTGGCCCCTATGACTAACACAGCCTTGTAGCTGGGTTTCCACACAGACCCTCTCCTAATCAACCAGCCCCTCGAAAAAAACAACTTTAGAAGAGACTTAAAATGATACACTGTGAGGAGCATTTGCTCAGTGACCTTTTAGGTTCTGCTGCCTGTCGTCATGTTGTTTCTAGAGAGCAGATCATTGTTTTGTTAAAGGGGAAAAGATGAAAATAAAGAGGAGATTCTCCTGCCCTTTAATAATTACAGTTTTCTAAAGCAGGAAATTGGAACAGTAAGTCCTTGATAATCCAGGGGATGATTATTCAGTTTGGGTATTAGTCCATCTGCCTTGTGTTTCTGTTCCTTTACCTTTTATTTCCAGGGCTTGAGGATATTTCTTGGATTTTGGTTTTGTTTTGTTTTGTTTTTGAGACAGAGTCTTGATCTGTCACCTAGGCTCGAATACAGTGGCACCATCTCAGCTCTCTGCAACCTCTGCCTCCTGGATTCAAGCGATTCTCCTGCCTCAGCCTCCTGAGTATCTGGGACTACAAGTGTGCACCGCCATGCCCAGCTAATATTTGTATTTATGTAGAGACAAGATTTTGCTGTGTTGGCCAGGCTGGTTTCCAACTCCTGACCTCCAGTGATCCACCTGCCTTGGCCTTCCAAAGTGCTGGAATTACAGATGCGAGCCACCGTCCCTGGCCTATATTTCATTGCTTGTTAGAACAACCACCTGGTGATGTGAAGAGGAAAATTAAATCTAGTCCATTTTTAGAACAGTCTTGTTCTGAGTAGAGAGAATAAATAGATTGAAATCAACAAGTTAATCCAAAAATCATGTAACAGATCTGGGCACAATGACTTATTCTGTAATCCAAGGACTTTGGGAGGCTGAGGCAGGCCGATTGCTTGAGCCCAGGAATTTGAGACCAGCTTGGGCAGCAAAGTAAAACCCTGTCTCTACAAAAAATATAAAAATTAGCCAGATGTGGTGGTGCATGCCTGTAGTCCCAACTATTTGGGAGGCTGAAGGAGGAGAATCACTTGAGCCCAGGAGGTAGAGGTCGCAGTGACCCAAGATCACATCACTACACTCCAGCTTGGGCACAGAGCAAGACTCTGTTTCAAAAAGAGAGAGAGAGAGAAATCCAGATCTGAAAGTGCCTAGGACAAGGACTGCACATAACAGGAATTTTGTAAGTGGGGTTTTATAACCCACGCAGCAGTTTTCTACTGCTCTTGACCAGTGGTTCTCAGCTAGGGAGATTTCCCCCTGATGGACATTTGGCAGTGTCTGAGGAGTTTTTGATTGTCATGATTTGGCAGTGATGCTGGCATCTAATGAATAGAGGTTAGAGTTGCTACT
This sequence comes from Aotus nancymaae, assembly GCF_030222135.1. Classification (NCBI taxonomy): domain Eukaryota; kingdom Metazoa; phylum Chordata; class Mammalia; order Primates; family Aotidae; genus Aotus; species Aotus nancymaae. Next base: position 42,811,961 of record NW_026988455.1, on the reverse strand, counting down.
AAACATCCTACAATCCACAAGGCAGTCCTCCTAACAAAGAATTATCTGGCCCAAAACATCAGTAGTGCCAAGGTAAGAATACTGTGTTGTGGATATTAAAAAGCGTGTATACTATCTATTTTTAGTACAGTAGAGAGTAAGTTAAGTAATATTGTTGATCCCTCCTTGACTGTATTTAGAATTATTTCTTTGCAAACATGTTTTTACAGCTCTCCATTTACTGCCTATTTGTGTTTCCAGTTAGTCTAGACAGATTGCCTCAACTATGAATATTCTCCATCTAGACAAACATTTTAAAGTATTATCTGTACCTAAGGACTGGGATCTTTAGTAGATGGAGGCATCGATTTACGTAAATTTAATTTGTCCCTAACTTTGAAGAGATTTGCATAAAATCAAGAATACCTTTCTAAGGGATATTACTTTACTTGGACCATAAGCTTCTCCCCTGCTCCTTTTTTTTAATTAATTATTTTAGAGAGAGGGTCTCACTCTGTCCTCTAGGCTGGAGTATAGCGGCATGATCATGGCTTCCTGTAGCCTTCAACTCCTAGGTTCAAGAGAGTTTCCAGCCTCAGCCTTTCAAGTAGCTGGACTACAAGGGCATACAGCTAATTTTTAAAATTCTTTTGTAGATATGGAGCCTCTCCGTGCTGCCCAGTTTGATCTTGAACTCCTGGCCTCAGGTGATCCTGTGTCTCAGTCTCACAAAGTGCTGGGGTTATAGACATGCTGGCTCATTCCTATATTTAATATTAATATTTAATTTAATATTTAATATAATAGTTCATATTTAATAGGGTGTGGTACTCTCTTAAATAGATATTAATACACATTTAAGCTGATTTTTTGCAGTCTTAGAGATGTTACACTTTCTTCAAAATACTGCCTAAAATGAAATAAACACTGTTGTTAAAACAGATCTATAAATAAACAAGAGGTTAATCCCATCAAGAATTTAAACTATAACTGATTCCCGTCATGTCATGTTCTTAACTTGACCCAGAGGGTGAATCCTTAAGAACAGGACAACATGTTTGACTTACTCTTTCTCCTGTTTCAACCAGACCCACTCATCCGCTTGCCCAGTCACCAACTACTCGAACCTCTCCACCTCATGTAGCATACAAAATGTAAAACGGAGGCCCCAAAACAGGTGCTGACATCATCAGCATTATTAATCACCAGGCAGAAAATCCAGTGTGCTGGAGCAAACAGGCTGATCTGGTTGTGTTTCTTTTATGTGTTGGAATGCTAACAGATAACTGCCAGGCAAATCCGAGCTTGAGGCCGTCACTGAACCTAGTCAGCAGCTGACTAACCTTGGGGATCTTTTATCAGAGCAACACGTGGTCTGACTAGTGTTCTAAGTATGGAAAAAGTGCTGAGATAGAACAACCTAGATGCTTGCTATTGTCCAAAACATCTTTAACATTTCATTCAACCCACTGTGGCAGTTCACAAAGTATTTGGAACATCCGGAAGGAGCCAGGGAAGTCTATCCAATAGAACTTTCTATAATGAGGAAATGCTGCATGTCTGTGTCCAGTTCCGTTAACCATGAGCTGCAGGTGGCTGTTGAGCATTTTCGAATGTGGCTTGTGTGACTGAATACATGAATTTTTAATTTAATTTAATTGTAATAGACTCATATACCTAGTGGCTATCAAAATAGACAAGACCATCTAGGAAACAATAATGACTAACTGATTATTCCACATCTTAATTGTAAATATCGTGATTCCTTTTTCTTTTTCTCCAAAATATAGAGGCCAGGCCCTCGGCTAATGCCTGTAATCCCAGCACTTTGGGAGGCCAAGGCAGGCCGATCACCTGAGGTCAGGTGTTTGAGACCAGCCTGGTCAACATGGCAAAACCCCAGCTCTACTGAAAATACAAAAATTAGCCTGGTGTGGTGGCACACACCTGTAATCCCAACTACTCGGGAGGATGAGACAGGAGAATTGCTTGAACTCCGGAGGCAGAGGTTGCAGTGAGCCCAGATTGTACCATTGTACTCCAGCCTGGGCCAGAAGAACAAATCTCTACCTCAAAATAATATAAATATATATGAATATATATATACATACACACACACATATATAAATATAGAAAGTAGGGGGAAATTCTGTTTAATGCCTATAATTTTATGAGTCTAACATAATTGTTTTAATTTGGTAAATTTTCCAGGCTTTTTCTATGTATTTTTAGATGAACTAGGTATTATTTTGTCTTATTTTATTTACTTTAGTTTTTTCACTTAACATTATGAGAGGAATATATTTCCGTACTCCTAAATAATATGCCCAAGTTATCAGATCTGACAGTGGCCAATTTCTTAGATAATTGTGCCATGGTTCATTTATTTCCTCTATTTTTGAAATTTTGAGTGCTTGCTTGCTTGCTTGTATGATTTTATGGTCGCTACAGTAAACATCAGAACGCATGTTAGTATTTCTCCCCTGTAGAATCCATTACATGCCAAACGTTTGAGTTTTATGCAGGTAACGATTTCGACGGTGAACCATTTTACTACCACACATTCATTTGGAAAAAGTACTTTTTTTATTTTACTTGTGAAAAATATACTTTAAAGCCACCCCCACCCCCAAAAATAAAGCCAAGACTTTTCTCTCTGCAGCACAATTCATTCAATAAATTATGAGACGGATTAATATTCCTTCCCATCTAACAGTAAAAATTGCTGCTAAAATATAACTGCATTCAGGGCTGATGACACAGACCTTTGCTTTACAAACAGGGAATAAGTTCCCAGTGGTAAACTCTGTAAGTAAAATATTTTACATGTTCAGAGAAGCTCTAGAATCTAGAAACATGAGACAATTAACAGAAGTAAACCAGAAAAAATAAACACAAAAAATAATCCACCCTGTTTTATTTTATTCTTTGTATATGTACGTAGTTATACATTGCGACAAGTCTAAACTATCCTTTTTGTAGTTGAAAGCAATATAAATACAGTACAAGTAAACCATCACACGTGTTACAGTTAGTAATATCCAGAAGATCTTGGCTTAAGACATTTTATATTTTGCATACTAGTAAGCTGTCACATGATCTTTACATTTCTTTTTAAATAAATTCTATATTCTAACAAATCTGATCGTCAAAAAACAAAAGAACCCTACTGATAACATAATGAATTTAAGACATAACATTTTAAACTAGAACCTAAAAAAAAAATCAAGTGTTCTTATTATTCAAAGTTGGGTTTTAGCTTCTGTTATATCATCCTTTGTCTGTTTGAATTAGATTTGTAACTGAGGGATTGAACGAACATGGACTAAATGAGCTTGTGCTACTTAAACATTGTGATATATGCAAAGCAGCTTTGTAAACTGCAAGTACAGTGAAAATCTAATACAAATGTTGTTAAAAGGTCTCTCAGCTCATCCTATATAAGAAAAGCAACCTTTAAAATATGCCCAATGGAAAGAAATCCAAGACTTCTCTCTTTCTCTGGCACAGTAGATTTAATAATTTATGATATGGATTTGTTTTTCCTTTACACACAACAATAAAAATGTTAGAACTGATAAAATAACTGCATTTAGGGCTTTTATTAGTGACACCAACTGGGAACATAGATCTTTGTCTTTAGAAATGGAACATAAGCCTCCAGATGGCAAATCATCAGGACTTTGTTCACAATGTGAGTGAAACATACTGCCAGAAAGTCATTTCCAAAAAGTCAATAGTGTTTGTACTGGAAATGTTTGAAAAATGCTCAGAAAACCATCAAGTCTTACCTACTTTGTGGATTATCTGGGGAAAATGTTTAAAACCGTAGACAGGCTTTTCTCTGCCACACAGTTAACTTCTCGCTTTCCTCATTCTTCCTGTCAATTCTTTATGAAATGCCACTGATTTCAGCATTAATATGCACAGTATATCATTATAAGGTTGATTTTGCTCAAAAAAAACAGTATAAGTAATTCTAGGCCAGATGCAGTGGTTGACGCCTGTAATCCCAGCATGTTGGGAGGTCAAGGCGGGTAGATTACCTGAGGTCAGGAGTTTGAGACCAGCCTGGCCAACATGGTAAAACCCCATATACACTAAAAATAACAAAAATTAGCCGGGTGTAGTGATGGGTGCCTGTAATCCCAGCTACTCAGGAAGCTGAGGCAGGAAAATTGCTTGAACCGGGTAGGCAGAGGTTGCAGTGAGTCGAGATCATACCACTGCACTCCAGCCTAGGTGACAGAGTGAGACTCTGTCTCAAAATGTAAAAATAATAAAAGTAATTCTAGGGTCTTATGCAGATGGTAACCATTCTTCTTGCCACTGTGTTCTGTCGTTCATATGGACGAAAAAGAGCTGCTTGTAATTTGCCTATGCTCACCTGCTGTGCTAAGTGAATCCCAGGTTGTTAAGAGTTTCCAGTTTTCAGTTAACAGAATTTATAGCTTTATTTTTATGAATTGCAGGTGGTTTTCATGAGCCTATGCAAAAGCTTCTGGGACTGTGGCCTTGTAGCCCTGGATGATATCACAGTACATTTGGGAAGCTGCTCGTCTTCAGGTAAGAAGGCAATCCTTTCAGCTCTCTGTCTCTCTGGCCTAAACATACATTTCCTGTATCTCCGAGAACCACACACCTTTCATCTGTGCTCGTCCATCCTTTGCTTTTCTTGGCTAAGTGTCTCCTGCAGAGCTGTGTAGCAGGCTTTGAAATTTAGAGATGATGATTGCAATGTAATATGTGTCTTCGTACATGTGTCTTAACCCCTTTGTCCTCATTTGGAAGGGAGATAATGTTATCTACCTGAATATTGGGGATAATACATACACATTTTCCTAGCGTAAGACCTGGTGCAAAACAGTGCTTTAAAAACACTGTAACACCTGTATCTTCTTCTACTATAATTATTGCTATTATCATTGTTTTTGTTGTCTTACATGAATGCAGATTTTCAAGCAATATTGATGAAATTCTTGTTTCACAGGTAGTTGCTAAACATATAATTTAAAATTTTTAATAAAATAAACATTTTCTAAGTGAATTAAATGACAGTGGATCAATAGACCAAGCAATGATGATAGTAGCAAAATAAAGTCATGGTAGCTAGCTATGTGTTGGACATTATGTCTAATGAGAAAATGGCACATAACTCAGTCCAGATCATTGGTCTGTATCTGCTAATTACCTACATCCTACATCATAGGACATCCATTTCTTTGACACACAGCAAATTGTGGTATCAGTCTGGCACTGGAGAATTATCTCCATGTTTATTTAATTAAAAGATAATTTGTTCTTAGTCCCTTGATTTGCCAGACACTGCAAGGACAACCCAGATAAAAATCATTCCACTCAAGGCATAGAAGAAAGAATGAGCCTTCATTAACTAGTACTGTATGTAAAATAAAATGAAGTAAAACAATGATCACACAAGAGACATATGAAACACGCTGTTTATTAGAAAAATTTGCTAAGAATCTGGATGTAGGGAGGCATAACCAAGTTTAGTCAAAGGAGAAGTCCCCAATAAATTGGGAAGAAGCACCATTCTAATAATAATTATGAATGTTATTGAAGACAGCATTCAAAGACATAAACATTGGATTTGGGAAAAGGAAAATAAAGCTCTGGGTGGCAAAATAAGTTCTAAAATTTAATTATTGAGAACTTTATATTCAAAATTATCACTTTACGTATACCATCTCATTTAATCCTCACAGACCCATGAAGTGACTACCATCAATATTCCCACATTACAGATAAGAACTGTAAGTCACAGAGAAATGAAGTCGTTTGCTCCTCGCAGCTATGCCTCCAGAAGTCCATGGAGTGCTCTCACATTCCCCTCCACCTCCAAAGCGACTGTGGAGTTGTTATGAGGATACCCTCTACTCATCTAGGGTTTCTGAAGAAAGTGCCTGAATTATGCAATTTTATTATTTTCCATATTTTCATAAAGGCAATATACCTCTAAATTCTGGAGTGGTAGAAAAGGAAATTCACACAAATTCACGAGTCAGAGAGAGTTTTTTCTCAAACTATCCCAGTATTTTAGATCTATATCTCTGATTATTCTCTGTGTCTGTGGCAGGACCCACAGTGGAGTGCAGCCTCCAGCTGGAAGCAATGGCTTTGTGTAGGGGGGCCACCAGTGGGGGTTGCCTCTCCATCACATGCCATATGGCCAGGCAACATTCATACATGCAGAGCGCGCTGCTAGCAACAGAGTCATTGAAAGTGTCACAGCAATTGCAACACCTGCTATTTCCTTGCAGAGAAACTTCCGCCTCCACCTGGAGAGTGTACTTTCGAGCAAGATGAATGTGCATTTACTCAAGAGAAAAGAAACCGGAGCAGCTGGCACAGGAGGAGAGGAGAAACTCCCACTTCCTACACAGGACCAAAGGGAGATCACACTACTGGGGTAGGTGAGTTATGCCACGTGGTACGGTTTCCTAAGGAAAGCTTCTAAAATAGCATTCTATGAATCATTTACTGCATTTTGAAATGTGCAAAGTTATGTCTTGTGTCTAGAATGAAATGCACTTGTGATTCTGCATACACAGGATGATTCGGTATGTGCACTGAATGTCATCCTTTCTGTTTATTACATTGCTTGTGTTCATTGCTGCAACAAGGATCTAACAGGGTTTACTAAGATATGCACACAAACATTTAATTAGAAGCAAGTTAAAAGGTCAAAGAGAGGGACAAATTAGGGGGGGAAAGTGGTAATCTAAACTGGAGCCAGGGCCAAGGCCTAATGTACAAAATGTATTAGGAGACAAAGAGGCATGCGGATTTGACTCCAAACTTTCAGCAGCTAAAACTCATCTGTGAAACATGATTCACAGCATCCTTAGGAAAAAACAGAATGAGCAGTCCACTTGGGTGGGGTGTAGGCAATGATGGGGTGCATTTTCTGTAGAAAACATACAAACAGCAATAAAACAGAGTAAAATTTGATCTACTTCATATTACCAACATCAGCAATTGTAAACATTGTCAGTGACAAAATGTGTCCCATAGGCCATGCGTGGTGGCTCACTCCTATAATCCCAGCACTTTGGAAGGCCGAGGTGAGAGGATTACTTGAGTCTAGGAGTTCAAGACCAGCCTAGACAACATAGTGAGACCCCATCTGGACAAATTTTTTTTTTTTTTAATTTTAGCCAATTGTGGTGGCGTGCACCTGTGGTCATAGCTACTCAGAAGGCTGAGGCAGGAGGATTGCTTGAGCCTGGGAAGTCAAGGCTACAGTGAGCCGTGTTCATGCCATTGCACTCCAGCTTGGGCAACAGAACAAGTCTCTGTCTCAAAACAAAACAAAACAAAAAATACATTCCATAGAATGGATCTTTCTCACTGACACCCCTGTTTCATTTGGTATACCTACTGAATAAAAGCAGAGCACTTGGTCCAGAGAAGGAGAACTACCCCTGATACTAAGCTCATAGAAACATTTCTTCAGGAATCCTTCTAGAGAAACCATTATGACATTAAATATGAGAGTAATTTGCATTGTGCTGTTTCTTATGGTCTAACTCAGGGTGTCCAATCTTTTGGCTTCCCTGGGCCACATTGGAAGAAGAAGAATTGTCTTGGGCCACACATAAAATACACGAACACTAACAATAGCTGATAAGCTAAAAATAAATGAATAAATAAAAATTAAATGCAAAAAAATTTCATAATGTTTTAAGAAAGTTTACAGACTTGTGTTAAGCAATATTCAAAACTGTCCTGGGCCACATTCGGCCTGCAGGCTGCAGTTTGGACGAGCTTGGTCTAACTCAAGTAAACCTGTTTGTTTAATTGGATAAACAAGGTAGAATGCAATCATAAACAGCTTTATTTTTTCTTTCTGTCACTCTTCAAACATACTTTAAAGATCCTCTTTTCCCCATGCCTTAGCAAATTCCTTAAATTCTCAGTCCTGTTGTGATATTAGAAAAATTACACATTCAGGTATGTCAAAAGTCCAGTTCAAATCAAAACTTCCATTGCTCATTCAATTCAATCTTCTCTCTTTCCCTCAGCTTGGGCCTGACTCATAGTTGGGAAGGATAGAGGAGGAAACCATCTCTTCTTTCATTATCTTTGTTTCACCTCTTCTCCTGCCCCTCATCTTCACCATTTTTTAATCAGGGAAGGTGGAGGAGGAAGAAAAGAAAGGAACTTTTAAAATATTTGTTGCTATTTAAAATTATCTCTTAGCTATTGCGTGTCCTTGGTTATGACAGATGTCTAAACACTGGCTCTTTCAGGAGCGTCTGCATCTTACATTCTGGCAATGTCCTCCCTGGCTAACCCTCTGAGACCGCCCCCTTCCTTTAGTGCTTGCACTGCGGAATACAACCCACATAGATTTTCTGTTTGGTTTCCTCCTGGAAGTTTTCACTTGGGTTCTTTCAAGAACAGTTCTTTTCAGCCACCTTGCTAGTGAGGGTCCATTTGACCTCAGAAGTGATGCACTCCTGCCTGACTAAGAAAATATGCAGCTCGGTCCTACTGCTGACCTCTTTTTTCTTGCTGCTTCAGCAGATTCTGGGACAACGTTGCTTCGGTAAAGGATGCTGTTGAAGAGATTTAGCTTTGGCCCAAAGGCAGACCAGGTACTCAGTTTCAGCATTGAGTGAAGGTTGCTAAGGTGGCTCTAAAAATGTGTGGAACTATCTCTGGAAAGATATCAGGATGTTAAAAATATAACTAGAAAGACCTTTATGTATTAGAACTATTCTGAAAGCTTATAACAGAAAATACAACTCAAACTGAAGTGAAAAGGAAATCTTTTTTTGGACTTTGTTAAAGAAAGAGACTACTGTGAGCTTAGCTTCAGGCACAGCTTGATGCAGGGGTTAAAACTGTGTCCTCAGGAGCCAGTTTCCCTCCTCCCTCCTCCCTCCTCCCTCCTCCCTCCTCCCTCCTCCCTCCTCCCTCCTCCCTCCTCCCTCCTCCATCCTCCCTCCTCCCTCCTCCCTCCTCCCTCCTCCCTCTCCCTCCCAACTGGTTGTTCTGGGTTGGCTCCAGTCTAGACATGATCTCCTGTCATGGCAACACAGTGGCTGTAGCAACTGCAGTCTCGTGACCCCTTTGAACATTGAATCTAGTGGAAAGTGAAAACCCAAACAAAAACAGCCATGCTGAGTCTTCTCATTGGCTCTGATTGGAAATGTCTTCAGGGCATGGTACTATAAAGGCCATTTTTGATTCCCCACAAAATTTCATATTCTGCCTTATACACGATATGTGCTCAAAAGTGCCTGTGGAATGAATGAATGCACAAGTGAATAAATGAATCTACAAGCCTTCATTGACACATTTAATAATAACTATTTATTTAGTGAAACCCTAGAAAATGGGATGAAAGAAAGGTATCTTTTTATTCCAAGAGGATTGAAGTCAGTAATTAATCAGTTTTAGCTAGAGTCTATTGTAATCTAGATGTTGTGTGTATGTGTATTTTTCTTGAGAGAAGGTTTTGATAGTTTTTCTTCCTTTTGTTGGGGAGAGCAGTAACAGATCTAAGAAGAGGTACAACCAAAGAGAACTATGTTGTGGTAGACTACTATAGGGAATTCTATGGGTAAAGAACACTGTGGAATGCCTTAGATGTGGAAGGGAAGACATGGAAAAATAGTGAGCGCTGAAGGGAAGGAGTCCCTGAAAAGGGTAAAGAGAGGCACCAAGCCAGGTTATAACAGACCCATGAACTTAGGGCATCGGAACAACCTATGGTTTCCCATTCACTAGGTATGAGACCTTGAGAAAGTGACTTAAAATCTCTGAGTCTCAGTTTTGTCATCTAGAAAATAAGAACAGTTATAGCTACTTACCTGTTTACCTAACTTCATAGGGTAGTTGAATTTAAAAACTGAGAGCTTTGGGATTAGACTGCCTGGGTTCAAATCTCAGTTATACCTTTAACCTCTCTGAGCCTATTTTCTTTATCTTTGTATTAAGAATAATTAATACCTACCTCACAGACTGTGTTGAGATTTAAATGAAACAAGATATAAAACATACTTAGAATAAGACCTGGCATATGACAATTAATTCTTGCTCTATTATTCATTTATTCCTTCATTCAGCAAATATCTATTGAGTGTCTACTGTGTGCCACGTACCGTTTTAGGCACTCGTGAATCACAGATGAACAAAACAGAGAAGCATTTACCCTCATGGAACTTCTAGTAGAGGAGACAGGCAAGAATATTAAGCTTAATCATAATTATGCAGTATTTTAAAGGTGATCATTGGTAATTGCTACAGAACTAAAAATGGAGCAGGTGAGGGAGTTAGGGAATTGAGAGGAGGATGTGAGTGGAGTTAACTAAGGTAAATAGAAGAGTCACAATGGGCCGGGCACGGTGGCTCAAGCCTGTAATCCCAGCACTTTGGGAGGCCGAGGCGGGTGGATCACGAGGTCGAGAGATCGAGACCATCCTGGTCAACATTGTGAAACCCCGTCTCTATTAATACAAAAAAATTAGCTGGGCACGGTGGCGTGTGCCTGTAATCCCAGCTACTCAGGAGGCTGAGGCAGGAGAATTGCTTGCCTGAACCCAGGAGGCGGAGGTTGCGGTGAGCCGAGATCGCGCCATTGCACTCCAGCCTGGGTAACAAGAGCGAGACTCCGTCTCAAAAAAAAAAAAAAAAAAAAAAAAAAAGAGTCACAATGAAGTCCATTGAGAAGGTAAACTTGAAAGGAGTTGAGGTAGCCTGCCAAGGCGTATCTGGAAAGCAATGTTCCAGGTAGAGGGAACAGCCAGTACAAGGCCCTGTAAATGAAAACATGCTCAGTGTGTCCTAGGAACTGCAGTGAGCTAGGGAGAGAGTGCTAGGAGAAACCCAGAGAAATAATGGTGGGCCAGATCATGGAGGGCCTTGTAATTAATTAGAAGGACTTTGGATTTTTTTTTTTCCCAAGCTGGAGTCTTACTATGTTGCTGAGGCTGGAGTGCAGTGGTGCGATCTCCGCTCACTGGAACCTCCTCTCATGTTCAAGCAGTTCTCCTGCCTCGGCCTCCCAAATAGCTGGGATTACAGGTGCCCACCGCCACACCCGGCTAATTTTTGTATTTTTTAGTAGAGACAGCGTTTCGTCATGTTGCCAAGGCTGATCTTGAACTCCTGACCTCAGGTGATCTGCCTGCCTCGGCCTCCCAGAATGCCAGGATTACAGGCATGGACCACCGTGCCCGGCCAGGACTTTGGATTTTACTTTACCTCAAATGGAAAGTCATTGAAGAGTGTTGAACTTAGGAGAGAAGCAATCTGATCGAGTTTTACAAGAATCGCTCTGGCTACTGTGTTGAGGAAAGATGGGGTGGAAATGAAGCAAGGGTGAAATCAGAGAGCCCTGTCAGAGGCTACTGCACATAACCCAGGTGAACTACGATGGTACATTTGACTACGATAACAGATTTCACTATGATGGTAGATTTGACCAGCAACCATGGATTGGACTGTGTAGTAGCAATGAGGGTGGTCATAAGTGGTCAAATCCTGGATATATTTTGAAAGCTGAGCCACAGAATTTCATGATGGATTAGATGACTTTAAGAAAAAGAGCAACGTTCTGAGTAGCCTGATAAAACCTTGCTTGTGTTTAATAAACCCTTATTCTACTGAAAAATGGCAAAGCATAAGGGTGGTGATGCTAGCATGTTGTTATAATTGTCTTATTTTATTATTCCTTGTTGTTGATCTCTTACTGGGCCTAATTTATAAATTAAACTTCATTGTAAGTATGTATGTATAGGAAAAAATATATAGTATACACAGGGTTCAGTAGTATCCGCAGTTTCAGGCATCTACCAGGGATCTTAGAACATATCCCTCAAGAATAAGGGGGAACTACTGTAGTTTGCCAGGGCTGCCATAACAGAATATCACAGACTGGGTGGCTTAAACAACAGAAATTTATTTTCTCACAGTTCTGCAGGCTGAAAGTCCAAGATCAAGATGTGGGCAGGGTTGGTTCCTTCTGAGGTTTCTCTCCTTGGCTTGCAGATGGCTGCCTTCCTGCTTCACGTGGCCTTTCCTCTGTGCCACGGCACCCCTGATATATACCTTCTTATAAGTTCACCAGTCATAACGAATTACAGCCCACCCTAACAATCCTATTACCTCCTAAAAAGTTCTGTCTCCAAATATAGTCACTAGAATTCTAGCACGGGGATTAGGGCTTCGACATATAATTGAACCCACTTTTAGGGCAATAGGTTGAACATTCAAGGAACAGGGTAAACTCTTAAGTTAAATGGCTGACAACCAAGCCAATGTCATTATGCTAAAATAATGTTATAGTCTGAGCTTGTTTGACTGGTAGACCATATCCTATCTTCTCCTCATTAACACACAGCCTATGACAATCTAACAAAAGCACATGCAGTAGATATTAAGCTGCTCCTAATTGTACTCCTGTATTTTCATTATTTCTGGGTTATGTGGATACATTTTGGCTAAAATAGTATTGCTTTCTCTAAAGAAAATAATGTGGTTGTGTTTGCTTTTTCTTCTTAAAAACTTCGAAGGATGCTTCAGCTGCCTGGGTGAAACTTCATAGCAAAAATTGAGTGCATGTTGTTATGTGAATATACTACAGAAAAATTTGAATGCATAAACTTCTTAGTGTGTTCAACATTTATTTTGAGTGAATGTTTGACACATTAAATAAAATTCTCTGGTGTACAACATAATAATTCTGATTTTTAAAGTAAATTTTTTCTAGGGTCTGCCTGCTTTTTTCTTTATTTCATTTGCTTCAATACAGATTTTCAAAAATTTCTCAAGACACCTTCCACTTTTCTAACTAAATCGTTTACCGCTTATGTCTTTTTATTCCCATGTACAACAATGTAAATAAGAAAACAAATTTTGCTACACTGTGCCCAGGGTACCTACAAAATAGCATTAGGTTGAAGGTGTTTTGTTCTTGTTCTTGAAATCACTTTAATAACTACATTTCTGGGGAAATATCAGTGATAATTTACAGTAGTTTCCCTTTATCTTCAGGGCATATGTCCTAGAGGCCAAGTGGATGCCTGAAACCAAAGGCAGTGCTGAACCCTCTGTGCAGTATCTTTTTTCATATACATGCATGCCTATCATAGAGCATAATCTATAAATTAGACACTAATAATGACCAATAATAAAATGGAATAATTACAATATATTATTCACAGTTTCATATACAGAAGATTTGTTCCTACTGTAGATCTTAGCAACCTCAGATTTGTCCTTATTAAGTCATTACCTTTCACCTTTTCTTCCTTTTCTTTCTTTCTTTCTTTTTTTTTTCTGAGACAGAGTCTTGCTCTGTCTCCTAGGCTGGAGTGCAATGGTGTGATCTTGGTTCACTGCAAACTTTGCCCCCCATGTTCAAGCGATTCTCCTGCCTCAGCTTCTTGAGTAGCTGGGATTACAGGCACGCACCACTGCACCCGACTAATTTTTGTATTTTTAATAGACACAGGGTTTCACCATGTTGGTCAGGCTAGTCTTGAACTCCTGACCCTGTGATCCACCCCCCTCAGCATCCCAAAGTGCTGGGATTACAGGTGTGAGCCATGGCACTCCACCTCACCTTTTCACTTGAAGCACTTTATGACTTCTCTTTCCACATCTAAATTTCCAGCATCACTATTCTTGCGCTTTGGGGCCATTATTAAGTAAAATAAAGGTTACTTAGACACAAGCACTGTGATACCATGACAGTCAATCTGATAACCAAGATGGCTACTAAGTGATTCACAGGCAAACAGTGTAAACAACATGGGCACATTGGACAAAGGGATGATTTATGTCCTGCTCAAGACAGAGTGGAACAGTGCAAGATTTCATCATGCTACTCACAATAGCACATAGTTTAAAACTAATGAATTGTTTATTTCTGGAATTTTCTATTTAATATTTTTGGGACACAGCTGACTGTGGATAACCAAAACCATGGAAAGTGAAAACATAGATAGAGTGGGGACTACTATATTGGAGATTCACCATGTGCAGGCACTGTGCTGGGAGCCTCAACATCCTTTCCACAACCTGTAAGGCAAATGAAAGTTCTCATGTTTTGGGGGAGGAAGCCAAAGCTCAGAAAAGTTAAGTGCCTTTCCAGGGCCATACAGTAGTAACTGGTAGAGCAGAAACTGAATCTCACATTAGTCTGGTTCTAATGGCTGTATACTCTGCCTACACTGCCTCACTAGGGTTTCCAAACCTACATGCTACGAAGAGACCACACATGATCTGGAATGGCTGTGACAACTTTTATATGAGAAGCACAGTTTTTCATAAACCAAAGACCCTTCACAACAAAGCAGAGTGTCTTCTCTTAGAAAATACAATGATTGGCATTTTGGGGCTTTCCTAGAAATGGATCCAGCAGAAAACATCTAAACTTTTTCTAATCTATTTCTAGTGCTGTAAGGCAATGTTGTAAGCATAACCCCAAGGCTATAGCTCACACACCTATTGTGTATCTTAAACCCCACAAAAGAGTGGTTTTTCTTTGTCCTAGCCTCTAATGGTGTGAGCTTGATGTGGCTGATGTATTGACACTCAGATTGCAATGTGACAAGGGTTATTGTCTCAGTCCATTTTATGCTGCTATAACAGAATGTCTGAGACTAATTCATATAGAACAGAAACTTATATCCTCACAGTTCTGGGAGCTGGAAAGTCTAAGATCAAGGTGTTGACATCTAGTGAAAGCCTTCTTGCTACATCATCCCATGGTGCAAGGGGCAAAGAGAGAGGGTGAGGGGAAGAGTAAGAGGGAATCAAACTCATCTTTTAATAAGAAACCCACTCCCATGAAATTGGCATTAAGCCATTAATAAGGGTAGTGCCCCCATGATCCAAACATTTCCCATTAGGCCCTACCTCTTGACACCACTGCATTGGGGAATCAAGTTTCCAACTCATAACTTTGAGGGACACATCCAAACTATAGCAGTTACCCGTTCAAAAATTAACGCATAAACAAACAAAGCTTCCTCTAAAACATTCACTTATTTGTTAAAACCTCCAGCGTCAGAAGCTACGTGTATATATGAATTAAACCTCTTATAACTGAGAGCAATCATAAATGGTATGTAGTCCAGGATCCCTAGGATCTTGTTCTATTCCATGTTTCCTGAATACTCACTATGCGTTATACATGAAATAACTGCCCAGAGTGATAATAAGTAAAGTCCTACAGATAATGAAACCACACATCGAGATCTCCTTGTTAGTATCCTAAAAGATGAGTGTGAGTTCATCAAGAATGGCAGGGGGGAAGGAAGCGTTCCAGGAGGAGGGAATGGCTGGTGTGAAGTATGGAGCCATTAAGCAGTGTGGCAGCTTTCGAAGAACTATAAGTGACTAGGCTGGCATGTAGAATATTGTCAGCCAGGACTATCAACAAACTGGAGTCTAAAATATAGGCTTTTTTTTGCAATATCGAAAGTTTTGTTTTAATATTTCCAAAGATTATCAACTTACAACCTTGAGACTAACAACACTTATAGTAGGAAACATTGGTTAAGACCTTATTGTAAAAAATGTTACTAAAAATTAAATGTACCCACCAACTTTATTAAAATTACCTAAATATGAGACATTGGAGATCTATCTCTAGCTAACACAACAATACTAAAATGAAACATAGATTTTCTTAAAATTAGGAATATAAGGCATTCCTTTCTACAAATAAAAAAAACTTTAAAACCTAGTGAATAATCCAGTTTTACATTTCAAACTTCTAGCCAGAAGATATATATGCCTATAAAATTCCAGCCAGAATGAGTACAGTGTTTAGAAAGATGAACAAAAATAAATTAATTATAGACCTCTTTCCCTAGCACAAAATACCCTAGCAATCACTGAGACCTCTGGCTACAAAACACCCAAAAATGCAAGAAAAAATAATAAATGGATAAAATATTCTTTTTTTTTTTTTTTTTACTTTAAGTTCTGGGATACATGTGCAGAACATGCAGGTTTGTTACACAGGTACACATGCGCCATGGTGCTTTGCTGCACCTATCATCCATCATCTAGATTTTAAGCCCCGCATGCATTAGGTATTTGTCCTAATACTCTCCCTCCCCTTTCCTCACACCTCCTGACAGGTCCCTCTGTCCATGTGTTCTCATTGTTCAACTCCCACTTATGAGTGAGAACATGTGATGTTCGGTTTTCTGTTCCTGTGTCAGTGTGCTGAGAATGATGCTTTCCAGCTTCATGTCCCTGCAAAGGACATGAACTCATTCTTTTTTATGGCTGCATAGTATTCCGTGGTATATATGTGCCACGTTTTCTTTATTCAGTCTATCATTGATGGGCATTTGGGTTGGTTCTAAGTCTTTGCTATTATAAATAGTGCTGCAATAAACACGCATGTGCATATGTCTTTATAGTAGAATGATTTATAATCCTGTGGGTATAAATGCTGGGTCAAAGGTATTTCTGGTTCTAGATCCTTGAAGAATCACCACACTGTCTTCCACAATGGTTGAACTAATTTACACTCCCACCAGCAGTGTAAAAGCATTCCTATTTCTGCACATCTTCATCTGCATTTGTTGTTTCCTGACTTTTTAATGATTGCCATTCTAACTGATGTGAGATGGTATCTCACTGTGGTTTTGATTTACATTTTTCTAATGACCAGTGATGACAAGCTTTTTTTCGTGTTTGTTGGCTGCATAAATATGTTCTTTTGAGAAGTGTCTGTTAATATTTTTCACCCACTTTTTGATGGGGTTGTTCATCTTTTCTTGTACATTTGTTTAAGTTCCTTGTAGATTCTGGATATTAGCCCTCTGTCAGATGGATATATTGTAAAAGCTTTCTCCCATTTTGTAGATTGGCTGTTCACTCTGATGATAGTTTCTTTTGCTGTGCAGAAGCTCTCTAGTTTGATTAGATCCCATATGTCAATTTTGGCTTTTGTTGCCATTGCTTTTGGTGTTTTAGTCATGAAGTCTTTGCCCATGCCTATGTCCTGAATGGTATTGCCTGAGTTTTCTTCTAGGGTTTTTATGGTTTTAGGTTTTACATTTAAGTCTTTAATCCATCATGAGTCAGTTTTTGTATAAGGTGTAAGGAAGGGATCCAGTTTTGGTTTTTTGCATATGGCTAGCCAGTTTTCCCAGCACCATTTATTAAAGAGGGAATACTTTTCCCTTGCTTGTTTTTGTCAGGTTTATCCAAGATCAGATGATTGTAGATGTATGGTGTTATTTCTGAGGCCACTGTTCTGTTCCTTTGGTCTATATATCTGTTTTGGTACCAGTACCAAGCTGTTTTGATTACTGTAACCTTGTATTATAGTTTGAAGTTAGGTAGCATGATGCCTCCAGCTTTGTTTTTTTTGCTTACGATTGTCTTGGATATATGGGTTCTTTTTTTTGGTTCCATATGAAATTTAAAGTAGTTTTTTTCTAATTCAGTGAAGAAAGTCAATGGTAGCTTGATGGGAATAGCACTGAATCTATAAATTACTTTTGGCACTATGGCCATTTTCACAATATTGATTCTACCTATCCATGAGCATGGAATTTTTTGTGTGTCCTCTCATATTTCCTAGAGCAGTGGTCTGTAGTTCTTTTTGAAGAAAAACTTCACATCCCTTATAAATTGTATTCCTAGGTATTTTATTCTCTTTGTAGCAATTGTGAATGGGAAGACCACTCATGATTTGGAGAAATTTGCTGAAGTTGCTTTCAGCTTAAGGAATTTTTGGGCTGAGATGATGGGGTTCTCTAAATATACAATCATGTCATCTGCAAACAGAGACAATTTGACTTCCTCTCTTCCTATCTGAATATCTTTTATTTCTTTCTCTTGCCTGATTGCCCTGGCAAGAACTTCCAATACTATGTTGAATAGGAGTGGTGAGAGAGGGCATCCTTATCTTGTGCTGGTTTCCAAAGGGAATGCTTCCAGCATTTGCCAATTCAGTTTGATATTGCCTATGGGTTTTTCATAAATAACTCTTATTATTTTGAGATATGTCAAAAGTTATTTTTCATTACTAGCTCTTATTATTTGAGGTATGAGCTTTTACTATTTTGAGGTATGTATGAATACCTTGTTTATTGAGTGTTTTTAGCATGAAGGGGTATTGAATTTTATCAAAGGCCTTCTCTGCATCTGTTGAGATAATCATGTGATTTTTGTCATTGATTCTGTTTATGTGATGGATTACATTTATCAATTTGTGTATGTTGAAGCAGCCTTGTATCTTAGGGATGAAGCCAACTTGATTGTGGTGGATAGTCTTTTTGATGTGCTGCTGGATTCAGTTTGCCAGTATTTTATTGAGGATTTTTGCATCGATGTTCATCAGGAATATTTGCCCAAAACTTTCTCTCTTTGTTGTGTGTCTGCCAGATTTTGGTATCAGAATGATGCTGGCCTCATAAAATGAGTTTGGGAGGAGTCCCTCTTTTTCTATTGTTAGGAATAGTTTCAGAAGGAATGGTACCAACTCCTCTTTGTACCTCTAGTAGAATTCGGCTATGAATCCATCAGGTCCTGGGCTTTTTTTCGTTGGTAGGCTATTTATTACTACCTCAGTTTCAGAACTTGTTATTGGTCTATTTAGGGATTTGACTTCTTCCTGGTTTAGTTTTGGGAGGGTATATGTATCCAGGATTTATCCATTTCTTCTAGAGTTTCTAGTTTATTTGCATAGAGGTGTTCATGGTATTCTCTGATATAGTTTGTATTTATGTGGGATCAGTAGTGATATCCCCTTTATCATTTTTTATTGTGTCTATTTGATTCTTCTCTCTTTTCTTCTTTGTCTGGCTAGTGGTCTATTTTGTTAATCTTAAAAAAAAAGTCAGCTCCTGGATTCATTTTTTTGAAGGGTTTTTCATGTCTCTATCTCCTTCAGTTCTGCTCTGATCTTAGTTATTTCTTGTCTTCTGCTAGCTTTTGAATTTTTTTTGCTCTTGGTTCTCCAGTTCTTTTAACTGTGATGTTAGGGTGTCGATTTCAGATCTTTCCCACTTTCTGATGTAGGCATTTAGTGCTATAAATTTCCCTCTTCACACTGTTTTGGCTGTGTCCCAGAGATTCTGGTACGTTGTCTATTTGTTCTTATCGGTTTCAAAGAACTTCATTATTTCTGCCTTATTTTTGTTACTTACTCAGTAGTCATTCAGGAGCAGGTTGTTCAGTTTCCATGTAGCTGTATGGTTTTGAGTGAATTTCTTAATCCTGAGTTCCAATTTAGTTGCACTGTGGTCTGAGGGATTGTTATGATTTCCATTCTTTGGCATTTGCTGAGCAGTGTTTTACTTCCAATTATGTGGTGGATTTTAGAATAAGTGCTATGTGGTGCTGAGAACAATGCATATTCTGTTGATTTGGTGGGGAGAGTTCTGTAGATGTCTATCAGATTCACTTGTTCCAGAGCTTAGTTCAAGTCCTGAATTATCTTTGTTAATAATATGCCTTGTTGATCTAATATTGACAGTGGGGTGTTAAAGTCTTCCACCATTATTGAGTGGTAGTCTAAGTCTCTTCATAGGTCTCTAAGAACTTGTTTTTTTTTTTTTTTTTTTGCTTTTATTAAATATATATTTTATTGCATTTTAGGTTTAGGGGTACCTGTGAAGAACATGCAAGATTGTTGCATAGGTATATACATGGCAATGTGGTTTGCTGTCTTCCTCCCCATTACCTATATCTGACATTTCTCCCCATGTTATCCCTCCCCAGCTCCCCACCCCCAGCTGTCCCTCCCCTAGTTCCACCCGACAGACCCCAGTGTGTGATGCTCCCCTCCCTGTGTCCATGTGTTCTCATTGTTCAACACCCGCCTATGAGTGAGAACATGTGGTGTTTGATTTTCTGTTCTTGTGTCAGTTTGCTGAGAATGATGGTTTTCACTTTCATCCATGTCCCTACAAAGGACACAAACTCATCGTTTTTTGTGGCTACATAGTATTCCATGGTGTATATGTGCCACATTTTCCCTGTCCAATCTATCATCGATGGACATTGGGTTGATTACAAGTCTTTGCTATTGTAAACAGTGCTGCAATGAACATTTGTGTGCATATGTCCATTTATAATTAACATAATGACCAATAAGTTAGAATTTATGTTTGCATTTTGTCATTTGTTTTCTGTATGTATTACATCTTCTTTTTGTTCCTTTATTCTTCTATTACTGTTTTTTATGTTAAATAGATATTCTCTAATATACCATTTTAATTCTCTTGTTTTATATATTTCTAAGTTATTTTCTTAGTGGTTGCCCTAGGGATTTCAATTAACACCTTTAAAAAATACTTTTCAAGAAATAACTTTTTAAAATGTCATTGTCCCCCAAAGGGGGTGCACCGTTCCTGAAGGTACTGCAATACTGGGTCAATGCCTGGAGTGGACAGAGCAAGCTCCTATCCCATCTCCCTGCTCCAAAAACCCATTTAATATAGCGTCCTCAGACAGAGGACATATCAGATATTAAACTGATAAGAACAGATACTACACATGATTTTAACCAAAAGGCTGAAAGGAGATCAAAACAATTGACTTTTTTATTAGAAAGAGACGGGGTCTCACATGTTATCCAGGCTAGTCTCAATCCCCTGGGCTCAAGTCATCCTCTCACCTCAGCCTCCCAAAGTGCTGGGATTCAGGCATGAGCCACTACTCCTGGCCCTTGATTAACATCTTGATTTAAGATAATCTAGTTCATACCAATGTTAACTTAATTTCATAGCATACAAAAACTGTGCTTCATTTCTTCCTTTCTTCTTTGTACTATTCTGTCATGAATATGATATCTTTTGTGTTATAAGCCCATTGACACAGTTTTATAATTATTGTTTTATGCAGTTGGTTGTCTTTTAAATCAGATAGAAGATAAGAGACATAAAAATACATGTAAATTCTGTCTTTTATATTTACCTACACAGTTACCTTTATTGCTACTTTTTATTTATTCATAAAATTTGAGTTACTATCTAGTACCCTTTGCTTTCAGCCTGGAGGACTTCCTTTAGTAGCTAGTGATGAATTTAGTTTTATTTATTTGAGAATTTCATAAGTTCTCCTTTGTTTTTGAGGGACAGATTTCCTGCATATACAATTCTTAGTTTTCTTTCACTACATTTATATATGTCATCTCACTGTCTTCTGACCATTATAGTTTCTGATGAGGAGTTAGCTGTAAATCTTATTGAGGTTCTCATATATAATGAGTCACTTTTCTCTTGTTTTCAAGATTCTCACCTTAGAGTCAGCTAATTAGCAAAGAAAAAATTTTATTAATTTAAAAAAAAAAGATTTTCTCATTGTCTTTGGCTTGCAACAGTTAAATGTAGTTTTTCTAGGAGTGAGTCCTTGAATTTTCCTAGTTGAAGTTCTTTGATGTTCTTGAACATACAGATTTATATTTTTTAAATCAGGTTTGAAAAGGTTTTGACTATTAATTTTTCAAACGTTCTTTTTTCCCCCTTTCTCTTTCTTCTCTTCTGGGACTTCAATTATGCATATGTTGGTAGTCTTGATGGTGTTCCACAGGTCTCTGAGTCTCTGTTCATTTCTTCTTTCATCTTTTTTCTTTATGTTCCTCAGATTGGATAATCTCATTGACCTGCCTTCGAGTTTAGTGATTCTTTGTTCTGCCAGTCCCAATCTGCTGCTAAGCCCCTCTCATGAATGTTTTATTTCATTATGCTTTTCAAATCCATAATTTCTACTTGGTTCTTATTTATAATTTCTAGCTTTTTTAATGATACTATCTATGCAATGAGACATCATTCTTATACTTTCAGAATTAGCTTTCGTTAATTCTTGAAACATATTTATAATAGTTGACTTAAAGTCTTCTTTGTGTAGTAAGTCCAGTGTCTTGACTTCCTCAGGGGTAACTTACGTTGACTACTTTTTATCCTATGTATGGGCTATAGTTCCCAATTTCTTTGTGTGTTTCATAATTTTTGTTGACAACTGGGCATTTTGAATAATACCATTTTACGGATTTCTTCTTCTCCCCATGGTTTTTTTGTTATTGCTGTTTGTTGTTTTGTTTTTGTTACCATTCTTGCTGTATGTTTGCTTAGTGACTTTCCTGGACCAATTCCACAGAGTCTATATTCTTTGCTGTATATGGCTCTGCTCTGTTCTCTTTAACAGTCAACCAATTATTGAACAGAGATTTTCCTTAAATGCCTTAAACCAGCACCCAACAATAGATCCCGCAGCACTTGCCAGCAGGTTCTGTGCTTGTGTTGGGGCACATCTTCAGTGCTCTAGCAGGCAGTTTACAACTTCACCTTAGCCTCCATTTCTTGCTCACGAAGAGCCTAAAGGTCAGCCAGAGGTGAAAGATTAGGATTTTCTCAGTTTTTTTTTTTTCTGGGGATATGTATAGCTCTTTACATTTGCATGGCCTTTCAGATTTCCAGAAAGATTGTGGAGCTTTGTAAAGCTCCCTACAGACATCCCATTCCCAAATTTTTTTCTTTTATATTTTTGGTCAGCCTTTTGTTAGCTTCAGCTGTAAATACCACCTCAGGCAGTTACAATGTTAAACAGTTGTTTTATTTATTGTTTTTGATAAATGCCATGGTGGATAAAGTTGTTCATATAGAGCAAGATTTACTTCAGTTAGGTTAAATAAAGGCAAGCCCTGAGAATGAAGCTCTTCAGAAGCTGCTAATCAGGTTAAATAATGCCAGTTCTCTAGAGATGGGGCTTTTAGGGAGCTCCAAATCTGTTCTGTATCTTCCAGTGGCTGCTAAGCTACTGTTTTTTAAAACAGCTAGTTACAAAGCTCTTGGCTTTTACATCTTTTGCAGAGTAGAAGAGATGGAGATGGACTTGGGGCAAGTAAAAAGATTCTTAGCAAAATTCAGTCATTTTTCTCGGGAAAAGCACTCTTGGATTGTCAAAACCTTTAGTTAATTTCCAGAATTCTCAAAAAGTTGATTGTGAACTTTTTTTTTTTTTTGCAAGTGTTCTCATTGCTTTTATGCTGGAGCATATTTTCAGAGGTCCTTACTCCACCATTCTGAAGGCTCCATATTCCTCTGATTTTTTGGCTTTTGAATATATTTGAGTTCATTGGTGAAATTCTATAATTCATTGTCTTATCTATTTTCTTAAACATATAATTGAATGCTCATATTATTGAATCATAACTATTTACAGTATGTGTGTGATAACTCCACATGTGGGCCACTTGTGGTTCTATTTCTATCATGTGTTACCTACGCCCCCATCCTCTCTGGTCCTGTTCTTGATAATGTCTGGTAAATTTGATTGAATACTAGACTTGCCAATGAAAAATTATAGAATCCTGGGGTGATGGTACTTCCTTCTAGAGAGAATTCAACCTGTTCTCCAGTAGACAACTCAAACAGAGCAGATCACGTCAGTCCAATCAGAACTAAGCTAACTTGAGGTAGTGTTGTAGTTCTATTTTGCTGGCCTACTTCTGCTTCTCCTCTAAACCTGGGATATACCCTCCAAAAATATATTCTCAGATTTAACTAGGATCTCTCCTCCGTAGTATGCACTAATCTTCAATTTTTGTCTCTTAAGCTGATGAGATTGCTAAAAATCCCACTGTTTTGCATTTGGCTTCTTGGCCTCTTGCTCTCTGCAATTCAAGAATTTCGTAAATGCTTTAGAAGAAGATTGTCAAGTGATGGGCTCACTTTTTCATACCTCTCTTTTCTCAGAAAAGTTGGCCCTGAAAGTCCTGGCTGCTTTGGTAGCCCTGAAATCCAGTTATTACCTTCCCAACCCAGTGAGATCTGTTGGTTTCTCTGCCACTTGGCAGCTGTTCTCTGAAGAGCATCTAAGCTAAACAGACACGTACCCCAAGGTGGAAAGCATCTTGAAGAATACTGAGCTCATTTCATTGACCTTCCATTTTTTTCTGAGATCTTGGTCCATCATGTCCTTGCTGTTTGGAAATGTCTCTGATAACCTCAAAGCAGGTGTTTTCTTTAAAAAAAAAAAAATCTTTTTCTAATTTTTGTTAGCAGAGTGTATCTCTTTTACAAGTTACTTAACAGAGACAGAGGGGATGCCTTTGGTATTTTATTTTTTAGCATTATTTATTTAAGAACATGATTATTATACTCAAAATATACTCTCTTCCTTCTGCACTACAAGCCAACCAGTCATAGTGCTTTGAATGAGATCTTTGTGTGTCTGGCCTCTTATTCTTCTGTTGCTATGTTCTGACTGTTCTGCCCAATGTCTTGCTATATCTAAGATTACTTTATTTCATGGTGTTCTGTTCTTTGGCAGGGGGCAGGAGGGGAAGAGTATAAATATAAAAATTTGTATTTTTATTGCCTTTGGCTTTAAACTGCCTAAGATACCATGGAAATTTCTACTTCTTTTCCTTTAGAAGTCCTCATCTCGAGTAATAAATATTGATGACATCTAATTATGTTAAAGAAAAAAATATGCAATGACACTTGTTAAAGCACAGTAAGGCAGGCTTGATTCAGGACCGTTGGATAGTTACAGAGGCCACTGCAATGGGATTTTGCAGTAGGGAAGAGAGATTGGGCTCAGCTTTGCATAAAGTTCAGGCAAGTGAGGATTTGTAGTCAAATAGTTGGTTGAGGGTCAGAAGGAAAAATGACTAAGAGGTAACATCAAGGGTAAGGGGAGTTCTGACTAAACCAACCTAACAGAATTCTTGCTGAGGACAGGCCAAGGTGACTGGACTTCACCCAGAGGATAATGGAGGATGAAGAACCTTATATTGAGAGTGATTAGATATTGAGGTAGGGGGTTATTATAGTATAAATGTAGTGTTGCTTAGATTAATGTCATTGAAATTTCTTTTCCATGGATGGTATGTTCTAAAATAATAAGAAAATTTTAATTGACTCAGCAAGTTCATAGATCATATCTTCTGGATCAGCTAAAGCAATGTGCATCTAAAATATTAAAACACTGAATAAAACCATTCAAGGGAGTATTAACTATTGTCTGCTTCAATCCTGGGATGGCAACAGGAAGCTTGCCTGTAGTTAGATATGCAACTTAAACCACAATTATATTACGTTCAAAAAGGAGACCTCCTATAGCCTGTAGTGCTGATTTATTGCCTTGAGTCCTAACAATCTTTTCTGTGTCTCCTTTTCATATATAGTCAATAAAGCAATGCCAGGATACCACAATGGCTGAACTTTCTATGCTATACATTAGTAAAGTAATAAACTCAAAGACCTGGCCACAGTATTTTCCTCCTTGATGACCACAGGGTGTTTGTTTGGTATTGGTGTAACAGGATTCTTTTTGAATGAATGCGGTGCACTCTGGAACTCTCTGAAGATATACTCATATTTGTAGATTGAATTCTGCCTTTTCACTTCCCATTCTTAAAACCTGCCATCTATACTTGAAACAACACATACAGGGAGGAAAAAGAAAGGAGAGAGTCCTACAAAGCTGTTTTACAGACAACTACATTAGCTGGTCAGTCAATATAAATCAAATAAAAAGAGAAGCTCAGAAAAGACACACTATAAATATGTCCGTTTATTTTGTGTCTATGACAATCAATACGTCATCATATGTAGCAATTCCAAGGAAGCTATAGTTCCTGACTTACTAACTGGCGATGCAATAAACCTTTCCAGATTTTAGAGCGTATAGCATGGTATGGAAAGACCAAACGATGAGCTGCCTCTGCTGTTTGCTGCCTGAATAACCCTGAATAACCTAGAGAAAGCCTGACTTTTCTGAGCCTCAGTTTCACCACATGTAGAATAAAGATAACAATCAATGACCTGCTGCTATGATGTGAGTGTGTCCCCTCCAAATTTCAGGTGTGGAAATTTATTGGCCAGTGTAACAGGATTAAGAGATGGGACCCTTAAGAGGTGATGATTAGGCAATGAGGACTCCTTCCTTGTGAATGGGATTGACGCATTTGTTAAAGAGGTTTCACGCGGCATTCAGCTTGCTTGCCCTTATGCCACCATGTGAGGACATAGCATTCCTCCCCTCTGGAAGATGCAGCCCTTGTTAGACAAGCAAACTTGTTGGTACCTTGATCTTGGACTTACCAGCCTCCAAAACTGTGAGAAACAAATTTCTGTTCTTAATAAATTACCTAATCTTAGCTATTCTGCTATAGTAGCACAACCAAACGGACATCTGCTAATCTCATAGTGTGGCTCTGATGATTAACTGAGATTATATCTGTGAAACTTAATAACATATAAGCTCCACTGAACTGAATGGTATTATTATTTTTACAATTAATGAATCTTCTACAAATGATGAAGTTTATGTCTGGAATATTTTCCTGGATTCATTGTTTGGTCATTTGTGCTTTTATAAAATAGAAAATTATGACCTATGAGTACGAGTAAAATGAGTTAGTAGAAACCAGAAGTTCTGTTGGAAGCTTAGGCCATTGTTACCCAGATTACATTACATTTGTCACCAGGTAATTCAAGTGTTAAGTACATGAATATTTTTCTAATTTGCTAGTAATATTCATGTATAAGAAAAATACATAACCAGCACATCAAAACCATTATTTCACAGGTTTATAGCTAGCTGTCTATATTCATGCTAATATGAAGTTTCCTGTTTGAATAAATGTACTAAAAATGGAATCTACCTAAAGAGAAACATTAAATGAATAATAGTACAAATATGGATAGGCAAAAATATCACGAAGGTGATATCTGTACGACTAAAGTTTGGGAAACATTTGTAAAACAAGTCATTCTAGTAGAACAACAATGAAGACTAGAAAACCAACTAAATCCACCTCCACCATTTGGCTCCTATTTAATAACGTAATAACAAAGGTGTCTGTGACAGGTGGATAGTGACTTGCATCGAAGTGGGATGGACTTTGCAGGATTTGACAAATCATTTTCTGCCACCATGTACTTGAGTAGCTCTATCCTGGCAGAAACAGAAAGTTTCCTGACATAGGTGCTACTTACAGTAGTCCTCTCTTCTCTGTGATCTTCCTCTCTGAGGGCAGTAAACTGTGATTTGAAAATATTAAATGCAAAATTATTTTTAAATAAATAATTCAAAAGTTTTAAATTCAGTGCAGTTCCGGGTAGTGTGATGAAATCTCACGCTGTCTGGCCCCATCCTTCTCCATCCTACCTAGTATGTGAATCACTCATTTCACTAGCATCATCCATGCTGTCTGTGCTTTCTGACCACGAGTCACTCAGTAGCCATCTCCATTATCAGATGTTCTGGTACCACAGTGCTTGTGTTTGTCACCTTCACTTTACTTCACAGTGGCCCCAAAGCACAAGCATAGTGTTTCTGGCAATTCAGATACGCCAAAGAGAAACCATAAAGTGCTTCCTTTAAGCGAAAAGGTGGAAGTTCTTGACTTGATAAGGAAAGAAAAAACAATTGTATGCTGGGGTTGCTAAGGACTACATTAAGAATAAAACCTTCTGTTTTAGTCTGTTCTCACTCTGCTAATACAGACATACCTGAGACTGGATAATTTATAAGGGAAAGGAGGTTTAATGGACTCACAGTTCCACATGGCTGGGGAAGTCTCACAATCATGGCAGAAGATGAAGGAAGTGCAAAAGCACGTCTCACATGGCGGCAGGCAAAAGAGCTTGTGCAGGGGAACTCCCATTATTAAACCACAAGTAAGACTTACTCACTACCACCATAAAAGTAAGGGGGAACTGCCCTCATGATTCAGTTCCCTCCTCCTGACCCCACCCTTGGCACGTGGTGATTATTACAATTCAAGGTGAGATTTGGGTGGGGACACAGCCAAACCATATCATCTTCTATTTGTGAAATTGTAAAGAAGGAAAAAGAAATTTGTGCTAGTTTTGCTGTTGCACCTCAAACTACAAAAATTATGGCCACAGTACATAATAAGTGTTTACTGAAGATGGAAAAAAAGGCATTAAATTTGTGAGTGGAAGACATGAAAAGAAAACATGTTCCAATCGACAAAATGTTGCGACAGAAAGCATGGAGACTATACAGAGACTTCAGCAAGGGATCCCCTGAAAAAGTGACACTAGGCCATTTATTGCAAGTAAGGGATGGTTACATAGATTCAGGAATAGGTTTGGACTGACAAATATAAAAAATACTGAAGAGGTTGCATCTGCCAATGAAGAAGTTTCTGCCACCTTTCTGGCAAAGTTGAAGAAATAATTAGAAAGAAAGGATGCCACCTGAAGCAAATCTTCAAGTCTTCTGGAAGAAGATATAACGTGCATTCGTAAAAGTGCAAAGGAGGCACCAAGGCATAAAGCATATAAAGACAGATGAACTGTAGTACCACGTGGCATGGCTTCAAGGCATATGATAAAGCCAGGCATAGTGTACAAAGCGACGAACCTGGTACTCTTAGGAACAAAAATTATCTGCCCATGTTTTGGCAACATAATCAGAAAGCATGGGTGACAGCCATCTTGATTATGAAATGGTTCTACCAGTGTGTTATCCCAGAAGTAAAAAAAAAAAAAAATTACTTGGAAGACGAGTTGGAATTTAAGGTCCTGTTAATAATAGACAATGCTCCTAGCCATCCTAAATCTGTCTGCTGTAAAAACAAAGTGAAAATGTTCCGATTGTGTTTTTCCCTCTGAATACAACCTCATTGCTTCAGCCTTTTACTATCATTGAGTTTGTCAAGGCAACATACACCTGCCTTGTATTTGATCACATTTGATCAGCAACTGATGTAGACCCTAATCTGGATGTAATCTGTGCTGGAAATCATTCACTATTACAGACGCAATAACATTCATCAAAGCTGCAATGGACAAATTAGAACCAGAAGCTGCAAGCGCCTGCTGGAAGAGCTTAAGGAGTAAAGTTGTGAATGATTTGAAAGGCTTTCTGGGGATTGATGAAGAAGTTAGGAAAATCATTCACACAGCAAGAGAAGTTGGTGGAGGATTTGCCAACATACTTGATGAAGAAGTAGAACATATTGAAGGTTTTCAAGTGTTTCCAAATGAGGAATTGGAAGAATATGTTACCTACAGAGGAAGAGAAAGATGAAGAAGAAACTGAAGCAAAACCAGCTATGTGGGTATTACTGAAATTTGCCAAAGGGTTTCAAATTGTACAGACATCAAAGGACAAAATTATGGAATATGATCCTAGGATAGAACGCAGCATTAAAGTCACTGATAAGATCAAAGGACTGCAACATCTTGGCAACACTTTAATGAGTTAAAAAGAAAGAGACAATAACGTTCCGTTACAATGCTCTTCCAAAAGTTTTTGGCAAAAACAAACAAGCAAACAAAAACCTTCAACTATTGAGGATATCTAGACATCAATATCATCATCTCCTGACATCCAGCCATCCATGACATCATGGCTCATTCATCCAGGATCACCCAAATCAGATGCTCCTCCTTCTGATGTGTCCCCAGAAAGTCAATAGTAGCCTAACACTGCTTTACAGTGCCTAAGTAATTCATCCCATTTTGTCCCGTCACAAATGCATTTTATCAT
Source organism: Aotus nancymaae (assembly GCF_030222135.1). NCBI lineage: Eukaryota > Metazoa > Chordata > Mammalia > Primates > Aotidae > Aotus > Aotus nancymaae. Next base: position 42,782,495 of record NW_026988455.1, on the reverse strand, counting down.
CTCACATAGGCACAAGAAAAGTAGGTACAGTACAGGAAGATATTTCAAGAGAGACCATATGCACATAATTCTTATTACAATATATTGTTTTGATAGTTTTATTAGTTACTGTTATGTATCTCTTACTGTTCCTAATTTGTAAATTAAACTTTATTATAAGTATGTATGTATAGGAAAAGTGCATAGTATATATACGTTTTTGTGCTATCCACGATTTCAGGCATCCAGTGGGGGTTGTGGAACTTGAGACTACCATATTCATGAGACAATAAATACAAGTCATAACAAAGTTCCCAAGGTGGTATTGGCCATTATAATTTTATTAACATTTATATGATACTATGCTGTCAGAATTCTTTGTAAACATTAGTTTTAGTTGATCTAAAGTTTACAGGGATTTTGTAGCCAAATGATACTCGAATATATTGGCCAACAGTAACTATCCAGATTAGTGAGAAAATGTCTTCAACTGTAACATTTCCTAGCCACTGACTCCCCCAGTGAATAGATAAAAGTCATTCAGTTGGCCGGGCACGATGGCTTATGCCTGTAATCCCAACACTTTGGGAGACCGAGGCAGGTGAATCACAATGTCAGGAATTCCAGACCAGCCTGACCAACATGGTGAAACCCTGTCTCTACTAAAAATAAAAAAATTAGCCAGGCATGGTGGCATGTGTCTATAATCCCAACTACTCAGGAGGCAGGAGGCTGAGGCAGGAGCATCACTTGAACCCAGGAGGTGGAAGTTGCAATGAGCTGAGATTGCCCCATTGCACTCCAGCTGGGCAACAGAGTGAGACTCTGTCTCAAAAAAAAAAAGTCATTCAGTTCTCCCTCCCTGATCCTACTATTCCAGAAAAGCAGCTCTGCATCATTTTCTTAACAATTTCCAGAGAAAGAAACAGCATCACTTTCTTTTGTGATATAGTTAAAGATTCCAATAAATCTTCCCTATTTCTGGCAAATAAATTCTCTTCCACTATGCTACTAAGTAAAGGTAGAAGTCTTCTTCATTACCATGAACACAAGAACTTCTTGTGTGATTGAAATATTATAATACATTAAAATATTAAATATTGAAATTTCTAAAATTTTGCTGTGAGACAAAAGAATATCACAACTCCATGTTTAATGTGTTAGTTCCAGTTTATTTCAAGTCTGTCTTTTAAGAATTTTGGTAGTCGATATTCAGACATGTAAAAACGCTGCCCAGGTAGTTTGTAACTATCTGAGGAATTAGCTCCAGATTGTTAAAATCTCCTGTCCTTCAGTCTTTCCATACCTTATTTTTTATTATGTTAGTTTCTGATGTTGCCGGATTCTACTTACACAGAGAAGGCTTCTGTGACAAGCTTTTTAAAAAATTGGTGGTAAAATGCATATAACATAAAATGTGCTACTTTAACCATTTTTAAGTGTATGATTTGGTGACACTGAGTCTATTCACATTGTTGTGCAACCATCACCACCATCCATCTCCAGAGCTTTTTTTCATTTCCCAAAACTGAAACTCCAAACACATTAAACAATAACTCCTCAATTATGACAGCCTTTTAAAAGAGAAATTTTAGAGCGACAACTTCTGCAGTTGTTCTTCAAAAATATTGGTATCTTTTTCCCTGATTTTGAAGACTCCTTTTCCAGCTGACGAATGCAGCTAGCTCTTCATTCCACACAGGCCACTCAGGCGCCTTCCCTACCCTGCAAAAGAGCCACAAGACTGGAGAAACAGCTGCTTCACAGTCTAGACTTATGGATGTGGTGTGTGTCTGTGTGTCTTAAACACATCACAGTTGCTGTGCAAAGAACAGATGGGACCCTGAACTCCTGCTAGATCCATTGGAACCCCCGTTTTGAATGTTAAGCAATGACCCACAGAGAGAACGTAACTTATTTTCTCCAGTTAGTAATCCCTTTCACAAACTGGAATCCTTCAAGTGCAAGAACACGTGAGTCAGTCTGAAGCTTCAACACTGGGGCTTCTTGGCTCCCATTCAGAGCTTTTGTTTGCTGAGACAGACAGTGCTTGAAGCCATAATGTGGCACAACCTGTCAACATGCAGGGATTTTCTCTGCTTTCCAAACACATGTGAGGCAGAGTGGCTCTCTGTGAAGTTCTGATGTTTTCTGGGGAATGCAAGTGTAATATACAAATCAAGAAGCAAAATATTTGTCATCAAAAGGAATAATGGGTTTGTACATCCGAGAGGCATATTCTGATTCATTGATAAGTTTGTTAAAATTACGTTTAGGTAAGATGTTTGTCTAGAACGCTCTACATAGGTATTGCCTTATGTAATATACATATGGTAGTCCTCCCTTATCCACAGGCTCACTCTCCAAATCCCAGAACTAGACACTTCATAAGTTTTAAATTGTGCACCATTCAGAGTATTGTTAAAAGTTTTCTATTTTATTGTGAGTTGTTAATCTTTTAGCGCATCTAATTTATAACAATTTATCACAGGTATATGTGTATAGGAACAAACATAGTCTATATGGGGCTTGGTATTATCTGTGGGTTCAGGCTCAACTGGGGGTCTTGGAACATATACACTAAGGACCAGGGAGGACTACTGTGTGTGCTTAGAATATAAATTACATCCTAAAGGATATTTACAAAGACCAGAATTATTCAAGAAAAGTAGTGGGCACTTATATTCCCCTTGATGTCACTCCTCTCTTCCAAAACCAGCATAATTATACAACAGGCAACACAGGAGACTTCTTTCATATTTTATGGTACTAAATATGAAGGTTTCTGGAACTGGAAACCTTAGTGAATAGTTTCAGCCTGATACTTGCGACCCACAGGTGCATAAACTGAAAGCATAGTAGACTTCAGGAGTCACACCTGTGGAGGTGTGTGTGGCCCAAAAAACAGATGGTTAGAGGAGGCTGTGCAGGCTATCCCAGATTTACAGTCCCAACCTGTTGGCAAGAACTGGGCAACCAGACTAGTACCTCACCCTCTGAAACTAAATGAATTAGTGCATTGCACCAATGAAAGAAAGAAGTCAATCAAATGATCCTGGGGATAATAAGAGTTTTCCTCTCTTCCAGGACCTCAGAATAATCCTGGTCCAGATTTGTAGTGTTAGCGGTAGGAATGCACAACCATCATCACTAAACAAAAGACAAGTCTTGGGTCATCTCTCTCATGATGAATTCCTTGCTTCCCCTCCATTTTGAAAAGACTTTATGTTTCAGGGACCTAATAATCTCTACTTTCCAGTTCCCTTGTGACAGCATCTTTCAGAGGAGCTTTTTTCCCCGTATTGAGAATTTCATCTATAGCTAAGGTCCTTTACCTAGGATTCAAATGGGCCTTTTCGGAGCTCCAAAGCAGGTGCAAACATTTTTTTCTTGTTGTCTTAAAAATTACTTTTGGGAGAAAATGTGTTTTAGTTAAATGTATTAGGATATTGTTTCCATCTACCATGCTACTAACTCACGTGTAGGATACATGGGGTTCCTTTGTGCATAGTTAGGTGATATACCATGGTCATTTTCATGCCTCGATCTTTCTTTCCATGGAATTAAAGTAAACACACCCTTCTGTTAGGATTATGTATATCTGTGTTATTTACATTGACCTAACTTAAGTTAGAAAATGTTAAAGAAAAGATGTAAAACAAAGGTTCCTTTCATCACTAAATGTGCAAACCCCCCTGTGCTTCTCGTGTACCAATTTTGTTGCCAGTGAAAGAATGAAGGTAATGAACCCAAAGAATTATCTTAAGTGTTCATTAAAAAAATACTTCAGATGGTGCAGAACTCGTTTGAGAAGATTTTCTTTGATAAGACTTTAATTTTACTAAAACTTGGGTTTGCTCTAGTTTGCCTTGGAGCATCTTAGTCAAGTGCACATCTCACTGCCAAGAACTTCACACATTTGGAGTGACTTTGATGGAGCCCTACAAATGGTCACATTGGTTTATGCTTAGAGCTGTGGGGAAAAAATGTGTTCATTCATCCATTCAACAGATATTAATGAGCATCTACTATGTTCCAAGCACTGTTCTAAGACCTGGGAACGTGGCAGTGAACTAAACAAGAAAAAAAAAATCTGCCTTTGTGAATTCTAGAAGAGAGAGACAGGCAAACATAAAAAAAAAAAAGAAGAAGAAAAGAAAATTATACAGCATATTAAGAGGGAATTAACTTTGGAAAACTTATTATAGGAAAGGAAGAGGGATTGCAATTTGGAATAGTATAGTCAGAATAGATCTAATAGAAAAGGTAGCATCTGAGCAAAGACTTAAAGGAGGTGAGAGAGTGAGACCTGAGATTATCTGGAGGAAGAGCCAGGCTTAGCACATGCAAAGGCCTTGAGGTAGCAGCATACCCGCCATATTCCAGGAATAATACAAAGGCCAGTATGGCCAAGCAACACAGTGAGTGAGGAGAAACGCAGTAGAAATGAGAGAGATAAGAGAATAGGTGGGAGATTGTACAGGGTCCTAAAGTCAATTGTAAGGAATTCAGCTTTTGCTCTGAAATGCTGAGCCAATGAAAGGTTTTAAATAAATGGTACGATTTTGTTTTTGCTTTAGAAGGAGCACTATGAATACAGTGTTGAGATTGCAGGAGACAAGAGTAGTTGGGAAGCTGTTGCATTAATCCAAGCGAGAAATGATAGCAGCTTGGACCACGGTGATAGCAGTGGAGGCGGTAAGAAGAGAAGTGACTGGATTATGAATATATTTTAAAGGTACAGCCGATGGGAATTCCTGATAGCCTTGATGTGGAGAATGAGAGAAAGAGAGTAGTGGCATGTGACTCACAGGTTTGGGTGTGAGAGACTGGACATTGAGTCTACTTCAGGCTGTTAGGAGTTGAGTTTTGGATATGTTCAGTGTGAGATGTCTACTTGACAGTGAGTGGAGATGTCCATTAGACAGGTTGAACAAATCCAGATTTCAGCAAGAAGGTTGAAAATTTGAATTTGAGATATAGCAACATATTTGATATTTAAAGCCCTGAAACAAGATAAGATCATCAAGGAAGCGAGAATAGTGAAGTAAAAACTGGACCTTGGGGCACTCCAGGGTCAAGAGGTCAGGAAAGAAAGAGTGGAATTGGCAAAAAAAAAAAAAAAATGTGAACCGGAAAGGAATGACCAGTGAAGGAGAAGAAAAAGCTGAGAATTCAGTACCTTGCAAGTCAAGGTAAGAAAGTAATTCTACTTTCTGAAGTAAGAAGTAAACTATTATGTCCGATGTTACTGATGGTACAAAAATAACAAAGACTGAAAACCACTGGATTTCGTAATGAGGATGTCATCAGTGAGCATTCCAGAACATTTATAGCATTTTTGCTAATATTTTTAAGCATATCATGGGAAAGTTGGCAGCTATGCCATTTCCCTTTAGCATCCATCTGGACGAAACTACTGCCAATGAGATGAAAAGTTGAAATTGACCAGATGTCAAATGTAGCATACCAGATCAAGACACTCTCACAACTTCAATTTCTTATTTAAACCAATTATCCTTCTAATTAAAATTTACTTTTGAACAGGGCTGAAGTGTATGTCGTCTTTAGAGTACCCTCAAGGAGGTTTTTGATTTCCACTCGTTCACTGCATTCAGGAATCCCCAGCTAGTGGAGCCTTTCGTGGCACCATGCCTTGATAACAGGCAACCTGAAGTCACAGACACAGAACTCTGCTCTGATTCTGCTTTTTGGGGGCAGCATCATTCCTTAGATGTGACTGGTTGATAGAGGCCACATCCTATGAATCAGTTAGCCCAGTTTTGCAGGGTAAAAACTTTATAGAGTAAAACACTGGGGGAAGGGGTTGCACTGTGCACACAGTTTATTAAGACCAACGATGCTTTCTCCCACTGTTTTAATAAGTCTATAGAACTTCTCAGATTTGTGTTTATAGAAATAAGAAAAGGAGAAAGGCCTCTCAGGCACATACAGGGGACTACCATCCAATTCTTGTTGGGATATCTTGATCACCATATTTTGGGGAATGCTTATTTAGAGTTCATTGATTAAACTTCAAACTATAAAGAAACCATTTCATTTGCATGTATTATTTGGGATCTCTTTATTTTTCCCCTTGATTTGGTCACAATTTCATCATGAAATAATGAGACATATGATACTTTGTAAAGATTACTTTTTACATCATATATTTTAAAAATAAAATTGGCAAATGTTCGTGTTTGCTTGGGCTGCCATAACAAAATATCATAGGCTAGATGGTTTAAACAACAGAAATTTACCTCTCACAGTTTTGGAGGCTGGAAAGCCCGACATCAAGGTGCCAGCTGTTTCCGTTCCTGGCACGGGCTCTTTTCCTGTGCTGCAGACAGGCACCATCTCTCTCTCTGCTCACATGGCCTTTCCTTGGTGTGTGCACCTGAAGAGAGAAAACAAGCTCCCTGGTGTCACTTCTTATGGGGCACTACTGCCATCAGGAGGGCTTCAGCCTCATGACCTTGTCTAGCCCTAATTATCTCCCCAGGGCCTCATCTTCAGTTACTATCACACTAGGGTTAGGGCTTCAACATATGAATTTGGGGAGACACATACAAACATTCCAAACACAAATATAACACCGAACAAGGCAACAAAGTTGCATGCAAACTTTCTTTGTGTATTTTTCAAATAGAAGAGGTCTAAACTTTTCATCAAGTGATCAAAGGTTAGGAACTACTGATTCAGGAGTTCTTTGGAATAATGTTCAGGGCCTTTGGAATAATGGGCCTCAGATACACAGAATTATATTACCAGTGAACTACTCTAGAAAAGTCCTCTTGTATTACTATTCACGTACAGTTTTACTTCAGTGACATGTTAGTGATTGTTTAACACCAACTGGCTCTCTTTGGGAAGGATGTGATGACTTGTATACATATCCAGTTTCAGTGGTGTAAATAGTCCCATCATGGCACATTTCCAGCTATGAATGTGAAGTCAGTTGGAGCTGGGAGAGGATGCATACAATGGACTCTTGGAAGCCTGTGGAAGCTGGCTGCAGCATGCCACTGTCTTACCTACATGCCGACTAATCCTGTTTCTGCCTGAAACCAACAAATTAAAAAATAGCAATAAAATTAGAAAAGAAAATTGGAAAGGCAATTTTAAAATGTTACAGAATATGTTTTCATGACTAAAAAAAGCAACACAAAAAACTTTAGGAATTGAGCAGGACAGAAAAATAATGGACTACGCATGACATGTGAGCATACGTCATGTTATTTAATTCCCACAATTCTGTAGCACAGGTGTTATCAACCCTTATCTTAAAATGATGAATGTAAGTTCAGAGATTATTCATTAGACCAGAATCACATAGACAACAAACAAAGTCAAGACTTGAACCCAGATCTACCTGACTACAAAACCCACTCTCTCTCTCATTCCAAACCAACATCTGGAAGCTTTAGAATATTGTCCACGAAGGAGTAATATAAATTCTGACGTGTTAGTCACTGTATCAGTGGCATAATACTAGTATATTAATTACCTCTTGTATATTAAACTGAATTATGAAACATTAAATTTAAGAAAACATTTTTCTGGTCTCATTTTTGTAGCTTATTCTCTTTAGATAATATGTATTCAAAATTATAAAACCCTTTATCAATACTTCTAGTCAGGTCATCTTGACCTGAAATTCTGAAAGAACATTATGGAAGGAGAAAATGTAATTTGTGTCCTTTTTGACGATACCTGCTTTTCATTCTTATCAAGGCTACTACATGTACATCGAGGCCTCCCACATGGTGTATGGACAAAAAGCACGCCTTTTGTCCAGGCCTCTGCGAGGAGTCTCCGGAAAACACTGCTTGACCTTTTTCTACCACATGTATGGAGGGGGGACTGGACTGCTGAGTGTTTATCTGAAGAAGGAAGAAGACAGTGAAGAGTCCCTCTTATGGAGGAGGAGAGGTGAACAGAGCATTTCCTGGCTACGAGCACTGATTGAATACAGCTGTGAGAGGCAACACCAGGTAAGCCAAGAGACGTAAGAACCAAGCAATGGAAAACATGTGTAGGAGCTTCTGATGTTCCTTCTTATTTTTGCTACCAGAGAGAATATTTTGTTCTTTTTCAGGGTCATAGATAAAGGCAGGATTGAGAGAGAGTAAACATGATTAGTTTATACATTGATTCAATCTAAGCAGTGACAGGGAGAGAAAGCTTTGGAAATTTAAGCATAAAGTGATTTTTTTGCATTTCTACGATAAAAGTAAATCTATTTTTGTCTTGATACATTATGGGTGTCAAGTATATTTCTGTGCATCCTGAAAATCTCCAAAATGAAGTCTTCTTTTCCTCTAAATATGGTATTACCATATTTACCAAATTAGTTGCAGCTGCATCTTTTACTCATCATTACCCACATACATGTAAGAGCTTTTGCTTTAAGCCTCTATTTAACAGTGAGTATGGTCTAGAGCAGGTAGTTTTTTTGTGGTTTTTTTTTTTAATGCCTCTGCCTCAATCACTGCATTGTTGCAAAAGAAACTGAGAGACTTGATCCTAAGTCCTGGGTCTCCTCTCATGTGCTATAGAAGATCTCCATTCTAGATGTTCTCTATCATAAAGCAATCTGGGGAGCAATAGGCAACATCCTTTTAAATTCTGGTAGGTAGGGGCTAAGCAGTCAGTCTAGCCTGGAGAATCACACCTGCCTTCTGATAGTCACACATTTTACCTGCCTGTCACAAGCCAAAGCTCCAGAAAGCTGTAGGAGATAACCTTCAGATTTCTGACTGTTATTAAAATTGCTCTGTAGAATTCTCAAGTGTGACCTCCAACTAAAGGCACATCTTCCTACTCATCCTTACTTCCAGCTGATAAACCTCCTGGACCAGCACTCAGGTTTTAACCACTGGCTGCCTGGTCTAAACCCAGATCTTCCTGGGAAGAGATATCCAAATTCAGGGCTTTATTTTGCACCAATCTATGACCAAAAATAATTTTCTACAGCTAAAAATGGGAAGGAATTGCAGAAGCTCAGATGGCCAAGTTGCGGTGCAGTCAAGGGAGTTACACTGTTAAAGAGCAAATGACAGGGAAGATGAGCCGTATCTGGGCAAGGCCCATTATCCCAACATGGATAAACTGTCTAGACATTTGGCAAAGAATAACAGGTAGCTTCAGGAATCATTTTATAGTGATTTAATGTCTGTTCACAAGAAGAAAGTGGATGGCTCAGGAACTTACTAATATAATTGATCATTATTCAGAGATAATAGATTAATTTTGTTAGGCTATTAGGGTACTCCTACTCTATTCAAATGGTTCTCAACGTGTTATCCAAGTACCAGTACCATCAATACCTGAAATGCAAATTCACTGAAAATGCAAATTCTCAGGCCCCACTTTAAAAACAATGAATCAGAAACTGAGGATTTTGGGGCCCCAGAAATTTGCTTATAAGCCCTGCAGGTGAATCTGGTGCATGCTAAAGATAGAGAATCTCTATGCTAGACTAAATGAATCTAAATCTTTTGGGGTGGCACCTGGGCATTGATTTTTTTATTTAACTCTCAAGTGATACTGATGCACAAGTGCTCTAAGATTTGAGTTCTGGGAACAGGGAACTTCTCGGTATCTAAGACTTGGGGATCAGATGCATGGCCTTGCACATAACAGACTTACTGCGTAGATGGATATTTGAAATGGTTTTGAGTACAGAGTAGTGCGGCATCTGAAATGGCATCTAGGGCTCTTCAAATGGTACAGAACAGCCTTGGAGACTTCCAGCTCACAGTCTGGGAAGAAGACTCCAGAATGCTACCCCTTGGATTAGAATGGAACAGATAACAATCTCATTTTCGTTAGTGATTCCCTCAGGAATTCAAATGATGGCAGGACAACCAGGCTGAACTAGTTGCTCCAAAACATCCTAGTGTCTAATAAAACACAGACACACTCACATGCAAATAGATCAGCCATCTGCTACATGCCAGGCACTTACAGTGCTAAGAGCTGTACATAAGTTCTTTCAACTGATCCTATTTCCCCATTTTACAGGTGGGGAAAAGTAAATATCTGGCTGATAAGTGGCTGAATGAGAAGCAGATCTGCATGGTTCCAAAGTTTGTATCCCTAAGCCACTGTTCTACACTGCCTCCCACCACAGAAGTTCCAGAATAATCCTCATTGGCCTGATGGTTACGAGCACTGCATTATTTTGGAGACATCTTTTACTCTCTGAGAGAGTTTATACATTCTCAAAACGGGATAATAATTCCTAGTTAGCTGTGCTGACATTGCCAGAGTTAGAGTCAAAGGAGATTATGTATGTGAAAGGGTTTTTATAAACTTTAAAGTACCAAAATAAAAAAAGATATTATCACTGTTCTAACAACATATTCTCACCTTAGTCTCCCTAGTCACTAATTCACATCACCACGGCAGAATTGATATTCTCAATAGCTACATCAGGCATCCAGACTGAGCTCCTGTTGTTTGAGACCAAAATATCTCATCTTAATAAATATGTATTATTCACTTGCTATTCTAGGTGCTGAAGGTACTGCAATGAATATAATATATAAAGTTCTTACTTGTTTGGAGTTTACACTCTAGTGGGGAGGAAGTAAAAAATGCAAGCCAAAGCTGGGCACAGAAGCTCATATCTATAATCCCAGCACTCTGGGAGGCTGAGGTGGGAGGATTGCCTAAGGCCAGGAGTTTGAGATCAGCTTGGCAACATATTGAGACCCTGTCTCTAAAACAAAAACCAAGCCAAAACAAACACACAGCATGCATATATACATATATATGCATGCTGTGTGTTTGTGTGTATATACACACAAACACAGCATATGTGTGTATATACACACACAATGTAACATCAGATAATAATAAGTGCTATGAAGAAGAAGTCAAGCTGAGCTCATGGATGTAGAGAGTAGAATGATGGTTACTGGAGGCTGGGAGAAGTGGGAGGAGGGAATGGGGAGTTATTGGTCAAAGGCTATAAAGTTTCAGATGGACAGGAGGAATATGTTTTTTAGATTTGTTGAACAGAGGATGCCTGTAGTCAATAATGTATATTTCAAAGAGTAAATTTCACATCTTACCACAAAAAATGATAAATAAGTGAGGTGATGGATATGTTAATTAGCTTGATTTAATATTTCACATTTTGTTTATATATATATATATATATATATATATATATATATACACACACACATATATATAAAACATCACATTGTACCCCATAAAGGTATAAAATTGTGATTTATCCATTAAAAATAATATTGATTTAAGAAGAAGAGGAGGGAAAAGAAGAGGAAGAAGTAGTCAAGCTGATCAGGTGCTGAGGTCAAAGAAGTATCGGGATAATCATGAAAAGCCTTAGAGGCTGTGGTGAAGAGTTTGAAATTTATTCCAAAAGCATTAAGAAGCCATCGCACAGCTTTAGGGTAATGTGATCTGATTTTGAAATGATCAGTCCAGGTACTGTGTGGAAAGAATACTGTAACAAGACAAGGAGACTTTGGGGGCTGCTGCAGTAGTTCTGGCAAAAGGAGTGGTGGCTTAGGCTATGTAGCAGAAGTGAGAAGATGTCATCAGAAGCCCACGGGACTTCTTATGTATAGAATGTAGAGTCTGAGGGAAAGGGAAACATCAAGATGACTCCAAAGCATTTGGCCCAAGCAGTTACTAAAATGAATTGAGATATCATTTATTGAGATGCGGAAGACTTGAGGCAGAGCAGACCTGAAGTGAAGGCAGTGTGTGCAGAAAGGAAATTAATAGACTTCTCAGTGGGGACATGTTAACTTTTTATGTCTATTAGAAATCCAAATGGCTATAAGTAAATAATAGGATATGAGATAAGTTCAGGGAAGAGAACAGAGTTAGGGAAATAAATGTGTGCAGCATCAATGGGGGTGGGCAGGTGGAGGTGGTATTTACAGTGTGGTCTGCTGCCATTTGAGATTGATCCTATGGGGAAAATATGTGGGTGGCCTCCTAAAGGCATTCCACTCATTAGATCATCCCTGTGGGAAAAAGAAATGCATCAAATGGCAAATTTTTAATCATGCTTCTTCCTAAAAGATTTATTAGTGCTAAGCAGAAACTGACTCACTATTGATCAAAAGCACAAAATCATTCTATTTCCTGTGGATTCCCTGATTACCTCTCCTCTCCTGCTTTCAGGACTTGTCTTTTGATTTCTTAGATTTTGATGCCATTGAAATAAAGTGTTATACAAATTCCCAGCTCACTGAAATATTTACATCAGTTATATTATTAATTACACTGTGTGACATTTACTAGGGATTTCTATGCACTGCATACTCAGCTAAGACTCAGGTTAGCTGGGTGCGGTGACTCATACCTATAATCCCAGCACTTTGGGAGGCTGTAACCAGGGAGATCTCTTGAGCCCAAGAGTTCCAGACCAGCCTGGGCAACATGGCAAAACCCTGTCTCCTCTAAAAATACAAAAATTACCCTGGCATGATGGTGCATGCCTGTAGTCCCAACTCCTAGGGAGCGTGAGGCAGGAGGATCACTTGAACCCAGGAAGCAGAGGTTGCAGTGAGCTGAGATCATACCACTGCACTCCAGCCTGAGAGCAAGACTCTGTCTCAAAACAAAACAAAACAATTCAGGTCTCCAAATTTTCTTGTTGATGATGTCCATCGTAATTTTTTCCTGGTGCCCCAAGACCAAAAGAAATATCGAACGGTTTCATATATTATGTATTTGAATTCAAACAACTTAAGTATTTACGTTCTAACAACTAGAACTTTTTCAAGTAGCTACTTTTTCAAGTAGCCATTTGAAAAAATACTTAAAAGAAAAAATAATTTCTCTAATTCTTAACCAAAATTATGTACTAATAGAATATGTATACCTGTTGGACACAAACTTCCCAAATCTTGGAATCAGATTGGATACACTCTCCTTATTTTATATTCTGCACTGATTTCTATACAATACTTGCTTTTAATTGCAGCAGCTACCAAAACCTCAGCTCTATGAAGATATGTTATCAAAAGGAATGTAGGTCAATCCAGTGTTAAAATTTTGCATGACCTCGAGCTAGCAGTTCACATGGTATCTGCTATATATTGAATATTGCTATATTTATCTTACAATTCCAAACTATCCACAGCACCCTGTGAATGTACTTGGACACCCTGGAGCACCTCAGCACAAACTTTGGGAATCAAAGATATATATCATCTTATTTAATCCTATACTTGTTATGTTTATTATCTAAATAAGCAAGTATTTGTTCAGTAGCTAGTAGATTTGGATAGATTTGGTTAATCTTAAAGTGCAAAGATAAGTCGGCTTAATCCTATTGTCAATGTAGAAAAAGAAGAGATACTACTGTATATTTATAATATAAGTGGAAAATCATAGTGCTATAAAAGGGTCATAGTTGCAGTGAACCGAGATCGCGCCACTGCACTCCAGCCTGGGTGACAGAGCAAGACTCCATCTCAAAAAAAAAAAAAAGAAAAGAAAATTCAGAGGAGAAAATTGTATGAAATCAAGTGTTTGGCCAAATCATAGACTATTCAGAATATAATTCCTTCAGGTAATTTATTACTCTTTTCATTGCAGACTTGAAGGCCAAAAAAACAGATTTTATTGTTGTTCAGAGAACCAAAATCCTTATTATCTGCACTCAGGTGTCCTCCTGTCTAGATGTGTTAGGACATTCTTTCCCTCTTCTTGCCATTTATTTGAACTCTTATTTAGGGTTGTGTATTAATCAGGGTTCTCCAGAGAAACAGAACCAATAGAGGAGAGAGAGACAGAAAGACAGAAGGTGAGAGAGAGATGTGAAAGGGGATGTATTATGGAAATTGGCTCATATTATTATAAGGCTAAGATGTCCTATGATATGCCATACATAAGCTGGAGAATAGGAGAGCTGGTACCATAGCTCAGTCCAAATCCCAAGGCCTGAGAGCTAGAGGAGCTGATGGTATAACTATTAGTCTGCAGCCAAAGAACTGAGAACCTAGGGTGCCAATGGTACAATTCCAGAAGTCCGAAGACTGAAGAACCTGGAGTTCTGATGTCCAAGGACAGAAGAAGATGGGTGTCCTAGTTCCAGAAGGGAGAGCAAACTTGCTTCTCCTCTGCCTTTTTGTTCTGTGTCCTCAACCAATTTGATGGTGCCCACCCACATTGGGTGAGGGCAGATCTTCCTTCCTTAGTCCACCAATTCAAACGCCAATCTCTTTCAGAAACACCCTCCCATACATACCAAGAATAATGCTTTATCAGCAATGTGGGTATCCCTTAACCCAGTCAAGTTGACACCTAAAATCCACCATCACAAGTTGGATCCTTAGAATTTTTATTAACAGCATTTTGCCACCAGTCTGTCATTAAAGTTTCTTTGAAACATTAATTTCAAGATAACTTTATGAACTTTTAATTATTTAATTTATGTTCTTTGATTTAATTTTAGGGAGGGCTTAAATAAAATTTGTTTAAGGGCTTTCTTTATTTAATTTAAATTATAAACTAGTCCAATGAAGCCTCGTTCGCTTATAAAATGAATAGAGCAAATGTGTCTTCTGAACAACTTTCATGACCCATGGGTCTCGCTGGACTATTCAGTAATTTATTAACCATTGTTGGGACAGCCTTAGAGCTGGTTAAGTAATCTATTTTTCCTACAACCACAATATCTGATGAGTTATTTTCTTCTCAGAATCTAAAGTTATAAAACTCATTCTTTCTTCTGCCTGAACTGTGTCTTTGGTGTTATGGTATTTAACATAAGTGAACCATTACCTTTGTAAACTTCATTATTATGCTTTTCTGTTCATACATGGGTATCATCAGTCATATTAAATTTTTCCACCTAGTAGCAGTATCCAAGGTAGATCTGTGGAGTGCTAAAGGAAATTTAAGTTTCTGATCCCCTCACTTTCATAGAACCTGTGAGTGCTGGGGGATGCTGGGAGCACAGTGTTCCAGTTGGGGAGAGGAAACCAGGTTACTACCAGGAAGCATTTCTAGACAAGCATTTCTTGGAAATTACCTAAAGAGACCTCAGAAGACAAGGGCCTGAATCTTCAAAGCTTCAGTAATTTATTGTGTTTCTTTAAATTCCAAATATATATTCTCTTTGATACCTAGATTTGAATTTGTAAGTTGGTATTCTTTTCTTTAAAGGGATCCTCAAGAACAATCTGAGTTTTTGTACCCACAAAGCCTGGATCTGCCCTGACTGGCACTGTATTATTAGGATGATTATATTTCTAAATGCAAACACCATTATTCTTTCAGATAATTTTTGAAGCCATTCGAGGAGTCTCGATAAGAAGTGATATTGCCATTGATGATGTTAAATTTCAGGCAGGACGCTGTGGAGGTAATATTTTTTCCCAATTATATGATCTTGACTGAAAATGCAATACTGTCTCAAACTACAAGAATACAAATTAAATATTTTTCTATAATAAAAATACTGTTATTGTATATTTGTATTTCCTGACAGAAATGGAAGATATAACTCAACAATCATCAGGATATTCTGAGGATTTAAATGAAATTGAGTATTAAGAAATGATCTGAATTGGATTAACTAGATGAAAATCATACCTCTCTTCAATCAAAATGAAAACAAAGCAAATGAATACTGGATAGTCTTAACCATCTTATAAGTTATGAAATGACTTTAGAGCACCCTCCTTCATTACTTTTGCAAAAAAAAAAAATACTGACTCAGGGCTTTTTTTTTCTTTTTGCATATGACAACTGTTACTAGAAATACAGGCTACTGGTTTTGCATAGATCATTCATCGTAATTTTGGTACCAGTTAAAAACACAAATGTACTATATTGTAGTCATTTTAAAGTAAACAGAGGGCACAATCAAAATGAGATGTGCTCATTTAAATCTGCATTCAGTGAATGTATTTGGAGAAGAATAGGTCTTGCAGGTTTTCTTTTGAGTTTTAAGTGTCATAAATATTTTTAAAGAAAACATGGGCTGTCAGTAATATCTGCAGAATGAATGCAGTCTTTCATGCTAATGAGTTAGTCTGGAAAAAATAAAGTCTTATTTTCTATGTTTTATTCATAGAAATGGAGTATTTTTAATATTTACACCATATGTGATAAAGGATCTTTCATGACTGTCCCAGGGAAAGTCAGTATTAATTAATGCTGTATTATAAGGCAATGCTACCTTCTTTATTTCCCCTTTGAACTACCTTTGAAGTCACTATGAGCACATGGGTAGAAATTGAGCTCTTTTTTGTACAGCAAGCTTAAAATGTTTATGTACCATACCCAGCAATTTTTATAACTATGTTAAACAATTTTACTGATTTTTATGATAAATGTTTTAGTAAGATTTTGAATAATATGAATTCAGGCAGATATACTAAACTGCTTTTTATTTACTTGTTTAGAAAATTGTATATGTGTGTGTAACCTAACAGCTGTTATGAAATTATAAAATTACCTAATAAAAATAATTTGAAAATCTTTTCATTAGCAATTAACTCATTTCTACATTACTTGTCTTATATCAAAATATCTCCACTACATAACTGCAGATTCTAACTGGAATCTCTACTCTGCCACAACAAAATGCTTAAGCCTTATTAGTGACATAACATGCTATACATCAATACAATAATTATTACTTTTTCTTTTTTCTCTTAATTTTCTCTTACCTCTTTCTTCCCCACTGATACAATAATTTTTATAGCATGCTTTATTTCACATAGACAATCTCAATTTTTTACCTCATTAGAATGTAAACTCTTTATCCTAACATAGAGCACAAGATTCCTTGCTGTTTAGTTTACTTTTGTATTCTCAGTACTCAGAAAATGTCTGGTATAGTAAGTGCTCAACAAAAAAATAATTGGAATGAATGAATGCCTTTCCAACTTTTGTGAGATGGAAATATTTTAGCTCTTTCAAGGATAAGGAGACAGAGTCTCAAAAGAGTGAAGAAATTACTCAAGATTCTATATCTGTTAAATGGGGGAATTTAAAACTCTGGTCTCTCTGACCCAAAGGGTCAACTACATTGTATAGCCAAAAGTCCATTGTTTTCTTGAAGTTGGGATGGTTTCCCACTTAAGAGCGTCCAAACTCATAAATTAATCTGTTAAGAGCATTGTTTTCTGAATGCAAAGAAAACAAATTCTCAACTACACAAACATCCCAAGGTTTATGGAGAAAAGAAAAGAAAATTTTATAATAAAACAAAATTTTGCAAATCAAATTATTTCCATTTATGATTAATTGCCTATAGTGGAGAAAATTCCTAAACTGGGAATTTCTCCACTGGGAAAGGAAGATTTCAAGATGTTGACCTATTCAGCCATGTACTAGGTTAAGCTTCATAATTCCTCCAAAGCATCATTCCTGTCTGGAGCTACAGTTATATTTGCTGAATTAAGGAGTGTAGATTGTATCTTCAAGACTTAACAAAGTATCTGGTACCTAGTAAGAAGGTTATAATATGTGGTGAGTGAATAAAGTCATTCACCAGCCTCCCTGCTGGTGACATAAATCCATAGTAATCACAGCTATCATTTGTTGAATACTATTTTCAGATATTGTTCAGAGTTTTACATGAGTTGACTTATTTAATCTGACAACAGCCCCCATGAGGTATATCCTAGTAATATTTTCATTTTATAAATAGAGAAACTAAATCTGTCGACAGTCAGAAGTAGTGTAGAGCCTGGGTTTGAACCTGAGTCTGTTTCGCTGACACGTTTTTTTTTTTGTTTTAAGTTCTAGGGTCCATTTGCAGATTGCGCAGGTTTGTTGCATAGGTATACACGTGCCATGGTGGTTTGCTGCATCCATCCCCCCATCATCTACATTAGGTATTTCTCCTAATGCTATCCCTCCCCAATCCCCCGACCCCCTGCTATCCCTCCCCTAGCTCCCCACCCCGCTGACAGACCCTGGTGTATGATGTTCCCCTCCCTGTGTCCATGTGTTCTCATTGTTCAACACTCATTTATGAGTGAGAACATGAAGTGTTTGGTTTTCTGTTGTGTCAGTTTGCTGAGAATGATGGTTTCGAGCTTCATCCATGTCCCTGCAAAGGACACGAACTCATCCTTTCATATGGCTGCATAGTATTCCATGGTGTATATGTGCCACATTTTATTTATCCTGTCTATCATTGATGGCCATTTGATCGCCATTTGGGTTGATTCTAAGTCTTTGCTATTGTAAACAGTGCCACAATAAATATATGTGTACATGTGTCTTTATAATAGAATGATTTATAATCCTTTGGATATATACCCAGTAATGGGATAACTAGGTCAAATTTCTATTTCTAGATCCTTGAGGAATCACCACACTGTCTTCCACAATGGTTGAACTAATTTACACTCCCACCAACAGTGTAAAAGTGTTCCTATTTCTCCACATCCTCTCTAGCATCTGTTGTCTCCTGATTTTTTTAATGATCACCATTCTAACTGTCATGAGATGGTATGTCAATGTGGTTTTGATTTGCATTTCTCTAATGACCAGTGATGATCAGCATTTTTCATACGTTTGTTGGCTCCATAAATGTCTTCTTTTGAAAAGTGTCTGTTCATATCTTTTGCTCACTTTTTGATGGGTTGTTTTTTTCTTGTAAATGTGTTTTAGCTCTTTGTATATTCTGGTTATTAGCCCTTTGTCAGATGGGTAGATTGCAAAAAATTTTTTCCCATTCTGTTGGTTGCCGGTTTACTCTAATGATTGTTTCTTTTGCTGTGCAGAAGCTCTTAGGTTTAATTAGATCCTATTTGTCTATTTTGGCTTTTATTGCCATTGCTTTTGGTGTTTTAGTCATGAAATTCTTGCCTATGCCTATGTCCTGAATGGTATTGCCTAGGTTTTCTTCTAGGGTTTTCATGGTGTTAGGTCTTATGTTTAAATCTTTAATCCATCTGGAGTTCATTTTTGTATAAGGTGTAAGGAAGGGATCAAGTTTCAGCTTTCTGCATATGACTAGCCAGTTTTCCTAACACCATTTATTAAACAGGGGATCCTTTCCCTATTGCTTGTTTTTGTCAGGTTTGTCAAAGATCAGATGGTTGTAGATGTGTGGCATTACTTCTAAGGCCTCTGTTCTGTTCAACTGGTCTATATCTCTGTTTTGGTACCAGTACCGTGCTGTTTGGATTACTATAGGCTTGTAGCATAGTTTGAAGTCAGGTAGCATGATGCCTCCAGCTTTGTTTTTTTTGTTGTTGTTTGTTTGTTTTTTTAGTTAGGATTGTCTTGGCTATGTGGGCTCTTTTTTGGTCCCATATGAAGTTTAAGATGTTTTTTTCCAGTTTTATGAAGAAAGTCAATGGTAGCTTGATGGAGATAGCACTGAATGTATAAATTACTTTCATAAGGTCACCTCCTGAATGTGCCAGCTCTCCTACCAGCTCCATCCTCAGTGTCAATTTACACTCTAGGCAAAGGTTCCAAGTTTCCCTCTTTCAAGAGGATTTATTAGCTACCAAAATTGCCTCTAAGGTTGCTAAACCAGGAATCCTACTAAGGATGCCATCTTTGAAAATTGGGGGAATAGAGGTGGCGGATGGGGTACTGGATATTGACTTAGTGCAGAAAAGGAGGTAATTATTACCAATTATTGCTAAGAAACAACCTGAAGTTAAGAGAAAAAAGGAGATGGAAAGTGAGCTGCTTAACTCACCTTCCCTCATTTATAATCCTTTGACAAAATTTAATTGATTGATGCTTCTTTTCACTTTCCAGGTTGCCCTTGGCATTCATTTCAACTATATTTCACCTGGATGAATACATGGAAGGATGGTAAGCACATTATAGGTTTCTCAGGTTTAGAAATGCCCAGGGGGAAGAGATACTAGCTGATAGATACGCTTAACAATTTAAGTCCAGTGTTTGCTTTTATTCCAATTCTCAACAGCACCTAAACACACAAGTGCTTCAGATGAAATTGCTTTCTCACACAGATTGCCTTCTGTCCTATAATTTCCTGTCTAGGATAGAGATTATTTGTGTATAGAAGGGAGTGAAGGACAGAATACTGAGAAATACTGCTTGTGATTCAGGGTCTGTTTTAATATGGAGGAAGAAAAGGTTCAACAAAGATTTCTTGAGAAATCTATGCTCCAAGCATTGTACTGAGCATGGAGGTTACAGAAATGCTCACAGATTATTGAGGAAGAGAGATATATAAACCAGTCAACACAGTTTGGAGTGCTAAGTACAAAATGGCCATATACCCAGGGTGCCATGGGAGGGCCTCCAGGGGATGTCTGAACTGGCAGGCCAGAGGCAGCCTCCTGGCTGCAGTCTGGAGCGAGCAGTGGAAACCAACAGGGCCCACTTGCACAGTATCCCTGATGCCTTCATGTCTTCTTGCACTCTCTGAGGGCTAAGACCTGGACTGTATGACTTCTTGGTCTCATGCCAGGGACATGTTTCCTTGTATGATTTAACCAGAACTGGAAATTTAAAAAAATCCTGAATTTTTGTAGCTGATAATTCTAAAGACACTGCATTTTCAACATATGGATTACTATAAAGAGATAAAACAGCACAGTGATTAAGGACACTGTTTCTGGATTTACACTGTCTCAGTTTAAATCTCGGGTCTGCCACTTAGAAGCTATGTGACTGAAGGCAAGTCACTTACACACTCTCTGACTCCTTTACCTAGTCTGCAAAATAGGGCAAATATTTATTCCTACTTCTTAGAGTTGCTGCAAATATTAAATGAGAATAATATGAACACCTATAACAGTCTCAAACACACAAAAGCCATTCTAGTTCATAAGGTTTCTGTGAAATTTCAGATAAATCATGGTTATTTTTATGTATTCCTTTTCTATGGAGGAATTGTGAGTTTATAGTGCCATCTTAAGGATAAAGTAGCCATATAATTTTGTCATTTTATCATCTTTTTCTTTATGATTCACAGTACAACTCATTTTGACCAGTAGCTGGGTAATGCTTTCCCGTGTTCTTCGCACTCCACTTGCCCCTCGCAAAATCCCACTTGCCCCTAGCAAAATGTATAATTGCTAAACCAAACTTCTTGTTTATCTCCTCAAGAATGCTTACTTAGTTTTGTACCTCTACTGCCTAGAATACTCAACAAAGATTTCTGGATTAAATAAACAAATGTTTAGTAAAAGCATTTCATTTAATAGAAACATGCATGTGGGTTTCAAAAATCACAAGGAACATAATGGCGGTCTTTGATCCATCACAATTTCATTGGTCATTTTAATATATTTGTCTGGACATTACTCTCCCCAGATAATCCCAGCCTCTAACATTTCATAAACCCACCAGGCTGCACCATGAATACTTGCATATTTTAAAATATGCAGTGAATTCAAACCCAAATTAAAAACCCCATTGACTATAAAAAAAATGGCAAGAAAGGGTGGGGCAGGGGAGGAAATGGAAAACAGATAGGTAAAGGCAGATGAGTGAAACATCACAATGCATACCTATTGATATCTTATAAGCACATTGCTTATTCAAAAAGTTAAATTAACAAACATGGCCAGATATATATGCTTGAGAACATGAAGGTATTCTTTGTGGCAGAATGAATTATCTAAACGCTGCCCTGTTCCCCCATACACATGTGTATACATACACAAGACAAAACATTTAAAAATTCCTAGTGAAATTTGGTGAGCTTTATTGTAAATGAATATCTGAGCTGGTAAGAAACTAAGGAAATGGCTGGATGTTGTGGCTCACGCCTGTAATCCCAGCACTTCGGGAGGCCAAGGCGGGCGGATCATGAGGTCAAGAGAACGAGACCATCCTGGCCAACATGATGAACCTCTACTAAAATACAAAAATTAGCTGGGCATGGTGGGGTGTGCCTGTCGTCCCAGCTATTTGGGAGGCTGAGGCAGGAGAATTGCTTGAATCCGGGAGGCAGAGGTGGCAGCGAGCCGAGATCACGCCACTGCACTCCAGCCTGGTACCTGGCAACAGAGCTAGACTCTTTCTCAAAAGAAAGAAAAGAAAGGGAAATGTCCAGCCACCTTCTGCAACCCTTCCTCTCCTTTGAAAAAGAGAACTGAAAAACAGAGATATAACTACATAAGCTGATGCTATAGCTACCTGGAGGGAGGCTGTCAGTCTTGGTAACCTGGGGGCTTAGGCTCTTAAACCCATAAAGGGATCAGAAAAGAGCCTGCCAAGGGTGGGGAGGATAGAACAGAGAATTCCAAATAAGCTCAAGAGCTACATTTTCACTAAAAGGGTAAATCAGGAAAAGAAAATAAAAATAAAAATCTTCCTTCAGCACAGGGAGATCGTCAGGATGCCAACCCTTCTCCATCTAGACTGTGGGATGAGGATAAGAGTTCTTCCTTGAGAATTCCTAATTATATTACACAAATTTAGAGTGCAAAATTACCCTGCCTACACGATCTGGGAATCCACAAGCTCAAAGTTTAATGTGAGAATATGTCCCTAGCTAGGCACCTGGTTGAAATTAATATAAAAATTATTTAGGGGACCATGCACTCAACTTAGCCTGTGGACAGTTCACACATATAAAACTGCACTAAAGAAAGACTCACAATCCAAAACTACTGACCATTTAGTGAAAAACCCTCTAAGAGCAAAAATCAGCTGTCAACAGATAGCAGTGTTTTTTAAATGATTAGAGAAAAAGATATAATAAAGTCAATACTCCATGAAAACGCAGATAGTTTTTGTTTTTGTTTTGTGATGAGTCTTAGTTTGTTACCCAGACTGGAGTACAGTGGCTCTCCACAGGCACGATCACGGTGCACTATAGCCTGAAACTCTGGGCTTAAGTGATCCTCCTGCCTCAGCCTTTCAAGTAGCTGGAACTAAAGGGGTAAGCCACTGTACCCAGCAAAAAGCAGGTAAATTAAAAAAAAAAAAAAAAAAAGAATAGAACTTCTGCATATAAAAAATAAAGTTTGAAAAATTCAGTGGGAAAGGCAAACAAGCTATTAGGTATATTTAATAGCGAAAGTATGAACTGGAATACAAGATAGTAAAGCAGAGTGCAGCACAGAGAGAGAAAGAAATGGAAACTATGAAGAAGAACAGGAATGAGAGTCAACATACTGAAACCAGAGTTACAGAAAAAGAGAAAGGGGCAGAGGTAATGCACAAGGGGAGGATATTTGAGACTTTCAGAATTGGTTATCGATAAAAATGTTCAAAATCATGAAGTTCAGTAAATTTTGGACAATATAAATAAATCCATACCTAAACACATTATTACGCAATTATGAAATACCAAAATAAAAGAGAAAAAATGCAACCAAAATAAAAAGACAGAGGAAGTACAAATCCATGAAAATTAAACAAAATCTAACTCATCAATAATGAAGCAAGTGAGAAGACAGTGAAATAAAAACTTTAACATGTTGAGAGGAAATAGCGTCATTTTCAGATAAGAAATCATGTATTTTATACATGTGTGTCAATGTATGACAATATGTGTATATATACATATATGATAGTGAAAGTACATATCAAAATTTGTGGGATGTAGCTAAATACATAGAGAATTTTATTACCTTAAAAAATGAACTTTAAACAGAAAAAAGAATGTTATTCAGACAAGCATCCAACTCAAAACATTAGAAAAAGAACATAAAGGTTAAAGAAAGTAAAAAGGAAGGAAAATATAAAGAACATGAATTAATGAAATAAAAAACCAAACATCTAATAGGAAAGAATAATTTGCGCAAGCATCTCAGGCATTAGATAGTATGCAAAGGGGACCTCTACCGTAAGAGCCTGTGGGACTTCAGACATTCCATGAGAATGCTCAGTTTCTCATGTGAGTTGAGAATACCAGGCTATTCTCACGTCTTGTTCTTTATTTGCATTTTATGTGGCAATTAGAAGGTAGGCCTGAAGAGTCAAGGGAGCTATTACCAAGCTCAGCAAGAGTTGTAGCCATGAAAAAGTGTTGTGTAAAGGGGACTGTGGCCATAGGAGGTGGAACTCAGCCACTACCAAAAGGCAGTCACCCTCCAGGTTCCTGCTAGAGCCTTTCACCAGCCAATCAGAGTCAGAGGGGCAAGCAAGCCTAGATGTCACTGGCCAGAGAAATCAGGCTCCCAGGGCATAGAGCAGGTTGAGGGACAAACAAGGGACATATAGGTGTGAGCAGAGAAAAACCAGCACAGAATCTTTAAATCTCTTAATGATTTTTTGCATCTTAGAGCATTATCTAGGATTTGCAGTAGTGGGGATTATGACATCTTTCTTTTGATTTTAGAATGAATGCAAAGTATCTTCATTAATTACAATGTGTGCTCTAAGTTTTTGACATATAAGCACTTATCAAGTTAAGAAACTTCAGTCTCATTCCTAGTTTTCTAAGCATTTATTACAAATAGACATTGAATTTTATCAGATGCTTATTTACATATATTGAGATAACTCACTTTAATCCATTAATCCGGTAAATTATATAGATATATTAAAGATTTTCTCTTTTTTTCTCATTGAAAATGTTTTAACTTTTTATGTGAAACTGTAAAAATGTGTAGATAAAATGTATGTATATTTTAAGGAATAGTAATCAAATGAGCACTCATGTAACATTGATACAGCATGAAAAACAGAATATTACCAACAGCTTGGAAGCTGTGTACTACTCCAAATCACATATCCTTTCCACTGCCAGAGAGGCAAGTACATTCTTAAAATTCATGTTAATCTTTTTTTCTTTTTTAGTTTTTCTTATGTAGTCCTAACTCTTATATATGTACCCTAACAATACATTGTTTAGTTTTGCTGGTTTTTTAAAAATGTTCAGATAAAATCGTTGTATATATATTCATCTATAACTCATCCTTTTTGCTCGAGATTATGTTTTTGAGATTCAGTAATGTTGATTTCCAGATGTAGTTAATTTTCACTATGTTATGGTATTTTATCAAATGATTATACTGCAATTTGTGAATCCATTCTACTGTTGACGAATATTTAAGTTGTTTCTAGTTTTTTACTACTGTGAATCATGGTGCTAAAATATTCTTTCACA
The DNA here is from genome assembly GCF_030222135.1 of Aotus nancymaae. NCBI lineage: Eukaryota > Metazoa > Chordata > Mammalia > Primates > Aotidae > Aotus > Aotus nancymaae. The sequence goes on along the minus strand of NW_026988455.1, from coordinate 42,757,492 downwards.
GATACCCAGGTACCCATGTGAAATATTTCTTTAGGTTCTATGTCTAGTATATACATTGCTGGTTTGTAAGATATGTGCACTTTACCAAATGATAAAAAACCGTTTCCCAGTGGCTGCACTCATCTATGCTACCCTTACCAATATACTTAAGTGCCAAAACTTGCTAGTGTTTAACTTGTTGATTTTTGCCTACATGATCATTGTAAAAATGTATTTCATGGAGATTTTAATTTGCATGTTTTTCATTAATACATAGATTTTAATTTATTTATGTATTAATGAAATTGAGCATCTTTTCATATATTCCATGACCATTCACATTTCACCTTGGGCAAAAATGCCTATTTTATCTATTTCTCTACTGAGTTATTTCTTTCTTTCTTTTCTTTTTTTTTTTTTTTTTCAGATTTATAGGAATCATCTAATATTCCATATACTATGCTTCTGTTTGTTTTAAATGTTGCAGATTAATCTGAAAATTCATAAGTTTAGAGGATTAGAATGTGGACAACTTTGAGGGAAGCATTATTCTGCTTACCATAATTTTCTTTTGCTATTAGGACAGACTTCTTAGCAAGACAAGTTTTGGGTTTTCCTTTCTCTTTTTTCTTTCTTTTTTTTTTTTTTTTGAGTTGGAGTCTCACTTGATCACACAGGCTGGAGTGCAGTGGTGCTATCTCGGCTCACTGCAACCTTTGCCTCCCTAGTTCAAGCAATTCTCCTGCCTAAGCCTCCCAAGTAGCTGGGATTACAGGTGTGTGCCACTGCACCCGGCTAATTTTTGTATTTTTAGTAGAGATGGGGTATTTTAATTTAAGTCTGGAAATGTGGCTAAAAGTGGTCTTTTTATTTTCTGAGACAGGGTCTTTCCTCACCCAGGCTGTAGTGCAGTGGCCCTTTGAGGCTCACCACAGCCTCAAACTCCTAGGTTCAAATGATCCTTGGCCTCCCAGTGGATCTTTGTAGACAGTCTGATATGGAGTCTCAAGAAGATTAAAAAATGTCTCCAATTTCAATAAATGGCTGCAATCCAAAAAAAAAAAAAAAGGTGCATACATATGTACAAGTATACAAGAAAAAGAGATGCCAAAACATACACAAAATTTTAACAACGATTAGTCTGGGTAGAGGAATTATGAGTAAGTTTTTCCTTTGCATGTGTTTGTTTTTCTGTGTGTTTTCCCAAATTTTCTGCATTTAACATGTGTTGCTTTGGTAATTAGAACTAAAACCAATAACATTTCCTTTTTCTTTTTTTTTTTTTGTTTCAATTATCAAATCAGTGGTATTGCAAGCATTTCCTTTTTAAAAGGATTGTGTTACAGCGTGACTGACTAGCTTTTTAGAACTTGTAGTGTGTCTGCATGTATGGAGTCATCACAAGTTCAGTGACTCATTCTCAACTTTCAAGTTTAGAAACACAATTTAATTAGTTCACTAAAGACTGATCACATAGAAGGAATATGTTCTAATGTTTTATAGCACAGTAGAGTGACTATAGTTAACAGTTATCTATTGTATTTTTCAAAATAGCTAGAAGAAATAGATCCTTTTCTTGGACCCATCACATAGACGTTATAAATACCCTAACTTAATCATTACATATCCTATGCATGAAACAAAATTTCACATGTATGCCATTAATATATACAAACATATTCAAAAAATAATGATTTTTAAAAAGCTGAGAGAGGAAGAACAAATTTTAAAAAGCTGTGGGGAAAGAACAAATTAAACTTTAACAGAAAGTTAATTACAAAGGTAAGTAGAAATTATGAGATCAAAAGCCAACAATAGCAAAAATCAACAAGTTGTTTCTTTAAAAAGATTAATAAAACATACATAACCCCTACTAGAGTAATAAAGATATGAGATGAAGAAATGAACAACTTACCAGGACCAGGTGTGAAAGAGGAAGCATCACTACAGATGCTGCAGACATTAATGGATATTAACACATAACTTCAAGCAATAAATTTGATAACTTAGATGAAATGGACAAATTACTTGAAAAGCAGAACCTATTAAAACTGACTCAAGAAGACATAGAAAATCTGAAATTATTTAACCATGCTCTTCACACAGCTACTTCTCCCTACAGCTATAGACTTCATGCAATTTCTCCAGAGGCTGCAAGTCTTAAAATGTGGGGTTCCTTGGCTCTTTCCCCATCTCCTGGGGGATCTAGGAAGTAAATGTTGCTATTGATTGCCAAGAAAAGAGAGGGAAGAAAAAAGGGCTGATTATGGTACAAAAATGATGACTAGCTCCCTGCCCTCAATTCCCATTACTAATGTCTGCACTTATTTGTTCATCAGGGTAGATTCCCCTAAATGTAATTACTTCATCAAACAATCTGACTTTTCTAAAGCTTTTGAAGCAGAGCCTTCACTTTTCAAAAAATTCATGCTAGCAATGCAGAGGACAGTATTATCCTGAGCACTGAATTTTTTCATTATTGCCCACCATTCGAACAGCTGAAAAAATTCTTCTTTATTTTTGTTGCAATCTCACCAATGCACCTTAATATAGCAGTTTCTCCTTGTCTGAACTAGTACCCCAGTTTCTTTGTCTTTACATTCAAGAAAATTAAGGACACAAAGGTGGGGTTGGAGCAAAAGTTTAATAAGTGAAAAAGAAAAAAGCTCTCCGCAGTGGAGAGGCGAGTCGGAGTGGACTGCCAAGTTGTAGTAAAAACATCAGGGTTTTTATAAATTAGTGAGGAGTGGGTGTCTTACCTTCCTAGGGCCTGAAGATTTAGTTTTTAGGACCAGGTGTGCTATCGGCATAGAGCAGAGTTTATATCAGCTGTTACCCAATTCCTTGATCACGTAATCGGACTTTTAGTTTGTGTTGCTCTGTGCTGCTTTGTGTCGCTTAAGTTTCTGTGTCTGTTTCCAGACATTTTCTTGCAGCTGCAGGGATCCTCTAACCTCCCTGCATACTCTAGCTTCCCTATCTTAGTGTGCCTAAAAAGAAAGGAATGTACTTATTAAGGCCCACTGTTTTTACTGGGTCTCATTGTATGAGTGTGAAGTCTCCGGGGTGATTGTCCCAGAGACTCCCCCACTCCTCTGTACTTATTTATCTGTGCTTAAAGCTGTCCGTTTATCTGCCCAGGTGCAGTCTGAGGTTTTCCCGAGGTCGTTTTATTTTTTTGCCTGTTGCTGTGACTTTTCAGGCAGGCTACTTCTGCAGTCTGAATCTTTCCACTGATTTTTCCTTTCCTTCTCCCTCATTTTCATTTGCATTTAAGAAAATTTCAGTAACTATAATAAAGTTCACGTGCTTTTTACTTACTCTATTTTCTCTGGTTATAACTTTTAGAAAGCCATTTTCTCTGGTTATAACTTTTAGAAAGAGCAGAGTTCTTGTGTGAGAAGAAGCAGGGACCTGGGAAAGGAGCTTTGGTTGAGGAGTCAGGAATCAGGGTTCTACTGTAATAGCTTTCTAAGTGGCCTTCCACTTCCACTTCCACATTTGATCCCTTCCTAACCATTTTCCACATAGCAACCAGAATGATTTTTTTTTTTTTTTTTTGAGACAGAGTTTCGCTCTCGTTACCCAGGCTGGAGTGCAATGGCGCGATCTCAGCTCACCGCAACCTCTGCCTCCTGGGTTCAGGCAATTCTCCTGCCTCAGCCTCCTGAGTAGCTGGGATTACAGGCACGCACCACCATGCCCAGCTAATTTTTCGTATTTTTAGTAGAGATGGGGTTTCACCATGTTGACCAGGATGGTCTCGATCTCTTGACCTCGTGATCCATCCGCCTCAGCCTCCCAAAGTGCTGGGATTACAGGCTTGAGCCACTGCGCCCGGCCCCAGAATGAATTTTTTAAAAAACTTTAAGGGCAGGCATGGTGGCTCATGCCTGTAATCCCAGCACTTTGTGAGGCCGAGGTGGGCAGATCAGCTGAGGTCAGGAGTTCCAGATCAGCCTGGCCAAAATGGTGAAACACTGTCCCCACTTAAATACAACAATTAGCTGGGCATGGTGGTGAGTGCCTGTAATCCCGGCTACTCGGGAGGCTGAGGCAGGAGAATCGCTTGAACTGGGGAGGCGGAGGTTGCAGTGAGCCGAGATGGCACCACTGCACTCCAGCCTGGGCAACTGAGGGAGACTCTGTCTCAAAAGATTAAAATAATTAAAAAAATATAAAAGCTTTAATCAGATCATGGCCCCCTACTTCTTAAAACTATGCAATGACTTCCCATTGCTTTAAAAATAAAATTCAGACTTTTTCACGATGGACAAGGTTCTGCCATGCAACGTTCGTTCACTGCTATGCAGTCACATTGAGCTTCCCACCTCAGAGCTTTTGTCCTCACTGGAATATTCCAGCAAAATTCTTTTGCCTAGGATGCTCTTTTCTCAGATCTCACACAGTTTCTTCTTGTCCTTCAAGCAGAAACATCAGCACCTCTGACAGGCCTTCCGTGCCTCCCACCCATCAGGTTCATTTTGTTTTCTTCCTAACACCTATCATAGTCTTAAATTATTCTGATCATTTCTTGTGTCGACCTTAAATAGTGGAATTCAGAACGTCATTAAGTGTAGCATTTATTCTAATGAAAAGCTTGAGGACAGCCACCTGGAGACACTGCTGCCAAACTAATAGGGTCAATGTTCCAAGGTGAAGTTAGGGTTTCATTTACATAGGCAGAGACAAAGAAGGTTCAGGAGGAGTACATTTTCCATACAAGACCAGTACACAACTTACAAAGATTAGATTAGTTATATATACAGCTACATTCCAAGGAAGATAACTATATTAATTTATGAAGAAGGGGTCTTATCTCTGTCTCTGGTCTTCCTAATTATTTACAGGAAAAGACAAGGAAGCAGTTGCAGCTGTACGTCATGGGACACAGGCCCCATAGCCACATTCTACGCAAGGCTCAGAATTATTTAAAGTTCTAACAGCTTTAAGTTTGAATTATTTAATTTCACAGTTGATTCACTTGTTCTTTTCCTCTCTCCCCCACTAGAAATTAAGCTCCCAGGGATGCAACCTTGGCAGGCTCCTAAACTGCCACGGCTCCAGTTTCTAGTAGATTAGACATTCATTGTTAGTCGAATGAAGATCTATGCAGGCCCCCGTGCACCTCCTCTTTAATGAGGGGGCTCACTAGATGAAGGTGAGATGAATGTGAGCAGACGGAAGCAGAACCACCGTCTTAACGAAGGTAGCGCATTCTAGCTCAGGGATTTCTAGAAACCTCGGGGGCGGAAGTTTAACCAGAGAATTAGGAGGCAGGGGTAAGAGAAGCAATGAGGGTGATCTGTGCAGTGTAGTCTTTTCACGAGTTTGAGAACGCCTAGCACGATGCCTCAACGAAGCGTTGGGCACAGAGCCATTTGGGAGGGTTTCTTTTTCCGGTTTTTGAGAAGGGGACTTGATTTGAAGCAACGGGGAAGTCGGGGAGCCAAGGACGGGCATGCCAGGGAGCTCTCCAGCGGACCCCTGGAAGGGGTGGGAGCAAGCAGAGCCTGACTTCGCCCCCGCCTTGGCGGCACTGGGTGCCCCAGGTGCCAACCTCAGCAGCCTCCCGCCGCCACCTCCCACCACACATGACTGAGGCTCGGGAAGCAAAAAAGTGACTTTCAAAATACTAAATGCAATTGACTTCTTTTCCTGAGTCAAAAAAAAGAACTGAAAAAAATGCAGATATATACAGATTAGAAACTCCTGTTGCCACGTCCCCCCAGGCCTCCATCTAGTCCCGCCAGCGTCTCCGCCCTCACTCTGGGCCTCGGATTGAGCGGCAGAGCGCCGGCGGAGTGTTGTCGCCGGGGCCTACTGAACTGCGCAGGCGCGGCGCGGAACGGGATCGCGGGCACGGGATCGCGGGCGCGAGCGGGCGGGAGCAGTTCGCGGCAGTTCGCGCGGGAGCCGGGCGCTGGGGAGCTGGGGCGCTTGGGCTCCTGGGCTGCAGGACGGTGGGAACGGAAGCCGCTGCGGGGCGCAGAGGAAGCCAGAATGGCGACTCCGAGCAGAAAGACGTCCACCGCAAGCCCCCAGGCTTCCAAGAGAGCTCTCCCAAGAGACCCTTCGTCAGAGGTCCCGAGCAAGAGGGAGAATTCGGCCCCGCAGTTGCCGCTGCTGCAGTCGTCCAGGCCCTTCGTGGAAGGCTCTATCGTCCGCATCTCGATGGAGAACTTCCTGTGAGTGGCCTGGAGGCCCCACCGGGGCAGTGGAGGCGTCGGGGGCCTACAGGCCCGGGGGCGCCAGCTGCGCGGGGCGGTGGGGGTGTGTGTGTGTACCTGGCTTGTGGGTCTGGCTGTGAATCCGTGCCGGGGTTTCCTTAAGGATTTTTCCATGTAGGCTGTGGCGATTGACGTGAGTGGTGGAGGATATGTGTGCCTTGTGTGATGTGGTTTTTAAATTTAGTCCGCGAACGTTTCCAAAGGCGTCATGTAGCAGGTAGTGGTTGTACCAGGGAGTAGGTCTCTCCCCGCTGGGAGTCGCGGTCCATAGGGTCACTGGTCTGTAATTGACAAAAGTATTGGTCCCTGGAACTTAAGAGGAGGCACAGTTAATTCGGAGTAATGGTGATGCTGTGGCAGATTCTCAGAGTAGGCATTTGTCAGAGAGGAGTAGGTAAGACAGTAAAGGTTGCTCAGGATGGGAGGTTAGAGTGTACAAAAAAATTAAACCTTACTGGCAATGGTTGGACCTCGCTACAAACAAACCCTTGACCCCTCTAAATCCAGCTTTCTTCCCTGGTTCCTCCCTCTCCTCTTCAGAAAACTAGTTATAACTTTAGAATTTAGCATATTTAAAATATATCATGTATTTGTCTAGCACCTCACAGTTCATTTGTTCAAGGTCATCTTGTTTTTGTTTTTGAGACGGAGTGTCGCTCTGTCCCCCAGGCTGGATTGCAGTGGCGCTGTCTCGGCTCACTGCAACTTCGCCTTCCGATTTCAAGTGATTCTCCTGCCTCAGCCTCCCGAGTAGCTGGGACTACAAGCGCGCGCCACCACACCTGGCTAATTTTTTTTGTTTTTAGTAGACATGGGTTTTCACCATGTTGGCCAGGCAGGTCTGGAACTCCTGACCTCAGGTGATTTGCCCGCCTCGGCCTCCCAAAAGCGTGAACCAACACGTCCAGCTGAAAGTCTTTTTTAAGCTTGCACATAGTGGAATAAAGAGAACAGAATTGAAATAACAATACTACTTTTTTTTTTCAAGCGCCTGTTGTGTGCCAGGTACAGAACTAGGTGCTTTATTTACACAGTGCACTCGTTCTTTCTTCATAACAACTCTATCTTGATAATTTCCATTGCTGAAAGAAGCTCAATCGGTTATTTTGCCCAGTTTTATAACAACATATATATCAGGATCCTTCACAAAGGATGAAGTGGTTAATTTTGTCCACAAGTATGAGAAAGGGCTTTGTAAAGAAGATATGAAAGTCTCTGGTCTTGCTCTGTTGCTCATGCTGGAGTGCAGTGGCTTGATCAGGACTCAGTGCAGCCTGGGACCTCCCGTTCTCAAGTGATTCTCCTACCTCAGCCTTTCAAGTAGCTGGGAGTACAGGCGCGTACCACACCTGGCTAATGTTTTTAAAATTTTTTGTAAAGATGAGGTTTCACTATGTTGCTCAGGCTTTTCTCGAACTTCTGGGCTCAAGCAACTCACCTCGGCTTCCCAAAGTGCTGGGATTACAGGCATGAGCCACTGCACCCGCCTAAGAAGATAGGAAAGTCTTAAAAGAAGTCAAGAGTGTTGAAGACAGAAGGAACTGTCTGAAATAGTTTGGTATATTTAGAAAGTGTCAGGTATTTTAGTATGGCAAGAATATAGGATGTGAGTGAATATGTGGACAGAGGGTAGGCAACCATTGAGGAGCCTGTACGTTTACTATGCTAAGGAGTTCCAGCATCATCCTGTAGGCAGCCACGGTGTGTTTTCAACAGGGAATGACATGTGCTTTATGTTAATCTGGAAGCACTGTGAAGGATGCTTAGAAAGTGTGCAAGATTGGAGGCAAGAAGACTTACAATAGGAAGGCAAGAGATGATCAGAGCGTGAAGGAATGAGATTTGACAGGATCCAGCTATAGAATAATTGTGAAGCAGGAAAAGGAAGGAATGCAGTGTTTTTCCCAAGTCTCTGCCTTGGCTAATTGGTCAGCTGGTATTCAGAAGAGGGAGTAGTTTGAGGAGAATAATAATAAATGCCTATTAGATACCGTGGCTTTTGGGCACAAAGAGAGATGTTCTATAGGCAGTTTCCTTTGGGGCATCTAAGAGGGATGTTCTGTAGGTAGAATGTGAGAGTCTGGAGATTAGAGGAAAATGTGAACAGATGAGAGATTTGGAAGTCATACATACCGGTGATTGATGACGTTGCAGAACTGGTTATGATTGCCCATTAGGAATTTTAAATTGAAGGACTAGAAGACCATGTACAGAGTCTTGGGAGAATGCCTACTTTTAAGGGGGAGCTGAAGAAGAACTCAAAGTCAGAAGGAACTATTCAGGGAAGTAAGATGAAAACATGGGGAGACAATTATCAAAGAAGCCAAGGAAAAAAATGTTTCAAAAATATCACCTGCTACATTGAAGTCAGATAATGGGACTGAAAAGAGCCCATTGCATTTAGCAATTGGGAAATCTTTGACCCTTTAATGAAGCGCAATGGAAGCAGAAAACTTTGCAGGTCATAGAAGAATAAATGAGGGTGAGAAAGTAAAACTTGAATGCAAAGAGAAGAAAGAAAAGGTAGCTGGAAGTGCAGAGGCAGGTGAGATACTGTTTATTTTAATGAGTGGACTTGGAGTTTTAGGCATGAGGTAGAAAAAGGTAGGCTTAGAGAATTAGCAAAGAAATAGGGAGGGGTAGTCAGAGAATTTAAATAGCCGGGAAGAGAATAGTGACTGAACCAAGTCAAATGGAGTTGGGCATGGAGGAAGAGACTTGGAGGCTGAAGGAATAACACATGCAAAGTCTTAAGAGAAAGAAGGATTTGTAATAAAAAAATTGAAAGAAGTACATTATAGGTAGAATTTAGAGGTCTGAGGACAGAATAGGGAAAGGAAATAAAAAGTAGAAAAAGATGAAACTTGACTGTGATGGGTTCTCCTTTTTCCTTAATTTTTCTTTTTTGACAAGTGACACCAGAATTGCAATTCTACCAATATTACCTAGTGACCGATTGGATGATGGAGTGGTGGTCTGGGTAGAGTCAAAAGAGGTGAAAGAACTAAAAATGATGCAAAACTAATGCCTAGGTTTCTGATTTGGACAATGGAATGAATGACAATACCATTCACTAAGAGACCACAAGAGTGATTTTGGATGGGAAAGATGGTGGGTTTAGTTTTAAATATGTTAAGTTTAAAGTGACTGTTGTGAGACATCCAAATAGCGTTATTGAGGTAATTATTGCATATTGAGGTCATCTGGACTGACTTTCAGCATGTAGATAGTATGCAAAGACTTGGAGAAAGAAGGAATCATTGAGGCCATAGAGAATACATTAGATACCTTGTAAAGTATATAGAATGATAAAAGGGTGGGTCTTTACCAATTAGCTCTTTGAGAGGGAGCTCAGAGGAAAGGAAACTCAAAATAAGGGAATTCCCAGTAAATACATCGTAGAGTGAGAAGAATGATTTTAAACAGTGCAGAGGCTTGATTTGGGTAAAGGCAAGAAAATTTAAAAAAAAAATGCAGAGGCTTTGTTTTTGGGAACTCTCCCTATTTATAATATCAAGGCGTATTTTATAGGCCAGAAACTATCACGCTTTTTCCTGTTACTGTTTTCTTAAATACCAGTTGCATCATTGTTTTAATATAACATTCGCACAGAGATTTCACAACAGGAAATCCAAGTGTTAAAAGAGTGGGGCTTCATGTGTTGAGAGTAAGAAGTTCCATGCCAGGTAATTTCCTGCATGTCTGAAGTTCCCAAGCTAGTTTTACTGTAACCATTATAAAGGATTCTTTTGAGACCCAGCTGCTAGCAGAACAAAACATCTGAGAAGATAAAGTAGTAGATGCTGTGTAGAGGTGTGAGATTAGCAAACCTGCCAGAAAATACTTCTTTGCCACCTGTATTTATTTTTATTACCACCTGACATTTCAAAATCATTAATTTCTTAAAATATTAACATGTGGTTGGTTATTTATGTACTTAGCAGGTGAATAGCAGACTAAGCACTTATTGATGAGGAATTAGTTGGCAGCTGCCTGAGAGCTAACTGAAATGCTATAGACAAAGGACATTTGGGGTTCAAATTCAGAGTATTCAAAGGCAAGTTAGAAGAATTTCTGAGTGAGAGTTTGCTTCATATTTTGTCATAACTGTCCCTAGCAACTAATAAAGAATAAATGCTAACTGTATTTAGAGTGCTAGATAGCCTTCAACTTTTGTTTGTTCTGTTGGGCGGTGTCTTTCTATGATGCCTAGGCTGGCCTTGACCTCCTAGGCTCAAGTGTCTTATGGCCTCAGCCTCCCACATACCACAGTGCCTGGCTTGAAAAATAAGTTTTAAAAATTAATAAAATGAAATCTTTGGGTTGATATATCTTCAGTTTTGTAATTTAAAATTTGCTTGAATTGTTTCAAATATTAAAATACGAATAACCATTAAGCATTTTAATTTAAAAGAAATATGAATGTAAAATTCACAGATTTAAGGTAAGCCATGGCCTCTCCTATAAAATTTATTTTAAAGTTATTTTATTTGTATGGTGTCTTTGATATAGCATCCAGTGTTTTGTAATTATTAAAAAGGAACAGAGCATCAAACTTCATTTTTTTCAGCAGACTTTTGAAAAAAGTATATGAAATTATAGTGTTACTTTAGTTATGCATTACTGCCTTTTCATTTTTTCTATTGGTAGATTTTCTCTCTAAAGTTGTTTGTTAAAAACCTATAAAAAACATTAAATTTGTAAGTTAACTAGTTTTTAAAGTAATTTGAGGAAACTCTTAGATAATGTAAAGCAAGGAAAAGTAGTTTTGTATCTCTCCTTAATAATTTCATCTCTTTATAATTCAGAACATATGATATTTGTGAAGTATCTCCTGGACCCCACTTGAATATGATCATTGGAGCCAATGGAACAGGGAAGTCGAGCATCGTGTGTGCCATTTGCCTTGGTTTAGCTGGGAAACCTGCTTTCATGGGACGAGCGGATAAGGTGAGTTAACATAAGTACTTTTTAAGAAAATTCAAAACTCCTAATTGCTTTCAGTAACTTCACTTTCTACACCCCAGTTCCTTTTGTATAGCAAGCTTACAGTGTATGAATATGAACAATAAATTTGGCAGGTAGGGAAGCTGGAAGGAGATTTTCATTTCTAGAAGTATTTTGGACTATAATAACAGAGGATTCTCCAAGTCCCTTACACCTAAAATGCTAGAAATAATGTAATATATCTTTTTTTAAAAAAATGCATCGATTGACTTGTAGAACAGTGAAGTAGTTAGAAAAGGCAGAAACAAAATCCAGTCATATATTGCTTAATGATGGGGACACATTCTGAGAAAATGCATCATAAGACAATTTTGTCATTGTATACACTCATAGAGAGTACTTACACAAACCTAGGTGGTATAGCCTATTGCTCCTAGACTACATCCCTGTAGAGCATGTTACTCTAGTAAATACTGTAGACAGTTGTAACACAGTGGCCAACATTGTACGTTTGTAAACATCTAAATATAGAAAAGGTACAGTAAAAATACAGTATAAAAGATAAAAATGGTATACCTGTATAGGGCACTTACCACATTCATGAGAGCAGAAGGCGGAAAAACACTGCCTGAACAATCCAGAGGGAGTCTTGAGAAGGAGGAGGAGGAGGAGATGAGAAATACAAAACATGAGATCATTAAAAACGACAAAATATTGGCTGGGTGCAGTGGCTAACGCCTGTAATCCCAGAACTTTGGGAGGCCGACGTCAGAAGTTCCAGACCAGCCTGGCCAACATGGTGGTGAAACCCCGACTCTGCTAAAAATGCAAAAATTAGGCAGGCATGGTGGCAGGCGCCTGTAATCCCAGCTACTTGGGAGGCTGAGGCAGGAGAATTTCTTGAACCTGGGAGGCAGAGGTTGCAGTGAGCCAAGGTCGCATCATTGCATTCCAGCCTGGGTGACAAGAGCGAGACTGTCTCAAAAATAAACAAATAAAAATTACAAAATAAAATGGCAGAAATATGTACAGATATAATCACAATAATTATAAATGATCTAAACTCTCATTAAATGAAAAAGTCTGTTAGAATGGAGAAATAAAACAAAGTTCAGTTCTCTTTTGTTTTTAATAAACATATCTAAAGTACTACAGAAAAGTTGAGAGTAAAAGGATGAAAAAAATACATGCCAGGCAAATATACAAAAGAAAGTAGGTGTAGCTGGATTAATACTAGGCAAAACAGACGTTAGAGCAAAGAATATTTTTAGAGATAGTAGTGGTCATTAAACACTGATGAAAGTTTCAATTCACTAGACAATAATTCAGTTCTCAACTTGAATTCACATTATAATCTAGCTCCAAAATATGTAGGCAAAATCTGCAGAATGCTAACAAGCAGTTAACATATCCATAATCACACTGGGAGAGCTATCAATAATCAGATAAAAAAATCAGACTACAGAAGATTTTAATAGTGAAGGTAAGGTTGAACTAATGGACATATTATAAAAAAGGCACTCAACAACTGGAGAGTAAGCATTCTTTTCAAGCACAAGTGAACATTTTAAAAGTTAATTGTATACTGAGTCATAAAGCAAGTATCAAAAGATGGACACAACATAGTCATATCCTGGAGACAATGCTATTAAGACAGAAATAACAAAAAATTAAAATTTAATGGAGGGTTACAAAATGAGAGCAAATACCCCTTAAAATTATAAATTATTTAAAATACGTGTGTGTGTGTGTGTGTGTGTGTGTGTGTGTTTAGTGCTATGTGGGAGACATTTATCAGGTAGAATAGATACTTTTCTCTGTTAATAACTAGCCTTGTGACCTTGAACAATTAATCTGGACTTCAGTTTTTCTTCATTTCAAAAATAAGAGAGTTGGAACAGATAGAATCCCAGGACCAACTCAGATTTCTATGAATATTGATGTATAATTTTTAAATTGTCAGATCATTTAATCCTTATCTCTTTGTAATGGTCTGTTGGATTGTATTCCAGGAACCGTACAGTAGGAGTGAATTGGCTATAACAATTTTTGCTAACTTTCTCGTGTTTATTTTTGTCATGAAAACACATCTCCTTATCCTTGAGTGATAAGATTTTTAAGGGAGGCTGTGGAGTGCAGTGTTTTCTAGATGACAGATTGTAGCCCTTGGGGTATACACAAATGTATTTATGGGATGCCCAAGTTCTCAGCAAGAATATTTATTTTTGTTTAAATGCTAATATAAAAATTTAACAAAAACATATTTTGTACCATCTGTATAGATACTTTAAAATAAGAACTGCCTTCTGATTTTTTTTTCCTCCTCATTGGTACCAAGTATTTTAATTCTTGCAAGCTAACAAGCAGATAGCATTCCTATAAAGATGTCCTTGGTTTCCCTGTGACAAAACAGAGAGGTTAAGTAACCTGGCCAATGTCTAACAACTTGTATATTGTTGAGTTGAGATTTGAACCAAGATAGTAGATGTTAAAACCTGTACTTTTAAGCATTAGGCTATACTTGGTGGTTACAATATAAGGCTTTTTCTTTTCCATCTTTCTGAGACTCAGCTTCATCATCTATAAAATGAATATATACTTCAAGGTTGCTTATGAGTATTAAATGAGAAAATACATGTATAGTGCTTAGCATAACAGTATATAGTAAATGCTTGACAAATGTTAGCTGTTGTCATCACTGTCATTATCACTATTAAAAAGATTATTATTTGTGAGGTATATTTTCTACCTTTTTTAGTATTTATTACTTATTTATAGCCTAATTTCAGATCCAGTTTGATTTTTTTTTAAAAGCTCAGCCTTTGTTTTTGTGCTTACTCATAAGCATATAGAAACTAGCACAGATAAGTCTATTTTATCATGTAAATTTTGTTTATATTGCTCCTTTTAAAACAAGGCTTGGTGGCAATTATATCATTAACAGGATAGGTAGTATTAGCACGGTTGTTAATATTTAACCTGTATGACTGTAAGAAATCTTCAGTGGTAGTAAGAAGGTTTGAGTGCTTAGTGGTTATACTATAGGACCTGTTTTCCCACAGGCATTTTCTCTTCTCTCTGAGTGTTTAACATAGTGGCCAAGTACACAGGCTCTGAAACCAGATTTCCTGGATTCAGATCCTTTTTCTGACAGTTACTAGCTTTGTAAGAAGCTATATAGTGCATATGAGTTCAATAAATTTTACCTGATATTATTATTGTTGTTATTTGTGGGAGTAAACAATGGAATAACCTGGAAGGGATACCTTAGAAAGTGACAATAGTGGACGTACAAGTGGTAACTGAAAAAATCTTGATTTGACAAATAATAATGACTGCTAAATCTCTGATTGTTAACCTGGGAATGTCATTACACAGCTCACTTCTTCTTTTTTATATCTTAGGTTGGGTTTTTTGTGAAGAGAGGATGTTCCAGAGGCATGATTGAAATTGAATTGTAAGTGGTAAAAGTGCTAAAATTCCTTTTTCCTGTATAAATTCTTAGTTTATATTCATGCTTTCCTGATGATTAGAAAAGAGTATTAATATAGTATTATGGCATAAATATTGGAAAAAATATTTAAAGAATACTTAATCCAGATAAGTAAAGGGTTTTTACAATGTATTTTCAAAAACTTAAATTGTAGGCCAGGCATGGTAGCTCAGGCCTGTAATCTGAGCACTTTGGGGAGGTCAAGGCGGGCAGATCACCTGAGGTCAGGAGTCGGAGACCAACCTGGCCAACATGGGGAAACCTGTCTCTACTAAAAATACAAAAATTAGCTGGGCTTGGTGGTGCAAGCCTATAATCCCAGCTACTGGGGAGTCTGAGGCAGGAGAATTGCTGGAACCAGGGAAGCAAAGGTTGCAGTGAGCCGAGGTGGCACCACTGCACTCCAGCCTAGGGAACAGAAAGGCTCTGCCTTAAAAAAAAAAAAAAATCCAGCTTGGGGAACAGAGCAAGACTCTGCCTTAAAAAAAAAAAAAAAAAAACTTGTGAGAATTTTATTTTTAAAAATCATCAAGGAAATGATGTTTATAGCAGGTAATGAAATGGAACTATAGTACTATTAAATAGTCGTGGTAAAGTTACAACATTTTTCACAAATTTAAAGTATCTGGGGTTTTTCTGTGCTGATCTTCAAAGTAATACTTGTTTTTTAAAAATGCAAACAATGTAGAAGTGTATAATGTTGAAAATAAAAGCCTTCTTGCCGTCATTCCTAATTCTATAAATAACTACTGTTAATAGTTTAGTGAATCTCTTGTATGACAAGAACTTGGTACTTCTGTGACCATTTTTTATTTCCTTCCTTATGACACCAGTAATTCATCATGATATTATTTTCCCTTGAGCATGGATATTCTCAATTGACCATTCTTGGCAGCTATTTCTGGTGGATTTGAGTTGATGTTATGAAACCAGTTAACCAGCCTTGGTGTATATAATTTTAATCTTTTACACATAAATACACACATTGTTTAGGTGATTTTTAGAGACTGTTGCTTTTGGAATATTAGTGGAAAGTTGTGGCGTTTTTGAGCTGAAAAGCTTTTAAAGATTATCTGATAGCCATTTGATATGAGATGAGGAAATGATCTTTTATAAAAAATTACTAGAAAAGTTTTTATTTTTGTAGAGATGAGAAAGATACACATGGAAGTAAAAAGAAATTTTAAAATGCCCAACATATTAAAATATGATAGAATTTTACTGAAGAATATAAAATCAATACCTGAAGAAGTGGTGAAGCATGATATATTCCTAAAATCATAAAGTTAATGTCATTATTAACATGTTAGACCAGGTGCAGTGGCTCATGCCTGTAATCTGAGCACTATGGAAGGCCAAGGCAAGTGATTGCTTGAGTTCAGCAGTTGGAGAGCCTGAGCAACATGGCAAAACTCCATCTCTACCAAAAAATACAAAAATTAGCCAGGCATGGTGGTGCGCACCTGTAGTCCCGTCTGCTCAGGAGGCTGAGGTGAGGGAATCACCTGAGTGACAGAGTGAGACTGTCTGTAAAAAAACAAAAACAGAAAAGTCAATCCTTTCTAAATTAATACATTTGATACCATTCCAATGAGAGTCTCAACAGGTAAGTGTATAAGTTGATTCTAAACTTCATCTTGAAGAATAAATGAGCCAGAAAACTCAGGGAGATTTTGAAAAAGCACAGTTGTGAATAACATTTTTGTCTACCACATGTTGAAGTATACTGTAAAGTTGTTGATGTAAAATAGTGTGATACTGGTATGGAAGGTGAGAGGAGCAGAATGGAGAAACCAGGAGCACATCTAAATGTACATAAGAACTTACTGTAAAAGCGTCAGTTTAAGTGTGGGATATTGTAAGAGGTAGGAAAAACCAAACTTGTTTTGCTACTCTCAAATTCAACACAGCACAGAACACTTCTGCACCAGATGTGTGAGTTTTTTCCCCACACCCTGCAATTCAGTTCAGTTCTGACACTAACCAAAATCAGTGCAGGACCCCTAGTTTAGAGGCTTAGTCACATGGGACTGTCCTCCACTTTATATGCCATTTCAAGGCTTAGGTTGTGCCCTGTACTTCTGACCAACCAGCTGAAAATTGAGGTTCCCAGGACCCCTTTCTTGGTTCAGTTATTTGCTAGAATGGCTCATGAAATTCAGGGAAACACTTAGGTTTACCCATATATTATAAATTGATAGTACAGAGGGAGATGATTAGCAAAATACAGGGCGAGGTCTGGAAGGGTCCAGAGTGCAGGAGCTTCTGTCCCCATGGATTTGGGGTGCACCACTTTCCCAGCATGTGGAGGTGTTCCTCAACCTGGGAGCTCTCTGAAACCCATGGTTCAGGGAATGTTATGGAGGCTTCATCACATGGGTATGAGAAAGTCAATCTCTAGTCCTGCTTTCCTTCCCAGAGCATGAGGGGCAGGTTGGTGGGGCTAAAGATTCTAAGCTTCTCTTCATGGCTTTATCTTTTTGGTGACCAGCCCACATCCAGGACCCCACCAAGAGTTGCTTTATTAGAAAAAGACACACTTGTCACCTAGGGAGTTCCAAGGGATTGAGAGTTCTGTGTTGGGAATTGAGGACATAGACTAAATACATATTTCTTTCTTTCTTTTTTTAAGACGGAGTATCACTGTTTCCCAGGCTGGAGTGCAGTGGCGCTATCTCGGCTCACTGTAACCTCCATCTCCCAGGCTCAAGCAATTCTTCCACCTCAGCATCCCAAGTAGCTGGGATTACAGGCGCCCACCACTGCGCCCTGCTGATTTTTGTATTTTTAGTAAAGATGGGGTTTCGCCATGTTGGCCAGGCTAGTCTCGAACTTCTGACCTCAAGTGGTGCACACGCCTTAGCCTTTCAAAGTGCTGGGATTACAGGCGTGAGCCACCATGCCCGGCCCACATATTTCTTATTACAGGTTGAGTATTCCTTAAATGCAATGCTTGGGACCAGAAGTGTTTTGGATTTGAGTTTAGAATATTTGCATTATACTTACCAGTTCAGCATCCCCAGTCTGAAAATCTGAGTACAAAACACCTCAATGAGCATTACTATTGAGTGTCATGTTGGCATGAAAGAAGTTTTGGATTTTGGAGCATTTCAGATTTTTGGACTAGGGATACTCAACCTGTATATCACAGTATGATAGTATAAATTATTTCAATTGAGTGGAGGTCATTGTTAATTTTTTAAAGATAAATTTAGAGCTTTACCTAACACCCTACACATAAATAAAATTTGAGTGTATCAATGTTGAGCACTTTTTCCATGAAGGTTCACATGGCCTTGAGAGTACCAAATGGCCATGTATTCCTTGAGTAGAATGGTGGGTGGAATAATCTCTGGCGTATATTTATGTAGTCATTTTCCAAATATTTATTGAGTACCTATATATTGGGGATATAGTACTCTTCCCTCATGGAATTTATAGTTGGCGGAATAAGAGGGGGACACTTAGATAAGTAAACTATATATTATGTTAGGTTGTGGTAAGTGCTACGTAGAATAATAAAACAGGAAAGGAAGATAAGAGTGACAGAGTAGAGTTTTACAGTTCTAAATAGGCTGATCAGAAAAGATCTCACTGAGAAGATAGCATTTAAGCAAAGACCAGAAGGAGGGAATGTAATGAGCATGGAGATAATTGGGGGGATATTATTTCATGTATAGGGATCAGCAAATGCTAAGGCTCTGAAGTGGTACTCACAGTGACTGGATCGAATTGAAGGAGAATAGTGAAAGGTAAGCTGTGAAAATATTAGGGAGTCAAGGCTATTTTCAGTGTAAGGCTTGGCATTTATTTTGTATAAGCTGTGAAGCCACCAGGTTTTTAGCAGAGGAATGATGTGATGTAAATTAAAAGTTTAACTAGATTGGGTTGCTGTGTGGAAAGTAGACTTTAAGAGAGCAAAGACAAAAGCAAGAATATCAGTTAAGTGACTAGTAGAACAACCCTATGAGAGATGATAGTAGCTTATGATTTGCTTATGAATTAAATGTAGGGTGTGGGAGAAGGAGCAAGACATCAGGGAGGACTCTAAGGTGTCTGGCATGATTAAGGGTAGAGCATCCATTAACTGAGGCAGACAGACCTACTGCAGAAGGTTTTGGGAGTAAGATCGATCAGTAGATCATTTTAGAGTAGATCATACATCATTGAACTAAGATGCCACCACTTGTATAATGTAGCATCCAATTAAAATTAAACTAGCACAGATAGTTTGAAATGTGCATCCCAATTTGAGAGATGTTAATATGTTTTTTTTTAAAAGGTACTTTTCAGAATCAAACATGATAAAATTTGAGATGCCTAGTAGATATTTAGTCAGAGCTGGACATGGTGGCTCATGCCTATAATCCCAGCACTTAGGCGGAGGCGGAGGCGGGAGGATTGCTTGAACTCAGGATTTTGAGACACACGCGCATGGGCACGCACTCGAGCATGCGCACCTGAATTTCAGGTTTAACGGGCAGTTAGATAATAGATTAACCTGTCATTCTGAGAGAAGTCTGGGCTGAAGATAACACATTTGGGAAGTCATTAGTATTATGGTGGGCTAAATCACCAATGATTCAGAGATACATAAAGAAGAGTTCTAAGAGCTTATCTGCTACAATGCACCTTTTAGAGATTGAACATAGGGAAAACTAGGAAAGGAAACAGAGAATTAGCTAGTGAGTTGGAAGAATACAGTACCTGGAAACCAGTACTTGGAACAACTTCAGGAGTCAGTTGTCCATCAGCTGTGTCTGATACTGGTGATAAGTCAAGTAAATTGAGAACAAAGAGTTCATCATCAGTATTTATTGAGTTGGCCATATCATCTAAGTTGAAGAATTAATTAATTCTGTAATGTTTGCTCAATTTTGCATTCTTAGAATAACCCAGTTTGGTCATAGTTTTTTTGATGCATTGCTAGATTGGTTTTCTAATATTTTATTTAGGATTTTTACATCTGTATTTTGTGAAAGATATTTATGGTTTGAATGTTTGGTTAAACTTACTGCCAAAAATAATCTGATGTGTATTGTAGGGTGTCTTGCAAAAAAAAAAAAAAAATCTGGCTCTTTTTTTTTCTAACTACTAATTTCATTTTTTTTCTAACTACTGATTTATTTGTAGTAAAGGGGTTGCTTATATTTTTCTGTTTCTTCTTGGATCACTGTGATTATTTATATTTTGTAAAGAATTCTCCCATTTTTATTAGTTTTAAATTTTATTGACATGAACACATCCTCTTATATGAGTTTTTAATATATTGTATTATCTTATATATGACAGTATTTAATTGTCTTCTAAAAATTGATTTGTCAATTTTAGTAGTTTTTTTTCAATGAACTAACTTTTGCATTTGTTTTATATTATGGTTTTCTGTTTCATTAATTTCTATTCTTTCTTTGACTGATAATCATTTTTTGAAATGGATATTTATTGCACTAATTTTCAGTCTTTTGTTTACCCTAATGTGAACAGTTAAGGTTAGAAATGTCCCCCTGAGTATTGCCTTAGCTCTCTCTCTCCAATGTTAGTATATAGTATTTACTGTTTTTCAGTTCTGAGTATTTTCTTTATGAGTTTGTAATTAGAAGTTGTTTCTAATTCTAATGTAGTGATTTTCTTATTTTTTAGTATTAGTTTCCACTTTGATTGTATTGCAGTTAAATATATAGAGTACTGATTTTATGTTATTAATCCTTTGAAATTTCTTTCTTTTTTGTAGTGAACTTTTGTAATTGTTCTTTGGCTGTAAGAATAAGTTTTCTCTTGTAGATACCTGCAGTGTTCTGTATTTGTCCATTAGTTCAAGTTTATTAGTTACATTGTCAGTCTTCTATATTTTTGTTGATTTCAGTTGTCAGATTGATTACTTAATTACTGATAAAAGTTACGCTATTTCTGTATGCAGATTTGTTAATTATCCTTGTTCTGTCAATTTTTGCTTTATGTATTTCTAGGACATTATTAGTTGCATCTAAGATTCAAATTGTTTATCTTTCTGGTGATTTCAACTTTGTATTGTTAGTTACTGAACTTGATCTTTCTTTCGCCTTAAAGTCCATTTAGTTTGCCTGCCATTAATGTAGTTAGCATCTTTTTTTTTCCCTAGGATTTTTCTAGTTGTCTTTTTTCATTCATTTCATGTTTTTAATATCTTTTGTTATCTCATTTAAACTAGTATAGCTGTGTTATTTTTTTCTGTAGTCATTTAAATAAAGCATATAATCAATTTACAAATATAATTTTATGTTCAAATTTATTTTTACTATCTTATTCTCTGCCTTTTGTTCTTCACACTCTTTAGCATTTCTTTTCTTGCTTGTTTTTGTCAGATATTTCTTTCATTTTTCCTTGTCGTCTTGCATTCTTTTGTTTTAGTGGTTACTGGAATTTTAGCAGGAATCCTTATTGAAGTCCAGACTGAATATTTGGACTATAGCACTAACAAAGTGCTATAACTTGTTCTTAATAACTTCCCTGAACTTACATGCTTTTAAATTTCTATCTTTTTAAAACTCCTCAAGACATTATTATTAATAATATAATATAGTTATATTAATTATGTTGTCAGTGTTTGTTTAAAATTACCTCAGCTATTTCTGTTTGTTTTGCTTTTCATTCCTTCTTCCATTTCTGATTTGCTCTGTGGAATCACTTTCTGCCAAAAGGACATTCTTTAAAGTTTTCTTTTATGAGGGTTTTCTGTTGGAACACTCAGTTTTTAATTTGAAAATGATGTTATTTTGCTCTAAATCTTGAAAGATGTGTTTCGTGGATATAAAATTCTATATTGACAGGTCTCTTCTCGAGTATTCAAAGTATAATAGTATAATGCCGTTGTTGTATTCCTGTTTTGTTTTGTTTTGGCAACAGGGTCTTACTCTGTCACCCAGGTAGGGCGTAGTGGCCACGATCATGACTCACTGCATCCTCGACTTCCTTGGTTCAAGTGATCCTCCTGCCTCAGCCTACAGGCAACTCACTACCATGCCCAGCTTTTCTTATTTTTTTTATAGAGAATGGAGTCTCACCATGTTACTCAGACAGGTCTTGAACTCCTGGGCTCAGGTGATCCTTCCACCTTGGCCTTCCAGAATACTGAGATTACAGGCAACAGCCACCACATCTGGCCCCATTGTTGTCGTCTGATGTGAATCTGATCTGAGATTATTTGATAGTAATCATTCTCTTTTTCTCAAGATGCTTATAAACTCATTTTCTTTTTTTTTTTTTTTTTGAGTGTTTTAGTTTCATATATATTTAGGCATGGATTTATTTATTTTTGTTGGTATTTAATGAGACTCTTAAACCTGTGATTTGTTGTCTTTCATCAGTTTTGCAAAGTTCTTATTTATGATCTCTTTAAATATTGCTATTGACCCATTCTCTGTCTCCTGTCCTAGAATTCTTATTAGACATTTTAAGCTTTCTTAGTCATCCAGATATCTTTCATATTTTGCATTGTTATTTCTGCTAGTGTTCTTGATGCTTTGTTTTCTTGTGTGCATGTTTCTAGTGAGCTACTCTTCTCCTTTGAACTTTATCTGTGTTAATTCTTTAAAGATAACATAGATTCTGGCAGAGGAAATTACTAACTTCTGCCAGAGACCATTGAATCCTTTCAGTTCAGAATCACTGTGTATAGAATTCTCAGCTTATGGTGGTAGCAATGAAGTATTCCTAATTTACCCTTACACTGAGGGTATGTCCCTTAGGTATGGCTTTCAGTTGGAGTCTCTCTCTTTCATGGCTATGGGACTTTGTCTGTTTTTGTCCTCTACCAGCAGATCATGAAAATGAATTCTCAAGATAACCTGATTGGGCAAATCCCCTCAAGATGAAAGCCAGTTTTATTTTTCTACTCTGGGTTTCCACCTGTACTAGAATGTTAGCCAGAATTCCTTACTTTCATGCTAACGGATGAATTCATTTATTAAGATATTTTATTATTTTATTGTTTTTAGTTGTTTACAGCAAGAGGATCAATAGGGGTACTTTATTAGTCATTCTCCTGGAAATGAAAGTTTAAAAGACTTCCTTTAAAGTCCTAAAATCTTACTGTTTCAAGTGGCCTGATTACAATGTAATCTATGTATACAACATTTGTAAGTTATTATTGTCATTTAGCGATTAGATACCAATACTTTATCTTTCTACCACATGCTGCTGAATCCCAGTGAAGAAGATGGATGAATAGATGGGAGGTGTGGAGCAGTGGTAATTCTAAAATCAAGAAATAAGTAAATACCCTTCTTTCAGATTCTGTATTGCTTAATGTTCCTTTATATCTATGTGATGTAATCCTCTCTGAATTCAGAGTGGAGGACATGGTGAGGAATCCATGGGCTACCTGTATGGGTAGTTTTGATTTCTGGACATGCCTACGAGTCAGTTTTCATTCATACATTTTCTGAGCAGGAGGAGTTTCAAGGTTTAACTGCTCTACCCTTTAATATACCAACACATTTTGGTTTGCAGTCAACACTTGTAATTGAAGAATAGCATCATAATTAAAGGATAACTCCAGATATGCGACTCCTCAAGTAGTGTTTGTGAATTAGTATTGACATTTGTTTTAATAGTTTAAATAATTTTGAATGTTGAGTAAGTAACTGATGTGGTCACTTATGGTATTACTTACAAAATGCCAAGCTTTTTTTGAGAGGGGCCAAAATATCAAAAGGAATAAAAATTATAATAATAATCTATCTGGCACCTTTGGTGCAAGACAATTTTGGAAATTTTATCTCAAAGCTAATGTATGTATTTTGAATATAAAGATTCTTAAATTATTTTTTAATTAGGTTCAGGGCTTCTGGAAATCTTATAATCACCCGTGAGATTGATGTGGCAAAAAATCAGTCCTTTTGGTTCATCAACAAAAAATCTACCACGCAGAAAGTAGTGGAAGAGCAAGTTGCAGCCTTAAATATTCAAGTGGGGAATCTTTGCCAGTTTCTACCTCAGGTATGAGAGAGATAAATGCAAAGATGGGAAAATTTTGTATATAGTGTTTCCTTTTTATGCCGTAGAAGGGCTGTCGTAATGACTAAATTGAACATAGCACTCTTACATTTCTTTGTAAAGGTAGCATTTCATCACTTAGAGTATAACGTTAATAATTTGTAGTAATTTGGACAATTTCAATTAGTAAAAAAGTCTAAATTGGAGTATTTTGAAATAAACTTGTATTATTTTTAAGTTCAGAGAGTAGCTCAGCTATGTGCTTCTATTTGTAGACCCTTAAAATGTTGTTAATAAACAGCTTTATAGTCAGTGTATTTGTTTGTGTAAAATATTGGATACACTAAAACTCTTATAAGTATACCTTCTAAAATCTTGTTATACTTTGTTTATTAAAAATAAAAATGCTGATAATGTATGTTGAAGTCATATTACCTCTTAAATTTGACTTTGAATGCTGTCTAGTGACAGTTAATTTCTTTTTGTTCAGAAACACAGTGATGATTTCATAATGTGCAAATTAAATAAAACTTAAACATTTTAAAGCTTTTTATTTAACACTCATCAGCTGATGTCAGATTATCTCCAGAAGTAGATGTTTGAAATTGCCTTTTTTTCTTTTTAAACCCTCTAACATTTCAACTGATATGTAATAGACTGTGATCATTTTCATATTGAGACTATGTGTTCTTTTGTTCCCAAATTTTTATTACACGTATATAAACATTTCAACATTGAAATAGTGGCATAGAAAAATTTTTAAAGATGATCAGAAAGATAACAATTTGTACTCTAAGTTTATCTTCATTATCCTAAAGAATAAGGTTCAAAAGGTTTATATATCAAAGGTTTTTTTAAATGAGTTTTACCTTAACAAGTGTAAGCATTGAGTGAAATACATTTTGAAGATAATTGTAGATAAATGATAATTGCTGGTATTTAATTTTTGTGCTCTAGGACAAAGTTGGAGAATTTGCTAAACTCAGCAAAATTGAACTACTTGAAGCCACTGAAAAGTCCATTGGTCCCCCAGAAATGCACAGATATCACTGTGAACTAAAAAACTTCAGGGAAAAAGAAAAACAGCTTGAGGTACTTTAAAATAGGCAACTCATTTGTATTGTTTCTTACTGATTTCTGTATCTCAAAATGTGAGAGAGTGAATAGTAGTATTTATTCATTGAGTAAATTTATATTTGTGATTTTTTTTTCACATAAGGATTGTACTGCTAATATCATTGGTTAAAGTGACAGAGTGAGAATGGATCTGATAATGTGAAGTTTAAAAAGGTTGACTATTTCAACAAATACATACTGTTAATTGAATTATTTTTTTTCCCCCAGTAATGGCTACAAGCAATGTTAATTGAATTTTTAAGGCACCAATAATAGTATTATAAAAAGAAATTTTACCTCAAGAAGTTCCAGTGTTCTTTCATTCATTCATTATCTACATAGTGCCTGGCGCAAACACCTGCTATGTATAAGAATACTGTACACATTGCAAGAGAATGTAGACCTTGCAAGAGAATTATACATTTAATTGGAATGTTGTTGGTTATTTTCAACTTTAATAAACATAAAAATATACTTTTATAGCATATCCTTTGTAAAGGTGTTTTATTTAATGGATCTTTCTTCTATATCCCAGCAACTAAAATAAATACAATAAATTTTCATAATAAATCTTTTAATCTGGGTTTTGAGGCTCAGACCTCCAATCCCAGTGCAGTCGCTTGAGTCCAGAAGTTCAACACCAGCCTGGGCAACATAGGGAGACCCTGTCTCTACAAAAAAATAAATAACAAAAATTAGCCAGGCATGGTGGTGCATGCCTATACTTCTAGCACTTGGGAGGCTGAGGTGGAAGGATTGCTTGGGCCAAGGAGGTCAAGGCTGCAGTGAGCTATGATTGTACCACTGTATTCCAGCCTGGGTGACAGAGTGAGACCCTGTCTCAAAAAAAAAAGGGAAATCTGGCCGGGGGTTGTGGCCCACACCTGAAATCCTAGCACTTTAGGAAGCCGAGGCAGATGGATCACCTGAAGTCAGGAGTTCCAGACCAGCCTGGCCAACATGGTGAAACCCTGTCTCTACTAAAAACACAAAAATTAGCCGGGCATGGTGGTGGGCACCTGTAATCCCAGCTACTTGGGAGGCTGAGGCAGAAGAATCGCTTGAACCTGGGAGGCAGAGGTTGCAGTGAGCCGAGATTGTGGCATTGCACTCCAGCCTGGGCAACAAGAGTGAAACTCTGTCTCAAGAAAAAAAAAAAAAAAAGGAAATATTTTTTAAAAATTATTTATTTATTTATTTATTTTAAATTTTAGGTTCAGGGGTACATGTGCAGGTTTGTTATAAAGGTATGTTGTGTCACAGGAATTTGGTGTGTCACCCAGGTAGTAAGCATATAAATTTTGGAACCAATTGCTTTTTCTGTACTTAATAATATGTATTTTACTGTAATTAAATGTTACTGTTTTACCTTTGTCCACCAGAGAGGGAAGAGAATGTTGTTATTATACTTATTCAAAGTGAATAATCAAAGGAGTTGTTCTGAGCTTTTTATAATTATTTTATCCTACTTCAGATATTGTGTTCTTTTATCAGAATGTTGTTATTATACTTATTCAATGTGAATAATCAAAGGAGTTGTTCTGAGCTTTTTATATTTTATCCTAATTCAGATATTGTGTTCTTTTATCTTTCTCTACATCAAACAATCTAATACTTTCACTTGAAACACTTACCTACACTCTCGACCATCCTCTGAAAGAAAACAAGCATGCAAGCATATATTCTACTAGGTTTTGAGTACATCTTTGTATTTGTTAATTCACAACATAGAGGCTAATTCTTACCTTTCTTTCATATAGTTTCTAAGACCTTTCAGTCATGAGTGTTTGTGTAACATACTAATCCTAGTAATATTGCTTTTCATTTGTGTATCACTTTTACAGCTTTCGTTTAGCTTTCATGTATATTAAGTGAATTGCTTCTACCCTTCAAGTGGATGGAGCAGATACGTCTCTTATCTTTGCACAAAAGGAGCTTGGACTCAGATGTGGCAGGGCTTCTTTACAGTTAGTATTAATAAATTGTAGACTCTAGAGCAGAACTTGGATATGAATGTTACTTTTACACAGGTTTTGGGGTTTTTTTGAGACAGGGTTTCACGGTTGCCCAGGCTGGAGTGTACATAGTTCTTAAGAACTATGAATTCTTTATTGTGAAATTTTGCTATCATTGTTTATTTTTCATTGTTAAAACATTTGACCTGTTGTCTTTTTTCAGTTAAACTGATTGTTCAACATATATTTATTGTAGACCTCATGCAAAGAGAAAACTGAATATCTACAGAAAATGGTTCAGAGGAATGAAAGATATAAACAAGATGTGGAGAGGTTCTACGAACGGAAGCGACATTTAGATTTGATTGAGATGCTTGAAGCAAAAAGGCCATGGGTGGTAAGTCATAATTTTTAGAGGCAAAATAGATATTTCTTTAAGTAGCAGAGTAATTGTAATGAAAGCATTAATTACTGTGTATTCAAGTTAGGTGCGTCTTTTTCATTTTTGGCTTTGTATGTTATATATAATAAAATTCATATGTCTTTTTTTTTTTGAGACGGTGTCTTGCTCTGTCACCCAGGCTGGAGTGCAATAGTGCGATCTCGGCTCACTGCAACTTCTGCCTCCCGGGTTCAAGCGATTCTTCTGCCTCAGCCTCCCAGTAGTTGGTATTATAGGCATGTGCCACCATGCCTGGCTAATTTTATTTTTGTATTTTTAGTCGAGATGGGGTTACACCATGTTGGTCAGGCTGGTCTCGAACTCGTGACCTCAGGTGATCTCCCCACCTCTGCCTCCCAAAGTGCTGGGATTACAGGCATTAGCCAGCATACCAGACTATCTTTTACTAGTTTATTACATTAGCTGTGTGCTAGTATTACTGTATAATAAATAATAATTAACGCAGTGCTCTTCTTTCAGATTTTAGTCCTCAACAGATGGTTCGATTGTTTTTTGAAGATGTTAATCATCAGAAAATTAAATCTCTGAGTGTCCTCAGTCATGTCACTAAGAATGTATTTGGGGTTTGCCACTAGTATCAGCCTCAGTTACAGATGTAGCTGATGTGTCTTAACCATAATCTTCTACTCACGTGTTTTATACTTTTCCTGAGGCTATCTGTTCTTTCTAATCACTCTGTGATGTTATTTTGTAATTTAAGACTATAGTTCAGATTAAAGATTCACTTCCCTTATTGCATTACTTTATAATAGGTAGAACAAGATAGGTAAGAAAGTTCTATAGTGTTTGTTCCAAAGTTAGAATGAAAATAATTGTTATAGCTTGAAGTGGCTATATTTGTGGTATTCTTGTTCTGTCTTCCCCGCTTCTACCTACCCTGTTCCATCATTTCATGATTCTTAAATTTTCCTTTCTTCAGCTTTTCTAACTTTGATTTTTTCTGTGTCCATTATTACTGCTTCACTCACTTTGTCTTTTGATTTTTTCCTATTTTTTTCTGATTGATCTGCCTTTTTTCATTTTTCTTCTTTATTGATTTACTCTTATGTTTATTCATTTTTTCTTTTCTTACCATCTTCCCATTCACTCTTATTATATGTTGTCTTAGTGTGCCACTTAATTTTTGTTTAGCAAATATTTCTGTGACATGACAGACATCACTTTCACCTACATGCTGCTTTTTCTTTTTGTTTTGACCCATTTTCCTTTTGTTCTTTTTTTTTTTCATTTTTACCCTTTATACTTGAGTTTCTTTTGCTTCTTCATACATCCCTGTATCTCTTCTTTATTGACAGATTAGAGGTAAGTCACATTTTCATAGCCATTAGGATGTGTTTCAGAGAATAAGGTGGAAGTCCAAGAATGTGAACTAGTGATAGAAGTAAATGCTCAGTGATTATCAAGACTGTTATTAAAACATTACATTGGTATTAACTATTTCTGAAGTTGTCTCAGAGGACAAATTTTACATTAATAGAACTGCCAAAGGGATATCAAAACAATCTTTTCTTAGATTTGGTTGCTGCCTGTATCTTGATTTTAGTATACGTGTTAGCTTAAGCTAGTTCATTAACTTCGATTTTTGAATTATTTGCAAGGAATATGAAAATGTTCGTCAGGAATATGAAGAAGTAAAACTTGTGCGTGACCGAGTGAAGGAAGAGGTCAGAAAACTTAAAGAAGGGCAGATTCCTATGACACGTCGAATTGAAGAAATGGAAAGGGAGCGTCACAATTTGGAGGCTCGAATCAAAGAAAAGGTACTTTTTGGGTTCAATTTTGGATTATCTGAATTTTATTTTAGCAAATATAAAAAATATTTTGCAGGTGTTTGAAAATATTTTCAAGGGTTTACTTGTGTCTTTCATTTTTTAAGTTTTTTAACTAGGAATTCTGCCACCACAGGGCTTTCAGGGACTACTCATTACTGTTGAAATGTTGCTACTTTTTAGGCCTTCCAAGATATAAAGAGAGAAAAGTGAAATGTGATTTTTTTTTTTTTTAATTACAAGAGGATTCATAGTAGTATTCCTGGAAACACTGAGCTCTTTTTAGAATGTAATTATACACCCTTTTGCAGGAGGGCAATATAGGAAATCTTGATGTTTTGGGGATGGATAATATAATATAATAATAATCCCTGTATTTTAAAAGTATACCTAGAAATTTTTTATAATTATGGCTTCTAAGCTTTGGTGGGTTTTGAAGTTAAAGATTATTTGAGAATTGTTTAAATTCCTGCTTCTAGAATAATGCAATGCAGGCAGATCCAAAATTGTGCATGAGATTTTGGAGATTCATGGATGCACAGATGTCAAGGTATTGACTCCTACTTCTGATATGACTGGGCACGGTGGCTCATACCTATAATCCCAGCACTTTGGGAGGCTGAGGCAGGCAGAACAGTTGAGCTTAGGAGTTCAAGACAAGCTTGGCCAACGGGGTGAAACCCCATCTCTACGAAAAATACAAAGAAGTTAGCCAGGCATGGTGGTGTGAGCCTATAAGACCCTGCTACTGATGAGGCTGAGGCAGAAGGATCACTTGAGCCTGCAAGGTTGCAGTGAGCTGAGATCATGCCACTGCACTCCAGCCTGGTTGACAGAGCAAGACCCTGTCTCAAACAATATATATAATAATAAAAAATTAAAAATAAATCAAAATTTAAAAATAAAGAATTTGGGGGAAGATCCAAGATGGCCGGTTAGGAGCAGCTCAGGATTGCGGCTCCCAGTGAAAGCGCAGAGGGTGAGTGGACACCACATTTCCAGGCGGATTTTTATTGCCCGCAGACCAGGAGATTCCCAGGCAGAGGAGCCCCACGGGTCACCAGCGCGGCTGTTTTGGCTGGCGCAGCTGTTTTGCCGGCACCCCTGTGCGGCGGTTCCCAGTGCAGAGTAAACGGGACTGGGTCCCCACTTAGCCAGCAA
The DNA here is from genome assembly GCF_030222135.1 of Aotus nancymaae. Classification (NCBI taxonomy): domain Eukaryota; kingdom Metazoa; phylum Chordata; class Mammalia; order Primates; family Aotidae; genus Aotus; species Aotus nancymaae. The sequence goes on along the minus strand of NW_026988455.1, from coordinate 42,727,406 downwards.
GGGGAGCTGAAACAGGGAGCCAGGCCAGGAGATTCCCGGGCAAAAAAGTGCCACGAATCTCAGAGCCACTGTTTCAGCCGGCGCAGTGGGTCGCCACACAGGAAATCACACAGATCCTGGCGCCTTTTCAACAGGCGACCAGAACACCTGGGAGAGAGCCAACCGTTCAACTAAAAAACAAAAGGCTCTGAGGTAGGGAGCCAGGTGATCAGGCCTGGCTGGTCCCACCCCTACAAAAACAAAAACAAAAACAAAAAAACAGCAATTGGAAACGCTCTGGGTTGAGAGTTTCACAGCAAGCACAGCTGAACCCGGGACAGTCCAGCTCTGTGGGGGAGGGGCATCCGCCATTACCAAGGCACTCCACCACTACGGAGGCAGTCTGCCATTGCTGGGTGGCCTGCCGTTGCCGAGGCAACCCGCCATTACAGAGAGAGTCCATCATTACAGAGGCGGGCCACCACTGCCGAGGCAGTTCTAACTATACCCATATAAACAGGACTGCAGGAAGTTCACACGGCAGCTGGGCGGAGCCCACAGCAGCCCAGCAAAGCCTCTGCAGGCAGAGAGTGACTAGGCTGCCTCCTTGTCAGGCAGGGCAGCCCTGAAGAAAATTGAAAAAAAAAAAAAAAGGCAGTAGCACAGCGGAAACTCATAAATAAAGCCCTAACTCCCCGGGACAGGACACCTGGGAAAAAAAAGGGGTTTATGAGTTCTGCTGCTGCAGACTTAAACGTACCTGCCCAGCAGCTCTGAATGAACAACAGAGCTCACAGCTAAGCACTTGAGCTACTATAAAGGACAGACAGTCTCCTCAGGCAGCTCCCTGACCCCCGTATATCCAAAGAGTCACCTCATAAAGGAGAGCTCAGACTGATATTTGGCAGGTATCCTTCTGGGACAAAGCAGAAGAAACTGGTAGCAACCTTTACTGTTTGGCAGCTGCTGCAAGTGATCCTCCGGCAAGCAGGGCATGGAGTGGACCTCAGCAGTCCTACAGCAGAGGGGCCCGACTGTTAGAAGGAAAAATAAGAAACAGAAATAACTTCATCATCAACAAACAGGACGTCCACTCAGAGACCCAATCAGAAAGTCAGCAACTACAAAGTCGAAAGGTGGATAAACCCACAAAGATGGGAAGAAACCAGCACAAAAAGGATGAAAACACCCGAAACCAGAACACCTCTCCTCCTATAAGGGATCACAACTCCTCACCAGCAAGAGAACAAGACTGGATGGAGAATGAGTGTGATGAAATGACAGAATCAGGCTTCAGAAGGTGGGTAATAAGAAACTTCTGTGAGCTAAAAGAACATGTTCTGAAGGTGGGTAATAAGAAACTTCCGTGAGCTAAAAGAACATGTTCTAACCCAATGCAAAGAAACAAAGAACGTTGAAAAAAGATTTGACGAAATGCTAACGAGAATGGACAACTTAGAGAGGAATATAAGTGAATTGATGGAGCTGAGAAACACAACACGAGAACTTCACGAAGCATGCACAAGTTTCAACAGCCAAATTGACCAAGCAGAAGAAAGGATATCAGAGGTCAAAGATCAACTCAATGAAATAAAATAAGAAGGCAAGATTAGAGAAAACAGGGTAAAAAGGAATGAACGAAGTCAACAAGAAATATGGGACTATGTGAAAAGACCTACTCTACGTTTGATAGGTGTACCCGAATGTGACGAAGAGAATGAATCCAAGCTGGAAAATACTCTTCAGGATATTATCCAGGAAAACTTCCCCAACCTAGCAAGGCAGGCCAATATTCAAGTCCCGGAAATACAGAAAACATCACAAAGATATTCCTCAAGAAGAGCAACCCCAAGGCACATAATCGTCAGATTCACCAGGGTTGAAATCAAGGAGAAAATGCTAAGGGCAGCCAGAGAGGAAGGTCAGGTTACCCACAAAGGGAAGCCCATCAGACTCACAGCAGATCTCTCAGCAGAAATCCTACAAGCCAGAAGAGACTGAGGGCCAATATTCAACTTCCTTAAAGAAAAGAACTTTCAACCCAGAATTTCATATCCAGCCAAACTAAGCTTCATAAGTGAAAGAAAAAAGTAAAATCCTTTGTGAACAAGCAAGTATTCAGAGATTTCATCACCACCAGGCCTGCTTTACAAGAGCTCCTGAAAGAGGCACAACACATAGAAAAGAACAACCAGTACCAGCCACTCCAAAAACATACCAAATGGTAAAGAGCATCAACACAATGAAGAATCTGCACAAACTTACGGGCAAAACAGCCAGCTAGCATCAAAATGGCAGTATCAAATTCACACATAACAATATTAGCCCTAAACATAAATGGAGTAAATGCCTCAATCAAAAGACTGGCAAATTGGATAAAAAGCCAAAACCCATTGGTGTGCTGTATCTAGGGAACCCATCTCACAGGCAAGGATACACAAAGGCTCAAAATAAAGGGATGGAGGAAGATTTACCAAGAAAATGGAGAGCAAAAAAAAAAGCAGGAGTTGCAATTCTCATCTCTGATAAAATAGACGTTAAAGCAACAAAGATCAAAAGAGACAAGGACATTACATAATGGTAAAAGGATCAATTCAACAAGAAGAGCTAACAATCCTAAATATATATGCACCTAATACAGTAGCACCCAGATACATAAGGCAAGTTCTTAATGACTTACAAAGAGACTTAGACTCCCACACAATAATAGCGGGAGACTTTAACACCCCATTGTCAATATTAGATCAACGAGACAGAAAATTAACAAGGATATCCAGGACTTGAACTCAGACCTGGACCAAGCAAACCTAATAGACATTTACAGAACTCTCCACCCCAGATCCACAGAATATACGTTCTTCTCAGCACCACATCACACCTACTCTAAAATTGACCACATAATTGGAGGTAAATCACTCCTCAGCAAATGCGAAAGAACAGAAACGTTAACAAACAGTCTCTCAGACCACAGTGCAATCAAGTTAGAACTCAGAATTCAGAAACCAACCCAGAACCGCACAGCTTCATGGAAACTGAACAACTTTCTCTTGAATATTGACTGGATAATCAATCAAATGAAGGCAGAAATAAAGATGTTCTTCGAAACCAACAAGAACGAAGATACCACATACCAGAATCTCTGGGACACATTTAAAGCAGTCTCTAGAGGAAAATATATAGCAATAAGTGCCCACATGAGAAGCAAGGAGAGATCTAAAATTGACACCCTGTCGTCAAAATTGAAAGAGCTAGAGGAGCAAGATCAAAAAAACTCAAAAGCTAGCAGAAGACAAGAATTACCTAAGATCAGAGCAGAACGGAAGGAGATAGAGACACAAAAAACCCTTTAAAAAATCAATATATCCAGGAGCTGGTTTTTTGAAAAGATCAACAAAATAGACAGACCACTAGCCAGAATAATAAAAAAGAAAAGAGAGAATAACCAAATAGATGCAATAAAAAATGATAAAGGGGATATCACCACAGATGCCACAGAAATTCAAACCATCATCAGAGATTATTACAAACAACGCTATGCACATAAACTAGAAAACCTGGAAGAAATGGATAAATTCCTGGACACTTGCCTCCTCCCAAGTTTAAACCAGGAAGAAGTCGAAATCCTGAATAGATCAATAACAAGGTCTGAAGTCAAGGCAGCAATCAAGAGCCTACCACCCAAAAAAAGCCCAGGTCCAGATGGGTTCACAGCCGAATTCTACCAGACATACAAAGAGGAGCTGGTACCATTCCTTCTGAAACTATTCGAAATAATCCAAAAAGAGGGAATCCTTCCCAAAACATTTTATGAGACCAATATCAACCTGATACCAAAACCCGGCAGAGACTTGGCAAGAAAAGAAAACTTCAGGCCAATATCCATGATGAACATAGATGCAAAAATCTTCAATAAAATACTGGCAAGCCGATTGCAACAGCACATCAAAAAGCTTATCCACCAAGATCAAGTAGGATTCATCCCGGGGATGCAAGGCTGGTTCAACATACGCAAGTCTATGAACGTAATTCACCACATAAACAGAACCAAGGACAAAAACCACATGATTATCTCAATTGATGCAGAGAAGGCCTTCGACAAAATTCAACAGCCCTTTATGTTAAAAACCCGCAATAAACTAGGTATTGACGGAATGTATCTCAAAATAAGAAAAGCTATTTACAACAAACCAACAGCCAATATCATACTGAATGGGCAAAAACTGGAAGCATTCCCTTTGAAATCTGGCACTAGACAAGGATGCCCTCTCTCACCACTCCTATTCAATATAGTACTAGAAGTTCTAGCCAGAGCAATCACGCAAGAAAAAGAAATAAAGGGTGTTCAAATAGGAAAGGAGGAAGTCAAATTGTCTCTATTTGCAGATGACATGATTGTATATCTAGAAGACCCCATCGTCTCAGCCCAAAATCTCCTGAAACTGATAAGCAACTTCAGCAAAGTGTCAGGATACAAAATCAATGTGCAAAAGTCACAAGCATTCCTATACACCAATAACAGACTTAAAGAGAGCCAAATCAAGAACGAACTGCCATTCACAATTGCTACAAAGAGAATAAAATACCTAGGAATACAACTAACAAGGAACATAAAGGACCTCTTCAAGGAGAACTACAAACCACTGCTCAGCGAAATAAGAGAGGACACAAAAAGATGGAAAAACATTCCATGTTCATGGTTAGGAAGAATCAATATTGTGAAAATGGCCATACTGCCCAAAGTAATTTACAGATTTAGTACTATCCCCATCAAGCTACCAAAGACCTTCTTCACAGAACTGGAAAAAAACACCTTAAACTTCATATGGAACCAAAAGAGAGCCCGCATAGCCAAGTCAATTCTAAGCAAAAAGAACAAAGCGGGAGGCATCACACTACTGGACATCAAACTATACTACAAGGCTACAGTAATCAAAACAGCATGGTACTGGTACCAAAACAGAGATATAGACCAATGGAACAGAACAGAGGCCTCGGAGGCAACACAACATATGTATAACCATCCGATCTTTGACAAACCTGACAAAAACAAGCAATGGGAAAAGGATTCCCTGTTTAATAAGTGGTGTTGGGAAAACTGGCTAGCCATATGCAGAAAGCAGAAACTGGACCCCTTCCTGACACCTTACACTAAAATTAACTCCAAATGGATTAAAGACTTAAACATAAGACCTAACACCATAAAAACCATAGAAGAAAATCTAGGCAAAACCATTCAGGACATAGGCGTAGGCAAGGACTTCATGACCAAAACACCGAAAGCATTGGCAACAAAAGCCAAAATAGACAAATGGGACCTAATCAAACTCCACAGCTTCTGCACAGCAAAAGAAACAGTCATTAGAGTGAATCGGCAACCAACAGAATGGGAAAAAATTTTTGCAGCTTACCCATCTGACAAAGGACTGATATCCGAATTTACAAAGAACTAAAACAGATTTACAAGAAAAAACAAGCCCATTCAAAAGTGGGCGAAGGATATGAACAGATTCTTTACAAAAGAAGACATACGTGAGGCCAACAAACATGCAAAAATGCTCATCATCACTGGTCATTAGAGAAATGCAAATCAAAACTACATTGAGATACCATCTCACGCCAGTTAGAATGGAGAGCATTAAAAAATCTGGAGACAACAGATGCTGAAGAGGATGTGGAGAAATAGGAACACTTTTACACTGTTGGTGGGAGTGTAAATTAGTTCAACCATTGTGGAAGACAGTGTGGCGATTCCTCAAGGACCTAGAAATAGAAATTCCATTTGACCCAGCAATCCCATTACTGGGTATATATCCAAAGGATTATAAATTGTTCTGCTATAAGGACACATGCACACGAATGTTCATTGCAGCACAGTTTACAATAGCAAAGACCTGGAACCAACCCAAATGCCCATCGATGATAGACTGGACAGGGAAAATGTGGCACATATACACCATGGAATATTATGCAGCCATCAAAAACGATGAATTCGCGTCCTTTGTAGGGACATGGATGAACCTGGAAACCATCATTCTCAGCAAACTGACACAAGAACAGAAAATCAAACACCGCATGTTCTCACTCATAGGCGGGTGTTGAACAGTGAGAACACATGGACACAGGGAGGGGAGCACTATACACTGGGGTCTGTTAGGGGGAAATAGGGGAGGGACAGCGGGGGGTGGGGAGTAGGGGAGGGATAGCATGGGGAGAAATGCCACGTATAGGTGAAGGGAAGGAAGGCAGCAAATCACACTGCCACGTATGCACCTATGCAACAATCTTGCACGTTCTTCACATGTACCCCAAAACCTAAAATGCAATAAAAAATAAAAATAAAAAAATAATAATAAAATAAATAAAGAATTTGTGATATAAATTCTCATTTGGCTTAAATAAGTAGAATGCTTTGTAATTAGACCAGTGGAGTTTATGCTATATATATAAATTTTATGAAACCAGAAAACCATTCACAGTCTGTGTGTACTGTAAACCCCTGATGTTGGCCCCTGTGCTCGAAGATGGGTGTCAATGAACATAAAAGATGGATCTTGGCCTGGCACTGCTATTGGGAAAAAATTGTGTGAAACATGATTTCTGCTATTGAAAGATTATTTAGGAGATAGTGTGTTACAAACTTAGCGGTGTTGTTTTTTTGTAGGCATCTTCTCTATTTTTAAAGATTCTGTTTTATTCTCATGAAAATATGCTACTCCAGGTTTTTTGTTAAGATTTATGGCAATTTAAGATTGCCATATCATAAAGGACATTCACTATACACGTTTGATTAATATAAATTTTTTCTTCTGTTTGTTAAAAAGAAGTTACGTGGAGCTCTTTGATTTCGAGATGTGCTTCTACTTTTTCTTTTTGGCACCTGAAAGTCTGAAAAATGATTTCTTGAGCTAGATGGTATGTGGTGACCAATGCTTACTGAGTGAGAAAGGCCATATTTAGGAATATAAAGAAAACTTTATAACAGGAAGTGAATCAACAGTTTTGACTTTGCTACTATCATGTCAGAAAAGCTCCACTATATCTTAATTCTAATACAGGTTAAAGTGAGTTAAAATTATTGCACTCAAGTCCAGAAGATTAAGCAGTTATCAACATCAGATAAAGATTTTAGGACTTGATTAGATCTGATTCTGATAGAGTTGCAATTGGTCATTTTAAATGTTAGGGGAAGAAGGGATTGTAGATATTATCTAGACACATCCTCTCATTGTTAAAGATACTGAATTCCAGTGATAACATGACTTCCTCAAAAATATAGAACTAATAGGTGGCAGTCATTGTTATGTTAATGAAGATTGTTTGCAGTTAAATTGTGGATTTGTAATTGCTTTTTTGGTTCTTGAATCTTCTATTACTACAAAATTACTTTTGTGATAGAAAAAAATGTACATAATAAATTTCAAATCTCTTAATTAAGGAAACATTTAAAACCCTTCGTTTTTGTCTGTTTATAATAGAAGCCCAGCTATTACGGCATTGTCAGACATCCATGAGCCTTAATTTATTTATGTGAAAATCTACATGGCCTAAGGTGTTTTAGAATTATTTTCCTAAAGAAGTGATCCTGGATTCTGAAGTGGTACTTATGTCAGTCTGTAGTAAAAGTAGTTATTAGCACCCACAGCCTTGCAACAGGAACACAGTTAATTTTGTTCAGTATTCATGCTGTTCTTGTTCCTGCTTGTTCTGTTCCAGCAGAACACTTTTTCCAGCACTTGTAGTTGGTTTTTGTTTTTTGTTTTTTGTTTTTAATTCCAGGCAGATGGTAAAGTGTTACGGATGGGGCATAGGCTTTTGAGTCACACAGACCTATATTTTAAATCATAGCTCAGCTGTCTGACCTTGAGCAAATCATTTAGTCTCTCTGAGCTTTACTCTCCTCCTCAGTCAGGTGAGGACAGTAATAGTAATCTTTATCTTACATGATTAGCATGTATGATTTAAGCAGACATACATTAGTATTACTAGCATCAGAGAATTGGTTTTCCCCTCTGGGAAGAAACTGTTGTCTCTTGGCATCAGAGATCTACCATGGGTTTGGTGATTTGCTAGGAGGGCTCACAGCTAAGATTTATTATAGTGCAAGGATACAAAACAGTCAGTAAAGGGAAAATGCCCTGGGGACAAAGTCCAGAAGAAACCAGGCACAAGCTTCCAAGGGTCCTCACCCAGAGAAGTCACACAGAATGTGCATAATTCCACTGTCATCAAATTGTGACAACACTTTTAAAGTCCTTCCTGCAGGGAAGTGCATTACAGATTCAGAACCCGAGAGTTTTATAGGCTTTGGGCAACTAGGCATTCTAGCAGCACATACTCAACTTCCAGAATCCAAAAAGGAAAGCAGATGTTCCACATCAGCCAAATTGTTTGTACAGACATGCACAGTGAGCCACTCTTATCAGTTAGGAAATGGTAGAAATACTCCCAAAATCCAAGTTTCCAGATAACAACCAAGGACCAACCTTGCAAACAAGCCTTTCTAGGAATAGTAGTCTTAGCCAGTAATGTTAATTCTTTTCTGTACAGCCCTGTTCTCTACTGTTTGAATTACATATTATATTGTAGGTGTTACATATTGAAGGTGTTAATGATGTGTAATAAGTGTCCATAATATGTCATGTATGTGTTTTATGTGTTAATGAAAAACATCAAGGAGGTAACATACTTGGTATGTTAGAGAGAACTCTATATTTGAAATAAGACCTGATTTTGGATATTAGTTACCATTTTTTAGCTATATATACACGTTAGTTGGCCTCTTTTGAGCCCTATCAGTTAGTAATATTTGTCCTGATTATCCTGTAGGGTTGTTTTTAGGATCAGATAAAATAAGACAGGAAAATAAATGTAAAGAGAAAAACATGCACGCATATTGCTGCAACTGTTTATTAATATCAGGAATAACTTCACTGATTTGCAAATAACTTGGTATTTTGTTGATAATTATGGATTTTGTTTGAAATAAATTGTTGTGGGTTAACTCAGTATTTGAATGGGCAGGGCCATATAACTTGCTTGCATGAGTTTTTAACTAACTATCCCCCCTCTGGTTTAATTTTACAGGCAACAGATATTAAGGAGGCATCTCAAAAATGCAAACAGAAGCAAGATGTTATAGAAAGGAAAGATAAACATGTAAGATTTAATACTAAAATTTTTATTACATCAAAATTTGCTCTAACTTTTGTTTTTAAATCTGGATTATGGGACAGATTTTTGTTGGAGAATGGCCAAGATCCTCTGCATTCTCTATTTCTTAATCTGAGGGAGCGTAAGATTTGGAAGTATAGTAGTTGGTCAGAGGACAATTGGGAAAAATTTCCAAAAACTGCTAGTAGACTAATAGCTATGCCTTAGCTTCGTAGCTGAGTGACTATAGTTTTTTAATAGGATAATGATGGATTTAGTTACCTTATTAGCAAAAATTAAACTCTAAGGGATATATTCTTTTTTTTTTAAACATAGAAATAAATCTTTCATTTTGAAAAATGAGTAATGACATTTATATAGAAGATTATATACCTTTATGCATGATTGAAATTAATGAGACAAAGTATACTTAAACTATGGAGCTCTTCTTTTTTTATATATTTTTTTCTGACACGGGGTCTTATTCTGTTAACCCAGGTTGGAGTACAGTGGCGTGATCTTGGCTCACTGCAGCCTCCACCTCGCAGGCTCCTCCCACCTCAGCCTTCTGAGTAGCTGGGACCACAGTGCATGCCATCACACCCAGCTTTTTTGAATTTTTGTAGAGATGGTTTTTTGCTGTGTTGCCCAGCCTTGACTTGAACTCCTGAGCTCAAGCTCTCCACCTGCCTGGGCTTCCCAAAGTGCTGGAATTACAGGCATGAGCCACTGCCCCTGACTGGAACTTTTCATCTTTATTATATTTTTATTGTCGAGTTTTAATCTGTTTTGATGTAATCTTGGTTTATAGCTCCAATTTCTAGAAGCAAAAATAGTTAACGTTGTGAAACTTAGCTTACTGCAGGTAATTTATTGCTAAGGAAAAATCTTTTAATTTGTAATATCCTGTTTTTGATGTATGCAGCTTCTTAATCTGAGAATATAAACTAAAAGTTTTTGAAGTTTTTTTCCCCTTTGTAATATCTTTTTTCTTAGTAGATTTTTTTCTTTTCTCATTTTGGTTTCTTGCTTTCTTCCTGGAGTTTTTCCTTGTTTATCTGGGCATCTTTGGTTGTTTCTTTATGGTTAAGAGTAAGGCATTAAAAGGCTGATTACAAATTTTTTGTGCATAAGTGGGGTCTCATGGCAAAATTATGTTAGGATGATTAGGTAAGAAAGTGGACTTTTTTTGCTGTGCCCAAATATATATGTGTTTCTATTCTCCAGGACCCTTCTAAGACTAAATTTTGAAATTACCTGCCTTGGAGGTAGACATGTAACTTCACGTAGTTGAAGCTTTATGTTAATCTCCTAGTTTTTAGCCTTACCCCTTTTTGTATCCCTTTAAGTCCCAGGCATCTCATTTAATTTCTCCAAAGAACTACAAATGTTCACAGAAGAAGATTGGTTGTCAGTGTTATGTGCTTAGGGTTGTGTATGTTGGGGTAAGAGGGGATTGGGATAAGAAGGAGGGTAGGAATAACTGCATTCTATGTGATGTCGTTTGTACTTGGCATTCCTAGTCCTAAGAATCTCTGTGTTTTTTATTTGTTTTTATTTTTTAGAGGGAATAATCAGTTTTTCACATCCCTTTCTTTTTCACTCATTCTTTACACTATGGTTCCTATAATAAACTGCTAAACTAGTTATTTGTTTTTCCATCTTCAAAGTATTTATTAAACTTTCCATTTACTGATCTCTTTTCTCCGTCTTTTGTCCTCATGGGATGGTACCCTTTTTACTCCATTTCTATTATTTTATTAGGGTTAGGCAGAAAAAGGCATAAAGACTCATCCTATATCCCCAGACACAAATACAAGGTTGGTAGATTGCCTCATGTTGAACTTCCCTTGCATTCTTGTCATAAATTTTACTTAATATTTTAATATATTGTTGTATTCAACTAGAAAATTTTGTATTTAGGATTTTTCGAACTGTGTGAGATTGACCTATAATTTTATTTTTTATTCTTAACTGGTTTTGTTTTCAGGCTTATGCAGGACTGGTAAGTAATTTAATACTTGTTGGATCAGTTTCTGTCATTTATATTTCTTCTCTTCCTATCACTGATATTTGTGTATCCTTCCCCTTATCATATTTGCCAGGGCTTGTCACTTTTGTAAGTCTTTTCAACTAATCTTTTTTAAATCAACTTTATTTTTTGTTGGCTATTTAATTTCTTCTTTAACTTTCTTAATTCATTTTTTTCTGCTTTGAGGATTTTTTTTTAACATTCTTGAATTGTAAAAAGTGTGTTTTCTTTTGTTTTTAACCTTTCCTAATTTTTAATAAATGCATCATAGGATATAAATTTTTTTCTGGGTATCTTTTGGCTATATCTCATATATGTTAAGTAGGCTTTTTTTTTCAGTTTAAGATATAATTCTCATTTAAATGTTTTCATTCATTTGAGATTACCTAGCAGTTCTTATTGTTTTAATTTCTGTGATGTGGAGTTTTTTAGGCTTTTGAAAAAATATCAGGTTCTACTTACACTGCTTTATGATCAATAAATGTGGCCTTATGACTTTTATAAAGAATTTTTTGAGACTTTTTATTGCTTTTATTGTATATTTGATTTTTGTACCTGTTCTTCATGTATTTGAAAAGAACGTATATTCTGTCTTCAGGTATGGAGATATATATACACATACATACGTACATACGTTAGAACATGCTTACTATAATTATATTACTAAAATGTTCTACTTTTTTGTTAACCTACTTGATTTAGTTTTTGTTGCTGTTATTGTTTTAAGATGGAGTCTTGCTCTGTCTCCCAGGCTGGAGTGCAGTGGCGCAGCCTCAGCTCACTGCCACTTCTGCCTCCCAGGTTGAAGCGATTCCCCTGCCTCAGCCTCCCAAGTAGCTGGGACCACAGGTGTGCATCACAGCATCTGGCTAGTTTTTGTATTTTTAGTAGAGACTGAGTTTCACCATGTTGGCCAGGCTGGTCTCAAACACCTGACCTCAAGTAATTCACCTGCCTTTGCTTCCCAAAGTTCTAGAATTACAAGTGTGAGCCATAGCACCTGGCCTGATTTAGTTATTTTTAAGATGTCAGTATCTCCTTTTATGAGTATGGATTTGTCTATTTTTCCTTGTAATTATATCAGTTTTTTCTTCCTAGATTTTAAAGCTTTCTTATTTTGTTTTTATTTCTGTACCATGTTTTTGTTTAAATTTTTTTTCAATTCGATGTGAAATAAAGGGAGTTTAAACAGATGACGTTTAAGCAGTTCACATTTACTGTTATGTTTTCTACTATTATACTTTTTACTTGATTCCTCCCCCTTTTTCTATTTTCTGTTGCTGTTAACCAAGGTTTTCTCATTCTGTTTTTTTATTCTATAGGTTGAAAGTTATATTTAGTCCTATTCTAGTGATTATCTTAAAATTTTAAGTGGCGCATTTCTCATAAAAGAGTTTATCAATATCTTTATTCTCTCAATTAAGAAAAAAAAAATACTAGCAAGCTTCTGTTTTCTCTTCCTTTATTCCCATGTCAGTATCATCAGAAATTTGACTTGTGGTTACTTAAAATGTTTTTTTTTTAACTGTCATTATTTACATGTTGAGTATCTCTAATATGAAATCTAAAATGTTCCAAAACCCAAAACTGTTTTGTGTGTTGACATGATGCTCAAAGGAAATGCGCTTTAGAGCATTTTGGATTTCTGGATTAGGGAAGCTGAACCTGTAAGTATAATGCAGATATTCAAAGGTCTTAAAAGTTTGAAATCCAAAACACTTCTGGTCCCAAGCATTTTGGATAAAGGATAATCAGCCTGTGTTTAGATTTAGTAATATGTTTAGTTGGTTTGTTTGATTGTGTTGCTGTTGCATTATACTCCCTCTGGTTTGCTAGGGAAGGAGAAATAAAGAGTTCTCTTTTGACTATATAAAGTTCCATCCTTTTACTTTCAGCTTATTTGTGTCTTGGAATCTAAAAGCTGTCTCTTATAAACAGTAGATAGTTGGATCATGATTTTTTGTCTTGATTAACATAAAACCAGATATTGTAGAAAGGGGCTCATTATGAATAATAAAAGACATTCTTGTCACTCAGAAAACTCCAATGGTTTTGAACTCTGTGCCAGGAACCTAGGACAAAGACTGAATATATATATTTATATCACAACAGTTTTTTACATTGGATAGGAAGAAAAAAGAGTTATAAACAACAAAATACAATTGTTATATTTTACATTTACCTGTATAATTACCTTTACTGGTTTTTGATTTCTTTGTGTAGTTTCAGAGTACTGTCTAGGGTCCCTTCATTTCAACCTTAAAGATGCCTTTTAGTATTTCTTGTAGGGGAGGTCTGCTAGTGATAAATTGTTGTTGTTTGTTTGTTTGTTTTGAGATGGAGTTTCGCTCTTGTTACCCAGGCCAGAGTGCAATGGCGCGATCTCGGCTCACCACAACCTCTGCCTCCTGGGTTCAAGCAATTCTCCTGCCTCAGCCTCCTGAGTAGCTGGGATTACAGGCATGCGCCACCATGCCCAACTAATTTTTTTTTTTTTTTGTATTTTTAGTAGAGATGGGCTTTCACCATGTTGGCCAGGATGATCTTGATCTCTTGACCTCGTGATCCACCCTCCTCGGCCTCCGAAAGTGCTGGGATTACAGGCGTGAGCCACCGCGCCCGGCCTTTATTTGTTTTTTTTTAATCTAAGAATACCTTAAATTTTTGTTTGGTTTTGAAGGATAGTTTTGCTGGATATAGAATTCTTTGTGGGTTTTTTCCCCCCAGCACTTTGAATATGTTGTTCATCTGCCCTCTGGCCTCCATGTTTCTGATGAGGAGTCAGTTGTTAATCTTATTGAGGATCCTGGTACATGATGAATCACTTTTTCTTGCTTTTAAAGTTTTCTCTTTGCCTTTGGTTTTCAGTAGCTAATCATATTTCTAGATGAAAATCTCCTTGAGTTTACCCTGTTTGGAATTCATCGAGCTTCTTAAATGTGCAGATTAACGTTTTTCATCAAAGTTAGGAAGTCTTTTGTCAGTATTCCTTCATATATTCTTTCTGCCTATTTCTTTTCTTTCTTGAGACTTACATATTTTGATATGCTTGATGGTATCCCACAAATCTAAGAGACTGTTGATTTTTTTTTTTTTTTTCCCTGAGATGGAGTTTCACTCTTGTTGTCCAGGCTGGAGTGCAATTGTGTGATCTTGGCTCACTGCAACCTCTGCCTCTTGGGTTCAAGTGATTCTCCTGCCTCACGCTCCCAAGTAGCTGGGATTACAGGCATCCACCACAACACCTGATTTTTTTTTATTTTTAGTAGAGATGGCATTTCACCATATTGGCCAGGCTTACTGCAATCTCTGCCTCCCGGGTTCAAGCAATTCTCCTGCCTCAGCCTCCTGAATAGCTGGGATTACAGGTGCCCACCACCATACCCAGCTAATTTTTTCTATTTGTAGTAGAGATGGGGTTTCACCATGTTGGCGAGGCTGATCTGGAACTTCTGACCTCAGGTGATCCATCCACCTCAGCCTCCCAAAATACTGGGATTACAGGCATGAGCCACCACACCTGGCCATCTGTTTATTTTTCTTGCTTGTTTTTTTCTTTCTGTTCCTCATGCTGGACAATCTCAATCAACCTATCTTCAAGTACACTTATTCTTTCTTCTGCCTGTTTGGATTTGCTGTTAAGAGTCTCTGATCTTTTATTTTAGTTCTGCATTTTTCAACTCTAGATTTTTCTAGTTGGCTCTTTTTTTGTAATTTCTATGCTTCTATTGATATTTTGTATTCAGTGAGACATTGTTCTCTTCCTTTCCTTTAGTTTTTTTGACATGGTTTCTTTTAATTTATTGAACATATTTAAAATAGCTGTCGTAATGCTTTTCCTGTTTAGAAAAAAAGTACGTGCAGCTCTCTGCCAGCACTCATTTAATTTTACATAAACACACTCTTTGAGGCTTAAGGAAAGCTGACCAGTTTTCAATGTGAAAATAAAATGTAAAAACTGTTCTTGGAGTTATTTTTCAACAGAACTAACATCATAATCTTCTCAATCATTAGATTCATCTATTTTGGAAAAATTGGATTCATTAAATGAACCTTTGGCCAACAACTATTCTAGAATGGTGTTAACATCTTGCATAGGGATGCTATATTACTAAAAACCAAATGCTATAAATAGAATGATTGATGTCTTTTGTTTCAAAGTCAATATACTAGAACGATGTGTAAATAATAAAAGCAAGATATTTTGTGTCAAAGTTATCTTGAGGTAAATGCTGCAGCTGCAAGCACCGCCAGCAGATACTCTCAGGGCAAATGGGAAAAGGGTTAAAGCCCCTTTGTCTTATAAGTCCATTTCTATTGACTGTTCTTTTCCTGAGTATGGGCCATACTTTCTCATTTCTTTCAATGTGTTTGTGTTGAAACTGAACAGTTTAAGTTACATACTCTAGCAACTCTGGAAGTCAATCCCATTCCCTTCTCCAGGGCTTGATGTTGCTGTTTCATTGAATATGTTGTTGGTGTTTGTTTGCTTAGTGACTTTCCTAGTTCTGTAAGGTCTGTATCCTTGGTCGTATGTGGCTACCAAAGTCACTGCTAGGTTAGTTTAGTGATTAGCTAGTGACTGAATATGTATTTCCTTAAATGCCTGAAACCCATATGTTTCCCAGTCTTTGTTGAGGATTTCTGTATGTATGTAGGGTCATGCCTTCAACATTCAGCCAGGCAGTATTCACACTTTACTGAGATTCAATCATTTTTCTTGAATAAATGCTCCTAAGATTGTTGAAAACTTTGGTTAACTCTGTCTCAATCTTCACTTCCTATTTGCACATGTCAAAATGAAACAGAGGTGAGAACATAGCGTCTTCTTAGGTCTTTCTGGAGCATGTACACAGCCGTGGGCATGCACACAGTCCTACTAATGCATATGACTTTCTAGAATCACTGGAGCTTCTAAAACCTCATATGGTTTGGGGAGAAGCTCATTCCCCAGTTTTTTCTTTTAAGATTTTTGGTTAGCTTATTGTTTGCTGTAACTATTAATCTGCTTTAGGCAGCTATGATATTAAACAGTTGTTTCTGATTGTTTTTGACAAATTCATCCAAGGAAAAGGCTGTTTTGCAGTGGTGAGCTATGAGTCAGGTCAAATACAGACAAGCCTTATACAAGTAAGTTTTCCCAGGAAACTGCCAGTTAGATCAGATAATGACATTTCTCTGAGAATGAGGATTCATTAGGTTATTGCAAAAGTAATTGCATTTTTTTGCTGTTATAAAAGAGCTCCAAACCTGTTCATATCTCTCCAGTGGCTGCTAGACTGCAGGTTTTCACTATGATTGTTGGCTATTGCTTTTTAAGAATACCACATGAATAGAACAAGGGGTTTAGGAATGAAGCAAGTTCAGAATTCTACAGAGCTCGCTATTTTTACTGAGATTCCGCCATTTTGTTTTTTAATAAGAGCTTCCCACATTGTTACAAACATTTGGGTAAATTCCAGAGTTCTGAAAGAGTTAATTTTGACAATTTTTGTCAGTGTCCTCTTTGCTTTTATTGAGGATATTTCTGGAGTTCCTTACTTCACCATTCTGATGACATCAAAATCTTCTCTATATCTACAGAAAAATGTTGCTGGGATTTTAATAGGAATTTCATTAAACATTTGGGAAGAATTGAAATCTTTACTATGTTGAGTCTTCTGATCTATGAACATGGTATGTCTCTATTTATTTAGATTTTTTATTTCTTTCATCAGTATTATGTAGTTTTAGCAACAAGTCCTTTGTGTGTTTTGTTAGATTTATACCTCTGACTTAGTTTTGTTTTTTTCTTCTTTGGTAAATATTTTGGGACTTTGTACATAGGCAGCCATGTCAGCTACAAATAGGGACAACTTTATTTCTTCTTTTCTGATTTGTATGCATTTAGTTTTCTTGCCTTACTGCATTGGCTAGAACTTCAGCACTCTGTTGAATAAGAGTGGTGAGCACTGAAATCCTCATGTTATTCCTGATCTTTGGAGGAAAGCATTCAGTTTTTCATTATTCAGTATGTAATAATAGCAGCAGGTTTAAAAAATATATATATATGCTCTGTCAGATTCAGAAAATTTTTATACATATTCCTGTGTTTCTGAAATTTTTTATGATGAGTACCTATTCAGTTTTGGCAAATGCTTTTCTCTATCTATTGATGGCCATTAATAAGTGATGGATTATATTGACTGATTTTTGACTAACAAATCAGTTTTGCATCCCTAAAATAAACCCCACTTGGTTATGGTGTCTAAGCGTATAATTTTTACATATTGCTGAATTCTGTGTTAAAAGATTTTTGTGTCTGTGTTCATGAGTGATACTGTTTTATAGTCTTCTT
This sequence comes from Aotus nancymaae, assembly GCF_030222135.1. Taxonomy (NCBI): domain Eukaryota; kingdom Metazoa; phylum Chordata; class Mammalia; order Primates; family Aotidae; genus Aotus; species Aotus nancymaae. The sequence goes on along the minus strand of NW_026988455.1, from coordinate 42,709,908 downwards.
TTTGTATTCTCTGCCTGCTTTTGGTATTAGGATAACCAGCTTCATAAAATGAATTGGGAAGTGATCCTTCCTCTTCTGCTTTCTGAAAGAGATTGTACAGAATTGGTGTTTATATACTTTGAACATTTTGTGTAATTCTCAAGTGAAATTCTCTGGGCTTAGAGATTTCTTTTTGGAGAGAGTTTTAAAATTATGTTTTCAACTTCATTAATAGCTATAGGACTAGTTAAATATCTGTTTCATATTAGGTGAATTGTGATAGTTGTGTTTCTTGAGGAATTGATCCTCTTGTCTAAGTTGTCAAATTCATGTATGTATAAATTCTCTTATCCTTTGATATGTATAAAATCTGTAGTGATACCCCTGTTTCATTCCTGATATTGGCGATTTTTATCCCTCTCTCCTTTTTTTTAGTTAATCTTGCCAAAGGTTTGCTAATTTTACTGATTTTTTTCAAAGAGGCAGCAGTTTGTTTTATTGATTTTTCTCTGTTTCCAGTTTCTTTGATGTCCATTCTTATCTTTATTATTCTCTTTCTTCTGCTTGATGTAGATTTGCTCATTTTTTTATAGATTCTTGAGGTGGAAGCATAGATTATTCATTACATACTTTTCTTCTCATGTATGCACTTAGTGTTATATATTTTCCTGTCATCACTTCATTAGCTGTGCCCCAAAAATTTTGATATATTTTAATCTTCATTCAGTTTATTGTATTTTTCTTTTCATTTTTCTTGAGATCACACAATTTGTTTATTCACTAATTTGGTATTAGACATTTAGATTGTTTCTAGTTTTGGGCTACTACCAGTAGAGCTGCCGTAAGTATTCTTCTACCACGTTTTATACGGACGTATGCTTTTATTTCTCTTGGATAATTTCCTAGAAGTAGAATATCATAGGGGTGTATTCAGCTTTTTAAGGAATTGCCAACCTGTTTTCCAGAATTTGGGTAATTTAATTGTAATTAATAAAAGTTGACTTGTAATGGCTTGGAATTTTTGTTTTTAATGGTCCTTCATGAGAAATTACCCCTTACGGCGTAATTTGAGAAACACTGCTCAGGAGTAGCCTCGGAGGAGTGAGATTAAGGTAGCTACTGGGACTCCCTTTACATTGTACAAGGTAAAGCAGAGTGAGTAAGAATGTAGGTAAAGTGATAAATTTAAAAGCAAGAGAAGGAGGGAGTACTCTAATTATAACTTCTATTAATGGAATATGAGGCAAGGTCATTAGCTGAGTAAGTAGAGGGAAGGCAGCAATAAAGGATTGAAGAAGGAACAAAAGGTATGAACTTGTCAGAGAGAGACAGCACAAGTTTATTGAAAAAGTGTTATGTTACAGGTTTATGTTGTAGTTTTGAGTGCCTGTTTAAGTTTTGTGGCCATAGATTTAAAGTGAGACCAGTTTTTGAGGGTTTCTTTCATTAGTTCAGTTGCTTAGATATGGATAGTTACAAGGTATGTAGATAGGTTTAATTAGAACTGGGCTTTTTCCTGGCCAGTGTGACATAAGAAGGTAGGTCAAGGGATCTTCGCAAGGGAGTGGTTATAGTGCTGCATTGTTGAATCCCAGCTGATTAAGGAAAGAAATGAAGGGATTGTGAAAAGGTAGTGGGGTTAGTGGATTGCACAGCCTGGTGGGGTCAAAGGATAGTTAGAGTAGGAATACCAGAATAAGTAAAATGGAAGAAAAGGAAATGGTGACCAAAGAATAGAATTATAGAAATAACGTTTTTCAGAAGTGGTATGATTTGGGGAGCTTTATGATCTAGAACATAACCCTCCTCAGCCCCCTTTTTCTGTTCAGTAGGCAAATGGCTGAGGAAAGGTTAAGGAAAAGATGATTGAAGTTGAAGAAGTAAGGGAACACAGAGGCCAAAGAGTTAGATTGATTTTCCGTAGATATGTTGAAGTCACATGATGACAGGCATAATGATGAAGAGAGGAAGACAATCAGGTGCCAAAGTCATCCCTGAATGGATGAGGTTGGGGAGGATTTTCAGGGAGCTGGTTAACATAGCAACAAGGGTAACAGGTGACAAAGTCTGATCCCATGGTTTTTAGAGGAACCAAAGTGGGGCTCAATTAAAGGAGGAAGGAGTACAGTGGGGATTAATGAGGACACCCTCCTCACCTCTGTGTCCTGAAATAATGGTTTATGGCAGGTAAAGGTCACTGCTTGAGAGGGATCTAGGGAGAACAGATGTCTTCTAGAAATAGCCAAGTTTCCACAGGAACAAGAAGAGGGAACATTCAGAGAAATTGCAGATATAGAGCAGTATGGGGGCAGTATCCTAGTGAAGGTGGGTGATCTAAGAGGTTTAGACCTACTTTACCCGAGCTAAACATGGGTATTAGTCATGGTAGGACTAATGGGATTACTCATGGTAATTTCTTGGATGAAGGTGACAAATGAGTTAGTGTTCAGAAAACTTAACTGAAAGGTAGGGATCATAGGGCTGCTTTTCAGTTTTTCAGGTCAGTATCAGACAAAGATCTTCTCTTGATACAACTTTATATGGTAGGCCAGTGATTTTCAGTAGTTTGGTGGTCTCTATTTTGCTGGGATTGCAAAGGTTCTGTTTGTTAAATTTCTTGTCCCTTTTTCATCAACTTGGACATCCTCATGTGTTTAGCGATTCTTAATTCTATATTGTCATCTGTGATATGCCCATTTATTTTCCTGAATCCCTTGGTCTTCCTATTATCTACTTTCTTTTAGGCCCGTTGAACGTTGTTAATGTTCGGTGACAGACACGTATCTTAATTTTTTCAGATATATTTTCTCTTGCTTCTATATGTTTGGTTATAATAGAGAAGATTTGGGGATATGTGCATTTTGTTACTGCCAAAGCTGAATTTTTAGAAAGAAAAAATCGGTACCCACATTTCAACAGAAGATAGGATAAAATGTGGGATATCCATATCACAGGACATGATGCACAAGATGTTAAAATCCCATTTTGTCAGTACATGAGGGAAAATGAGAAACTGCTCTCAATGTATTTTTAGTGATGGCATTTAGTAGAAAGAATATATATTCTACAGGAGATATAGGTAGGCATTAAAATGTAATAGTTTACTGAGGCAGGCAGATCACTTGAGGCCAGGAGTTTGAGACCAGCCTGGCCAACATGGTGAAAACCCAGCTCTACTAAAAATACAAAAATTAGCTGGGCGTGGTGTTATACGCCTGTGGTCCCAGCTACTCGGGAGGCTGAGGCACAAGAATCGTTTGAACCCAGGTTGCAGTGAACCAAAATCGCACCACTGCACTCCAGCCTGGGCTGTAGAGCGAGACTCTGTCTCAAAAAAAAAGTAAAAGTTTAAGGACATTAAGATTATAAGTTATTTTTATTAGTTATAAGTCTCTGTATTTTCCATAATGAATACATTATAACTTTTATAATGAGGAAGGAGAGGGAGTAAATCTGACTTGGAAATAAAGCCAGCTAATAAACATATTATGTGATGTGTTAAATTTATCTATTTTAATACAAAACTCTAATTGTAAAAAATAAATTGGATATATAAGTGTATATTGTTTATATGTGTATGTCTTAAAGAAAATATTAACTCTGTCTTAGGTAGACCATGGTTTTAATAAAAATTTCACTGACATCAAGTGGCAACTTACATAGCTGGTTTTAAAAACATAATTTACCTTGAATACAAGTCAAGAAATCTAAGCATATAGGTTGATAATTAAAATCTCACAGTATTAATCTGAAGTATTGGTAGAAAATATTTCCATTGGAAGAAAATAGTTTACTTCTGTTTCAAATTACAGGTTGAGTATCTCTTATTCAAAATACTTGGGACCAGAAGTGTTTGGATTTCAGATATTTTCAGAGTTTGGAATGTTTGCATATACATAATGAGATATTTTGAGAATACGACCCAAGTCTAAACCCAAAATTCCTTTATGTTTCATATACACCTTATACACATAGTCTGAAGGTAATTTTAAATGATGTTTTTAATAATTTTGTGTATGAACCAAAGTTTGTGTATGTTGAACTGTCAGGAAATAAAGGTGTCAATATCTCAGCCACCCATAAGGATGATCTGTGGTTGATGACATCACCATCATTCCTGACTCTGAATTTATATGCTACTCATAAACAATCATTTTTAAATACTTACACATAAATACTTAACAGTACAAAGTGACATACAACTAATTCAGTGGAAAAAATAATGTGTTCTGGATAACTAGTGTCATGTCAGCACTAAAAAAATTCAGATTTTGGAGAATTTTGGATTTGTGATTTTTAGATTAGGGATATTCACCCTGTAATAGGGTGACTTGTAATCTTTATTATTTATAGAAACTGTATCACATATGCCACATGACTGTTTTAATTTTGGTCTTACTTCCTATAAATACTTAGAAATCTGTTTGGCTTTTTAAGTATTTTGTTTATTCAGGAAATATTTAATGAGTGCTAATTATATACTGAGCACCACTTAAAGTATTTGAGATACGTTAGTGAATGTGTAAAACAAAGATATAGATAGTCTGGTAGAACCGGTGATGTTCTAGTCTAATTCTCACAGGGCACCTTTTAGTGAGGAAAACACCTATGTTAGATTGTTTGTATTTTAAAAACTATATTACTGTGAAAGTCTTATCAGCAGAAAAACAATGTCAAGTACTAACCTGCTTTTGTTTTATTAGATTGAAGAACTTCAGCAGGCTTTAACAGTAAAGCAAAATGAAGAGCATGACCGACAGAGGAGAATAAATAATACCCGCAAAATGATAGAGGATTTACAAAACGAACTGAAGACCACAGAAAACTGCGAGAATCTTCAGCCCCAGATTGATGCCATTACAAATGATCTGAGACGGATTCAGGATGAAAAGGCATTATGTGAAGGCGAGATAATTGATAAGCGAAGAGAGAAGGAAACTCTAGAGAAGGAGAAAAAGAGTAAGTTTTCATAAAGTTAGAATGAAATGTTTATAAAATGGAGATACATTTCTGTTGATGGGCTGCTTTCTTCCCATGGTAATTATTTCTATAAAATGTTCAAGTTGCCTTGTTGTGGAAGCTTAACTCAGTTCTTCCAACTTCATACCCTAATTACCTACATCTGTTATGTACTGTAATTTGCCATGATAACTGACCACTGTCTTCTGTCAGATTATAGCAGTTGATTTAATTCTCTATAAATGCTTAACTTTATTTTCTTTACAAAGTCACTCACTATTACTCGTATCAAATTTAAGCTCTTTATTCTAACCTTCATAAGCTTCTGTTAGCTTAGTTCCTTGAAACCTGTCCAATTTCAGCTTTGGTTTTCTTTTTTGTAGACCATGTGAATAGATCTGTAGTATTATTTGGATAGGGATTTTATATTCTGTTTGCTCACTGTATATGACTAAGATCAGAAAAAATATATATATGTTTATCAAAGTACTAGATGTGTATGGCAAAAAAAAAAAAAAAAAAAAACTAGAAGGGTGGCACAATGCCTTTTTTTTTTTTTAACCTCCAAAGCCAGTCAAGAATAAGCACTTTTTACTCTTTTAGCAGATATTTTTCTTTCTTTTTTTTTTTTTTGTCTGAGACGAAGTCTCACTCTGTTGCCCAGGCTGGAGTGCAATGGTGTGATCTCGGCTCACAGCAACCTCCGCCTCAACGGGGTTCAAGCAATTCTCCTGCCTCAGCCTCCTGAGTAGCTGAGGTTACAGGCATGCACCACCACATTCGGCTAATTTTTTATTTTTAGTAGAGATGGGGTTTCACCATGTTGGCCAGTCTGGTCTCGAACTCCTGACCTCAGGTGATCCGCCCTCCTTGGCCTCCCAAAGTGCTGGGATTACAGGTGTGAGCCACTGCGCCTGACCATCAGATATTTTTCTAGTAGTCTTTCATATATATTTATCATATTCTTATTTCACTATTGCTTGATTAATCAACTTTAGACATTATCTTTTTGTATTTACTCTAGATGTAGATTTTACCTTAGACCTCCCTATTATAATTCTTCAAATAAGATTATTAATATTGATTTGTATTATTATAAATAATACACATATCTTTTTTTGGTCATTTAACAATTGTCAATATTGCCTGAATCTACACTTAGTAAGCTCTAAATACTAGTATTCCTCCCATCCTTGCTTGTTACTTTCCTCCCTTCTCACATTCTAAATTCTCTCATTTATACTCTGGTTTTTATATTTGCAAGGCTGAAGACATTTGTATTTGCGTTTTATGTGCTCTATTTATGGGTTAATTCTAGAAGTTTAGAAATACTAAGTATTGTTTATTAAACTTGCTTATAGCTGAGCCAAGTAGTGCATTATAATTAAATTTCCCTTCATTGATAGCTTTTAAAAGGCTTTTAATTTTTTTTTAATTTGCTTTAGCATTTCCTTAAATTGAAGAGGAAAAAAAAGCTGTCTTATCAGGCATTCTCTTGAATTCCATAGCCCTCTGTCCTTCTCCTTCCATCTAAATTGGTTCTTCTTGAGGCCTGCATGGTTATCATTTGTAATTTCTCTCATGCCTTTTCTGTGTTATAAACCTATTCCAGAATTCCACGTCTCATTTTCTTACATCATGCCCTTATTTTGTTGGAGTACATTTTCAGGTAATCTCAAGAAGAGATATTTGGGAATTAATTTCAGAGTCTTTGCACCCTTGAAAATATCCTTATTTCATCATCCCCCACTTTTTTTTAGTTTTGTTGTATATACAATTCTAGGATGAAAATACTAATTTTTCTCCTAGAATTTTGAGGGCCTATTGCCATTTGTCTTCTGATAAGAAATCTAGTGTTTTTCTTACGGGTTTTTTTTTTTTTTTGGTAGGTTACCTGTTTTTTATATTTGATAGTTTCAGGATCATATTTTTCCCAGGTTTTTGGACATTTTAGAATGATTTGTTCAGGTCGCGTCTTTTCCACTATGTGGAGTACTTGCTGAGTAGTGTTTGTAACCTTTAGATCTAGGGTATTCTTTTGTATTATTATTAGTTTATTTCACTATTCAAAATTTTCAGAGAAATAAGACTTTGTTTTGTTTTCCAATTTTAGGTGTGGACGATCATATTGTACGTTTTGACAATCTTATGAATCAGAAGGAAGATAAGTTAAGACAGAGATTTCGTGACACATATGATGCCGTTTTATGGCTAAGAAATAACAGAGACAGATTTAAACAAAGAGTCTGTGAACCCATAATGCTCACGGTAAGAAACTGTTCATGTTGGTAGTATTTGTATCATTATTGTAATCATTATAGATTTTTGTTTTAAGACTTTTTAGTCCCAATAATACCCTGGTTTTACATTATCAGACTTGTGGGATCTGGCATACTGCTGAATCCATACATGGGTTTTTTAAAGGTCCCCTGATCAATGAGGGTAATAACTATCATAAAACCTGTGCTTTTTTTCTAGAAAGAGGTATAAAATGGCAACTTACTGACTTAGAATCACGTAGAAAATTAGTTTGGTTAGCTGGTTTCTTTTGGCACTTGTTATTAGATTATAGCGGGCATTCGATTAAAACCTGCCGAAGAGGTAGAAAACTGCTGTAAATATGTTGATTAAAGGAACAAATGTAAGAGGATAGGCGAGAAAATCACCTGCTACAAAGAAAGGGCATTCTGAGGATTTTGAAAATGAAAACATTACTTTATTGACATCATAAAATATTTGATAGCTTTTATTGATTGCAGGTCATCAAGAATAGGTGAAGCTGTATTCAGTAGATCATCTAGTGAAGTGTGGCCATGGATTTACTAGGATGATTGCCATCTAAACTATGTAAAATAGTAAGTTTGGCCGCATAAAAGGATGAAAGAGTAAAAAATTAACATTCTTTGGTAATGATACATTAGACAGAGCAAACTTAAAACTTATCCTAAAATTACATAAGGATTATTTTTGCTAGGTTTTTTTTCTTTAGAAAAGAATAGATCCTTGCAGGATTCATGAAAAATTCTATTCTCTGTAACTCATGTCTGTGTTATTCTTTATTGAAAATTATTTTGTATAGTTTTCAATTTTTATTATATCTTAGATTAGCAAAATTAATATTCATAACATTTTCTTATTCAGGTATGTGTTATTAGAATATTTTTGCTAGATCAAGAAGAGAATTTCTGTTTTAGATGCAGACATTATTTTGATTAGTCTGATAAGGATTGAACCGGAAGTATAAGAAAAAATAGGTGACCCTTATAAAAGTTATAATGCAAGTGTAATTGTTAACGTTTTTACTAAAATGCCAGTGTCAAAATAATACTAAAGAACTGTGTTAGATTTGTCTCCTCTTGTCATTTGATTTTCTAACAGTAGCATATTTCACCAACTCAGATTACTAGTTGGCATATGTTTCTGTTTTAAATCACATTGGAATCTTTGAGATAAGGAGATAATAGTCTGCTTTTTTACCCTTTTTAGACTAACCTTTCACCTTTCCTGCCACTCCCTACATTCATATCTTCCACACAGTTTACTCACCTTTCTAGGTCTAATTGAAATGCCACTACGGTCATACACAAGTGAGCAATATGCAAACTTAAAATTTTAGTCATATAAAGGGTCATTTAGCAATCTATGTCTATGATTTATTTCTAACAATTCCAATCTAGAATTGGAGAAGTGTACAAAGATTTACTTACATACGTGCTGTGCTCTACACAGTAGTGTTTATGATAGCAGAATGATGGAGCAAAAAAAGAAAATTTATGAAGATACTGATTGGTTCAATAAATTACTTTATATCCTTATAATGGAATACTGTGGAGCCCTTAAAATGTTGCTGTTGGTCTCCATTTACTAATATAAAAATAAATTTAGCAAATCATAACATAGGTTATGGAATAAGATGTACGGAAAAATTTCATTTGAAAAATCATAAAACAGAAAGCTGCCATCAACCACCAGATTATCGCACAGTGCTGCATCTCCTGTATCTGCCTGTCTTTCTGTCTTGCTACTTTGATTGTGATGATATGACTGTAAAGTTCTTTGGAGAACTTTGACAAATACTTTCTTCATTGATGTCATGAAGAGAGGGAACATCCCAAGAAACTGGAACCTGCAGAGCCAACAAGGTGTCTAAATCTTCCTTCAGGGACAGGCATGATCATGGCTCACACCTATAATCCAACACTTTGGGAGGCCAAGGTGGGTGGATTACCTAAGGTCAGGAGTTCAAGACCAGCCTGGCTAACATGGTGAAACCTCATCTCTACTTAAAATATAAAAATTAGCTGTGCATGGTGGCATGCACCTGTAGTCTTAGCTACTTGGGAGGCTGAGGCAGGGGAATTGCTTGAACTGGGAGGTGGAGGTTGCAGTGATCCGAGATCGTGCCACTGCACTCCAGCCTGGATAACAGAATGAGATTCCATCTTAAAAAAATAAATAAATAAGGAAATAAACAAATCTTCTCTAAGGATATTAGGGAAACCTCCAAACTGTGAATGCGATAGTGTGTGTGTTACACTTGGAAAAAAGTGTAAATAAGTCACTACTGGAACCACAGAAACTGGCCAGTAACCAAAATGACCCCTGCTTGTGTGACTTCCTTGAGACTCATTACCTGTTGAGCAGGTGAAGTCCATCAAAGAGTTGAAATGCCATGTAAACCCGTTTATACAAGCTGGGAGCCTTGGAATCTGATATGGCAGAATATTTCTGATATAAACACCTTGGGGCCACGAGTGGTGGCTCATGCCTATAATTCCAACACTTTGGGAGGCCGAGGCAGAAGGATCACTTGAGTCCAGGGGTTTGATACCAGCCTAGGTAACATAGTGAGATCCTGTTTCTACAAAAATAAAATTTTTAATTAGCTGGTCATGGTGGCATGCACCTGTAGTCCAAGCAACTCAGGATGCTGAGGTGAGGATTGCTTGAGCCTGGAAGGTTGAGGCTGCAGTGAACCATGATAACACCACTGCACTCAGCCTGGGCAACACAGAGTGAGACCCTGTCTCAAAAAGACAAACAAACAATAAACCCTGGGAGAATGTGATCATGAGAGCTAAGTCCTGTCCTAGACTAGCTTATATATAACCATATATATATATATATAAGCTAGTCTAGGACAGGACTTACTATATATATATATAGTAAACGATGACTTTTTGTGGTAATTTTGGGGTTACTTTTACCTTTTCTATAAGTTATAGTAAATATCCACATTTTCTTTTATTCGTATCATTTCTTCCAATAAAGTAATTTAGTATCTCCCCCAACCCAAAAAAAATTGTGAAACAATAGACTCAGTGTTTATAGTGTTTATGCCTGGATGATGGTTTCATGTGGTTTTAATTTATGTGTGTGTGTATCTGTTTTCTCATTTTTCTATACTGATTGATATTCTGTAATTTAAAATAGAGAGGAATATTGACCAACATTTATGTAACAAGAACTGTGCTGTTATTTTAATTGTATTGTCTCTTAATCCACATTTAGTTCTATGAGGTATAAACTGTTTTACTCTATCTTACAGATGAAAGTAATGAAAGCTTTCTGAGATTTAAGTAGTATATGAGCAAGATCAAGCATATGATTTGAAGGGACATCTGTCTGACTTCAGAGCCCTAGCTCTTAGCTAGTTTGCTTTGTAATAGATTATAGTACATAAATACCTCTCCTTTCATTATTTTTTCAAGAAAGCTGATTCCCATGTTTTGGAAATTATCAGTCTGTCCTCTAAAATTCCATAGATAGTACTTTTTATATTTATACACTTCTGTTAATGCGAGTTTTATCATGCTCTGCTTTGAACATACTTATTCATGTATGATAAATAATAGATTATATACTTCCTGAAGTAGCTTTTTCCCTATCTTAATATTTTCCATAACGTTTAGCCTCACATGCAGGATTGTCTAATTCGTATTTTTACTTTATCTTACTTTTTAGAGACGGTATCACTCTGTCGCCCAGGATGGAGTGCAGTGTCACAATCATACCGTACTGTAGCCTCAAACTCCTGGGCTTAAGCAATCTTCCCACCTCAGCCTCCCTGAGTAGCACCTGGCTAATTTTTTTTATTTTTGTTTTTTGTAGCGACAGGGTCTCACTTTGTTTCCCGGGCTGCTCTTGAACTTCTGGTTTCAAGCGTTATCTTCCCATCTTGGCCTCCCAAAGTGTTGGGGTTATCAGTGCTACCATGCTTGGCCCAGTTAATGTTTTTAAAATAGATCTATAGCCGGGAACGGTGGCTCACACCTGTAATCCTGGCACTTTGGGAGGCCATGGTGTGTGGATCATTGGACATCAGGAGTTTGAGACTAGCCTGGCCAACATGATGAAACCCTGTCTCTACTAAAAATATAAAAATTAGCTGGGCATGATGACAGATGCCTGTAGTCGCACCTACTTGGGAGGCTGAGGCGTGAGAATTGCTTGAACCCAGGAGGCAGAGGTTGCAGTGAGCTGAGATCGTGCCATTGCTCTCCAGCCTCAGTGACAGAGACTCTGTCTCAAATATAAAAAATAAAAAAATTAAATAAGTAAAATAGATCAATAAGATTATGTTCTGCTGATGCAAACTTCAGATTTCTCTTGAAGGCAGTAATAGTTACAATTAAGCCATAGTGGGTTTTTTCCCATTAGTTTTTAAAGTTTTATTCACTTCTTTGTGTTTTGGTACCTATCAGTTATTCCATCTATGAAATTCTCTTGAAGATTAAGAAAAATATGAAAAGTTTAGGGAAAGATAAGAAATGTTTACACTCAAGTCACAATCTGAGACTGAAATATTTTCAATGAATTGATTAGAAAGGAACTAAAGTTATTTCTTAGATAGTATAAAAATCAGTATGCATCAAGTACTGTTCAAATCTTGACTTTTGTTTAACTATGTACTGTATTGGTTGTTTCTGGGTAATGGATTAGATGTTTTAAAATAACTCTTTGATTCTAGGTTGTTCTTATCTTCCCTTTTCTCAAGTATTACAATCTAATTAAATAAATCCAATTTTAATATAAACATGTTTTAATAATCAGTTGGGTTTCATGAAATTCTACTTTTATTTGTTTAGATCAATATGAAAGATAATAAAAATGCCAAATATATTGAAAATCATATTCCATCAAATGACTTGAGAGCCTTTGTATTTGAAAGTCAAGAAGATATGGAGGTTTTCCTCAAAGAGGCAAGTACTAACCAATGTATCACTTTGATTCACTTATCACTTACCTTCTAGTGCTTGAAGTTTTAACTTGACTAGAGCAAAAAGTGATAGCTAATTTTACCACCAGTTCACTCGCATGCAAAGTCACTCAGTTTTGTTCATTTATTTCCTATTTATGGCATTGTGGGGCAATTTATTTACTTTATTAAAGGAAACCAGCCCATAATATTCCATTTGTAACATATTTTGAAATTATCATTTGAAATTAATATAAAGAGTAATTCTATCATGTTTTAAGAAAAAAAACATAATGATGGACCTTTGGTCTTGGACATCCTTGTTTTGAAAATGTATTGGAATGAACTCAGTTTTCCTTTGAAAGGAAAATTAGTACGATGTTGCTTATTAATACAAATAAAACTTCTTTAAAAAGAATGAGAACCCTGTATATAGCTAGAGAAAAGCCAACATCCAAGAATCTAACCACTGAAAGACAATAAGGCTTAGTAGTTAAGAATGTATACTTTGTAGTTGGGCTGCCAGGATTTGAAATCTGGCTTTATTTCTAACTTGGGCAAGTTGCCTCAGTGTTTTATGCCTCAGTTTTCTTGTCTATAAAATGGAGGGTAGCATTATCTACTTCAAAAGATGGTTGTAAGGATTAAGTCAGTTAATAAATGTAAAGGTGCTTATAACAGTGCTTATTACCTATTATTATTGTTATATACCTACATAACATGTAGTATAATATTGTTAGCTATATATGATATTCTTAAATATATGGTTAGCTGTACGTTGTATTGTCTGTAAGACTTCTTACTCCTTTTGCACATGTCTTCTATTTCTTTAAAATGCTTATAAAGGTTAGGTTTAGATTTTTTTGTGTATGTCTTGTTTAAACAACTTTGTTAATTGGTCTAAGTGAGGAGAGGATTCTGAATCAGCTCAAGTGGTCCTCTGTTTCTCCGGTACACAAGTACTTGGAAGGAATCTTGACTTGCTTTGGCTCTTACATTGCCCTACTTTTGGTTTGGGAGTTGGCAAGGTATATGAATGTAAAGGTGACTGGATAAAAAGGTTCGATGTATAAAATTATAAAATGGACCCAAAAAGTTAAAAATTTGTGTATGTTAGAGCTATTTAAGCCTAACTAGTGATTCATCCATCTGATGTCAGAGCTCAGTTGCTTTGCTTGGTTTATGTGTCTTTAAGACATGATACGTGGTAAAGGGCATGCAGTCAGGTGTAATTAAATGATTTCTGTTTAGCAAATGGCCAGCCTAGCCTGTACGGAGTACTTTTCCTTGTGTCAAAAACTCATTCTGCCTCTGCACTGAGGACTTGAACCATATGTTGATGATACAATATAAATTCCTAATAATTTGACCTGTATTCTTTTTTCTTATGTTGTAACAACTTTCCATAACTGCTCATCAGATAGAACTAGAACTTTCTTCGGTATCTATGACTTTCTGTGTGTATATTTTAAGCTTTAAAATTTATTGTATGTAACCTTCTCCTTTAATTGTATCGACTACAGTACCATTTCCCATCCTTCAGTAACTTACAAATCATCTTCACAATTTTTGCCATTTCTGCATACTGTCACATCATAATTTTTGCCAAATCTGAGTACTACCTACGGTATTATTTCTTGTTTCTCTTTCAGTCACCTCACTTTTTGTTACTCAAACAAAATCTTCTAAAAGGAAATACATTATTACAAAGTTAGAAAACGAATAATAGGCCAGGTATGGTAGCTCATGCCTCTAATCCCAGCACTTTGTGTGGCCGAGGTGGGTGGATCACTTGAGATCAGGAGTTTGAGACCAGCCTGGCCAACATGGCAAAACCCCATCTCTGCTACAAATACAAAAAATACAAAAATTAACCAGGTGGGGTGTGCACCTGTAGCCTCACCCACTTCAGAGGCTGAGGCAGGAAAGAATTGCCTGAACCTGGGAGGCGGAGGCTGCCATGAACCGAGATTGTGCCACTACACTGCAGCCTGGGGGATAGAGTGAGACTCCACCTCAAAAAAAAAAAAAAAAAGAAAGAAAAAATATACATAACAATAAGACAACAAAAACAGTGTTAGTAAATTCTTTATCATTGCTTACTGAAAGCAGGTAACAGTAAAAAAAGATAACAAGGAGTTGAGGACATGCTGACATCATACTGCAACTTCTCTCCTTGGTATAATTTGAAATACTGAAAAGGAACTGAAGCGAAAATTACTGTCTCACTATGTAATTGTTTTATTTCAAACAATAAATTTTAATAACTAAATGTACCCCATATACTAACAATCAGTGATATATTGACTAATGGCCAATATTGTTCCATCTATACCACTACTCTATTTTTTTCTTAATAACTTATTTTGGTACTATTTCAAACTAACAGAAAAGTTGTAAGAGTAATACATGGAACTTCTGTATCCTATGTCCCAGAGTCACTGATTATCTACATTTAGTCCTATTTGCCTTATTGTTTCTCCATTGCAAAGTAAGTTCTGCTATAAGACAACGTAGGCATTCTTAAAAATCACTGTGTTGTGCAAATATGTGCAATAAAAACACACAAGACTTATGAGAAAATGAGGGTAAAGTACAATAAACAAAATTTTCGGCTGGGCACGTTGGCTCATGCCTGTAATTTCAGCACTTTGGGAGGCCTAGGGAGGTGGATCGCTTGAGGCCTGGAGTTCGAGACCAGCCTGGCCAACGTGGTGAAACCCCATCTTTACTAAAAATACAAAAATTAGCCAGACGTGGTGGCACACACCTGTAATCCCAGCTACTCGGAGGCTGAGGCATGAAAATCACTTGAACCCAGGAGATGGAGGTTTCAGTGAGCTGAAATCATGCGCACTGCATTTCACCCTGGGCAACAGAGTGAGACTCTTTATCTAAAAAAAAAAAAAAAAAAAAAAAAATTTCATCAATCACACAGAAAGATAAACCTAAGAAAAATGGTGTCATGGTTTTACATGTTAAATTGTTAAGTAATACATAAATACAGTAAGTGTGATGCTTTATTTTGAGAAGACCTGAAGTCGGCTTGTGAAAGTGGACATTGGATGACTCGTTCAGCTTGTGGGTTAGTGTGTTGTGGTTAAAGCAATTATAATCTTCCCGGCCTTTTTTTTTTTTGAGATGGAATTTCACTCTTATCACCCAGGCTGGAGTGCAGTGGCACAATCTCGACTCATTGTAACCTCCGCCTCCTGGGTTCAAGTGATTCTCCTGCCTCAGCCTCTCGAGTAGCTGGGATTACAGGCACCTGCCACCACACCCAGCTAATTTTTTTGTGTTTTTAGTAGAGACAGGGTTTTGCCGTGTTGGCCAGTCTGGTCTCGATCTCCTGACCTCAGATGATCTCCCCACCTCGGCCTCCCAAAGTGCTGGGATTATGGGCATGAGCCACCACACCCAGCCAGTAATTTTTTATTATATTCTGGAATTGTGGGTAGTACTGTAGAGACTGGATTCAGTTGTCTTCTTCCAAAGAGACTAGAAGAAGGCAGTTAGCTGAACTTAAACTCCAAACTCTGTCTCTCGAGCAATGGACAGCAACTAAAGTCTCCATTCAGTTGGTTTTTGTTGTTGTTGTTGTTGTTTTAGCCTTCCACTTGTTGCTTTCCTCCATTTCCCTGGAAATTTCCCATGCATTCATAATTTGTGGGGCAGCCAAGGATTTAGATGGGTGTTTTATGCAGATTTTGAGGCTTCTCACTTTGCAGTTTCCTTCTTCCAGGAATTTACCCTCTCAGTTTACAATAATTCTAGTCACCCCAAACTCCATCCTTCCATCCTATGATTTCTCCAGCCAGAAGGATTGCAGCTTTCTACCAGAATTCTGTCCCCACTTCTGATGCTCCAAATTGGAGAATGCCCCCAAGCCACAAGCCACATAAACACAAATCTCACCTAGTGCTATTCTTATCTTTCAGATGTCAACTCCCTTCCAACTCCTTCCTTTTGTCCATCTCCAGTGCCTTAAAATAATTGTTTTTAAAATTTTGGCCAGAGTTTATAATCACTGTTAGTAGAAAAGTTAGTCCAATACAAGATAATCTGCCAATAAAGTAAGCATAACTATCTCCCTTCTGTATTATTTTGAAGTAATTCCCAGATATTCTGTTTCACCTGAAAATATTTTGGTATATATCTCTATAAGAAGTAGCCTGTTTTTAATATCACAGTAAAAAAATTTATTCTAAGTAACATCTGATATGCAGTGTTCAAATTTTTTATCCCTCCCATGAATGCCAGTAGGAGTATGGTAACTTTGTAAATCATTTCAGTAGAGAATATATGGTAATTAAAATAATATTTTCTTTTCCCTATATTCAGGTTCGTGACAATAAAAAATTAAGAGTAAATGCTGTTATTGCTCCCAAGAGTTCATATGCAGACAGAGCGCCTTCAAGATCTTTGAATGAACTTAAGTAAGTCTTGAAAATATTAAGATTTATTTAAATATTGAATTAACATTTATTGTCACATAAATAAGCTGTTACAAGCTGTATTATTTCCTTGCCGGATCTCTACTTAAGGAAAAACTTAGGCACAGGACTATGATACAGTTAGCATACAGTGAGTGTGATGTGGTATGATGTTTCAAATCTGCGGAACGATATTGAACTATTTAATAAAAGATACTATTAAGGCCATTTCTTACAGTTTTTACAAAAAAAAAAAGAAAAAAGATACTAGTTGGTTAGCTATTGGGAAAATGAAATGATAAATTATCACTTATAATACAAAAATAATTTCCAGAAGGACTAAATGTAAAAATTGTCACTATAAAATAAGTAAATATCTTAATTCAGAATATAACTAAACATTTGAAACATAATAGATGAAATTTAAAAAGTAGTTTGTAATCATAAAAAGCTTAAACTTTTGTGGCAAGTAAATCATAAGTGATTTTAAAATAAAAAAAGAAAAAATGTTGCTGTGTCATTGCTGAAATAATGTATGTTTTACTGTTTACCAATGACTTATAAACTGATTTTTTTAGCAATATTTTCAGAAGGAAATCTAATCAATACTTTTCCTTTCAGACAATATGGATTTTTCTCCTATTTGAGAGAGTTATTTGATGCACCTGATCCTGTAATGAGTTACCTTTGCTGTCAGTATCATATTCATGAAGTTCCTGTAGGAACTGAAAGGACCAGAGAAAGAATTGAACGGGTAAGTAGTGAATCATGTACTGAATCATGTACCAAAAATGCAGTTTTGTTAAAACTTAGCTAAGGCAAGTAAAATGTGTCAGAATTTAAATAAGTCTGTTGTTTTCAACCATGGAGAAACTGTCTTTGTATTTATTTTCCATATGATATAAAACAGTAACTGTTAACTAATACATTATGAGAAGAGTGATGTGGAATTAACTAGAACAAATATTTATTACATTTAAGGTAATTTAGTAAAGTTAAAACCTGAAAAGAAATACCTGGTACCCTAACCTGATTCTGCTTTGCTTGGTAAGCCTATGTTCAAACATTGTATTAATAATAGTTTAGTCTTTTATTATATGTGAGATTATCTTTAAGACAAATTATACTTTAGAATGCTAGGCTGGGGTATAAAACTGTTTTTGGTCAACTGCCCTTAAAACTTGTACTTAAGATTATCTCACATATGAATGACCACTCATGATAGAATTGTTTTGGCTGGTACATACAGCCACAGAAACTCCTAGTTTCTGTATTCTGCTAATGCTGTTTGGAATTTTATTCTTACAAGCAATCTCTATGACTCCAGACCATATGCACTTTTATCACAGGCAGAAACAGAAAAGAAATCTCTCCTGGAACAGGTTTTTCCAGTATAAATACTGAATTTCTGTATTAATACTGCTTATAAGCATCTGGTAACTAATTACAGACCTAACTGCTACTTATAATATTGAATTTATTAGAAAATATGTTTTAAATTTCTTAACAACCAGTATATAAATATTCCCAAGATGATTCATTTGGGGCCTCTCTATACTTCATTAACAGAAGGTAGAAAATTGAGAGCTCATTATCAACCTGTTTTGCAAAAACAAGTTACTTATAAGTTGCCTGCCTTTGATTAGAATTATACCTTATTATGGTACTCATTTTCGAAAACCGAAAGTAGAATTCTCCATGTGGAGGAGGGGTAGGCAGGCCTATCTCTGAAAGTAAGGTAAGTAAGTGGGACTTCTTTACTAAGGCAGAAAGACAATAGAAAATTTGATAAGGACTTTTAAACTTAACTTTGGGGCAGAAAGGAGCAATTTCTTTACTTGGAAATTTCTTTTCCTTTTTGAACATTGCTTCAAATTGAGTTGTTTCCATGTACTTTTACTGTTAACATGTTTAAGTCACTTAGGGAACTTTGGCACTGCTGTTTGTACTAGAGAAATAGCTTTGGAATTCATATAATTTATATTAAAAGTGAAATTAATTATCCCCATTTCTTTTTCAGGTGTTTTCATTAATCTTAATCTCTTTGGTTTTATATGCTGTATTTTTTAAATTCTCAAACACATCAAATACCTTATCGTCCCAGTGTCTAACTCAGTTCTGTGTTGTATATAAATAATTTATGATTATATGCTTTTCAGACATGTATATGCAGGAAAACTCAATTAGAAAGTATTTCAAACACCTGGTAAAGCCCTTGACATTATCTTAGCTATCTTTCAGAAGACAGAAACCTTTATTGAGAAAATTTACTACCTTTATGTCCTCAGTCCTTCTGTTTAAGGCAGTAATGGCTGGATAATGGCAATAATGGCTGTATCTCTTCCTCAGAATAAAAATGCATTCTTTATGTATGTTTTGCTTTATTATTAAGTTTTAACATCTTAGATTCTCTAACAGTATACCCTATGTATGGAATTGTTCTCTCATTAATTTCTAAGAGTCTCCCTTTGGTTAAATTGTCTGCTGACTTCTTTAGCTTGAGATGTCACTTTTTTGGGAAGTGTCCTTCCTTCACTAACTCTGTAATTTCAACTCCAGTTTAAAACTCATTTTTAGGAAACTTGGATAGGCTAAAGTCATCCAGTTTTTCACCTTATTTCAGATTAGTCGGGATTTAAGATTTATACCCGGTTGACCTAGTGTGCTTAAATACGTCTTACCTCTTCACTTAGACTATAAAATTCTCGAAGGAAACAAACCACAATAGCATTATAATAGTATCTAAAGGTTTTTAGAGATTGGAAACAAATCTCTAAATCTAAAATCTTTAATCTAAAAATGCTCTGCATTTCATCAGCCTACTCTATAAATATACAAAAATAGATCAAAGAATGGTCTGGTTATGGTATTTATAATATATTTTAGTTTATGAAATGTATGTATAAATTCTTGAGAGATAAGTTCTAAAAAAATTTAGAAGAAAAGGCTTTGAAATCTACGAAAAATGTTTCACTTGGTTATTCTTCCCAAATACACAGGAACTAAATATAAGATTATATATCTATCTTTGAACAGTATAACTGAGAGGAGGGGAGAGTAAATGACTTACCCAAGATAACATAGTTCAGTGTACTGAGCACCCTTCTCTCCTGGTATCTCTTGCTCCTGTTATCTCTTCTTTAGATGTAACAAGGCTCCAAAACTACTTGGGAGAGTTGTAGCATAGAAGTATAGCTGACTTTGCTAGTTGTATGAGCCACCTTTTTTGAAATAATTTTGTTGGATAGGTTAAAAAAAATTTGCTGGACACAGTGGCTCACACCTATAATCTTGGCATTTTGGAAAGCCTAAGTGGGAGAATCTCAGAGGCAGGAATTCGAGACCAGCCCCATAGGAAGCATGGAAAAACCGTATCATCTCTGCAAAATTTTTTTTTAATAGGCAGGCATGGTGGCACGTGCCTGTAGTCCCAGCTACTCGGGAGGCTGAAGTGGGAGGATCACTTGAGCCTGGGAGGTGAGGGTGGAGTAAGCCATGAGATAATGCCACTGCATTCCAGCCTGGGTGACAGAGCAAGACCCTGTCTCAAAAATAAAAATTAAAAAAATGTGTATCTAGTATATTTTGATCTTCCAAAATTCACTTGGTCTGTATTTCTAATTAGTACTTTAAAAATTTATTAATATTAAATGTGCACTAATACTTGTTTTACATTTTAGGTAATACAAGAAACCCAATTAAAACAAATTTATACAGCAGAAGAAAAGTATGTGGTGAAAACTTCTTTTTATTCAAACAAAGTTATTTCTAGTAACACATCTCTAAAAGTAGCCCAGTTTCTCACAGTCACTGTGGACCTAGAGCAAAGAAGACATTTAGAAGAACGGCTAAAGGTTGGTTAATTTGATGCGAATGTTAGAAAAGAGTATTAACTGGATTTCTAATACTTTCATTGTAACAGTTTTTTTTAATGTTAACAATTTTTAAATATTTCGTAGGAAATTAATAGAAAATTGCAAGCAGTGGAATCAGGGTTGATTGCCTTACGTGAAACAAGCAAACACCTGGAGCACAAAGACAATGAACTTAGACAAAAGAAGAAGGAGCTTCTTGAGAGAAAAACCAGGAAAAGACAACTGGAACAAAAAATTAGTTCCAAACTAGGAAGGTATCTTTTAGCCTGTTCATGGGGGCAGAGCACAGAGTGCTGTATGGGAGAATATTAATTATACACTGTCGTAACAACACCTTTTCCACAAGCACACTTTGTAGTAATTTCTCTGTAAAGCTTTAACCTTACTACATAAAACACAGTTTTAGTCCATAGGGCAAAAGGAGATGAACCTTCAGTGTTACAAGTTCTGTTCCTTGATCTGCTGTTCCAGTCTCTGGACTCCTTTATATGCTTAAAAATTAATGATGATCTTGAAGAGGTTTTGTTTAGATAGATTACATTTATTGATATTTACCACATATTAGAAATTAAAACTGAGAATGTTTACAATATTCATTTTTTTTTTTTTTTTGGTAGAGATAGGGCAGTAATTTATTTTAAAAATAACAAAAACCCATTATATGTTAACATAAACATTAAAAATAACTACTGTAAAGACAAAATACATTTAGTGAGAAGAGTAGCATTGCTTTACATTTTTACAGATTTCTTTAGTTGAAGTCAGTAGGAAAGTTTTTTCCTATTTGATTCTGTATTGAGTTTGTTGTGAGATGTTTGAGTTGAAGTATATGAAGAAAATCTGGCTTCTCATAAATATGCAGTTGGAAAAGGAGTATTTTAGACTTTTCAGATAATTGTGGATATTCTTAATACTACATCAAAACTTGCCAAAGTATAGTTTATTAAAGTTTAATTAATTGCAATGTGGAATCTGAAACCATATCAGTAAACTTGTATACTCTGTTACATTAAAATACATTGCACTGTAGATGGCGCTTTTACCCATGAATGATTTAGTTATAGCATGCATTGGTCATTTGGAAAATACTGGTTCATCAAGTCACATAGATATTTCAAATGTTGACATACTTTATTATATAATATTTTTAAAAGATGACATTGATCACTGATTCTATCAGAAAAGCTATTAAGAATTGGGAAGCTGCATGCAGTGGCTCATGCCTGTAATCCCAGCACTTTGGGAGGCCAAGGTGGGTGGATCACCTGAGGTCAGGAGTTCAAGACCAACCTGACCAACATAGTGAAACCCTGTCTCTACTAAAAATACAAAAATTAGCTGGGCGTGGTGTTGGATGGCTGTAATTCCAGCTACTAGGGAGGCTAAGGCAGGAGAATTGCTTGTACCCGGGAGGCAGAGGTTGCAGTGAGTTGAGATTGTGCCACTGTACTCCAGCCTGGGCAACAAGAGTGAAGAGTGAAACTCCATCAAAAAAAAAAAAAGTTTGAACTTTATCGTTGGAGCAAATAGTCATTTTCCTTGAAATGACAAGCTCGCTTTATTCCTTTTTGGAAAAGCAAAAACGACCAAATAGCCAAGTGCAGATAATAATAGGGGTTTTTTTTAAGTAAAAATGGTATTCCATGAAAAAAAGTCTAGTATAACTCCAAACTTAAGTAATCACACAAGTGCTTTTCCTTGAAACAACCTTTATACTTTTGAATATACTGCAAGTGTTTAATAAGTACAGCCTGCCCTCCGTATCTGTGGGTTCCACATCCATGGATTCAACCAATCACAAGTCAAAAATATTCGAGAGGCCAGGGGCAATGTCTCATACCTGTAACCCCAACACTTTGGAAGGCCAAGACAGAGGGATCACTTGAGTCCAGGAGTTTGAGACCAGTCTGGGTAACATGGCAAGACCCCATCTCTTTAGACAGCAAGGGAGGGTGGAAGAAAGAAAAATATTCGGGGGGTCAAAAATGGATGGTTGTGTCTGTATGGAACATTTACAGACTTTTTTCTTGTCATTATTCCTTAAGCAATACTACAACTATTTATATAGTATTTACGTTGTATAAGGTATTTTAAGTAATCTAGAGATAATATAAAATACATGGGAGGATGTGCATAGGTCATATGCAAATACTACACCATTTTATATAAGGGATTTAAGCATCTGTGGATTTTGGAATTCTTGGGGAGTCCTAAAACCAATCCCTGTTGGATACTGGGGGACAATTATGTACTTCCTATTTCATCACATAGAATATTAAAAATGCATATACTTAAGATTTTGAGATTTAATTAAGTTTACGATTTTTACTGCTTCATCAAGCATATTCTTAAGGGAATTTGGCATTTTAAAAAATTTCAAGTGCATGGCAGTGAAGAATGTAAGGACTAATATACTTTTACTGGTGTTGGTTTGTTACCTTGATTTATTCTAAAGCACTAGCATTTTTACTCTCCATTGCTTTTACACCATCAGTGCAAATGTCAGCATGGTGAGAAAGGCAAATGATATCCTGTTATTACCATGAAAATAGTTTCTAGCTCACAGATTCCTGAAATAGTTTCAGGTATCCCCAGGAGTCTGTGGACCACACTTTGAGAACCACTGCCCTACATGATCGTCCAAAACAGTATGTCCATTGAGTTCTGAATGATGGTAGGAGAGGGGAGGGGAAGGTGTAGGCAGAAAAATTGTCAAACTAGGCTTTTTTCTCTCTAGTTCTGAAAGAGAGTAATGGGGATGGAGGAAGTTATACTGATTTTTACAGAATAGATTAGATTAGGCACCTGAGGGTTTATCTCACTCAATTCAGTTGCAGTCTCCTTGTGACAATTAGAATTATGTTTGCTTGGCCTTAATGGGTCATATATTCCATAGAATTTTGTATGAATATAATATTGTCAAAAGTCTTCCTTCTTTTGTTTTCTTTGTCTGTCTTTCTTTTTTTGAGATAGGGTCTTGCTCTGTTATCCAGGCTGGAGTGCAGTGGCATGATAATGGCTCACTGCAGCTTTGAACTCTTGGGCTCAAGCAATCCTCTCACCTCAGCCTCCTGAGTAGCTGGGACCACAGGTGTGCACCTCTATGCCCAGCTTATTTGTAGAGATGGGGTCTTGCTATGTTGCTGGGACTGGTCTTGAACACCTGGCCTCAATCAGTCCCCCTGCCTTGGCCTCCCAAAGTGCTAGGATTACAGGCATGAGCCATCACACCCAGCCAAAAGTCTTCTAAATGGAAAACTACTGGCTTATTGTGAAAGCCCAGGCAGCCATTCTCAGAACTGATTATAACCTTTATTTTGAATTTAGGTATTTTACAGAAACCAGAATATATAAGGTAGGATAAAAGCTATTAGGGTATCAAGTCTGGCGAAAATGCACACGGTTTCCAGTTTCGAGCTGTTTTCCATATCCCACTGTTAACACAGCCCACAGCTTTTTGTTGTTGTTCTGTCTTCTTGTCTATAGACTAGAAATTGTGACACAATCGATCTTTAATAATAAGTAACAGCTCTTTGTTTTGAATAAGGTATGTTTACCTTGTTTATCCTTTTTTAAAGCAAACAACTGCCCATTAACTTCTGTTTTTAAAATTGGTAATGTGCCTTGGTTGTTTAAAGCAAGATGTATCTATTTAGTTTTGCTTTCCAGAATTTGTTTCAACTTTAAACGTTTTTTTTTCAATTTGTAACCCTTTCCTTCATTTCCTGTTCAATCATCTGCAAAACACTCAATCTTTACTGTGCAACTGCTGTATTGAACCCATTGTCTAAAACTAAACTTTCTCCTCATAATGTTGATTTTCACAGTGAGATGACTTTTCATGCATGTTACCGGCCCACTATCTCCAACTTCTGTTCGCTTTGGACTACTGCATTGGTGACCTAGTTAGTGGTCTCTGCTTGACTAGTCACTTCTCCATTTAATTCATCCACAAGACTGTTGTAAAATTTATTTTGTTTGCATATTCTTACCCCATTCATTATGAGGCCTGGTACAGTGGCTCATGCCTGTAATCCCAGCACTTGGGGAGGCTGAGGCAGGTGGATCACTTGAGGTCAGGAGTTTGAGACCAGCCTGGCCAACATGGTGAAATCCTGTCTCTACTGAAAATACAAAAATTAGCCAGGCGTGCTGACAGGTGCCTGTAATCCCAAGCTACTCAGGAGACTGAAGCAGGACAGTCACTTGAGCTGGGAAGCAGAAGTTGTAGTGAGCTGAGATGCCACTGCACTCCAGCCTGGGTGAAAGAGTAAGAATTCCATCTCAAAAAACAACAACAGAAAAAAAATTAAGACTTTCTACAGTTAGTTACTATGCGAAATTTAATTAATCATAAAACCTTGTCTAAAGGACAGTAGTGTTTATTCAAAATCTTGTTTTGCTTTACCCATTCCAACTTATCTCCCTCCCCTCCCCAACATACCCTACCTTGTACCATTCAGGCCACTCTCCACAGCACCCACTGAACTTACTGATTATTGCTTCCATCATTTGTTCTTTTTCCTTGGTGGCAACATGGTGTAGTGGAAAGAATATGGACTTTGGTACCAAACCCATCTTAACACTTAATATCTGTGATTTTAGGCAATTTTACTTAACTTCCCTGAGCCTTAGTTCCTTCATTTTAAAAATTGAGAGCATAGGCCGGGCGTGGTGGCTCAAGCCTGTAATCCCAGCACTTTGGGAGGCCGAGGCGGGTGGATCACAAGGTCAAGAGATCGAGACCATCCTGGTCAACATGGTGAAACCCCGTCTCTACTAATACAAAAAATTAGCTGGGCACGGTGGCGCGTGCCTGTAATCCCAGCTACTCAGGAGGCTGAGGCAGGAGAATTGCCTGAACCCAGGAGGTGGAGGTTGCGGTGAGCCGAGATCGCGCCATTGCACTCCAGCCTGGGTATCAAGAGCGAAACTCCGTCTCAAAAAAAAAAAAAAAAAAAAAAAAAAATTGAGAGCATAGTATTAACTTTAAGGATTCTTGTGTTGTGTTTTTTTTTTTTTTCCTGTTTCTTAGCTATTAACTGTCTCCACTTAAGCTCTTAAAGGGAAGGGACTGTTTTATAAACTATATTAATAGCAACAGAAACAACTTATATTGATGGATCAGTTATGGGCCTGGCACTATATTTAGTGTGTTACATGTGTTAATTCCCCCTCATCCATAAGGAAACAATGTATTACCTTTTCTAAGCTTCACCACAGCCCTATGGAGGAAGTATTGTTATTATCTATAATTTATAGATGAGGAAACTGAGGCTCAGAAGAGCAACTTGTCCAGAGTTAAACTGCTTATTAGTGAATGGCAAAGAGGAAACAAAGCCATCTTTCTGACTCCAGATCCTAAACCATTAACACAGGTATTACCTGGACTATGCTGGGGCACATACTATATCTCAACAAATATTTTTCAATCCTGACTGATCACATGAAATGATTGTTTAATCTAGGAGCGAGCAGTTTATATATCTAAAAAGCATTGCTAAATATATCCCAGAAAACTGCGGGAGACCTAAGAATTTGGGCTCAATCCTGTGTTTAACTCTGATTTCTTCATTATTATGTGTGTCATACAGTTTAAAGCTCATGGAACAGGATACTTGCAACCTTGAAGAGGAAGAGCAAAAAGCAAGTGCCAAAATCAGAGAAATAAATGTTCAAAAAGCAAAACTTGTTACCGAATTAACAAACCTAATAAAGGTAAGATATTTCCTTAATTGTAGTCATTCTTTAAAAAATAGTGAGTAGATAAGATAGTAAAATCTTTAGAGGGAGGGAAGGTTTTGGACATTATATAAGCAAGAGATGTTTATCATCAGTTTCATCTTGCTTAGTTGTTTGACATTTTTTTTAGAGATAATAGGATAGAAGCACTCATTAGGCTAAATGTGTTTATTCCGATGACTTTCTTAAAAACAAAGGAAGACATCTTCTAAAAAAATGGTAATAAGAACTGTTTGAGAGAGATGTCAGTCAATAGGAAAATTATTTTTTCCGGCCAGGCGTGGTGGCTCACACCTGTAATCCTAGCACTTTGGGAGGATGAGGCTGGTGGATCACGAGGTCAGGAGTTAAGACCAGCCTGGCCAATATGGTGAAACCCCGTGTCTACTAAAAAATACATAAAAATTAGCCAGACATGGTGGTGCGCGCCCCTTAGTCCCAGCTACTTATGCTGAGGCAGGAGAATCCCTTGAACCCCAGAGCAGAGGTTACAGTGAGCTGAGATCACAACACTACACTCCAGGCTGGGTGACAGAGTGAGACTCCATCTCAAGGAAAAAAAAAGCAAAATTATTTTTTCATGGTTTATTATTTTAGAAAACTGTATTATTTTTAGTTCTAAAACACAGGTAACATAAAAATTAACTCTTAAGGGTTTTTGTTCCTAGATTTGTACTTCTTTGCATATACAAAAAGTAGATTTAATTCTCGAAAATACTACAGTAATCTCTGAGAAGAACAAATTAGAATCAGATTATATGGCTGCATCTTCACAACTCCGTCTTACAGAGGTAAAAATTTTGCCTTTCCTTTTTATTTTGAGATTCTAACCTCAAACCACTTTGAAAATATCTATCATGTGTCATCACTTGCAATATACAGTTTGTTGTTTTATGCTATTTAACTTACAAATCTAATGCATCATATTGATGAAGCAATACTTAAAATACGTAAGACTGGCTGAATAACTTCAGCAATTTAATCTTTTGTTTATATCTGACTGTGAAATGATAAACACAGAAATGGTGGAGGGGAGAAAAATGTGATATACCATATTAACTTAAAACCTGAAGGAGAGCTGGCAACAAGATGGTAGTGACAGTGGCATGGTTTTTGAATCTCCAAAATCCATTCCCAAAAGTGGAAGAGCAGCTAGAATAATATAACAACAAACCTATGGACAAGACGTATAACAAAACTAAGTTTTAGGGTACCCATATGGGTGTACTGCAATACTATTCTGACACTAGCCATCCAGAATCACTATTGTACTTTACACCATGGGGGCACAGTTCCCAAGAAGACCCCCCTTACTTCAGACACTATCTGCAGGTTTATGGGTCCCCAGGTCACTTATATTTCTGACCAACTGGCTACAAATTGAGGAGTTCCTATGACCCCCACTTGGGTTCTATAATTTGTTAAAACAACTCAGAATTCAAGAAAACGATATTGTTAACGATTATAATTTTATTATAGAGATACAGTCAGGACTAGCCAAATTAAGAGACACAGGGCAACATCTCAGAGGGTCCTAAACTCAAAAGTTTCTTTACTCTTTTCTTGTACAATTAGTGCACGCCCTCTTCACACATCTACATCTTCACTAACCAGGAGGCTCTATGAAGCTTCAGTACTCAGGTTTCTTGTTGGGGTTTCATTATGTAGACATGGTTGATTGAATCATTGGCCATGTAGTTAAGCTTGATCTTCAGCCCCCTTCCCTGGAGTTTGGGAAATTGGGCTGAAGTCATATGGCTCAAAGACATGTATACTGTTCAGATCATACAGTTGATCTTTGTGGCATTTTCTACACCCATCCCGAGTCATATTCTTAGCATTAACTCAGGAGGGATCCAAGGGGCTCATGAGTAATAAAGATTGTCCTATTGCTCAATTCCAAGAACTTTGGAGGAACCAGCAACAAAGCCCAAATTCTTTATTATACAACACCTGTGAACTCAAAATACAAGTGGGTGAAATAAATCAGCAGCAACATCAAGATTAGCATGGTATCAGCAAGGGAGGGCTCAGAGAACCCAAAAATCAGGTTGCCAGCATCCTGATTATCTCTAAAGGGAAGAGGTCCCATTAGTTTTAGAATGCTTAGAGATCAATTTGAGAGCAGCTAAAACTGGGAGGCAACTTTATAGACTCAGAAAGGTTGGATAGTGCTGGAGTGATCTAGCCCTATGAACTCTCAAACTAACTGCAAAATTCCTTTGCAGAATAAAACTTCTTACTGAAGAGAACTAGAGCTACATAATAAAGGAGATAATAAAACATTCTATAGTTATAAGTCTGACAGTGTAACTGAAGCACAATTCTCTGAAAATGCAAGAACAGAAATAATGCAAGTAAAATAGAATATATATACTGATTGTCCTGTAGGTATTTTCAGGAAATAAAAAGTTACTACTTCAAATTAGATGTTTTGGGAGAAGAAAATAAGGGAGAATATCAAAATTATTTATAGTAGGGAGCCAATAGATAGTATCCCCCAAAACTACTAAGGATATTATATAAGATATTTGCATAATAATAACCTTTAGAATAAAAATAGAAGCCTTCCTAAATATCAAAAAGATGTACAAAGACAAGAGACGGGCAGGGCAAGAAAATCACGTAACTAAAGACTAGATATTTTATTTACAGATATAAGAAACATAAAAACAAATACGACATAAAACAGTGGCAGAGCTAAGGCCAAACATCAGTCATATTATTAAATGTAAATGGATATAATTTACCTGTTAAAATATTTTTTGGAAGTAAATTCCAACACTTGCAGAATATGAGAGGTACATCTTAAAGAGATTGAGAACGCTTTAAAATAAAAGGATGGATGGAGTACAAGGGATCTTTTTAGGTGATAGAAATGTAAAATTGGACTGTGGTGATGTTTACGCAGCTCTGTAAATTTACCGACAGTCATTGTACACTTCAAATGAGTGAATTTTATGGTATACAAATTATACCTCAGGAAAACTTAAATACATGAATGTGCAAAGGTGTACCAGGCAATTGGAAATAAAATTTCTAAAAGGCTTAAATATTTGAATATACTGCTATGGAGTGATATATATGTTCTTAGGTCAAAAAAAAGAAAGGAGAGAAAACTATAGTATGTTACTATCAAAGAAAGGATCAGGGAAAGTGATTACTATGCCTTTATGTTGGCTTATTTAAAAATTAGAATGATAAACTGGAATCTTTTTTTTTTTAATTAAACTGGGGTGGGAAAAGACAAGGTTAAAAGTTACACTCGTCTAAATAGACCTTATATTTTGAGTTAGCAACATAGCCCAAAAGAGAAAAATAATTCCAAATGACTATAAAAAACACTGTAATATGATTCTAAGGGCAAAAAGAATTGCAAAAAAACTTGTACTGTTTTCAGTTATCATATTAATAATATTTGTAATGTTATTAATATTTGTAATGTTATTCTGAAAATACAGAGTAAAGCAAATGAGTAGTTATGTTAATATAATTAGTTTTTCAGCATAAGAGAAAAGGGATTCAGATATGAAAGAAGATATGAATGAAAGAAGTAATAAAAACTTAAAACTTTTAATTTGAATGTAATTAGCAGAATGAACTCACAATGTATTTTCTCAAACAAACAAACCTAGCTTTGCCTAGTAAAAAGACCTACATTATGGCTTCTAAATACTATTTTCCACTAAAATGACCATTAGAGAAATGGCTGATTTCAGGTCCACAGGAAGAAATGTTTATATAAGATTAGCCATGATCGTCTGGTCATAAGAAAAATCAAAAAAATGATCAAAGATGACTTGGGTAGCAACAGTACCTGGGAGCCTACATGAAGAATCTTTTACTGGCCATACAGAAAGGGATAATAGATGGAAACTTACCAAAATGTCTAAATCCACAAGTTTATAATGATGCTAAAATAATATTGGTCACTTTGGAGGATATTGGGGAACTGGCTCGTGATTTTGAAAAATGGTTAAATAGAAAACTTTGCATTTATCCTGCCTTTTCTATATGAACTGTTACTGAGAATAAAAAAATACATGATGAGAAGTTCTTCTTTAAAGAAGTAATGTATAAACGAGGAAAGAATTCAACGGTTACTACTTTGCAGCTGCTGATGAATCGGATTACATTAGTTTCCAGCAAACAAAAAGATAGCCAGACATTTATTTGCATCCTAGTGAAAGGACACATCACCACTATGGAATAGGGTATCTCTTCTCACACTGCTATAAAGAACTGCCTGAGACTAGGGAATTTATGAAGAGGTTTAGTTGACTCACAGTTCCACAGGCTGTATAGGAAGCGTGGCTGGGGAGGCCTCAGAAAACTTAACAATCCTGGTGTAAGATGAAGGAATAGCAAGCACGTCTTACCATGGCGGAGTAGGAGAGAGGATCAGGGGGAAATACTACACACTTTTAAACAACCAGATCTTGTGAGAACTCACTCACTATCATGAAAATAGCAAGGGGGAAACCCACCCCATTATCCAATCACCTCTGACCAAGAGCCTCCCTCAACATTGGGATTTAGAATTCAACATGTGATTTGGGTAGGAACACAGAGCCAACCATATCATTGTGCCCCTTGCCTTTCCCAAATCTCATGTCCTTCTCACATTTCAGAACACAATCATGCCATCCCAGCAGTCCCCTAAAGTCTTAACTCATTCCAGCATTAACTCAGAATTTCAAGTACAGGTTTTATCTGAGACAAAGCATGTCCCGTTCACCTATGAATCTGAAAAATCAAAAACAAGCTAGTTACTTTCAAGATACAATGGGGGCATAGGCATTGGGTAAATACTTCCTTTCCAAAAGGGAGAAATCACCAAAACAAAGGAGCTACAGGCATCATGCATGTCTGAAACCCAGCAGGGCAAATCATTTAAGTCTTAATGCCCCCCAAAAATCTTTGATTCCATGTCTCACATCAAGGCCACACTGATGCAAGGGGTGAGCTCCTAAGGCCTTGGGCAGCTCCACCCCTGTGGCTGTGCAGGGTACAACCCCCACAGCTGCTCTCATGGGCTAGCATTGAGTGCCTGCGACTTTTCCAGGCACATGGTACAAGCTGTCAGTGCATCTACCATTCTGGGGTTTGGAGGACGGTGGCCCTCTTCTCACAGCTCCACAAGGCAGTACCCCAGTGGGGACTCTGTGTGAGGGCTCAAACACCACATTTCCCTTCCACACTGCCCTAGTAGGGCTCTGCCCTTGAAGCAGACTTCTGCCTTGACATCCAGGCATTGCCATATATCCTTTGAAACCTAGGCAGAGTCTCCCCCAAACTTCAACTCCTGCCTTCTGGGCACCCACAGGACCAACACCATATGTAATTCACCATATTAACAGACTGAAACTGAAAAACCAGATGATCCCTTCAATATAAAATCATCAAAATCCAGCATCCCTTCATTATAAAAACTTGCAACTAGGCATCAAAGCAGACTTCATCATTCTGATAAAGGATATCTGAAAACCAACAGCTCATATCAATCTTGGTGAAAGACTAAACTGTCCCCTTATGACTGGGGACAAAGAAAATGCCCACCCTCACCACTTCTAGTCCACGTTGTACTAGAAGTTCTAGTCAGTGCAGTAAGGCTTAAAAAATTAAACATTTACAGACTTTAAAAAAATTTGTCTATTTCAGACAAACATGATCATCATCTCTGGAAAATCTTAAGGAATCTGCAAAAATGCCAGTAGAACCATCAATGAAAATTTAGCAAGACTGTAGGAGATAAATTCAGTATATAGAAATTCATTGTGACTCCCCCTACAAGCAGTGAACAATGGACAGTTGCAATTTTAAAACAATACTATTTACAATAGCAGCAAAAATGACATACTTGGCTGGGCATGGTATCTCATACCTGTAATCCTAGCACTTTAGGAGGCCAAGGCTGGAGGATGGCTTGAGCCACGAAGGTCAAGGCTGCCATGAGCTGTGACCACACCACTGAACTTCAGCCTGGGCAAAAGAGCAAAACCCTGTCATTAAAAAGACAGGCTTTGGGACAGGCCAAGGCAGGCAGATAATCAAAGGTCAGGAGTTCAAGACCAGCCTGGCCAACATGGCAAAACCTTGTCTCTACTAAAAATACAAAAATTAGCCAGGCATGGTGGTACACACCTGTAATCCCAGCTACTTGGCTCACTGCAACCTCCACCTCCCAGGTTCAAGTGATTTTCATCCTCAGCCTCCAGAGTAGCTGAGATTACGGGCATGTGCCACCACACCTGGCTAATTTTGTATTTTTAGTAGAGATGAGGTTTCTCTATGTTGGTCAGGCTGGTCTCGGACTCCCGACTGAGGTGATTCACCTGCTTCAGCCTCCCAAAAGTGCTGGGATTACAGGCGTAAGCCATTGCACCTGGCTGGCACAAAGCTTTTGAGGGTGTTAGATATGTTTATTATCTTGATGGTAATAGCTTTACAAGTGTGTATATTTGTCAGAACTCATCAGGTTGTCTCCTTTAAGTATTGCAGTTTATGATTCCTTAGTTACATCCCAAAAGTTAGAGAAGAAAGCTGAAACAAGTTACAAAAAGAAAAAGTTTTATCATATATTTCACTTGTCTTTTTTTCTAGTATTTTTATTATGACATTTTAAACATATATAAGAATATGAAGAGTAACATAATATCCATATGTTCACTACCCCTCTTTAACAAATGATAACCCTTGCCATATTGTTGTAGCTTTTTAAACTTCTTCATGTATTCAGTCTCTTTATACCCTTCCCTATCTATTCATCTACTTTTCCAGAGTCTGCTACTCTCCGGCAGGGTTATGTACATGATTCACTGTACACTTACCTGCATAAATGTATCTGTTACATAAATGTGAGCTATGTAGGGGTGTCTTTTTGTCTTTTTGTGGAAAGCATCCATAGAGGATAGATTTTAGGAAATGTAGACATAGGATACACGGGGTGAATGGAAAGATTAAATCAGAGTAAGCTTTATTATTCTGAAGCCAACCTCTTCACACCCTTTGACTTAAACAGTTTTGCTAGCAGATAAGCAACTAGGAGCATGCAGGCACAAACACATGTAGCCAAATGCAGCTGAAGATTAGGTTTGGTATTCCAGGATTGGGCAAAAGCCAGAGATGTGGAAGACAGGAAAATCTTCTCCCCCACTCCCCACTCCCCACCCCACCAAGAACAAAGGAAGGAAAGATGGTAGAAAGAATAGCAATAGTCATTCTAAATAGGTAATCAGGGTCCCGCAAAAAGCAACCAAAGATAAGTCTTAATTGGGAGTAGGGAGAGAAGAAACTGAACTAGCTGCCAGAGGAGAGCCTCATCAGGGCTTATTTCCTAGGCATGTGAGTAAGGTCATCTACACTTATTCATCTGTTCTATTGTTAAGTTATTGTAGAGCCCATGCTGAAGTTAACTTCATGGATTGAGCTTATGAATGTTGTTCGAGTAGGAAATGTTGTTATAAAAGAGATTTCATGAAGAAGTTGACCCATCAGGCAGATACTATTGATATGTATAGCTTTAAATCCAATAACACAATTGTATTAGTTTTCACGCTGTTGATGAAGACATACCTGAGACTGGTCAGTTTACAGAAGAAAGAGGTTTAATGGACTTAACAGTTCCATATGGCTGGGGAGGCCTCATAGTCATGGCAGAAGACAAGGAGAAGCAAGCCACGTTTTACACAAATGGTGGCAGGCAAAAAGAGAGCTTGTACAGGGAAACTCCCCGTTTTAGAACCATCAGATCTTGTGAGACTTACTGTCATGAGAACAGCATGGGAAGGACCTGCCCCCATGATTCAGTTGCCTCCCACTAGATCCCTCCTACAACACATGGGAATTCAAGAGAAGATTTGGGAGGGGACACAGCCAAACCATATCAACAATGCAATATTTGATTCTGATGCCTGAAGTTTTACTTTTAAATCAGTATTAATGAGAACTTAAGAAAATGAGTTTGTCATGTTAACATAAGTATGAAATCAGTGGCTTTGGGTGCTTCTAAACTTGAACCCACTCTTGACACAGTGAGAGATGCTCCTCCAATAGTCCTTATAGATGATCTCAGGTCAGTACAGATTGACAGGGTGTTCTCTTCTGATCCATTTTGTTAATAGAAATACTGGGTTTTGGTTTTTTTTGGGGGGGTGTGGGGGGGACAGTCTTGCCCTGTCACCCAGGCTGGAGTGCAGTGGCACAATCTCAGCTTACTGCAACCTCCACCTCCTGGGTTCAGGCAATTCTCCTGCCTCAGCCTCCTGAGGAACTGGGACAACAGGCAAGCACCATCACACCTGGCTAATTGACTAATTTTTGTATTTTTAGTGGAGATGGTATTTCACCATATTGGCCAAGCTGGTCTCAAACTCCTGACGTCAAATGATCCACCTGCTTTGGCCTCCCAAAGTGCTGGGATTACAGGTGTGAGCCACCGTGCCTGGCCAAGAATACTGTTTTGAGTAGAGCTGACTGCTGTGTTTCTGGAAAGTAGAAAAGTTTTTTGGGGAGGTGTTTTGTTTTCAATCTGTGAATTACTAATTTTTTTTTTTTTTTTTTACAAAGACAGCTACTTTCAAATTTAAAATTCCTGTAGTTGAATGCATCTAGGTTATTTAGAAAGCACAAATAGCCAAAGTAACTCATTGTGTATTATTTTGATATTTTAATGATGTATAATTTCTCAACACATTTGCTATTTTGCCTTTTTTTTTTTTTTCTTTTCTTGAGAACGGGGTAACGGAGTCTTACTCTGTCACTGAAGCTGAAGTGCAGTAGCACAGTCAACAGCTTGCTGCAGCCTGGAAATCCTGGACTCAAGTAGTCCTCCTGCCTCAGCCTTTCCAGGTATCTAGGACTACAGGTGCACGCCACACATCTGGCTATTTTTTATTTGTAGAGATAGTTCTGTGTTGCCCTGGCTGGTCTCAAACTCCTAACCTCAAGCAATCCTCTCACCTTGGCTTCCCAAAGTCCTGGATTACAGGTGTGTGCCACCATGCCCTGCCGTTTGCTTACCTTTAAAATTAATTGGAAAAATTTGACTTAGCACATTTTGATTCTCTTTTTGTTCTTGTTCGTTTTCCTTGCCCTTTGCCCAATTTTGCTGTTACCACATTCCTGATTGACCTCTAACTACTGCGGCTTACTGCCCTGTCTAGGCATTAAGTCCTAATAGCTGTATTTTACTGATTTTGCATTCATTTAACTGCCAGAAGAAAATATACTCATTTTTATATTGTGCTGCAGAAATATACAGCTTCATAATGTTTATTATACATGATCCAAAGCTTTACAGTAGTCTTCCAATGTCTACTTCCAACTTCTAGCCCTTTTTTTACCTTGTTTGGCTGTTCCAGTGTTCCTACCATTGCTTATAACCTCTGTTATCTTTCCTGTATTATTCCTTCACCTTTGTCATTCTGAGTCCATTGCTGCTTTTAAAACCAGAACTCTTCCTTGACACAAATACACACACCTTAGCAAGTTTTTCCATAGTAACCTTACTTAAAACTCCCAACTTTATTTTGCATTTTCTCAGCAATATTTCATACCACGTTGTTTTCCTTATTCATATGTTGATTTGAAAGTTCTTAAATGATCTGAATGAACTTATAGTCCCAACTACTTGGGAGGCTGAGATAGGAGGATCTCTTAAGCCCAGGAGTTCGAGTCTAGCCTGGGCAACATTGTAAGACCTTACCTCTAAAATAAAAAAATAAAATTTTTAAATGCTTTTCATTTACAAATGCTTTACTAGCCCTTTTGTAAGGTTCTTTCACTTCTTGTTCTGCATACTTAATGTTTGTTGCTGTCTGATCATAGTCATTAGCCACACATTTGAAAGGGTCAAGAATGAGTAAAAATATATAGTAGAGTAGGTGTATGGTAGTTCACTTTCTCTTGTACGTACTCGTTTTCTTCTCATGTTTGCTGCCATTTACCTGCACATGATTTTATCTATCTTATCTGTTCCTGCTATCCACCTTCATTTGAACCAAAGAGAAATATTGTTTTTCCTACTTGTCCCTTTGAACACATGGCGGTTGCTCTAAGGGACTATTACTACCACTTCTGGTTTTGTCCGTTTTTCTATCATTAAATAAATTCACAAAAGAAGACAGACACAAAATTTCAGTAGAGATTGTATTCATGAGGGGACTTACAGATAATTAACCACTATGGAGTTTGATACTTTCTCAGATTTTTGGAAGGTAAATAGGGCAACAATTCTTATAAAACATCCGCAGAGAAAGGCAAATGATTGGAAGCCTCTCTTTGGTAATGTCACTAACTTACGAACTATTTTTAGGACAAGTTAGTAAGCTGTGTGAATTCAAATACAGAGGTAGACAGATAAAAATTTCTGTTATTTTGTTTTTGACCATAGGCAGGTTTCCTAACTACTCCAAGCTTAATCATTATCTGCAACTTTAAGTATGATACCTACCTAATTTGCAGGGTTATTATGATATTTGGTTTAATAATATACATCAGGATGCCTAGAGTGCTGCTTAGCATGGAGCCAGTGTTTCCTTTAAAAGTATAGAAATGTTAGTCATAAGAATGGGAAGTTGTTACATTGATTTGCTTATACTAAGTTTAGGAGTTCTTTGCTTTTCATCTGACCTCTCCTCCGCCTACGTGCTTGCCACTCTCCCTCAAAAAAAAAAACAGAATTTCAGAGGAGACGATTTTTACTCAAATGAGATGTATATAATTTTGAAGAAAACATTTAACAAGGAAATATTATTCCCTTTATTATGATTAAATTAGTGTAAGTAGAATTTATGGACTTGTATATGAAAAGTCAGTTAAAATTACTGTTTTCTAAATTTCAAGTATTACATTAAAATTTAAAGTTGACTTTTTAAAAAAATGATTTTTATATTTTTAAATGCGTATTCTGTCTGGTAATTAAAACAAATGGTTAACATTTGAATTTGAAATCAACTAAATGGAATGAAATTGTATTAAAATAACAGTTTATATATATATATGTAGTTTTCATAAGAAACTCTGTGAATAATTCATACTTCTTCCACAAGAGGGCCTTCTTAGAAAAGCTTTTTCTTGTTTAATGCCGATATATTTCTGTACAATTTCCATGACAAATGAACTTTCACAAAAAGAATTTAGAAAAAATAATACTAATGTTTTCTAGGATATATAACTACAAAGTAATCTTTTTTGAGATACTGCTGGGGGATATTTTGTACATTTCACCCATTTCTCCTCTTACATCTTAAACAGATGGAATATTTTCTATTCTCTATTAACTGTTAAAGGCTAGACTCTAAGCAGAAATGTAGATAAAGCCTTTTCACTAGTCCGAATTTACAGCATTATCTGATATAATTATATATTCCTTCCCCCTACCCCCTTAAAAAGCTCAGCAATTAGTTTTAAAAACAAAAAGCAAAACAGGTGCCACGTGAAGATCTAATGTCACAAACACATATATACATAGATATGTGCAGAAAGAATATTTTCTCAGATAAATATTACACATATGCCACCAAACGGAAAGAAACTATTAAATGAGATTTTGTCCTTCTAAGTCCAGAGCTTCAAATTATCAACTCATTAATATGTCTTTGCCATAATGTTCTAACATTTTTAGCAAAGTCCAGAGGAACAAGAAGCAGGAATAGAAGAAATTAGGAGTGTTTAGTTTCTATCCAGCTCTTCCTTGTTTTGCCTTTGCCCGAGTACAGTGGCCCTTACAGAGCAGAGTAGCGGTGATTGGGAGTCTTTAACATTTTCTTTTATTTCTCTGAAGCTGTAGGGACTGAGGAATTTATTCAAGGAAATCACAGTACTAAGTGATTAGTATAAAGGCTTACTTGTATTTTCAGTTTGGTCCAGTATATATCCTTTTACTTTTCATAACTATTGTCTTGGTTTAGTTTATTTGCTGTCAAACTCGTGTGCATAAAAATCACTTGAGGGCCCCCTTAATAATACAAGTGTCCAGGCCATTCCACCAGATCCCCCACCCTCAAGTGTTTTTTGTGCCAACTAGAGTTTGAGAGTTAATGCAAAGAGCAAACTAGACCTGTTTTATTTCTCAGAAGTCTGCTAGTACCGTAACCTTGGGCAAGTTTCTTAATGTGTCTGAGCCACATCTACAAATAGAGATAACACTTTTCTTTAAGATAATAATGGGGATTAGGATAATTAACAGGATAATGACTGTAACAGTGCTTGATCTACAGAAGACATTTAATAGATGAGATACCTTCCCCATTACATGTGAAATGTTTGCAGTCTGGCTCTTGTCTGCCAACTCCGATCTTTTACATCCTTACAAATTCCTCTCCTCCAACCACATTAGATTATGTATTTCTTAAATAAGCAGGTCTTTGAGACGTACATGCCCTAAAATTCATAATCACCTATCCTTGGAATGTCTTCTGCTACTGTTTCTTATTTCTTGTCATTTAAGGCTGTTTAGTTGTCACAGCTTCTGTGGCCACTCTGACCTTCCCTACATACAGACTTTGTCCATTCTGCTCTCGCTGAGAGGTGCCATGCTGTAATGAAGAGCGTGTGTCCTATAAGCAGATAGGGATCTGAATCACGACAGTCTCTAACTAAACGTGTGGGCTTGAGCAAGTTACTTAATTCCTGTCAGTCTTTTTTTTTTTATGCACTAAATGAGGATAATATTACTATGCAGTGTTTGTGAGAAATAAAGGGAATAATGTATGCGAAGCACCTAGCCAAGGGCCTCGCACAAAAGCACTCAGTAAAGAATACCTGTTTCTGTTAGGTTAATAATCCTGTGTCTTTTTCTCCTTATTCACCTTTCTGTGACCCATGCAGATTATAATACTGGCATTTAATAGGTTCTCAGTAGTTATTTGTTGAAGGAATGAGTAGATCATGAATAAATAACTACATGGATGGCACTTGGAAAACTATCAAACATGATTTAAAGGTTCTGACTACATTTGAGCACTGAGTTTTCTGTTATGAAGCCTATGTACTGTGTATCTCAAATCTCATTATAATATAATTACATGGCCAGGCTTGGTGGCTCATGCCTATAATCCCAGCACTTTGGGAGGCCAGGATGGATGGATCACTTGAGACCAGGAGTTCGAGACCAGCCTGGCCAACATGATGAAACTCTGTCTCTACTAAAAACACAAAAATTAGCCAGGCATGGTTGTACACGTCTGTAGTCTCAGCTACTCAGGAGGCTGAGGAATGAGAATCACTTGAATTTGGGAGGCGGAGGTTGCAGTGAGCCGAGATCATGTCACTGCATTCCAGCCTGGGTGACAGAGCAAGACTCTGTCTCAAAAAAATAAATAAATATAATCACATACAGCTAGGTTAAACTTTCAGAAAAAGGCAGTAAAATTTAAATTTTATACCTCTTATGGATTAGAGAAATGCCACGTTATTGATATGCTGATGTATTTTAAAGTTTAAGTTCAAATTTAACCTTTATAATAAAAGTTGTTAATTTGAGATACGGTTTCAGATAATTTGGTTATCATAATCAGAATTCAACAATATATTTAATATGTGGTAGTTTAACAAAACAGCCCTCTGCCTTAAGAGTAACATTCAAATTTTCAAAATAATTTTTTTTTTGTAATAGCAACATTTCATTGAATTGGATGAAAATAGACAAAGATTATTGCAGAAATGCAAGGAACTTATGAAGAGAGCTAGGCAAGTATGTAACCTGGGTGCAGAGCAGATTCTTCCTCAAGAATACCAGACAGTAAGTATAAAAAGTATATAATCCTACAATTGCCATATTTAACATATTAGCTTATAGGATCTTAGGCATTGTAATAGTCCATGAAAAACATGATGTGTCATAAAAAATAGAGAATTTTTCACATTTTTAAGTGGAACACACACACATACATATGTATATATAAAATTTTGCTTAACAGATTTTCTCTATTATACTTAAATTTGGCCACAAATCTTACTGCTTCCTATTAAAGTTAAAACATGGGTATCACCTTGCAAAATTATTGGTACTGTAACATTTATTCTTCCAATACAAATGGGCTTTTCCCCCCAAACTGCTTTTAATGGGTACAATTGGAACATACGGTGTATAGTTTTTCATGGAAACATTGTACCAGTAATTGGTATATAAGAAATAATATAGGTAAGCAATGCTCATGGCAAAAAAAAAAAAAGAAAGAAAGAAAAGAAATAATAGGGGGATATTTTAAAAATAAAGCCTAAGCGTCCCTGGAAATTGGGGTGTTTAATTAGGGTTCAGTGAGAGCTGAATATTTAGGGCTAACATCAGCCAGTAAGGAAAGGAAAAAAGAGGTCTTTTTCCAGTGAGTAAAATTAGGAGATGCTGCCCTTTAGTCACTTACCACCATTAATTACGTATCTCTTTGACAAGTGGGGAGGATACTTTGCCTACATACCTATTCAGAATAATGTCAAAATGAAATTAGAAAATGAATTTTAAAGTATCTAGTATTGTTGTTTTTTTTAAATTCTTAATTTCAAATGTTATCTATTTAAATAGATAATGAAATGTCTACTAAAGATATGAACAACTGGAAAAAAATAATGGATTATAATTTTCAAGTCCTCAAATGATTCATTTTATGATATCAGACACAGAAATCACAGAGAATGGATTTGACTACTTGGATCCATAGTTGGAATACAGTAGATATTTTTAAAACTAATTGAGAAGGTTGTTTCTAAAAACAGACTAGAATGTCTTCAGAATACATTGTGTTGTTACAAAATAAATATAAGTACAATTTGTACTAATTTTTTCTCTCAAAAAAAAAAAGCATGATTGTATTCTTGGTAAGTCATACTGTTTTTGAAAGAAGCAAAATTAGAAGATGATTAATATATTCATTAAAATGTATTAATCACCTGTTATATGTCAGGCATTGAACAAGATAGACATACTTCTTTCTCAGCTGAAAGTTATATTCTAGTCTGGAAGATTGGGTAGACAAAAACACAAATCAAAAATCAGATAATGTCAGATAGCAAGAGATGCTTAAAAAAAAAAAAAAAAAAAAAACGGGGCCAGGCGTGGTGGCTCACGCCTGTAATCCCAGCACTTTGGGAGGCCAAGGTGGGTGGATCACCTGAGGTCAGGAGTTTGAAACCACCGTGACCAACAAGGTGAAACCC
Source organism: Aotus nancymaae (assembly GCF_030222135.1). Taxonomy (NCBI): domain Eukaryota; kingdom Metazoa; phylum Chordata; class Mammalia; order Primates; family Aotidae; genus Aotus; species Aotus nancymaae. The sequence continues at coordinate 42,668,566 of NW_026988455.1, read as the reverse complement.
CATCTCTATTTATTTAAAAATAAATAAATAAATAAATAAAAAGGAAAAAAAAATAAAACAGGGTTGAGGAGGTGGAGTAACATGGATGGGAACTTGGTCAGGGAAACCTCCTTTGAAAATACCATTTTATAACAGTCCTGAATGAAGAGAAAAGAGCAGTCAAGTGAAGATGTGAGTGAGTGAAAACTTCCAGATGGAGAAAACAGTTCAGAAAAAGCCCCAAGAGAGAAGTATATTTGGGATGTTTCAGAATAAGAATCTCATTGGGGTTAAAAATTATCCAAGCAGAGAAGAAGGCAGAAGCCAAGATTATGTAGGGCTTGTAGACTGTACAGAGAATTAAGGTTGTATTCTTTTGGGGATGGACTCCAGTGGAGGATCTTAAACAGAAAAGTGACGTTGCTACATTTATGAAAGAGCACTCTAACTTCTGTTCTTCTAGACGGAGGCTAAAGTAGGGATACAAGAAGGAAGCAGTGAGACCATTTAGAAAGTCATTGCTTTGGACCACACAAGTGATATATAATGGCATGAATTAGGGTGGTAGCACTGAAGAGAGACAAGAAGTTGACAGATCTTAGATACCTTTTGGTGACAGATCCAGCAAGACTTGCTGATGGATTTGACATGAAGGATAAGAGAGACAACCCCTAAATTTTTCACCTGAACAAACTACAGTGCCATATACTGGCACGGAGAAGATTGAAGGAGAAACAGGTTTGCTTAAAGCGGTAGGGAAGGTGGGTGAAATCCAGATTCTCTTTCACCATATTAAATTTAAGATGCCTATTAGAGTCAAGTGAGAATATCAAGTAAATAAATGTTGGGCACGTGAACTTAAATCTCAGTAAGTCAGAGATTCAACAAATTGAATACCTGAAGTTCTGTAGAAGTTGAATTGCTTTCTGAGAGGTTAAAATAAGTTTAAGATATTAAATTAATATGTCAAGCTCTTTTTCAGGGCTTCAGGATTCATTTTGAACTGTGTAGTATATAGCCTTTGCAGGTTGTGCTAGGCCAAACAATGTACTGCTTGCCTCCCCCCAAAAAAAAAGTATCTGTTCTAATTTGTCCCCATGGCATGGACTCGGAAAATAGTACTGTGGTGAAATGCAACTGTCCAAGTAATTAGATTCTTAGGATGCTTTTTTAGTTCTTCATAAGTACAGTATAAAGTTCTAACTTCTTGCTCTCTTTCAATGCCCCACATATTCTGGACCCATTCTACCAATTCAGCAAGTACCCACCATTCCAAATGGACACAACTCCTCACTCCCTATGGTATGCAGTACTCATTCTTTTTTCCCAACCTCCTATCTTCCCTCTGCCTTGCTCCTCCCTAGCCATTTGCTTTAAGGCTGGGAGATGAATTCTAGGCCTTTGAATTCTCTTAACTCTCCTATAGCATGAACTGATACTTCCTTTCTCTAAATTCCTTAGCCTATTTGATATGTACTGCTTATTTTAATACTCAACATCAATACATTGCCTTAAGGTGTTATCCAGTACATGCATTTTGTTTTCTTTAAAGTACAAGCTTTCTGAAGGCAAATGACCCCGTTTATAATTCCTTTGTATCCTTGTGTGCTAGCATGCTGTTGAACAGATATTAGATACTTATTCAGCAGATTATTTTTTTAACTATTTGAATGGAACTGTTTTCATTATGTCTGTAATGATGGGCAATTTTTTTCTTTAGGTTTTCCAGGATCTTCCAAACACTTTGGATGAAATTGATGCTTTATTAATTGAAGAAAGATCAAGAGCTTCCTGCTTCACGGGACTGAATCCTACAGTATGCCTCTTTCTTTATTCCCATTCTGCAGCCAACCACCACCACCACCACCCTCCCCATACACACACATACACACACAGAGTTCCCTCCAGTACTTGCCTCCCACTCTGTACTAGAGCTCTTGGTAATAATAAGCTAGACAGCAGGAACAATGTGCTTTAAATGCCAGATTCTGAATCTATTAGAATTTTAAATAGATTCTTCCTAAGGAACACAATGTTCTGTGCCTTTTCTTTATAAAAAGAATAGTTGGGCTAACCTGAAATATTGCAATGTCTATTTTTTCAAGGATAAAAAATGTCACTTTCAGAGGTATGTAATAAGAACAAAAATTATTTGTATACAAACAATATAGCACAATTGGCATTTTCAGTTAATGTTTTAATCAGTGCAAAATTTTATATAGTTTTATCCTTTGGTAGATTTATCTTAAAGAAGTTTTTTTTCCCCTGCCAGATTGTTCAGGAATATACAAAAAGAGAAGAAGAAATAGAGCAGTTAACTGAGGAACTAAAGGGAAAGAAAGTTGAACTAGATCAATACAGGGAAAACATTTCACAGGTAATTTTTTAGTTTTTAATCTTTTATCATGTGCTTATTAATGAAATGAGAATGTAGAATCATAGAAAATGAAATCACATGCTTCTACGAAAAGTGTTTTATCATGACCAGACTGATACTGATATAAAACTTATGTAAAATTTTATGTCAGAATATAGTAAAATTGCTTCTAAATTGTGTTTTTATATTGCCTTTATTTGTAGGTAAAAGAAAGGTGGCTTAATCCTTTAAAAGAGCTGGTAGAAAAAATTAATGAAAAATTCAGCAATTTTTTTAGTTCCATGCAATGTGCTGGTGAAGTTGATCTCCATACAGAAAATGAGGTAAAATTGCATTTGAAATATATTTCTGGCAGGTAATTTTAATCATATGCTTAAAGCACATACAAATGATTTATTTGCTTTAGTTATATCTGTGAAAAGTTTTGTTTACCAAAATGTTGAAAGAAAGGAAAAGACCACCTATGGGATTCCATTAGGGTCACTTTTTTTTTGGTGATATTTGGAATTAGTGACTAATACCTTATTCTTTTAATACAGTCTGAGTAATGGTTATTCAGTTGTGTTGAATAAATAAATATATTGCTTTATAAAGCTACCACAGCTGGAGTTAGAAGACTTGTAAACAGATTAGTTTGAAATATAGTATATATCAGTGGTTTATTTTTGATCAAGAATTTAAGAATTCATGGTTGAGTGTGGTGGCTCATGCCAGTAATCCCAGCACTTTGGGAGGCTGAGGCAGGCGGATAGCTTAAGCTCAGGGGTTTGAGATCAGCCTGGGCAATATGAAAAAACCCCATCTTTATAAAAATATAAAAAGTAGCTGGATGTGGTGGTATGTACTTATGGTCCCAGCTACTCTGGAGGCTGAGATGGAAGGATGGCTTGAGCCTGAAAGGTGGAGGTACCAGTGAGCCAAAATGGTGCCACTGCACTCCAGCCTGGGCAACAAAGCCAGACCTTATCTCAAAAAAAAAAAAAAAAGAACTTAAGAATTCATGAGAATGAAAATATTGGGAAATTTTCTACTAATTTCTTGAGTTATAAGTTTATGTGTTGCAATTTGGGCTAGAATAAACGTTTCATTAAGACATGCAAAGGCCAGTTGCTGTGGCTTATGCCCAATCCCAGTTTGGGAGGACAAGGCACGAGGATCACTTGAATTCAAGAGTTTGAGACCAGCACGAGCAGCATAGTGAGACACTCTGTCTCCCCGCTCAAAAAAATAAATAAATAACTACTAGAAAATTGAAAATTACCTTTGTGACTTACATTATATCTTTCTCTTGGTCAGTACTGTCTTAGACCTTAAAGCTCTATTCAATTAATAGATAAACCTTTAATTATTAAGTTTTTTTCTTTTGAAACTGTGTTGCCCAGGCTGCAGTGCAGTGGCACGATCTTGGCTCACTGTAACCTCTACCCCCTGGGTTCAATTTTCCTGCTTCAGACTCCTGAGTAGCTGGAATTACAGATGCCAACCAGCATACCTGGCTAATTTTTGTATTTTTAGTAGAGATTGGGTTTCACCATGTTGGCCAGGCTGGTCTTGAACTCCTGACCTTAAGTGATCCACACCCCACTTTTGGCCTCCCAAATTGCTGAGGTTACAGGCATGAGCCACCACTTCTGGCCTAATTAGTAAGTTATGTATCTCATTTTTAAGGTAAATCTGAACCTGACTGACCTAGAAATGCCATCAGTGAGAATAGTAAATAAACCTTAGAGCACCCTCAGTTTTGACAAAATGTATTAAACACTAATGTTCTCATTACAACAAGTATTTATTGAGCACCTGTTATGTTACTTTCTTTTTGCTGAGTATTGTGTGTATGTATGACTTAAGTTTTCAACGTATATGTGTAATTCCTACCTTGTGCTTTTCTCCTTAACCAACTGAAGAAGTTGGGGGGATTCTTGGCCCCCTGCAGTTACTGTACACAGCCACTCCTCCAGCAGAAGAGACCACGACACTCCATTATGTTCTAATTGCTTTCACCTATAGTTTAAAAACCTAACACTTTGGAATTAGAATAAACAGTGCCTTTCTAGGACAGGGTTCCTCACTCAGTAATTTCTAAAAACTCTTGGGGAAGCCTACTAAAGTTGAATAAAATGGTATGGAGGAGGAAGATGTTAATTTAATCTGAATATATTCCTTATCTAAATAGATGCTTGGAGACCCTTAAAGCTTTTAGATAGTAACTGTTTGCCTAATATTTATTGTTGTAAAATATATATTGTTTTATTTTTAAACTAGTATCACTAAATTTTGAGTTCCTTACTCTTACTCAGTTAATTCAATCCATTTTCAAGTAATAGAATGACATTACCAAAGGAAACTCATTTTTCATCAACTTTCTAAATGTTTTATAGGAAGATTATGATAAGTATGGAATTCGAATTAGAGTCAAATTTCGCAGCAGTACTCAACTTCATGAATTAACTCCTCATCATCAAAGTGGAGGTGAAAGAAGTGTTTCTACCATGTTATACTTGATGGCACTACAGGAGCTAAATAGATGTCCATTCAGAGTAGTTGATGAAATCAATCAGGTATGGTGATTATTCTGTTACTTGGGTCTTCCTATAGCCTGTAACAGGTATAAATATAATCATTATTATTGTCATTGTTTAGGGAATGGACCCAGTCAATGAACGGAGAGTGTTTGAAATGGTTGTAAATACTGCCTGTAAAGAAAATACATCTCAGTACTTTTTCATAACACCAAAGGTAGGTAAAAAGTAACCTAAAAGTGGTCACAGGCCAGGCGCAGTGGCTCACGCCTGTAATCCTAGCACTTTGGGAGGCCAAGGTGGGCAGATCATGAGGTCAAGAGATCGAGACCATCCTGGCCAACATGGTGAAACCCCATCTCTTTTAGTAATACAAAAATTAGGTGGGCATGGTGGTACGCACCTGTAGTCCCAGCTACTTGGGAGGCTGAGGCAGGACAATCACTTGAACCAGAGAGGCGGAGGTTGCAGTGAGCCAAGATCGCACCACTGCACTCCAGCCTGGTGACAGAGCAAGTCGTCTCAAAAAAAAAAAAAAAATAGTGGTCATATACTTAGAAATCCCCTGTGGCTTAATCATATAGTTTCTGGCCCAATATATACATATTAGCAGGAACACTTCCCAAAAAAGAATTTAAAAGGTAACAGTAATATTTACATTATTAAAGGGATAAATTCCAGTGTCCTACTTAATCAGAGGAAGAAATGTAGGAGGCGTATCATTATGTTCTGGAATTGAGATTTTTCTCATTCCTTTTCTGGAAAAGGCACTCTTTCAGCACTAAAAGATGACTGGGGAATGCAACCCCTAAAACTCTGGCTTTTAATTTTCCTAAAAAAAAGCCTCTCGTCATATACTACCCTTCCTCTTTGTCACTACCACTGTGCTGGCCCAGGGGAAATTTAAGTATCCCAACATCTACTCACAGGTTAAACTTTGATAAAAACAGAATTATCTTTGCCGAGAATTTTCCATAATCTAGAACCATTGCAATGGGAAATTTTCTTTTGTTAAATCTAGTGTTATGGGTAAATTACAAAGTGTATATATTCAAAATGTGTTTATGAATGTAATCAGATTTTTTCTTTTTTAATTAAGTACTCATGAAAAATTTTGGCCAGGTGCAGTGGCTCACACCTGTAATACTGGTACTTTAGGAGGCCAAGGCAAGTAGATCGCTTGAGCCCAGGAGTTTGAGACTAGCCTGAGAAACATGGCAAAACCCCATCTCAACAAAAAAATGCAAAAATTAGCTGGGTGTGGCAGCATGCACCTGTAGTCCCAGCTACTCGGGAGGCTGAGACAGGAGGATCACTTGAGACCGGGAAGGAGAGGTTTCAGTGAGCCAAGATCACATCACTGCACTATAGCCTGGGTGACAGAATGAGACTTTGTCTTTAAAAAAACAAAAAAATTGCTTTTGCCTATCCTGCATTCAAATTTTTATTAAATAGTGTCATCTGTCTTATTTTTTCAGCAGATATTCTTGTGGAATAGTCAGATCTGTTAATACCCTACTGCTTGCCAAATACCTTAGCCTATAAACATCTCTGTTACACATTTTTCAGGATAGTGGGCTGTCAAACAAGTTGCTTGAGAAGTGTTTGTCAATAAAAAGTGAAAGTATCTATCTTAGGAAAATTATGGAGGACATACTCTTTTCCAAGGTCTCCCTGGGAAGTTGAATAATCCCAGTTATCCTGTGAATCTAGAGGGCTCAATTATTCCTTGTTTCGATTATTCCTTAGGCCAGGCTGCAGGTATACTAATGTAGGTAAGGATTACAGTCCAGCAAGGTTTATATTGAGGTGTTTAAGGGTTCCATAAGAGTCTTACTGGCTGGGCATAATGGCTCACACCTGTAATCCCAGCACTTTGGGAGGCTGAGGCAGGCGGATCACCTGAGGTCAGGAGTTCAAGACCAGCCTGGCCAATAGGATGAAACACCATCTCTACTAAAACTACATAAATTAACTGGGCCTGGTGGCACGTGCCTGTAATCCCAGCTACTGTGGAGGCTGGCTGGGACATGAGAATCTCGAACCTGGGAGGTGGAGGTTGCAGCTAGCCAAGATCGCACTACTGCAGTCCATCCTGGGCAACAGAGTGAAAAACAAAGTTTTATTAATATTACAAATAAAATAATACGTTTGACTATACACATATAAGGTCGGAAAACTGTTTTTCTCAGTATAGAGCTTATATCACAGTTTGTCTGTTTTAATACTGACAGCTCCTGCAAAATCTTCGTTATTCTGAAAAGATGACAGTATTGTTTGTCTACAATGGCCCTCATATGCTGGAACCAAACAGATGGAATTTAAAGGCTTTCCAAAGACGGCGGCGCCGTATTACATTCACTCAACCTCCTCAATAGAAGTAAAGAGAGGAAACCTGGGAATTTTTCTGTTAAATTCTGTTTATAAGTATGGCTCAACTGAATAAAAGTTAGGACATTGATTAAAACAAAAGCAGTTATTTTTGGAAACCTGCTTTTAAATACAAATAGGTTGATAACGGAAACCATAATGACCTTTCTAAAACATCATCTAGTAGTAAAAGTTAAGTCTTCTTCAGTCTTGGTTGAACTTGAGTCCTTAGCAACTCTGACCATGAGTCATTGAGTTCTCATGTTAAAAGGTACTTAATATTACAAATCAAGGGTACAGTGGAAGAGGGTTTAATCAATCACAAGAAGTTTACTTATATTGTATCCCTGGGCTTTAATTGCAGAGTAACTTTAATTACTTTTAGAGCCTAAAGATGACTCTAGAGCCTAAGCCCTAGTTTCTCCCAGTGTTATATTTTTAAAAATTGATATGAACATGTCTAATGTATAGTAATAATTTATGACAGATCTATTCATTTCTTCCTGTTAAAAAGATTACCTTATCTCCAGTAGGAAATGGAGTTTTATGGGCCTTTAAAAGAAACTTTTATGAAACTTGATGCTATAATTGTATTGGTATTTCAAAGGGAAAGAAGCACTGGGGTTCAAAAATGGTAGCAGGACTGCTTTGAAATGCTACAAGGTGGCTACTAGATGATGCAAAATGCAACCAAAAGATTGACAGAATAAAATCAAATGACAAGAGTTTTTAAAGAATAACCTTGTAAAGTGTGGGGGCGGGTTTTTTTTAATTTTATTTAAAGTCAATTGTATTTTACATCTTAAATTTCTAAAAGCATTTTTATAATTGTTTTTAGTAAGATTTTTCTTAAAATTTCATATACTGGTTTCTACAATTTATATTTGAAATTTCTTAGTGTTATGTAAAGAGTGAGGTAAAAGCATTGATTTCTTTAAAATCATAATGTTTTTAGAACTTAAGCCTATAGGGCCTTTCTTACATTGTTGATACACCCATTATCTTAGAAAATCTAGTTTAAACTGTTTTTTTCAGTGCAAAAGAATTAAATGGGAAAATCATTTGTTTATCTCTAAGTTATACTAATTAATACAGCCAAACAAATCATCTTCTTTTAAAAAATAAATCTTGTAAGAAAATGGACAGTCCAAGGTCATGTCTTTGAACTATTGGACTGTGCCAGTAATGACAACATTATTTTTTTGGCTTGCTTGCCTGAATGAATTGAAGAATTGCATTCACTTTGAGTTTTGCACATTGTTAAGTAGCCTTTTTAATTTATAGTCTTATTAGGTCAAAAAATAAAGAACCATAAGTTTATGTCCTCTCACTTAGACATTTTTTCTTTAAAAAGGTGTTGTCTTCTTTATAAAATGTTAAGAGCCTTCCCTTCTTAAACTAACTCCAATGCATGAAGTATGAAAATATTTTTAAATTTTTTTTTTTACTTTTTTCTTTTTTTTTTTTTTTTGCCACAAAAAGAGTACAATACCTAGGATAAAATGACATTTTTACTAATTTGAGCAAGTCATGTAAACATTGAAGAACTTGGTAACATATTAGTAAATGGGTATTACCAAATGCTTTTGTTGTTAATTACTTTGTTTTCCACCAAAATATCTTTACTAAAATGTGCTTGGTGTAATTTATTGTCTCAATTACTACCAGTCATCTTATTTCTGCAAAATGAGCATCAGTGTGAAAAAGAAGTGTGAAGAGTAAACATATTTGAAAATCAAATGGTCAATTACATTTCAGTTTGCACAGGCCAACAATTATTCCATACTTTGTTTGTAAACATTTAATTTCTCTACTGGACAAAATTAATATTGGTTTTACGTTGAATTTTGAGCTGTGAAGAATAAATTATGTAGCACATAGTCTCAGCCACTTAAAACTTTTCTGCAAAAGTTCATTTTTAATTACATAAAAATTGTAAAAACTTCTAGTAAAAACTTGATTTGGTGAATACAATGATATTTAAAACCTTAAGGTGACAAGCATTTTGGATGCCAAATCTTCATTGGTTTGCCTGGGAAGAGTCTCTGTTAAAAGGTTTTTCATACTTAAAGTAAAAGGAAAGATTTCTTGCTGCTTTCTGATTGTCTTTTGGACACATGCTTATTTTCTTTGGGGTATAAACCTTTAGATGTGAAAAGTAATTTCATTCTGCTATTGTGTGTGCGTGTGTGTATGTAATTGAAAAAAATCTGTGGGAAATCCTACTTTGTTGGTAATAAATCGATATTTTCATATTCTTTTGGTGTATGTTATTTTAAGTGAGAACTATTTTTTATACTCTGAACCTTTAAGTGTCATTTTGGTTTTCAGATTTACTAAAAAAACAAGTCTGTTGAGTACCTACCATTTACAAAATAGTGTTCAGCAGTCTAGTTCAAAAGGTTAGAACGTTTAGTCCTTTGTCTGTCTGCAGTGAAATCACAGTCTAATAGAAGCAATCAACACTTAGGGAGAACAAGGGCCTACACCAGTTAAAGAAGCCAAGTCACAAGGCCAAGTATTCATCAGAGAGGTTGCAACATAGGTTAATTGTTTTTGGGTTTAAACACTAAGTTTGCTAACAGCATGCCCAGTAGCCAGTTTTGACTTATTACCCTTGTTAAGCGACTATATTAAATAATTTTTTTTAATGTATTTTTTAATCAGCCCATCTTTTTCACTTAAAGTTGCTTGATAGTCTCATCATTGAAATGAGGATCATACCTAATTCACAGGGTGGTTGAGAGGAGCAAATGGGACTGGGGCCTATGTGGGCACATAGCGTGATAGTGAGCACATTATTAATGCTTACATGCCTTCTTGTATTTTAAATCTTGAAAAATGTACTCTGAATTTTATACATCCAAGTCTGATAATTCTAAATAAAGTGAATGTAGAGATTAACTATTTTGTAGTCTTGATAAATTGTGTCAGTTCAAAGGACGCAAATACCTACAGACTGAGCACTGAGCAGTACAGATAGTTATTTTTATAGATCTTGTTACCTTGTTAAGTGTAAATATAAGTTAGAGCTTCCCTAAAGATAGTCCATCTCATTATTTTATATTGATATATACTTTGGAAAATTTGTAATTAAGAGTTTACACATTTGAGAGATTTGACTATGTTGACAATTCAGGCTTTTTATTTCCACCAAAAAGGTTAGGTATGGGAGATTTTATTTAATGTTGAATTATAACTTTGTTTATTGCTGCAAAATAATTTACTGGCGATAGGCTGGAAGAGTTAGATATTTTCCAAAAAGCCAGCTTTGTATAATCCGAAAGAGACAGCAGGACTCCTCTGGTTAGCTTCATTCTAAGCTGTGCTAAGAGGACTCGGTGAAGCTGAGGGCAACCTAAAAACAGCTCTGACCCTGCGTTTATCAGACAGGCTGCAACACAGTTTAGTTATTTTTAGGTAGGTCAGAAAGACCTGAAAGATGTTGTCCTTCCACGAATAGTACCTTACCTGTCTGACCATGCTTTTGTTAGTAAACTTCCATTTCCTTTTGCCTCTTAGGAGCATGTTACACATTCTTGGCATTCAGGACCATGTGTTTGGGGTGAAGGTTGAGGGGACAGAGTGCCAAGAGGGCCACTTGACCATTCCTGCCAAATTTTCAGTAAGGAGTGTATTAAAAAGAATTCCAGTGAAGGAAAGATTTGGGACAGGCTGCCCAATGAATGTTACAGAATGGTAAATTTTACATTCCTTTCATATTATTTAGAATTTGTTCTTAAAAAGAGAGAGGGTCTTGGTATGTTGCCCAGGCTTGTGTCAAACCAGCCTCAAACAATCCTGTCTCAGCCTCCCAAAGTGCTGGGATTACAGGTGTGAGCCACTGTGCCCTGCCTAGATTTTTAATTTAGTTCCAGTGATCTGACAATGTGAAATTCTGTACCATCAGAAATTAGTTGTTAGATTTAGGAAGGACCTCCTCAGTGGTTTAGCCTATCCCCTTTTTTCAGTCAGAAATCATGGAAATAAGTTATTTGATAAATTTTTGTTGGTTTGCCTTTTTGTTTTGTTTTCCTGGGTTTTTTTTGTTGTTGTTGTTTGTTTTGTTTTGCTTTGTTTTTTTCTTTGAAGCGGAGTTTTGCTCTTGTTGCCAAGACTGGAGGGCAATGGCGTGATATCAGCTCACTGCACCTCCTCCCAGGTTCAAGCAATTCTCCTACCTCAGCCTCCCGAGTAGCTGGGATTACAGGCGCCCACCACCATGCCCAGCTAGTTTTTTGTATTTTTAATAGAGACGGGTTTTCACCATGTTGGCCAGGCTGGTCTTGAACTCCCGACCTCAGGCGATCTGCCTGCCTCGGCCTCCCAGATTGCTGGGATTATAGGCCTGAGCCACCACGCCCAGCCTCAAGTTCTTACTGTTGGTAAATGGCAGAGGTGAGACTGAATAACTGGGTCCAACGTTTTTTTTTTTTTTTTTTTTTTTTCTTAGAAAATACCATCATGCCTTGCTATCAAACTACCTTAGCTTTTTGAGTTGGAGTTATACCATAAGCAGTCTATACTTATGTAATTAACGTCCTTGTGGATAAGATACTGCTTCTCCAATATGCCTCCAAATTAGGGTACAGATTTCTTCTACTGTAACAAAGACCAAAATGTAATGTATACAAGATAGAAGTTTTTTGTTAACAGAGCATAAGCATGCTGGAGCTGATAGGCTGACTCCTCTTTCAACTTCTCTGTTGGTTGTTCTGCTCTCCTCAGGAACCTGTGGATTCCCTCTCATAGCCCAAGATGGCTGCTTTAGTTCTTGCCAGCATATCTGTATGCAAACCATCTAAGGAATAAACAGCCAGCACTGTAGCTCATGCCTGTAATCCCAGCTACTCCAGAGACAAGTAGGAGGATCATGAGGCCAGGAGTTCAAGACCAGCCTGAGCAACATGGGAAGACCCTGGCTCAAAAAAAAAAAAAAAGGGAAGGAGAGAGAGAGGGACAAAAAAAAGAGAGAGGGACGAGAGGAGACCGTGACCACTTGTTTTAAGAGCATGATCTGCAAGAGGCACACATTACTTTCACTCTTGTCCAGAACTTAGCTACATGGTCTGAGCTAGCTACAAGAGAGAACTGAATATGTCGTCTTTAGCTGTATGGCTATGTGCATACACAAACTCCAGCCACCCTGTTACTCAGGAAGGGGAGGGTGAATATTGGAGGTCAGTCAGGAGTCTGCCACAAGACCCAATAAGTAATTACCCTATGGCCTACTGACAAAGTATTCAAAGCAAGGACCTGGTAGCTTTTCCATCACACTTACAAAAATCCAGAGTCATCACAGCCTTCAAGGTTCCTACTCATTAACCCTGCCTACCCATCTGAAGTCACACCCCTGTGCCACTCTGCTGTCTTATAAATGTTCTTTCTTCATAGCCTTTGTCACTGTTTACTATTAATATAAGTTCTCTGAAGGCAGAGACTTTGTTGTGTTGATTGCTTCCATCCCAGAACCTAGAAAAATGCTGAGCACATAGTAAGCACTCAGTAACTAGCATGAAAGGGTGAACACTCCTTCTCCCAACACCAAGAGTGATTTGAGCATATGCCATTATTCATTTAATCCTTATTTACCTGCACTGTAAGCAAAGCACTGTACTACATAGTTTGAGGAATGGAAAGTATGGCCTGCATATGATTCCGCTCTGAAGAAAATCTACCAAGTGCTAGAAAGTGGATCGCAAAGACGCAAGACAAATTCTGAAGCACCATAAGTGACACAGATTGAACACTATTGGAATTGAGAGGTATTGGGATCTACCTGGCATCTGGAAGGCTTCCTGAAGGTACAGAATTTGGGTACTCACAGTACAAGAGGGAAGTAGCATGCAGGCAGGCTGTCATAGGGTGCTTTATAGGAAGTAGAAAGGTTAAAAAGTACACAGCCAACTGATCAAAGACAATTTGGTCATGCGCAACTCAGGGATTTGTGGGTAAAAGACTAGCCAAGTTTAATGTGGATAAGAGCTATTTCTCCACAACCATGTTAGCAGGTTACAATAAAAGTAAGTCTGAGGTCAAATTCTGCCACTGAGACATTTGTGAAACATGTATTAGAAGCAAGCACAAAACTGTTCATTATAACTTGTTTCATAAGCATGGTAGAGTTCTAGTTCTTGAACATTTTGGGTAATTTGATTACACATGAAATGTTTGCTTATACCAGATATGATGACATTCCAAAGGCTCCTTTAAATGAGCATGAAATAACTAGAAATCCTTAGACCCATTGTCTGATCCTAGGACTCTTAATTGAAGCTTTGGAAAGCACACCTAAGGATGTGAGGGATATTGGCGTTCCTGGATTCTTAAACCCAGTTCAGGAAATAATGGGGACTGTCTGAACATTTTAGCCACTCTATTAATACGTGTCTTGAAAACCTCTAATTTCTCAGAACTAATTTTTAACATTCCTCATGCTTATTACAACCATCAATTTAATAAACAACCAATTTCTGATATTCATGGTGCTAATTAACAAAGCTGCCGTGTGCTATTAATATTAGCAGCACTTATGATAGCTACCACTCTAATATGGGCTTTACGTGAACTACTGATTAGGGCAACTGACTGCCCTAGTAATTTAACCTAGCAAGTAATATGCTGCTTATGCTGGAATATTTTAATGGAATTATAACAAGGGTTAAAGGCAGTAGTAAAAAAATTACGAAGGGAAGTAGCCCCTAGGGTAGGGCTAGATAATGGAGGACAAGGTACAGAATTTTCTCTTAGCTTTAGAGTTTTGGTTTTTTGTTTTTGAGAGGAATTGCTCTGTTGTGGAGTGCAGTGATAAAATCTCGGCTCACTGCAACCTCCACCTCTGGGGTTCAAGTGATTCTTCTCCCAGGTTCAAGCATTTCTGCCTCAGCCTCTTGAGTAACTGGGATTGCAGGCACCTGCCAAAACCTCTGGCTAATTTATTTTTTTCTTTTTGGACACGAGTCTCACTGTGTCACCCAGGCTGGAGTGCAATGGTGCAATCTTGGCTCACTGCAACCTCCTCTTCCCGGGTTCAAGCAATTCTCCTGCCTCAGCCTTCCAAGTAGCAGGGATTACAGCCACATGCCACCACGCCCGGCTAATTTTAGTATTTTTAGTATAGACGGGGTTTCACCATGTTGACCAGGCTGATCACGAACTCCTGACATCAGGTGATCCACCCGCCTCGACCTCCCAAAGTGCTGGGATTACAGAGGTGGGCCACCACTAATTTCTATATTTTTAGTAGAGACTCTTTTGCCATATTGGCTAGGCTGGTCTTGAATTCCTGACTTCAAGTGATCTGCCTCAGCTTCCCAAAGTGCTGGGAATAGTGTGAGCCACCACGCCCGCACTTCAGAGTTTTGTTTTTGTTTTTTAAGTGGCAGATTAGCACAAATAGAACTTCAGTAAGATTCATTTATTTGATCATCAAATCTGGGGGAGGAGGGACGGAGTGTGTGAGGAAGAAACAAAAAGCAAGTAGATGAATAATAAAGCCAGAACTGCTGCCCTGCTGAGAACAGAAGGAGACGAAAAGAACAACAGCTATTATGTTGGTGCAAAAGCAATTGCGGTTTTTAGTAATGGCAAAAAACCACAATTGCTTTCGCACCTAATATTTATATGTAGAGTATATAAAAATATGGATTTGCCTGTCATTTGTATAATGATTGGCCTTTAGCATATCTCCTTTAATTTTTATAGGAGCTTTAGAAAATGGCTATTCTCTCCATTGAGGAAGATAGTCCAGAGAGATTAAATTGACTTGTCCAAAGTCACAAACCTAGTATATGATGCTGGAACTGGGACTCAGAGGCAGGCAGTGTTCTACTGAAAAGAGCATAGGGAACGGCCAGATTCAAGAAGTTGGCAAGCTTGTGGTGAGAGATACACACGTACTGTTGGTGTAAAATCGGTACAATGTCTTTAGTGAGCAGTTTTACAATGTATTTTAAGTGACTATCCCCTTTGATCTAGCAAATCCACTTACATATTACCTACTTTAACTCACAGGTATTTCTAGGTCTATGTGTGAGAATATTAAGTTCAATATTGTTGAAATAACAATAGATTGAGAACTAGTTAATAAATTATATTGTATATACCTATTTAATAGAATACAATACAATTGTTAAAGAGTCTGCTCTTTATGGAATGATAGGATCAGATCTCCAAATTGTATTAATAAAATTAGTGAAGTACAGAGCTGTGTATTTTTTTGCCATTTGCATTTTAAAAGAAAATTTATACACATACACAAACACACACAGAGATAGATTTTTCCATCTGTTCAAAGATACGAAGAAACTAATAGTGGTTGCCTCTGGGGAAAGGAATGAAGTGACTGAAGAACAGGATAGGAGGAAGATTCATTTTTCACCATATATCCCATTTTGTATCTTTTGAAAGATGTACCTTATATTACCTATTTTTTAAATAAAAGTGCATGGGTTTTGCATTCAAAGAGAATTTTATTATTATTACTATTTTTGAGATGGTGTTTTGCTCTTTTTGCCCAGGCTGGAGTGCAATGGCGTAATCTCAGCTCACTGCAACCTCCGCCTCTTAAGTTCAAGGTATTCTCCTGCCTCAGCCTCCCAAGTAGCTGGGACTACAGGCAGGCACCACCATGCCTGGCTAATGGACTATGGCCAAGTTATTTTCTAATTTAATGTGACCACATTATAGAACATATGAAAACAAACAAAGTCACTTGAAAACAACACTCAAACAAAATTACTATAAAAATTTGGTATAATTCTTCCTGATCTTAAAAAAAATCCTTACTTTTTGATTTCAAAGTAAACAATTTAATTTTAAAATACAGTATAGCAGCCCAGGCACGGTGGCTCACACCTGTAATCCAGAACTTTCGAAGGCTGAGGCAGGCAGATCATGAGGTCAAGAGATCAAGACCATCCTAGCCAAGATGGGAAAGCCCCATCTCTACTAAAAATACAAAAATTAGCTGGGTGTGGTGGTGGGCACCTGTAATCCCAGCTACTCAGGAGGCTGAGGCAGGAGAATCGGTTGAACCCGGGAGGCGGAGGTTGCAGTGAGCCAAGATTGCACCACTACGCTCCAGCCTGTTGACAGAGCAAGATTCTGTATCAAAAAATATATATATATATTTGCTTATGGTTATATATAGTTATATATAATACATAATATATAATATATAATACATAATATATATTACATATATTATAGATATATATGTTCAATATATATATTGAACAATAAACAAATATATAAGTACTTATCTACTGGTGATTCTAAAGCTTCCTCAAATAATCACTATACAGGGACTGATGAATATATATATATTCATCAGGGACTGTTATTATATATATATATATTATAGTACATATAATATATATATTGTGTGTGTGTGTGTGTATATATATATATTAGAGCATTCATCAGTCCCTGTATAGTGATTTACTGAGGAAGCTTTGGAATAACCAGTAGATAAGTACTTACGTATTTGCTTATTGTTCAGTACGTGCACCATATTTTCCTGCTCAGGTCCAGGAATTCTCAATGCATCATTTCTGGCTAATACCACATCCCACCCCGAGAGAAAAGAAGCAACACTGTTCCTATTTTAAATGCCATAGCTTTTGGGAATTTGTTTGTATTGAAACAATATTGGGACTTCCACCAAGATGGCTGAATAGGAATAGCTCCAGTTCGTAGTTTCCAGGGAGAGCAATCCAGAAGGCAAGTGATCTCCACATTTCCAGCTGAGGTACCAGCTTCATCTCATTGGGACTGGTTAAACAGTGGGTGCAGCCCAAGAAGGGCAAGCCAAAGCAGAGTGGGGCATCACCTTACCCAGGAAGCTCAAGAAGCTGGAGAACTCCCTCTCCTAGCCAATGGAAGCCATTAGGGATGTTTCTGACACTCTGGTTCAGATACTGCACTTTTCCCATGGTCTTCACAACCTGCAGAGCAGGAGATTCCCTCTGATGCCTGTAACACCAGCATCCCGAGTTTCCAGCACAAAACTGCGTGGCTGTTTTAGCCACAGTAGTTTTGTTTTTTTCTCAAACCCTAGTGGTGCCTGGAATGCCAGCGAGACAGAACCACTCATTCCCCCAAAAAAGGGGACTGAAGCCAGTGAACCAAGTGATCTGGCTAGCAGGGTCCCACCCCACAAAGACCACCAAGCTAAAATCCGCTGGCTTGAAATTCTTGCAGCCAGCACAGCAGTCTGAGCTCAACCTGGGACTTTCAAGCTCCATGGAGGGAGCGTCCGCCATTGCTGAGGCTCTGGTAGGTGGATTTAACCTTGTCTGTGTAAACAAAGTCGCTGGAAAGTTTACACAGCAACTGGGCAGAGCACCCACGGCAGCTCAGCAAGGCCTCTGCAGGCAGACTGTCAACTACACTCCTTTCTGGCTGGGCAGGGCGTCTCTGAAAAAAAGGCAACAGCCTGTCAGGGACTTACAAATAAAGCCCCCAACATCCTGGGACAGAGCACCTGGGAAGAGGGGTGGTTGTGGGTTCCACTTCAGCTACTTAAATGTCCCTGCCCAGCAGCTCTGAAGGGAGCAACAGATCTCCAAGCACAGCACGTGAGCTCTGATAAGGGACAAACTGTCTCCTCAAGTGGCTACCTCACCACATGAATCCCGACTGGGAAACACCTCATACAGGAGAGCTCTGGCTGACATCTGGTGGGTACCCTTCTGGAAGGAAGCTACCACAGGAAAGAACAGGCAGCAATCTGCTATTATGTAGCCCCTGCAGGTGATTCCCAGGCAAGCAGGGTCTGGAGTGGACTTCCGGCCAAGTCCAGCAGACCTGCAGCAGAGGGGCCTGACTGTTAGAAGGAAAACTAACGAACAGAAAGAAATAGCTTCAACATCAACAGAAAGGATGACCACTCAGAGACCCCATCCAAAAGTCACCAACTTCAAAGACCAATGGTAGATAAATCCACGAAGATAGGACGAAACCCACACAAAAAGACTGAAATCACCAAAAATCAGAACGCCTTTTCTCTTACAAGGGATCACAACTCCTCACCCGAAAGGAAACAAAGCTGGATGGAGAATGAGTTTGATAAATTAACAGAAGCAGGCTTCAGAAGGTGGGTAATAACAAACTTCTCCAAGCTAAAAGAGCATGTTCTAACCCAATGCAAGGAAACTAAGAACCTTGAAAAATGGTTAGACAAAATGCTAACTACAATAACCAGCACAGAGAATATAAACGACTTGATGGAGCTCCAAAACACAGCATCAGAACTTTGTGAAGCATACACAAGTTTCAACAGCCAAACTGATCAAGCAGAAGAGAGGATGTCAGAGATTGAAGATCAACTCAACGAAATAAAGCAAGAAGACAAGATTGGGGAAAAAAAGTAAAAAGAAATGAACAAAGCCTCCAAGAAATATGGAATTATGTGAAAAGAACAAATCTACATTTGATTGGTGTATCTGAAAGTGAAGGGGAGAATGAAACCAAGTTGGAAAACACTTTTCAGGATATTATCCAGGAGAACTTCCCAATATAGCAAGTCAGGGCATCATTCAAATTCAGGAAACACAGAGAACACCACAAAGATATTCCTCGAGAAGAGCAACCCCAAGGGACATAATCTTCAGATTCACCAGGGTTGAAATGAAGGAAAAAATGCTAAGGGCAGCCAGAGAGAAAGGTTGGGTTTCCCACAAAGGGAAGCCCATCAGACTCACAGCAAATCTCTCAGCAGAAACCCTACAAGCCAGAAGAGAGTGGGGGCCAATATTGAACATCATTTTTTTTTTTAGAAAAAAAAAAAAAAGAAAGAAAAAGGGAAAGAAAAAAAAGAATGAAGAAGAGGAAGAAAAAGGAAGAGAAAGAGGGAGAGAGAATGGGAGTATTGCTTTATTGCCCAGGCTAGAATGCAGTCTAAAAATGGGAATTGAAAACCTCTTTTATGCCAATAATTGTGCTTAACAATGGAGACAGGAAGGAATAAGGGAAGAAAATAACAAACAAGCAGCCAACCAATATTTCATTTAAACCTATGAAATACTATGCAATTATTGAGGAGTGATTTACTTCCAATTATGTAGTCACTTTTGGAATAGGTGTGATATGGTACTGATAAGAATGTGTGTTTTGTGTATTTGAAGTGGAGAGTTCTATAAATGTTTATTAAGTTTACTTGTTCCAGGTCTGAGTTCAAGTCCTAGATATCCTTGTTAATTTTCTATCTCGTTGATCAGTCTAATATTGACAATGTGATGTTACAGTCTCCCACTATTATTGTGTGGGAGGCTAAGTCTCTTTATAAGTCATTAAGAACTTGTCTTATATATCTGGGTGCTCCTGTATTGGGTGTGTGTATATTTAGGATCGTTAGCTCTTCTTGTTGCATTGATCCTTTTACCATTATGTAATGTCCTTTTTTCCTCTTTTGATCTTTGTTGCTTTAAAGTCTATTTTATCAGAGGTGAGAATTGCAACTCCTGCTTTTTATTTATTTATTTATTTTTGCTCTCCGTTTGGTTGGTAAATCTTCCTCTGTCCCTTTGAGTCTTTGTGTATTGTTGCATATGAGATGGGTCTGGATACAGCATACCAGTGGGTTTCGGCTTTTTATCCAGTTAATAATATATATGAGTTTAGTACTGCCATTTGATGCTAGCTGGCTGTTTTGCCCATTAGTTGATGTAAGTTCTTCATTATGTTAATGCTGTTAACAATATTTTTGGAAATATATCAAACATCCTTAAAGAAAAGAATTTTCAACTCATAATTTCATAACCAGCAAACAAAGCTTCATAAGTGAAGTAGAAATAAAATCCTTTATGGACAAGCAATTGCTGAAAGATTTTGTCACCACCAGGCCTGCCTTACAAGAGCTCCTGAAGGAAGCACTAAACATGGAAAAGAACAACCAGTACCAGCCACTGCAAACACATAACAAATTGTAAAGACCGTTGACACTATGAAGAAACCGCATCAACTAACAGGCAAAACCACCAACTATTGTTTTAAATTCACACATAACAATATTAACCTTAAATGTAAATGGGCTAAATGCCCCAACCAAAATACACAGACTGGCAAATTGGATAAAGAGTCAAGTCCCATTGGTGTGCTGTATTCAAGAGACCTATCTCACGTGCAAAGACACATAGGCTCAAAACAAAGGGATGGAGGAAGATTTACCAAGAAAATGGGGAGTAAAAAAAAGCAGGGGTTGCAATCTTGGCCTCTGATAAAACAGACTTTAAACCAACAAAGATCAAAATAGACAAACAAAGGCCTTACATAATGGTAAAGGGATCAGTGCAACAATAAGAGCTAACTATCCTAAATATATATGCACTCAATACAGGAGCATCCAGATACATAAAGCAAGTTCTTCATGACCTACAAAGACTACCACACAATAATAGTGGTAGACTTTGACACCCCATTGTCAATATTAGACAGATTAATGAGACAAAAAAGTAACAAGGATATCCAGGACTTGAACTCAAATATGGATGAAGCAGATGTAATAGACATCTACAGAACTCTCCACCCCAAATCCACAGAATATACATTCTTCTCAGCACCACATCTCACTTACTCTAAAACTGACCACACAATTGGAAGTAAATCACTCCTCAGCAAATGCAAAAGAACAGAAATCGTAACAAACAGTCTCTCAGACCACAGTGCAATCAAATTAGAATTTAGGATTAAGAAACTCACTCAAAACCACACAACTACATGAAACTGAACAACTGCTCCTGAATGACTACTGGGTAAATAATGAAATGAAGGCCGAAATAAAGATGTTCTTTGAAACCAATGAGAACGAAAACACAAAGTACCAGAATCTCAGGGACACATTAAAACAGCGTCTCGAGACAAATTTATAGCATTAAATGCCCCCAAGAGAAGTGAGGAAGGATCTAAAATCAGCACTCTAACAGCATGATTAAAGAAACTAGAGGAGCAAGATTAAACAAATTCAAAAGCTAGCAGAAGATAAGAAATAACTAAGATCAGAGCAGAACTGAAGGAGATAGAGACACACAAAAAATCCTTCAAAAAAGTCAATAAATCCAGGAGCTATTTTTTTTTTTAAATAAAAAGTATATAAATAAAACGCTAGCCAGACTAATAAAAAAGAAAAGCGAGAAGAATCAAATAGACGTAACAAAAAACGATAAAGGGGATATCACCACCAATCCCACAGAAATACTAAGTACCATCAGAGATTACTACAAACACATCTATGCAAATAAACCAGTAAATTAGAAGGAATGGATAAATTCCTGCACACTTACACCCTCAAAAGACTAAACCAGAAAGAAGTTGAATCCCTGAATAGACCAATAACAAGGTCTGAAATTGAGGCAGCAATTAATAGTCTACCAACCAAAAAAAGTCCAGGACCAGACAGGTTCACAGCCAAATTCTACCAGAGGTACAAAGAGGAGCTGGTACCATTCCTTCTGAAACTATTCCAAACAATACAAAAAGAGGGAATCCTCCCTAACTAATTTTATGAGACCATCATCATTCTGATACCAAAACCTCACAGAGACACAACTAAAAAAGAAAATTTCAGGCCAATATTCATGATGAACATTGATGTGAAAATTCTCAATACTGGCAAACCAAATTCAACAGCACATCAAAAAGCATATTCATCATGATCAAGTCGGCTTCATCCCCAGGATGCAAGGCTGACTCAACATACACAAATCTATAAATGTAATCCATCACATAAACAGAACCAAAGACAAAAACACATCATTTATCTCAGGAGATGCAGAGAAGGCCTTCGACAAAATTCAACAGCCCTTTATGCTAAAAAGTCTCAATAAACTAGGTATTGATAGAATGTATCTCAAAATAATAAGCACTATTTATGACAAACCCACAGCCAATACCATACTGAATGGGCAAAAACTTAAAGTATTTCCTTAGAAAACTGGCACTAGACAAGGATGGCCTCTCTCTCCACTCTTATTCAATGTAGTATTGGAAGTTTTAGCCAGAGCAATCAGGCAAGAAAAAGAAATAAAGGGTATTCAGTTGGGAAAAGAGGAAGTCAAATTGTCTCTATTTGCAGATGACATGATTGTATATTTAGAAGACCCCATCGTCTCAGCCCAAAACCTCCTAAAGCTGACAAGCAACCTCAGCAAAGTCTCAGCATGCAAAATCAATATATAAAAATCACCAACATTCCTATACACCAATAGCAGACAAACAGAGAGCCAAATCATGAGTGAACTCCCATTCACAATTGCTGCAAAGAGAACAAAATACCTAGGAATACAACTGACAAGGGATGTGAAGGACCTCTTCAAGGAGAACTACAAACCACTGCTCAAGGAAATAAGAGAGGACACAAACAGATGGAAAAACATTCCATGTTCATGGTTAGAAAGAATCAATATCACGTAAATGCCGATACTGCCCAAAGTAATTTACAGATTCAATGCTATCCCCATCAAGCTACCATTGACCTTCTTCACAGAACTGGAAAAAAAACACCTTAAACTTCATATGGAACCAAAAAGAGCCTGCATGGCCAAGACAATTCTAAGGAAAAAAAAAAAAAAAAAAAATGCTGGAGGCATCACACTACCTGACTTCAAAGTATACTACAAGGCTACAGTAATCAAACAGCATGGGACTTCTACCAAACAGATACAGACCAATGGAACAGAATAGAGGTTGCAGAAACAATGCCACACATCTACAACCATCTGATCTTTAACAAACCTGACAAAAAGGCAATGGGGAAAGGATTCCCTATTTAATAAATGGTGTTGGGGAAACTGGCTAGCCATGTGCAGAAAGCTGAAACTGTATCCCTTCCTTATACCTTATACAAAAATTAACTCCAGATGGATTAAAGACTTCAACATAAGACCTAACACCATAAAAACCCTAGAAGAAAACCTAGGCAATACCAATCAGGACACAGGCATGGGCAAGGACTTCATGACTAAAACACCAAAAGCAATGGCAACAAAAGCCAAAAATGACAAGTGGGATCTAATTAAACTTAAGAGCTTCTGCGCAGCAAAAGAAACTATCATTAGAGTGAACTGGCAACCAAGCAAATGGGAAAAAATTTTTGCAATCTACCCATCTGACAAAGGGCCACTATCCAGAATCTATACAGAACTTTAAACAAATTTACAAGAAAAAACAACCCCATCAAAAAGTGGGCACAGGATATGAACAGACACTTTTCAAAAGAAGACATTTATGCAGCCAACAAGCATATGAAAAAATGCTCATCATCACTGGTCATTAGCAAAATGCAAATCAAAACCACATTGAGATACCATCTCACATCAGTTAGAATGGTGATCATTAAAAAATCAGGAGACAACAGATACTGGAGAGGATGTGGAGAAATAGGAACACTTTTACACTGTTGGTGGGAGTGTAAATTAGTTTAACCATTGTGGAAGACAAGGTGGCAATTCCTCAAGGATCTAGAAATAGAAATTCCATTTGACCCAGCAATCCCATTATTTGGTATATACCCAAAAGATTATAAATCATTCTATTATAAAGACACATGCACACGTATGTTTATTATGGCTCTATTCACAATAGCAAAGACTTGGAACCAACCCAAATGTCCATCAGTGATAGACCGAATGAAGAAAATGTGGCACATATACACCATGGAATCCTATGCAACCATAAAAAAGGATGAATTCATGTCCTATGCAGGGACAAGGATGAAGCTGGAAACCATCATTCTCACTGAACTGATACAAGAACAGAAAACCAAACACTGCATGTTCTCATTCATAAGTGGGTGTTGAACAATGAGAACACATGGACACTGGGAGGGGATCATCACACACCGGGGCCTGCTGGGTGGTGGGGGGCTAGGGGAGGGATAGCAGGGTGTTGGGGGTTAGGGGAGGGATAGCATTAGGAGAAATACCTAACGTAGATGACCGGGTGATGGATGCAGCAAACCACCATGGCGCGTGTGTACCTATATAACAAACCTCCATGTTCTGCACATGCCCCAGAACTTCAAGTATAATAAGTTTTTTTAAAAAGCATTTAAAAAAAGCTACAGACTGGTAGAAAATAGTTTCAGAGCATATATCTGCATCCAGAATACATAAAGTACTCTTAAAACTAATTTAGAACATAATACAATTTTTTAATGAGCAAAAATTTTCAACAGAACATTCACCTAAGATAAGCAGATGACAAATACGTAAGTACTCAACATCATTAGTCATTAGAAAATTTAAACCACAATGCAGTATTATTACACACTCCCTAAAATGTAAAACATCGATTATACCAAGTGCTGACGAGGTGAAGGAATTGGAACTCTCATACAAGGTTGGTGGGAGTGTAAAACGGTACATACCATTTTGGAAAACAATTGACCAGTTCCTTAAAAAGTTAAATATACACCCATCATAGGAGGTAGAGATATAGCTTTTCTGTTACTATTTCCCAAGAGAATTGAACGCATAATTTTGTGCAAAGATTTTTACTTGGATGTTTATTGTTAACCACTAAGTAAAAACAACGCAAATATCAGTTAATAGATGAAGAGATAAGCAAGCTACTGCAAATTCATGCAATGGAATATTGCATGGATAATCTCAAAGAATTATGCTAAGAGAATTCACACCCCTTCACCCTCCAAAATAGAATATGCTGTTTCATTTCACATATATAAAATTCTAGGAAATGCATACTAATTTATAAGGATAAAAACTGTATCAGTAATTGCTTTGGTTTGTGGCAGAGGGAGTGAGAAAAAATGTTGGGGGGAACTAATTTTATTATTTATTTTTGAGATGAAGTCTTATTCTATTGCCCAGGCTGGAGTGTAGTGGCACCATCTTGGCTCACTGCAACCTCCACCTCCCGGGTTCAAGCAATTCTCTTGCCTCAGCCTCCCGAGTAACCAGGATTACAGGTGCCCGCCACCACCCCTGGCTAATTTTTGTATTTTTAATAGAGATGGGGGTTTCACCATGTTGGCCAGGCTGGTCTCGAACTCCTGACCTCAGGTGAG
Source organism: Aotus nancymaae (assembly GCF_030222135.1). Classification (NCBI taxonomy): domain Eukaryota; kingdom Metazoa; phylum Chordata; class Mammalia; order Primates; family Aotidae; genus Aotus; species Aotus nancymaae. The sequence goes on along the minus strand of NW_026988455.1, from coordinate 42,643,296 downwards.
CTACTGTGCCTGGCCTATTATTTTTTTAAGCTAAGGTCTCACTCTGTTGCCCAGGCTGGAGTGCAATGGCACAATTATGGCTCCCTGTAGTCTCAGCCTGGAGGGAACAATTTTAAAGGGGCATAAGGAGTTTTTGGAGCTGATGGGTATGTTAATTACCTCAAAGAGTATGTTTACGGATGGGTATGTTCATTATTTCAGTTGTGATGATTTCATGGGTGTGCATATATGTCAAAATGTATCCAATTCCACATTTTAAATCTGTGCAGTTTGTTGTACATCAGTTATAGCTTGCTAAAGCTGGTAAAAATCATTAATGTAATAAATATTAATTGCAAACTTTAAAAAATTAATCTGATCATCACCATTAGCAGATGAGAAAATAGACTTAGATAATAAAGGGGATCTTGTTCCTGAGCAAATCATAACATCAAGGCCATTTCTTGCAAATTTTGCTTGCTTTACTTTTTTTGGGGGGGTGGGGGTGGGGGGTGGGGGGACAGGGTCTTGCTCTGTTGCCCAGGATGGAGTGCAGTGGCATGATCATGTCTCCCTGCAACCTCGACTTCCTGAGCTCAAGCCATCCCACCTCTGCGTCCTCAAATACTAGGATTACAGGTGTGTGCCATAGCACCCAGCTAATTTTTTAATGTTTTGTAGAGTCAGGGATCTTGCTATGTTGCTCAGGTGGGTCTTGGACTCTGGGCTCAAGTGATCCTCCTGCCTCAGCTTCCCAAAGTGTTGGGATTACAGGCATAAGCCACTGCGCTCAGCTTATTTTGCCATTTTAAGATCCACTTTGTAAGATCCACTGCTGACCACCTGCATCAGTGTTACCTGGCATGCTTATTAAAATGCACATTCTTACTTTCTCAGTCAAGCTAGGCGAGTTAGAATCTCTAGAGAGGAAGGTTAAGGATCTGCGTATGTAACAAGCTCTACAGCTGTTTCTCGTGCACGATAGCTTGAGAAACACTGGTTTAATAGACAGCTGGGTTGACTTAGCCTGTCCTTTCAGTTTTTATATATATTATTCTTTATTCCTATCTTCTAGATTTCTGCAGTTGTAGTTGTGATTCTTAAGAGATTTTTAGGAGATTATTTTCCTCCAACTGGCTAACTGTGGCTTTTTCTTTGTTGGCTTGTTTTGTTTAGTTTCATATTTGTTTTAATTTTGCTATTTTTTTCAGTTTTCTTGTGACAAAAATTGTGGCCTCCAGAACATCTAGTTTTTGAAATATATTGAGGCTTCCTTTGTGGCAAAATATGCTCTGCTGTCTAATTTTGTGGTTGTCAATACTGACCAAATACTAGAATCACCTGGGAAAGTTTTTAAATCATACCCAGAGATTCTGATTTAATTAACTTCAAGTGGGGCCCAAGTAGAGGGAAAAAAACCTCTCCTATATGATTCTAACGTAAATATGTTTTAGAATTAAATAGAAGTGATGGGTGTGCAGTACTGTGAATATCCTAAATGCCTATGAATTGTACACTTTTCAATGAGTTTTATGTTGTGTGAACTTTACCTCAATTTAAAAAAAGTTAAAGTGATTTTTAAAATAATAGTGCCCTGAAGGATTGTTCAGAAAGAAGATTGTACCCTCTACAGTACCTAAGTTACATTGGCCACATAGGATTTTTTTTCCCCACTCTTACCTGAGGTTGTGTTACAAAAGCACATGCTGGTTGTCAACACTTACAATAATGCAGAAATGAGCAAGGGAAAAGTGGAACTTACCGTGGACAAGGCCACAGGTCCACGCTTTTGTTCCCGTTGGGATGTCTGGGTCGGTTTCACAGGTCGTGTCGCAGTCCTGCAGGCTGCACCCGTCTGTCTGGGTCCCGTGCTGCCTGCCTCCTGGGCACTCTGGGGCTATGTGGACCGATGCGCGCTGGTCTGAGGTTCGGTGCGTGGAGTCAGGCATCTGCACCAAGAATTGTCCATCAATGAGGGAGAGTCCTCCTGGGGAGGGGCTTCCATGCCTCCCAGTCTGGAAGTGCCCAGAATGTCTTCAGGAATTGCTGTCCTTTAGTCATTCTATTTTGTTCCGAGGCTAGTGCGAAGAGGGAGACAGGCGAGCACATGCTTGGAGGGTGGGGACATGCGGGACGGCTTCAATCCAGGCGCGGCTGCAGGTCCCGGCCGCCCCAGCAGGCTGCGGGCCCAGTCCCCGCTCACACGAGGCCTACAGCGCCCTTCAGGGCCCCAGCGCCCCACCTTAATTTTCACCTTTGTTCCCTCCCGCTTTCCAGCTTTGGAGTCCTTGTTAAGAGGGACTCGAACCAAAAGGTTATAAACACGACACCTGCATTCCCTTCCAGTCCTCCATGGTTTTCTTTTTTACACACAACAACATTTACAACCTTTACTTTTTCCAACTGGAAAACCAGTTTTCCCAACACTTTTTAAAAACAAATGATCCTTTTATCGTATGCTGAAAGCCCACTTCTGCGTCTGACTCTGTTCAATGACCCTTCATTAACTCCCTGAACCGACCGTTTTGGTCACTCTCAGTGAAGAGGTAGCTTTAATAAATACATTCTCCAGAAATCTCCAGGACCTTCTCGTGGGTCACTGCGAGAGGTGCCGCCGCAGTGTGAACAGTACAGTAGCCGAGCCCTCCGGGTAGGCGCCAGGTGCCGTCTGCGCAGGCTGTGTGTGTGGCAGGCATCGAGTCCCCTGTCCCGGAGGGAGCACACAGGCCCCCGGGTCCGGGGACAGGGGTGGCCCCGGCGCGCGCACGCCACTTCCGCCCGCGGCAGGAAGCCCACGCAGACGCCGGGGCCTCTTGCTCCACTCGGCGGAGACCCCAGAAGGAGCCAAGCGGAAGCGTCAGAGCCCGAGTGCCTAAGGGCACAGCAGCTGCAGGCCAGCGGCCAGGCCAAACGAGAGTGAGTGGAGAGACGCCTAGAAGGGCCTGTTGTTGTATTTCATCCGGCGATTTTGAAGCCAACTTTTTATCCGGACCTCTGAGAGCTACAGCCCCCTGGCCAGTCTCTTCCGCCCCAGAGTGCCCAGGTACTGGTGGTGCTGGAGGATGCCCTCCGCGGTGAGGGCCGTGAGGACACTGGGACCCGCCAGTGGATCCTTACCCAACCCAGCCACGGTCCCCTCTGGCGCTGGCGGATTCAAGGACCCAGCCTCCTTGATACCGACGGCGCGAAGGGACTCCCAGGTGCCTGATGTCAGGCCCGGGCCAGGGAGGTACCCCGGGGAGGCTTCGGCAGGCCTGGGTGTGGGTTGGCCCTGAGCAGCTGCTCTGGGAGAGCCGGTCCATCGAGCCAAAGCAGGAGGGTTGCTGCGGCCACGAGGTGGGGAGGTGGGGAGGAGGGAAGGCCAGGAGAGGCTGGTCGGGCACAGGATCCACCTCCAGCTCTGCCGGCATTTATAAGCCCAGGAGGAGGGAGCAGGAGCCGGATTTGCATGGACAGCTAATGCCCAGATAAGCACGCCTAATTGCCTTCCATTCGGAGGCACCAGGATTTTTCAATTTGGCATTTTTTTAATTGATACACGTATTTTCAGGGTACATGTGATAAAGATTGTTTTAATTGTTTCTCGTCCCTTCTAACTCCAAGTTCAATGGATTTCACATCTGTGAAGTTATAAAATATAGGGTCAGCATCATTAATCTCAACACAAGTTGGTATCTGAACTCAAATGTAACCAACAGAGCCAATTTGCAGGGCCCGGTGAAAAATAAAATGCAAAGCCCCTTGTTCGAGAATTTTTTTAATTTCAAGACAGTGACGACAGAGCAATAAACCCAGCACAGACCCTTCTGAACAAGGGCCTGTGTGACTGGATGGTTGCATACCCATGATGATAGTGATAAATATTCATTGTGGTTCTTGGAACTAAAGAGTAGAGTTTGGAGTAACATACAGAATATCTTTCGTGGATACTACTTCCTGGGAGTCACCATAACGCTCTTTTGATATAAAGTAAGCAAAAACCGAGACCCAAAAATCCTCTAGAAAATATCCTCGCCTTTAAAATTCTAAATGACTCATTTGTCATCATTGTAGAGGGCGGAGAACAGTTTCTCGGCTAATCATGACCCATGCTTGTTGTGAGGTTAGAACCGCCAAAGTTTCGTCTTAGAACTCTTTCCTCTCTGACTATATAAACCAGAGAAGGAGAACGCCGAGCTTAATGAATTAATTACCATTGTGTCTCCTGATGGAGATTAGAAAGTTAATTCTGTTTCTTTTTGTCTTTCTTATCGGAATGTGGAAATATAAATCTATTCTGTATAAGGCTGGATTCAGTTTACCAAAATAAACCTGAAGCCTTTGAATTTAGAGGGCCCAGGTGGAGAGATTCTGTTCATTATCTGTACTCCTGCCTCCAGCCTGTGCTGTAGACTCCAAATGGATAAAAGCTCTTACAGAGGGGTTGTATTACCATGGAGTACAATATCTGTCAGATTTGGATAGAGGTGAACACAGTGGAGGAGAATAAAGAGAGAGCTGATTTCTGTCTCAGTGAGCACAACGAAAGGCAGATGAGCCTGTCAGGACAGAAGTGGACCCCAAAGCCTTGTTCCCGCAGACTTTGCTGGTTGACTGCTCTTTACATTAATCTGGAATCATGGTGCACCGTTTCTCTTTCCATGTTGTGGTATTCTCTTCACATTCTCTTCCTTGCTCCTCAATGCCAAATGTGTGGCTTTTCAGAAATGAAATATTGAAGAATTTAAAGCAAGAATACTGTAGCAACCTGTGAGATGCATGGAGAATCATAAGCTGTTGAAAAACTAGGATTGGGATTGGTTGCTGGGCATAAATTTTGTGTGTACATCCAAAGAATAATGCCATGCTCTGGGACAGAATATAGGGAATATATGTGAACTTATGAATTATGTTGAGTAGAAAATATATTATAGTCATTTGACATCAAGAGACAATAAACACATAAATGTTGACCAGCCTGGCCAACATGTTGAAACGCTGTCTGCGCTAAAAATACAAGAATTGGCCAGGTGTGGTGGTGGGCGCCTGTAATCCAAGCTACTTGGGAGGCTGAGGAAGGAAAATCGCTTGAACCTGGGAGGCGGAGGTTGCACTGAGCTGAGATCGTGCCACTGCACTCCAGCCTGGGTGTGTGCAAGATGCTCTAGCGAGACTCCATCTCAAAAATAAAAACAACAAAAACAAACAAAAAACACATAAATAGTAACAAAGCAATGAAAAAGTGGCAATAACATGACACTTAACTGGAGCTATTTGGCTAAGTGCCTTTTTTTCCATTTATTGTACTTCTTGCTCTCCCTTAAAAAAAAAAAAAGTTGAAAGTTTATGGCCCTGCCAGGTGCGGTGGCTCACACCTCTAATCCCAGCAATTTTGGAGGCAGAGATGGGGGAATCACTCCAGTGCAGGAGTTCAAGATCAACCTGAGCAACAGTAAAACCTCATCTCGGGATGGGTGCGGTGGCTCACACCTATAATCCCGGCACTTTGGGAGGACAAGGCGGGCAAACCACTTGAGGTCAGGAGTTTGAGATCAGCTTGGCCAACGTGACGAAACCCCATCTCTACAAAAAATATAAAAATTAACAGGGTGTAGTGGCAGGTGCCTGTAATCCAAGCTACTTAAGAGGCTGAGGCAGGAGCTTGAACCTGGGAGTGGGAGGTTGCAGTGAGCTGAGATCATGCCACTGCCCTCCAACCTGGGCGACAGAGTAAGACTGAGTCTCAATAAAAAAAAAATTAAAAAGGGAAAAGAAAAAAAAACCCTCTACTAAAAATTAAAAAAAAAAAAAAAGGCATGGTGGTGCATGCTTGTAGTCTCAGTTACTTGGAAGGCCTCTTCTCCTACTTTAAAAGTAATGTCCGTTAATGAGTAGCAAAGAAGAGCAGCTTGGTGTAGCAAGCCTGTGAGGCTACGGAGCCACGCAGACCTTTACTTGAATATGGACTCCAATGCTTACCTTGGAGCAGTGGCAGAAACCTCTGCATTTCTTTTTTTTCTTTTTTTTGAGATGGAGTCTCACTCTGTTGCCTAGGCTAGACTGCAGTGGCCCGATTTTGGCTCACTGCAACCTCCCCTGCCCAGGTTCAAGCGATTCTCCTGCCTCATCCTCCCTAGTAGCTGGGATTACAGGTGCCTGCCACCACGCACAGCTAATTTTTGTAGTTTTCAGTAGAGACAGGTTTTCACCATGTTGGCCAGGCTGATCTTGAACTCCTGGCTTTGTGATCCACCCACCTCGGTCTCCCAAAGTGCTGGGATTACAGGCATGAGTCACTGCACCCTGCCAACACCTCTGTGTTTCTATCCCCACATCTATAAAGTGTCTGCTTTGCGGGTTACTGTGGGGATTAAGTGAGATAACGCCTGCTCTGAAAAGTGCAGTCCCCACCCATCCTTTTTTGAGCAAGTAGTCTCAAAATATTTTTATATTAATATATTGATTTCAGCATTGGTGGAAGTACCAGACTTCATGCTCAGCAAGTTACGTGTACCGTTTAAACATTACAACAACTATGTAAGTCCTGGTATTTCCATTTGGCAGACGAGGTTAATTATGCTCACAGAAGCTAAGTCACTAGTCTATTCAAAGGCACACAGTGAGTAAATGATTTAAAGGCACACAGTGAGTAAATGGCAGCACTGAGATTTGAACCCCAGTTACTACATTTCAGAGCCTGAGACCTGGGGTACTGACTGCCTTCTTGTTGAATTTCTGTATCTGACCTTCATATCTTCTTTGGGGTGGATCAAATTTTTCTTCTTATTCTTTTTAAGATATATTTTCTACTTTTGAGTTGATACTAGTTTTATCACCTCAAATGTTTTGCCAAGCAAAATAGATAAGAATAACCTATTTAATACTGATACCAAGTTTTTTCTGTATAAAACGTTTCCTGTGAGTTCCCATCTTAGGACTCTTAATTCTGTAGCTGTTTTCTGGCATTTTGGCAACCTTATCTATAAATTCATTGACTCCTTAAATCATATTTGAGATTGCCAAGCATTTTAAATCCATGCTGTAAACCTTCTCATTTTCACACTTTACCTGTCTGTTGGGTTTCTTTTTTTCTGTAGTAAAGTATTCCCTCTTAATCAGTCATAGAATGTAGAGTAGTGGAATTCCAAATTTTCTGTCCAGTTTCTCTTCTTCACATGGAAATGGAATAATGAAAAATAATATTGAATTGATCAGGCCTTGTGTAAGAGGCTGACTCCAGTTTTTGATGTTCGACTTTTGACGGTTTTAAAGCCTCACCTGTTTCCCATGCTTATGCCCCACAGTTGGGAGAGCTGGGTACTCCCTCCTTGAGCACCAGCCAGAAGGTAAACCTCACAAGCCCCTGCTCATAGCAAGAAATGTCGCCCAGGCCCCACCCTCTAACCACAGTAAAAACCCGAGGTGGTTTCCTTTCCTTGCTCTCTCAAGCCATTGTGGACACACTTGGGAGGCCTGCCCTGCCTGCTGTCCTCAGAAAATTCCCTATGTAAGGAACAAAGCTTGTTCTCTTCTCAGTGTCTGTGTGTGGCATCATCTTAACATCTGAACCAAATTTGGGACGGAGAGTCTATCCTCCTTCTGGAGTATCTGCAACCCCTGAGATGGAAGGAGGTCTTGGTCTCTCTCCTTCGTGGCCTGCCATATGAGTGCTGACTCCAACTCTAATGCATGGTGTCCAGAAATTGGTTCAACCAAGAAATTGGTTCTTTCCTTTCCTTTTCTTTTCTCTCGCTCTTTCTTTCTTTCTTTTCTTTCTCCTTTCATCTTTCTTCTTTTCTTTCATCTTTCTTTCTTTACTCTCTTTCTTTTCTCTCTCTTTCTTTCTTCTCTTTCTCTTTTTGACAGGGTCTCTGTCACACAGGCTGGAGTGCCGTGGCACCATCACAGCTCACTTCAGCCTCAGCCTTTCAGTCTCAAGCCATCCTCCCACCTTAGCCTCCAGAGTAGCTGTGACTACAGATGAGCACCACTATGCCTGGCTAATTAAAAAAAATTTTTTTTTTGTAGAGACAGAGTTTCACCATGTTGCTCAGACTGGTCTTAAACACCTGAGCTCAAGCCATCTGCCCTTCTCAGCCTCCCAAAGGGCTGGGATTACAGATATGAGCCACCACACCAGCACAGCTCTGCTTGTCTAATGGTGACCTGAAATTCTCTTGAGCTCAGTCCACTTCCCAAGTTTTTATTTCCCTCCCCTCCCCTCCCCTCCCCTTCCCTCCCCTTCCCTCCCCTTCCCTTCTTGGACACACTTGAGGGGGCCTGCCCTGCTGTCCCCAGAAAACTCATTATGAAAGGAACAAACATTGCTCTCTCCTCAGTGTATGTGTGTGGCATCATCTTGACATCTGAACCCACATTTTTGGCAGAGGGTCTATCCTGCTCCTGCAGAGGGTCTGCAACCCCTGGCATGGAAGGAAGTCTTGGTCTCTCTCCTTCGTGGGCTGCCTTATGAGTGCTGCCTCCAACTCCAACACATGGTGTCCAGCCTGGGCAACAGTGCAAGACCCCGTCTCAACAGATAAAAAGAAACCAAGAACCTAGAGTAAACAAACTGCCATAATTGTATAATGTTGTGTGCTGCGCGAGCCCAGAAGACTAAGTGACTGAATCTTTGTTCTAAAAAAATATTATTTTTTATGGAATTATTGATTATTGGGGGAAAAAAAGAAAAAGTAAAAAATAAAATAAAATAAAACATTTAAAAATTATTATTATTTTTGAGACAGAGTTTTGCTCTTCTCGCCCAGGCTGGAGAGCAATGGCGAAATCTTGGCTCACTGCAACCTCTGCCTCCTGAGTTCAAGTGATTCTCCAGGCTCAGTCTCCCGAGTAGCTGGGATTACAGACTCCTGTCACCATGCCCAGCTAAATTTTTTTTTTTGCGTTTTTAGTAGAGACAGTGTTTCACCATGTTGGTCAGGCTGGTCTTGAACTCCTGATCTCAGGTGATCCACCCTCCTCAGTCTCCCAAAGTGCTGGGATTACAGGTGTGAGCCACCGCACCTGGCCCTTTATTCTAAAAATTAATAGATTTAGTCATTCCACAGTGTATCCATATTTCAAAACATCATGTTGTATACACTATTAATATGTACATTTTATTTGCCAGTTGAAAGATAATAATTAGCAAAATAGAAAAAACAGTTTTAATCTCTCGTGATTAATATCAGTGATTCATTATCTGAGTAAATGCATATAATCCTTTGAACTTTCTATGTCATTTCTCTTAGGTATAACAGTTTCTCGTGAAAAGCTCTATGACTTACTTACTCTCTCCTACTCCCACCTCACTGTATCTTGTTATCTCCAGAAGATGGAGAGGCTCATGCTAACTTTTTACAATGAGCAACATTGTCTACTTAGTATAGTTCCCCAAAATGTGTTGGATTTATTTTTTCCTTATATTCATGTATACATTATTATCATTAAGATTGCAAATTGTTTTTGTTCTCTATGTAGGATCTTAAAAAAAAAATTCTTTTTTGGCCAAGTGTGATTGCTCTCACCTGTAATCCCAGCACTTTGGGAGGCCGAGGTGGGTGGATCCACAAGGTCAAGAGATCGAGACCATCCTGGCCAACATGATGAAACCTCATCTCTACTAAATATGCAAAAAGTAGCTGGGCATGGTGGCACACACTTGTAGTCCCAGCTACTCAGGAGGCTAAGGCAGGACAATTGCTTGAACCCAGGAGGTGGAGGTTGCAGTGAGCTGAGATAGCGCCACTGCACTCCAGCCTGGTGACAGAGCAAGACTCCGTCTCACAAAAAAAAAAAAAAAAAAAAAAATTTTTTTTTTTTGAAGACTGCAAATTGTATTGGAGTGGAGTTAGAGTGAAGAAAGGCAAAGCACTAGGAAAGTTAAATAAATGCCAGTTTCAAAAGTAAAGTTTAGTTTCATTCAAAAATGCCTTTTGGAGTACGTATAAAAATTTCAGATGTTCAAATTGGAAGACACTTAAAAAGCAAGTATTTAAATGTTGAGACATTCCATCATAGGATTCTGAAGAGAAGCAAATACAAATGATAAATTTTGATAATAAAAATAAACATAAAAGAAACGTGCATAAAAGTTGGTTTGTTCAGGTAAATTACTTGGAGGTCATTTGGCATTTCAATGGGTGGTGATAACATATGCCCAAAGCTGATTGCCTTAACACCAACATAGAAACACAGAAGGTGATTGCAAGCTTTTAAAAAGTCACTTTGATTTCTATAGAAAAAGAAAACATTTTTAGCCATTATCCAAGGCACTTAGGAACAACAAATTGCTCATCAATGTGGCTCTCAACTCAGAAAGATGGAGAAACAAGTCATTTAAAATGCACTTATCCGTGGCTCCTCTAAAAATGCGGAGGGTAGTTATAATCTTGGACAACATAAAACACGATATAATGAAATTACTAAATACATCCTAGAAAATAAAACAAAACAAAAAATCTTGAAGAAGCTACAATTTAGCACATCCTCTATGGGAAGATCCCTGTCTATTTTAGAATGATTCTGATTTGTCAAATGGATTTAAATATGCAAAATAGTGAAGAATGGCCTGGGCAGGGGTATAAAATCCCTAGGAGCAGTTAAGGAAAAAAGACTCCTCAGAGAAGAGGCTCCAAAACTGGAGGGTCTGCAGGTGAGTTAGGAAGGGCTAGAATCCGGCTGCCTTAGCAGAAGAGAAATTCTGCAACACTGGATGGTTCACAGCTAGTGAAAATGCAAAGATAAAAGACTTTAAGGCTTTTCCTAGGATGAACAGAAAGGAAGCTTGCTCTAACATTGGGCAAATATGGCTGTTTAGAGGTGGCATCAGAAGAAAACCTGCATATCTAAGTCTCCACAAAGTTTGGTTTTCTGCCTGAGATAGCCTGAGAACGAGATAAAGGTCTTGCTCAGAATAAGCCAATCAAGTTGGGTTTGGTGGTGATTAACAGCACTCAAACACAGTAGAGAGGTACCACTTGTACTTCAGTGGCTCCGGCCCCTGATGTCCTCTTCTCATGTATACTGCTTTGTTTAAGAGTTACTTGCGTTTAATAAAGATTTTTTACTGCCCAGATGTGGTGGCTCACACTTATAATCCAGCACTTTGGGAGGCTGAGGTGGGTGAATCACTTGAGGTCAGCAGTTGAGACCAGCCTGGACAACCTGGACAACATGGTGAAACCCCATCTTTACTAAAAATACACACACAAAAAAAAGCGGGGTGTGGTGATACGTGCCTGTAATCACAGCTACTCAGGAGGCTGAGGCATGAGAATCACTTGAACCCAGGACGTGGAGGTTGCAGTGAGTAGAGATTGCACCACTGCACTTCAGCCTGGGCAACAGAGCAAGCCTCCATCTCAGGAAAAAAAAAAAAAAAAAAAGATTTTTTACTTTAGAAAAAGCATAATGGAATGAATGGTGTGCTAGATTTGCCCTCCAATGCCTTAAGCTCAGCATAACGCTGATTTTTGCAGCCAAAGCTGGCCACGTTGCAGAGTCTCTACCAAAATACTCATTACCATAGGGGAAAGGAGAAAAAAGTATTATTTCTACAGAAGCTCTACCTAAGGGACTCTACATCCCTGTTTCTGGGGATGACTTTTGCAGTGTTAAACAGCATACGTGCCGTTAGTATGGACCATCTTACCTACCTACAGGCAAATGAGAAGGTGAAGACAGCCACACTTCACCAGAATCCTTGCATTACAAAAGAATCACAGGGTCTTCTCAGATGTTTATCTATAAATCACGAAATAGGGGACGCTAATAACACACACAAAAAGTATCCTACAGTAGTGCTGATTAAATATCAATCAGTACAGAAGCAAAAAACAAAAACAAAAATCAATCAGAACTTAGAACAAAAGCAAATACGAAATAATTATTTTAAAATGGAGATAAGCAACCTAAAAGCTTAACCGTATAAACATATTAATTGCCAACGTGATGGCTCCTAACTGACAGGCAGGCAGAGAATACAGAAGGAAACATACAATCTTAGCCGTGCCAGGGTTTGTGAACCCAAAACTATTACAGAATCCATAGGGAATTAAGAAATGTGATGGAAATGGAGATTTCTTTATTTTTATTAAGAGACAGGGTCTCGTTAGGTTGCCCAGGCTGGTCTTAAACTCATGAACTCAAGTGATACTCCTGCCTCAGCCTCCCAAAGTGCTGGGATTACAGGCATGAGCCACCATGCCTGGTTGAGATTTCAAAAAGTAAGCCTTCAAAAGACATATTGTGTACTTAAAAAAATGTGGTTCAATGAGCAACATCTTTCTTAACTTTGTTTTCATTTCTGGGAAGCAGAAACTTTCTTCTTTTTAAAGCTGGCCTTCAAGAAACACTTATATAATAGATTGCTGAGAGCTGTGGTTGTTGTTTGTTGTTGTGGTTGTTGTTTGTTGTTGTTGTTTTCTGCAAAGGACCAGACATGTTTTAAGCTTTGAGGACCAGAAAGTAGTGTGTGTGACTATAGCCATGGGCAGTAAGTATGTAAGGGGAGCTGCATTCCAGTAAAACTTTGTGAACCCTGAAATTCGAATTCCATGTAATCTTCATATATTTGATAAATATCTTTTTATTTCTTCAACCATTTAAAAATGTAAAAAACATTCTTGGCTCACTAGCCCTACAGAAACAGACTGTGGGCCAGATTTCACTAGGGGCTGTAGTCTGCAGACACCAACACTCATTCGTATAAGCAAAGACCGGTGTAAGAAAACTGGACCCACTCAAGAAAGAGAAAATGGGTTGAAACTGTTATTATGGCTGGGTGCGGTGGCTCATGCCTGCAATCCCAGCACTTTGGGAGGCCGAGGCGGGTGGATCACAAGGTCAAGAGATCGAGACCATCCTGGCCAATGTGGTGAAACCCCGTCTCTACTAAAAATACAAAAATTAGCTGAGTGTGGTGGCACCCACCTGTGGTCCCAGCTACTCGGGAGGCTGAGGCAGAAGAATCGCTTGAACCCAGGAGGCAGAGGTTGCAGTGAGCCGAGATTGTGCCACTGCACTCCAGCCTGGCAACAGAGCAAGACTCCGTCTCAAAAAAAAAGAAAAGAAAAGAAACTGTTATTATTCATTGAGAGCCATATTCACTCTGAATGTGAGAAATGAAAAGAAAAAATATTTGTTGAAAACCTAGTGTTTCAAAACCATTAGCCTAGTGTAGGGGCATGGAGCTAACGGTTTACGTATTTTATTGATGTACTCTTCACAAGGATGCTATGGGATATTACACATATATCCACACAAACTGAGGCTCAGAGAAAGTAACTTGCTTGAACCTGGAACCCAGCTAGGATTTGAGCAGGGGTCATGATATGATTTGGATTTGTGTCCCCACCCAAGTCTCATGTTGAATTGTAATTCCCAGTGTAGGAGGTGAGGCCTGGTGGGAAGGATCACAGGGGTGGATCCTTCAAGAATGGTTTAGCATCATTCCCTCCATGGTGTTCTCGTGATGGTGAGTGAGTTCTCATGAGATCTGGTTGTTTTAAAGTGTGTAGTTGACCAGCTGTGGTGGCTTTTGCCTGTAATCTCAACACTTTAGAAGGTGGGCGGGTCACACCTGAGGTCAGGAGTTCAAGACCAGCCTGGCCAACATAGCAAAACCCCGTCTCTATTAAAAACATAAAACTTAGCCGCGTGTAGTGGTGGGCACCTGTAATCCCAACTATTTGGGAAGCTGAGGCAGGAGAATCACTTGAACCCAGGATGCAGAGGTTGCAGTGAGCCAAGACTGTGCCATTGCACTCCAGCCTGGGCAAGAAGAACGAAACTTCTTCTCAAAAAAAAAAAAAGGTGTAGCACCTCTCCCCTCTTTCTGGAGTGTGCTCTGGCCATGTGATGTGCCTGCTCCCCTCTGTCTTCCACCATGACTGAAAGTTTTCTGGCCAGGCGCAGTGGCTCACACCTGTAATTCCAGCACTTTGGGAGGCTGAGGTGGGCAGATCACCTGAGGTCAGTAATTCAAGACCAGCCTAGCCAACATGGCGAAACCCTGTCTCTACTAAAAGATACAAAACTTAGCCAGATGTAGAGACAAGTGCCTATAACCCAGCTGCTTGGGAGGCTGAGACAGGAGAATTGCTTGAACCTGGGAAGTGGAGGTATCAGTGAGCCATGATTGAGCCACTGTACTCCAGCCCTGGCAACAGAGCGAGACTCTGTAAATAAATAAATAAATAAATTTTTTAAAAAGTTTCTGAGCAGATGCCAGCACCATTCTTCCTGTACGGCCTGCAGAACCATGAGCCAATTATACCTCTTCTTTATAAATTACCCAGTATCCGGTATTTCTTTATAGCAATGCAATGTGAGAATGGCCTAACACAGGTTGGTCTTTTGAGAAAACCCTAAATGACACCACTTGTCTTAGAAAGAATTGAGTTTGTAGTGAAAAGCAGGAGAAAAAACTGCACTCAACTCTTCACTTGAGTTGAAACTCAGGAAGCAACTGTTTCATTGCCAAGGCGAACAGAGAACATGAACTAGAGAACAGATGAGAGATATCAAGAATTCACTGCTCTGCCAGGCCAGCATCCACAGAGGCCACCCCAAATCAGCCCAAACCAACTTCTGAGTGTGACCCCACAGTTGGGCAAGTTAACCCTCATTCAAGAGCTAGGGCTTCATGATGGGGTTCTAAAATATGGCATTTATGCGTGACTGTATTCGTATTGCAGAATAAATAAGTAAACAAACTAAAATATAGTATTTAGATTGGCTTCTGGGGATTTCCTTTCTGTCCCCCCTCTTTTTACAAGTGTAATATAAACTCCTTTTGTAGAAACCTTAGCATAATATAGAAAAGGAGTATACATTTAAAATTATCCCTACTCTCATGTGTCAAGATAATCACAGTTAACATTCTTGTGTAGTAAGTGTCCTTTAAATTCTTCTAGCCTTTTTTTTTTTCTGAACACATATACATGTTTTAAAGTGAGACTATACTGGGTAAGCTGCTTTTTATAGAAATACATTGTGAACATATTTCTATGTCATTTCCCAAAGTCTGATTTTCATATTGTCTCTAAAAACAAACAAACTAGGGCAAAATGACTATAGTCAAATAAGTTTGTGCAGTTTGCATGCTGTGTCAGCCCCTGGGATATGAATGATGCATACTGGATCATAACAAAGACTCTGCAAAGAAATCCAGTAGAGAAACTTGGTTCGCCTCTCCTGGGTATCCCACACTTATCTAATCATGGGATCCTCCTATAAGGCAACACTTACAAAATTAATGTTCTACAGAATATCCTTGGTAAAAAGCTATTCTATATCATTTGTAATGGATGCATACTATTCTACTGGTATTTACTTATTTATTTCAGACAGTTTCTCACTCTGTCACCCAGACTGGAGTGCAGTGGGAGGATCTCTACTCACTGTAACCTCCACCTCCCAGGTTCAAGCAATTCTCCTTCCTCAGCCTCCCAAGTAGCTGGGATTACAGGAGCATGCCACCACACCCAGCTAATTTTTGTACTTTTAGTATAGATGGGGTTTCACCAAGTTGGCCAGGCTGGTCTCAAACTCCTGATCTCAGCTGATCCACCCACCTCGGCCTCCCAAAGTGCTGAGATTACAGGTGTGAGCCATCGCGCCTCGCCCCTGCTGTTATTTAAACCATCCATGAGAGTTGAACATTGATACTGTTTTCAAATTTTCACTATTATAAAAAATGCTACCATGTATTTTTTTTGTAGCTAAATCTTTGCAGACTTTCATGATAATTCCTTGGGCATGCAATTGCTTTGAAAGGTAGACTAACATTTGTGTAGTTTTTATTTTTTATTTTTTATTTATTTTTATTTTTTTTGAGACGGAGTTTTGCTCGTTACCTAGGCTGGAGTGCAATGGCGCGATCTCGGCTCACCGCAACCTCTGCCTCCTGGGTTCAGACAATTCTCCTGCCTCAGCCTCCTGAGTAGCTGGGATTACAGGCACGTGCCACCATGCCCAGCTAATTTTTTGTGTTAGTAGAGACGGGGTTTCACCATGTTGACCAGGATGGTCTCGATCTCTTGACCTCGTGATCCACCCGCCTCGGCCTCCCAAAGTGCTGGGATTACAGGCTTGAGCCACCGCGCCTGGCCCTTGTGTAGTTTTTAAATCCTTATGGCCCAATTGTCTCCTAGAAAAGTTGTGCCAACTTGGATCCCCACTAGCAATATGTCCTTTTCCCCCAGTTCTTAACCAAAAGGGTGCTTTATATTTTTTAATCTGTACCAGCATAGGCAAATAACAGTACCTCACTATTTTATAATACATTTCTTTGAAAGTATGGCAAATATTTAAGAAAAGTTTATTGGCTGTTTTTATTGCTTATTTTATAAAGTGTCAATTTATGTAATATGCCAGATTTTTCTAAATATGTGTTCATTTTTTTCACAGTGACTTATAATTTATGTTATAAAGATATTAATCCTATTAATGTGCATTTTTCCATATCCATACTTTTAAACGTTGTTTAGGCTAATATTTCATTTATAATAGTTTCACATCTTTAATAGTTTCCACCTGTAGTTTTGTGCAAAGCATGATTTATGAATCATGATTTATTAATCTTCACTTATATTTTATCATTTTACTTACGTCTTTAATGTATATAGAATTTATTTGGGTATATAGTGTCATAATTTGAATTCTTCCTAGATAACATTTTGTCTAAACAAAATTTAGTAGATAATTCATATATTTCCCCACTGATTTGTGATGTTACTCTTTTTTTTTTCTTTAGATAGGGTTTCACTTGTTGCCCAGGATGGAGTGGAGTAGCTCTGTTATAGCTCACTGCAGCCACAAACTCCTGAGTTTAAATTATCCTCCCAACCTCAGCCTCCTGAGCAGCTGAGACTACAGGTGCATGCCACCAAACCCACTTTGCTGCCCAGACTGGTCTTGAACTCCTGGCTTCAAGCCATCCTCCCACCTCAGCCTCCCAAAGTGCTGGGAGTACAGGCATGAGCCACTGCACCTGGCCACCACTCTTATAAAATATATTACATTCTTATATAGTCTTATGTCTTCAAAATGGACTATAATTCTTTGGGGCACATTCCCCTAAGTTACTTTTCCTTTGTAAAATATTCTTGCCTATCCTTGTAGGTCAGAGTGAAACTATGAATCAAGAATGTTTTCCATTATTTTCTATGATCTATGTTCTAGCAGTTTTTTAAATTTTTATTTATTTATTTATATTTTTAGAGATTGGGTCTTGCTCTGTAGCCCAGGCTGGAATGCAGTGATGTGATCACAGCTCACTACAACCTCAAGCTCCTGGAGTTAAATGATCCTCCTATCTCAGCCTCCCAAGTAGATGGAACTACAGTCATGTGTCCATCTAATATTTTATTTTATTTTATTTTATTTTATTTTTGTAGAGACAGGATCCCACTTTGTTGCCCAGCCTGATTTCAAACTCCTAGCCTCAATTGATCCTCTCACCTCAGCCTCCCAAAGTGCTGGACTTACAGGTGTGAGACATTGCACTTGGCCTCTAATAGTTTAGAGAAATTATTGGTTCCTTAAAGATTTGAAAGATGTTGTCTATATCATTATCTGGGTGCTGAATTCTCTGTATTTGTCAATCAAAAAATTAGTTTTCAGTCTATGTAACTGTACTAACCATCAAAATTCTTTTCAGTTAAAAAAGTTTTCAGTCTATGCAACTGTACCACCCATCAAAACTCTTGTCAGTTTAAAAGTGATTTTCAGAGAGAGATCCAAGATGGCTGATGATTAGCAGCTCGGGCACGTACCTCCCAGTGAAAGCGCAAAGAACGAGAGGACGCCACACTTTCAGATGAATATTAGTTGCTCACGGACCACGAGATTCCCAGTGGAGGAGCTCCACGGGTCGCCAGGGCGACTCTTGTGGCCGGCGTGGCGGTTTTGCTGGTGCCTTAGCACGCCAGTTCTTGGTGCAGAGTCCGGATATTCCCGGGCAGAAAAGCACCATCAATCTTAACACCGCTGTTTTGGCCGGCTCAGTGGATCGCTCAGATTTCGGCGCAGGGAATCAACAAGTTGGACGTCAGAGACCCAGTTAGAAAGTCGGTAATTATAAAGACGACAGACGGACAAATATATAATGAAGGGAAGAAACCAGCGTAAAAAGGTAGAGAATACTCAAAATCAGAATGCCTCTCCCTCTACAGGGGATTGCAATTCCTCATCAGTAACGGAACAAGGCTTAATAGATTACACGGGTGTTCCAATAACAGAAGCAGGTTTCCAAACGTGGGTGATAAGAAACTTCTGTGAATTAAAAGAACTTATTCTAACCCAATGCAAAGAAACTAAGAACCTTGAAAAAAGGTTTGACGAAATGTTAATGAGAATGGACAATTTAGAGAAGAATATAAGTGAATTGATGGAGCTGAAAAACACAACACGAGAACTTCGCGAAGCATGCACAAGTTTAAACAGTCGAATTGATCAAGCAGAAGGAAGGATATCAGAAGTCGAGGACCAGCTCAGTGAAATGAAACGAGAAGACAAGAATGCAGAAAAAAGGATGAAAAGGAATGAGCAAAGTCTCCAGGAAATATGGGACTATGTGAAAAGACCTAATTTACGTTTGATAGGTGTACCTGAATGTGATGAAGAGAATGAATCCAAGTTGGAAAATACTCTTCAGGATATCATTCAGGAAAATTTTCCCAACCTGGCAAGGCAGGGTAATATTCAACTCCAGGTAATACAGAGAACACCACAAAGATATTCTTCAAGAAGACCAACCCCAAGGCACATAATTGCCAGATTTATTAGGGTTGAAATGAAGGAGAAAATACTAAGGGCAGCTAGAGAGAAAGTTCAGGTTACCCATAAAGGGAAACCTATCAGACTTACAGCAGATCTCTCAGCAGAAACCCTACAAGCCAGAAAAGAGTGGGGACCAATATTTAACATCCTTAAAGAAAAGAACTTTCAACCCAGAATTTCCTATCCAGCCAAACTAAGCTTTATGTGCGAAGGAAAAATTAAATCTTTTGCGAACAAACAAGTACTTAGAGAGTTCACCACCACCAGGCCTGCTTTACAAGAGCTTCTGAAAGAAGCACTATACATATAAAGGAACAACCAATATCAGCCTTTCCAAAAATATATCAAAAAGTAAAGAACTTTAACACAATAAAAAATTCACATCAACTAATGGGCAAAACAGCCAGCTAGCATCAAATGCTGGTATTAAACTTATATATATTTTAATTGGATAAAAAGCCAAAACCCATCGGTATGCTGCATCCGGGCCCATCTTACATGAAACAATACACAAAGACTCAGAGAGAAGGAGGAAGATTTACCAATTGAACAGAGAGTAAAAATAAACTAATAAACCAAAAGCAGGAGATGCAATTCTCACCTCTGATAAAGTAGACTTTAAAGCAACAAAGATCAAAAGAGGCGAGGAATGACATTACATAATGGCAAAAGGATCAATGCAACAAGAAGAGCTAACGATTCTATAGATCAATGAGATAGAAAATTAACAAGGATATTCAGAACTTGAACTCAGACCCGGAACAAGTAAACTTAATAAATATTTATAGTACTCTCCACTTCAAATACACAAAACATACATTACCACCTCACACCTATTCCAAAGGTGACTATATAATTGGAAGTAAATCACTCCTCAGTAATCGCATAGCATTTCATAGGTTTAAATTAAATATTGGTTGGCTGTTTGTTTGTTATCTTCTTCCCTTATTCCTTCCTGACTACATCATTAAGTATAATTATCAGTATAAAAGAGGTTTTCAATACCCATTACTAAATTGCATTCCAGCCTGGGCAAGAAAGCAATACTCCCATTCTCTCTCCCTCTTTCTTTTCCTTCTCCCTCCTCCCCATTCTCTCTCTCTCTTTCTCTTCCTTTTTTCTCCTTCCTATTCTCTCTCTCTCTTTCAAAAAAAAAAAAAAAAAAAAGTGATTTTCAGTCTATATAATTTTACCACCTACAAAAACTCTTCTAGAACAGTTTTAGAGTCATTTTATCAAGATGTCCAAAATTATTAGTTGATTTTATTTATAATTATGCCTCTCTTCTCATTCAGAATATATATTTAGATTTTCTCTTTTTCTTTCTGACATTGTCAAAAGTGTGTCTATTTTATTGGTCTTTTCAAAGAGCCACTTCTTGGTTTAATACGTTAATCTCATTTTATTTTCTCATACTTTTCCTAGATACTGTTCATTTTTGAGCATAAATTGATTCCTTGGCTTATTTTTATTTTTTCACAGATGATAATGAAGCTTACGAGGCTCTGAATTTTTCTGTAAGTACTGCTTTAGGTTATTGGGTATATTATGGCTATACTGTTTTTTCGATTGTTTTAAACTAATTACAATATGTGTTTTTCATTTGATCTAAAAATTATTTTAAGACAGTATTTTAATCTCTACTATTTTTGGTCTTTCAAAATTATCCTTTTGTTATTAATTGCTCACTTTATTGCCTAGTGACAATACATGCAGTCTTTTTTTAGAGACAGGGTCTCTCTCTGTCACTCAGGCTGAGTGCAGTGCACGATCACAGCTCATTGTAGCCTTGAACTCCTGGGCTCAGGCCACCCTCTTGCCTCAGCCTCTTGGGGAGCTGTGACTTTGCTTTTGATCCAAATTGAGACTCTAACTTTTAGTAAGGTCTGAGCGGCATGTGCATTCTATTTTCCTTCGTCTTTGTTTTTCTTGTGTCTCCTTTTCCCTTTTTTGTCGTATATAAATCAAGTCTGCAAACTGTGTAAGAATTGACTGTACTTCCTATTTATCGTGTTCACCTTACAGTTACTCCTCTCCCTCCCCAACCCGTTGTTTACTTCTGCGGTTCTAATAACATGGCTCTAATCAGTCACCAATAACTCAGATTCCTAAATTCGGGGATGATTCTCAGCACTGGTCTTACCATACTCCTCAATACAATTCAGCACAATTGACTAGCCCACCCTACCCCTCACTCCACAGCCTTGCGATTTTCTGGGTATCGTTTGTCCTGTTATTTCCTGAGCTACCTTTCTGCCTCCTCCTTCTCCTCCTCTTCGGTTCTAGGCTCTAACTACCTCTTCTCCCAGGTGATCTCATCCACTTCTTTGGCTCCAGTTACTATCAAATATGAATATGACATCCAAATTTCCAGTCCAGTCCACTTCTTTTGAGAGTTGAACAATGTAGTCTTTCTCTTAACATTCCCAGCTGACAGGCACTGCAACCTTAACATGTCCAGAGATGAATCCATGCCCTTTCCCTCATCCCTCCCCCATTTTCCCCCTTTCCTCCACCCTCACCACTCTGCAGTAATCTACCTGTTGCTCAGGCCATAGACTTGAGGGTGATTACTAGACTTTTTTATGCCTTACTCCCAGCATCCTAACATCACCAAGTCCAAATGACTCTGCCTCTGATGTATTTCTTGAAACCATTCACTTCTTTCCACCTCCACTGCTAACCACCAGGACTGGAAAACCATCATCATCTTTTGCCCAGAGAAATAGAAGTCTCTTGGCCAGTCTCCCAGCTTCCGCTCTGGTTCCTCTAAAATCCATCTTCCACTCTGCACTCAGAAAGAGCTTGCTGAAATACAAGTGGGATGATAGCACTCTTCTGCTTTAAAGCTTCTAACAGATGGTCCCTCCCCTTAGAATCAAAGTCAAACACTCATGTTAGAACCTGCAGTACATGGCCCTTGTGACCTGGGCACTGCCAACCACCCCAGCACTTCCCTTCCCTTCTCGTCCTGTATTCCAGCCATCCCACTGTCATGCTGTCCCTCCAAACGCTGGTTGCATTCCTGCCAAACTCCTTCCACACTCCCTACACATTTTCTGAAGCTACCTCCTTCTAGTGATCTAGGTCTCAGCTTAAATATGAAGACCTCCAGGGAGACCTTTCCTGACTACTCAGTCTGTAGTAGCTTTTCCCCACCCCCCAAGTCATAATCACACCACCCTATTCTATTCTCCTCACTATGCTTCTCCCTATCTGAGAGTACATGGATAATTTGTTTCCTTGCTATGTATTTCCCTCTACTAACAGAAACTCCCTGAACACAGGGACCTTGTGTATTTTTTCACCTTTGTATTCACGGTGACAACAGCGCCTGGCACTAATAGGTGTGCTCAACAAAATGGGGTCAAGTGAATGGTGCACTCCAGTAAATCCCTTGCTGCTGTGATGCAGGCATAGAAAGATGGAGGGTTGGATTCAGCAGGTCCAAATTTAAACACTGTCTGTGCCACTTATTAGATGTGCCTCTTGGCAAGTTAGTTATCCAATCCTCAATTTCCTCATCAGAAATATGGATATAATAATAATTATCTACTGTACAGAGCTGTTGTAAGGATTAAATGAGAAAAACCTAAACACCAAATACCATGACTAGTTTACAGTAAAAGATTAATAGCTAGTATATATCTGCATAAATCACACACACACACACACACACACACACACATTGATTCTTGTCTTTGCTTGGTGTTATTTTTCTACAGTCGAGTCAATGAAACCTCAACAACTTGTGTGTTCTTATTAATATCGTATATCAAGAGCACAAGATGAGCTTACAACTTCCTCTGATCAGTTCCTCGTGCACCCTGCACAGTTATGAGCTCTAAAAGCTTCTTAAAGTGATTTATCTCCCAAAATATAAACATTCCCCTCCAGTATAACACAGTGGTTTCAAGTGACCTCTATTCCATGTACTTCCTCAGAGGTCTGTGAATAGTAGATACACACAAGTCTATATAAATATTGCATGTGTTGAAAGGTACAGGGTAAAATGATCTTTGCACTCATCCCAAAATCTCGTGAACAAACGTTAAAGAAGTAACTTTCATTATGGTGAAATAGCCCCTTTTACAACACATAAAGGCTGGAACAATTCAGTCTTTATCATTTATTATTTTTATTTGGACAACATATATACATATGTACAAAATACCTACTGTCAGAATCCTCTTTTATAATTTCATTTGATTTACAAAAACAGGACAGCAAAATAACTTAGGTCACTAATACTGTACAAAAATAAAACTGATTAAACAGTTGTAAAGATCAGTATCTTACAGTGTTACAGATCATCTGTTGTGAAAGAACATCTCAATCTATCCAGAGTGATGAGTACTGTGCTAAATCTATCTGCAAACTGACAAACTAATCAGTTTCTGTAATTATAACTACCAAATAGAATTCTCAAAAGAAGCATGATGTGGAGCTAAACCTTAAAGCCAGGGCATCATTCCACAATGGTGAAGGGCTTTCTTCTTCCCTAACCAAGGAGAGGAGATATCTTAACTCTAAAACTATTAAATTTTCCAGAATATGACAACTACTTACAGTGTTAGATAAAACAACTTTTCTTTCTCTTTAAACACCTGCAATAGTCTTTCAAAAATTCAGTTTGGTTAAAAAAGTAAACAAAAATTACTATCCTGCATTTGGATTTTCATAAGTTAAATCCATGGTCTTTTTAATATAAAAAGTAATTTTTTCATAGTTTTAGTGTTCAACGAACTCTAGTAGTCCTATTTGAACCATATCTTGATATAGTAAATCTAATTAGAATGCTGGTTCCTGTTTTGTGACATTTTAAAACAGGATTTAATCACAAAGAATAAAAAGTCTTGCGTTTTTACGTTACATTACTATAACATATAAGAGAATATCAAATGTGTGTTTGTCAACAACTTGAAAAGGCAAGTAACAACTTTTTTGGGAAGTAAATTGTGCATTTCTTTAAAACAAGTTGCTGCATTTATATCCATCTAAGTGCTTGACAAAAGCCACATATAGATTTACTCCTGAAACTATAAAGATTGTCTTTCACTGACTTTGCTTTGTTTTCTTTCGTTTCTTTCTGTGAGGGAAAGATGACTTTTTACAAGTTAGCAAGTTGCTAGGCAACCCCAAACTCTTCACTCACTAAAAGGCAGCGTGCAGAGTATCATAAGCAGAACCATTCCATGAGCTTAGTAAGAAATAGGCAGCCTAACCTATTTCGTATGGAAGAACAGATGTCCTTAAAACTTATTTTGGACACAGAAATTAAAATTTGGTTTAAAATAAGTGTTTCAAAAATCTGAAACAGAGGTAGAAAGTGTTCTTTATTTTTCCTGACATGTTTTCTCGTGAGAAAACACTTTCCTTTTTATCCCATGGACTGCTCCCAGTCCCTAATGTTAAAAGCAGTTCTCTTTATAGAACTACTAATACAACTACGTTGGTTAAACAAAAAAACACCGTGCTAGTGATGGCTGTTGTATTGGAAGTTGGAGTCAGCCGTGACCCGCGCCCACTTCAGGAGCCCACTCTGATTCTGAATCAGAAGCGAGCGTGTGTCAGGTGGAATCGGTAGGCACCCTATGTTTACACAACACATTTTAGAGCACAAGTATAAACCAGAGTGTACCATAGCTCCCTGTTTTAAATATCAGATAAAATCATCAGAAAGTGTTACTTCCTAAGAAAAAAATGTAAACATTTCCCCCATGATCACTGCTGACTCCCCTCATTTGAGGTCTTTTCTTAACTCTGAAAACTCAGTTCACTTTTCTGGCCTCGTATAGGCCACAATTAAGTTTTCAGGTAAATGGCATATTACAGATGATGTAGTGGTTTCGGCCATTATAGACACCTAGATACAAGATAGATTAGTGGTGAGGCTATCAATGTAAAAGATACAGTGATGTGATTTCATTCGTAGTATTCCATTTTGCCTACGTTCTCCAAAAGGGATGATTTTGCAGAGCCTCCTCTGAAATCATCGTGGTATTTTCCCTTGGCATTCACTACTTACAGGGGTTGATTTTTCTTTTTCTATTTCAGCTCCCTTTCCTTCTACGTAACTCTTGCACCTGAGAGTGGGAGTTTTGTAGGAACACAGGAAGGACACCAACAAACCTTTTTCCCCAAAAAATAGCTGTTTCCAGATCTAGATACTGTTATGCACACATTCAAATAAAACCCAACAGAGTCAAAAGCCCTCTCCCCTAGTGGCACTATGATGCAATCAGATGATGGTAACTAAAAGCATAGGAAAATTTGGAAAAGTTAATAGAGTTAAAATCTGTTGGTTCTTTTTCTTTTGTGAAACACTACCCTCCTTCTCCTTCAGCGTCTGTTGTGTATATCCTGCCCTCACATCTCTGCCATGATTTCTTAGGGAAATGTATATACTGTAAAAATAAGCAGATTATAACATGGTGCCAAACAGAATGTCTGCTTCTATCCTCAAAGCATGTATTTAACTAACTTATTCATCCTCTGCATTAGAAAATAAAAGTGCAGCTTATGTTCAAAAAGTACAACTCATACAAAGCAAGGTTTAAAAGTTCTGTACTTAGTGTAACCTTTCAAAGGTTTGTCTTGATTAGTATAAATTCAGACTCTGCTTACCCATTGACTATAAGTAGCTGTTTTTTGTGTTCAAGTCTTTAGATGACAGATCATGCTGGAGTAGATGTGCTCTTGCTTGCATAAAGACAGCTGTGCTATGGCGGTTTTTTTTTTTAAATCTCAAAAGTTAACGTGATTCAAGAGAGTGGTTTTGCTAAACAAACTGAAGCACACTCGTCATTACATTAAAAGTTAAGAAAACAATTCTGAGAGACAGCAAGCATAAGGGCCCAGAATCACTGTGTGAGGCCACAGGTCAACTCACCCAGTCGGACATATGTACACCAGTGTTGAATCTTTAAAATTCTACCCCAGTCTTGGCCTTACCACCCCCCTCCCACCACCCACCCCTACCCTCCCCCCAAAAAAATAAAGGAGAAAAAAAAACAAACCCAAAAGCATTTGCCTTCCCTCCAACAGTCAGAGACGGGTTTAGAGAGTTGCCTCTTTAAGGGGACCAAGTGTTGTTTACTTTGATCTTAGGCTACAATGTGCTTTTTAAAAACAATGCAGGGAGAGGAAAATCAGAGTATTGATCAAAGAGCAGTGACTTCCTGTGCCGTCAGTGTGCCTCTTGTGGGGCTCAGTTTTCATGTGTCTATTTCCTGGGAGTCGTTTTGTCCTTTCGGGGTCCATCCCTCCCTGGCTTCCGCGGGCAGCACCTCACAAAGCGTTGGCCAGCGCCTTTTTCGATCGCTTGATCATGCTGGGGTGGAACTCGGTGTGCCGCCGGGCGTGCTTTGTGAGGTGGTCACTCCTCATGAAGCGCTTCTCACACAGCGGACAGCGGAACTGCTTTTCCCCAGTGTGGGTCCGGTAGTGGCGGGTCAGCTCGTCTGAGCGGGAGAACTTTTTAAGGCAGTCTGGCCACGTGCAGGGAAAGGGCCGCTCACCTAAGAGAAAGGAATCAGACAGGATACGGTTTAAAGAACCTGAAAACAATTCCAAAGGCCAGTCACGGTCAATAGACCCTACGACTCAAAGGGTAAAACCCTTGGAGATGCTTGTTACGTGTCCCCTTCCCCACAATCCCTATGTTGAAGCCTTAACCCCCAGCGCCCCTGCATTTGGAGTTAAGGCCTTTCAAGAGGCAACTGAGGTTAAACAAGGTCATGAGGGCAGGCCTTAATCCACGACTGTGGTCTTCATAAGAAGAGACAAGGACACAGTCATGTGAAGATTAGGGAAGACAGCGACAGAGCGACCATCTACAAGCCAAGGAGAGAGGCCTCCAATGAAACCAATCTGTACCCCGCCCCCACCTGGGACTCCCAATCTCCAGAACTGTGAGGACATAAGAGGTCTGTTGTTCCATACACCGAGTCTGTGGTCATGTGTCATGGCAGCCCCGGCTAATACAATGAGAAAGTTGCTAACATTTCTAAGCAAATGAGCTTGCCATTTGGTACCCAATAGGACCCTTGGAAATTATTTTTTTCTGGTTTTATTCCACACAATTGCTGGTTTCATAAATTCTTTCAAGAGTCAAAAGGCTGAGCCCCTTTGCTAAATGTCTTGGTGTCACAGGATGGAAGAGAACTGGCATTGGGTCTAACCAACTTCCCACCTGGAGTGAGCATTTCTCCCTGAGCTCCTGAGTGCAGGGGCCACTCAGCATCTGTTGGCCAAAAGACTAGTGACAGAGTCCCAAACCTGACAAGACAGCCTGGCTGTTCCTGAGCATCTCTCTCACAAACATTCTTTTGTTGATATAAAATCTGGCCGGGCGTGGGAGCTCACACCTGTAATCCCAGTACTTTGGGAGGCCCAGGCAGGTGAATCATGAGGTCAGGAGATTGAGACCATCCTCGCTAACACAGTGAAACCCCATCTATACTAAAAAAATACAAAAAATTAGCCAGGTGTGGTAGCAGGTGCCTGTAGTCCCAGCTACTTGGGAGGCTGAGGCAGGAGAATCGCTTGAACCTGGGAGGTGGAGATTGCAGTGAGCTGATATTGCACCACTGCACTCCAGCTTGGGCAGCAGAGTGAGACTCCATCTCAACAGAAAAAAAAAAATCTGCCTTCCTGCAAATGCCATACTTTAAGTCACATTGTCTTAAAGAAGTAAGTTTGTTCCCTCTGCCACATAATAATCCGTTAAATATCTGCAGACAGATACGTTTTTCTCTAATCTCTTCTCCAGACCAAACAATTCCAGTTTCTTCCATATTCCTCATAAAAGATGAACTAACATTCTTCTAAGCATAGAGCTAAGGACTTCCTGTGCCTTCTCACTAAATTCTCACAAGCACCCCACAAGGTTGCCCCATTTCACAGATGAGAAAACCGAGGCTTGGAGGGTTAGACTCTGTGCTCAGGGTCACACAACTGGAAAGCAGAGTCATGAATTGGCCCCGTCTGCTTGACCCCAAGGCCTGCGCTCTTGGCCACTTGGCTGTCCTGACTCCTGGGGGTCCTAGGGACTTGACAGTTTCCACATCCCTCCCTTTCTGATTGCTTTCCTTGGATTCACGCTAATGTCTGTCCCACTGATAATGCAGCTAAGCCCTGTCTGCCAGATGTGATCCGGCGAGCATCCAGAACCTCCTGCTGCTCCCACTCCACAAGGTGAAGGCAGGGGAGGGCCCATGTCCACATTTGGGGAGGACACACACAGGCAGACAAGCAGAGGAGCTGTTGATGACGAGAACCTCACTTGCTCCCCTTGTAAGTGACTGCCATCGCCTGGCTCCCAAGAGCCTGCCTCCCCTCTCTTCACACCTTTCCAAGCACAGCCGACAACAGCTACTGCATAGACAGAGGACACACAGACTCCTGGTTTCCACAGAACTCTCCAGACACTCCTTGGCTAGGTGTGAGGAGTGAATATTTTCTCACTCCTGTCCCGGCCTTCCTGGAACCCGCAGAGAAATTGCAGAGGCTGGGAGCTGTCCAGCATGGTGCATTTGAGTCATCCAAAATTATTCATTCTATTTTCCCCAGCTTCTGTTAACCTGTGCTGATGAGATGCAGAAGTATGATAAAACAAAACCAAACAAAACCAACTCTGTCACCTTTGTGATAATCTATACAGGATGAAGGCTCTCTGCCGTTCTCTAAGCAGAGCAATAGTCATAACAACACCCTGTACAACGTATTTTTCGAGGAAACCCAATGTGGGTAAAACGAATCTGTAGCAGCTGATTCTCTATGTGCAGATCTATGTGCAAATCCATATGGAGCTCTGAACTGAAGAGCTACAGCAGCAAAAGGCAATAGCAAACCAATGAATGCTGGGTCCTACTCAGGGTGGATGAGCGCTAGGGTTATTAATGCATTTTGATTCTCAGGGGTGGGGCTGTAAAAAGGAAAAAAAAAAAAAAGACCTTCCCCTGAAAAACTCAACAAAGACACGGAGTTGAAAACTACACTCCTGCAACTTCTATTAAAGAAACAGCATTTTAGCCCACTTCAGCAGAACTTGAGGCAAAAATAATGTCATGTATGTTTGTCCTACTCATGGTACGAAGCATTTGGTAAATGCTCAGACTTTATACACACACACACACACGTGCACACACATGCACACACACATGCATGCGTGCACACACACACACACACACAGTCTATTCTTCCTCCTGGTCACTCACATTGAAATCTGCTCAGATATTACTAGTTACTGGAGGAGCCTTCTGGGCTATTCCAGAATTAGACTGCCATGAAGCCCTCTTTAACGCTAACGAAGCAGCTATGGGGGAAATGTTTTTCTAACATGTTCTATTAAAAATGTAAAAAGGGAAGCTGGGCACGGTGGCTCACACCTGTAATCCCAGCACTTTGGGAGGCTGAGGTGGGTGGATCACAAGGTCAGGAGATTGAGACCATCCTGGTCAACATGGTGAAACCCCATCTCTACTAAAATACAAAAATCTAGCTGGGTGTAGCGGCGTGTGCCTGTAATCCCAGGTACTCAGGAGGCTGACGCAGGAGAATCGCTTGAACCCAGGAGGTACAGGTTGCAGTGAGCCAAGACTGCACCACTGCACTCCAGCCTGGTGACAGAGCAAGACTCTGTCTCAAAAAAAAAAAAAAAAAAAAAAAAATATATATATATATATATATATATATTTATATATATATATAAAAGGGGTCAGAAGTCATAGAATGATAAATTGCAAAAAGCCAAACCAAACCAAAACAAAATGCCCTCTCTGCTCGGTCCTTCCTGGGGCCCTTTCTCCACTCCTTTCTGATGTGGTGGTGAGGAAAACAATGAAAGGAAGAACTCAGTGTTTTGTCAATGCTTGTTAGGACAAAAACTCATCAGAAGTGCTTGTCTTGGAGGAGTGCTAATGTGGCCTAGCCTCTTCACTGGCACATGTACTCGTTTCTTTCAAGTGAGTCATGAGAGGAGGGGATTCATTTAGTGGAGGGGATGGATCTGTGTCTACCGTGGGGAAAATGAACCAGAAGACCATTCAGCTGTGGGCTAGGACCGGAAAAGAAATAAGATACTCTTGCTGTGTTAGGAAGATGGGTTTATAGAAGTGATCGTGAAAAATTGGCATGAAGCCATCGGAACAGGAGAACTAAGTTTCTATGCTTGTGACTTACATATATTTCAAGTGTAATCAGGGTCTGTTCCTACTGAATTCGCTTTCCATCTAGCTGACAGTGATACTCTCTTGACTGCCCCTTGGAGCTGTCATTTTGTGATGGTTCTCATTGCTTCTAATCCAGGTGCTGTCATTGACCTGGCATCCTTATCCCTGAAGTGTTTCACAGAGAGCAGAGAGGGACACCCACAGAGTCCGGAGAAAATCAGGAGCCGATAGCGGCCTTCCTCAGACTCATGTAACTTGTATAATTCAAGTTTACTGTTTTTACACATTTAAAACAGATCTGCTTGGAAGTGAGTTGCTAGTATAAAAGGCCCAGGATCATTTTGGTTTATCTGGCATCCTTTGGAAAAACAAAAGAACTTTTTGGTCAGTGATCTAAATCAGGGGCTAGCAATCCACAGCCCACTGGCCAAATCTGGCCTGCCATGAGCTACGAATAGCTTATACCGTTTTTATATTTGGTTTTTACCAAGTGGTTGAAAAAAATTAAAAGAATGTTCATGACAGGAGAAAGTTACATGAAATTAAAATTACCATGTCTGCATATATTTTTGTTTTTTTGAGATACAGTCTTGCTCTGTTACCAGGCTGGAGTGCAGTGGCGTGACCTAGGCTCACTGCAACCTCTGCCTCCTGGGTTCAAGTGATTCACCTGTCTCAGTCTCCCAAGTAGCTGGGACTACAGATGCACACCACCATGCCCGGCTAATTTTTTGTATTTTAGTAGAGCCGGGGTTTTGCCATGTTAGCCAAGACAGTCTTGATCTTCTGACCTTGTGATCCACCCGCCTCAGCCTCCCAAAGTGCTGGAATTAGAGGCGTGAGCCACCGTGCCCGGCCCACATATAGTTTTATTGGAAACAGCCCTGCTCATTGGTTTGGTTATTATCTACAGCTGCATTTTCAAAGCAGCAGTGTTGAGCTGTTGCCCACAGAGACTGAATAGCCTGCAAAACTGAAAATATTTACTATCGGGCCCTTTTGCAAAAGGTTGGCTGATTCCTGATCTCGATCAGAAGACTTGAAGCCAGGCTTGGTGTTGCACAGCTGTAATCCCAGCTACTGGGGATGAGGCATAAGAATTGCTCGAACCTGAGGGATGGAGGTTACAGTGAACCAAGATCATGCCACTGCACTACAGTCGGGCAACAGAGTAAGACCCTGTCTCAAATAAATAAATAACAGAGGGCTTGAACTTCTAACTGGTGTGCACCAGAATTTGTAAATTCAGACGTCTTCAGGAGCCAGATACAGGCTGGGGCAGGGTGGGAGCAGGTGCGTTCAATCATGGATCATAATGGATTCCGTGGTGAACTGAAGGGTGCTTTCCTTACTTAGACGCATTCAAGTTCAACGTCATGAATTATGGTGCCATCTAGCAGTGTGTACGCAGGTTGGATTCTGCTTAGGGACCTACAATTGGCAGCCCTTTGAAAAATCTTTCACCTTTTTAACACAGTGGAGAGTTTGAATCAAACATTCCATGATGTTTAATCTAACATTCCGGCATATTAGTTAATGGCAGTCATATAATAAGGTATTATTTAGAAAATGATAACTGTTTTGCATCTAAGAAAGCAGGGAATAGGGAAGTCACATGTAGACAAGAACAGAATTAAGGCTGAGTGGGGCCAGAGATGATTTGCAGAGGAGGAGAGGACTGGCCTAGAGAGACAGTGACCTGACCTTCATCTGGCAGCCTCGGGGAAACCAAGTCAGGCCCTCTCTTTGAGGCTCAGTGCTAGGGTATAAAGGACAATGGTCAACCTTCATGCAGAACAAATCACACACCAACGCAACTATCAATGAGAGAATCTTTAAACCTGTCTTTAATATTAATGAGAGAGTTACCATCCTCCCAGGGAAAGGGAAAAAAAAACCCAACAGACTTGTACCACTGCTTTATTTCTGGCCTTCACAGGAAAACACACCCAGAGGCAGTGACACAATAAACCCTGCTTTACTGGAGCAGAGCTGTTAACAGCACAAGTTTCTCTGCGTCCTTATTATTTATATACCATTTCCCGCCCCTTTCAGTAACAAGCTAAGCACCTCTCGCTGACTGACTCAGTTCAGAGTATAAAATAAATGTGATCAAAAAAGCCACTGAACACTTCGCAAAATGTGTAAAAGACTTTCTTTGCAGAGACAGATCAGGTGTCCAGAATTCTCCTGGCCTATGGAGGGTGCAAGAGCAGCAGACTGGGACCCCCTGGCTATGTGCTTGCCTGTTTAGCACAAAAGGACGCTACTGCTTTTGAGAGGGAGCCTCCTCGACTGCTGATTAGTTGATGATGCCAGATGAAGCCTATTCTTTGTGGGCAGTACTGAAATGTATGGCGGTGAGTTCTCCGTAGAGAAGACAGAGGCCGGGCACTTGGAAAGTGCTGGGCTTGCTCACTGGAGCAACCTCCCCAGGCTCCCTGAGCTGTCCAGGCTGCCACTGAAGTCCTACCTGAGGTCAGGGAGGCCTACCATCTGAATGTCGTCTCTTTCCTACCTGGTTTTTCTCATCTTCCCTTCCTGACCCAAGTCCAGGGATGGGCCTAAAATGGCCTAACTTTAATCAAGGCAGGAAGGTCAAAAATACAAAAACAAAAGCTTCCATTGCTTCTAGCAAAAGTAAACCAATCTGGTAAAAAACAGATCTAAGGGATTTAGGCCTCCATTTCAGAATAGAACTCTAAAATTGCCAATTAAGAATCAAATTTGCTTGGAGATGTGCAAAATCAAGACTTCTTCTGGAAGAAAAATAATGGTCAGCTGCTCATGGCGGATCACTTGAGCACAGAAGTTCTAGACCAGCCTGAGCAATATGGTGAAGCCCCATCTCTACCAAAAATACAAGAAATTAGCCAGGGGTAGTGGTGCATGCCTGTGGTCCCAGCTAATTGGGAGGCTGAGGCAGGAGGATTGCTTGAGCCCAAATGTTGAGGCTGCAGTGAGCTATGATTGTGCCACTTCACTCCAGCCTGGGTAAGAGTGAGACACTGTCTCAAAAAAAAAAAGAGTGGTTTCTGATTGCAAAAACAGCACTAGGACTCCAGAGATAAAAGAATAATTTGGGCTGGCTGTGGTGGCTCATACCTATAATCCCAGCACTTTGGAAGGCTGAGATGGGAGGATTTCTTGAGCCCAGGAGGTCAAGACCAACCTGGGCAACACAGTTAGACCCCAACTCTAAAAAAGAAATGTAATTTTAAAAAGGACAATTTGATATTAGAAAATCATATTGATATTATTCTCCCATTTAACAGCTCACACACACACACACACACACACACAGTATTTTATATATATATACACAGACACACACACACACACACACACACTTTTATTGTATACAAAATAGTATATGATAAAATTGAACAACCATCCCTAATAAAAGCTTTCAGGAAAACAGAATAATTCCTTAGCAGGATAAAAGATCAGCTCTGAAACCTTTCCTCAGCAAGGTCAACAGCGGAATAAAGGTAGTATTAACTACTAAAGTCCAGCCCAATGCATGAATGGACACCCACTCCCATTGATATAATTTAACATTTTCCAGGAAATACTAGTGAATGTAATTAGATAAAATAAGAAGTAAATGGTGAGAAGGAGGGGGTTTATAAAATAAGAATTATTTGCAATTGACACAACTTTCTATTTGAAAAAATTCAAGATAACTGAAAAATCTAATCTAAATTAAAAGTGCATTCACAGGTCTAACTATACAAAAGAGCACTGGTTTTCTTCTATCCTAGCCATAACCAGTCAGAATAAGCCTAACAATACAAGTTCAGGACCTTGGTGAAGAAATCCATGAAGCCTTGATGTAAAAGAAAATGAATAAATGAAATGCTTGCCAGGCTCTTGGATGGTAAGGCTGAATGGTGTGAATATGGCAATTCTGTACAAATTCATCTATGAAATTAACATACACCATAAGAATTTCTTTTTCCAGAACTTGACAAAATTATTTCTGAAGTTCATTTGGAGGAATAAACATGCCCAA
Organism: Aotus nancymaae; assembly: GCF_030222135.1. Taxonomy (NCBI): domain Eukaryota; kingdom Metazoa; phylum Chordata; class Mammalia; order Primates; family Aotidae; genus Aotus; species Aotus nancymaae. The sequence goes on along the minus strand of NW_026988455.1, from coordinate 42,609,363 downwards.
CTTGCCAAGAAAATGCTGCAGAAGAACAAATAAGTGAGCACTTGCAATACTGGTTATTAAAATGTATTATTAAAGCTGTAATAATTAAGATAGTGAGACAGCAGCATAGGAAAAGACAAATCAATGGAACAGAGTAGGGTCTGAAAATAAACCTAAGAATCTATAGGGATTCTGTACATGGTAAATGGGGTATTTCAAATCAGTGAAACAAAAAATGTTTAATTCAGTAAGTGGCTTGGACATCAGGTAAAAGAAAAAAAATCTTAATTCCTACCTCATACTTTTCACTCAAACGATTTCCAAATGGGCTATAAATGTAAATGTAAAAAATAAAACCATAATGATAAAATATAGGTGAGTATTTTTAGAATCCTGGAATGAAGAGAGACTTTCTAAACGTGAAACCGAAAGCAAAATCCTACTTGAAGGAGAGTTTTGAATACATAAAAATGTTAAACTTCTGCATATTAAAGTATTATATAGGTAGAAATATTTAAGAATCAAAACAATAAATGAATAAAAAAGAAATTACAGCATATGACAAAAGATTAAAATCTGTAACACAAAAAGGACTTGCAAATCAAAAAGAATAGCCCAACTTAATAGAAGTGGGCAAGGATGCAAATAAACAATTTATAAAATAAGAAATACTGGCTGGGCAAGGTGGCTCATGCCTGTAATCTCAGCACTTTGGGAGGTCTAGGCAGGCAGATTGCTTGAGCCCAGGAGTTTGAGACCAGCCTGGGCAACATGGCAAAATCTCATCTCTACTAAAAATGCAAATATTATTCAGGCCCTGTGGTGCACACCTACAGTCCCAGCTACTCAGGAGGCTGAGGTGGGAGGATCACTTGAGCCAGTGAGGCAGAGGTTGTAGTGAGCTGAGATCATGTCACTGCACTCCAATCTGGGTGACAGAGCCAGACCCTGCCTCAAAAAAAAAATAAAAAAAAAAAACACCAAGAAAACCTAATGACCAAGAAGTAAATGTGAAAATGTATTCGATTGCACAAATAATCAAAACATGCCAATTAAGAAACCAGAAAGATATCTGTGAGGCCAGTGAAAACGTTAAAAAGTACTACTAAATGGTAGGTATGAACACATACCTACCATTGGTGGAGGCGTGAGGAAACAGGCCTTCTACCACATTGGTCGGATTTATAATTAATCCAACGGCCATCTGGCAATATTCTCTTACAGATTATTTCTGGTAATTAATTTGATAATTAGATATGGACATGAAAAGGGATTGCTTATGAGAGCTAGAAGTTGGTAACAACTTAAATGCTGAACAATAAAGAACTGGTTTAATACATACAATACATCCTTACAAGGGACTAATATGTACCTGTGAAGAAGGTACCAGACTGTTACATAATGAAATGGAAAGATGTCAGCCATACACTGCTAAATAAGAAGAGCGATGTATGATAAGCTACATAAGTGTGTGAATATATATCTAGAGAAAAACATCCTGGAAGAATATACACGAAATATGGGCTGGGTGAGGTGGTTCACACCTGTAATCCTGACACTTTGGGAAGTTAAGGTCAGGAGTTCAAGACCACCCTGGGCAAAACAGTAAGACCCCCTCATCTCTACTACAATTTAAAACAAAAACACTTTTAAAAAGTAAAAAGGATATATACACAATTTGAACAATTACTATCTACTAGTGAGGAGATAAAGAAAAACTTCTTAAATAGAAAGTGACTGTAAATTTAAAAATTACAAAAAAATTACAAAAAATAACTTCTTCCTTTTGTAACTTTTTCCTATGTTTTCTGATTTTTTAAAGCAAGTATAAATTTCACTTATGAGAAAAAGTCAGAAAAAGTTATTTTAGTATTTTTTAAAAGTCTCAGTGAAAACAGTGATACATCTGAGTTCAAACCATTCCACAAATGGCTTGATCAAGAATACATTCCAGGCCAGACATGGTGGTTTATTCCTGTAATCCCAGCACTTGGGAAGGCTGAGGAGGGAGGGCTGCTTGAGGCCCAGAGTTCAAGACCAGCATGGGCAACATAGTGAGACCTCATCTCTTAAAAATTTTTAAAAGACTATATTCCATGGGCATGGAAGTGGAGGGCAGGGGGTGATTTACCTGCTATTGAGAGATCACTGGGACAGTCCAGTAACTGATCCATGACCAAAGAGAGGAGAAGAGTCTTTTTGTCTTCTTCTCAGACTAATTGTCAGAAAGTCAGAAACTTCCTGGCTGGGTGCGATGGCTCACACTAGTAATCCAGCACTTTGGGAGGCCAAGTGGGTGGATCACTTGAGGTCAGGAGGTCAAGACCATCCTGGCCAACATGGCAAAACCTAGTCTTTACTAAAAATACAAAAATTAAAAAAAAAAATACAAAAATTAGCCTGGCATGGTAGCACATGCCTGTAATCCCAGCTACTTGAGAGGCTGAGGCAGGAGAATTGCTTGAACCCAGGAGGTGGAGGTTGCAGTGAACTGAGATTGCACACCATTGCATACCAGCCGGGGCGACAGAGTAAGACTCTGACTCAAAAAAGGAGAAAGACAGAAACTTCCTGAACATACTACATCTGTTTTCTCACTACTTCTCTATTTCTACTTTTCCTACTTTTTCCATATGTGAAAGGGACACGGTCCCCTTATAAGAATGGACAGGAACCTTCCTTCAGAGGTGGAAATACACAAATGGTAACAGGAGGGGTTGCCCAACAAAGGAGTGTCCTTGTTAGAAAGCCAGTGAGAGGAATCAGATCGTGAAGAGATGCAAAGATTTGAGTCCAAGAAAGCATTACCCATGGACCAGGCTGGTGGGGCATCCATACAGACCTGCCTTGCCTAGGCCTCAAGCACCCCATTGTCCATCACCATCTGGCTTCTTCCCCACCAAAAAGCAATGTTGACATCCAGGGACAAAACATGAACAGTTGCTTTTTTCCCCATTCTCCATTACCCTCACATGCAGAACCAATACACCTAAAGAAGAAGTGTGCAGGCCATTCCTGGGTACAGAGAAGTCCACATTTTCCTGCATATATCATTTTAATAAACACTGAACTCAGAAATCATTCATTCAAAAGTCTCCTGTTTATCAGAAACATTGCTTTGCATGAATAAAAATATCTGATAGGCTTTGAAAGAATAATCCTGCCTGAAAGCCATCCCATCATATTATTACCATTTGCTTCTGACCTCTCACTGAATCCTTCTTGTGATTTGGCTTCTGTTTATATTTTATTTGTTGATACAACAGAGACAGCATAGAGCGTAGGTGTGAGATTTTACTTCCGGATTTCTGTTTATCTGTAGAAAGCAATTTGTCCTATGCTTTAGGTTCTGAAATATGGGAAGTGGGTGTGTGTCGTCTGTGACATCTGTATGCAGCACTTCCTCATTTAAGCATGCTGGAGTCTAAGAAGCAAGCCTATCCAAACATCACGTGCATGTTCCTAACCTCAGCTCAAACAAAAGATAGCAGACAATTTTTTTTTTTTTTTTTTTTTTTTTGAGACAGAATCTTGCTCTGTCACCCAGACTGGAGTGCAATGGCAGGATCTCGGCTCACTGCAACCTCCGCCTCCTGGGTTCAAGCAATTCTTGTGCCTTAGCCTCCCAAGTAGCTGGGATAACAGGTGCCCGCCACCATGCCTGGCTAATTTTTGTATTTTTAGTAGAGACAAGGTTTCACCATGTTGGCCAGGCTGGTCTGGAACTCCTGACCTCAGGTGATCCATCTGCCTTGGCCTCCCAAAGTGCTGAGATTACAGGCGTGAGCCTACCATGCCTGGCCAAAAACAGATTCTTGACTTTTTAGGTTCTTGACTCAGCAAAAGCTATACATTTATTTTTCTTTGAGGCAAGGTCTCATTCTGTTACCTAGTGACATGATCTCAGCTCACTGTAGCCTCAACCTCCCAGGCTCAACTGATCCTCCCACCTCAGCCTCCCAAGTAGCTGGACTACGTGTGCCACCACACTCAGCTAATTTTGTTTATTTTTTTGTATAGACAGGGGTCTTACTATGTAGTCCAGGCTGGTCTCAAACTCCTGGCTCAAGTGATCCTCCTGCCTTGGCCTCCCAAAGTGCTGAGATTACAGGCATGAGCCACTGCACCTGGCCAAGAGCTGTCTTGAAGTCTCAGTTATATGGTCCTACCTGAAAACTGAAAATAGTGCAGAGGCAAAATGTGGACCCTAAACATACATTTTTAACACAATGAAGACCTGTCTCTTGGTGTAGTGTGATAAAAGACCATATAAGTCAGTTGCAGAATTTAGAGGTGGATGAGATCGTAGTGATCCTCCAAAGGCCCAGAGAGATGATGCAACGTCCCCCCAACCACACTGCCCTTCAAAGACCAGGCCCTGACCCAGACTAGGTAATTCCTGCCATCCCAGACTATGCTGCCTCTATCCAGCTATTTGTGGGAAAGATAGATAATAAATATCTACCTGACCGGGTGCGGTGGCTCATGCCTATAATCCCAGCACTTTGGGAAGCTGAGGTGGGTGGGTCACGAGGTCAAGAGATCGAGACCATCCCGGTCAACATGGTGAAACCCCGTCTCTACTAAAAAAAATACAAAAATTAGCTGGGCATGGTGGCACAAGCCTGTAGTCCCAGCTACTTGGGAGGCTGAGGCAGGAGAATTGCTTGAACCCAGGAGGCGGAGGTTGCGGTGAGCCGAGATTGCGCCATTGCACTCCAGCCTGGGTAACAAGAGTGAAACTCCGTCTCAATAAATAAATAAATAAATATCTCCCTAGGCACTAAATACTGAACAAGATATAAATGCCTAGTGGCAAAGCTATCCTAAGAACAGATTCTTTGAATCTTTGCATTTTTGGTGATTTTTATCACCATGGAATTCAAACCTGTCATGTTTAGATGAAGCCAACTTGGAGGGCAGATGACTTGCCCAAGGACGCCCTGCATGACAGTGTGTGACCAGATTAAAACCAGTTTTCAAATGACTCCTTCAGTTTTAAGCACAAAATGAGATTAGATGTGAAAGAAGAGCCCAGACGCAAACTAAAAACACAGAGACTGACCTTTCACACTGCCTTTTTTCCAATCCTCTGCCTTCCAGGCCCTTCCTTCATATGCATTGCCTCGGGGAGGTCAGGCACAGTTTAGGATAAATAAATTGCCACTGAGCTTTAATTTTCAAAGTAGCACTTAGAAAAACCCAAGTCCTTGAGCTTAAAAAACTCTCGATTTGCCAGAGCTTCCCACCAAGACATGAGGGTCAGGAAAAGATGAAAGAGCTGGTAGGACTGTATTAGAGACACAGAGGTCTCCAGGTCCTTGTAGAGACAGCCTTTGAGGCATGCCTACAGGAAGTGCCTTAAACAAATAAGGCCCTCTCGGAAGCTCTGCACACACCATGACACCTGAGGAGTTGGGGAGCTGCAGGTGAGAAGGGTCCCAGTGCATTAAGTGCAGGGTAGGAAAAAGAACTGTGTTCCTGAGCCCAAAACAGTGCTGTTGGAGAAATCCACAAAGGGACTGGGTCACGGTGCAAAGGTCTAACACCTACAGCCACTGATACCAGCCTGTGAGGATGGGGACACAGGCAGGTGCATGACAGTCATCCCAGTGGACATCACCATAAGGTCAAAGGATAGCATGCAACATGGATGGCTCTCCCATGAGGCTGAAACAAGAGATGAGCCCCATGCCCACCAAACAACAGATCACTCCCAGGGAAACAAAAGGCAAGGGACCCCAAATAACAGAGAGAACCCTGATTTCGAAAAACATTTAGCCAAAAGAGAATACAATTTAATACAGAAATAACTGAGACCCTGAATTGCCAAGAAGAAGATTGTCCCCTAGCAGCAGAAATGGAGAGACCGATGCCTGATTAGTTAGCACCTACTCTACCTGCTAGGCTGTGGCATTCGTAAGGACTCATGGTGAAAAGTGACGCCATCCAACAAGTGTTTGCATCCAGCTTTTTCCCTCTGGGCTCAACCTTTGCACACTGTTCATAGCACAATATGGCTGCAATGACCATAAATCCTACTCATATATGCCACATAGGCCACCAGCATCTTTCCAAACATTTAACCTTTCTACTCCTGGAATGGAGTGAGCCGCTAAGTCACATGGCTTGGTGCTTGTCACCAAAGACCACAAAGAGCAGCAGGTCAGAGCTGTCCTACCTTCACAAAGCAGCCCCCACTCAACCCTCCCCCTGAGATCTCAGAAAAGGAATATAGTCCCCTCTTTGGGCATGCATTCCTACAGAATGTTTTGAAATTTAGGAACAAGCAGGGCTTTGAGAAGAAATGCCTCAGGTTAGGCTGTGTGTGGCGACTCATGCCTGTAATCTCAACAGTTTTGGAGACTGGGGCAGGAGGATCACTTGAGGCCAGGAGTTTGAGACCAGCCTGAGCAATATAGAGAGATCCCATCTCTACAAGAAAAAAAATTTTTTTTTTAATTAGCAGGGCATAGTGGTGAGTGCCTGTGGTCCCAGCTATTTAGGAGACCTAGGTGAGAGATCGCTTGAGCCAAGGAGCTTGAGGATGCAATGAGCTATGATTGTGCCACTGTACTCCAGCCTGGGCAACAGAGCAAGGCCCTGTCTCAAGAAAGCCAGCCTGGCCAACATGGTGAGACCTCGTTTCTACTAAATATACAAAAATTAGCTGGGTGCAGTGGCTCACGCCTGGAATCCCAGCACTTTGGAAGGCCGAGGTAGGTGGATTTCTTGAGGTCAGAAGTTCAAGACCAGACTGGCCAACATGGTAAAACCCCATCTCTACTAAAAATACAAAAATTAGCTGGGTGTGGTGGTGGGCACCTGTAAGCCCAGCTTCTTGGGAGGCTGAGGCAAGAGAATCATGTGAACCTGGGAGGCGGAGGTGACAGTGAGCTGAGATTGCACCACTGCAATCCAATCTGTCTCAAAAATAAATAAATAAAAATAAATAAAATAAAAATAAAAACTAGAAAAAAAAAAAAGAAATGCCTCAGATTAGAGAAAATGGCCCATGTTTTTCACACTGGGAACCCCTGCTTTAGTGAGAGAATGCTCACTGAACAAGCATTTTGAGGCTGGCCATGAGTATGGATCGCAATACGAGAGAAAGCCAGCAGTTTGGTCATCATTTTGCTTATTTTCATTAAATGGTAATGGTACAAAACTACTGTGGAATGACGGTAGCACAGGAATTTCAGTCACTTTTATGCGTTTTTGTTAAGCTGTTTTTAAGCTCTCCTTTTTGCCTCTTATGATTTATTATAGTGTTTTTCTCGGGCACTGTGCATGCTGAATACACTTCTGAATCTCAGTGGGAACTGCCATATAAACAGCTCGTCTTTGCTGGACTCAGCTTTTATCTATTAGCACATAGGGTAATAAATGTTTCTGTACACTTGATTTGTTTCTCTGGGCATTAAAATGGACAGACTGGAATTAAAACCAAGTCAATGGCTTTGAAGTTCACCCTGCTGCTGCTGTTATACTTGTTCCCTGTGAGGCTTTTGGTATCGGCTTCTAGAATATCCACTCAGGAGGGCTTGTGAGTGTTTGCCTGCGAGTATGTAATACGTGTCAAAATCATGATCTTCTGCAAAAACCCTTCTGTACATTCACTTATGGCCTATCTTTCGAGTTGAACTCCAGAGGCAGTTCAGAGCTCTTTTCCATCAAAAGAAAGAAAAATATAGAGGAAAAAAATATGACCGTACTGTTTGCCTCTCATTTTGTCAAACTCCATTCTTTGGAAAATCCTGTTGGTAGTTCTAAACGGGACGATAGCCAGGAATGGTGGCTCACGCCTGTAATCCCAACACTTTGGGAGGCTGAGAGGGGTGGATCACCTAAGGTCAGGAGATCCAACCTGGTCAACATAGTGAAACCCCGTCTCTACTAAAAATACAAAAAGTTAGCTGGGCATGGTGGCGCGTGCCTGTAATCCCAGCTACTCGGGAGGCTGAGGCAGGAGAATTGCCTGAACCCAGGAGGCGGAGGTTGCGGTGAGCCGAGATCGCGCCATTGCACTCCAGCCTGGGTAACGAGCGAAACTCCGTCTCAAAAAAAAAAAAAAAAAAAAAAAATACAAAAATTAGCCAGGCATGGTGGTGTGTGGCTGTAATCCCAGCTATTCGGGAAGCCGAGGCACGAGAATGGCTTAAACCCGGGAGGTGGAGGTTGCAGTGAGCTGAGATCATGCCGCTGTACTGCAGGATGGGCAACAGGGCAAGACTCTGCCTCAAAAAAATAAAAGTAAAAATAGAAACAAAAATAAATAAATAAATAAATGGGATGATAGAGCGAGTAGGTGTTGGTTTTGCCTGTCTGGCATTTATTCCTTTTTGAAGAAGAAATAACACACTAAATTTCCTTTTGGCAACAACTCCTTCCCCATTCACAGAGTCGACTACATGTAATTCTAGGGAGGGTGACCCCACACCTCCAGACCCAGAGGTTGGATGTGACCCAGTCAGGCCACAGTGATTCATTTCATGGATTGGGCACTCAGTCTGAACTAGTCATAGAGCTCAAAGCCCAGAACTTTTGCTGAAATCACTGGGAATGGAAAACTGTCTTTCCTTGGGGGTTGCTTAAGTGGCAGGATATGAGTCTGGAACTGCGGGCAGCCGTCTCACCACTATTTGGAGACAGCTCCTCCCCGCCACCAACCCCCAGACTGTTGCCATGAATGAGGCCAAAGCAAAAGGCAGCAAAGCTGAGCCACAGAGAGGCAGACGCTGAGTGCCTGTACCCACAGACACCAAAATGAGAGCTACCCCCAGGTTTATAAGCTGAACCAATAAAGTTTCATTTTTTTTATTAAGCCAGTCTCTGTTTGGATTCTGTTATCCTGACTAACATAGCTTTGGGCCTACAACCAGGTCATTTTTCAATGGGAAGGAAGCAGCTTCTGGATAAGTACGGAAAATACAGAGTAGGTGTGGTCAGAGTCCAAGATTTCTGCTGACACTCCTAACTGAGGTTCATGAAAACCAACCACGAGCCAGAGTTGGAACGACAAAAGAGTAGACAGCTGAAGACTGGTGGTTCTGGGACCAAATCCAAGAGAACCACGTAAAACACAGGGTCTCTTCCCACTGGCAGAAACTCAAGGGGTCCAGATCAGCAAGCGTTCATGCCCAACTCCACCCACCTAGAGACAGACTAGGAAAATTCCAGTATAACCTTGAACTAGGTTAACTAACTCTCAGTCTGATTCCTCTTATTAAATGAGAAGAACAGAAGGCACCTTTCTACATCACAGGATTGCTGTGGGTTTAAATGTGACAATGTATGTAAACCATTTAGGTTGGAACCTGACATATAATGAGCGTTAGATATTATATTATCACTATTATTCACAAAATCCAAAGCGCCTGCTACCAGCATTCTACACAGCTTTTTGCATGTAAGTCACTCAATAAATAATTCAAGTGAATGAGATGGCCCGGCGCAGTGGCTTAAGCCTGTAATCCTAACACTTTGGGAGGCTGAGGTGGGCAAATGGTTTGAGCTTAGGAGATTGAGACCACCAGCCTGGGTAACATGGTAAAACCCAGTCTCTATAAAAAATACAAAAATAGGCCAGGCATGGTGGTGTGCATCTGCGGTCCCAGTTACTTAGGAGGCTGAGGTGGGAGGATTGCTTGAGTGGGGGCAGGGGGGAATTGGGGGAAAGTGCAGAGGTTACAGTGAGCCAAGATCCTTCGTGCCACTGCACTCCAGCCTCAGTGACAGAGTGAGACTCAGTCTCAAATAATAATAATAATAATCAATAATTTAAGTGAGGCAGTGCTGGATTAATCTGGAATTCTGAACAAAAATTCTAGGAATCTCAAGGGCTTCCAGGACACACATATAAATTCTTAATTTTTAATTATAATGGTGTGCTAAATGATTTAAACACCTTGTCTGAATTAAGCCTCATAACAACTTCATAAATATGTAATTACTGAGCTCCATTTTACAGATGAGAAAGCTGAGGCTCACAGAAGGTAAGTATAGCCTGAGTTGTCATAAATAAAGTGGTGGAGGCAGGATTCAAAACCCCTAAGTGAGGGACCCGAAAGCCTGTGCTCTGACGACTCTGTCTCCTGTCTCTGTACTGAAGGTAAAGGCCCCTCACATTCCAGTTCCTCAGTCTTGACTGTTCAATATGAAATGGGTCAGGCGTTACTCTTTCTTTCTAACTGCCTGTGTTATCAAAGATAGCTCTCTGCAAGAGAGAGATGGTGAAACCTTTTCTTCTCCCTCTATTTCTTTGGGCCAAGATGATCTGTAACTTTGTTCCCAGGTCGAAAATGTCCAAAACTCTCAAGAGAGACTTTTGTGTTTTCATTCATTGCCTATTCCACTGGTTCCCATTTTGGTTCAAGTCAGGCACTTTGGGAGATACTCCCTTCCACAGCATGGAGGCTCAGCTTGGAAAAATGGTCAAACTTCACTGAATACATAACACCACTGCCTGCATTTCAAATCCTTATCATTAATTTTGTATGGCTTAAGCTTCCGTCTCTTATTTGAATCTATTTAAATAAATGTCCTCACTTTTTAAAAAGACTCAATTTGGCCAGTTAAGGATTGGCCCTTTTTCTGTTCAGATTCTTCTAGATTCCTTTCTCCTGTTCAAATTATCATTCTCAGTTTCATTAAAAAATAAACAAATTCAAAGCCCCAGCAGCAGCAGCAGCTCTGGGCTTAGATGGTGAGCAAACTGGTTCTCCCAACTCGAGAAACTTTAGTTTTCAGATCCGGATTCTTCAATTCTCATCTCAGGATTCCAAAGTCCATTATGCCACACTGTAAACTGAGATTAACAGAGAAGCCTTCAGGCACACCATCAAAAAGTCTTTGGACACACATGGCAATGAATGCCTTGCAAGGTCCCAGGTGTTGAAAAAAAAAAAATGGATGCATCTTACACCCTCAGTGGGGATCACATTCTTATGAATAATAATGTTAGTCCTATTATCTGCTGAGGGGACTGCTTGAGACTGGGATAAAACAAATGTTTACTTTTGACCTTAATGCATCAAAAAGGTATTAAAGTTTCAGGAGGATTCCAGGTAAGCAGTGGTAGGAAACCTCTCAGCAGCACTGCCTTGGGCTGTTTCAGAGAGTGCTGCTCCCATAAAGCTGGCATAGGCCACCCCAGCTAACTCCACCTCTGCCCTTTCACTTGGTGAATTCCATGAAGCACCCCTTTAAACCAAGGTGAAAAACAAAAACGTTAACTATAGACTGAAGCCCCAGGAGAGCACAGGGAAGCGGCTGGCGGGTGAGTTGGGGGGGCGGGCGGCAAGAATTCAAATGAAAAACTGAAAATAATTCAAAATAAAGGAAAAATTCTTAGGCACACACAGCACCAAGCTTGAAGCTAATGCTTCCAACCACCTAGTACCCTCATGTACTGCTGAGGCTCTGGGAGATTACACACAATATGACCACTCACATATTAGTCAAGGCAGAGAGGTGGCTTTGGAACCCTGGCGGTGTGCCTGAAAGCCCTCCAAGTCCCCCCAAAACATTTCAAGAGAACAATCCCCATCTCTCTGAGAGAGGGTGGGGCTGCGCTTTCTTAAAGACAAAATGATGGATGTGATGACCTCTCAAGGTCACTTCCAACCTCCAAGTGCTATTCTTTTAATACTAACAACTGCTGCCACTAAGTGCTCTGAGTTAGGCCCAGGCCTGTGACTAACTTCCAACAAAAAGTGGGGCGGAGAGAGCGAGCCAGGATTGCTCAAAGACCACCGAAAGAGGATCTCGCTTCCTTCCCTTTTTAACCATCTGTAGGGTTTTTCCTTCTCCTTCCTTTTGCGTGTGTTGCATAGAAACAGAAAGTGCCTTTGTACCAATTACTAGGCACTAATTTACACTCTTCAGTGGGCGCTGGGCTTGCTGGAGAAACATTAGGAAAAGGTGGGAGGGTCGGATGTGGGGGAGGATTCTAGCAGTGGAGGAAGGAATGGCTTGCTACAAGCTTTTTCTCCAAGCCTGAGAACAGCCAAGGGGAAAGAGAGAGAGAAAAAAAAGAATACAGAAGATTTGGAAGTCAAGACTAACAAATGCGACAAAGCTTTTTTTTTTTTTAAATCAAGAATGCTAACGATCATAAGGCATTCAGAAATCAAACTGATGGGATGGAAAGCAGGCTCCGCCTAGAGCATGTCAGACTGTTTTAGGGTCTTCTGAAAGAGTAAAGACGGGAAACCATCCACCCACTTTTCTTCTCAATGAACTTAGAAAGGAAAACCATTGTCAGCCATTTTCCCAATATGTCATATGATGTTTCTCCAGGGGAAGTTCAATCTGGGAATTTCCCACAGATGTTGCAGAATGACTAGTCCTTGGGATAAGCGTCAACAATTGAGACAGGAATGTAAATCCGACCCTCATGTTCAGAATCCAAGAATTCATTTCCCTCAGCTTCTATCTTTGTGTCTCAAGGTAATGGGGTGTCACCATTCAAGTGGCACTGCATTTACTCTGGTACCTCCCTCTGTTACCCAGGAACCCCCTTATACCCCTCCCCTCTCTCTTCTCACCACCCACAGAAGATGTGAGAGGAAAATCAAGAGAAGCAATGTGCGTACTCTGTAATTTGACTCCACTTGTGTTTTCTATTGTGAAACAGTAATCCTGCCAGCAGAAGCTTCTCAGGAGGCCCCCCCACCCCCCATTTTGTCTTTGCTAGGGCAGATAGATGGAAGGTGACACAGGACAAGCGGGAAATGTGGGAAGAACAGCAACTGCTGGCTCCTACCTTGGGACTAGTAATAAGAGCTGTAGGGTCCTAACAGACTCCATCCCCAGGGTCAGATTTCTGCAGAGAGCTCTGGCTGGAGAACTGTCTGCACATATTTCCCTTGATTCAAAGGAGTTTTAGCCTCTGGCCTAAAACCCAGAAGCAAACTCTACAGGAAACTCTTGCAGCCTTAGAAACCCATCCTCTGTTGCTAGAAGCCGTATGCGAGCAGCCTTTTGCATAGACTGTTATTCTTCCCTAACAGGGTACTTCATATCACTCCTTTTGCTGAATGGGCTGGGGCAGTATCATCTCCAAGGGGGCAAAAATTCGTTGTGTGGCAGCTGAAAAAAGTCTTAGTTATTACACCAGTTTGTCGCCTTCGGAAGTGGGCACAGTTCATAAACAGATGTATCTGTGGAATTAAAATGAAATGGGGGAGGCCAGGCACAGTGGCTCATGTTTATAATCCCAGCACTTTGGGAGGCCAAGGTGAGCAGATCACTTGAAGTTCAAGACTTCAGGAGTTCAAGACTAGCCTGGCCAATATGGTGAAACCCTGTCTCTACTAAAAATGCAAAAAATTAGCCGGGTATAGTGGCACACACCCATAATCCCAGCTACTCTGGAGGCTGAGGCAGGAGAATCAGTAATGGAGGGGACAATTATGGGAAAAAGATAGAGAAACAGTTATCTGCACAAGACTCACTCAGGCCTAGTTGTACATCTGTGTTGGATGAAGCAAGTCAGGTTATGAAATGCCATTCCAAATCACTTTGGGGAGCCCTCTCCAAAGAAGAATGGGGTAGAGAGAATATATGCCTAAGGATCCAGGTACAGGGCTTCCGTTCCACTCATGAAGAGAAGAGAAGGTGGTAAGGGCTGGGCAGGGCCTACTTAATTGGGCAGCCCAGTGAGCCCTGAGTCTAGGGCAAGGCCTTGTTTTGTCCCTAAAGCCCCACCTCCAAGGCAGTGAAGGTGAGTTTTTCCACATACCTCTGATGACATCAGACTCTCCTTAACTGAACAGTTGATTCCAAAGCCTTTTACAGTAATTAAGGGAGAAGAGGGCAAGAGGCTCAGGACAACCTCATGCCTTTAAGCAAAATTCCCACCTAAGTTATAGTTGGCCAGTGATGGACATTCCTAGAGGGGCCAGAAAAATCCATTTCCCATATTGGAGGACAACTTCTACTACGGAGGCTGTCCAGATCCCTCCCACCAGGTATGCCAAGCATCCCAAGGATGTGTTCAGAGAGGCTAAGGAGAAGCAGAAGCCGCCACTCAGGGCTTGTGTAGCTCCCGTCTTTCCTGGTTTTTTATGTGAGCCTCATTTTTCACTATTTTAAGGTTATATATTTATATATTAAACCTTAAAAATCTTTTTTCATAGAACTGGGCTGTGATGGTTGGAATTTGGGGTTTTCTGATTTTCAGAATCCTATAACCAGTGCTATCAAACTCAACCCATTGTCACCACTTGGTGAGAGCTGACTTAAGCCCCTCCAAAAAGAGAATAAGATGGCACCTGGCATAGAAACAAGGCCTCAGGTTTCTATCATCCAGATATTAACCTGGCATGGTTCAACATCAGCCCATTCTGATGACTTCCGAACTGAAATTAGAATGTAGTTGTTTCCTTCTCCAAAGGATAACACTGCCTTTACCACCCACCCCCCAAAATCTGCTCATACTCTTTGTGAAGGGTATCTGCAAAGTCAGGAGACTTAGGATGAACTTCATGTTAATTACATTTTCAAATAATATGCTTGATATATTTTCATGTAAAATACTCCATGTTCTAAAATTAATCTGAAACAGTACAAATACATCATAAAGTGTCCCAAGTCTGGAAACAGGAAAAATAGTGTATTTGTTGCATCTTATTTTCTTTAGATTAACAATGGATCCACTGCTTAAACTTTAGAGGTATATCACCTGAAAAGATCTGGTCTGGAGGTTGAAGAAAAACAAATTGAATAGACTATTTGAAAATGTAAATTAATACACTACTTAATAAGTTTATCCAGTGTTCCCTGATTTTGAAGTGACGTTCTGTATATTACACACAAACTACAGGACCCAGCATTTCTCAAGGGCTTACTGTGTGTGGAACACTACTAGGTGCTTTATAGATGTTATCTTTGCACAAGAACCTGTGACGTGAGGATAGCAGCCCTGTCTTGTGGATTAAGAAAGTGGGGCTTAAGTGGGAGTTGAACAATAAGAACACATGGACACAGGGAGGGGAATTTCACACACTGGGGCCTGTTGGGGGTGGGGGGTAGGGGAGGAATAGCATTAGAAGAAACACCTAATGATGGGTGCAGCAAACCACCACGGCACGTGCATACCTACGTAACAAAACTGCACGTTCTGCACATGTACCCCAGAACTTAAAGATATCAAAAAAAAAAAAAAAAAAAAAGGTTAGAAGAAAGTGAGGCTTAAACAAAGCAGAGGCTGGAAACTTAAATACCAGAAGAAATTATGTAAATGATTAAAATACAAGGTACTGCCCCGTATTATGATCTGTTCAAGCCAATTATTGCTAGGTAGAAATTCAGGCCCCGTTTTGCCAGATCTTTTGATTTTTTTTTTTCCAGAGAAGCCAGAAATCTGGATTCATGCCATAATCCTCTGATTTTTAGATGTTGGTAACCAATTAAATTTTTATAAACCCTGTGCTGGCCAAGCCAAACAAATCTGCAAAGCAAATTCAGCAGCAAGCCTCCAGTTTGCAAACTCGGAGTTAAAATAACTTGCTTATGGTCTCAAATGAGAAAACAGCAGGACGAATCAGAACCCCGCTCAGTCGGCCTCAACTGTGTCTCTCCTCCCAGGACACTACAGAAGTAAGTAGCAGCACTGAATGAGAAGAAAATCTGTTTGAATGATTCAGCTTCTAAAGCTGGTGTAGAAGTGGTCTATGGAAGTGGCAGCTGTATGAGGCTCTATAAGGAAGTGAGCAAGCTGGAGGGTTTCTTGCAGGAATGTTAGCAGCAGTGAGCAAGGGGGTGTGGCTGGGAGTTTAGCTCTTAAAATCTTCACAGAATGCAGACATTCCAAATGCCATCTCTGCCCACCTTCTTGATTTAACACCAGCAGAAAGAAAATTAGGAAACTCTTTACCCTACCCTAAAGTCAATTTAAATTGAAGTTGTATCTGAAACTTCCAGATGCAGACCTCCAAGTTTCTTATTTAAAGTGACCTTAACACATACCTCCTCTAGCAGGAATACACTTCTGACAGTATTAACCCAGGCTGAGGTTTTGTTTGACCATGCTCTAAGATTAGAGATCCCCAAAACACAGACACCTGCAATCACCATATCCCTAGGTTCAAAGGACTGACGGTAGCACTTAAAGCTGGATGAACATCTCACTTCGTTTTCCACTCCTGACTGTGAAAAAGGTTCTCTGGAAGCAGCTGAGCCGAATGACTTGCCTTATGGAGAATTAAGGAGCAGCACGCATGCACGCACACATAAGCAGCCATTTCTATCAATGCCTGAGAAAAATCACTCAGCCGAATGGCCTAGAACCCTGGAAACCCTATTCCTGAGTCGGACAGACTCTGGCAGCTCACAGAGGCGCTGCGGCCCTCCCTGGCTGAACGACTGGGCAGCTCCCTGAAGGAGAAAATGCCTTTGCTCAAGGTGGCAGTGGGTGTCGATGCGAACAACTGAACTCCGGGAACATGGCTGACACAGCCAGGCCCGCCCAGCAGCTGTTGGTGAGTAACACCCTCCGGCTAATATACCCCTACTTCACCCCCAGAGCCACACTAAAGGTCACGTCCCCCAACGCAGGCACATGCTTTTCAGCAACCTTACAGATACAAACCTTAAAATGTGCTGTTTTATGGCAAGCTAGACGATGACCCCAAACAGAACCAGATTTTGCATTAACCATGGAGGAAATTCAGTCTGATTCCGGTGCCAGCAGCCACCTCCACAAGAACGAGTTTCCAAAGGAAATGGAATGAGACGCAGTTACGTGGCCTTTCTTTTAAAAAAGAAAGCAAAACAAAACAAAAAACCTCAACCAAGCATCACTGTTAACCCACAGGCCCAGGACCTCGTCTTAAAAGTATCGAAGTATTATACCAAAAAATGACAACACTTTTCCAACTAACTCCAACAATGCCCTCTCAAACACGGCGTCACAGGACAGAGGCAAAAGGCTTCTCTGAGAGGACCAAGCCCCAGCTACCTCATCTGAATGGCGTTTGTAAAAGCAGCTTTCCGAAGATGGTCAGATAGCCTGTCCAAATGTGAATGCTTTCCCACTTTTACCGTACATGTTAAACACAACCAACAGCACTGGTTGACCAAGGTCCCTGGAAGTCTCCAAAGCCTGTTTTATAAGGCAGATAGATGTCTTTCTGGCCACATTCATTTGTCCAGCCCTGCCTCTCGCCATCCCAGGGAGGAACTATTCCCTGAGGCCTCCAGAACTGCCCAGCATTCGTTACCAAGCTTTGACCTCCAGCAAGGACCACACCTCCCTGCAAACAGCCTGATTCAGGGGTGGAGGGTGCGACCTAAGTCACATGGCCAAAAAAAAAAGCTCTGAAATCTGGCTCATTAGGAAGGCTAATGGGTGAAGTTAACCCACCATTACTTGATCAAACTCCTCTGCTGCCTGCAGCAGGGTTATTTTAAACCTCTCAGGGGACTCCTGACCATATTTAAAACCACCTTGGCAAGCCCAGAAAAGTAGCAGGCATCCAGCTAAATGAGTCCTTAGTCATCCCTAAAAGGTTCGAAGTAAAGTGCGCCGCGTCCCCCCTCGGTTTCAGCCACTTCTCTGCAACCCGGCAAAGGAATTAAATAAAAGATACGCCATCTGACTTCCCCGCTGCCACCGTCTTTCCCAGGTGGGGTGGCCCCACCGTCGCGGGGTGCGGGAGTCCCGGGGGCGGGGCGGGACGGGGGAGGGGCGGACACCACTCCCCGCGAAGCCAAGCACCGCATTCGCTCTGCCCGCCAGTTTGAGGCTCTCCGTGGCTCCCGGAGGCCGGGGACAATTAAGGAGAGAGTGATCTTTCCGCCAATGCACAAATTATTAAAAGAGTTAAAACCGCATCTTCTCCAACATGTTTGCACCCTTTCGGCCGAGTGCAGCGTCCCGAACGCCCAGGAACGCCGCCAGGCCAAAGGTTAACTAACCCCAGAGCTCCGGGGGAGAGGGCGACGCCGCTAACCTGTATGCACTCTGTAATGGGCTTTGAGATGGGAGGATTTTCCATAGACTTTCCCACAGCCACTGTAGGGGCACTTGTGCCTCTTTTCGGAGGCGTGTTTCCCCTTCGCAGCCACTCCAGGGTGGAGGAGGGAGAGCGGGCTGGGCGCGCTGCCAGGATCCTGTCTCTCCTCCGGGCTGTGGGAAGGACTCGACCCAGATTCGGTGGTCACGTCGCTGTCGGATCCCATATCCTCATCTGGACTCTCCAGACTGTCGCTGCACACGGAGGGGGTCTGGATGGGTCGGTACTTGTTCAGGTCCAACAAGCTCTTGGCGATGGTGACGAGCGTGCAGTAATCCTTCCAGGTGTCCCCCGGGTCACCGTGCTCCTTGGTCACCTCGCGCTCAGGTAGTCGCAGCCGCTCGGCGTCCGGAGCGCCCCCATGCTCCGGCACCGCAGCGCGGTTCGAAATGGAAACCAGACACTGGGCGGCCACGAAGTCCATGTAGGCGGCCGCGGACATGGTGCGGGCGACGGCAGCCCCGGCGGCGCGGCCAAACTTGGCGGTGGCTGCGGAGGTTCGGCTCGCCCTGCCCTAGCCTCGGACGACAAGCGCGGCGCGGCGCGGCGGCCAAGGGGGCGGGGGCGCGGGGCGCTTCCGACTCGCAGGAGCGCCGAGGCGACCTCAGCCCCTCATCTTTACGTAACCGGCAGCGCCTCCGCACGCAGCATCCACGGCCCCAGGCTCCGCGGCGCCGCCGCCTCTCGCCGCCGCCCCTGCCCCGCGCGGGCCGCGATCCCCCGACGGGCGCGCCGGCCCCTCTGAGCCGGCTCCCTTGGAAAGATGCCACACGTGGCGGTCGCAAGTTTATTCGACTGAAAACGCCCCCGAGGCGCTGAGAGAGGAAACTGCAAGAGAAGTGCACGCCCTCAGCCGCCTCTCCGTCGAGCCAAAGCCCGAGGACATTCACCCGACCACCCCAAAGCGGGTGGCGAGGGCCACGCCGAGCGCCAAGTCTAAGAGACACTTTTTCCCGAGTCCACTGACGGCTTCTGAGCCCCTGCTCCGGCCGGTCCGCACCGTTCCGGCATTCTCTTGCTCAGTAACAATTTCGCAGAATCCCATCACGTCACAAACCAAACCCCTTCCAATTGGCCAGTGGGGAGGGTGATTCAACTCTGTTTACTTTCTCCCCCTGCCAGTCAGATCGGCCTTTCGGTGGAGAGGTGCGTCTAGAACTGAGGCGTGCGGCCAATCCGACTGTTCCGTTTCGCTGCCTCGTGCTACCCCTACAGCCTCGAATACTGACATTTAAAAGGGTAACAGCTGGGAGGCAGGGAAGGCGCAGCCGCACACTTTCGGAGTGCCTCACGGTCCCGTGGCCGGTCCAGGCCTCCTGGCTCACGTTCCAGCTTGCGGAGCTTTGGGACACATCTTCCCTAGTCAGTTGCGCTCGTTCCTATGGCAAAAGAGAACTTCAGCTTCGTTTTTCCAGCTCCCAAACAGTTAAATGACTTCCTGCAAACGCTACAGTCCCAGCAACCAGCCTTCCAATCAAAAGTAAGTTGGTTGATGTCACTGGCATTGGCTCGGCCAATCAGAAGGGCGTTCCGAAAGCAGGCGCTCGACACTTGTAATCGCGAAGAGCTGTAGTGAAACTGGACACATCTTTGTATTTTATGTTTGTTGCTGGTAGTAAATATTGAGTTATGGATGAGAGGACAGGGGTGATGAATAAATACAGTGTGAATCTGTAATTTTTTAAAACCCCATTATGTCAGGATAAATCCAAAAATAAACACAAATGAGAAAGAATTCGTTTTGTTATATATATTTTTTGGATGCAGCATACTTCGGGGCAGATGTTTAAAAATTCTTCCATCCAATACATTAACTATGACCAATTCATCTTCAAAATGCAGTGCTAGCAAAAGTTCTGGTTTTATAGCATAGCTTTTTTACTGCCCGAGATTCTTCCATCAAACATTCCATCTTTGCTTTTGTCATATCTCTTAATTCCTCTACTTCTCTGGTGCAACTTAATAAATTCTTTTAGCTTTATCTGGAAGCTATTTTTAACCCACCTTAAATGGCGGGTTAAATGATAAATGGAGACATAAACCATTCATTTGTGTAACTTTTAACAAAAACCCACCATTCTTGGCTCATTTTCTTTCCAGAGCCCCTGCATCGTTTTTGAGACATGTTTCTCTTCCCTCACTTCACAAATGTGGAGACTGAGATACATAGAGGTGACTTATTTATCTTGTTAGAGAGATAATGACAGAACCCAATAGAAACCACAAGTCTCCTGATTTCTAGCTCTTTGTGCTTACAACTAAGCCCTTTTGGTTTTGTGAAATATTAACTGTGCTGAACGGATTTTTAGGGACTGGAATAAGCCAGAGATCCTTAGCTGTGGAATATTATGGCATCACGTGGTCAGCAATTAGTATGGATCTTGGAGTCTGATTAACTTGGTTTGCCCCTCCCTCAGAATTAATGACGCAGTTGTTTTCCCTCTTTATAGCTGAGAAAAGAATCTATGGCTAGTGTCTTTTTGCAAGAGGCATACTGTTAGACCAACTGATTAAAAATAATTCACTTTCGTGAATTGTGAGAGGTACCTGATTGTATGTGATGGAGATTCGGTGAGTTCCAACCCTGATTCCCACTGGCTATTAACCTTTGTTAAGAGAAAGTTACACAGGTTCTAGTCTTCAAGGGAAGGGTCTCAAATTAACACTACTAATTTAAGGTCTAGAGTAGTTTCTTTTGACTTTATTTTTAAAGTGGTACATCAAAAAAAGAAAATTAAAAAAAAAATTAACTAGGCATGATGGCTCACACCTGTAGTCCCAGCTACTCAGGAGGGTGAGGCAGAAGGGCTGCTTCAGCCTAGGAGGTCAAGGCTGCAGTGAGCCCTG
This sequence comes from Aotus nancymaae, assembly GCF_030222135.1. Classification (NCBI taxonomy): domain Eukaryota; kingdom Metazoa; phylum Chordata; class Mammalia; order Primates; family Aotidae; genus Aotus; species Aotus nancymaae. The sequence goes on along the minus strand of NW_026988455.1, from coordinate 42,588,517 downwards.
ATCACACCACTGCAATCCAGCCTGGGCAACAGAGCAAGGCCCTCTTATAAAAAAAAAAAATCACAACTAAGTGTGGCTCAGGTAAATAAGAGTCTAATAAATTTTAATTAAAAACAAACCTGACTTGAGACCAGTTCAGTAAAAGTACACACCTTAAAAAAATAAAGAAAACAACAACAACAACAAAAATTAAAGTGGTACAGGGAAGATATTGCAGTAGGTGACTGCCCATGGAGAAAGCTGTAGGTAGGGGATACTGGGCAACCAAGAATATCATCACCATCAGCGTCATTATCACTGACCCCTTTCATGGAGGGCTTACTCTCTGTACCAAGCACCCTGCATGCACTCTTACAACAACCCTGGAAGGTAGGTATATAGTGTATAAAAAACTCCAAGCCATCTTGGAGTTCTTGCATTTTTAGAACTTAATCTCTTAATTTTAGAAAAGAATTCATTGAAACCCAGGGGAGTTTGCCTACTTCATGGTTTTTCTGGGACAAATTTTTTCGCCGAGGATACATGATCACTTAGAAATTGCATCTTTGCATGCCTCCTTAAGGCCTAGCACACACACCAGTGAGATCTCTCCAGGATCCCTATGATCATGGGCTGTACAACCCCTCAGACTTGTGTTTTAACTGGGATTGTACTGGTGAAACAGACTTCTCAGGCCTGGGCATTTATAGATAGCCCTAGGACTAACATCATCATTATTCCAGAACTGAGGAAGTCTGTGTCTTTCCTTGAAGATTATATAATCCAGGAATTTGAATAAATCAATCACTTTAGATTTTTTAAAAATATAAACTTTTCCCTTCCTTACTCCTTGCTTTTCTTTAATTCTCTTTAATTTCACTTTGTTTGAACTGGACATAAACACTGAATTCTCCAAACTCACTCATTTCAGACTTATAAAATAAAGTAATAAAAGAAAACTGAGATTTCATCCACATGAATTTCTCACACATCTACAAACATAACTGCTGCTTGACTTGATTTAGAATATCTTTTTAAACTCAGCAATTCTAGAACTGTAGAATGCGTTTTCTTTTTTCCTCCTTTTCCACTCATTCATTCTCCAGATATTTATGTTCCTGGCAATGAGCTAGCCATGGGGAATACAGATATGAAAAGGGACTCTGTCCTCCATGAAGCTTATATGTTAAACACACACACACACACACACACACACACACACACACACACATATATATATATAATAACATATCAGCAAATAATAATTTCTATGTCAAGATTTTTTTCTTGTATTTTCAACAGTGAAGTTTCTTTGGGGTGTTGGAATGTGTATTATAATAGTTTTAAGATTAAAACCGGCTTAGGCTGTTTTGCCAACATGGTTGTCCCCATTAAATGTTGGCTAAATAAATGATCCCGAGTTAATATGAATCATTCCTAATTAAAATAATTTATCACTAAACTATATATTATGCCACATAGATGTAAGAGGTCTGTTTTCACCCGTTAGTCTTTGTAAATACACATTTTCAAATTCACACAAACCAACCAGAGGAGCATGAAAATTCAGACTGTAACTGTGTGTCTAGTTTATGCTTTCCTCTCTAAATTCTGCCTAAGAATTTGCTTTATTATCCAAGTTCTCAAAACAACGGCTTAGGGGCCTGTAGCCAGAACATATAAGCCTTTTTTTCTGTGCATCCTAAAATAATTACAGTATTATTATTAGCTCTAGTAAGAAGTAGTGCCTACAGTCAGCTGTTTCTTTCAGCATTGTAGGCCAGTGTGAGGAACTGGCCTCTGGGTCTGAGATAAACTGTAACCCCAGGCAACCTCTGGGAGCTATTTCTTTATCTTTAAATTAATGGGATTAGATTAATATATCTCCAATAGTTCCTCCCAAACTCCAAATACTCAAGGGATCTAAAAAAAATCCTAGAGAAAAAAACTGGGGCAAGATTTGGATTCTTTAAATACTATCTTATCTGCTGTACATCTACAAATACTGCTCTTTATGGCAGTGAAGGTCAGAAAACCTTAAATCAACATTTAATGGATAGCAGACAAATATAAATGTGTTCAAAATCCCTTCTTCCTTAATTTTATGGTCTTGATTTTTTCTTTCTTTAAGCTGGTTTGTAGAAAGTGGAAGTTCAAATAATCTATTCTTGGCTGGGCATCGTGGCTCACACCTGTAATCCCAGCACTTTGAGAGGCGAGGCAGGAGGATCACGAGGCCAAGTGATAGAGACCATCCTGGCTAACATGGTGAAACCTCCTCTCTAAATAAATAAATAAAGTAAAAAAAAAAAAAACTATTCTTTTTCGTAGGTAAATTTTATTATATTATTTATTTTTTTTCAGACAGTCTCATTCTGTCGCCCAGGCTGGCGTGCAATGATGCGATCCCGGCTCACTGCAACAACCCCTGCCTTCCGGGTTCAAGCGATTCTCCTGTCTCAGCCTCCCTAGTAACTGGGATTACAGGCGTGGGCCAGCATGCCCAGCTAACTTTTGTATTTTTAGTAGAGGAGGTTTCGCCATGTTGGCCAGGCTGGTCTCGAACTCCTGTTCTCAGGTGATCCGCCCGCCTGGGCCTCCTAAAGTGTTGGGATTACAGGCGCGAGCCACCGCGCCTGGCCCGAGGTAAATGTTTCACCCTAGCCGGGAGTAAGGTGTTTCCTGGTTTAAGCAGCACAGATCCCCAGGCTCCTCCTCTGGAGATTTTTATTCAAACTGCGCCCCAAGGCAGGGTTTCCCCACCTTGCAGGGTGGAGCTAATCACCTGGCGCTCGATTTAAAATACAGATTGCCGGGTGTCACCCCTGCTCAAAGCCCAGAGAAGTTTAGGCCAAAATCATATTCTGTAGGTACCAGGTTCTGCCAATTCTGGCTTTTCTCACTGTTTCCTGCTGGGAGGCGTGGACCGTGCCGGGCAGAACTGCCAGCCTCCAGGCGGGAAGGAAGGAGGAGAACAGATGGCCCACTGGGGGTAGAGGATCACGTGTTGGGCCTCATTCTGGGCTGGATCCAGGCCTCTCCCTTTCAGGCCCCAGGCCCTCCGGCTCCAGCGACCCCCACCTAGGCACATGGGACAAACGTGGAGAAAACCAGTGTTCATTTTGGTGAAAGCGGAGGAATTAGGGAAGGAGGCGAGCCTGAGGGGGGGGAGAGGCGGGGCTAAAGGGATAAAACTTCCAACAATGGCGGCGTTGCTGGATTTTGAAATACAATCAGGTAAAGCGTGATCAGGTGGAACACCCGTGGCCATAATGAAGTTAACACCCAGGGCCCGGAGGCGGAAGGGAGCTCAGGCGAGCGGGAAAACTTGCACGCCGCCCTACTTTGCTCCCGCCCCACTTAGCAGCCTTCCGCAAAACTCCAGCCCTCTCCTCTGCAGCGCAGAAAGGCCGCCAGTTCATGCATATGCAGGAGGATAAGTTTAGCTCGCAGCCCTGCGCGCTCCGACCGGCCCAGCGCGGCACTCGGTGAATCACCCGCGCTCGGGGGTGGGCGCTCGGCTCCGGCCGCCGACTGGCAGGCGACTCAGCCACTCGCGGGCCGCGCGCCCCGGCCTGGCATCGCCCTTTTAAAAAGTCTTCCGCAGGCGGCCGCCGCCGCAGCAGCCTGAGGAGGCGAGTTCATCTGAGGACAGTCCCAGTTCTCAGAAATCCCTTCCCTGCTGGAACATCAAGCTCCCTTTACTGCAGTTGAACAAACTGCCCTAGATTGGGGGACTAGGAACCCGCCCCAAACTCGTGCAAGGAGCTCCGGGCGCCCACGCCCACGTGAGCTAACCTTGAAATTAGCCCCTGCACCCGGGCGCGCGGGGGTAGGAGTGGGCGGAGACCGGGGGGAGCCCTGCGCGGCCCGGGCCCTTGCTTTGAGCTCTCCGCGTGCACGTACCGCCCCCGCCACCCTGTTTCATAACTCTGGCGGTGCTGCTTTTTTTTTTTTCTTTTAATCTCCCGGGTAGATGGGTGTGGGGTGCGTGTGTTGGGGAGAGGGCAGGCCACCTTCCATCCCCCACGCCCGCGAGGAAGAGGAAAACCTGCCCTGCGGTCCTCCTGGGAACACTGCAGAGTAGGGTGTCGATATGACATCAGCTTCTAAACATAGCCGGCACCGCACCGCACCCCAACTCTGAGGGCTACGGGGGTGGGGAGCTAGTGGGGGAGGCGGGTGCTGCTGTCCCCGGGCGGGGCGGGGCGGGCAGGCCGGCCGGGGTGCGCGGGAGGAGATGACTTTGCAGGAATTGTGCTCTCAGAGTTTGCAGGCAGATCTCGCCCCCGAAGGCCCGGCCAAGGGGTTAGGAAACATTCCTCCCATTTCCGCGCTCTCCCCTACCCCGCAAGAACCACACGCACTCTTGGATCCAATGTGCCTTTATTTATATATAAATCAACCCAGCCCCAGCCGTAGTGCCCAGGTTCGGTCTGGTCCCGGGAGCACCCGCGCCCCGCGTCAGTCTCCAGGCTAAGCCTGCCAGGGGGTCGGTGCGGCCCTCCCGGTGAGTCAGATGGGCTGTGTTTCCTGTGGTTGTTGTGGAACAGTTTGTCCTTTTTACTCCCAGCCCACCCCCGCGCCCCGGCCCGTCTCCACCCCCTTGGTAAGTATAGCGCTCACGTTTCATCATCTCTTTGTCCAACGAGTGCCAGACACCCCGGCCCGCGGCCCCCGCCGCCTCCCTCCTCCTCGCCGCGCGGTTACCTCGCATAACCCCGCGCGGGCAAGCACCGGGCAGCGGCTTGTCCCGCGCGCGCGCGCGCGCGAGCGCCTGCCCCGTACCCAGCGCTTCCCGCCGCAGCACACCCCCACCCCGTTTTCTCCCCTCCCCTGCTTCCAAGTCCCCCTTCCGTTGGGGCCCCGAAGCTCTTCTTCCACCCCCTCTACTCGGCGTCCGGGTACTGGGTCGAGATGTGTGTGGGTGTAGGGAGGTGGGCACCCCTTTTCCCAGCCGCTGGCGTCAACCCGACGCCCAGGCCCAGTGCTGGATCCTGCCCTTCCCCAGCCTCCCCCTGCCATGTTCCAGGGTTGCCCTCTGTTCCCCTCCCGAGCGCAGGTGACAAGCTGCTGAGACAGTGTCTGATTCACAGACAGCCGAACCAGCTATTGGTACTAGGGGGTGGGCGTGTGCAGAACCGTTTCCCTCCCACCTCCCCCAACCCCCTACCCCGGTGGGGAGTGGGCTGGCGGGTCGAGAGAGGCCAGGTGGCTGACAGCCGCGAAGTGCGTGCCTGCTCTTCCCTCTCTCCCTCCTCCTCCCAGTTTCATTTCCACACATACAGCCACCCACCGGGGACCGGAGGCGGCTAGTGTTCTCTGAACGCAGGGAACTGGCTCTCTCTGTGGTCTCCTGTTTACTTCCCTCCTCCTCTTTCCCCTCCCTTCTCCCCGCCCCCATCTCCCAGCGCTGCTTCCCGCCCAGAGCTGCTGGGAAACCTGCGGTTGAACACTGCAGTCATGGGACTTCCCTGGACCCAAGCTTTGCCCCAGGTTTGCCCTGCCCTGTCCTGTCTTGCCCTGTGTCCGCTTGTTTGGGGCACTTCTTTGTCCCGAAAAGGTTCTTGGGGCTCCCTATCCAGGAACGTGGAAGAGGTGACTGTTTCCCTCCCCCTTCCTCTTCTGCTGGCTCCCCTGCCAGCTACCTTCCTGTGGGGGCCCTGCCTGGCTGCCTTTTTTGGCCAGGATTCTGGGCCACCCCCACGAGTGGCCACCTGTCCAGGGAGAAGTGGTGAGACAGCTGACAGTGTGTAAGAACTCTGTATCCAAGATGCTGCAGAGCTGGCTTCTTTGCCATCACAGACTGTCCTGTTGATGACAGGATGCCCAAAGTTCCCTGCCGACCAAGGCTTTCAGGCAGAGCCCCAAAACCTGCTCCTCGGGACACACCCTCTCCTTATGGAGTCTGGCAAAACCTTTCCTTTCAAAGCTTGCTTCCCAGCCGGAAGAATGCAGCCTCTTTCTCCCTAAGTAAGCTGAATGAACAAAGGACTCCAAGGAGGCTGTGGGGGTTCCAGCTCTGGGTGCCGCCTGCCTGAAGTTCACCCCATTTAAAAACCACCTCTTCACCACCACCCCCTGCTCCACTGCCATGGTTACCAGCTCCCTGTCCTTCCCAGCACAATGTTGCACAGAGGCAGAAACAAACAAGGACATTTAAAATGTTCTTTTAAATAAATATCCAAAGCACTGCCTTGGTATTTTGGTAGCAGAGAAGAGGGAATAAAAGTCCCAACTGCTGATTTCCTTCTGACCCCGAGATCCTGAATAAATCCTTACCCTGGATGGCCTCTCAGCTGCCAAAAGAGGGAAGGAAGCTTGGTGAGGTACTAGAGAGTGGAATTCGGAACAAACCTTTGGCAGGAGAATTATTCCCCAAGTTAGACTCTTTCTTGCTTCCCCCTCCACCCCAGCTGCTTTGAAGTACCTGCCATCAGACTATACCACCTCCGCTTGGTGGCTGTCATCTGCAGGCTCTCCTGCACTCCCCCTCATTCTCTGAAGATTCTAGCACTTGGCTCACAGTTCCCCGTTTCCACTCCAACTCTTATTAACATTTTTGGTGAATTTAGCGTCCCAGTAGATTAATGACCTATCTGAAACCCCAGTACCTGAAGTGCAGTCATTTTCATTTTTTTGCTCCATCCCACTATCACGAGGGTATCCTTGATCTTTTCATCACCAAATAACAGCACCGCCTCTGACCATCACCCTACTTCCTGACCAACACCTCTTCTTCTCCCAGCTTATTTGCTCAAATCACCACATTTGAACAATTAATGACCCTATTTTGACTTCCAATCTACGTTTTCACTGTCTGTCATTGTCCTTTGATTCTTACATCTCTCCTACCCAGCTTAGATTTCATGGTCTGTCTATATCATTCCTTCGCATGCACCACCCCCTACTCTTTCATTTCTTGGGATTATCTGGCCAAACTCTTGATTCTGTCCAGCTTAACACACGGGACAAAATGAAGGGCTGTTGTCACTCAAAATTCATGATCATACATCTCAAGTGGGCTCTCAATACTGTCCGTGTGTATTTCCCTTGTCAGTTTACTTTCCCACACTCTGAAATGACTATATTGCACCTTCTTTCTTCAAACTTCCAACACCCTCCCTTCCTCACTCTGAGCTGAGAACCTTGCTGCTTATTTTACTGAGAAAATAAAAGCGTTTTGACAAGAACTACCTCCTCTTTTCACCATCATATCTTCCATCCTACCTGCCTCTCCACCCGGACACTGCCCTTTCTCTTGTCACCTGGATATACTGTCCCTGCTCCTAAGGCAAACGCTTCCACGTGGCACCAGCTTCCCTTCTCCTCTAGGCTATTTAATGACTATTCCTAAAATTACCCCCCATCTCCTGCTCGTCAGTTGTTGCTCTATTCCAATTCATTCATTTCAGCACAAAAAATGTGGTGTCCTCCCTCCTGTCTTTATATGTATACTTGTGCATGTGTGCCTCCTTGATCTCATATCGTCCTGCACTATTACTCCGTTTGCCATCTTCCTTGTATGCAGACATCTCAAAGTTACCTCTATGTGCATGCCTCCCGTTCTCTCTTATTTTTATTTATATATTATTATTATTATTTGAGGCTGAGTCTGGTTCTGTTGCCCAGGCTGGAGTGCAGTGGCACGATCTCAGCTCACCACAACTTCTGCCTCCTGGGTTCAAGCGATCCTCCTGCCCCAGCCTCCCAAGTAGCTGGGACTACAGGCACATGCCATCATGCCCGGCTAATTTTTTTTTTTTTTTTTTTTTTTTGGTATTTTTGGTAGAGATGGGGTTTCACCCTGTTAGCCAGGATGGTCTTGATCTCCCGACCTCGTGCTCCACCCACCTCTGCCTCCCAAAGTGCTGAGATTATAGGCGTGAGCCATGGTGCCCGGCCTATTCATTTACTTTTGAGACAGAGTCTCACTCTATTGCTCAGGCTGGAGTGCAATGGTGGGATCCTGGCTCACTGCAACCCCTGCCTCCTGGGTTCAAGCGATTCTCTTACCTCAGTCTCCTGAGTAGCTGGGACTGCAGGCATGAGCCACCCTGCTTGGCTAATTTTTGTATTTTTAGTAGAGATGGGGTTTCACCATGTTGGCCGGGCTGGTCTCGAACTCCTGACCTCAGGTGATCTGCCTGCCTTGCCCTCCCAAAGTGCTGGGATTACAGGCGTGAGCCACTGCTCCTGGCCCTCCTGTTCTCTTTTGATCTCATGCCAATCAGACGATCATTTCCGTCACTTGAACAAAACTACTCCTCTCCGGATCACGATGATCTCCATGATGCCAAATCTTGGGCAGTTATTTCACTTCACATCACAGCAAAGAAGACTAAGGAGTGGACAGTGAAGTAGAGGAAAACAGGAGACGATGATGTCCTGGAGGACACATGAGGAAAAGGAAGAGAGGTAGATTTATTTTTTTTCTTCTCTGCTACTTTCAGTTCTTCTCCTGGTTTGCTCGCTCTCTCTCTCTCTCTCTCTCTCTCTCTCTCTCTCTTTATTTATAGGACAGAGTTTGGCTCTTGTTGCCCAGGCTGAAGTGCAATGGCGTGATCTCAGCTCACTGCAACCTCTACCTCCCAGGTTCAAGCAATTCTCCTGCCTCAGCCTTCCTAGTAGCTAGGATTACAGGCATGTGCCACCATGCCCGGTTAAGTTTTCTATTTTTAGTAGAGACAATGGTTCACCATGTTGGCCAGGCTGGTCTTGAATTCCTGACCTCAGGCGATCCACCCTCCTTGGCCTCCCAAAGTGCTGGGATTCCAGGCGTGAGCCACCGTGTGCCTGGCCTCTCATGGCTCTCTTAAAGTTGAGTTGCCCTGGGCCCCTGTCCTTGTCTCTCTTCCACATCCATACTCACTCCCTTAGTCATTTTATGCAGCCTCAAGGCTTTAATATCTTCAAGGCTGGTGCCGTGGTTCATGCCTATAACCCCAACACTGAGAAGCCCACGGTGGGAGGATTGCTTGAGCCCAGGAGTTGGAGGCTGCCATAATCTGGGACTGCCCCATTGCACGCCAACCTGGGTGACAGGTTTTAATACCTTCTACATGCCAGGGATTCCCCAATTTTTATCTTCAATTGACACTTCTCTTTCTTTTTTCTTTTTTTTTTTTTTGGAGTCTTGCTCTCTCGTCCAGGTTAGAGTGCAGTGGCTTGATCTTGGCTCACTGCAACCTCCATCTCCCAGGTTCAAGGGATTCTCATGCCTCAGCCTCCTGAGTAGCTGGCATAACAGGTGCCCACCACAATGCCTGTCTAATTTTTGTATTTTTAGTGGAAACAGGGTTTCACCATGTGGGCCAGGCTGTTCTCGAACTCCTGACAAGTGATCCGCCCACCTTGGCCTCCCAAAGTGCTGGGATTATAGGCATGAGCCATGGTGCCCGGCCCACATCTCTCTCCTGAGCTTCACACGTGACCATCCAACTATCTAGTCATCATCTCCACTTGAATATATGATGGGCATCTTAACATACTAAAATTGAACTGCCAATCATTCCCTCCCAATAGATGGCTGTATTGGTAGCTTTTCTCATGTTACATAGAGACACTCCTATGCGTCTGGTTGCTCAATACAAAAGCCAAAGAATTGTCCTTCATCCCTATTTTAAATGTATAACCCATAGCCAATCATCCGTCAAGAACTCCTGTTAGTCCTATGTTCCAAATATCTCCATAACCTAGCCCTTCTCACCTTCACTGCCATGCCATGCCCCTTCCTCTCTTGCCTTGAAAACTGCAGGAGCCTTCTAGCTGCTCTGCCTGCCTCACCCTTGACCTTGCTTCTCTTCTCAATACAACTGCTAAGAGCTAAGTGCTATTCTTAAAATACATGTCAGGTCACAGCTTTCTTCTGCTCAAAACACAGCAGTGAGTAGTGTCACTCAGAGAAACTGCTGCTGTCCTCACAGTGGGGTAAGCCTCATTGTGGACCCAAAAGGAGTCTTCCTGATTTCCCCTACTTCACCCCATTCCTCACTCTGCTCCAGCCCCGCTACCCACTTTGCTCATCTGGGAACTAACCAGCTGGACTCCTGCCACACAAGCATTCATAGTGGCTCTTCCTTCTACCTGGAATGCTCTTCTCCAAGATCTCAGCATGGCTCACACCCTTACCTTCGCTGAGCCTTTGCTCACGTGTCCCCTCCTAGGAGAGGTCTGTCCTGGTTGGGAGGTACTCCTGGATCTGGAGGTGGATCTCCTTCTCCTGAGTCATATGGGGAAGGTACAGCAGATGGGATTTTCTTAGGAAGAAGTCATCCTTCTCCCACTAATCCTCTGCAACCAAACCACCCATCCTCTGCAGCATGCTTTCATCCACTTTATTCACCTTTTCTCTCCATGGTCATCAGAGATGAACTTGCTTTATGCTTGAGTGTAGTTTTCAGTATTACCAGGGACTTCTGGTCCATTTCTCCTTTCAGTTGGCCAGCAGTCTAGAGAATGAAGGGATTTATTCTTTTCAGTTTAAATTTGGAAAATACGATACAAACGTAAACCCTGTTGTGTTCTCATCAGGGAGGCACTTACTGAGAAAGTGCACAAGCCCCAGGGGAAAGCTGCCTGGACCCTAGCATTTGAGTTCTGCCGTATATTAGTTCTATGAAATGGGGCAAATTATTTAACTTCTTTTAAAGTTTCTTCATCTGAAAGAGGGTAAAAATAGGGCAGATATACAGTGTTGTCATGAGTATAAAATGAGGTAAATCATATAAAACTCATGGTAGAGTGCCTGGTGTTTAATAAACACTGCTTTGGTTTTGATGGCCAGGTAAGCCAAGCTGAAGACAAGGACTTGGGGACAAATGGTTTATTTGGGAGGTGATCCCAGGAAGCAGGAGGAGTGACACAGGGAAGGAAGAAAAGCCAGTATTTGGGAGCATTATTTTTTCTTTTCTTTATTTTTGAGATGGAGTCTTGCTCTGACACCGAGGCTGGAGTGCAGTGGCTTGATCTCGGCTCACTGCCACCTCCGCCTCCCCGGTTCGAGCGATTCTCGTGCCTCAGCCTCCCAAGTAGCTGGGATTACAGGCATGTGCCACAACACCCAGCTAATTTTTGTATTTTTAGTAGACAGGGGATTTCACCATGTTGGCCAGGCTGGTCTTGAACTCCTGACCCCAGGTGATCTGCCTGCCTCGACCTCCCAAAGTGCTAGGATTACATATTGGAGCCACTGTGACTGTCAGGAGCATTATTGAAATCTCTGATATAGAAATGCTTCTTAGAATTGTCTGTCGCAAGAGTGGGAGACAGAGGGATTTGCCCCCCAACACTGGGCCCTCACTGGTGAAGGGTTGCCCTGGGAGCATTAACCCTTGCACTAGCTTCTCATGCCTTTCAAGAAGTCCCTGGGGCAGAAGTATACCCTAAAGGAGGGAGTATACTATACAAATTTGCACTCTCTCAGCAAGCTTGAATGTAGCCATGGCTGAAATTAGAGGTGGGTCAGAGCACTTGAATACATACAAAGTATCTGTTACAAATGTTTAATATATTTTTTCTATTGTTATTTTAACTGTTAGATGAGATCATTTAATTCAGTACTTCTTATACTTTGCATAAGAATCACCTGGGGATCTTGTGAAAATGTAGATTTTGATTCAGTATGTTTGGGGTGGGCTAGAGTTCCACATTTTAATAAGCTCCCATGTGATGCTAATACTAATGGTCATCAAACCACTTTTTAGCAAAGATGTATTTAATTGATGCAAATTTACTTTTTGAAACAGAGTTTCATTCGTTGCCCAGGATGGAGTGCAATGGTGTGATCTGGGTTCACTGCAACCTCCGCCTCCTGGATTCAAGCAATTCTCCTGCTTCAGCCTCCTGAGTACCTGGGATTACAGACACCTGCCACCACGCCCAGCTAATTTTTGTATTTTTGGTAGAGATGGAGTTTAACCATGTTGGCCAGGCTGGTCTTGAACTCCTGACCTCAGTTGATCCGCCTGTCTCAGCCTCCCAAAGTGCTGGGATTACAGGCGTGAGTCATTTTACCCGGCCTTATCAAGCACCTTCTATATCTCTTACTGTGCTAGCTACTAGTGATAAAATGTTGTGAATAATACCAGGTTGAATAATGTCTTCCCAAAGATATCCACATCCCAATCCCTCATCTGTGAATGTCACTTTAAATAGGAACTCCTGACCTCAAGTAATCCACCTACCTCGACCTTCCAAAGTACTGGGGTTACAGGTGAGAGCCACTGTGCTGCCCCAAATTTAGTATTAAAGATGACATCTTGCTATGTTGCCCAGGCTGGTCCTAAACTCCTGAGCTCAAGCAATTCTCCCTCCTTGGCCTCCTGAAGTGTTGGGATTACAGGTGTGAGCCACTATGCCTGGCTAACTTAAGGGTCTTGAGATGGAGAGATTATTTGGGCTTAATAGAGTAGGCCTGATGTAATCATAAGGGTTTTATAAGAAGGAGGTGGGAGGCTGGAGAAAGAGAAGATGTGGTACAGCTGACTCTGAAGATGGAGCGGGGCTGGAAGACGCGGAATGAAGGCGGCTCTGGTAGCATTAAAAGCAAGAAGCTAGAGCCTCCAAAAGGAAGAAAGCCGTGCAAATACATTTTGGACGTCTGGCTTCTAGAACTGTAAGAAAATACGTTTTTGAGTTTTTAACCCACTAAGTTTGTGGACATCAGCTATCAAAACTAGTATGAGTGTTAACTAAGTGAGGTCTTTATCAGTCAGGATATGTTAGGTAAAGCTATGGTAAATATGTGGGTGAAGATAAAAGACTTTTTAGCTGGGTGTAGTGGCTCATGCTTGTAATCCCAGCACTTTGGGAGGCTGAGGCGGGCAGGTCATGAGGTCAGGAAATTGAGACCATCCTGGCAAACATGGTGAAACCCCGTCTTTACTAAAAATACAAAAAATTAGCTGGGTGTGGTGGCGTGCGCCTGTAATCCCAGCTACTCGAGGCTGAGGCGGGAGAATCGCTTGAACCTGGGAGGTGGAGGTTGCAGTAAGCGGAGATTGCACCACTGCACTGTGGGCGACAGAGTGAGACTACGCCTCAAAAAAAAAAAAAAACTTTTTAAACAATTTTTTTTTTTTCCAACGGAGTTTTGCTCTTGTTGCCCAGGCTGGAGTATGAGAGAGCCATTTTGGCTCACTGCAATCTCTGCCTCCCAGGTTCAAGCGACTCTCCTGTCTCAGCCTCTCCAGTAGCTGGGATTACAGGCATGTACCACCATGCTGGGCTAATTTTTGTATTTTTAGTAGAGACGGGGTTTCATCATATTGGTCAGGGTGGTCTCGAACCACTGACCTCAGGTGATCCGCCTGCCTCGGCCACCCAAAGTACTGAGATTATAGGTGTGAGCCACCATGCCCGTCCTAAACAATTTCTTTAAAATACATATTAATTAAAATCAAAATTACATCATTGTCTTGTGGGGTCTATAACAATAAAAATGCACTATTTCTGACCATCATAGTATAAAGGATGGGAGATGGGTAAATGGACCTGTACTGTGATGAGAAATTTTCTGAATTGTATGTGAATGGGATATTAAGTGGCCATATTTGATGTATAGCAAATTAATGACTACCGTGGTATGTCTTCCGAAAGAGTTCACAGTGTGGTAGAAGGAGACATCAGTGCAAATAATTACAATACAGTGTGGTATGTGCAGCATGAAAAGTTACACAGAGAGCTCTAGGATTCCAAGGAATTGGTGATTAGCACTCTTTGCGGGTCTGTAGGTAAAGTCTTCCCAGTAGAAGTTACGTTTGAGCGAAGTTGTGAAGGATGATTAGAAGATGAGAAGAAAGGCATCCCACAACTGGCAAACAGCATGAGCAAAGAAGTGAGAGCAAAATGGTGCAGACTGTGTTAGAGCACCAATCGTCATCCAGTTCTACCTCTGGGAGTGGTGGGAACTATACAGCTGTCAAGAAGGGCCTTGGCTTAGTGTGCTTGTCCTGCGATAACAAAATATCACATACTGGGTAACTTAGAAATAATAGAAATTCTGGGTGCTCACACCTGTAATCCCAGCACTTTGGGAGGCAAAGGTGGGCAGATGACTTGCGGTCAGGAGTTTGAGATCAGCCTGATTAGCATGATGAAACTACTAAAAATACAAAAATGAGCCAGGTGTGGTGGCAAGTGCTTGTAGTCCCAGCTACTTGGAAGGCTGAGGCGGGAAGATCACTTTAACCTGAAAGGTGGAGGTTGCAGTGAGCCGAGATTGTGCCTCTGCACTCCAGCCTGGGTGACAGAGCGAGACTCCATCTCAATAAATCAATAAGTAATAGAAGTTTATTGTTCACACTCCTGGAGGCTGGAAAGTTCCAGATCAAGGTGCTGGTAGATTTGGTGTCTGGTATAGGCTTGCTCTCTGATTCCAAGATGCACCTTGTTGGTGTTTTCTCACTCGGGGAAGAGTGGAAGCAGAAGGAAGCTCTCTGAAGCCTGTTTAATAAAGACGCCAACTGGCTGGATGTGGTGGCTCATGCCTGTAATCCCAGCACTTTGGGAGGCTGAGGCAAGTGGATCATCTGAGGTCAGGAGTTGGAGACCAGCCTGGCCAACATGGCAAAACTCCGTCTCTACTAAAAATACAAAAATCAGCTAGGCATGGTACAGGTGCCTGTAATCCCATCTATTAGCGGGGCTGAGGCAGGAGGATTGCTTGAACGTGGGAGGTGGAGGTTGCTGTGAGCCTAGATCATGCCACTGTACTCCAGCCTGGGCAACAGAGTGAGACTCCATCTTGGGGGGGAAAGAAAACAAAACCTAAGGACACCAATCTCATTGGCTAGGGTGGAGCCCTCGTGACTTAATCACCTCCCAGAGGCCCCGCCTTCTAATACTATCACCTTGGTGATTAGGTTTCCACATTAGGATGTTGGAGGGAAACAAACCTTCAGACCATAGGGAAGGGATAAGGGTAAAGTTACGAGCATCTAGGAAAGCTTTTCCTCCATGCTGAGAATCAGGTACATGCAGGGAAATTCTGTTCATTCAACCACTGTTCAGGTCTCCTGCCTTGGAACAGAGTTGTGTGAGGATATGGTATTTAGCTCTGTTATGAGCATGACTAGAAAGTCAAGAGGATTTCTGGGATATCAACTCAGAGTGCTGTCATCTGTTAAGTATTGAATTGCCAGCAATGACCTACTTCTTGGCATGTCATATGAGAAGAAATATACTGTTTGTGTTTAAACCATTGCTGGTTGAATGTTCTGTTATTTGCAGCCAAAAGTATCCCTAACAGATATATAGATTGATCAATTGATTGATTTTTAGATAGAGGCAGTGTAACTGGTTTGGGGGTGGGGTGTGGAGAACATCCTGAAGATGCTCCCAGTTCCCTGATGACGTTCTTGGCCTCTCTTACCCCCAAGAATGGGGAAAGGAGCCCCAGAGGCGTGTTGAGTTTACTGTTGGAATAAATATTGTGGATCCAAAGAGTTTTGCAGAGAAGCAGCTTATCAGGCAGAGAGAGAGAAAGAGAGACAGCTCCCATGCCGTGGGAGGGGATCCAGAGAAGAAATCCGTATAGGGAGGGAGCAATGGGATTTTTAACCCTTGAGTTATTCCCTCCCTATTCATGTTTTTGTCCAATGAGAGGAGTTCTTACCATGTTTTTGTACCCATTAACTAACTTCTCTAAATTTTCTTCCTCCACCCTTACCCTTCCTAGCCTCTGGTAACCATCATTCTTCTATCTCCCTGAGATAAACTCTTTAAGCTCCCACAAAGCAGTGAGAACATGTGATATTTGTCTTTCTGTTCCTGGCTTTTTTCGCTTAACATAATGACCTCCAGTTTCATCCATGGTGCTGCAAATGACATAATTTCATTCTTTTTAAAGGTTGAATAGTACTGCATTGTTAACATGTACCATCTTTTCTTTCTTTTTGTTTGAGATGGAGTCTCTCTCTGTTGCCCAGGCTGGAGTGCAGTGGCATGATCTCAGCTCACTGCAACCTCCACCTCCTAGATTCAAGTGATCTTCCTTCCTCAGCCTCCTAAGTAGCTGGGATTACAGGTGCACGCCACCACACCTGGCTAATTTTTGTAGTTTTAGTGGAGATGGGGTTTTGCCATGTTGTCTAGGCTGATCTCCAACTCCTGACCTCAAGTGATACACCCATCTTGGCTTCCCATAGTGCTGAGATTACAGGTGTGAGCCACTGCACCCAGCCTGTTGGCTTTGTATATCTTCTTTTCCTTCTTTTTTTTTCTTTTTTTTTTTTTTTTTGAGCTGGAGTTTTGCTCTGTCTGGGTTCAAGCAATTCTCCTGCCTCAGCCTCACAAGTAGCTGGGATTACAGGCATATGCCACCAAACCTGGCTAACTTTTTTTTTTTGTATTTTTAGTAAAGGCAAGGGTTTCACCATATTGACCAGGCTGATCTTGAACTCCTTACCTTGTGATCTGCCTGCCTTGGCCTCCCAAACTGCTGGGATTACAGGCATGAGCCACTGTGCCTGGCCTGTATGTCTTATTTTGAGAAGTATCTATTCAGATCATTTGCGTGTTTTAAAAAATGGATCTTTTTTTCTTTTTTTGCTCTGGAGTTCTTTGAGTTTCTTAGATATTCTGGTTATTAATCCTTTGTCAGATGGATAGTTTGCAGATATTTTCTCCTATTTTGAAGGCTGTCTCTTCACTCTGCTGATGGTTTCTTTTGCTGTGCTGAAGCATTTTTAGCTCGATGCAATCCCGTTTATCTGTTACTGCTTTTGTTGCCTTTGCCCTTGAGGTCCTACCCAAAAAATCTTTGCCTAGACCAGTATCCTGAAGTGTTTCCCCAATGTTTTCCTCTAATAGTTTCATAGTTGCAGGTCTTGCATTTAAGTCTTTAATCCATTTTGATTTGATTTTGTATGTGGTGAGAGATGGGGGAGGGCTACTTTTATTTTTCTGCCTGTGGTTATCCAGTTTTCCCAGTATAGATCTTCCTGTAAGCATAGAGGTTCCTCAAAAACAGTATGGAGATTCCTCAGAAAACTAGTAATAGATCTACCGTATGATCTAGCAATCCCACTGCTGGGTATTTTCCTAAAAGAAAGGAAATCAGCATTATCAAAGACAGATCCGTGTGTCCGTGTTTATTACAGCACTGTTCACAAAAGCCAAGATGTGGAATCAACCTAAGCGTCCATCACCATTAATTGAAGATACTGTCCTTTCTCCACAATGTTCTCAGTGCCTTTGTTGAAAATCAATTCTGGGAAAAAAAAAAAAAAAAAAAGAAAAAAGAAAAGAAAATCAATTGTCTAAATAAGTGGATTTATCTCTGGGTTCTCTATTCTTTTTTTTGAGTTAGAGGTGTGAGCCACTGCGCCCGGCCCGGGGGGTTCTCTCTTCTTTTTCTTGGTCTGTCTGTGCACCTGTTTTTATATCAGTACTGTGCTGTTTTTTATTTTGTTTTGTTTTGTTTTGTTTTCCTGCGACAGAGTCTCACTCTTCACCCAGGCTGGAGTGCGGTGGTGCAATCTTGGCTCACTGCAACCTCTGCCTCCTGGGTTCAAGCAGTTCTCTTGCCTTAGCTTCCCGAGTAGCTGGGGTTACAGGTGCATGCCACCATGACTGGCTGATTTTTGTATTTTTGGTAGAGATGGGGTTTCACCGTGTTGGCCAGGCTGGTCTTGAACTCCTGACATCAAGTGATTCACTCACCTCGGCTTCCCAAGATGCTGGGATTACAGGCATGAGCCACTGTGCCTGTGCCTGATCCATGCTGTTTTGATTACTATAGCCTTACAGTATGTTTTGTTTTTTTGTTTTTGAAACCGAGTTTCACTCTTGTTGCACAGGCTGGAGTGCAGTGGTGTGATCTTGGCTCACTGCAACCTCTGCCTCCTGGGTTCAACAGTTCTCCTGCCTCAGCCTCCCAAGTAGCTGGGATTACAGGCATGTGCCACCACATCCAGCCAATTTTGCATTTTTAATAGAGACAGGGTTTCTCTGTGTCGGTCAGGCTGGTCTTGAACTCCTGGCCTCAGGTGATCCACCTATCAGCCTCCTAAAGTGCTGAGATTACAGGTGTGAGCCACCACACCTGACCTTTGCAGTTTGTTTTGAAGTCAGGTAGCGTGATGCCTCCAGTTTTGTTCTTTTGATCAGGATTGCTTTGACTATTTGGGGTCTTCTGGGGTTCCATATGAATTTTAGGATTTTTTTTCTCTATTTCTGTGAAAAATTTCACTGGTATTTTGATAGCACATTTGAAAAAAACACAGGCTGTTTTTTTAAATATCTTTTTTAGCAAACAAGTTTCTATGAATGTTTTCTACATTTTACATTCATCTACCCTATTACTTAAAAAATAATTTATCTTTAGCCAGGCATGGTGGTGTGCACCTGTAGTGCCAGCTATTTGGGAAGCTGAGGCGGGAGGATTGCATGAGGCCAGGAGATTGAGGCTGCAGTATGCAATAATTACACCTGTTAATAGCCATTGCACTCTAGCCTAGGCAACATAGTTCAATCTCATCTCATCTCTAAAAAATAAAAATAAAAATTTATCTTTTGGATAAGTAAACATTCATGTGGGTCAAAATTCAAAAAGTATAAAAGCATATGTAATGGAAAATGTTCTTCCCAAACTTCTCCCTCAGATATTTAGATGCCTTTTCCAGAAGCAATCAAATATTACTATTATTTATAAATCCTTCCCAAGATACTTTATGTATATCCAAGCAAATACACATATTTTGCCACATTTATACACAAATGGTTACTATTATAACAGTGTTCTGTACTTTATTAACTAAATATATATATATAATTTTTTTTTTTTGAGACAGAGTCTTGCTCTGTCACCCAGGCTGGAGTGCAGTGGTGCTGTCTCAGCTCACTGCAACCTCCATCTCCCAGGTTTAAGCAATTCTCCTGCCTCAGCCTCCTGAGTAGCTGGGACTACAGGTGCCTGCCACTGTGCCTGGCTAATTTTTCTTGTATTTTTAGTAGAGATGGGATTTCACCATATTGGCCAGGTTGGTCTCGAACTCCTGACCTTGTGATCCGTTCGCCTGAGGCTCCCAAAGTGGTGAGATTACAGGTCTGAGCCACGTGCCTGGCCGATAATACATCTTTTTTTTTTTTTTTTAAATAGAGGTGGGGTCTCTTGGTCTCACTGCTTTGCCCAGGTAGGTCTTGAACTCCTGGATCCAAGTGATCCTTCTGCCTTGGCCTCTTAAAGTGTTGGGATTACAGATGTGAGCACCTAGTCTATTAACATATCTTCAGGGTAACTACATGAAGGTCCTCTATATTTTGACCTTTGATACATCGTTTTCTCATGATTAAGGCTACCATAGAGCTCTGATGTAAATATACCTTAATTTAGTTAACAAGTCCCCTACTGCCTAGCATTTAGGTTGCTTTGGCTCTTTGGGAATTTCAAAAATACTACAGCAAATAACTTTTCACATTGGAGCAACACACCTGTATGGTAAAGTTCTTGAAATCTGATTGCTGGGTTAAAAGGTACATGTGTTTGTAATATTGATAGATACTGTCAGATTGTCTTAGAGTTTGTATGAGTTTATAGTCCTACTAGCAATGTTTAGAAGTGCCTGTTTCTCCATATCCTCATCAATGCGTATGTTAAAAATGTATTTGAAGCCAGGCACAGTGGTGTGCACCTATAGTTACAGCTACTGGAAAGGCTGAGGCAGGAGGATCACTTGAGCCTAGGAATTCAAGGCACTATGATTGCACCTGTGAAGAACAGCCACTGCACTCGAGCCTGGCCACAGAGCAAGACCCTGCTTCCAAAAAAGCTTGAGCTTTGCTAATGTTACTGATAACAGAAATGGTATTTCAGGGTGCTTTTCATTTTCATTCTTTCATTGTAGGTAAGGCTGGGAATCTTTTCATATTCATATGCTTGAGTGCTTTTGGGATTTCGTTTTTCATCTATTTCCCTTGCCTGATTTCTTTTGGACTGTAGGCTTCTTCCCTATAGAGTCTCTCCATATTAGGATATTGGTCCTTTGCCTGTGGTGTGAGTCACAAATATTTTTCTCAATTTCTGCCATTTAACTTTACTTAGTGTATTTTAGCCATGCAGTTATTTCCGTCTTACCTGCTGCAATAGGATATGCTGAAGGTTTTGTTGTTGTTGTTGTTATTGCTGTATTTATTATTTCCTTATTCTTCTGGATATTATTTTATAATTAGGCCTTCCACATACAAATTATAGTTGTCCCGTGATTTCCTCTATTGCCTTTGATTTTATTATCTATTAAAAAATGTTTTTTTCTATGCTGGGCGCTATGGCTCATTCCTGTAATCCCAACTCACTGGAAGGCCGTGGCAGATGGATCACCTGAGGTCAGGAGTTCGAGATCAGCCTGGCCAACATGGCGAAAACCCATCTCTACAAAAATTAGCCAGACATGGCGGCACACACCTGTAGTCCCAGCTACTTGGGAGACTGAGGCAGGAGAATTGTGTGAACCCAGGAGGCAGAGGTTTCAGTGAGCACAGATTGTGCCACTGCACTCTAGCCTGAGTGACAGAGCCAGACTACATGTCAAAAAAAAAAAAAAAGTTTTTTCTAGTGTAATTTGTGATAGAGTACCCAACTTAATTTTCTCCAAATTATACCCAGTTGTCCCAATCCCATGCGTTTATTTATTAAAAAAATTTTTTTGGCCAGGTGCAGTGGCTCACACCTGTAATCCCAGCACTTTGTAATCCCAGCCGAGGCAGGCAGATCACCTGAGGTCAGGAGTTTGAGACCAGCCTGACCAACATGGAGAAACCCTGTCTCTACTAAAAATACAAAATTAGCCAGGTGTGGTGGCACATGCCTGTAACCCCAGTTATTTGGGAGGCTGAGGCAGGAGGATCGCTTGACCCAGGGAGGTGGAGGTTGCGGTGAGCTGAGATTATGTCCCTGCACTCCAGTCTGGGCAACAAGAGTGAAACTCTCTCAAAAAAAATTTTTTTTTTTTGCATTTTTCACAGAGACAGTGTCTCAAACCACTGGCCTCAAGTGATCCTCCTGCCTCAGCCTCCCAGTGCTGGGATTACAGGTGTGAGCCACCATGCCCAGCCCATGTGTCAATTTTATTTTTCACATGTACTATCATGCCATGTCTGAATAAAGACAGTTTCTCTTTTCTGAGCATTATGTCTTCATTTCTTTTTCTTAGCTTGTTTTTGCTAAGACTTGTAGTAAAATGTTGACTAGCGTGGAGAGAGTGAGCATTTTTACCTTGTTTTTGATCTTACCTGAGAGCAAACGGCAAATGACTGATTGGCTGTGTATTATCAGATTGCTCTCCACAAAGTTTATGCCAATTTGAACTCCTCTGCAGTGTGTGGAGTTGCCTAGGAAACCATAAACATTAAGTATGCTGTTGGCTGTAGGTTATTGTAGATACCCTTTATCAGATTGAGAAAGTACTCTTCTATTTCTAATTTGTTGACAGCTTTTACTAAGAATTTTTGACAAGTGCTTTTTCCATATCTGTGGAGATAATCATGCTTTTTTGGGGGGCTTTTATTCTGTTAATGTGGTGAATTAATAATTTATTAGTTTCTTTTCTTTATATTTCAGAGACTGGGTCTTGCTTATTACCCAGGCTAGTGTACAGTGGCATGGTCACAGCTCACTGTAACCTCAGACTCCTGGGCTCAAATGATCCTCCTGCCTCAGCCTCTCAGAGTTTTCTGTGACTACAGGCATAAACCACTATACCCAGCCTTAATTTATATTTGGATTTTTTAAAAAAATTTTTTTAGTCAGGGTCTCACTATTACCCGGGCTGGAGTGCAGTAGTGTACTCATGGTTCACTGCAGGTTTGACCTCCTGGGCTCAAGCCATCCTCCCACCTCAGCCTCCCTAATAGTTGGGACTACAGGTGTGTGCCACCACACCTGGCTAATTTTTGTATTTTTAGTAGAGACGGGTTTTCGGTATGGTGGGTCTTGAACGCCTGACCTCAGGTGATCCACCTGCCTCGGTCTCCCAAAGTCCTGGGATTACAGGCGTTAGCCACTGCTCTTGGCCCTAGCCACTTATTTTTGAATTTTTTAAAATTAATAATTTATTTGTTTTTATTGTTGAGATGGAGTCTTGCTCTATTGCGCAGGCTAGAGTGCAGTGGTGTGATCTCTTGGCTTACTGCAACCTCTGCCTCTTGGGTTCAAGCAATTCTCCTGCCTCAGCCTCCCAAGTAGATGGGATTACAGGTGTACACCACTATGCCTGGCTAACTTTTGTATTTTTAGTAGAGATGGGGTTTTGCCATGTTGTCCAGACTGGTCTCGAGCTCCAGCCTGGCACAACTTAGAATGCACTTCTTGACAATCCATTTCTTTGGGTTAAAGCATAGAGCCTGGGACAGGCGGTGGAGGTTGCAGTGAGCAGAGATAGTGCCATTGCACTCCAGCCTGGACAACAAGAGTGCAACTGTCTCAAACAAACCAAAAAAACAAAACCTGCAATTTTCTATAATTACATCTAAAGGAGTAATTCATTCATTCATTCATTCACTCATTCATTCATCACAGATTGGGTTCCCCCCTCTGTGTCAGCATTGGGTTTGGCCCTGGAGATGTAATGGTGAACAGTGCACACATAAGCCCTGCCTTCCCAGACCCCACAGTCTATAAGGGGAGGAAAATCATCAATTGCAGTAATTGTGATTAGGGCTGTGGCAGGAGAACGCAAGGGTGCTGGGAGGAAAACATAACATCTTGTCGGAGGATTGGGGAGGACTTGAGAGCTGAGCTGAGGAGGAGTTAGCTAAGCAGGCAGGGGAAATGGGTGGGGGATGGATGTTCCAGGAAGAAGGAATAGCAAGTACAAAGTTCCTGAGGTGAGAGATCATGCTGCTTGTAAGGAAATGAAGGAAGTGACTCACAGGAAGGCAGCAGCGGAGAGAGGGGAGGCTGGGAAGGAAGGTTCTGGGCAGAACTTAGGGGGCTTTGAATACTCATATTCATAACCATTATCCAAGGGCAATAGCAAGCTATGTGGATCTTTAGTCAGGAGAGAGACATAAGATTTATATCTTATTTATTTATTCTTATATCTCATTTATTTTTAGACAGTCTTGCTCCAGCCCAGGCAGGAGTACAGTGGCACAATTTTAGCTCACTGCAGCCTCCAACTCCTGGGCTCAAGCTATCCTTTTGCCTCAGCCTTCCTACTAGCTGGGACTGCAGGCAAGCACCACCATGCATGGCTAATTTTTTTGTAGAGACAAGATCTCACTATGTTGCTCAGGCTGGTCTTGAACTCCTGATCTCAAGAGATCCTCCCACCTCAACCTCCCAAAGTGCTGGAATTACAGGCTTTTGAGCCACCTTACCCAGCCAAGATTTGTGTTTAGAAATATCTCTCTGTCTGCAGGCTGAATTGAAGGGCACCAAGGAGGGGAGATAAGAGTCCAAAACAGGGCCGGGCACAGTGGCTCACACCTGTAATCCCAGCACTTTGGGAGGCCGACATGGGAGAATCACAAGGTCAAGAGATCGAGACCATCCTGGTCAACATGGTGAAACCCTGTCTCTACTAAAAATACAAAAATTAGCTGGACATAGTGGCTTGCACCTGTAGTCCCAACTACTCAGGAGGCTGAGGCAGGAGAATCACTTGAGTTCAGGAGGTGGAGGTTGCAGTGAGCTGAGATAGCACCACTGCACTCCAGCCTGGTGAGAGTCTGATGGTGAGACTCAGATTAAAAAAAAAAAAAAACAGAGACGGAAGTAACTTTTATAGGTGAGTGGCAAAAAGATGGACAAAGCATGGGAATTTGGTTTGGTGGATAAGGGCAAGGGAAGGGATGAGGATGACTCCTGGGTTTCTGGCTTGGACAGCTGTGGACATCACAAGTTGGTAGGTGAGGAGGAATTGGGTTTGGAGGAGCTGGGTTTGAGATCTCTGTGGGACCATCAAGTGGAGTTGGCTAGTAGAGAGTTGGATAATTTTTAGCCACTAACTATTCACCTAAAGTTACTCTGTTACAGATTACCAGCCTAGTTAACTTGCAGAGTCCTAAAGGAATAAGATAGAAATACTTTTGCTGAAGGAGAAAGGACTAAGCAAAGGCCTTGAACCATCTCCTCCTACCCAGAATTCATACACCCACTTGAAGTTCACAGTTCATCCTCCTCTGGTTGCAGAAAGTGTTTCTCCCTGTTTTCTTACTATAGCATTTGTCTCATTGCTTTTTAAGTTGCCTTTTTCCTATCATTTTTCTTCTATTAGATTTTGAGTTCCAGCCACGATATGCGTTCAATTCATCTTTGCATTTCCATTGCCTCATAGGCCGCCCTGAACATAGTTCATTCATCTCCCACCAAATGACTTTAATTTGTACTTTAAAATTCTGCTATCAAGTCAAAAGCTGTTACATAAAAATAAAAATAGCTCTATTCATTTTAACGGGAAAAATTGTGCTGTATCCCATTCCCAGATACCATTTTCACAGATAGAAAAAGATACCAATTGAAGAATAAAAAAAAATGTAAGTAATAAACAACAGTTGGAAAGTTAAATATAGGCTGGTTGCAGTGGCATGTGCCTGTATTCCCAGCTGCCTGGGAGACTGAGGTGGGAGGATCCCTTAAGCTGAGGGTTTGTTCAAGACCAGCCTGGGCAACATAGTGAGACTCTGTTTCCTGTCTCAGGAAAAAAAAAAAAGAAAGTTAAATATAGTTTATACATAGAGGGTAACATACTAAACTTTATCGTACTTATTTTTTATTTTCTTTTTCAATTTTTCAACCTTTGGGTGACTTTTGCACCATACTGAACTAAAAATAAAATTACAGCACAGAAAAATACCTCCAGGGCAACATAAAAGCTAAAGGTTTCATTGGAACCAAGTCATTTTGAGTGCCAAAAAAAAAAAAAAAAAGCTAAAGGTGTGCGTGCTCGGAAGTATATGGATGGAAACAGTGCCTGTTCCCAGCAGATCAAAGAGCCATGGCTGCCGCTGCCTCTCAGCCCTCTCACTGGACATATGTACACACAACAAACATCTTGAGTTTGACCTAACACGACTCACAATTTAAATCTGTTCCAAATAGTATTTTCTAAAATAAACTATTGTCAAAAAAAGAAAAAATGGTGAGTGGGTTTTTGCTTGAAATCCCAAGTAAGAAGTATTACTGCTTGTTCATTGTTTATATAATGAGTATTTGAGTAAAAAGACGATTAGACTAAAATAAAGAAAAAAGAGGAAGAGAGAAAAAGGGAAAGAAAATCACAAAGTGGCATAACTTTTGAAGAGCTATTATGGTGAAAAATTGCTAACATGTAAGAGAAAATATGAAAGAAAGTTGAGTAAATTCACGAAACAGTAACAGGCTAGGAATAACAAAACAAAAGAGATGAATGAATGCTCGGTAGGGCCCCCTGTCAGTAGGAAGCCTTGTTCTATTAGAGAAGGCTGAGAGCTCTAGGAAGCATGTAATTGGTGGCGATGATGGAATACCACGAGGAGGCCGAGGAAGGTGGATCACCTGAGGTCAGGAGTTTGAAACCAGCCTGGCCAACATGGTAAAACCCTGTTTCTGCTAAAAACACAAAAATTAGCCCGGTGTGCTGGCATGCACTTGTAATCCCAGCTACTTGGGAGGCTGAAGCAGGAGAATTGCTTGAACTTGGTGACAGAAGTTGCAGTGAGCCAAGATTGTGCCATTGCACTCCAGCCTGGGAGACGAAGCAAAACTCTGTCTCTAAATAAATAAATAGGAGCAGCCTAGTGCAGAGAACAGAGTGTGGAAACATTCTAGCTACCCTTTATTGATCATTCGGTATATGCCAGATGTAGTGATAAGGTGATCTGAGGCCTTATTTTCCTGAACTGTCACTTTGCAGAAGGCTGTATACCGTTTGCTCTTTAATCTTTGGCCTTTTTCAGTGGCATAATTCCCATGAACATATATCAGGTGTTTTCTAGGAAAGTCTTAATGTCAAAAGTTCTGTTCCATTGTCAGGCATGTGTTTCATACTTTCAGTTTGGAGAATATGGTGGTCATTGGTGATTATAGGCTTGGGACTGGTCAAATACTTTGTAAGAATGAATGAAAGGAAAGAAACCATTGTCTGTTGGTTGGTGTACTTTTGGGTAGAATATTCAATTATGAGGTGTACTTCCTGCTTAGCCTAGTGTTTTCAGATAATCTGAAAAATTTTTTTGATAACAGAGGCTCACTCTGTTGCCCAGGCTGGAGTGCAGTGGCATGATCTCTGCTCACGTCAGCCTGCACCTCCTGGGTTCAAGCAATTCACTTAAGGTCAGGAGTTTGATATCAGCCTGGCTGACATGGTAAAATCTGTAATCCCAGCTACTTGGGAGGCTGAGGCACAAGAATCACTTGAACCCGGGAGTTGGAGGTTGTAGTGAGCTGAGGTTGTGCTACTGTACTCCAGCGTAGGCAACAGAGTGAGACTGTGTCTCAAAAAAAACAAAAACTCATAATCACTAACTTATGCTTTAATTCCCAGCCCTTGGGTGTGAAGTAGGAAAACAGAAACCAAAGTGAGTAAATGAATAGGGAATAAAAATTTTATTTATGTTGTTTGTTTATTCAATTTATCTTCCAGGCTGGAGTGCAGTGCTGCGTTCATGGCTCATTGTAGCCTCCACCTCTTTGCTCAAGAGATTCTCCTTCCTCAGCCTCCCAAGGATCTGGGACTACAGGTGAGTGCTGCCATGTCCTGCTGATTTTTAAACTTTTGTAGAAACAGTGTCTCATTATGTTATCCAGGCTGGTCTGGAACTCCTGGGCTCAAGTGTTCTGTTCACTTCGGCCTCCCAAAGTGCTGGGATTACCGGTGCAAGCCACTGTGCCTGGCCCAAAATGGGCATTCTCATTCCACCTTGTAGTCTTGTATTTTAACTTGTTCATTTATGATGATTCCTCCCTAACGTTTCCACTAAAACATCCTGAGTCTGGAAGAATGAACCTGCGAGATTCTAAGGGCTGAACTCAAAGGAAAATAGTGATTTATTTTTTCTCATTTTTCTAAAGAGCGCTTTATTTAAAAAAATTCACATGGCTTTAATATTAAAACCATTTTATCTGTATTTGTTTTAATATAAAAATATTTTTTTCTCACCAAAATTTAATTGTAAATTTGTCACCCCAGGAAGACTTGGTGGATAGTATTTATCTGGTGGCTTTTCATGTAGCTCCCACCCCATCGCTGCCACATTACCACATAATCCTAATTTGGGATGCATATCCTTGTGAGTTGAAAGGTAAATCAGCATTTGAAATGTTGTTTTAACATTTTAAACATGTAATTACTTACCAACAGTTCTCTTCCTCTGTCTTTAACTGGAAACCTCAGGGAAGGGTGATTCTACCAGACAAAGGGGTTATTAAGCAGGGTCACTGGGTCAACCCTGTGATGCTAACTGGTCACCACCACTTCCTGTGGTTAGGCACATAATTAGTGGCAAAACTGAACAAATGTCCCCCACTTACGGAGGACACGTGGGCCAACATTGAACGTTGCAGCCCTACAAAACACAGGTTTTGAATCAACTTCTGGCATATCTCTGCCCCATCCTTGAATGTTAAAATTTTCATGTATACAAAGACTTCTGCATCTTGAGGCCTGACACAGGAATTAGCAGGAGACTTCTGTCAAGACTGTGTTATAAATTTATGCTCCATTCGCTATCTTTGCTTCAATGATTCCAATAATAGACAAATTATAAAATGAAAAAACAGACACAGCCATGCTAAAAAATAAGATAAGGCTGGGAGCAGTGGCTCATGCCTGTAATCCGTAGCACTTTGGGAGGCCAAGGTGGGAGGACTGCTTGAGCCCAGGAGTTTGAGACCAACCTGGGCAATATAGCGAGACCCTGTTTTTATTTTAAAAAATAAGATAAAAATTTGTCAATCAGAAATGGAGCAGAAAGACAAATAGTGAGTGAGAAGCAATAGGTCAGCTTGGCCTTGGGCCCAAAATCAAGAAGAAGCAGTTAATAAATCAACTGTTCCTTGAAATGGGGCCCTAAGTGTCCTGCCAGGCAGGTGACCAAAACCAGTCTCCTTGCCAGACTGAGGTATGAAGATTGCTTCAAGCCAGGAGTTTGAGGCTGCAGTGGGCTATGACTATGCTAGTGAATAACCACTGCATTCCAGCCTGGACAACATAGCAAGACCCTGTCTCTAAAAACAAAATAAAACAAAATGAAAAACATGTTCACTGCTTAAAACCAGGGTCTGGAAAGAGGTACCCTCTACTCCTTCACATCTTTGAAAGGAGAGTGAAAAATAAATGAAACTGACCACTCCCTAGGTTATATAAGGCACAGTAGTGCTGTGGGTGGAAGCAGACAGACCCTCTTGGCCAGGACTTAAACCAAGCCCCTTATAGCCCCATCACCAATATTCTCCTAGGACATCTTTCCTGAGCTGTCAATTAGAAAACCCAATTGTAGTTTGGGGACCCTGTAGGTCTGGGTTGGAGGTAATTGTAAGACTGTTAGACCAGGAATGGTGAGAGAGCAACAAAAACCTCCCATACAAAATAAACCTGCAAACCACAAATTTCAGCACAAGAAGAAAACAAAAACAAAGAAAGAGGAAACAAAATCAATAATGGAGAAATTAGTTCCTTGCAAGTGACATAAAAATAGTAAAGCAATGTAAAAATGACCGTAGGCTGGGTGCAGTGGCTCACACCTGTAATCCCAGCACCTTGGGAGGGCAAGGTGGGTGGATCACTTGAGGTCAGGAGTCGAGACCAGCCTGGCCAACATGGTGAAACTCCGTCCGTACAAAAAATACAAAAATTAGCTGGATGAGATGGCGCACGCCTGTAAATCTAGCTACTCGGGAGGCTGAGACAGGAGAATTGCTTGAACCCTGGAGGCAGAGGTTGCAGTGAGCCAAGACTGTGCCACTGCACTCCAGCCTGGGTGTGATAAGTGAAACTCTGTCTCAAACAAAGGCCGGGCTGTGGTGGCTTATGCCTGTAATCCCAGCACTTTGTGAGGCCAAGGTGGGTGGGTAACCTGAGGTCAAAAGTTCGAGACTAGCCTGGCCAACATGGTGAAATCTCATCTCTACTAATAATACAAAAAAATTAGCTGGGGGTGGTGGTGCATGCCTGTAATCCCAGGTATGAGGGAGGCTGAGATGGGAGACATCAGCTTGAACTCAGAAGGTTGACAGTGAGCTATTAGAACTTGCCACTGCACTCCAGCCTGGGTGACGGTGGGAGACCCTGTTC
This sequence comes from Aotus nancymaae, assembly GCF_030222135.1. Lineage (NCBI taxonomy): Eukaryota > Metazoa > Chordata > Mammalia > Primates > Aotidae > Aotus > Aotus nancymaae. Next base: position 42,559,325 of record NW_026988455.1, on the reverse strand, counting down.
AAAAAAAAAAAAAACAAAAAACAACAAAAAAAGATTGTAGAGGAAGTTCTAGCTAATACAGTGAGATAGGAAAAAGAAGCAAAAAGGCATAGGACTGAAAAAAGGCAAAATTTTCTTTCTTTGTTGTTTTATTTTTTCTGAAACAGAGTTTTATTCTATCGCCCAGGCTGGAGTACAGTGGTGCAGTCTTGGCTCACTGTAACCTCTGCCTCCCTGGTTCAAGCGATTCTCATGCCTCAGCCTCCTGAATAGCTGGGATTACAGATGTGCACTGCCATGCTTTGCTAATTTTTGTATTTTTAGTAAAGACAGCATTTCACCATGTTGACCAGGCTGGTCTTGAACTCCTGGCCTCATGTGATTCACCTACCTTGGTCTCCCAAAGTTGTGGGATCACAGGCGTGCGTCACCATGCCTGGCCACAACATTTTCAACATTGTACATGATAGGATTTTCTAAATAGAAAAATCCAAGCACACAGTTAGACCTAATAATAGTTAGGGATACTAGTAGGTACACTTTCAACAGACTTACAGAAATCAAACTCCTTGCTATAAATCATGTAGATTACATAATTGCTATAGTTTGGATGTAGTTTGTTTTTGCCAAAACTCATGTTGAAATTTGATTTTTTTTTTTAATGTCTCGATCCCAACATGCAAGAGAAATTTGATTTTTGAAGCAGCAGTGTTGGGAGGTAGGGCCTAGTGGGAAGTGTTAAAGTAATCGGGGTGGATCCCTCATGGATAGATTAATGCCATCTTTGGGGACTGGTCTGGTTGTCTGGGATCAGGTCATTGCCTCTCACGTTTGGTCTTTTTGCACATGTCCACTGCTGCTGCTTCTGCTTTCTGCCATGAGTTGAAGCCTATGAGACCCTCACCAGACGGGCTACCAAATTCTGGATTGCCTAGTCGCCAGAATTGTGTGACAAAGGAACTTCTTTATAAATTACTCAGTCTTAGGTATTTTTTTTCTTCTTCTTTTGGGCAATCCCCTGGACGAGAATAGATTTGGAGAGACTTCCCTAGTCTCATGTGTTTTGTTATAACAGCACAAAATGGACTAAGACAATAATTTTAAAAGTCCCATTCAAAGTATCAAACAAAAATTGTAAGGTCCTGAGCGGGGTGCAGTGGTGTACACCTGTAACCTCAGCTACTTGGGAGGCTAATGGAGGAGGAGCACTTGACCCCAGGAGTTTGAGATCAGGCTGGGCAACATAGTGAGACCCATCTTAAAAAAAAAATTATCAAGTTCTTAAGTTTCAAAATATGTGTAAGAATGTTCTGGAAAAATGTATAAAACATTTCAAGGATCTGAGCAAAAGAAAACATAAACTAATTTTATAGATGAAATGAGCCAATATTTAAAGCTGTCAAGTGGTCTAAATTCATGTATACACGTAAGCCATTCTAAATAAAATCTCTGAGATAACTTTGAACAGTGTCAGCTTAGCTAAGTAGGAATTTTGTTACCCAGACATCCCTCCATTGAATGGTTGTGGGTTAAGGTGAGCCATCAGAAAAAGCTTCCGTGGGGGTTAGAAGGTGAAGGTGAAGTAGTACCCATTTTTATGCTCTGAAGTTCAGTATAGGACCAGGCCCTCTTGCAGCTCATGAAACAGCAGCTGGACAGGCTTTGTGTGGCAGCTCCATGAGGAAGGGTGCTGGCGTATCCTGCTGGTCATCACGAAGGTTGAGGACAATGACAGACAGACATGAGTTTGCCCTTATAGGTTCCTCATTATTCCTGCTCTTTCCCATTCATCTTCTTTCTCTACTGCTGGCCCTGGTGACTTGAGGTCTGACACCAGACACAGAACCAATGACCTTGCATAAAATGTCTAACTCCCTCCCACAGTTGTCTGAGGTCTCAGCCTTATAATAAATCCCTTACTCTATGTCACTCACAGTGGTTCTGTGTTTCTGATCAACCCCTAAACTAACACAATCCCAAACAGAAATTTCATCAATTCACGGGCTAACACAAAAATTAATTTGGAAGATGAAGAGGCTAAGAATAAGCTAAGGAAATTCTGAAAAAAAAAGAAAATGGGATGGGAATGGGAGGAGTCTTGCTTTGGCAGATATCAAGACTCATTAAATAGGTATTTAATCAAAAACAGCATGATACTGGCAGAGTGATGAAGCAGAAAAACTAGTGGGAAAGAATAGAGAGCCCGTAAAGGCTCCCAAACATTCATGAAACATGACATATGTTAGAAGAGACGTTGCAAATCAGTAGGGAAAATGATGGACTGTTCAATAAATGTTGCTGTGGTAACTGGATAGCTATATAAGAAAAAATTAAAATACATGTCTATAATCTATCATACACAAAAATATATTTTAGAATAATTAAAGCTCTAATTATGAAAAGCAAAAGTCCAAAATGAATTATAGGAGACTATCATTCAGGATAGGGAAGAATTTCTATACAAAACACAAAAATTATAATCATAAATGAAAAGTTGATACACTTGACTATATTAAGGAAAAAAAAAACCCTTCTGAATGATAAAAGATACCCAAAACAGTGTTAATATACCAATTACCTTTTAGGAAAATACTGTGCATTATACACAATTAACAAAGGGTTAGCATCCAGAGTATGCAAAGAATACAAAGAACTCCTGCTAATAATTGAGAAACAACTTACTAACCAAAAACAAAGAAAGGAAAAGTGAGAAAAGATTACAAATAGGCAACTCCCAGAAGAGGCTGAGCCGAAGAGGAAAAAATACACGAAGATGCTCAGTCTTACCAGTCGTCGTAGAAACGCAAACTAAAATAAAAAGGAGATGTCACACTCCTCAAATTAATGAAAATTAAACGTCAACAATATTAATCAGAGTGTAGGGGAAAAGTGAGCCTGACACATGGTAATGAATAGAAATTGGGAGGGACATGATAGGAAAAATTTGGTAGTTTTGTGCAAGGTAAATATATAGATGCCCTATCGTCAAGCATATACCCCAGAGAAACTCTCACGAGGATTTCATTGCAGTAATGTAACAGCAAAAATGAAAGCCAAAAGTCTGTCAAAAGAAGAATGAATAAGCCAAGGGCTATTCAAAGAAAGAACATGCCACGGTTAAATGAATGGGCCAGGCACAGTGGCTCATGCCTGTAATCCCAGCACTTTGGGAGGCCAAGGCAAGAGGGTTGTCTGAGTCCAGGTGTTCAAGGATACAGTGAACTGTGATCACGCCACTGCACTCCAGCCTGAATGACACAGCGAGAGCCTGCCTCTAAATACCTGCATGTAGCAATATGGATGAATTTCAAAAACGTTTGAATTTAAAACAAGTTTCAGGATAGTAGGTATTACCTTTTATGCAAATTTTAAGGATACCTCCAAGCAATAGCAAATAGTGTTTATATGGGTACATAGATATGTAGTAAAAATTTAAAAAGAGGGATTTAAAGGATAAGCACAAATTTCATGACTGTGGCTACTTCATAGGAAACAGTATCAGGGAAAAGTCCAGATAAGGTTCAAGTGTGGATGTAACACTGAATAAAGACGCAAAGGTAATAGGGCAAAATACTAACTTTTGTTAAATCTGCATGGTGGAAACTCTGGTTTATGTTACACCGTTTTGTAGGTTGACATTTTTTGTCATAAGGCAAAAGAGAAAAATACTAGTGATGCTATGGACTGAATGTTTGTTCAGTCATCAGTCCCATTGCCTCCAGTTCATATATTGAAACCCTAATCCTTAGCGTGATGATATTTGAAGGAGGGGCTTCTGGGAGGTGATTAGGTCATGAGGGTGGAGCCCTCATGAATGGGATTAGTGCCTTTATAAGAAGAGACGTGAGAGGGATGATCTCTTTCTCAGCCACGTTGGCGTGTTGCTGTCTGCAAACCACAATGAGATTCCTCTCCGAGAACAGAATTAGTTGGTGGTGCCTTGATCTTGGACTTTTAACCTTCAGAACCATGAGCAATAAATTTCCATTTTTCAAGTCACCCAGTCTATGTCATGTCTTACAGTAGCCGAAGCTGCCTAGGACAAGTGTGTGCCAGCCTCAGCTTCCTCCCAGAGACGCTGAGGCTCTCCAGAGAGCACAGGCACATTGGTTTCACTACTCTGAGAGGCTTGTTCCACGTGCCCGTTCTAGGAAGCCGTCATTTGGAGTTCACATAGTAGGTTGAGCAGAATAGGGACCTCCTAAAGTTTCTAGTCCATTTTGTGGGGGAAAAAAACTCATTTATATTTTGCCCACTGGGAGTTCCCTGTCCTCCCCCAAGACTGGCCTAGGACAGGCTGTGGCCCAGTATTCCCTGTGGGCTTGAAACCAGAATGTCAGGTGCCTCCTGAGTCACACTGCTGTGTGACCAGTCTGCCAGGTCAGCCTGAACTCACCCAGGCCTGGACAGCTGTAGCTTTCTTGGTCCCAGCACTGCCTTGGTGCAGTCAGTCCATGGGATGACATAACTCTTCTCTTCCTTGCAGCTGTCACCTGTCACGCTTTACCTCTATTCCTGCTGCCTTAGCTCAAAACAACCTGGAATTGAGACGTGTTTCTTGTACTTACCATCTATCTTGAAAATAGATATCTTATTCTCCTTTTCCTCCTCTCTCCTGTTTTTGCCATTGCGTCTCTGGTATTTTCCCACGAGCTTGTTAAACTTGTGTGCCCACTTCTTTCTCTCTGCTCTGTCCCAGTGCTCCATGGTTTTCTGATGTCTCTTCTTGCTGTGCTGCAGTCTCTGTGGCTTCTCACTGCATGCAAGTGAAGATCAGTGAGAGCTTCCCATTCTGAAAACCAGCGGGAAAATCTGAATATGAGCTTTACATGCATGAAGATGAGGGAACGTGATCAGTTGGAAAACAGCCTTAGCCTTGCAGGAGCTACAATCCCAGAGATGGCAGCCATTAAAATCTCATAGTGCTCAGTGGAATTGTATTCGAGGCTTTCTTGAGCTTTCGATCCTACCTCAGGCATCCTACTGGTAGCAGTACTGTTTCTGTTTGCTCATAAATCGGTGAGATTTGGGACAAGATGGTGTACGAAGCTAAAATAAAGGGTTTTTTAGGGGTGTGTGATGATTCCAGGAACATTCTTTGGGTCACTAAGCAAGGATCCTCAGCCAGCCCTTCAGTTTCCAGCCCCAAGGGTCCAGTGTTCATAGTTGAAAAGTTGATGATTTTTCTCATGGAGGCACCTCCCTTTTTGCAAAGTTTGTAAAGGATTTTGAATTTGCTGGAGACTAAGAGAATCTAGTGACCTAAGAAAGTTGTATCTTGGTGGTAGGCTAATTTTATAAATTATAAATTAGAGTAGCCATACTGAGTGAGGTTAGCCATTCAGTCTAAGTTATACGAACAGGGGTTTACGATGTCAGTGTTCTCACGTTTCATATGACCGTGCTGGATCTAAATGGAAATTTTACACAATGTGGCCACTTAAGGGGGAATATCACATCTGAGTTATTTTAAAAAGGCAGTTGTGTCTTCTCATAACACTTTTATCCTTTCAGTGTTTTATAAGCATCTCTGTTGCCTGAAATGGAGGCAAACATTATCGCTGTCATGTCATGGATGGAGAGATGGTGCACAGACATTAGTTGACTTTCACCTTGCAAGGCAGTGGCTGAGTCATTCAGGGTCACAGGTCTTTTTTTTGCTGCTTATTCTATAGGACAGCATCACTGCTGATGGAGGCAGTCTGTCGGTGACCTTGAGCAAATTTCATGTTCTCTCTAGAAGCCTGTTTTCTTGCTTCAAGTTTGTATAACAAACTCATACTTCTGATTTTGTCCTTTTTTTTTTTTTTTTGAGATGAAGTCTCTATTGCCCAGGCTGGAGTGCAGTGGTGCGATCTCCGCTCACTGCAACCTCCGCCTCCCAGGTTCAAGTGATTCTCCTTCCTCAGCTTCCCAAGTAGCTGGGATTACAGGCACGCACCACCATGTCTGGCTAATTTTTGTATTTTTAGTAGAGATGGGATTTCACTATGTTGGTCAGGTTGATCTTGAACTCCTGATCTTGTGATCTGCACACCTCGGCCTCCCAAAGTGCTGGGATTACAGGCATGAGCCACTGTGCCTGGTTGGTATTACCCTTTTTTAAAAAAGAGTCAGAAATAATGGAACATCAGTGAATCTGAGGTGGGGGATTCCATAGTTTGTAGAAGCATAGATATCTAGGTCGGGAAGGACCTGAAAAGGGCAGCTGGTCTAGTGGGCCTCGAATTTTGATTCACAGGAGACTTCATGAAGGAGTTTAAAAAAATATACATGTTTGAGCCCTATCCCAGATCTACTGAAGTGGAAAATACTAACATGAGGGCCAGTATTCTGTAATTTTAAAAATCACTTTGGGTGGTCTGGTGCAGGTGTAGAAACCATGGCTTAAGTGGAAGCTTCCAAGTGTGCAGGAGAGGTGACATCCTATGCATTTGCTGACTTGTCCAATGTGCAGTTTAAATAAACAGGCCATGGGACCAGAAGTGCAGCCTTCTTAAAGACAAGTGAGTAGATGACCGATGGACTGGGCAGAGGTGTTGGGAAAGCCCGGAGGTTGCCAGCGAGTCCCCGAGCTTAACTGTGGAAGCTGGAAAGAGTGCTGAATAGAATGAGGCTCAGTGCCAGATAGCTGGGTGACCTTGGGCAAGTCACTCCCCTGCCCTTTCTCGGTCTCAGTTTCCTCATCTGTAAAATGAGGGTGTGAACTTGATCTCTAAATTGCTTCTATGATACTCAACATTTATTAAATGTCCTTTTCAACGTGAACACGCTGTAATTCGAAAGGCTGCTCATCATCGTAATTTTTTGAAATGCTTTCTATGGACCTAGTGCTAGTCTGCCCAAACCTGTTTTCAGCCATGGGCCTTTCCAAGGTGTGCCCAGCTACTGAGTCAGTGTGATGGCCCATAGAGTTCAAATCACTCCAAGATGATTCTCTACATCTCAGGCTGGAAAAGCAGCCTCCAAGAAGGTGAGGTTTGCAAGAAAATGTGGTGTGGCTTTGAGGGAGTTAAGTGTCCTACGAGACATCTCTGCTCTGGGCGAGGGTAATTCTATCTGCTGCTTGGTGCTTCAGAAGGTGACAGAAGAAGGCTCTAACAACTGGCAAAGACGGAGCACTTTCCAGTTACCGTGCTCACCTTGCCGCTGGGTCATGGCCACTGTTTGCAGGAGAAGCGTGTTAATTATAGTTGCTGGCGCCAGTGTTGGCTGCTCAGGCCCAAGCCTGGCCAGTGAGAGGAGGCTTAGCAAAGAAAGACGGTCTCTGCAGCATCATTTTTGTAGGCCAGAAATGACCAAGTGTTCACCATGATTGGAAGGGAACTGAAAGGAAACAGTTTAGGTAAGAGAGCCCAAGGCTGAAGAGCCAAGTGATAGATTTTATTTTATTTTATTTATTTTTTGAAACGGAGTCTCTCTCGGTCACCCAGGCTGGCGTGCAATGGCACTATCTCGGCTTACTGCAACCTCCACCTCCTGAGTTCAGGTGATTCTCCTGCCTTAGCCTGCCAAGTAGCTGGGATTACAGGCGCACAACACCATGCCTGGCTAATTTTTATATTTTTAGTAGAGACGGGGTTTTGCCATGTTGGCCAGGCTGGTCTTGAACTCCTGACCTCACGTGATTCACCCACCTCAGCCTTCTAAAGTGCTGGGATTACAGGCTTGAGCCACTACGTGCAGCCCAAGTAATAGATTTTATTGGTTTTCTTTTGTTAGAGTTGATCGAATTCAGTGGAGGAAATGTTTACCGAGCACCTAATACGAATTAAGAAATTCATAGAGAACAAGGTATGATCCATTTCTTGATAATCTAGTAGAAAAATTCTTCATAAAAACAGACATAATATATTCATTATATTCATTCTAGTTTTGACAGCAAGGAAAGGAACTTCCAGCAGGAAAGGAAGGCAGATGAGGTGACGTTTGATGTGGCCTTAGCCTGACATTTGAGCAGAACTCTGCAGGAGAAGAAGGGAGTGGATGGGACTTCCAGGGAGAGGAGACAAAATTAGCAAAGGCAAAAAATTGCAGAAAAGCATGATGTGTTTGAGAACCAGAAAGCAGCCTGGAGATGTGGGGATGATGAGTGCACTCGGAGAGGAAGGTGGAGAGTCGGGGCTGTAGACCTTGCTAAGGAGCTGGGCTTAATTGCGTGTATTTTGGTGTGAGTGTAGGAGGCTAGTAAAGGGGGCTCTTTATTAAATAGTCATGTTTGTGGTTTTGAAATATTATCCTAGAAACCATATGCAGGGCAGGCGGGCAGCAGAGGGTAGGAATAAGACCAGGACAAATATTAGGAGATCAAGAAAGAAAGGCAGTGGCTAGAAGATGGGCCATGGGGTGGATCTGATGTCTGTCTGGATGTGGGCAGTGAGCTATAGGGTCTCATCTCACTCTGTTGCCCTGGCTGAAGTGCAGTGGCAATATCATAGCTCACTGCAGCTCTGACCTTCTGGGCTCAGGGAATCCTCCCGCTTCGACCTCCCAAGTAGCTGGGATTACAAGTATGCACCACCATCCCAGGCTAATTTTTTAAATTTCATTTTAGTTTTGTAAGATGGGGTCTTGCTTTATTGCCCAGGCTGGTCTTAAACTCTTGGACTCAAGTGATTCTTCTGCCTCAGCTCTCAGAGTGCTGGGATTACAGGCATGAGCCATTACATTTGGCCAAGGATCATTCTTGGGTTTCTGCCTCAGATAAGCTAGAGAAATACCAGTTTCTCCTTTTCTTCCCCTCCCCCAGGTCTGCCTCAGTTGGGCTGAGGTGGAATCCAGCTATCTGCTTTTATAACACCCAAATACATTTAGAGTATAGTTTATTATTTTTTCGCATAACAGTTTTAAATTTTTTGATGTATTTTTATTGAAGTAAAATATACATATATAATTCACTATCTTTACCATTTTTAAGTGCTCAGTTTAGTGGTAATAAATAAATTTATATTGAAGACGTTTATTTTTAAGTATTTCTTATGGAGGCCTCTAAGAACTCACTGTAAAGTGTGTTCCTAAACCACCTGCTCAGAAGTTATCCCGTATGACTTTTATTATTATTTTTTCCCAAATCCCGAGAACCTGTGAATTATATGACTTATGTAAAAGCAGATAGCTGCATCCCACCCCAGCCCAACTGAAGCAGACTTGGGGAAGGTGAGGGAAAGGGGGAAAATGGTACTCCTGGAGCTTATCTGAGGCAGAAAACCAAGAATGATCCTTTGCCCGATGCGGTAGGTCATGCTTGTAATCCCAGCACTTTAGGAGGCTGAGGCAGGAGGATCACCTAAGCCCAGGAGTTCAAGACCAGCCTGGGCAACACTGAGACATTGACTCTATACAACAAACAAAAATCTTCCCAGTTCACAAATGGGGAACATTGCCAGCATCCCCTGGAAGCCCCTCGTATGTCTCTTATTGGTCACTACCTTTTTGTCCTGTCCGCTTGCCTGCTCCCAGGAGAATTACAGTGAGGATTATTTATTTATTTATTTTTTGAGATGGAGTCATACTCTGTTGCCCAGGCTGAAGTGCAGTGGCATGATTTTAGCTCACTGTAACCTCTGCCTCCTGGGTTCAAGCAATTCTTCTGCCTTAGCTGCCTGAGTAGCTGGGACTACAGACATGTGCCACCACACCTGGCAAAATTTTGTATTTTTAGTAGAACTGGGGTTTCGCCATGTTGGCCAGGCTAGTCTCGAACTCCTGACTTCAGGTGATCCACCTGCCTCAGCCTCCTAACATGCTGGGATTACAGGTGTGAGTCACCATGCCCAGCTCCCAATGAGGATTAAGAAAAAGAAAATTGAAAGTGTAGGCTGCTCACTTACTCCTGTAATCCCAGCACTTTGGGAGGCCAAGGCGGGTGAATCACTTGAGGTCAGGAGTTTGAGCACAGCTTGGCCAACATGGTGAAAGCCCATCTCTACTAAAAATACAAAAATTAGCTGGATGTGATGGCACATGCCTATAAAATCGGCACATTAGGAGGCCAAGGCAGGCAGATCACCTGAGGTCAGGAGTTCAAGACCAGCCTGGCGGACATGGTGAAACCCTGTCTCTACAATAATACAAAAATTAGCCGGGCGTGGTGGCATATGACTTTAATCTCAGAACTTTGGGAGGTTGAGGCAGGTGGATCACCTGAGGTCAGGATTTCAAGACCTGCCTGGCCAACATGGTGAAACTCCATCTCTACAAAAGTACAAAAGTTAGCTGGGTGTGGTAGCATGTGCTTGTAATCCCAGCTACTCAGGAGAATCACTTGAACCTGGGAGGCAGAGGTTGTAGTGAACCAATATCATGCCATTGCACTCCAGCCTGGGCGACAGAGTGAGACTGTGTCTCAAGTAATAATAAAAAAATAAAGTTAAAAAATTGCAAATGTATATGAAATCAAATCTTCCTTTATTTACCCCTTTCCAATTTAGATGATTTTTTCCTCACCTTCCTAATCTGGTCAAGTGTAGGAGTCCTAAAACCGTCTTTAGTTCAATATATATAGCAGTAACAAAAGGTGATTTGGGCTGTCCTTAGCCTCAGTTGTGTCTCTATAAACCAAGCTGTGGTGGTTTATCAATTAATCACTTCTGTAACTTTTTGTAGCTTATTCAGCTGTGAGCTTAGAGAAAGTCCATTTATCTTAAGAGAAATATTTGCTTTTTTCTCAGTAGTGGCGCATACATTCTGAACCATTTAATGGGAGGAAGGAGAAGAGAAAAGGATGAGTTGTTGAGCCCAGAAGTTTAACATTGACTCATTAAGTTCTGGGAGTCATTAGAGGCTTGAAGAGCTATTTAGCAGGCCCTCTTTTGAAAGCTGCTGTTTTTAACAGGCTGTTAGAATCGCAGGGTCTGGCCATACCTTATACATGTAACACTTTCACTCGTGGGAGAAAGGAGTTCTGTGGAGAGAGGGCCTGCTTAGATGAACCACTGCATGTGGCCAGGGATCATTATGGTTTTCTGCCTTGATGACCCAGACGTCTGGTCAGGTAGCGTTAGCAGTGTAGGAGAATTTGGCTGGATGATGGAACAAGGTGTTAGGAAGATTTGGAAAGGCTGGAGAAATGGCAGGAAGGCAGCAGCCTCCCACCTCTGCCATCCTGAAGGCACGCTGGGCCCCACCACTCCAAGTTCATGTCAAGGTTTACGAGGGTCAGCGTGTTTGTGCTGTACTTGGCATTTTCGCAAATTACTCTGCAGTTGTTTTTATTACTTTTATTCCAACTGTTGCTCCAGGGACTTTCTGGCAGCCAGGACTTCCAGGCCAGCTTGGAATCCCTTGCTAATTGTCTCAAGCCATGAAAAGGTGCCATCAAGACTGCTTTGAACTCTTGCCTGTTCTAGCGCTGGACAAATCCTAGGCGTGCACCATAGGAAAAGCAATAATGAGACTCACACCTCCAAATTTACAGTGCAAAACTTTGCCTGTTCAGGTGTTAAGTGCAGGGGTGTGGTGCAAGCCCAGGGGAACTGGGTTTGAAGAGTAAACAGACCTTGAGAATGTGCTTCCTCCTGGGTCCTAAGCAAGGAAGCCAGACTAGGAGGAGGGTTGACAGCATTTCCGTCAAAGCCTGCAGTTAATAGCGTCAAGTTGACCCAAATAAATTCACAGATATCTGTTACTCCCTGTGTTTTCACTTCACACCAGTTCTCCACAGACGCGACTCAGCTTGGGGGAAACTTGCCAAGAGGTCTCAGTGAGAAGATTTTCCTGTGAAGCTATTAGTTTCATGCCACTTCATAGAGAGAAGAATATAAAAGTAACTTTAAGGAGGTCTAGGGAGAAGGGGTACCATCACTAGGATGTCACTGATGTGTATTGCCTCTGAAACATTTTCCCACTTCATATTAATTATTTAAAAGCTATGGCAAAGGTGTTGTCAATGGAGCAAAATATTTATTGACTTTTGTGAAACATCCCCTGGTAGTAGAGTTTTTAAAAAGTGTTATAGCAACTCTTGTGTGAAATCGACTCCTATATCCTCCAGTATAAGGTGTAATCAGACTATCTTTTGTTGATAAGTGTTAATACTTTAAAAGGGATCTAAATCCAAGCATACCCCTTAAAGTTATATATTAAAGAAGGGGATCTAGGCCAGGCACGTTGGCTCATGCCTATAATCCCCAAAGCACTATAATCCCAGTGCTTTGGGAGGCCAAGGAGAGAGGATGGCTTGAGGCCATGAGTTCAAGACCAGGCTGGGTAACACAGTGAGACCCTCTCTCCGCAAAAAAAAAATTTAAAATTAAAGAAGGTGGTCCATTATGATGTTATTTGTTTAGCAGGAGAGATGAGTCATTAATTGAAATTGGAAAACAGTGTGTTCACAAGGCTTGGAAAGATTGTCTCAAAATGTAATCCTGGTACAGGGTGTGGTGGGTGGGGACCCATGGCAGATGGAAGCAAAAGTCATACATTAAAACAGATTTAAGAGACTTATCAACCAAATGCATGCGTAGACATTGTTTGGATCCTGATTTGAACATGCCAACTGTAAAACAAACAAACATAACATGAAACAATTAGGTGTGAACCCAAAAGTATCTGAGACAGGTCTCAGTTAATTTACAAAGTTTATTTTGCCAAAATTAAGGACATGCCCATGACACAGACTCGGGAGGTCCTGGGGACATGTGCCCATGATGGTCAGGGTACAGCTAGCTTTTATGCATTTAGAGAAACACCATCCATCCATCAATACATGTGAAGATTTATATTGGTTTGATCTGGAAGGGCAGAACAACTGTAAGTAGGGGGGCTTCCAGGTCATAAGTAGATTTTATTTATTTATTTGTTGATTTTTGAGATGGAGTCTCTGTTGCCTAGGCTGGGGTGCAGTATTGTGATTTTGGCTTACTGCAACCCCTGCCCCTCGAGTTCAAGCAGTCCTCCCACCCCAGCCTCCTGAGAAGGTTAGGATCACAGGCATGTGCCACCACACCTGGTTCATTTTTTTTTTTTTTTTTTTTGTATTTTTAGTAGAGATAGGGTTTCACCATGTTGGCCAGGCTGGTCTTGAACTCCTGACTTCAAGTGATCCTCCCACCTGGGCCTCCAAAGTGCTGGGATTACAGGTGTGAGCCACCATGCTCAGCCTAGGTTTTAAAGTTTTCAAAAAAAATCCCAAAGTGTCAAGGTAGGAGTTAAGTGTATGGGGGCAGGAAGGGAGGTTAGAGATGAAATAAAATTGGGCTTGATGATTGTTGAAGATGAGTGATAGATACAGGAGTGATGGGTTCATGATATTACTCTCTCTACTTCTCTTTGAGACAGTATCTTGCTCTGTTGCCCAGGCTGGAGTGTAGTGGTGGGATCATGGCTCACTGCAACCACGACCCCTCTCGCTGAAGCAATCCTTCCACCTCAAGCTACTGAGTAGCTGGAACCACAGGTGTACGTCACCATTTTGGTTAATTTTTGTTTTCAGAGATGAAGTCTTGACCATGTTGCCCAGGCTGGTCTCAAACTCCTGGACTCAAAGGAACCTCCCATCTCAGCCTCCCAAAGTGTGGGGATTACAGATGTGAGTCACTGCGCCCAGCTCTCTCTACTTCTCTGTGTTGAAAATTTTTATTATGGGCCGGGTGCAGTGGCTCACACCTGTAATCTCAGCACTTCGGGAGGCTAAGGTGGCCAGATGATCAGAAGATCAGGAGATTGAGACCATCCTAGCTAACACGATGAAACCCCTTGTTACTAAAAATACAAAAAATTAGCCAGATGTGGTGGCTAATGCCTGTAGTCCCAGCTACTCGGAAGTCTGAGGCAGGAGAATCGCTTGAACCCGGGAGGCAGAGGTTGCAGTGAGCCGAGATCATGCCATTGCACTCCAGCCTGGGCAACAAAAGCAAAACTCCATCTTTAAAAAAAAAAGAAAATTGTTATTATGCAGTTAAAAAGAAAGGACCTAAATGGATGCTTCCCTCTGTTAACTTTCTTGAGTAGGAGAGGGAAAAAGTAATAAGGGTTTCCCCTCAAGTTGGGCATATACTTTTTACCTTCATTAAATTTATAATCAGACAAATCTCATTAGGCTCTTTGTAATCCTATGAGTCTTTGAGTATACAGTTCTGTGAAATCATGATCAATTGACATGCTGGTCATAATAATCATTAGCACTAGTCCCACACTGGGGCTAGAGGGGCAGAAAAGATGGGACTATTTGCCAACTTTTTACTTATGCCAAAGCAGGAACATGGTCTGAATATTTGTAATGGAGTGGGGATTGTGGGACAACAGAGTGTTATGCTTCTGGGCACCTACGTGAATGTGGGTGAGAGAGTAGTTATGGTTTGTGTGGCAAAGCTCATTTTAAAGAAACTCTGCATCTGTATTAGTCTGTTTTCAGACTGCTATAAATAAATACTTGAGACTGGGTAATTTATAAAGAAATTAGGTTTATTGGCTCACGGCTCTGCAGGCTCTATGGGAACCATGGCAACGTCGGCTTCTGGGGAGGCCTCAGGGAGCTTACAGTCATGGCAGAAGGCAACCAAGCTGTGCCCCTACCACCTTGGGCACACGTCAGGACCTCCTTAGGCTGTGTCACTGGTGTGCGTCCTTAACTTCGGCAAAATAAACTTCCTAACTTGACTCAGATCTGTCTCAGGTTTTGGGGGTTCATAGTACCTCAAGGGACTTAGAGGCTATTGGATCATTCAAATGAGGTGTCATTTCTTTTCTGACACAGCGAGTTTGTGATCCATTAGTGCCTTCTGTCCACGGCAGTTTCACTTCATGGAAATTACGTATTTGTATACAAGTTACTTCCATTATACTGTGAAGCCCTTGAGTTTAAGAACCATGCCTTTGTTTGATCTTAAAAAAAATAAAATTGGCATTGATGGCTTCCAATATGACAGGCCCTCTGCTATGTCCTTGTTAAGAAGGCTAGGATTTCTGTTTTCTTAAAGCTTCCAGTCTTGTTGGGAGACAGACCTTAGTTAAGTAAACTCACAAACAGGGTTACAAGTTGTAGTAAGTGCCATGAAGGCAATAAAGGGAGAGAATAATAGGAAAACCTAGATGAATTAATAAAGGAAGGCCTTTACTAATTTTGTCTAGGACATTTGAACTGAGACTTGGAGGAAGAGGGCTAAGACAGCCTGTAAAGAGCTGGGCAAGGGTGATCCAGGCCCAGGGAATGGGGTGTGCAAAGGCCCTGAGGTGACAGAGGGCTGAGTATATTCAAAAAATTGAAAGGAGGCAGGCCAGGTGTAGTGGTTTACACATGTAATCCCAGCACTTTGGGAGGCTAAGGTGGGAGGACCACTTGAGCTTAGGAGTTCGAGACCAGCCTGGGCAACATGGTGAAACCCTATCTCTACATACAAAAACAAAAAAGCTAGACAGGCATGGTGGTGCTCACCTGGTAGTCCCAGCTACTGGGGAGGCTGAATTGGGAGGATTCATTGAGCCTGGGAGGTTGAGGCTGCAGTGACTTACGATCCTGTCATTGCACTCCAGCCTGAGTGTCAGAGCGAGACCCTGCCTTGGGGGAAAAAAGTAAAGGAGGCAGTATGAAACCAGTGTTGTGGGGAAGGGAGTTAAAACAGGAATGTAGGAGCATCATATAGGACCTTCTGGAGAAAAGTTAAGAATTTTGGATTTTATCCTAAAGGCAATATTATGGCTATGGTAAAAGGATTGTAGAAAGAGATATCGGCTTTGTCTGGTTTCCCCTGGAAGAAGGGCAAGTCAAAGTGATCTGTTGGGGAGGTGATATAAGGAAGCATCAGCAGAAGAGTGGGAAATTGAGACAGGAGAGGGAAGAAATCCAGCAAAGGATGAGTTATAAATCAGAATGTCACTGGGGACGACTGAAGCTCAGTCCCTCTGAAGAGCTCTGGGAGCCACTTTAGAACGTACCCCTCAGGTTATCCCACTTGAGTTTGAGAGAACTGGGGTGTTTATTTATTTATTTATTTATTTTTTGAGACACAGTTTTACTCTGCTGCCCAGGCTGGAGTGCAGTGGCACAGTCTCGGCTCACTGTAACCTCCACCTCCTGGGTCCAAGTGATTCTCATGCCTCAACCTCCTGAGTAGCTGGGGTTACAGGCACATGCCACTCTGCCCAGCTAAAGTTTGTATTTTTAGTAGTAATGGGGTTTTCCCACATTGGCCAGGCTGGTCTCGAACTGCTCACCTCGGCCTCCTGAAGTGCTGGGATTACAGGCATGAGCCACTGCACCCAGCTGATATTTAGTTACTTATTTTTTATTATTTTGCTTATTTTAGAGACAGGGTTTGGCACTGTTGCCCACTACAGCGCGGTGGTGCGATCATAGCTAACCTCAGCCTGGAACTCCTGGGCTCAAGAGATCCTTCTATCTTAGTCTCTCTAGTACCTAGGACCTTGCTAATTTTTTTGCAAATTGTTTTTTGCAGAGACAGAGTCTTGCTATGTTTCCCAGGCAGATTTCAAACTCCTGGCCTGAAGTGGTCCTCCCACCTCAGCCTCCTAAAGTGTTGGGATTACAGATATAAGCCTGTAATCAACTGTACCAGAACTGGAGTATTTATACACCCAATCCCGTAAGCCATTGCTTGAGGTCTGTTGGGAGACAAGAAATGGCTGTTGAGGTCTTGTGAGGCACAAGCAGGTACTTCTAGCTGCCAAGGGGTGGACAAAACAGCTTCTTCTTTTTTTTTTTTTAATCTATTTATTTAACTTTAGGTGCATACTATATCTGGCATTTCTCCCCATGTTATCCCTCCCCACTCTCCCCTCCCTCCCCACCCCCTGCTGTCTCTCTCCTACCCC
Source organism: Aotus nancymaae (assembly GCF_030222135.1). NCBI lineage: Eukaryota > Metazoa > Chordata > Mammalia > Primates > Aotidae > Aotus > Aotus nancymaae. The sequence continues at coordinate 42,542,576 of NW_026988455.1, read as the reverse complement.
CACCAACTGCCCCCAGTGTGAGATGCTCCTCTTCCTGAGTCCACGTGTTCTCATTGTTCAACACCCACCTATGACTGAGAACATGCGGTGTTTGGCTTTCTGTTCTTGTGTCAGTTTACTGAGAATGATGGTTTCCAGATTCATCCATGTCCCTACAAAGAACATGAGCTCATCGTTTTTTATGGCTGCATAGTATTCCATGGTGTATATGTGCCACATTTTCCTTGTCCAGTCTATCATTGATGGGCATTTGGGTTGTTCCAGGTCTTTGCTATTGTAAACAGTGCTGCAGTGAACATTCGTGTGCATGTGTCTTTATAGTAGAATGATTTATAGTTCTTTGGGTATATGCCTAGTAATGGGATTGCTGGGTCAAATGGAATTTCTATTTCTAGATCCTTGAGGAATTGCCACACTGTCTTCCAAAATGGTTGAACTAATTTACACTCCCGCCAACTGTGTAAGAGTGTTCCTATTTCTCCACATCCTCTCTAGCATCTGTTGTCTCCAGATTTTTTAATGATCGCCGTCCTAACTGACATGAGATGATATCTCAATGTGGTTTTGATTTGCATTTCTCTAATGACCAGTGATGATGAGCATTTTTCATATGTTTGTTGGCCTCATATATGTCTTCTTTTGAAACGTGTCTCTTCATATCCTTCACCCACTTTTGAATGGGGTTGTTTTTTTCTTGTAAATCTGTTTTAGTTCTTTGTAGATTCTGGTTATTAGCCCTTTGTCAGATGGGTAGACTGCAAAAATTTTTTCCCATTCTGTTGGTTGTCGATTTGCTCTAATGATGGTTTCTTTTGCTGTACAGAAGCTCTGAATTTTAATTAGATCCCATTTGTCTATCTTGGCTTTTATTGCCATTGCTTTTGGTGTTTTAGTCATGCAGTCCTTGCCTATACCTATGTCCTGGATGGTTTTGCCTAGGTTTTCTTCTAGTGTTTTTATGGTGTTAGGTTTTATGTTTAAATCTTTAATCCATCTGGAGTTAACTTTAGTGTAAGGTGACAGGAAGGGGTCCAGTTTCTGCTTTCTCCACATTGCTAGCCAGTTTTCCCAACACCATTTATTAAACAGGGAATCCTTTCCCCATTGCTTGCAAAACAGCTTCTTTACCAGAGAAAATCTTCTGGCAAAGAAATATGGGTTCTGGTGTTGGGAGTCAGGTCAGTGAATACTGAAGTGGTAAAGGTAAAGGTAAAGATATATGGCAGACAATGTCTGCTGTAAATGTGATCCAGTTTAGAAGTTAATACTTCTCTTTCATTCTTTCAGTGAATGAGAGAATGATCAATTTCAGCAGACCAATTCAGAGAACATTTCAGTGGTATAGGTGGCAGGTGTTAAAGACCTGGGCAAGGTGGTGGCAGATGAGGATGGAGAGAAGAGGTAGACCTCAGACTTATGTTGGACGTAGTATCAATACCTTGGTGATGGGGCATGAGGTAAAAGGGAATTTCAAGAGTGATTCTGGCTTAAATATTTGGGTGGGTCATGGTGCCATTTACTGAAATAAAATAACTGGGAGAAGGACGTGTATTATAAATGACATCAGTTGGCAGAGTTGTGTGACTTTCCCCAGCAATGCTGAGCTGACACAAGGAGGTGGGTCTCAGGTTTCATTCATAAGCAAAGGTACGCTGGGTGTGCGCAACAGGGGAGAGAGGGTAAGGGAGTTGAAGACATTTGCAAGGGAGTGGCTAGCATAATGTTGGACTAAGGACTCTAAATTCATAGACAGGAAAAGGAAAGCAGGAATGAGCAGTTGGTCAGAGACAAGATGGTGGGATGTAAGCGGGAGGAATAGGAGTGTGTGGTCTGATTCACCTTGGTAGACATAGCTCCTGGCACGTAGTAAAAGCTTAATGAATATTTGTAATGAAGCTGAAGTAATTATATATATTTTTAATTTTTTTAGAGTTAGGGTCTCACTGTGTTGCCCAGGCAGACCTCCTGCCTCATACACTGCTTCACCCAGCTTAACAGTTAATTACTGACCTGAGGGTGGGTGATAGAGAGATTGAATTGCACATTTCTCCAGTTCTCTGTTTCTTGGGTTCAGCAATCTTTTTGAATAAGTCCATTGTATTTCCCTCTTCAATTTATTCCCATTAAGGGTCAGCACACAAGAACGTCTCTGTTTTCAACCTCCAGTGGGGTATAAATAAGAGTTTCTGATGTCCACTCCAAAAGTTACTCTGTGCTTGTGGGAAGTTGGATCTACTATGGACTAATCTCTGGATATTTCATTCATTCATTTAGCCATCCGTTCATTGATTTATCATTCAGTAAGCCCTCACTAAACACCTACTACGTGCCTACCCTTAGGCTTTTGAGGTTTGGAGATAACAAAATGAATGGATGAGTAGATGGCCAGAAAAGTTTTGGTTATTAGGGAGCTACGAATAGCACCTGAGTTTCTGAACGTGAACTTTTTGGCTCTCCGCCCTTCATGCACAGTTATATTGAGACTAAAGGAGGGGAAAAAGCTTTCATTCTTTTGCCTGCTGTGTTGTTTTACAATTTTATCAAAATGTACAATGCTCTGAAGAAGCTCAGGCAGAAAGAAATCTTTCTATGGTATCTAAAAATGTACAGATCCATCTCTAAGAGCCATGGTGGGGTCAGCAGTTGCGCCCCCATAAAGAGCGGGATGAAGAGTCTCACCCCCTTGACGTTTTTAGAGCCACTGAGGTGTTATTTTTTAGAATGATTTTACCTATTTAAGGGTAATGCCCACCAACCTTTCTTCAGAATTTATGCAATCTTCCATGAGAGACACATCATTTAATTTCTGGAATCAGCCATGTATTTTGTTTTCCTAAACTGTCTGCCACCCCCAGGCAATCTGTGAAGAAATCTCTCCTCAAAGTGAAGGAAATCAGGCTTTCAGGTGCTTCACTGTTGCAGTCAGCAGACTGGAGAGGGCAAGCCTCAGAGGGGTTCACAGAGCACCTGGCTCGGTGGGGTACATAATAAATGCTCAGTAGATTCTTGTTTGACTCATGGATTTACAAAAATTTTCACAAGGGCTGCCTTGTGTCCCCAGCACCTAGTATAAGGCCTCCTGCTTTGTAGGTGCTCCATGAAAATGTTTATAGAATGAATGCACAAGTGAAGATTACAGGGGAAGATCGAGCCTTTGAAATCGTGAAGTGTGCCCTAGGGTTGACTCATTTGATTCCTTGGAGGAAAAAACAAACTTTTTTTCCTCTCTCTGCTCTCACTCAACACTGCATGCTTTCATGATGAGATGTTTGTGTGGGGATGGAGTGAGGAGTTCCCACACACCAAGCAACACTCCAGCATAGCCCTGTTGGGCATCCTCTTAATTCAGTTCAATTAGCCACAGAGGAAGAGCTCAGTCCCATAAGACATCTTCCTGCCTCACATGCCAATTCCAAATGGTCACCTATACTTGTTCTGCCTTTTTTTTTTTTTTTTTTTTTTTTTTGAGACAGTGTCTCATTCTGTAGCCTAGACTAAGAGTACAGTGGTGCAATCATGGCTCACTGTAGCCTTGAACTCCTGGGCTCAAGTGATCCTCCCGTATCAGCCTCCTGAGTAGCTGGGACTACAGGCAAGTGCCACCATGCCCAGCTAATTTTTGTAGTTTTTGTAGAGATGGGATTTTGCCATGTTGCCCAGGCTGGTCTTGAACTCCTGGGCTCAAGTGATCCTCCCACCTTGGCCTCCCAAAGGGCTGGGATTATAGGCATGAGCCACCAGGCCTGGCCATCACCTATACTTCTGAACTGCTGACTATATAAATCATGGTTCTCACTACCCCGACTTGGGTTTGATTAATTTGCTCGGATGGCTTACAAAACTGAGGAAAACTCATTTGTCACTTTATTATAAAGGATATTACAAGCCAGGTAAGGTGGTTCACGCCTATAATCCCAGCACTTTGGGAGGCCAAGGCGGGAGGATCACCTGAAGTCAGGAATTCAAGACCAGCCTGGCCAAAAAGGTGAAACCTGTCTCTACTAAAAATACAAACAAAAATTGGCCAGGCGTAGTAGTGCCTGTAATCCCAGCTACTCTGGAGGCTGAGGCAGGAGAATCACTTGAACCAGAGAGGCGGAGGTCGCAGTGAGCTGAGATCACGCCTTTGCACTCCAGCCTGGGTGACTCAGCGAGACTCTGTCTCTAAAAAAAAAAAAAAAGATACTACAAAGGATACAGGTTAACATCCAGATGGAAGAGTAACATAGGTATGTAAGAAGGAGCATGGCGCTTCCATGCCCTCGGTCACCACCCTCCAGCTACCTCCACAAGCTCCACACTCCTAAAGCTGGTCAAATCTTATTGTCAACAGGTTTCATAGAACTTGACCTCCAGCTTCCTCTCCGCTTTTTCCCAGAGATCCCTGGATGGAGTTCCAGCCCTCTAATGACCTGGTCTTTCTGTTGACAGCCCCCATCCTGAGGCTGTCTAGGGGCCCCACCCTAAGTCACCTCATTAGCATAAACTCAGGTGTGAACCAAACGGACTTACGAATAGCAAAAGACACTCTGGTAACAGGAAATTATTCCAAGGCTTTTAAGAGCGCTAGATGTATTCAGTATTATAGCAGAGCTCCCCTCTGGCTCTGAACAGCAGTATGAAATGGTTTTAGGTTATTTTTGCTTGTGTTCTGCATTCTTTTGGGAAGGCAGGGAAGAGGTTAGGACGCAGTCCTCTGGGCAGCACACCAATCTGACCTGCTCCTCCTTCTGAAATGGATAAGGTTCCCTTGTACCCCTCGCAAAGCATGCAATGGGGGTGTGACTTGCTTCTTCAGTGCCCCTCTGCTCAAACCCGTAGGGGGAGCAGGTTGTGGGACTCCAACCCCATAGTAACGTCTAGGTGAATGTTTGCAGCTCCTGAAGCCCCAGTGGCGTGTGTTACTGTGTGCTCTTTTAGTTTTGCCATCTGTAGGCGGCTTGTGTTAACTAGCTCAATTAGACCCTCTGCCTTGTTGCAAGGACAGAGGGCTTTTTGTCCTGGGATTCTTGCCTTAGTGTACCAGAAAAATCAGATCACATGTGGGCTTGGAGAATGAGTGCAAAGTTTTATTGAATGGCGGAAGTAGCTCTCAGCAGATGGATGGGGAGCCCGAAGGGGGACAGAGTGGGAAGGTAGTTTTCCCCTGGAGTTGGCCGCTCAGTGGAGTAACTCTGCTCCAAGCACCCTGGCCAAATTCCCCTCGGCTTCCATGTTGCCCTGCTGGTGGATGGCCTGCCGGCTTCTGCCAGTGTGTTCCTCTGCCAGTGTGGGTGTGCGCCTCTTGATGTCCAGCTGCTTGTATCTCTGGCCACGTGGGTTCTCGGGGTTTTTATAGGTACAGGATGGGGGCATGGAGGGCCAGGGTGGTCTCGGAAAATACAACATTTGGGTGCCAAAACAGGAGTGCCTGTCCTCACCTAGGTCCGTGGGCACAAACCCGAGGGTGGGGTCCCTCACCAGGGACCCCACCCTCCTCCTCCCAGCAGTTCCCTGCCCCCCTCCTGTATCATTTCTTCATTCTCTACCTTGTGAAATGTGCTGCTTCAACTGTCATTGAAGTAAAAACCATTGGTCTAGTTGTTACTCCTTCCCCTCATGCAAGAATGCCATGACCCAAACTACAGGGGGCAGCTGTAAAGACAGGAGCACGGGCTGTGGGAAGAGGAAGAAGAGCAGGGAAAAAGAGCATCATTTTATTTTTTTCTTTCTCTCTCTCTCTCTTTTTTTTTTTTGGAGACAGAGTTTTGCTCTTGTCACCCAGGCTGGAGCACAGTGGCGTGATCTCGGCTCACTGCAACCTCCGCCTCCCAGGTTCTAGCAGTTCTCCTGCCTCAGACTCAGGTGCGATTACAGGTGCCCACCACCACACCTGTCTAATTTTTCTATTTTTAGTAGCAGCTGGATTTCACCATGTTGGTCAGGCTGGTCTTGAACTCATGACCTCAGGTGATCCACCCACCTCGACCTCCAAAAGTGCTGGGATTACAAGAGTGAACCACCATGCCCAGCCTCTTTTTTTTTTTTTTGAGCCTCAGTCTCACTCTGTCACCCAGGCTGGAGTGCGGTAATAGAATTTCTTCTCACTGTAACTTCTATCTCCTGGGTTCAAGTGATTCTGGCACCTCAGCCTCCTGAGTGGCTGGGATTACAGGCAATGCACCATGATGCCGGCCTAATTTTTATATTTTTATCAGCGACAGAGTTTCACCATGTTTAGCTAGGCTGGTCTTCAACTTCTGACCTGAAGTGATCTGCCTGCCTCGGACTCCCAAAGTGTTGGGATTTCAGGCGTGAGCCACCATGCCTGGCCATGTTTTCCTTTATTATTTGTATATTACAGGGATGGAGTCTTGCCACATTGCCCAGGCTGGTCTTGAACTCCTGGACTCAAGCCATCCTCCCACCTCGGCCTCCCAAGGTGCTGGGATTCCAGGCATGAACCACTGTGTCTGGTAGAGAGCATTATTTCCTGACCCTTTCGGACAATCTTTGCTGTCACATGCAGCTTGGTTTGTCTTGACTCACGTCGAGGGAGGGGTCGCTCACCAGTCATGATGTTGCTTCCATGTAACAGGGCCTTCTATTACAGTAATATTTCTGGACTTTCCATATCCTTTGACTCACCCTTCCCAGGAGAAGATGGGTGACTTAATAGAATGATGAGTTTCGGAGAGGGAAGTGAGTTGTGTGGCTCAATTCCTCCCTCTCTTGGGCCTGGCCAGCCAGCAGAGAGACCCTATTCTGCTCTGCCCCAGCACCACTTACCTTTGCCTCTGCTGGGGGCCTGCAAGCCTCCAGAGCTGCCTGCGACTGGGTGGCTGAGTCTGCCTGATTCTGGGATTCGGTATTAGAAAGCTCACTTTCGCTGTGCGGCTACGGCCCATTTCCCCACCCAGCCTTTATGAGTAATACGGGTGGTGTTGCATCTCCATCTGCCTGACTCTTGTGACTGTCTCAGTTGGTTCCAAACTTGGGTGGAAAAGGGACTTCTTCAAATCTCAACAGCTGAGGTCTAGTGCTTGAGTAGGAGTGGGGGCTGACCTGGCTGGACAGACCAGGGAGAAATCTTGGCTCGGCCGTTACACAGTTTGCACTGGACAAATCCCATTTTCTTCATGTGCCTGCCTCGAGGACTGCCAAGTGCTCCCCGACAGCTGCTGCTCCCTTCCCTCCACGGAAGCTTATGCTTTGCTGTTGCTGTTTTGCTGCAGCAGCTGCGCACCTTTCTCCCAGCACCCTCTGCTTGACTGACACCATGGATGGGGAAGGAGGCTGCAGTAACAAAGAGCAGAAAGAGCAGGCAGAGGCTGGGCATGGCTATAATCCCAGCACTTTGGGAGACCAAGGTGTGGGAGGATTGTTTGAGACCTGAAGTTCAAAACCAGCCTGGGCAACGTGTGTGACCCCGTCTCTACAAAAAGTACAAAAATTAGCTAGGCGTGTTGGTGTACACTTACAGTCCCAGCTACTCAGGAAGCTGAATGAGGCCGGAGGATTGCTTGAGCCTAGGAGGTCGAGGCTGCTGCAAGCTATGATTATGCCACCGCACTCCAGCCTGGGCAATACAGCAAGACCCTGTCTCAAAAAAAAAATATACCAACCTTGTCAGAAAAAACAAGGATGGGACTGTTTTCACATTTCTGCTGTCCTCGAGGTTAGTTCTTTGAATCAAATCCCTTTTCCAACTTGGGATCTAATTTTTTTTGGAAAGAGTACATGGAAAGCAAGAAGTTAAGGACCAGGGTCCTTTTTCTGGCCACACTGCTGGCTGTGTGGCCTGGAGCACTACCCTCCTTCCTCCGCCTGAGATTCACTGCATGTTAAGTACAGGTCGGGGAGGCGCTACATCAGCTGCTCTTAGTTTTGGAGATGTCCACTCTTGTCAGAGTGCACAGCCTATACTGAGTATGCGCTGTGTGCTTGGCACTCAACTGGGTGCTATGAGGGGCACAGGAGTGAGCCCTTCACTATTACCTGACATCTCTGGCAAGGGACGTCAGATGTGAACTTTACAGAAGCTGCTCCCTAAGAATGGGACAGATAAAGTACTATGGAATTTTGATAAACTAGAACTGATCTCTAAAACTTTCTACTTAAGCCATAAGAATTTACCAGACAAATTCCTTCAGGGGAGGACCCTATATGACTCCTGTTTGGTTCTCACCCTGCCTGTCCCAGGGAAGGTGGTGATGTGTATTGACTGTGTTGGCTCCCGTTACTTACAATACACTGTGCTTAAATTGTGGTTGGCCAGGGACATGTATAGAGAAGATTTTGTGCTCACCACAACCCTGTGATAGAAGATCCGACTTAAGATTCTTAAATTGTGTTTCTTAAGCATTTACCTTGGTCCCTGGTCTTGTTCCTCCCTCCCTCCCTCTCTCTTTCTCTCTTACTCTCTTTCTCTCTATTTCCTTCTCTCTCTCTCCTCTCTCTTTTCTTTCTTTCTTATTTCTTTTGTCCTTTCATCCTTTCTTCCTTCCTCTTTTTTTTTTTTTGAGACGGAGTTTCGCTCTTGTTACCCAGGCTGGAGTGCAATGGCGCGATCTCGGCTCATCGCAACCGCCGCCTCCTGGGTTCAGGCAATTCTCCTGCCTCAGCCTCCTGAGTAGCTGGGATTACAGGCACGCGCCACCATGCCCAGCTAATTTTTTGTATTTTTAGTAGAGATGGGGTTTCACCATGTTGACCAGGATGGTCTCGATCTCTTGACCTCGTGATCCACCCGCCTCAGCCTCCCAAAGTGCTGGGATTACAGGCTTGAGCCACCGTGCCCGGCCTCTTCCTCTCTTTCTTCTGGTTTCTCCTCATATAAGCTTTTTCTCTCCCTCCAAAGCCAGTCACATGGCTGTGTCTCATGGGCCTGTCATTCTCTTGCTAGAAACACAGCACTTGCAAAACTTGCTTTGTATTAGATTCCCTTAAATGTCTACATGTGGCACATGAGCAGGAGGGCAGTGACATCCACAGAGGGCCTTAAGGCTGGAAAGCATGTTCTTCGAGTGTGAAGTGCCAAGTGGACAGCAGGGAGCTCCGCCCCAGCTCCTGCTGTGAGTGGATGTGCACTCCCGAGGGGGAGGCAAATGGCTCTTGGTCTCTGGTGCGTGCATTAGGCTCTGAGCAACACTTATTCCTACCATTATTATTTATATATAGTTCAGACCGATTTTCGCTCTTTTTGACCAAGCTAGAGTGCAATGGTGTGATCTCGGAACCTGAGTTCAAGCCATTCTCCTGCCTCAGCCTCCTGAATAGCTGGGATTACAGGCGCCCACCACCACGCTTGGCTATTTTTTTTCCTATTTTTAGTAGAGACAGGATTTCACTGTGTTGGCCAGGCTGGTCTCAAACTTCTGACCTCAGGTGATCTGCCTGTCTCGGCCTCCCAAAGTGCTGGATTTATAGGTGTGAACCACTGCACCTGGCTATTACTATTAATAAGTACAACTACTCATTTAGTGTTCACAGAAAATTTCCAAGGTAGGAATTATTGTAACCTGCAATTTACAGAGGAAGAGACATGCCATTTGACTAAGGTTACCCCTATTGACTAGGTATATTCCTAATGAAAAGCAAAGCCAGGGTTGGGCGCGGTGGCTCACGCCTGTAATCCCAGCACTTTGGGAGGCCGAGGCGGGTGGATCACGAGATCAAGAGATCGAGACCATCCTGGTCAACATGGTGAAACCCCGTCTCTACTAAAAATACAAAAAATTAGCTGGACATAGTGGTGCGTGCCTGTAATCCCAGCTACTCAGGAGGCTGAGGCAGGAGAATTGCCTGAACCCAGGAGGCGCAGGTTGCGGTGAGCCGAGATCGCGCCATTGCACTCCAGCCTGGGTAACAAGAGCAAAACTCCGTCTCAAAAAAAAAAAAAAGAAAAGAAAAGCCAGGGTTCAAATCTGACCTCAAAGTTTTTACCCCTTTGCTGAATGAATGACTTAATGAGTTCGTGACTGATGATATCACAGTGGTGTTCGCAAGCTGAATTTTCACCAGGATGTTGAGGATCTGAAACTTTTATGCCTTTCCCCAAGTATTCAAGTATTGGCATGATTTATTATCTAAATTCTAGGTAAGTTATTTGACAGGTATAGGCCACAGGAATCTGTTAATTTCACAAGGTCGCTTTTTTTTTTTTTTTTTTTAAGACAGAGACTTGCTCTATTGCCCAGGCTGGAATGCAGTGGCATGATCTCAGCTCACTGCAACCTCTGCCTCCCAGGTTCAAGCTATTCTTATGCCTCAGCCTCCCAAGTAGCTGGGATTACGGGTGCCACTACCACACCCAGCTAATTTTTTTTTTTTTTAATTTTAGTAGATATGGGGTTTCACCATGTTGGCCAGGCTGGTCTTGAATTGCTGACCTCAAGTAATTACTCCTGGGATTACAGGTGTGAGCCATTGTGCCTGGCCTGTTTGTTTTTCGCCTTGTTTTGAGACAGGGTCTTATTCTGTTACTTAGGCTGTGTGCATTGGTGCCATCATAGCTCACTGCAGCCTCGAACTCCTGGACTCAAGGGATCCTCCTGCCCCAGCCTCTGGAGTAGCTGGAACCACAGGCGCACCACATGCTCAGCTTGTTATTGATGTTTCTGATAATCTAGGCAGCTGAAATTTGTGTCACCCTTAAGAACTTACAGACGGGACTGTAAGATGTGAGATGTGAGAAGGTGTTAGTATGGTCATTTACAGAGGCTCCGAGAGTCTAAACCTCCTGGCCTGGGCTGTTGACTCCAGTCTCCATGTTCTCCCAGAGCCCCAGAGTGATAATGAGAAGCTTTTCCTCCCTTCCCTCCACCCTCACTTGGAGACTGTCATCTGCCTTGGAGAACCTAAAGCCTTGGATTTTCCAGACTATTCCACAGCTTCTTGGAGAATAGCTCGTGAGAATTGCCTTGAAACACGCACACACGGTGATTTTTATGCTAGATACTTACTTTTTGGTATTTCCTGCTGCAGCTCGGCTTGGGTGGAGTTCCCTTTGGAAGCACCAGAGTTTTCCTGTTTGTGCAGTTGTTTTTCAGAACCTTAAATAAACTCTTATGTGTTCAGAATAATAACTCAATAACTATTTATTAAGCACCTACTATGAGCCTGGCACTGTTCTAGCAGCTGGGGTTACAACAGTGACCTCAGCCGACCCTGCTTTCAGAGAGCGCTCAGTCTGGTCTGGGACGCAGATTAGTAAACAGGCATTTGCCTTCCACGTGGTAAATGCCATGAAGGACAAAGTCCAGGGTGTTGGGGATGGGAGGTGGGGTGCAAATAGCAAGCAGCCAACCCAATCTCAGAAGTGACAGGGCTTGAAGCAGGGAGAGGGGAGTGTGGTGTGCCAGGGGAGTCTTCCCAGAGCCAGAGCCAGCTAAATTGCATGCTAGATACAAGACACTATTTCTTGTAGAATCTGTTCTCAATTATCTGCAAGTAGATTATTCCAGCAACTTGCAAGAAAACTTTTTTTAAGCCTCTTTACAGTGGCTTGAGCATCTCAACTTCCTCTGTACACTGCACGTTAATGCAGAGGCAGCCAATCTAATGTAGGTGGAGGCACCTAAGTGGAGAGCCTGCTTGCAGGAAGCTTTGGGACTAGGCGAATCATTGCATTTCCTGCTTGGAAAAAGGAGAAGGAAGAAGCGAAGTTAGCCAAGATCAGCAAAGTGCTTCCCAGATACCAGTAATTCAGGTCTTTATAGGAAACTTTGTTATTTCATTCGAAGTGTTTTTTTGGTGTGTCAAGCAGGCACATCTCTGTTCAAATTCCATAAAGCAAGAAAACACATCTCAGGGCCGCCAGATGTAAATGACTTGTGCATTATTCTCTTTTTAGATTGTCCTTACCATTGTGTCCCTCCACTAGTACACATGATAAAGACCAACTTCTTGCCAAAAGAAAGAACGGGGTGGGGATAGGGAACAGTACAAAGGCTTCTGTGTGTCTGGTCTGTGCCGTTTCCTATGGCTAGTCTTGGATCTACTTCTGATTTATTGGTCAGGGAATAAAATGCCCATTTGTTTAATTTTAAAATCAACTTTACTGAGGTCTAATTTACATACAATGAGTGTACTCATTTCAAGCATACAGTTCTATGAATGTTGACCAATGTATACACCACCATAAACAACTCCACAGCCAAGATGCGGACGTTTTCAACTTCCAAAAGTTCTTTGGTACCTTTTGCAGTTGCCCCCAACCCAGCCCCAGGCACCACTGACCTGCATTCTGTCGCCATAGATTAATTTGACCCGTTCTAGAATGTTCTTTTGTGTCCGGCTCTTTGGTTTATCCTTCTTGTTGTAGGTATCATGGTTCATTCCTTTTTATTTAAAATGCAGATTTTATATATATATATATATATATATATAGTTGTAAAGTGCGGACTTTTGAAGTAGCAAACCATTGTTCAAATGCTCAGCAAGATGAGCAGACCTAGGAAGCCTCTCCAGTCTAAAAATTCTATCAAATTGCACAGGAAATGAAGACCTGAGAATTACATCAGGTTAGTACAGATCATATTGAAGAAGCAGCCGAGCACATGAATTTCTGAGCTCCAGGAGCCCAGGAGGACAGGGAGAGATGAAGCCCTGGTGAATGATAGCATATATTACAGAGGATGACAGGGCTATTTGTTCAGTTCTGTTATGAGCTCAGCAAAATGTGACAATCCTGGGAAATATAAATATATATTGCTATATTTATATGTGTGTTTGTCTCGGGAGGCCTGGCGGGGAGTGGTGGGTGGAAGAGTGGGTTTCCTGAAGGATTTGAATAGGCAGAGATAACTGGGCAGAGCAGAGCCTGTGTCAGGCTGCTTCGATACATATTCAATAAATAAATGTTACGATGAGAGCTATTATCGCCTGAGCACTTATTATGAGTCAGGCCCTGTGCTGTGTTCCTTACATGCATCGTTTCATCGCATCCGTACCTCCTTATGTATCCTGTGTAACCAGAGCCTCAGTGTCCGGCTCACACCCCCTTATGTGCCCTCGCCATAGTCCTGTACTCGTGCTGTGCACCCAGCAGCCAGAACTATGGCTGTTTTGCAGGTTGAGTTACTAGAACTGCTTTGCTTCTCAGTCCAGAGAGCAGAAGTGCTTGTGAATTTACCTGTGACTACCAGGTGCGGTGGGACAGATGCTCCCGGCTCCCCACGTGACCTGTTCTGTCTCTGGCATGCCTCTGTGTGGACTTTATGTGATTGTCAACCTTGCTTGGCCTTTCTTCCCTTCCTAGCCCCACTGTCTACCTTCTCTACCAGTTTCCCTTGGGGTCACTTTTTTTTTGTGTGTGATATAGTCACACTCTGTTACCCAGGCTAGAGTGCAGTGGTGCCATCTTGGCTCACTGCAACCTCTGCCTCCTGGATTCAAACAGGGACACTTCTTTATAAATCATCTTACCATGAGTCCTTATCTCAGGGCCTACTTCTAGGGACTCCAAACTCAGACAAGTTACTGTTAGTACAGTCATTTTACAAATGAGGAAACTGAGGCTGTTACACACACATCTCTGTAACTCCTGCTTAACCTTCAGATGAGCTTTCTCAGGCAGCCTTCCCCAGTCCATTTGTCTAGGTAATGTTCCTTGCTTATGTTCTACTGTTTTCTCTTTTTCTATTATTATTTTTGAGGCAGGGTCTCACTCTGTCATCCAGGGTGGGGAAGGCAGTAGCATGATTATAGCTCAGCTATAATGTGGCTTTTTGTATTTTGAGTCGGAGTCTTGCTCTCTCGCTCAGGCTGGAGTGCAATCGTGTGATCTCAGCTCACTGCAACCTCCGCTTATTGGGTTCAAGCAATTCTCCTGCCTCAGCCTCTGGAGTAGCTGGGATTATAGGTGCCTGCCACCATGCCCAGCTATTTTTTATATTTTTAGTAGAGATGGGGTTTCACCATGCTGTCCAGGCTGGTCTCAAACTCCTGACCTCGTGTTCTGCCTGCCTCGGCCTCCCAAAGTGCTGGGATCACAGGTGTGGGCCACCATGCCAGGTGTATCATGCAGCTTTTAACTCCTGATCTCAATCGTCCTGCCTCAGCCTCTTATGTAGCTGGAACTACAGGGATGTGCCATCTTGATTGGCTAATTAAAAAATAAATTAATAAACAACAGAGTCTCTCTTTGTTGACCAGGCTGATCTTAAACTTTGGACTCAAGTGATCCTCCCTCCTTGGCCTCCTAAATTGCTGGGATGAAGGCATGAGCCAGGAAACCTAGCTACCCTGGTTATCTTCTCAGAATCTTCCTTGCTTCCCTTTATCTTGGTGCTTGGTTTGCCATGATCTGGGTGATTATCCCATCAATGACCATCTTCCCTACTAGACTGCTGGCTCCGGGAGGCCAGGATCCATGTCTTTTGCTCTTAGCTGTATCTCTAGCACCCTGGCATAGTTTCTAGAACACAGTAATTGCTTAGTAAATATTGACTGAATGGATGATCTGAAGTTTCTTCAGTTTCCTCACAGGTGCTCACTGGCCTTCTGGGTGGATACTTTTCAGCCTCTGCTGAGAAATGAGCCAGAATGTCCCTGAGAGGGACACAAGGTCTCTCCCGTACTGCCAGTCTTCTGGGGGTGTTTAGAGAAATGCAATGTCCAGGGCAGGGTGACAGTACTTTTCTCCAGAGGACCAAAATTTAGCAACTAGAAGCTGATTCTAGAGTGTGAGCCTTGAAAGCTGGTTAGAATTTGAATGGACGATTAGGAGAAAATCTGAAAAATATTTTAATGAAATACTATGTCATTTAAAGACACACATATTCTGAATTAAATACACATTCTTGGATCTCTGTTCTTCTCAACAAAAGTACACTGAGTCCCCAGTTCTCATTAGGAAGCTGATAAATATCTATTTCCTTCTATTCCTCCCACAGTAACTCCCCAGCTATATAAAATTTACAAACTGCTTTGGAAGCATTTGTGGAGGAAAGTGCCAGAGCTCTGTATGAGATTATTGAAATAAATGCTGATTGAGAGATTTCCCAGGTGGATAGTTAAAACAGACGTGGGCACACATGTACAATCACACCCCACGCACAGGGTACTTTAGGCTATGATCAGTGGAGATAAATTTTCCCACCTGACAGTTGACTGTAAATCAGTCACTGTGTTTTAATGTTCACCAGATTTCTGCTCCTGTTTGCTGCTGTCTCAGGCAATCATTCACCTGCTGGGACACGGGACCTCAAGGATCTTGACTCATTCTCACCACTGCACATGGAGACATGGTGCTTAGCAGCAAGATAAATATTGTCATACTATGTATGTGAGAGGTAAGTGTAAGTAAGTCAGGACATCCTTAGAAAAGTTCATCTCTGCACCCTCACTTTCCTTACCAATAGACTAATAGGAAATCATGAATTTCCCAGGTTTTTACCAAATGGAAACAAAAGATTTTTGTGTCACTGTATAAGTTAGAAAGTACTAGAGGGTCAGTAAATACTGAATGAATTATTTTGAAGATGGAACACACACTCCTGATTATTGGGTTAGATTCTTGAACTTGCCTCTCCTGACTTTTTTTTCCTGTCCATCGAGGTTTGCTTGGAGTTGCTTGAACAAGCCAGGCTGTTCCACACCCCACTATCTTGGCATGTGCTGCTCTCGGTGCCTGGATTAGAATGCTTTCCATTAATCCAAGTGGGCTGGGGACATCTGATCTTTCACCACCTGGCACCAGATCATCTTTCATATCCTTTATGAAGCTTTTCTTGACCAACTCTCCCATACCCAGAATGAGCCACTCTACCCTGTCCACATTTGATTGCATATATCTACTTAACTAAACATGACTGGGCTCTTTGGGAAGTCCCTACTCACACCCTGTACCCACGTGGAAGCCATAATCAACACTTCATTGCAATCCACTTGCCCTCTTGTGACCTTTCAAGCCACCCAATAGCGTTTCAGCAATGTGGATTGGAATGAAGTGCTCAGGGGGGAATAGTGGAGGGCTTACACTGAACACTCTATGGCCAAACTTTATAAAAATCCCCATTAAGAATCTTCATTCATTCCCAAAGCCTTTTCTCCCACTGCCAGCTGCCTTATATCCCAGATACCTTCCAGTCCTCCTTTCTCCACTCTCCTCCAGCTGCACTGGCTCCAGCCTCCTCCCACCCCTGGATTCTTCACCACTACCCCAATCTCATTTAGCAATTTAGTGCCCTCCGCCCATTCTCCTTCATTATCTGGCATCCTTGAAGCTTTAGGTTCTATTCTTCAGATTTCTTTGAGATCAATCCCTCTTCAAAGACAAGGGTATTGTAAATAACCAACACATGTATTCTCCTTCTGCTAGAGACTGGAGCAACTTGAGGGCAAGAATCAAGCCTGATACACCTTTGCATCTCTAATGCAAAATATTTAAAATGTTTGTGAAATGAAGGAAGAAATAAAGAAAAGAATTAGCCACCCATCAGAATCCCTGAAGTTCCACTCTAAACATGGTTTCTTCCTGTTTTAAGATTTTCCTCACCTTTTCAATTAATGCCTTGGCTTCAACTGCCGTTTCTCTTTGACTCCAGTACTCTGCTCAGCTATGACGGTCCTTCTCTTTAAACCTACACTGCATAGTCTTTCCTTCAGGCGTTAATTTGGGTTGTCCCTTCAGGCCTGGAGTAATCTATGTCATTTATAAGCGTGATTGATGGTGGGTTACCATCACCCTATTCAAATTCGACATGGATGCTACTTGTCCGGTCTTGTTGGTCTAGCTAAATCCTTCCCACTCTTCAAGACTCAACACAGGTCTCCTCAGGACACTTCATTAAGGTTTCCAGCCCAGGCCTGCATCTCTGTTGAGCCCTCAGGATATAAGCCTTGAAAGCACCCCCTCTAAGGGCACTTAGTTGTTTGACTTGCTCTGTTGTGGAATACGGGGGATGAGGCTTTGAGGTCATTCCTCTTCTCAGACTGTGGTCATTGTTAGGGCTCTTCACCAGTTTTTTCAAGGTTTACCCCACTTCCAGACTTGTGGTAGGTTTGCATATAACTTGGCATTGTGTGTGGCTGATTGCTTTGGCCAATGAAAAGTGAGCAGAATTGGCATGAGCTCCTTTAGAAAAGAAGCTTTCAGAGGAAGAAGTGTTAAGAGCTAGTGAGCGATTGACCACACTTTCCTTCCCCTGGCATGGTGATTAGCGATGTTGGAGGTATGTGATGGACTGACCGTTAGCTTGGGTCTTTGGGTGAGGACCCAGCTGATTCACAATAGGCATGTGTTGTAAGCAGTAAATATACCTTTTCTGTGTTAAGCCATTCAGATACAGAAGTTATTTGTTACTGTAGCATAACCTATCCTATCCAGACTATAAGTTCCTTGAGGGCAGGAGACATACTTAACTGACCTTTCTATCCCCTACAGAACATAATAGAAGATCTGTGGATGTTCAGTAACTATTGCTGATTAATTATGTATACTGAGCTGGGTTAAATTTCATGAGACTGAAGAGTGGAACTTGGTCTCAGAACTTCAACTTGAGATTTCAGTCTCTGAAAAATCAAAATAATATACAAGATGATTCCAATTAAATTCTAAAAAGAGTCTCTGGAACACAATTCTGAAAAAAAAAAAAATATATATATATATATATATATATATATATTTAAGAAAAGAAGATTCTAGCATACAGGGAGGCAGAATAGTGTAATAAAGGGAATCTGGGCTTTCAGCCTGGATAGACTTGGGTTCAAGTGCGACCTCTGCCATGTCCGTGGACGCATGATCTTGGACAAGTTATTTAAGCTCTTTGAGTCTTGGTTTCTTCATCTGTAACAGGGATGCTATCACCACCTACCCTACAGGATTACTGTGAGGATTGAATGAGAGAATGTATGTAAAGCACCTAGTACGTTATGTTTGATCAACAAATGTCACTCTCTTAGGTCTTTGGTCCCACCAGATGTGCGTGGGTTGGTGCAAACTCCTGCTAAATTTTTTGGGAACTCCTTCCCTTCATTTACTCCTTCTGAGATCTTGGTTACTTGCCCAGTCCCTGGATTTATTTAGCTTGGTCCAGGTCAGATCCTTAAGGTTTTGCATTTACTGCCCCAGGCGCACTCTGGCCTGAGAAATTCCATCTACGAGTGGCTGGAGTTGGCACCAGCCCTTGGCAAACAACTTCAATTGGGAGAAAAGTGATTTTGAGACAGGCTTTCTGCTGCCAAAAGTTTAAATAGGGCCTTCAGTGAGGGAGATCTGGTCAGGAAAGTGAAGGGAGGCGATCTCCATAGGGAAGAAAATATTTAAGGCCAGGCATGGTGGCTCAGGCCTGTAATCCCAGCACTTTGGGAGGCCAAGGTAGAAAGAACCCAGGAACTCCACAAGACCAGAAGTTTGCCTGAGCCCAGGAGTTCCAGGCCAGCCTGGGTAACATGACGAAACCCCGTGTCTACAAAAAACTAAAAAATTAGCTGAATATAGTGGCGTGCACCTGTGGTTCCAGCTACTTAGGAGGCTGAGGTAGGAGGACTGCTTGAGCCCAGGAGGTTGAGGCTGCAGCGAGCCATGATCACTCCACTTCACTCCAGCCTAGGTGACAGTGAGACCCTGTCTGAAAAAAAGAATTTAAAATACCCCAGCTGGGTGTGGTGGCTCACGCCTGTAATCCCAGCACTTTGGGAGGCCGAGGTGGGTGGATCATGAGGTCAGAAGTTCAAGACCAGCTGGCCAACATAGTGAAACCCCACCTCTACTAAAGAATACCAAAAAAAAAAAAAAAAAAAAAAATAGCCAGGCATGGTGGTGCATGCCTGTAGTCCCAGCTACTTGGAAGGCTGAGGCAGGAGAATTGCTCAAACTGGGAGGTGGAGGTTGCAGTGAGCCGAGATTGCACCACTGCACTCCAGCTTGGGCGACAGAGTGGGCCTTCGTCTCAAAAAAAAAAAAAGATATCCCAGTGACCAGTTCCAAGAAAGCCCCACCTGGGCCTGGGCACTGGCTCTAATGGCAGGTGATTGCTCTTTGAATTCCAGGATCTGTCAGTGATGGCGGCAGGGGATTTGTGAAATTATCCTCAGTGACTGACTCCTTGGGCCACAGGCTGGGCCATGGTGTGGTGGCCCAAGGGCTTGTGTTCTACTGGACTCCTAGCCCTGTGAGCTTTGTGTTTGGGGTAGAAGTGTTGTCCCTGACTGAGTCCTTGAGACCAGCTCCCTCCCTCCGCCCATGTAGCAGCAGCTGTGATGTGGCGTGGCCAACCTCCCCAAAGGTGCTTGTGTAACTTGTTTTTCAAAGTCTTGGCAGGAGCTCTGGTCCTGAAGTGAGAAAGGGTGTTTACATTCTGGAAGAGCAGTTCTGAGAAGTGTCTCACATCAGGGCTGTCCCTGACCAATCCTTGCTCCCCGTATCTCTGAATATTTCCTCGGGATGGCTGGTCACAATCATAGAGATGGTCTTGGACCTAGAGGACACAAGCCTGAACGTGACAGAAGGTGGGCAGTGAGGAAACGTTTGTCTGCCGCCCAGGGTTTGCTGCCCTGTGTAAACTGCCCTCCCTGGAAAGGTGAGGAAGCCTCTCTGGGACAAGGCTGCTGTTGCCCCAGTGCCTCGTGCCATGCCTGGAATAGAGCAGTGCTACAAACAGGTGCTCCATAGGCATGCACTAAGTAAATACGTTGTGAAAATGAGTGGGCAAGAAAACACTTCAGAGGTCACATTGGTGCAAGTTCTTTTTTTATTCTTTTTTTTTTGACTCGGTGTCTTGCTCTGTCACCCCGGCTGAAGTTCAGTGGTGTGATCTCGGCTCACTGCAACCTCTGCCTCCCGGGTTCAAGCGATTCTCCTGCCTCAGCCTCTCAAGTAGCTGGGATTATAGGTGCATGCCATCCTGCCTAATTTTTGCATTTTTAGTAGAGAGGGGGTTTTACTGTGTTGGCCAGGCTGGTCTCAAACTCCTGACCTCGTGATCTGCCCACCTTGGCCTCCCAAAGTGCTGGGATTACAGGCGTGAGCCACTGTACCCAGCCTGGTGGAAATTCGTAATTGACACCGGGTTAACAGCTTTCTCTGAATGGTACTTACATTAATAATAACAATGGCTACTATTTATTGAATACCTAATGTCTGCCAAGCCAAGGCATATATTATTTCCTTAAATCCCACAATAGTTCTACAAATAGGTACACTTTCCCCAGTTAATAGCTGACAGCGCAGAGACTCATGGGCACAAAGTCTGAAGAACTTGCCTGAAGTTCACACAATAAATCAGGATTGAAAGCCACTGCCCTGGAGCCCCTGATTTTCCTCTTTCTGTTTCTCTGTGAGGGCCCTCATGCCCTGCTTACCTCCTGTTGGTATCTCCTGCCACAGCAGCAGGGAAACAGAAATTTTTTTTTTAATATATATATATTTTTATTGTATTTTAGGTTTTGGGGTACATGTGAAGAACACGCAAGATTGTTGCATAGGTATACACGTGGCAGTGTGATTTGCTGCCTTCCTCCCCTTCACCTATATCTGGCATTTCTCCCCATGCTATCCCTCCCCAGCTCCCCACCCACTGCTGTTCCTCCCTAATTTTCCCCCAACAGACCCCAGTGTGTAGTGCTCCCCTCCCTGTGTCCATGTGTTCTCATTGTTCGACACCTGCCTATGAGTGAGAACATGCAGTGTTTGATTTTCTGTTCTTGTGTCAGTTTGCTGAGAATGATGGGGAAACAGAAATCTTTAAAGGAGGCTGAGGGCCAGGCACGGTGGCTCACGCCTGTAATCCCAGCATTTTGGGAGGCCGAGGTGGGCAGATCGTGAGGTCAGGAGTTCGAGACCAGCTTGACCAACATGGTGAAACCTCATCTCTAGTAAAAGTAAAAAAATTAGTTGAGCGTGGTGGCAGGGGCCTGTAACAGCTACTCAGGAGGCTGAGGCAGGAAAATCGCTTGAACCTGGGAGGCAGAGGTTGCAGTGAGCCAAGATTGTGTCATTCCACTCCAGCCTGGGCAACAGGAGCGAAACTCCATCTCTAAATAAATAAGTAAGTAAGTAAGTAAATGAGGCTGAGGTGCAGTTCCACCCCTCCCGGGGTGGGTATTTGTGCATTCTTGGCATTTTTTTCCTCTTGCAAATAGGCTTGAGGTCAACGTCAAAAGGGCAATGGAAAAGCAGCCCTGTTCCAGATGTCTGCTTTGTCATACTTTAAAACACCCCCCTGTGTTCGGGCCTGTCCATCCTTCATTCTGGCAGGCCTCCCCTCCCGCCCCACCACCTGTCTCCATGCACAGCTTTCCTCTTCCGATGGGCGTCAGGGGCAGATTTCACTTGACTAGAACAACCTTGCTACCCCTAGTATTCTAGGGAGAGGCCCTGTCACAAAATAAGCGTTTGCTAAGTATGTGTTGAACTGCACGCTAAAGTCTTGACAAAGGAGGAAAATACTTTGGATCCAGAAGAAAATAGAAAAGGTGGGAGTGGGGGTTGGGGCAACAGTGAACTTGATCCTCCATCCCGTTTTCCTCCCTGGCTGCCTCCCTCCCTAGGCCCAGGCAGCAGTGTACTTGGTATTACTGCTGTCATCTGATTACAGTAACATCCAAACAGATTGAAAAGCACCAATCAATGCCAGAGCTGAAGTGCACACGCAGGGGGTTGTTTCCTTGGAAATGTTGCAGCTGTAATTACTCTCCGAAGAGAAAAATCCAAACAACTTTCTTGACCCTCTGGGGAGAGGAAGTAACAATTGAACTACAAGGGGCAGAAAGTCATTTCTGACGTGCCGTGTGCGTGTGTGTGTATGCGTGTGTCCCCACCTTCACAGTGTACTGTCCAGAGATCGCCTTTGACAGCCCTGCATTCAAACGCCCGGCTGTGGGTCAGCGGCGCGGTGTCTCCTGCCACCGCAGCGGCTGAGATCATGCTGTTGATCTTGTTTTACAGAGAGCAGCCCAGCCTGTTGTGCCAGTACAGAATGTTCTCTTCTGTGAACTGAGTTTGAACTTTTCCAACCCACTTTGTTTGAGGAACCAAACAGACAAAGAGGGAAAAGACAGGGAAGATAACCCCCAAATCATTGAAATCGTGGTGATCTCTCGGATTTTGGCCTAGGCCGTTTGCTTTTCCACTACTCAAAATTGACAATCCCAAGCATTACACTTCCTGGAAGAACAAAGTGCCTGTGATGTCCTTTTTCTAAGACAGGACTTGGCATCAACTTTGGAAATTATACGAGTCTGTCACTGTCTCTCTTCAATTTCTCTTTTTCCTCTTAGGCATTCAACAGCAATAAAAGTTATTTTCCTATAAAGGAAAGATAAGGGCCCTTGTGCCAGTGACTTCTCTCTCAATTGTTCAAGCTATTACAAGATTACAAATAGTGTTCCCAATTTGCTGCTATAACTGGAGATAATTGATTGTAAGGGTTTTGGGTCACCCATATAAATGACCAATCAGAGAAGCTGTTAATGCTTGGTAAAGTAAGGTGGTTGGAAATTTCTTTTCAAAAACCATCTTAATATAGCAAGACCCCCACCTCAAACAACAAACAAACAAAAAAACACAACTTTCAAGTTAGATGAGGCCCACAGGAAAAGAAAAACAAAAAATTCAAAGCCATCTTCACCTAGTCATAGGGTTGAGTTGTTTGAGGGCTTGCTTGGAGGATCTGAGCCGGAGACCTTTAAGCGTAGACAGAATGGTGCAGTGCAGTGATTTTCCAACTTACTATTATTATTTTTTTAATGATAGTGGATTCCTTTCTTTGGAGTTTATTTCACCAAACACTCACTGGTGAAGCAGGAGGAGCACAGCTTTGAAGTGTGAGCTGTGGATCTGAAGTGTGGGTTTGAATCTCCTTCCGTTTACGGGTGCTCACGTGATACACGGAAAGTCATGTCTTCCAAGCTCGATTGGTGAAAGGAGAATAAGACTTGTCCTGTGTACTTGCAGAGTCATTTATAAGTGTCCAGTGTTAGGACGTTGTATCAGTGGGAGAGTCTTCTCCTAAATTCGCAGTTCTGCCACCTACTCACAGTTTGAGACTGCTGTCTTACTGCTGGCGACAAGGAAATCTCTAGAAGAGAGTCTTTACTTCTGAGATGGGGCTAATTCCCAGAGATTCCCTGGGACTTTTGTTGTTGTTGAAAAGTCATATGTCAACATGCCATCAGAATATTGGTTAAATAGTTCATTCATTCTCTAAATGCCCCCTGAATGCTTGCTATGTTAAAGTTGGTGGCTGGAATCTAGGGATTGAGAGATGAATAAGATACGTTGACTGCCTTCCAAGAGTTTATTTTCTAGAGGGAGAGGCAGAATTAGACACTCACATACACGATACATAATATATCATATTTATAATGCAAACCACATCTGGGCATGGTGGCTCACACCTGTAATCCCAGCATTTTAGGAGGCTGAGGTGGGAGGAGTTCCAGACGATCCTGGGGCAACAGAGCAAGATCCCCATCTCTACAGAAAAGAGGAAATATAGAGAAATAATACAAGGGAGGTTGATACATGCTCAGTAGAGATACGCATAATAAACTCTGGTGGTAGAGGAACAGGATGAGGATTGTAATAGGAAGCTGAGGCAAAAGTAAGCTAACAGTAAAGAAAGGAATTATAAACATACACTGTCTTTGTCGTTAATAGACTTGCATGGTGTGTCTGGGTAATAATAAGTAGTTCTTGTGGCTGAATGGTTGGTAGAGTATGTGGGAAGAAGCAAAAAAAAAAAAAATAGATTGAGCCTAGATCAGGGATGCCCACTTTCCCCTGTTTTGCCCATTGCTAACTTTTTTCTTGAATTTGAATGAAGCCTCAGAATTCTTGTCAACATAGTTCTCCATGAATCATTTGGCATTCTTGAGATGGAATCATTTGTCATTTTTGGCTTGGGACTTAAATCCTATGCTTATATATTGTATTTATTTTGGTTGTTCTTGGGTGTTACTGCATGTTATTAAGACCAGAATGATATGAGAGAATGACACAATTCAACCTGTGTTTTGATGAGGTAGCTGATGGCCTGCAGGCTCCATGGGAAAAGTGGGAGGCGGGAAACAGGGAGACCAGTAAGAAGATACACAAATCATCTAAAACACTGTAAGTTGGGGGGAAGAGTAGACTGGACCGATGAAGCTCTGGGGACGGATAAGTGACTGGGTAGAAGTTCATGTAATCAACTCTGATGGGAGAGGAACGGGATGAGGATTCTGATAGGAAGTATTAGAAGGACAATGCCCCCCTGAATGGTGGAGGAATTCTAATAGGTAATCCAATACCCTCGGCAATGACAGAGGGAGAAAGAAGACTTGACCTTAACTGAATTTTCTCACCTGGGTGACTGGATATGGTCTGGATGTGTGCCGCTGCCCGCCCAAATCTCATGTTGAAATGTAATCCCCAATGTTGGAGGTGGGTCCTGGTGGGAGGTGATTGGGTCATGGGGGCGGATTTCTCAGGAATGGTTTAGCAGCATCCTCTTGGTACTGTCTCCGTGGTAGTGAGTGAGTCCTCATGAGATCTGGCACCTCTCCCCTCTCTGGCGTCCACTCTGGCCATGTGATGTGCCTGCTTCCCCTTTGCCTTCCACCGTGATTCTAAGTTTCCTGAGGCTTTCTCAGAAGCCGCGCAGATGCCAGCCTCATGCCTCCTGTACAGCCTGCAGTACTGTGAGCCAGTTAAACCTTTGTTCTTTATAAATTACCCAGTCTCAGCTATTTCTTTATGGCAGTGCAAGAACAGCCTGATACAGTGACTGTTAGGAAAGAAGAGCCAAGAGAAGGAACACAGGACCAGGGCCTTTTACTTCTCTTCTTGTAAAGGGAAATAATGAGTTGGGTTTCAATCACATTGAATTTGAGGGGTCTATGGAACATCCATGGAGGGAATTCTAGCTATCATTTGGAAATACACATCTGGAGTTAAAAGCCAAAGATGTAGTTCAGGATTCAGCCACACAGAGGAACCAGTGGAAGCCTTGGGAGTAAATGCGATCACCTAGGATGAGAGCCATGCAGGGCATTTACAGGCCTGAAAAAGGAGAGCCAGGTTAGACCTTGAGAGGTGCCTAATGAACACCAGAGGAAGAGAATCTGAGAAACAACAAACATTCCTAACAGTGTGGGGTGTCATTGATTAAATCCAGTCCTCCACTTCTGTGTCTGATTCTTCTTTAACATAGAACAGTGACTCACCTCTGTGTGGCCTGTTGGTGTCTGACAATGAACGACACGAGTGGCTTTCTCCTGCACACCCTTTATGGCAGTGTTTCTCAAGATCTCCTGAGAGTTGACCATGGCCCACAGTGGGAGATCAACTTTGTGTTGGGATCCACAATATACATATCTAGATAATTATTTAACTAAAGCAAAGGGCTTGATGAAACCTGTATCCTGTGAAATTCATGCAGATATGTTCTATTCTATTTTATCTTATTAAAAAAATGCTAGTTGGGTCCCACTAAGTTGGTATCACAACCACTAATGTGTTTCAGACCCGCAATTTGAAAGGCACTGGGTTAAGGGGATGTGGTTTCTGGAAGTCCACTCTCCCTCTAGTGGTCGGTATCTTTCAGGAGAGACTCAGCTCAGCCTGAGGATCTGTGGAGAAGGGCTTAACCCTACCTCCAAAGGCCTCCCTTACGTGTTGGGATTTTTAGCTTTGGGAAGAAGTTTAGGTTGACTTGTGATGTTTCCAGATGCAAATAATAATAATAATAATAGACACTTATTGAGTCAGGCTGATTACATACATTATTAACACAATTAGTTTTAATACTGGACCTCTGAGGGAGGTTCAATTGTACTTTCTTTTTGCAGATGAGAAATACCAAGGCTAAGAGAGATAACTTGCCCGCAATCACACAACCAGTAAACGGTGACACCGACATTCAAATTCTGTCAGTCGATTTACAGAATCTAGTGCTTAATGCTATTCAGAAAACGTTCTGAAGAGTTGGACAGTGAGCTGTGTCTTCCTTGGTTCACTTGTGCTTCCATGCCATGCTGTGCAGAGAGTTCTGTGTCGTTTAGCAAGGCATGGTCTTTGCATTGTACTCTTTAGACCTTCTCTGTGGAGCCTCCTCAAGTTTGATGTTTCTTGATAATCAAATATCTGACATGCTATCATGTCAGGAGCCAGGAAAGGCAAGAGAGAGAAAGAGTAATGGGGTGGGGGCTGCTGTGAAAGGGCTTCTGAGGCTGGGCTGGAAAAGTCAGTCTGAAGGGTCCAGAGCCTCATTATCTCCACCTGGCAGCAGCTTCCCGACTGACACCCTGCCTCCATCCTCACCCTTAACCGTCCAGCCCCGCTCCGCGTCTCCGCCAGGCTTATCTGTGCAAAGCAGCACTGTCATCGTCACTCTCCTACTTCATGCTTCCTGCTGACACTGCAACCTCATCTTGTCCCAAACTGAACTCTTCTCTCTTCCTTCAGTGCCAGCTCTCCCTTCCTGCCCCATCCCAGCATCTGCAGGATACAGTTCTGGGTCCTCGGATGGCCACCCCCAGACTCACGGTGGGCCCTCCTACTTTCCCACTCCTCTCCCGCTATTTCCCCACATGAAGCCCAGCCTGGCAAGTTTTCTCTCTGTCCCTGGGTGCGTGGTATTTGTCTGAGCTCAGTGCTGTGCCCACTTGGTGACCTTGCACAGAACACATTCCCCTCCCCATTTCTCTCCGTCCTTCAAGACCCAGTTCAGGCCTTGCCTCTTCCATATAGCATCCCCTCATCTCTTGCTTAATTTTTGGATCTCTGCTTTTATATTTTCCATTTATCATGTCACCAAATACTGTAGAATATTTAAATAGTTCATGTTTTATGCTCTCAAGCAGATTCATTCATTGATTGATTTTAAAACTATTTATTCAATTGCCTATTAAGTTTCAGGCACAGGAAATTCAGGAGAGTGAGGGTAAGCATAGGTGTCATAACTCCAGCATCCACAAAGTGGGTCAGCACTATCTAGGCAGTGGAGAACTGTTGTTTTTAACCCTTTATTTCCATCCTTCTGGGAAAACACCCTGATTTTCTTTCGGTCACTCTCCTCCAAGTCTTAGTCCTTGTGGTATGAGCAGGGCTGACCCCTCCTAGAAGGAGAAGTGGGCATGTGACCGAGGCCTGGCCAGTGAGAGGACTGCATTCCCCTGGTCACAGATGTTGATTCAGAGATGGGTCTGTGACTGTGGCTAGGCCATCGAGAACTAGGTCTGGGCCCCTGATAGAACTATCTGGGCTGTTAAGCTGGTAGAATGTGATCCTGGATCTCTGGCAATTATTATTATTTTATTTTTTTGAGATGGGTTCTCACTCTGTTGCCCAGGCTGGAGTGCAGTGGTGTGGATCTCAGCTGATTACAACCTCTGCCTCCCAGGCTCAAGTGATTCTCATGCCTCAGCCTTCCAAGTAGCTGGGATTACAGGTGCACGCCACCACATCTGGCTGATTTTTGTATGTTTAGTAGAGATGGTGGTTTTTTTCATGTTGGCCATGCTGGTCTTGAACTACTGATCTCAAGTGATCCACCCATCTCAGCTTCCCAAAGTGTTGGGATTACAGGCCTGAGCCACTGTACCCAGCCTCTGGCAATTATTATTGCCACCACTGGGAGAGGGCCTGTCTGAAGATGAAGCCAATGTGGAGGAAATCCTCAGAGTGGGGGAATAAAAAGCAATTGATTTTGGTTAACAGCTTTTGAGGACTTAGATCCAGCCAGTACTATACCTTGAAGTTTATCATGTCACAATTTATCATGTCATTCTCTTATGGGTTATACAATAGATTCTCTTAGGGGTTAAGTTGATTTCTGTTGAGCTTCTGTAAGTCACAGCTAAAAGAGTTCTAATTATTGCTGTGTGTGCTTCATGCTCCATACTCTGTGATTATCTGTATCTGGCTTGAGCCTGTTCCTCTGGCCCCAACTAGCCTAGACTGATACCTCAGGTTGGGTTGAGGGGCTGGATTAAAATGAGTCTGGCTGGGCAAGGGGGCTCACGCCTGTAATCCCAGCACTTTGTGAGGCCGAGATGGGTGGATCACCTAAGATTAGGAGTTTGAAAGCGGCCTGGCCAACATGGTGAAACCCTATCTCTACTAAAAATACAAAATTAGCCAGGCATGGTGGTGGGCATCTGTAATCCCAGCTACTTGGGAGGCTGAGGCAAGAGAATTGCTCGAACCTGGGAGGTGGAGGTTGCAGTGAGTCGAGATCACAGCATTGTACTCCAGCCTGGGTGACAAGAGCAAAACTCTGTCTCAATAAATAAATAAAATAAAATAAAATAAATAAAATATCTGGGGATGGAGGGGCAAGGTCGGTGAATGGGTACAAACACACAGTTAGATAAAAGGAATACCTTCCAGTGTTTGACAGCAAGTAGGGTGACTATAGTTAACAATAATTCATTGTATATTACAAAATAGCTAGAAGAGAAGATATGAAATGTTCTGAACCCAAAGAATGATAAATGCTTGAGGTGATGGATATCCTAAATACCTTGACTTGATCATTACACATTATATGCATGTATCAAAATCACCTGTACAATTGTACAATTATGTACAATTATGTGTCAAAAAATAGTTTTAAAGAAAATATGAAAGTAAGTCAACTGCTTTAGCATGGTTCTGGTTACAGATAGCGCTGCTCTTTTTTTCCTGCACTAAATTCTTCCCACAGGGCCTGGGGCTTGGTGCTGATATCCTCCTAGCATTCAGGGTATACCTGGCACTCCTGTGCTGACTCATGCCAGCCTTTTATACAAATAGTCTGCATTGCATCTCTGAAAAGAGATAAGGGCATATGCGTGGTGGCTCATGCCTGTAATTCCAGTACTTTGGGAGGCTGAGATGGGTGGATCGCTTGAATCCAGGAGTTCCAGACCAGCTTGGGCAATATGGCAAAACCCCATCTCATATAAAAACACAAAAATTAGCCCAGCATGGTGGTGCACACCTGTAATCCCAGCTACTCTGGAGGCTGAGGCACGAGAATTGCTTGAACCCGGGAGGAGGAGGTTGCAATGAGCTGAGAGCGGTCACTGCACTCCAGCCTGGGTGAAAGAGCCGGAGCAAGACTCGATCTGACCAAAAAAAAAAAAAAAAAAAAAAAGGATAGGATCCTCATATTGAGCAAGATTTATAGTAATGTGCTTATAAGCCTGTAATGGGCTTACAAACTGTAAGTGTCTGTGATTAGGTTACAACAGAGAAAGAAAAACTTACTGTAGTCCTCATTTTAATTACGCCTGTGCGTGGGTAGTGGCTTTTGAGTATGCGTTTGATTTATTTTCTGATAAATTCTTTGTAAATCAGTCGGCATATATCTAATAAGCACTAGCTAGAAATTGGAGACCAGACCTTTTTAGTCATTGCACAGCCCTAAGCCGTAGCTGCTTAATAGATACTTAAAGTAGATGGTAATTTATTATGTTTTGCAGCCCTCAAATTACTTAGAGATGTGATCGAGCAGAGAGAGTACAGAATTTTGGTTTCCAGTATAGTACTCATCTTTACCCCGGTTCAAGGAATGACCAAATGTTCCTAAGTTAGTGGTAGGAATATTTCCTTTCCCTCCAGTATTTAGCCTCAGATTCTTGGAATATTATCAGTCTCAGAAGTCAGAGGTTGGGGAACATTTTAAAATGCTGTTAACAGAGCAGATTATACCTTGACCTGAATCACTTTTATGCCTCACCTTAAAGGTCCCTCGGCTGCCTGAGATGACTTCTTGTGCCTGAGTTTAGTCTCTGGCTCGGCCTACATGTGGACACACCTTTGGATCAGCCCCAAATTGGAGCTTCTCCAGTCGAGGTGTCCCTCTTGTTAAGTGCTTCTGCCTGATGAATATTTGGAATGTTTCAGGTGCCCTCTCTGGCCCCTTTTACTTAAATATTTCTGTAATAAAATCATACGAAAATAACTTCAGGGACCTTTTGCTAAGGAGCCCTATAAACAGCTCCGGTTAGAGGCACTTCCACAAAAGACCAGCCACAGTTCTTCATGGGAGATGAGTCGGGAAGGGCCATCTTACCAGAGAACATGATTTAATTACAATGTCTTAGGAGCAAGACTTCCCATTCTGGCTAGTTCCTATTCATCTCAGAATCCTGAGAGAGGACAACACCTTCCCTCCCCTAGATATCTCAGGAATCATTAGACTTTAAAGATCCAGCAACAATTTTACTTTTCCTATAGTTGAGAGTAGAGAAGTGTTGGACTCACTTTCCTTTCTCCACTAGGGTTCAGCAGCCACTGATTTTATAACAGACTCAAAAGAATTAGCTGGGGGCTTGAAAAACTATTGATGCCAGGTGCTCACCCCTCGAGAGTTTGAATTATGTGGTCCATGCTGTAACCTGGCATCGGGATTTAAAAATCTTCCCAGGTATTTATAATGTGCTGTAGTTGTATGATCTGATCAGGTCCAGGAAAAGAAAAAAACTAAATCCAGACTTTGCTTAAACAGATCATCAATGCCTAAAACTGATTTTCTATATGCCAGAGAATATGGAATAATAAGAAATATGACTTTGTAATAAAGGCATCTGGAAAATTCTTTTGATTGTTTTTTGTGATTAGGAAGAGTAAAAATCTTTACTTTGACTGGGCCTCATGGCACCTGTAAATCCAGTACTTTGAGAGGCTGAGGTGGGAGGATCGCTAGAGGCCAGGAATTTGAGACCAGCCTGGGCAACATAGTGAGATCCTGTCTCTACAAAAAATTTTAAAACACACCTCTGTTCTCTCAAGATATCTTCCCCAAAGTGAAGCAAGTTTGAAATGAGTGAACATCAGTGAGTACCACCATTCTCAAATTTCCCTGCCTCCCATACTGTCTACTTGGTTTTCCTCTTTTGTGTGAGGAGTTAGTAGAGTTGTAGCATATTAGAGTGATAGGGAGTGTTGATATCCTTGATTCTATTCTCTCCAGTTTACAGGCAAGGAACTGAGGCCCAAAGAGTTAGAGGGATAGGCCCAGAGTCACATGGTCACGTAGTGGTTGTAATGACATTCTTGATCTTACCCAGTATCTAATCCCTATTTCTTTATTAACAAAACCCCAATTTGGGGCTCTAATCCTCTTACTGTGACTCAGAAGAAGCTGACACCATTTGCCACTCCAGGGTCCATCCTAGTTAGTCTAAGCCAATGAATGGCATTCTCCTGGCAACTGCTGTTAACCTAATGGTGAGTGCATGATCCATGATGGATCAGTCAGACTGAAGGGGAGGATGTATGACCCATGCTTGAGGGAGAATATTCTTGTTCTGTCTCTTGCATAAACCTCCATTGCCATTGGGAGCCATCTTTTCACTGTCAGGGGTCTCTCTGATGCAGGTGTCCAAGCACAACTACAGCCTCTCTCAGTGCCTACTAAGCGAGGTGTAATTCTCATCACACTACACAATTGCCTCACAATGCCCAGCAGGCTAGGCTACTCCATTGCGTGTCTGGGCAAAGCGAGGTTCCTTAACTTTTCCAGGCTGCTGAGGAGAGGTGGTGATTAACTATAGCATGGCACTGAGGGAATTTCTGTGCATTAGTCTTTGGCAATGAAACGTTACGCTGGTCCCCAGTGCTGTGAGTAGCATTGCCTGCATCTGCATAAGGCTAACAAGACAGGAGAGGAAGAAACTACTTAATCAGCCAAGTGGCAGACTGTGCAATTCTAGTTGCCTCGTGACACTTTTAGTTGCAAATGATGTACTTTTTGTTGCAACTTGAGTTGCTTAAATAATTAAAAAAAAATTGGCTCAAGTAAATAAAAAGTACTGGGGTGTGTGCCTCAATCCAGAGGTTCAAATGATTTCACATGTCCCACGTTGCTTGGCTTCCCCATCATCCACATTGGCTTTCTCACATTCCACGTGGGGGCAGGATGGCGGCCAATGACTCCAGACACACATTCTTCCATGCTTAAGACCGACGGAAGAGAGTCGGGCCTCCCTCCTGTCGCAAGTGCTGTAAGTGTCTCCTCACCCCTCAAGGGCTCTGGTTGGATTGCACGCTCATTCCTGAACCAGCCATTACGGCAGTGCTTTGAATTGCCAGGCCTCAGTTGCCTGTCTTTCCCTGGGCTGAAGAACATAAACTGAGATTGGCGGCAGGTCCCCAGAGGAAAAGCACTGTTCTGTTACTGAGGAGACAGGCAAATGGGTGCTGGCTGTCCAAGCTGATACACCTTAGAAGCTTTTCTAAATGTGTAGTTTTTTCTTTTCTTTTTCTTTTTTCGGTTTACCTTGTGCAAAGGAATTTGGAATCAGAAGACAGCTTTCAGTCCCAGCTCTCTGAGTTTCAGCTCCACAATTTTTAAATGGGAAAGGATGTCTTTACTCAGTTTGAACCTGAGGCTTGAATGAGATTCTGGATAGGAAAGTGTTTTTGAAAATGATAATGGCTAAACAAAAAAGAGGGGTTGTTGTTGTTGTTATTACTATGATCATCTTTTCTGAATTTCCCCCACTCATGCGTTGGCTATGTGCAAGGTTCTCTTAGGTAAGACATGGAAAGTAAACGCTGCTGGGCGCACTGCCTCACACCTGTAATCCCAGTTCTTTGGGAGGCCGAGTGGACAGATCACTTGAGCGTAGGAGTTCGAGACCAGCCGGGGCAACGAGGCACGAGAATCACTTGAGCCCAGGAGACGGAGTTTGCAGTGAGCTGAGATCACACCACTGCACTCCAGCCTGGGTGACAGAGTGAGACTCTGTCACAAACAACAAAACAAAAAACAAAGAAACCCCATAAAAATTAGGCACGGTGGTGCGCACTTTTAGTCCCAGCTACTTGTGGGGCTGAGGTGGCAGGATAGCTTGATCCTGGGAGGTTGCAGTGAGGTGAGATTGCACCACTGCACATTCCAGCCTGGGTGACAGAGGGAGACTCAGTCCCTTCCCCCCACAAAGAAGAGTAAATGCATTATTAGCAATGAGGAAGACTTTGGCTATGTTGCTGTTAGCGCAGATAGCATCTTTGTTACAATTAGAAATAGACCTCTCCTTCCACCTCTAGGCAGCGCAGTCCCCAGAGAACATGGTTTGCTAAATGGATAGCATCATTGTGCAAATAAAAAGTCACCCCTTCCTTTAGGCAGACCCGCCTGCATGCTGGGGTGCTGTGAATGGAGTGCCTGCTGGATTTCAATGGCTGCTGCCGCTTTTGCAGGAGAGTGGGGCAGTTGGTGGAGGGGCAGACTTTGTGCAGTATACAACCTGCACAGCTCTATACTCTGGGCGCTGCCTTTGGTGGCAAATCACTGGACAGATTGAACTCCGGAAGGCCTACTCCTCATTTTCCTGGCAAAGTCCAGCTACCCCTCTAAGACCAATGACCACCTTCCCTTTTCTGAGCCTTTTCGCTTCATGCTGAATCCAGCAGTCTGTGCTGTCTTTCTTAGTTAACCATCTACTAGCGATCCAGATTCTGCTGGCCTTTTCAGATGCTCACCTGCGTACCGTTCCAACCACAAGGAAGAAGAGTTCTCCCTTTTTAACTGTCCTCATGAGTGATTTTGAAGAGGACAGTTAACCATTTAAAATAAACGCAGTGCATTGGTTGACTCCAGTTGGCTGTTGTTGGAAAGTTAGATGCTGATTTCTCCAAAGTGCCTGGGAAGAAGGGCTGTAAAGAACAGGCAGCTTCACCTCAACTGACCACCACTGTTTGCTATTCTAAATCGTCTTGGCAACAGGAGCTCCGGAAAGAAATTATCTGAACTAGATCCAGCCAGCCTCCAGGGAGCCCAGGATGTAATACAGTAGACTTTATGTTATTACGACAGAAAGTCTTCTTATTCTTAAAAGATTAGCCTGCTCTTTAGTGAAAGATGGATAGTTAGAGACAACAGGCACTTGCAGGGTTGTGTGGTGATCGAGTTGCCCCAGACTTCATCCTTGGAATCTTTTGAGTCATCTGAAACGCATAGCTCTGATGGAAGCTTTTCAACATAATCTTAGCCAGGATTAACCGGTCACCATGACCTCAGTGGTATGGCTTGGGTGAACTGGGTCTTAGTTTAAGGCATGCTCAGGTCTCTTGCTTAGAAAACATCTTTGCGTGGTGGCTCACGCCTGTAATCCTGGCACTTTGGAAGGCCGAGGTAGGCGGATCACGAGGTCAAGAGATCAAGACCATCCTGGCCAACATGGTGAAACCTTGTCTCTACTAAAAATACAAAAATCAGCCAGGTGTGGTGGTGTGCGCCTGTAGTCCCAGCTACTTGGGAGGCTGAGGCAAGAGAATCACTTGAACCTGGGAGGCAGATGTTGCAGTGAGCCGAGATCACACCACTGAACTCCAGCCTGGCGGAGCAACACTCCATCTCAAAAAACAAACAAAAACAAAGAAAACACCTTTTCTTGATGCTACTGTCGTTACTTAATATCTCTCCTTTACACAGAAAAGCTTGTGCTTTAGCATCTGTTTCCTCACTGTCTACCTGCTTTCACTTCCTCCACGTTGGCTGCCTTTTCTCTTTGTCCTCTTCTTCCCAGAGATCCATTCTCTGCCCTTCTCTTGCCCCACTGGGCTCCCTTCCTCTTGGGTTACTGATTGGTTCCCCTAATGGGAGACACGGCAGGAGACTGGAAGGTGAGAGGGCAGTGAGATGAGGTGTTTGCTGCCTCTGATCGTCCATGGCAGGCTCGTGAAGGGTTTGAGGCTGAAAGGCTATGATCCCCTATAGCACTGATCCTGGTGGGGAGGGGTTCTTCTATGACTCCAGAATCACCACCCGCTCTCTTGGATTTTCAGGCACAGAGATGGAAACAGCTTCTGGGATTGCGCATCATTATGTTTTGCTGGTTTTCTTAATGCAGTCTCTGCCCTGTATAGTCCCTTCATTAAACTCTTTACAGTTCAACCCTTTTGAGTGTCCATCTGTTTCCTGCCAGCATGCTAACTGAGGCAGTGTTCTTCCTCAGCATGCTTCCAAAATAGCTCCCCGGAGGGTCATCATGACACCCAGACTGGGTACCCAAGAAAGCTTTCCAGCCCTTTTCCTCCCGAGCCACTTCTGCTCAGATTGCTTCTTCTTTATCCTCCCCTCCCTTAGTCTTCGAGATGCTGTTCCACCCTCCATGCCTTCAACCCTTTTGCTCATTCTCTGACAAGAACTATGATACATGGTCCTCGGTTTCCATTGCATACTTCTCAGGAACATCACCCATAAACAAAAAGAATCTTCCCCAAACCCCTGGAACCAGTTTCTAGAGCAATCTCGGCTCAGCAGAGGTAGGTTTTATATAGTCTCCGTTTGCCTTCTTGATGTACTTTCTCCATCGTGTTCTGAGCCCTGGGAGACAGACCTTTATGGATGCATCAAAGGGCTCCCTTTCTCTCTGGTTACCTGTTGGTTCAGCCAGTTAGGAAGCACTGGAAGGAAACCAGGGGGCAAGGGGAAGATGAAGTTAGGGTGTTACCCAACCAGGTGGGCAGCAGGTTGGCAGTGGCCACGTTTCTCGCCTGTAGACCACAGGTCTTCCCCTATAGCTACCATCACTTGCTTTTCCTACTGCTGCTAGCCCTGTGGGTTCTCCTCCACCTGCCCACCTCTTTGTAAACAGTCCCGCCATCTTAAACTCTTCTGAATTACCTCCATAAGAGGGTGCGATCCATCGGCTGTCTGTTGGGATCATGACATGTCTTGGGGACTCAATCACTGCGTTCAGTCAAGATCTGTAGACTCTCCCTTTCCTCTCACGGGAGCTCCCATGGCTTTCTAGTCACTCCCATTTATTACAACTTAGTCTAGCTGGGTTGAAAATTTAATCTCATATCTGATTTAATTGTCTCCGCTCAAGGGTAGAGATCTGAGGAGGAGAGCATGGCATACTCTTTCACTTCCTGCTCCCTCTACCAGGCATTGTTTTTGTTGTGCTGGGGGAAGAGGAGAAAGGAAAGGGACACATCTCTCTTTTCATAATGAGCTGCTGAAGTAGTTTTGTCTTTCTTGTTTTCTGATGTCTTTGGCTGACAGTGAGGGCTCGTGAAGTCTTATGTAGGAGGCAAGAGTCCAAATGCTGATTCTTCCTGGATGGGCTAGGTGATGCTGTGCTCACAAACAACCTCCAAATTTGGGTGACTGACAGCAGCAAAGGCCTCTCTCTCATGCTATGTGTCCACTGCAGGTCAGCAGAAGCTCTGCTCATGTAACACTGGATCAGGGACTCAGGCTCATGGGACAGGGGCCGTCTTTAACATTGCCAAACTCTGTACCAGAGGGACCAAGAGTTCACAGAAGATCTTGCATCAGGGGCCAGAGTGACTTACACTTGCATCTCATTGCTTAGAACTAGTCATGTGGACCCACTCACCCAGAAAAGAGTCAGGAAGTACAATCTTACTGTGTGCCCAAAGACTCTAGTGATAGGGTCTCCAGGTATGTTACTCAGGCTGGTCTTAAACTTCTGGACTCAAGCAATCCTTCTGCCTCACATCCCAAGGTGCTAGGATTTCAGGGGTGTACCACTGTGCCCAGCTACCGGCTACTATTTTTTTTTTAAGAAAATTATTATGGTAAATTACACTTAGTATTAAATTTGTCAATTTAGTTATTTTGAAGTGCACAATTCGGTGGCATTTAGTACAATCACTGTGTTGTGCAGCCATCACTGCTATTTAGGTCCAGACCATTTTCATCATCTCAAAAGGAAACCCCTAAGTGAAGCAGTCACTCCCCATCCTCCTGCTTCCTCCAGCCCCTGGCATTCACGAATCTGCTTTCTGTCTTTATGAATTTGCTTATTCTGAATATTTCATATAAATAGAATCACACAATCTTTAAGCCCAACTATTTTTTCCAAGTTGTCCCCCTGACCCACGGGAAGGTGACACAATATCGTACCAAGTGGTGGCAATGTAGGTGCTCCCAGGTCCCCTCTCTCTCCACCTGTCTCCACTCCTATTTCCTTTTTCTTGGCTCAGAAGGAGATCAGCACCTGCTGCCTAAGCAGGGATTGAATGTCTTGTCTCCCTTTTCAAGTTCCTCAGTCTCCACATGTGCATCTCTTGGAGTCCTTGTCAACACCGGGGAAAGAGGGTGTATATCCCTGGCTGCCCAAAGGAGGAAAAGCCACTGTGTTTCCCCAGGCTCATCTCTTCTGACTCCTTAACCTCTGCCCAGCAGAAGTTCTCATATAGTTTGAGGTGGTGGTACTCCGAGGGACTGACCCCTGTCAATAAACCATAGGGGCATGTGGCATCTGGCCCCACATTTTTTTCTTTTTGAAACAGGTTCTCTCTCTGTTGCCCAGTTTAGAGTGCAGTGGTGCGATCATAGCTCACTGCAGCCTCCAACTTCTAAGCTTAAGCAATCCTCTCACCTCAGCCTCCCCAGTCGCTAGGATTACAGGCTACCATGCCTGGCTAATTTTGTTTTATTTTATTTGTTGTAGAGACAGGATCTTGCTGTGTTACCCAGGATGGTCTTGAACTCTTGAGCTTAAGCTGCCCTCTTGCTTCAGCCTTGCAGAGCACTGGGATTACAGGGATGACCCAAAGTGCAGGGTCTGGCCTCATTTTTTTTCCCCTGTGTTCTTTAACAGCTGCCCTTTCCATCCATGGGCCAAGTGCTAATTGTACTAAAACAAGAAAGGTTTCCCCCACCTTCCACTCCGAGATGCTCCTGTCACCCAGGCTGGAGTGCAATGGCATGATCTTAGCTCACTGCAACCTCCACCTCCTGGGTTCAAGCAATTCTCCTGCCTCAACCTCCCAAATAGCTGGGATTACAGGCACACGCCACCACACCCAGCTAATTTTGTATTTTTAGTAGAGATGGGGTTTCACCATGTTGATCAGGCTGATCTCAAATTCCTGACCTCAGGTGATCCACTTACTCCCAAAGTGTTGGGATCACAGGCGTGAGCCAGTGCACCCAGACAAGAAAGGTCTTTTGATACTTTCTTACACATCATTCTGATAGTGTTCCTCCTGGACTTAACAACTTTCCATGTGTCTGTATTATGAATGAGATAAATTCCAAACTCTGATCTTAGCATTCAAGGCCCTCTACAAATGGGCTCCAATTGAGTTTTCTAGCTTTCTCTCTCTAGCTGTCCTTTCAGGCTGACCTGCATACTCACTGGCCCCGACAAGGCCTTGCTGGATTTTGATTGGGGTCCTTTACTCATCCACCCTGACCCGGGGTGCTCCTTTTCTCTTCCTGCCTCTCCTCTCAGCCTCCCTGGGTTCCCAGCCTCCTCTGCCCTTGGAACTCCGCAGCCTGGTCTGCACCTGTTGGTGACATTCGATGTTTATGTCTCGTTCTGTGCTGGGGTGGGGTGAGTTGCTGACGGTCCCACTGATTGCAGCCAGCATGAAGGTTCAACAGCCCACCCCTCACCCCATGTGTCCTCAGTAAGGGAAGCTATCAGAGCCAGGCAGAAGCAGGCTTAGCCTACAGAATCCAAATCTCTTCCTGATTGCTGGTAAGGTGTTAGGAATGCATGAAGAAGTGACTGTGGATAACTCAGCCACCTTCCTGGGACACCTGCCCAGCTCATGCTAGGATGGAGGATCGGGAAAAGATGATCATAAATTGTCTGTTAGAGGTTCTTTCAGGTTGACCCAGAGTTACATTCTGTTATTGCCATGTTTGGTTGGAGGGGTGAGAAGAAGGCAGAGCAGAGAGGGAGCAAGAAAGGCAAACTGGGGAGGGAAGATGAGACAGAAATAAAGAGAAAAAGGCAGGTCAGTATGGGGAGGAGGAAAAGGGAGGGGGATGGATTTGGCGATCCTAAATCTCACCTTTCTGAAAGGAGAAAACCCCGTGGAGTGGCTTCCACTATTTCTAGGCTTTCTTTCTACCCCAGGCAGTATATACAGCTCCCGATGCCCCCCAAGCCTGCCTCGATTGATCAAAACGCAGCTCCAGGCCGGAGTGTGTTCTTCCTTGGACATCTCGTCTATGTGCTCTGCTCGCCTTTGTTTTTGTGTTTTTGATTTAGTTTGTTTCAGTGAGAATGGGTGACTTGTGCCTTGGAGGAATTATTTCAAGTCCTGGAGAGATACCCAAAGGGAAAGAGCTAAAGAGCTGCTGCCACATCCCAAGTGCCTGACCTTTCTCAGGGTGGCCTGAGCCACAGTTTGTAGGAGTTCCCTCTGGGCATGCAGGCACCTGGAAGCGGGCATGTCCCCCTTTAGAGTCCCCAACAAGGCCTTCCTAATCAGGGCCAGGCTAGCAGCATTCTGTTTGGAGGCATTTTGACTTTTGCAAATCCTTTGTTCCCTTAAAAGCAAAGGCAGACGCTGCAGAAAGTCCTGACACTAGGGCTTCTGTAAGGCCTGTGGTTTGACTTGCATTCAGGTGAGGGTGGCCTGCTGGCCTCGTCTCTGTGCTCGTTCCCATTCACGAGCATTTCTCACTGGTCTACCGCAGCAGATTTCCAAGAAGCGTTCTTGCCTTTATGCTCTCCCCTCCACTTCATTCTATCTGCAGCTGCTGAGTTAATTCTGTTAAAGATCCTCTCTTACCTTGTTCCTTCACTTAAAAATCGTCACTGGTTTCCATTGCTCATGAAAGAACTAGTTTGCGCAATCAAGTTTCTCTGCTTACTCCAGAAGGTACAAATCCAACGTATTTTCCCATTCTTCCCTGAGGGCAGGCTGGGGAGCTGGGGAGAAGTGAAGGACCACAAGCTGGGGCCCTGAGCATCTGCCCATATCCCATTCCCAGTTCCAGAGGGTACCGCTTGGAATGCTGGTCCTGAGATGATCCTGTTTTTTGGTATCCTTTAGTCTCAGGGTTCCCTCTGTCTGCAGGCTTTCCATCAAGCCCTTTTAACAATACTTACTTATGAATTGTGGTAAAGGGAGGCTCTAGATGATAACAGTGACTTTGCAAAT
The DNA here is from genome assembly GCF_030222135.1 of Aotus nancymaae. NCBI lineage: Eukaryota > Metazoa > Chordata > Mammalia > Primates > Aotidae > Aotus > Aotus nancymaae. The sequence goes on along the minus strand of NW_026988455.1, from coordinate 42,502,792 downwards.
AACAGTAAACCAGTGATTCTTGGCCTGCATGCTGTCACATCTCTCCTCCCATACCCATGGCAGATGTGCCTAATCCATTTTTGCCAACTGAGCCCAGCCAAGGCCTCAAAAAACCTTTTCAACACTACTCCAGGCAGTCACTACCAATCAATTGAATTTGTCCAGTGAGATAAAATCTATTTGTTATCCCTATACCCTACTCTTTCAGGATGTGAAACATCAAACCTTGTCAAGATTAGATATAAGAAAATGTGGACAGGCCATTAAAGTCAACCCAGAAGTGGCAGGAGAGCTCACTAATTTTGAGATAATCATATTTTGAGATTTAACCAAAATTTCTCTGCTCACACCCGTAACCTGTCCCTGAATCCAGAGTAAGGACATTCTACTTTTATTCTCTAGATGAATGAATGACTTAGCAAAAATGCGGAGAGAAAGCTAAGAGTCTAAACAGACTTTGAAACTGCTGATAGAGATGGGAATTTGAGAAAAAAAGAAAAGCTTTTGAGGTTCAAAAGCTTAAGTTCTGGAGTTTCAAAAGCATGCCTCCTAAGGGGATTCAGGGCATAGATAATATATGACGAGTAGAATGAAGAAGAAAAAGAGGCAAACAGGGAAAAGTACCCTAGGATGGAAGTTGGAGGGGAAGAAACAATATTGGTTCCTGTGCCCTGCATGTGCCTGGGTTAAGTCTGCATGAGGAACAGTGGGGCCCCAGTTAGGCTGGGGAAACTGAGGCACAAGGGACCTGGTAGTGGCATGGATGGGGACACAGCATACTGGCCACGAAGAGGAACTAGAATAACATAGTAGAAGACCAGTACAGAGGTGACATGAAGGACCTGATAGACTCTGCCCCTGACATCTTGAGAGCCCCAAGGAAATGGAAATCTACAGGGATCCTGAATTTACTGAGATTAAATTTCTGCTGTTGAGCAGAATGGGAGCTGGAAAGGGCACACTTCAGCTGATATTTGTACACATGACACATAGAAAGACATCACCCAAACTATGATTATGAGGTGATACTTTTTTTTTCTTGAGACAGGGTCTTGCTCTGTCTCTCAGGCTGCAGTGCAGTGGTGTGATCACAGCTCACTGCATCCTCAAACTCCTGGGCTCAAGCTATCCTCCCACCTCTACATCTTAAGTAGCTGATACCACGGCTGCATGCCACCATGTCCGGCTAATGTTTGTGTATTTTGTAGAGACAAGGTTTTGCCATGTTGCCAAGGCTGGTCTCAAACTCCTGGGCTCAAGCAATTCACCTGCCCCGGCCTCCTAAAGTTCTAGGATTATAGGTGTGAGCCACTGCATCTGGCCTGAGGTGACACTTTCTAGGTCTTTGTTGTAGCCTCGCAAGTATATTGGTGGTATAATCCTTTTCTTAGGAAGCATCCAGTTCACTGCAAGGGTCCTCTGTATCTTGAATTCTGGGTGTAGATCTGGTCATTACCCTTCAAGAAGGACCTGCTGTCTCTGGAGAAGGTTCAAAGATGGCTAGAACTGAGAAGCAGGAAGATTGGGGGGCAATGCTGATACACAGCACAGCTGTGAGATTATGACTGTGGCTGAGAATGAACAAAACTAAGAGATTTAATCAAAATTGTCAAGGGTGAGGACTGGGCCTCATGGATTGCTCATGAAGCCCTGGAACACTATAAATACATAAACTAGGCCTATGGCAAATGAGGTTGGAGGGAAGAAAAGCTATTCCAGCTCACAGAAGATAATATATCTCTGGGACTGTTAACTCTTTAATTATATGCAGGTTAGAAATAAGAATATTTTTTAAATGGCTTAGTTTAGGGCTTCTTGACCTCGAGATTATTGGCTGAATGGGTTTGATGCTTATTTATTGTGGAGGGTCGTACTGTGCATTGTAAGATGTTTAGCAATATTCCTGGCTTTTACACAGTAGATTACGGTAGCATCTCAGCCCCTGCCCTGACCACAGCTGTGACTGATAACCAAACATGTATTCATGTACATGTATGTGTCTCCTGGGGGGCAAAATCACCCCTAATTGAGAGCCACTGGGTTAATATAATGTTCCCAAAGGATGGATCACATGATAGGGTCATGCAAATAGAAAGTGGGGCCTACTCTGAAAATACTGAGCTAAAGCAAGCTATACAGAGCATTTTATTTTTAGGACTGCTCAGGTCTGCAACATGCCGATGCCATGGACTGAATGTTGCCTCCCCCAATTTCTGTGTTGAAGTCCTAACCCCCAAGGTGATGGTATTAAGAGATGGGGACTTTTATAGGTGATTAGGTCATGGGGGCATAACCCTTAGAATTGGGATTAGCATTCTTATCACAGAGGCTCCAGAGAGCTCATTTGCTCCTTTTACCATGTGGGGGCGCAGCCACAAGACAGCTGTCTATGAGCCGGAAAGCTGGCTCTCACCAGACACCTACTCTGCTGGTACCTTGGTCTTGAACTTCCCAGCCTCCAGAAATGTGAGAAGTAATTTCTGTTATTAAGCCTGGTAGTCCGTGGTATTTTGTTATATTAGCCTGGATAGAGTAAAACAACCAATGTACACTTTAAATCTCTGAGAGGGAACATATGGGATTAGCATGCATTGAATATGCTCTGGGCATTGCTACATTAGATACATTCATGGACTGTAAAACATTAGAGTTAACAGTAATGAAAATGTCGTTAGTGTTTTACAGATGAAGTGTCTGCCAAATAGACTTGTTTTTTCCTTGTTACAATTCTCCAAGGTAGATATAATTATTTCTTCTTATAGAGGAGAAAACTGGGACTCAGAGAATTAAAATATTTGCCCATGGCAACATAGCCAACAGATGGGGAGACTGGGGCATGAACTGGTTTTAGATGCTCAGTTCCATGTTCTTCATAGGGTTCTGTGCTGCCCCTTGGGTATGCTCTTAGAATTTGAAATTGATGCTGGGGCAGAATCGAAGTATATCCTCATTTTGGGTGACACAGACTCTTTTATATTTAAAGGTCTCTGGAGAGACATTGTTAGCTGGGTCTGTATTACATGGACTGATGGAAGGCTTGATGGGAAAATATAGACTATCCTCAGCATAATGAAGATAATTTAATTCTAATTTTTTTTTTTTTTTTTTTTAGAGCTTTACTGTTTTGTCCAGACTGGAGTGCAGAGGTGCGATCTTGGCTCACTGCAACCTCTGCCTCCTGGATTCAAGTGATTCTTGTGCCTCAGCCTCCTGAGTAGCTGAGATTACCAGGGTGTGCTACCATGTTGGGCTAATTTTTTGCATTTTTAGTAGAGATAGTGTTTTGCCAAGTTGCCAGGCTGGTCTTGAACTCCTGAGCTCAGACAATCTGCCTGCCTTGGCCTCTCAAAGTGCTAGAATTACAGGCATGAGCCACCGTGCCTGGCTATAATTCTAATTTTTTTAACTAAACATTTTTTTCTCCTTTCTAAAAATGAGAATTATATAACTGTGTGGCTTAATTTTTTTCCTTGGTTGCCAGGAAGCTCAGATCTAAATTTTTCATCTTGTCTGACAGTTTTGTGGCCCTTTTCCTTGGTTTTATAATTTATTGTATGTACTTTAACAGGACTTGTACGTTGTCTCGAACTCTTGGCAGATAAAAGAGATGTATAAATACATATAATTAATAAATGAAAACTTTCCAAAATATTCATCCACTGGCACCGTGCTTAAAAATAGTTCCATCTGGTTTTATTTCCTGATCATACTGGAACATTCATGTATGTATAGGCTGAAGCTAGGTGAAGATGAATATACATCTATAGGAGATAATTGATTATTTTAAAAAGTTAAACTGATATTCATAGAGTGTTCTGGGTTTGCAAAGCCCTCACCTAAATTTCATCATATTTGATCTTGTCAGCTGCCCTGAGTGCTGGAGCAGGTATTACTAATGACTGTTTTCATTTGACCACTGATGAGTAAACACAGGCTCAAATATTTTGGGTGACTTATTTTTGCTTTCTAATGTTATTGGCCCAGGCTAGGTAGTGGAAGAGTTTAGAAAAAGATCTGAATCTTTTGCCTCCAAATGGGCTGTTGGAGCTGAGTGGGGTGGTAAATCTGTGGTACGTGTACTGGCTCGTCCTATCCCCCGCAACTCCAGGGTCCAAGAAGTGACAGTAGCGTCTCTAATTGATCTAAATTCTCTTTCCCATTGAGCCCAACCATAGCCAGAGCCCAAAACACAGTGCTCCAGACATATATCCTCAATGACATGGCAAAAGACATACTAGAACTAGAGTTTTTAAAAGGATTCCACTAAACTCAAAAGTTCTCAAATTATATGACTGTATAGTAGATTAGAAACCCGAGATCATTGAACACAATAAATCTTGTCTGTAGCATCTGTGTGGCAATTTAAAAAGTGGCAGATAGGTTGTTTGGGGATAATCTTCATTGTCAAGATTCATTCCAGCTGGCTGTGGTGGTGCACACCTGTAGTCCCAGCTACTCAGGAGGCTGAGGTAGGAAGATCAGTTGAGTCCAGGAGTTCAAGGCAGTAGTGTGCTATCACTGTACCTGTAAATAGCCCCTACACTCCAGCATGGGCAACATAATGAGACCCTATCTCTAAAAAAAAAAGAGAAAAATCAATTCCAGCTTTGATGGAACTATCTTAAACCAGCCACTACTAATATATGCTATAAATAGAATACCCAAAACATTTAGAGCAAATATACCTTAAAATCTCCCACCGGGCACAATGGCTCATGCCTGTAATCGCAGCACTTTGAGAGGCCGAGGTGGGCTGATTATGAGGTCAAGAGATTCAGACCATCCTGGCTAACATAGTGAAACCCTGTCTCTACTAAAAATTCAAAAAATTAGCTGGGGGTGATGGTGTGTGCCTGTAGTCCCAGCTACTTGGGAGGCTGAGACAGGAGAATCACTTGAACTTGAGAGGTGGAGGTTGCAGTGAGCGGAGATTGCATCACTATACTCTAGCCTTGTGACAGAGGGAGACTCCGTCTTAAGAAAAAAAAAAAAAAAATCTCCTAAAGAAATCTCCTAGTTGCTTCAGTTATCTTGCACTAAATTCATTTATTAGCTGATATTTTGAGTTTTGCAATCATAGTTAGTAATGGCAAATCTAGCTTGAGATCCAAGATTTTAACACGGGTCAAGATTACAGGGTAGTAGATATAGATAGCTCTTTGGGAAAAGGGAAAAATGTCTCCTTTTAGCTTTAGAGAATGGCTCAAGCAGAACCCAGCTCCCTATCCTCACAGACACTATGATCTCGGGGTTGTTTTTTTTTTTTTTTTTTTTTTAATCATTACTTTCTTCAAAGTCTTGCCTTTTCTCTGGCCTGCAGTATACATTAAGAGCAATTAAAATCAATGTCCTGCTCTTCGCGTGGTATTATTTATCATAAATTTGCGTCCTTTGATATCTGGTCATAGATGATACAAGATTTCACTCTGTCACCATTGATGTATAAGACGATCAAATCACAGCTGAGTATTTTTATCTAAGAATTGTTATTTTAGGCCATACTCCTATTTTTTTTTAATTCTTGTTTTTTGATTTCATATGAATGTGTGAGAAAATGGCCAAATGATAAAGGAATATTCGGACCATTGACAGTCATGTTTCCAATCTTTCTCTTTCTCCCTCTTTCAAGTTTAAGGGATCCTGAGTCTTGCACGATAAAACCACAAATGGAACTAAATTATGCTGAGCAAAAATACATTCTTTTACTGAGAATTTCCCAGGAGTTTTGATATTTTTGACTCTTGCTCACTAAATATGGAAAAGATTGAGACACTAAGAGAAACAGGGGAGCTGTTCTGCCGTTTTTAGACCTTTAAGAAATTGTTTCATACCTTTATTGCTGTGTTAACAATACATTGGACATCTCCTCCCTGTTGAAAAGCAACAGCCCTCTGAGTGTAACAGTTTCTGGAGATGTTCTCTAAGCTTCCATTTTAATATAAAGAATAAAGCTCTGTGACTTATAATTTATATTTTTGAGTGATCTAAATGTTGTCCAACATATGGAAATGATAGAAATAGACATTTCACAGCATTTTTCTTCTTCAAGCAGTCAAAACTCCTTTAGACTTCTCATTTGTTTCCTATCAAATCCAGGTTCACATGATTATCCAAATGAGGTAGCGTGTCAATGGAACTCTGGTGGAAAATGCTTGTGTACGAAGGCTAGGGAGGAAATTTTGTACTTTTTCTTTTTTCTTTCTCTCTCTCTCTCTCTTTTTTTTTTTTGAGATCGGGTCTCACTCTGTCGTCCATGCTGGAGTGCAGTAGTGTGATCTCGGCTCACTGCAACCTCGACCCCCTGGGCTCAAGCCATCCTCCCACCTTAGCCTGCCAAGTACCGGGGGCTACAGGAATGTGCCACTGCAGCCGGCTACTTTTTTGTTATTTTTTGTAGAGATGAGGTCTCATGATGTTGCCCAAGCTAGTCTCGAACTCCTGAGCTCAAGCCATCTGCCCGCCTTGGCCTCTCAAAGTGTGTACTTTCTTATTAATATGTAGGATGCTTTTAATGAAGAAATAAATGTGATCAGAAACGTCAGTTAATGGGGTTTATTTTAGGGATATGATTGTAGAAGGTAACAAGAGGTGGAACATCGGAGCAGTTAGATGCCTCAGCTTCACTGAAAATGAATGCATTCTTCAGGGGTGGTTGAAACTCTAAGATTTTAGTTGTTTGACAGCAGTTGTACTGATCGATGAGCAACTTGGTTACCTGTGATACTCCTGACTGTTCCACATCTCACCCTGGTACCATTTAATGTGTTCTCTCTTCTCTGTCCTTTGTGGTACATTCAAATTGGTGCAAATTGTTACCTAGAGTTCCCCACCCCCGACCCCAGACTTCAGGGTTGCTGTTTGTTGTCTGTCCAGGTCTCTTCCCTTAGGACTGTGAGCAGCCATTGAAATTCATTGCCTGGAGGCGTTGACTCAGTAGGGTTGCAAAATGATCGCATTCTAATTTTATCTCACTTTATTTGCTGGAACACATCTATAAAGAGAAACTTTCCCATGTAAACTATTTGGTTGCCTCGACATAACAGTCCCTTTGGAAAGTCAAAATAAATGCTTGACTCTTTTTTGTTTATTACTTTCAAGATAATGAGTTGGAGCCTTAGGAATTTCCGGAAGTAACCAACGACAGTGTTTTAAAAAAATCACTATGAACGTATTGATAGGAACATACCTGTATTTTTAACTTACGGAAGTTTTTATCTTTAATTGATGGCCACATTTGCCCATCTTGGACCAGGAGGTTGGTTCCTAAGTCCTTTGCTATAACCCTAGTAGTCTCTGATAGCATCCTTGCTTTCAGGTATGACAAGATGTTCTAGGCTCATTTTGTACATTTTTGGTTTTCGACTTAGAAGCAATCATCTCTTCAAGTAGATATTTTCCCCTAATAGTGGAAAATGATATTTAGAAACCACAATTAGGGTGCCAGAGGAGCTCATATACTGGGTTGGTTGTTGTTTCTAAGTTTTTTTTTTTTTAGGAGATAAAGCCAGGAAATTTTCATTTACATTTTAAAGGTAAAATACATCATTCATTGAAAGTAAAATTTCTTGGCCAGGCATGGTGTCTCATACCTGTAATCCCAATACTTTGGGAGGCCAAGGCAGGTGGATCCCTTGAGCCCAGCAGTTCAAGACCATCCTGGGCAACATGGCAAAACTCTGCCAGTGTACTCCAGCCTGGGTGACAGAGTGACCCTGTAAAAAGGAAAAAAAAAAAAAAAGAAAAAGAAAAAAATGGGTAAGGCCAGGCACAGTGGCTCATGCTTGTAATCCCAGCACTTTGGGAGGCTGAGGCAGCCAGATCACCTGAGGTCAGGAGTCTGAGACCAGCCTGGCCAACACAGTGAAACCCCGTCTTTACTAAAAATACAAAAAATGAGCCAGGTGTGGTGGCACATGTCTGTAATCTCAGCTACTCAGAGGGCTGAGGCATGAGAATCATTTGAACCCGGGAAGCAGAGGTTGCAGTGAGCCGAGATTTTGCCACTGCACTCCAGCCTGGGCTGGAGTGAGACCCTGTCTCAAAAAACAAAAACAAAAAAAGCATTGAAGTACTATTTCTTTTATGGGGCAAGGGTTTGCTCTGTGCTTTTTTTCCAGATTCTTGAATTGAATGCCAATCTTGCTTTTTTCTTATCACCTACTGGCTCAATTTAAAGCTATAAATGTCCCTCAAAGTTAGTACTTATTCAGCTGTGCTCCATACATCTTAACATGTAGTTTTTTCATTATCATTTAGTTCTAAGAATTTCTTTCTCCATGGTTTCCTTTTTGATCCAAGAGTTATTTTATAATATATTATGTAGTTTCCTAACATATGGTGGGTTTGGGGGGATTTTTTTTTTTTTTCTGACAGACTCTCGCTCTGTTGCCCAGGCTAGAGTTGAGTGGTGTGATCTTGGCTCACTGCAGCCTCCGCTTCTGGGTTCAAGAGAGTCTCGTGCCTCAACTTCCCCAGTAACTGAGACTACAGTTGTGCACCACCCTGCCTGGTTAATTTTTGTATTTTTAGTAGAGACAGTGTTTTGCCATGTTGGCCAGGCTGGTTTCAAACTCCCGGCCTCAAGTGATTCACTCACTTCAGCCTCCCAAAGTGTTGGGATTACAGGCATGAACCACCATGCCCAGCCCTGGGGGGATTTTTTTTTGTTTTTGGTTTTTGTCTTTTTGAGCTATTTTTTGGTTAATGATTTTTTATTTTATTGCATTGAGATTAAAGAATGTAGCTGATCTGCTATTAGTCATTTAAGATTTATAAAAACTTCCTTTATGGCCTAACACAAGACATATTTTTGTAACCCTATCTTGATTGCTCAATAATATGTACTCTGTTTATTGCACGTATAGTCTTGAATATATTAAATATTTAATAGAAGGCCAGGTGTGATGGCATGCACCTGTGATCCCAACTATTCAGGAGGCTGATGTGGGAGGATCTCTTGAGTCTGAGAAGTTGAGGTTACGGTAAGCCATGTTTACCCCACTACACTCCGGCCTCGGCCACAGGGTAAGACTCTGTCTCAAAACAAACAAATGAACAAATACACACACACACACACACACACACACACACAAATATATTTATTTATTTAATAGAAAAAGCTTATTAATTGCATTCTTAGAGTTTTTAAAAACAAATTTTCCAAAGTAAAATTTCTAATTAAAATTTAGTTCTACTGAGTTTTTTTCTTTTTTTTCTCCACCTAGACCATTTCTCAGGAAGTTCTACAGAGTTTTATCAGTCTTACATCTGTTTTGTTTTTAATTTTGAGACAGGATCTTGCTGTGTTGCCCAAGCTGGAGCGCAGTTCTGCAGTCATAGCTCACTGCAGCCTCAACCTCCCAGGCTCAAACAACTCTCCCACCTTAGCCTCCCGAGTAGCTTGGACCACAGGCACATGCCACCACACCTGCTGAATTTTGTAATTTTTGTGGAGACTAGGTTTCATCATGTTGCCCAGGCTCAGTCTTATATCTTTATCTTCTTACATGTTGACAATTGTAATTGCCAATGATACAATATAACTAACTTGATTTTTTGAGACAGAGTTTTGCTTTTGTTGCCCGGGCCGAAGTGCACTGGTGTGATCTCGGCTCACTACAACCTTTGCTTTCTGGATTCAAGTGATTCTCCTGCCTCAGCCTCCCGACTAGCTGGGATTACAGGCATCTACCAGCATGCCCAAATTTTTGTATTTTTAGTAGAGATGGGGTTTCACCACATTCACCAAGCTGGTATCAAACTTCTGACCTAAGGTGATCCACCTGCCTTGGCCTCCCAACGTGCTAGGGTTACAGGTGTGAGCCACTACATGTGGTCCCAATGATACAATTTAACTACTGAATTTCTTTATTCCGCAATACAGACACAACAGTCTCAGAATAACTATATCAATACTATAGCCAAAAATATAATTGCCAAATATAGCCTTTTTTCTACTTATATATTTAAAGTAATAGGAAATAGTTTATCTCTGTGTGGTCATGCCACCAGTTAGACACATAATTAGCGTTATTCACTTTATTTTGCTACTGACTTTTAGGTTTGTTGTTAAAAAAATTTTTTTTTTTAATAAAAAGTAGAGGTGGAGTCTTGCTACGTTTCCCAGGTTGGCCTTGAACTCCTGGTGTCAAGCAATCCTCCCACTTCAGCCTCCCAAACAGTTGGGATTACAGGCCTGAGCCACCACACTGGCTTGAAGTATTTTCATAGTGTTCTTTTCCGTTTCTCTGCCCATTGTTCTGCCTTACCTTTTGGTTTTCCCCTGTGATTGATTGATTGATTATTTATTTATTTATTTATTTCTAGTCTGATTCATTCTTGCCAAAGGGTACCAAGAAATTAGTATTGACCATGCCGGGCAGCCATGTACCCTAGGGAACAGAGTGGAGTCAGCAGTGGTGGTTGAGGTGAGAGAGAAGTAGCTGAAGTCAGGCTATAATTGTTTGATTTCTACAGTCTTGAAGAAGAAAGAATATCCTTGTATAAGCCTGTTAGATCTGTTAAAAGTACATGAAACCAGCTGCTGAAATTGCAAACTATCAGCTACATTTCTGTGTGTCCTGGGACAGTGTAATGTGCAAATTCTCATCACACTAGAAGATCAAAACAAAGAAAAACTGAGCCCTGGGCAACATAGGGCAGGAGTCACAGTGTTTCAGGTTAAGAGAAATAGTCTTGCCTTCCGAGGAATGAAGTTTTGGGCCATCAGATGCAATTGGCAGCCCATGGGTATTTTTGTTGAAACTTTTTGGAAAACTTTTTTGTTGAATCTTTATTGGAAAATATATATGACTTAAAAATGTGCAAACATTTAAATAGTGGTAGATTTCGCATTTTAAAAAGTCCAGATTTCTGGGTTCTCTTGAAAAATCAGTAGCCTTGATGACACTGGGGCCACTGTGCAGCCTGGTAACAGTGCAGGTGCTGCCCCCTTCAGGTGGAGTGTGTGCTCTCCTGCTGATCGCGGTTTCCACCTGTTTCACATACGCATTTGTGCTACCTGCCAATCAGATTGATGAAGCCTAGTATAGGGCATTTATATTTCTAACCTCTAACAGCCTTTTCTCCTTCGAAACATTTCAGTCATATGTTTCCTACTCTAGTCAAATAGAATCTCAGAGGACTTGCAAGTCCAGGCTGCTAGGGCCTCACCGTATTTCCTCAGGTCTTTGTTTTATTTGAGGGTTGGGACTGGGTGTGGTGGCTCACACCTGTAATCCCAGCACTTTGTGAGGCTTAGGCAGGAGAATTGTTCGAGCCCAGGAGTTCGAGACCAGCCTGCAATGTAGTGAGCCCTCATCTCTATTAAAAATAAAAAATTAGCTGGACATGGTGGCATGTGCCTGTGGTCTCAGCTCCTTGGGAGGTTGAGACAGGAGGGTCACTTGAGCCCAGGGGGTCCAAGCTGCGGTGAGTCATAATTGTGCCACTGCATTCCAGCCTGGGTGACAGAACAAGACCCTGTCTCAAAAACAAACAGTTTGGAAGTTGGGCAGTATAATTCAATTAAAATTATGGTTAGAAGTTCTTTAAAACCCTGCTGCCTTGGTGGCAGGAATATGGTCTTAGTGTCTGTTCTTGGGCCTCCGTGACCATGAAAGATGGCTGAGTAGGAATGGCAGAGTGTGTACCATGCAGCCAAAATTAATTTTTATGATTCTGAATACAGACAACACCCTGTTATTAATAATGTCCACAGAAATGATTCCCCAAGAACTAAGTCCAATTAAGAAAGCTAGTGAGAAAATAGATTGGGATGAGTCCCAGACCCTGTCCATCCTTGCAGTCAGAGGTAGCTATGGGAGAGAGAGGACAGCTCTGGTGGTCTCTGTCAGGATGAGGGGAAAGAGAGCCCCAACAGCAGGTACAAATAGGTCTTTCAATCAAAAGGACTCATTTCTGCAGGGGAACCTCTTAGAAGACTTCCTGTTCAATGCCATGGGCAGAGAAGAGTTTGGAAGAATTGGTAAGGAATGAAAGACCCAGATACAATATCTATTGTTGGAGTAAGTCGAATATATGCAACCACAGCTGGAATTTTCCATAAAGTAGGCACATGCATGATGCGAACCAAGGGGTGGGAAGGATGACTCAAGGGATACCCACCACCGCCAAAGATTTTCAAAATTGACTTCCCATCTGTGCTTCCCAGCCTGCCTGATAGCCCATCTTGAGAGTCATTTCTTTGTATTCAGGCACTATGCCTAAGCATTATTTCTTTTTACATACATATCTTTGGGAGCAGCTTTTAAAAAGCATTTTAGAAAACATTTACTCTCTGTGCCAGGCTCTTTCTTATGCATGAATTCATGTCCAAGGTCACATACCCAGTAAGTGGTCACCAGGATTGGAGCTCCTGTAGCCCATGTTCATTATTCTATAGCAGTGGCTTTCACGTTATGGTCCTGGGACACCCACAGGTGTGTGTGTGTGTGTATGTGTGTGTGTGTGTGTGTCTCCGTGTCCCAGAGACCCTTTCAGTGTCTGTGAAGTCAAAACGATTTTTAAGTAACACTAAGATGAGATTTGCTTTTGTTTTTTGTTTTTTGTTTTTTTTTGAGACAAGGTCTTGCTCCGTTATCTGTTGCCCTGGCTGGAGTGCGGTGGTGTGATTTGGGCTCACTGCAGCCTTGACTTTCTGGGATTAAGTGATCCTCCTACCTCAGCTTCCCAAGTAGCTGGAACTACAGGTGCATGCCACCATGCCCAGCTATTTTTTCTTTTTTTTGGTAGAGACAGGGGTCTTGCTATGTTGCCCAGCCTGGTCTCAAACTCCTGGGCTCAAGCAAATCTTCTGCCTCGGCCTCCCAAAGTGCTGGGATTACAAGTGTGAGCCACCATGGCCAGCCTGGTATTTGCCTTTTAAAACTCTCATTCTTTCATGAATGTATGGGGGAGATTTCCAGAGACTATATGATGTGTGATATCACAACAGCAAATGCAGAAGCAGTTCATGAGATTCCAGCTGTCTTCTATGAAGACAGATGCTAAAGAGGTTTGCAAACATTTAGAACAATGCTATTCTTCTCACTAATTTTTTGTCTGTTTGTTTTGGAGTTCTTTGGGGTTCTCAGTAACTTTGTTTTTTGTTTGTTTTGAGACAGAGTCTTGCTCTGTTGCCCAGGCTGGATGGAGTGCAGTGGCACGATCTCAGCTCACTGCCTCTGCCTCCTGGGTTCAAACAATTCTCCTGCCTCAGCCTCCTGAGAAACTGGGATTACAGCCACCCACCACCACACCGGTCTAATTTTTGTATTTTTAGTCAAGATGGGGTTCCACCATGTTGGCCAGGCTGGTCTCGAACTCCTGACCTCAGGTAATCCACCCACCTTTGCCTCCCAAAGTTCTGGAATTACAGGCATGAGCCACACCGCACCTGGTGGGTTCTCAGTAACTTTGAAGTGTGTGAAGAATCCTGAGACCAGAATGTTTGAGAAGCACAGCTCTGCAGCCCAATTAACTGTGCTGCCTGTCCATCTTCATCTGAGTGCTGGCTTAGTTCATTTTCCTCAGAGACAGCTGGTGAAGAGGGCACTGAGACTGTGAGAGGGGTGGGGAGAAAGGTGGTCTCTACCCATAGAGAATGCAAACTTCAAAGAAGAAAAGGTAGAAGGAAGATCCTAAGGAGAAGGAGAGGGCACCCAGAGGGTAGCCCACGAGGCACTAGGAACAAGACTCTGTCCTTGCCCAGGATTAATTATTGTATATTGTGGTGTAGTGTCAGAAGCCAAGACGTGATTTAGAAGACTCGCTTTAGCAAAACCGCTCAGAAATGGTGTGACTGGGGCAACTCGCTCGCCCTTGCTCAGCTTGAATTGGTTTTTTTTTTTTTTTTTTTTTTTTGCTAAGAAAGAAAAAGATTGGACTGACTCAGGATTTTCAACTAAATATTGTGATAAATGATAGACAATAAATACAGCAGTTAAATTAATAGGTAGGGTAGAAAAGTTTGTAAATATTTAATAAAAAATGAAGGCAGGTTTAGCGTTGTCTTCTGTCACAATGCCACTCTACCTACATGAGTTTGATGTGCTTGCTTTTTTTTTTTTTTCTTTTCTGTGAGACAAGGTCTCACTCTGTTAGTCAGGCCGGAGTGCAGTCATGTGATCATGGCTTACTGCAGCCTCGATCTCCCGGGCTCAAGTGATCCTTCAACCTCAGCCTCCTGAGTAGCTGAGACCACAGGTTCATGCCACCATGCCTGGCTAATATTTATATTTTTTGTAGAGACCAGGTTTTGCCAGGTTGCCCAGGCTTCTTTCAGAAATTCCTGGGCTCAAGCTATCTGCCCACCAAAAATACTAGGATTATGAGTGTGAGTCACCTTGCCTGTCCAGATGTGCTTTCTTGAGTGGGACTACAGCTAGCACAAAATGGCTTAGCCTAGGGAGAGTAAGTCATTGTTGCAAATAAGAGAGATATTGCAAGTAGATGACCTGGTAAGGTGTCTTCCCCCCGCCACCACTCCACAGCTCTAAATCTCTAGAGGTCTAAGGCAGTGTTCAGTTCCCAGCCTGTTGACACATGACCTCAAAGAACGGAGAGACCTACTTAGAAGAAGGGTCAAGAGTTATCAGACTTTCCAGCTGCTGATTAGTGATCAGAAAAAAAGTTTAAGACACAACGAAATACTATTATATACTCTCTTTTAAAAATTTTTTAATTTATTTTTTCATGCATATTTTGCTTATGTACATTATATACTCTGTACCTGAAATTATTCTCAACTCTGCCACTTGAGGTGTGCCCTTGAGCACGAGATATAATCTATCTGGAAAAAGAGATATCTCTAATGATGCCCCCCTCACAGGGCTGTTGTAGCTGTTTAAGGAGAAAACGTGTCAAATTGGCTGACTTGTCAGCACTCAATAAGCCTTGGTTGCCTTCTGTTTCCTCAAAGTGGGCAAGTAGAGAACCGAAGGCATGGAAAGGGTTAGTTTTTTAGGGGTGCCTCTTAGTGAATGGGAGGACTGCCTCTGAGGAGCGAGGTTTGAGCATTTACCTGCTCTGTAGGAGAGAAAGCGATTTGGTAATTCTGCGGCCTGAAGCCGAGTAGGTCTGGAGAAGCCATTTTGGTGGCCTGTTCCTTCCTGGAGGTAACAGGGAACATGGCCTCACTCATATCTGCTCCCCCGGGTCCCATTTTCTGGGAGACATGATGGATGAGCCACAGCCAGCAAAGACTTTGTTCCCCATTTATCATCTTCTGCTTGCTTAGTGGAGCCATTTGCTTTCCAACAGGTGAGTCGGATGAGATGGATTACTTGGTGTCAAAACAGTAGGTAATGGGATGTTGTGGTCATTCCTTTGTGATGTAGAATGGGAAATATTTAAGCATTTCAACTTAGCTTAGCAGCAAGCTCAGGAAATAGACATTTATGATTCCAAATCTTCCCTCTCCTTCCTGTCTTACTTATTGATTTTAAAATTACCACCCAAAGTGCCTTATTCAGGTTGATTTTTTACTATTTTCTTGGCACAAAAATATTTGGAGAAGGTAAACACTGACTAAAATTAAACATTACAGTACTTTGTACAAATAAATACGGTAAAGAAGTGATGTAAGAAAACATCACTGGGATTCATTGGTTAGTTTGATTAAATGAGCTTCAGTTGAAGTGCTTCTCTTTGGCAGCCTAGAGTTCAAAGAATGACAAAACCCCACACTTAGGCTTTGCATCCATTGTGAGAAGCAGAGGAATGGGAAAAGCATAGGCTTTGGAGTTCAAGAGATCTGGGTTTAAACTTGGGTTTCCCTCCTTACTACATGTGTGACCCTGGAAATACCTTTTAACCATGCTGAGTCTTCATTACCTCATCACATTGGAGATAACAAAACATACTTTATACAGCTGTTTTGAAGATTAGACACAATGGTTATACAGTGTCTTGATAAATGGTAGCCTGGAAGATGATAATTATGTCTGTAGTCTATGCAGATAAATTCAGTATGCCTAGTTTAGCCAGAGCTATTTACCCTGTAGAGCTGTTTCAAAGTTCTGCTTTAAATACCTTATGCTTTTGAGTTCTGTCTTCTAGTCTGGCTGAAATTTACTAGGCTTTTGGAGAAGTTAACAAATTAATGGATTGGCTTAACATATAGTCACAAGCTGCATAAATGTCCTTATGAAGAAAGTGTATCAATAGTTTTAGAAGCACTTGAACATAAGTACATTGTATAAGCATAAGATTAACTGCAGGTAGCTTATGATGGAGAACATACAGGAAGATCTGCCAAAAATTAAATCTGTGAGGTTTCTATGTAGAATGACTTTGGATAATTGAAGATAGAAGTGTGGGGGTATAGGTACTGTAAAAATCACTTGGGGAGATACTCTTAGAAGGGTACATTGTGTGTGTGTGTGTGTTTTGAGACAGACAGGATCTTGCTCTGTTGCCCAGGCTGGAGTACAGTGGTTGATAATGGCTCACTGCAGCCTTGACTTCCTGGGTTCAAGTGATCCTCCCACTTCAGCCTCTTGAATAACTGTGGTTATAGGTGTGTGCCGCTATGGCTGGTTAATTTTTTTATTTTTAGTATGGAGAAGGTGCTGCTATGTTGCCCAGGCTGGTCTCAAGTCCTGGCCTCAAGCAATCCTCATGCCTCAGCTTCCCAAAGTGCTGGGACTACAGGCATAAGACATTGCACCTGGCACATTGCCTTTCAGTCCCTCAGAAGGGTGCATGGGGCCACTGCTATATGAGACAGGTGATTCTTTTTCTAATCTCCAATAGCAATTTCCAGCTTCCACTCTGAGTTTTCCTGGTTTGGTTGAGAATAGAGTTCTTTAATTTTTATTATTTTATTTTTTATTGTGATAGAATTTCGCTCTTGTCACCTAGGCTGGAGTGCAATTGTGCGATCTCAGGTCACTGCAACCTCTGCTGCTCCCGTTGAAGTGATTCTTGTGCCTTGGCCTCCCGAGCAGCTGGGACAGACTACAGGCATGCGCCATCATGCCCAGCTAATTATTTTGTATTTTTAGTAGACACAAGCTTTCTCCATGTTGGCCAGGCTGGTCTCGAACTCCTGACCTCAAGTGATCCACTTGCTTTGGCCTCCCAAAGTGTTGGGATTACAGGCGTGAGCCACTGCACCCAGTCTATTTATTTATTATTTTAGAGATGAGGTCTCGCTATGTTGCCCAGGCTGGTCTCAAAGTCCTGGACTCAAGTGATCCTCCTGCTTTGGCCTCCCAGAATGCTGGGATTACAGGTGTAAGCCACCATGACTGGTTGATTTTTTTTTTTAAAGGAGCACAAAAGAGTTCAGTCATAAAAGGACAGTTGAGAATGCAGAGGAGATCCAAATGGCCGAAAACAATAGAAAATATACTAATTAGTGATCAGAAAAAAACTTTAAGACACAATGAAATATCATTAGATACTCTCTCCAAGTCCAAGGTTAAATAGTCTGACCATATCAACTGACAACGTGGAGGGAAGCAAAATGTCACATACACAGTGGGAAGGAATGTAATTTGATAAACTATTCTGGAAAATTTTGCTAATCAAATGAAG
Source organism: Aotus nancymaae (assembly GCF_030222135.1). Lineage (NCBI taxonomy): Eukaryota > Metazoa > Chordata > Mammalia > Primates > Aotidae > Aotus > Aotus nancymaae. Next base: position 42,485,251 of record NW_026988455.1, on the reverse strand, counting down.
TTGAAGACACACTTATCCTAGTACTCAGAAATTTCAATCGTAAGTATAGACCCAACAGAATCTTCATTATTTTTAATTGCCTCCAACTGGAAACAATCCAAATGTCCAGTAAACTGTGGTATAATTACACACAGATACCCCACATTTCCACGTTAATAATCATACTATAGTTAGAACAACATCGATGAGATTCATCACATTATACTCCAAGGTTTTCAGATATGTATATATAAGCAGTAAAGGCCTGAATTTAAAAAGGAGGTGGTTACCATAAACACGGTAGTCTGCTGGAGTGGGATTGTGCTGTATCAGGAGAGCCGGGTGTGGAATTGGTAGCTTGGAATCAGCCATGGTTGGAATATTTACATCAAGGAAATCAGTAAGCATTACAATCTGAGAGGGCTTTTTTTTTTTTTTTTTTTTGAGAAAGAGTTGTTTTAAACACTAACCATCACATCACTGCATAAAAGTCATGATGATGGTTACCTTTATTTATTTATTTGAGACAGGGTCTCACTCTGTCGCCCAGGCTGGTGTGCAGTGGCGTGCTCATGGCTCACTGGAGCCTCAATCCTCTGGGCTAAAGCCATGCTTCCACTTGACTCTTCTGAGTAGCTGGGACTACAGGCTTGTGCCACTAGGTCCTGTTAATTTAAAACATATTCTTATAGAGACGAGTTCTCTCTGTGTTGACCAGGCTGGCCTCAAATTCCTGGGTTCAAGTGATCCTCCCATCTTGGCCTCCAAAGTGCTAGGATTACAGGCATGAACCACTGTGCCCAGTAATGGTTACCTTGAGGAGAGAGTAGTTTTTAGGGACAGGCATAACCGGGTCTTCTCAGATGCTGGAACTCACTGGTCTTATTAGCTAGACCTTTATTTACATAGATTTTCCCACATGTGTTACATGTCACAATAATCAGTTTTTTTCCAAAGACCTAACATAAATGCAATAAGGCAAGCAAAATAAACTGAAAAAAGAAGAGTGAGTGTGGAAAGGGAGTATCATCAGTCCCACTCTATTTAGTTATAAAGGAAAACCTGCCTGCCCCCTAGTGCGGGTCTTTGGGAAAAGAACGAAGTCATTTTCGTCATGGAGTCCATGAGGTGGAAGTTGCTGGAACTAATTGTGAAATTAGCCCTCCTAGGGAGACTGATGTGCTGAGTGAGTCTGCATTTGCGAACCTGAGAATTGACCTGGGAACATAGGGGAGGGGCACTCAGAGCTCCGCTTAGCACCGATGGGCTGGAATTGGCCTCCTTTGCGAAATAAGCAGACTGTTCAGGGATTTGGATCCAAGTGGCTTCATCTCAAGGTGGACCAGAACCATTAGGTTGTGCAGGGACTGTGTTCAACAGTGACGCTGGGTGACAAGAAGCAGCAAGGGCAGTAGTGACTGCTCAGACCTCATGCTCACCTCATTTGAATGTGAAGGCAGAACTGACATTTTTGGATTAATTCTGGAAGGGAAGGGGGTGCATTTTATAATTCCCAATGTATTCTGTCAAAGGTTGGATCAATGGATACTAAAACCATTAGGTGTGAAATTCTTGATACTAAATCTATTAGTTGTAAAATTCTTGGGGGAACAATGTATTATGTGACTTAAGTGTCACACCACAGTTTACTTATGAATTGTAAAGGTAGAATGTAATTTTACATTGGAGAGATCTGGTGGTCTCCACCCTAACCACTACTAATGGCATTAGGTATTATAATACAAAAGCATTTAAGATACCTGTGAAGTGTTTGCGTGTATACCTGGAATTACAGGCACGTGCCACCATGCCCAGCTAATTTTTGTATTTTTAGTAGAGATGGGGTTTCACCATGTTGGCCAGGTTGGTCTCAAACTCCTGACTTCAGGTGTTCCACCTGCTTTGGACTCTCCAAATGCTGGGTTTACAGGTGTGAGCCATGGCGTCTGTCCTGTGCCAAATATGTTTAATCTGAGTCTGAAAAAGGCTTTAGGCCAAACTTTTAGTTTATAGAAGAGAAAAGAGACAGAGAAGCCTAAAGAAGACAAGAGGAAATAATCACACAAATTCAGAATGTAAGACATTCCACAAGATGGTTGGCCTGGACTCTTTAAAAATTCAATGTCATGAAGAGCAAAGTGTGTGCTTGGAGGTTGCTCTAGAGTAAAAGGTTAAAGAGCTGTGTCAGCCAAATGTGATGATTTGGAAAATAAAAAACAATCACAAAAGTACATTTGGAAGCAACTGCAGAAATTTGAATATGAACTAGATATTAGATGACATTAAGGATCATTTAAAATCTTCTTATGGTGTCGTGGTTATGGAGGAGAATATTATTATTAGGAGATAAATTTTAAGGTATATAAAGTAAAATATTTTTTCTTTTGAGATGGAGTTTTGCTCTTGTTGCTCATGCTGGAGTGCTGTGGCATGATCTCGGCTCACCGCAACCTCTTCCTCCCAGGTTCAAGAGATTCTCCTTCCTCAGCCTCTCGAGTAGCTGGAATTACAGGCACGTGCTACCATGCCTGACTAATTTTTGTATTTTTAGTAGAGATGGGATTTCACCATGTTGGCCAATATGGTCTCAAACTCCGATGTCAGATGATCTGCCCACCTCATCCTCCCAAAGTGTTGGGATTACGGGCATGAGGCACTGTACCAGGCCATAAAATGTTTCAATTATTGCAATTTACTTTCATATAGTTTTAGAAATATATATACATGCAGAGAAAGCAAATAGGGCAAAATGTCAATAATTGTTGAGTATAGATGGAGGCTATACAGATATTCATTTTTCTAATACTTCAATATTTCTGTATGTTTTAAAATTTCATAATTAAAAGTTAGAAACAAAGAGCAGAGAGACTCAAGGGGAAATAGTGGACTTCAACTAACGAGATGTGAGGATTCAAAGGATTCGCTGGAAGAACGAAGAGATGTGACAATACATGCAGGGCGTGTTTGTGAAACAGCAGCTCATGGTTCATAAAATAGCAGGTGAAGCTTGTTCATGTATAAAACCCAGTGTGAGAGTTGTGTGTCAATCCTGTAAAGTCATTATGAGAAAGGCCACTTGCAAAAATAGGGGTGGCCTTCTTGCCAGCAGACAGCCCTTTAGGAGTTAGAGGCAGGAACTTTGATCTCAAGAGAGACTGAGGTAACTGACAAGACTCTCTTGATCTTCATTTGAAGGCAGAGCTTATCACTGGAGGGCTATAGAGTCTTTGGTTTGCCGGGGACTTGGAAGGCGCACAGACTGTTCATATTGTCTTTGTTGGGAACAGTTTGATTTGCTTAATTCAGGATCTTACTGTCTCAACCTCAGTGCATTTGTTCAACAGCTGTGGAGGAGGATGGGCGAATGCCTGCTGCTCGCAACATCACAGCTCATACAGCTGTCAGCCTGCTTTCTTCTAGAGACAGATGTTCCAAAAATGATTGTGTGTTTTCTATGTTAGCAGCCTGCATGGAGTCTCAGGGCTTTAGGGATGGAGGCACAATTGATTCTTAACCTGGGGTATATAGATTCTCCCCTTGGTGACTGGCTGACTATGGGGATTTCGTGAACCCCTTTAAATGTTCGTCCAAATCTCAGCCTTCTTTTTCCCTCTTAGGAAGGATTCCTAGTTTTCAGCAGATTCCAGTAAGTAGTTGTAACCTGAGACATTTAGAAGCCACTGATCTGGTTCAACCTCTAAGCCCCATTTAAAAGACAGAGAAACTGAGAGGAAAAAACCGATCAGGAAAAAAAAAATCAGTTATTAAAATTTTTGGAATGTCTGTGTACTTTGTAGGATTGACCTGATTTTCTGCCACTGCAGACTGAGCTAATGGCCCAGTAAAATCGGTTGAATGAAATAGAGCCACTGGGGAGCTTTTGCTGTCAGCATAGAAACCCCAAATAGCAGAGACAAGTCTGGTTGAAATCCCTAAGAAAGGAAGCAAATTTAGGAACAGCCCCTGCAGTATCTAGAAGCCAGCAGCATGGGGGAGGCCAACTAGATTCTTTTGCCTGGATTACATTTGAGCTCTTTGAAAAAAAAATATTGAGAAATATCTGTGGCAACAAATTTTACCTCTCCACTTACATTCTTCTCCACAAAGCGCTTCCACCCCTGTTTCAAAAAACAACAGCCAAACAGAAAGTGGATCCTGTGGCAGAACTGACACAAAAAAAGATAGCTCAGGTTTTTTTTTTTTTTTTTTCTGAAATAGAGAAAGCACTTTGTTTGATGAGCACTGCTAGGCTTACCAAATAAGATAGAACAGATTCTTTAAATTATACATTGAGAATGATAGGGGTGGGCATGGGGGTGGAGAATAAATATAACCAAGAATAATGCTATGTAAGTAATTTTTGAGAGGCTTCAAGCATCTGGGTGCCCAATGAAAGGGACTGGTGGGTCCGGAGGCCACCTCTGCTCCCAGCTGTGGTAGCTCTGGGTCGTGTGGGATGCACCCTTTTCCTCCAATCTTTCTGTCACCCTCTCTTGCTTGATTCAGGGGCCTCCAGTGGAGCACCCTATTAGTAGCATCTTCCCATGACAAAGTTAGCTTTCATGCCAAGTTCTATATATTTCTTAGGGGACATCTGTTGGATCATATATATGTTACTTCTAGATTGGGAACTCACTGAGGGCGTATCCAGACATACCACATGGGGGAAAAATACCTTGGTGGGCAAAGTATTTGGGGTCATGGTCCCCAAAACACTTTTTAGCTCCGATTTAATTTTGAGTAAAAGGTCCCATGTATCTTCTACCTCAGCCTTGTGTGTGCTTGCCACTGTTGGGCAAAAATCCATTATTCATTTGTTCATTCATTCATCACTCATTTGTTTTATAATTCATTTACGTGTTCACTCATCCATTCAGTAAGAGTTTATGGGATTGCAATATACAATTGCACACCTACCAGACTATTTCTGTGACCTACATTTGAGACCAGAGACTGCAGAGTCGTCTTTAATTTTTCTCTTTTCATTGGTTGTGTCTACTCTCACCCTATTGTGTCTGCCTAACTGATCCTTCCTGCTATATTTAACCCATTCCGTGACCTTTTGACTCCATTAGCAAGTCTTGTCTATTTCCCGTTTTGGCGTTGAGGGGAAAAAGCACAAGCCATTTTTCCTCTGCTCTCACACCACAACAACAGTCAACATGGAAGACTTCTGTGACCAGATATGTGGAAGTTTCCCCCCACATACCAGGCAAAAGCAATCAGTTCTGCAGACACTGTCTACCTGCAGATGGTGTCAGACCCCACAGGTTGAGGGCTCAGTCTCCAAGACTGCCCCCACGCTCTGTGCTTGATGCCAACTGCAAGCCCCAGGTTGTTTTCCTTGTGCTTCTGACTGACTGGCAATAAACCTGGGCTCCCACAGCTCCCTCCTTGGTTTGACTGATTTGCTAGAGTCATTCACAGAACTCAGGAAACACTTTACTTACATTTGTTGGTTTGTATATTACAAAGGATACCAACGAAGAGATGCATACGGTGTGGTATGGGAGGGGGCGTGGAGCTTCCTTGCCCTCTTTGGGCATGCCTTCCTCCAGGAACCTCCATGTGTTCTGCTATTCAGAAGCTCTCCAAACCCTGTCCTTTTTCTTTTTTATGGAAGCTTTATTAAGTAGGTATGATTGACTAAATTATTGGCCATTGATGGTCAACTTACTTTCAGTCCCTCTCTCCTGGAGGTGGGGGAGGCTTGAGCTGAAAGTCCCAACTCTCTAATCATGCCTTGGTTTTTCCAGTGATTATCTCTCATTCTGAAACTACTTAGGGGGTGCCAGCCATCAGTCAGCTCACTAGAATACAAAAAGGTATCACTTTGGAGATTCTAAGGATTTTAGGAGTTATATGCTAGGCAATGGGGTCAAATACCAAATAATATATTTTATAGTATTACAAGCTTCCCCTATCATATCTACTTTCAGGTTATCTTTAGCTCTTACCTAGATCAAATTTTCCTTAGCTCATATCTAGAGCATGCCACTTCCACCATGTTGGCATATGCTCCAGCCACAATGAAGCACCCACCTGTCTTCCAGTGCTCTGTTGTGTGTTCATGCCATTGTGATTCTTCTTGGTCATGCTATATTACTTTTCCTGAACTGTTTTCCCTGTGCCCTCTTTTCTGCCCTTTGCAATTCCACTCATTCTTCAAGGCCAACATATATGAGCTGAAATATCACCTCTTCTGAGACACTCTTCCAAGCTGTCTTTAAATCCTTCTTTCCAGTTACTGCAGATTTGAATGTACATTAAAAGTACACTCTGTTATCTAGAGGACTCTATTTATATAATCTGCTTATGGTGCTTTGAAAAGTTTGATTTGTATGATGATATGTGTTTCTACTAGATTGGGAGTTCGTTGAGGGCAGGAACTATCTATTATTTATTTCTTCATTCATGCTATTTGCAGGCACCAAGCTAGGGACCAGGAACTGTGCCAAGGCTCTCACTGGCTGAGAGATAAACAGGTAAACTTACCAGTATTGTGTAGGGGAACAATTGCTATGATAGAGGACAGATGCAAGGCTTGATGTGTTGTTGTATTAGTCTGTTCTTGCATTGCTATAAAGAACTACCTGAGACTGGATAATGTATAAAGAAAAGAAGTTTAATTGGCTCTTGATTCTGCAGGCTATACGGAGGTATGGCTGGGGAGGCCTCAGGAAACTTATAATCATGGCAGAAGGCAAAGGGGAAGTAGTCATGTCTTATATGACTGGAGAAGGAGGAAGACAAAGGGGAAGGCGTGACACTTTTTTTTTTTTATTTTTGAGATGGAGTCTCGCTCTGTCATCCAGGCTGGAGTGCGATGGCATGATCTTGGCTCAGTGCAACCTCTGCCTCCCAGGTTCAAGTGATTCTCCTGCCTCAGCCTCCCTAGTTGCTGAGACTACAGGCATGCACCATCACGCCTGGCTAATTTTTGTATTTTTAGTAGAGATGGGGTTTCACCATGTTGGCCAGGCTGGTCTGGAACTCCTGACCTCAAGTGATCTGTCTGCCTCGGCCTCCCAAAGTGCTGGGATTACAGGTGTGAGCTACTGCACCTGGCCAGTGCTATGCACTTTTAAACAGCCAGATCTCATGAGAACTCACTATCATGAGAGCAGCAAAGGGAAAGTCTGCCACGATGATCCAGTCACCTCCCACTAGGCCCTTCCTCCAACATTAGTGATTACAATTTGACATGAGATTTGGTTAGGGACACAAATCCAAACCATGTCATTGGTCAGGAAAGGAAAGTTCATAGTGGTGGGCTGGAGAATGCTTCACAGAGGCAGAGTTGTAAAGACAATATGTTCTTTAGTTGTGACTTGAAGGATCTATTATCTTATTTTATTAATTCTAAGCACATTTTTTTTTAACATCCTGAAGCCAGGATATGATTTTTGATCAATGTATGCATTTAATGTGGCAATGTTTCTTTCTCCCCAAATCTGGTATTATTTTGGTCATGTTTCTTAGTATTAAGGAGATATAGTAGACTTAGAGTCTGTGGTTGCACAAAATAGACTCCAACATGATTTTTTAAAAAATGGTGAATGTGGGTAAAAGGTGTATTATTTCCTTATTGCTGCTGTAATAAAGCACCAGAAACAGTGAATTAAAATGACACGTTTATTCTCCTATAGTTCTGAAAGTCAGAAATCCAAAATGAGTCTGAGTGAGCTAAAATCAAGATGTCAGCAGTTCCAGTTCCTTTTGGAGTCTCTAGGAGAGGAATGCATTCTTTGTCTTTTCCAGCCTCTGGAGGGCTCCGCTCCTGTATTCCTTGGCTTGTGACCACATCCTCCATCTTTAAACTGTATTGCTTCAATCTGCTTCTCTTGTCACACAGTCTACTTTGACTCTGATCCCTCTTGCCTCCCGTTCACAAGTCTCTTGTGATTACACTGGATCCATCTGGAGAATCCAGGATCATCTACCCATCTCCAAATTCTTAATCACATTGGCAAAATCCTTTTTGCCATATAAGGTAACATTCACACGTTTTGAGGATTAGGACATGAACATCTTTGGGGGCCACTATTCAGCCTACTAAAGAGATAATTTATTTTAAAGATATTGATATGGCTTTAGACACCAAAGGTGAGATGATAGCCATGCTCCAGGAAGAGCCTAGAAACTTCATTTCATATATCTGCTCCTGTCTCTGTGTCTATATTCATTTCTGTCTTTTTTGGCAGACTGACTTCCTCTGCAAGTCAGCTAGTGCGTAGAAACACGATTACTGACAGCTCCTGAGACTATAAGTTATGATTTCCCTACCCAGAATTGCTCAGCTCTCTCATCTCTATTCCAAATCCTCAAAGAAAAAACTCTGATTGGTGTTCTTGGGTCAATTCCTCCTTCTCCAAGGGTGTAGCCAAAGGTGTAGAGCTCTTCCACATTGTACAAGATGACTGCCAGCAAGAGGGCATTTCAAGACATGCTCATACTCTGAAAAATAGTCCTCTATGAAATATGACTAATTGTTCACCAGGAAATTGAGTAAGAGGCTGACATTTCACATAGAAGGTACTAGCACTTAGTCAAGTGTTTTTCAAATAGTGGGTATCCAAGAAATGTTTCCTGAATTGAGTTGTGAAATTTCTCCGAAGTGTCTTTTCATCATAAGGTTTTGTCACCTTGAGCCTGGAATCCTGCAGTCAGTCTCACTGCACCTACCCTCTCCCTTGCCATGCCATATTGTTACAGCCCACGTTTTGGACCAGAATTCTTCAGTTGCTTTCTTTTCATCACAGAATAAAGTTGAAATTCTACTATTGATGTATAAAATGAGGGGGCTGGGTGAGGTGGCTCATGCTTGTAATCCCAGCGCTTTGGGACACCGAGGTGGGCAGATCACTTGAGGTCAGGGGTTCAAGACCAGCCTGGTGAAATCCCAAGTCTACTAAAAATACAAAAATTAGCTGGGCCTGGTGGCACACAGCTGTAATCCCAACTACTTCGGAAGGTGAGGCAGAAGAATTGCTTGAACCAGGGAGGCGGAGGTTGCAGTGAGATGAGATCACACCACTGCACTCCAGTCTGGGCAAAAAAGTGAGACTCTGCTCTGGTTAGTTTGGTTTCCAACTGCTGCTCAGGCATTTGTCTCAATTATTTTTATTTACTTATTTATTTATTTTGAGATGGAGTTTAGGCTGGAGTGCAATGGCACGATCTTGGCTCATTGCAACCTCTGCCTCCCGGATTCAAGCGCTTCTCCTGCCTCAGCCTCCCGAGTAGCTGGGATTACAAGTATGTACCACTACATCTGGCTAATTTTGTATTTTTAGTATAGACAGGGTTTCTCTATGTTGGTCAGGCTCGTCTTAAACTCTTGACCTCAGGTGATCCACCCGCCTTGGTGTCCCAAAGTTCTGGGATTCCAGGCATGGGCTACCACGCCGTTCTCAATTATTCTTGTGGCTACACCTTTGTTTTTGCCTGGGACTCCAGCCTTGGAAATGCCAAACTCTACCTCCTGGCTTCTTTAGTCTTGCCCTATTCCTTCAGGCCCTTCTAGGCTACAAATGTTCATTCTTTCCTTTTAATTCTAAGAACATTTTGAGTCTGTTCTACATAGAATCTCAGAGCAGATTTTTTTAGTCCCATTTCCAACCCAAATGTGGGAAACCATCCATACACTGCCTTTCTGGTGGCTATTTTGCTTCTACTTGAATAGTTTTAGTGTTGATGAGCTAAACTTAGGCTGCTCGTCCCCATTTTTTCAACAGCTCTAATTAAATAACTAAAACATGCAATTATCTTTTTAGTCATGACTGTCTTGCTTTTTTAATAAAATTTTCAGTTCTTCTAGAGGAACAAAGTAGCTGCTCAAAAGGCATTGATTATATTTATGCCTAAAATTACAATTTCCCAACATAAGTTAAACCATTGCTACCATTTTTATTTTCTTTTGTTCCAGCTTTACCATACCTCGGAGAAGATGACCTGCCATTATAAGGCTTGTGATTATTGTCACAATACCTACAACAGGTTTCTGAGCAGAAAGAAAGCAAAGAAAATCCTCCAGACCCCGAATCTGCTGGTGCCTTCATCTTGGCCTTTCCAGCCTCCAGAACTGTAAGCAATACATTTCTCTTTTTAGAAATTAATTACCTAGTCTAAGGTATTTTGTTCTAGCAGCCCAAATGGACTGAGACAGACCATATAAGCTTCTCTGTACTTCTTTTTAAAAACACTTAATAATATAGCAATGACAGCTTTGTCAATATACAAAAGTTTAATTATTTCTAATCATGTATCATAATCAGTTATTTTCTCCTGTTGACCAACACTTACGTTGTTTCCAGTTGATTCTTTTATTCTGATTCCTTTACCTTAAAAGATATTAAAATTGTAAAAGACCACTACATTCCCACTCACAAATTCACCCACTGTTATGGGCTGAATTTCATCCTCCCACTGCAGGTAGGGGCCATCCAGGTAATGTTCTGAGTAGAGAGAACTAAATCTAAGAGACAGAGAGTGGTGGGGACTGTGGTATATTAGAGAGTACAGGCTCCTTCTAAAAGGGCACCCAAGACGCCATGATTCAGCTGATTACTGTCATATGGAAATACGGGTCTCATATTACCAGATCTTCAGGTTTTTTTAAAAGAAGCCAGAAATCTGGAATTAGATGTGAAATCTTTCTTTTCTTTCTTTTTTTTTTTTTTTTTGGAGACAGGATCTTGCCCTGTTTCCCAGGCTGGAGTGTGGTGGCACCATTTTGGCTCATTGCAGCCTCAGCCTCCTAGGCTCAAGCAATCCTCCCATCTTAGCCTCCAGAGTAGCTGGGACTATAGGCATGTGCCACTATGCCCAGCTAATTTTTGTATTTTTAGTAGAGAGTGGCTTTCACCGTGTTGGCCAGGCTGGTCTTGAACATCTGGCCTCAAGGGATCCTTCTGCCTTGGCCTCCTAAAGTGCAGAGATTACAGGAGTAAGCCATGTGCCCATCCTCAATTTTTAAAAGTTTCAAATTAAAAAAAAAAATTTGTGCTGGCCAATAATACCCTTTCCGTGCTGGTATATGACCCACAGGCTACCCGTTTGCAACTTGTGCTCACTGGAACAAGTAATTTGTGGAGCCGTAGGCAATTATCTCTCTGTACCTCAAAATTTCTTAGCATGAGGATGGTGGAGATTAGATGGCGGCAAATAAGTGCACAAGGAAGTCCAAGTAATGTTTTAAACTACTGAGGTTTTTTTTTTTTTTATTGCAAAACATTTGTTACAGAAATTTCAGAAAGTTTTTCCTGTGGTATCTGCCAACTTCTGCTTTGAATTATATATCTAAACAATCAAGCTCAAAGTGCATTGTGAATCCAATAATAGACCTTTAAAAAAACAATTCTTCTAAGGATTTATATGTATTTATAGTGTCGATAGATATGCAAACCATGGTCTATCCATACACAAAGAAGGAAAAGATGTATATATACTTAGCAAACCCAATTTTAAAACCATTGCACTTGTAGGAATTCATTTAAAAATGATATCTGAATAATTTCCTCCGTTATAAACTAGGGTTAGAACGTTTACAAATGAGAGTCTAGGTCCTATGTTATGAAATGGCTGTGAGTACACTATGCTGCATGTACTGGTTTTACACAGCAGTAGCAGCAATATAAACTCAGGTCAGATGCGGTGTGACAGGAAGCAGGTAAGTCTTCATCCCATCTATGGTACTCTTCTTCTGAATCTCTCTCACAAAGATTCTGTGTTCAAGTTTAGATTTATGTGGCTAACAAATATACATGCATATATCATTCAGAACAAGAGTAACTCCGAATAAGGCAAGTTTCTTTTTCCCCCCTTTCAGTTCTCAGTGTATTTTGTGTGTGCACTCACCAAGTCACAATCAAGAATCTGATCCTGTTGACTCTAAATCAGAGGTCCCAAACTCTTGCCTTTGGGACTGAATGCTGCTGGCAGACATGTTTGTTTGGCTAGCACAGTGTTTGGAAAGCTGAATTTGAATGTCTTTGTGGTGTGATGTGTATTCTCTCATGCGTTACTTACAAACCCTGCTTCTTCTGTTGACTTTCACCAGTCCCATTCACACATTTGTGTGTTCTGGATCTGGCCCCTCCATGTATTTGGATTTGCAGCCTCACAATCTAGGTGCAGATGGCTGGTTTTAAAGATGTGTGGGAAGCTGCAGTGAAGATGTGTAGGGCTCTTGAGATTTAGAGAGGCAAACATTGGACGAGGTGGATGCGAACACCAGCCGCGTTAGGAGCGTGGGGTGGAGGCAGGAGGAGGCTAAGTTAGTGGGAAGATCACGCCTGGGACAAAGTCAAAATGTTTGGCTTTTTCCAAGTGGCTGCTGTTTCAGCTTACTGAGCCAGGGTCAACAAGGTATAAAGGTAATGGGGCAAGGGTCTGTTGGTCTGGTGAAAAAGTAGCTAGTCTTGGACTAAGAGAAGAGAATCAAGGAGAGAGGAGGAAGAAAGCCGCACTTCCAAGCACGAGGCTGAATTTCTCCCTTTGTCCCACAGGTCTCAGCCACTTGCCTGCTCCAGAGGTAGGCATGGGTCCTGATTGACATTCATGCTCTTTACAAAGCCTGTGGACTTCTAGCCATACAAATGTCTTTTCAGTTTCCAGCACACAAACATTGTGCAAATACACAGGGGCCTGTTAGGTTTAAGGAGGCCAGGAGGCTAGGTAATATAAGGAAGGGAAAATTCACCTCACTCTTATTGCCACCTGGATTACCTGGTCACCAAAATCCTCTCTTAGATGACCCCTAGAAATGGTCACATGTTGCTTTCATTAGCAGTGATGAGTGCAAGGAAATCATCAGAGAAAAGGTAACACAACTACCTTCTGAGATGAATTAAAGAAAAAAAATTGCTTTTCATAAAGTGGAACCAGCTTTTCCTTTGGTTGACTCCAGTCTGAGAGACAATATCCGACTTGTAAAAAGGAGAAAGTTTAGGTCAATGCAGGCTGAGAGGAAAGTTTTCTCTACTCATTTTAGGAGCAGTCATTTACAAAACTGTGCAAATTGGCTCCTCTCTTTTCCAGATGTTGAATGGCTTCTAGTAATGGTGATTTTCTAAAAAAGTAAACTCTTTAGAATCACCCAGTGCTTGATCAGACACCCAAACCCATGCCACCTGCCCCCAGGCTAGGCTCACCCCCAAGGTGAGGAAGCTACAAGACAGGAGGGAGGTCTCTGGTATCATTGGATCACACATTCACAGCGATCTGCGCACTTCCGCACTCTCACAGATGGACTTTGCGCTCTCATCTCTAGCTGGGCAATTTGCACCCGGTAGCTCTAAAGAATCAAATGTCTTGCATATATCACAGATGCACAACACCTAGACCTTGGCAGACCCATGAGGGGTTGGCTTGCCATCTCTGGGTCCCATGGCTATACAATCTGCAGTTAATACTTTATTTCATATTATTTGTTCAGTGCTTCAAAAAAAAAAGATTTAAAAATCCCTTGGTTACTTTTTTTTTTGTTTTTAATTTTTAAAAACTGAACATAATCCCCATAGTAAGAAGCCCAACCGTTTGAGTAAATTCCTAACTGGCTTAAGCGTCACAGCAGGCAACAGTAAAATGTCAAGTGTCTCAGAAAAGTCAAAAGAAATGCATAAAGCAGTGCATGCATTTTGTCGACACAAAATTAAGACTGGGTTTTTGAGAGCGATTACTTCATTTAAGACACATTGTTATTGTTAAAGGATAGTGAGTTATAATGCAATATCTAGGCCAAATATATAACCACCTACACACTAGCATCACTTTATCTAGAAACAACGTAGTGTTACTAAATGAACATATTTATAAAATACTGTACACTGCTTCTGCATGGGGTTAGCAGATGTAAACAAACAGCTAACTCAACTGGAGTTTCAAATATCAGTTTAAGTTCACTTGTCATATAGTCTTTTGCGTAACATGCCAGTTCGTCTTTCACAAAATCACAACTTGCCTACCACGGCTCGCAGGACTTATTAGAGGAGATACATCGGCTTACACGCATATTTTACAGTGATCTACAGGAATGTGGAAAGCATCAAGCAGATCAGGAACAAAAATGCCCAGTTCACAAAGATGCTAAATAACATGGAGTTGGGAACATAATTAATCACTGTAACATGTGCTTCTTTATTGAATGTTACAGATTTATAAATGATTATAAAGCCGGACTGTAACGTTCATTAACACAACCACATGCTACAACTATGCTGGGTTAGACATGGGTTACATACATGTTTCCATGTGTTTTGTAATACAGCGTTGGCCAACATATGAATGGTATAGCCTATAGATAGAGCACGATGGATGACTGGATAATATTTATCACCTTTAAAGAAATTAAACAGCCCAAACATTCAGGTAGACTGTACACACTCGAAAGTTAAAAAAAAAAATACTATCCAGTTATCTACCATCATATTATCTATAGAAACCATATTTTAGAACACATTTGAAACATTCAGAAGAAACACATTTTGTGTTCTATAAGTACATTTTTCTCATTTGATTATTCTTACATATAAATTTTAAAAGGGGAACTTTCAAAGTGCTAAATAATATCCTAGGCCTGGAAACTTAGACATTTAGAAAAATCCAGTCCTGTAAAGTGCTGCATTCTGACTGCTAATACACCTTTTGGCTTGCAGAAATAACACAAACTAGTTATGTCAGTGGTACCCAAGCATTCCAGCTATTCCTTCAAATCTATCAAGGAGGGGCCCTCTAACTATAAATATAAAGTCTATTGGTTAAGCAGGAGACGTCCATGGTCATTTTCATAAAACATCCTTAATTTTTTTTTCAAAAGGAACAAGCAATTTAGACCAAATCATTACATATAGTAGTATATAAAAATTGGCACCTTTGAAGCAGATGATTAAACCACAGCTATTACTTCCTTGAACTCTCTATGACTTTATTTACGGTCCTCGATAACTTGCTGCTCATAAACTGCTTAATTCACAAAGACAGGTAATTAACGTCCCCTCCATCAGGGATGTGGTGGAATCAATGGGCTGAGCATAAGCTGACTGCACAAGGCCACAGAATCAATGCCACATCGGTGCACAGAGAACCCGGAAATGGAAAGAAATGGACTGAAAAGGAACACACATGTATGTGCACAGGAAAGAAATGGCCTATGGAAGTTGCACAGTTTGTGTCTACAGTCATTTAAATTTGGCTTATATATTTCACACGTTTCACAGATGTTAGAATTTAATTTTCATGCACAACAAAAGAACCAGGTAATTGCAAGATTAGGACCGTTGAGTATTTAGTTTCCCAGTTCATATACTTTTCCCTCCTAAATCACAATGAATGGCAACACTTGCGCTCAAAATGCCTTTCCCTCACTTCCAATCTGGCCCAGGATGAGGCTCTGGAGGTGTCTGATGTCAATGAATAATGGTTTCACCTCCTTCTTCGATTCCTTTATAGACCATTCAGGGAGGCTTCAGCTTTTGATTGTGCTTGATACTTAGAATCCTCAACATGTTAGGATATAAGTGCATTGAACTAGCAACATCTAATTTAAAGAACAAAAATAACAAATCTTGGTTCAAACTCTAGTGCTGAGATTCGGCCTTCCTGAGAATCACAGAGAGATGGTCTCAAATGTAAAGTGCCTATTACAACTGTACTAACTATGAACAAACATGGTTCCTTTTCCTCATTATCAATCAACATGGAACCAGGGGCTCATGAACCCTTTCAAGTTATATTGCAACTTTGCATGCATGTACATTTTTTTTTTTTTTCCTGGAGAGAGGGCCTAGAGTTTTCATCAGATCCTCATAGGGATTCATGACTCAAGGAAGTTTAAGACCAACTGATTTATTCTCAGACCCTGTGCATGTTTGCTGGAAGGGAAATAGCCAATATGGGGCCCAATAAAATGTTAAGTGTTCCTAGAACAACTGTAAATGAGGGAGTCTGGGTGTTTGTTACCAATTCACCTAAATGCCAAGGAGTGAAAAAGGAATTGTTTAATTCTTTACATATGTGACCTCATCACACTTTTTATAGCTGAAATGCTTATTCAGAAGAGTTTTTATTTTATCTTACATTTAAAGGAAGAGACTTAATCCATGTGTTTACTTGATTTCACAAAATGAAGTAAAACTTGGTGTTTGCAATTATAATTAAAAGAACCACGTGGTACCTCAGGCCAGGAACAATAGGTCGTTTTCCTTAAAGGCTTTATTCTTTTTTAAACATCAGTGAGCCAAATAGGAATCCAAAGATTTGGGGTCAAGATTTCTTTATCCCAGTTTCAATCCAGATTCTGTTCTAGAAGCTTATGCCCATACTGTAGAGTCTGTAACACTAGCAGGTTTAAAGTTGCATGTCTATTCAGATTGTACTTGGTGTAAAACTTTGTTTAGGAAAAGCCAGAATAAATAAGATGTCCCGATAGTGAGTGATTTCAGACAAAAAAGGGTAGAGGGCAAGGAGTGAGTCATTTTGACAACTCTAGTTTGATGTGAGAGAAGGTCATAGGAATTTTAAAAATCATAATTTCAACATTTGGTCTAATAGTATAATGAACTCTTTCAATGGAACTTCTTGTGTATTAAAAAAATCTTGATTATACTTCAAGGTGATAGAAAAGTCCAAGCCTCTTAAGAAAGCTCTTTATGTCTGTTTATTTTATATATAAATATGTGTCTCTGCATAAATGCATATACATGTGTATAAGTGGTATATACTATAGAACTCTTTATATGGTTTATTTGCTTTCTATTTTGGTCTACTGTATCTTTTTTTATAGCTCTGTCTATAAGAAAATATTCATGGTATGCTTGCAACTGATGGCTTTGGGTTGATACCAAACTCCCAGTCAATTCTAAGGTTATTTATAGTTTTGAAACTTCCTTAAAAAGTACTTTGGAACATTTCCATAGAAAAGATACCAGCCCTTGAAAAACTCCAATTAAATTTATGCTGAGCTCAGATTAGATGGCAAAACTCTAGGTATGAAAATATCCACATATAACCATAGATTCATATACAAAATGGTCATGTGATGAGTGGTGTGAAAAATTGGCAGTTAGGTCTTAGAGGTGTTCAGGAGGACGTGGTGGAGCCATGCAAATGATGACGGTCACACAGCAATACGACACATGACATGAACAGTGAGAACAGAATATCCCACATGGCAATTTCAGGCTAGTTTCATCCACTGCTTTTTTCTTTCTTTCTTTCTTTTTTTAAAGTTCAATATTACATATTCAGTGAATGAATTCATTGATGACAGGTGAGATACAAGATAAATTAAAAAATATAAAATTATTTAATTACATTCATCTTGATCCTGAGCTTGCTTGACTAGACTTGAAAACCCACTTTATATAATAAATCACTTGACTTTTTGTCTTTTAACATCAACTCTTCTTTCATTTCGATTGCAATACAAAAAGGCATTTCTATTCCCTTATTTTCTTCAAAAAAGGATAAACAGTTGTGGCACCAGAAGTGAATAGATAGAGACAGGTGAACTATGACTGTTACCTTGTTTTTTCTTTATAATGATCAATTACAGAAGTGTTGGCATGAGAAGGATGTGGGACGTTAGGTAGAACTGCTTGCTGCCGGCTTATACTGAATAAAGAGGATGCTCTTCATCAGTCACCAGTGATGGAGCCAATGTGAAAAGAAAACAGAATGGAAGTTTAGAATATCTCATTTTGTACGCTGGCTATGTTATTTTATTTTGCAATTTAGCCCTGCATCCTACAACTCTCGATAACGGTCAGAAATCAACAGATGCCTCCTGGCATGGAGCGTGCTCGAAGCCCCTTGTTTCCCCCTCTCTAATGGCTTCCTGCCGTGACTGCTGATACACATTCATCTCTAACCCTTCCTTCTCCCTCTCTTCCCCCTCCCTGCCCAGCAAGTGTGAACATGCCTTAAATCCCCTGTGTCTGGCACTGGGTCAGATCAAATGCTTTCTTGACCTGTGGCCCAGAAGTCACCTTTGAGTTAACACCTCCCAAAGCATTGCTCGTTTTGCTCAGCTAAGAATAAAGCAGGTATGATTCAAGGATGGGGGAAAAGCTGGAGTTGGAGAGAATTTTAGGGCTGGATTCTTGAGCCTCCTGTGATGGATATTGAGAAGGTTTAGTGGTGCTTGCTTTCAAAGCTTTGGAAAGCCGATGTTCTGGACAGTCTCCTCATGGACAGGCTGTCCCCTCGGCCCTCCGGCTTGGAGGACTTACTTCTCTGGAAGGGATTTCGCAGGCTTCCTGTGTTCCGCTGCCTGTCGAGTTTGTCACTGATGGAGAAACTCTTCCTGGTGTGTGCATATGGCGCGCTCGGCTCCTCTGCCGAGTAGCTGTTGGCGCGCTCTATCTTGGGGACGGTGATGTTGTTGGACAGGGTTCTGACTGAGTTATCACCCTCCTGGGAGGATATCGCAACGGTGGCTCTGCGGCTTTTGGCCTCATTCTCCTCAGTGTCAGAGCTGGGGTGACTCAGTTCTGCTTCTCGCTCGGGATGGCAGCAAGATAAGTCCTCCACTTTGTCTCCGAGACCTCCAGGGAAGGCAGCTCTGTCCGCAGTTGCTTGAGGGGCATTGACACATCTCGTGTCGATACAGTCTGTAATACTTGTATATTCTGCTGTTTTCACAGGCACCCCAAAGTTGGCATAATAGCTCCTTGAAGGGGAAAACATAAAGCTATGAGATTTCACGATGGGGGCCTCTTCTAGAAGAAAGGGCGTGGTGCCTAGGTAGCGGCTGCTTTTGGAGCGCTCGATGGTGTGGTATGTCGGAGGGTCTGAGTCCCAGGGGTTTTGGCATTCTGGGAGGTGGGTGTACTCTGAAGAAAAAGATCTAGTGTCCATGGAGGTGATGTCCTCGAAGTCAATGCTCCGGCTTGGAGGTCTGTCTGTGGGTGCAAGAGTTGCATAGGCACTGCTCGAAGGGGCTGTGGAAGGTACTGGAGTTGAAAAGCTTGGCTCACCCAGCCCAAGGATGTTCACGGAATTGTCCAGAGGGTCTATATCACAGTGGAGTTCATCCATGGCAGAGACATAGATGTCTATACATGATGACGGTCTTCTGGAGTCAGGAACAATGGCCAAGGTGTTGGCAGGGGCTGCAGGAGCTCTGGGTTCTTTTGCTACTGAGTGGGAACTAGTAGCCCGGTGTAGGCTCAGGGACCTTTCTTTAAAAATACTTTCCAACTTTTCTATACCACCTTTGTCTTTCATATTGACTGAATAGAAAGAATGGCTTCGCATACGGGGCATTAAGGTTGGAGAAGTTGGGGACATGGTCTCCTCACCTGCAGGGTCTATACTCTCCTGGAGCTTGAAGGTGTTCCCTTCCTGGCTGTTGAAGCTGCTCTGGCGGACAATGTAGGCTGCGTCCGTGCAATCTGAGGAGGTCCTCGAGCGGATTTTGTTGGACTCAGCCCGCTCCAGACCTGTCAGGCGCTCCAGGGCCGTGGCCATGCGCCCGATGAGGTCCTCCAGCTGCGCCAGCCGGATGTCCACAGTCTGGAGCGAAGCCTTCATGGAGTGCTCTCTCTCGTTCACTTCCTCCAGCCGCATGGACATGTTCTCCACCCTGTGCGAGGAAGAGAGAATGAGAGTCACTCAGCCTGGTTCCTCTGCTGGGGCTTAAGAGAGCAAGGATAAAGAGCATCACAGCTGTGCCTGACCTTGGTAACTTCAGCGCTCTCTTCCCAGAGGGAAGACAGGCTACACGTGTTGAGAGAGGCTGGGGAGGAGAGGTTGGCATTGACGCTGTGACAGAGAATCACAGAATTCAAATCTTTTTGAGCTGGAATGGGCTTTAGAGATGATCGAATCCAGCGATCTTTTAGCTGTCAATCCCCTTTTCCCTTAAGGAAATGGAATGCACAATCCTGATAAGTAGGCACTAAAATGGAACCGTTCTTATTGAAGTAGAGTGGGGCTGAGTCCACCATGGCCTAGCTGTGGCTTGGGGCAGGGTTTAATGACCTAAGTAAGCATTCAGGTGTTGGCTTATCAGGGTCACTCACAAAATGAGAATGTTGCATTTTGATGATTTTACCCAGAATTTTGCAATAAAATTTTGGAATCTAGCTATTTTTATTGCAACATACATGTAAAATTTGTATTCCATGGATGGGGGTTATCTTTATTTTGCATTTATGCAATAATTTTTATTCATGATAATCTTTTTAGAAGGTTGTATCTCTGAAGGAATTAACATGGCCCAGTTACTGAGGCACCCAGGATTGATGTAATCTAAGCCAATCTTTCATTAATAAAGGAAAAGCAAAACATCAAGAAATTTAACCAAGATGGCATAAAGCAATTTGTTGTAAACACTGGAGTATCTGTCAGTAAGTCAGTTCTTCTTCTCTCTCTGTCTCTCCCTCTCTGGTGGGCTGATCACAGATGCCTATATTACTGTTATTTCTAGACTTCTGTACCCTCCCACTGGAAATTCTTTTCTTTTTAAAATTAAATTAACTTTTTTAGAGATGGGGTTCTCACTTTATTGCCCAGGCTGGTCTCAAACATCTGGGCTCAAGCGATCCTCCTGCCTTGGCCTCCCAAAGTGCTGGGATTTCAGGCATGAGCCTTTTGTTTGTTTGTTTGAGACAAGGTCTAATTCTGTTACCAGGCTGGATTGCAATGGTGTGATCATAGCTCACTGCAGCCTCGACCTCCCAGACTCAAGCAATCCTCTCGCCTCAGCCTCCCTAGTAGCTGAGACTATTGGTGCATGCTACCATGCTAGCTGGTTTTTAAATTTTTTGTAGAGACAGGGGCTTGCTGTGTTGCCCAGACTGGTCTTCAACTCCTGGGCTCAAATGGTTCTCTTGCCTCAGCCTCCCAAAGTGCTGGGATCACCGGTGTGAACCCTGGGAATTCTTAGGGGCATGGGTTTTCTTATATTCCTGTTTTCATTTCTATGTGGCTAACCTAATACCTGACAGGTGTCAACAGATGTTCACTGGGTCAATGATATTTATGAACTTAATTGTCACTCAGTCTGCCTGGCCATTTAAGAAATTTAAAGATGGCATAAAGCAATTTGTTGTAAACACTGGAGTATCTGTCAATAAGTCAATTCTTCTCCTCTCTCTGTAGAAGCCACGTATTAGAGGCCACATATTAAAAATAAAATTGTAACTTATTTTTCACTTGCTCAAATTAACTTGGAAAGGACAAACCAAAGCCAAGTCATAATTTCAGCTCAGACTTTCACTTTTAAATGTCCAAAGACAAACCTTTTGGTGAATTTATATGAGACCTATGCACAACTTTTCTGGAGAGGATTAAAGTTACTTTTTCCAATCCTTTCAATATGCAAAGTAAATCATTTGACTGCTGATTCTTCGGGCACATGCTGCAGGTAGACCATGCTTCACAATGGATGTGGGAATTTCGCTGGGTCCCTGCAGTCTCTGGGGCTGGGGGTGAGGTGTTAATGACAGCAACACCTCTATTAGGGAAGCACACACATGTCAATGCCAGAAGCAGGTATAATACAAGAGGCATGTGGATCTCTGAGAGACCTGTCGGCTTCTTAAAAACCTCCTCCCCTGCTGGCCAGGAGCATGGCGGTGTGACTCCTCTGCCTTGGGGCACATTTCTGCCTCTCTAAGGGCCCCCACCCCCACTCTGCTTTTATCCTTCGGCTTCCCTTCACTCACAGAAGGTCCCAGCCTGCCCTTAAGAGCTCTGCTTGTCATTTTTTCTTTTCTCCCTCCTGCTGCCCCATAACCAACCCAGAATATCTCAGGAGCCACCATGCCCAAGTGTATTCTCAGAAGACTTGTACATTGAGCCATTCTGTGTCTGGCAAGTTCAATGCCATGCACTCAGCTGACACAGTTAATTCAGAAGGAAAATACAGCTTTTTCCTCTGTCACTTCATTTTGTCATATAAACATAGCCAAAGAAACAAAATTACTTAAAATAACAAGTTTGTGCATCTCATAGACTTGCAATTACTTTTTCACCATCTAGCCTATGGAGTTTGATTTTGCAAGTACTGTAGTTAAATTTTTTGCAGTGCAATAATCCGTTATATTTATTTATTTTTGAGTTAACGTTTCACTCTGTCACCCAGGCTGGAAGGCAGTAGTGCAAATATGGCTCACTGCAGCCTTGACTTCCCAGGCTCAAGTGATGCTCCTACTTCAGACTCCCAAGTAGCTGGGAGTATAGGTGAGCACCACCATGCCCAGCTAATTTTTGAAAATTTCTTTGTAGCAATGGGGTCCTATTACGTTGCTCAGGCTGGGCTTGAACTCCTGGGCTCAAGCGGTCCTCCCGCCTTGGCCTCCCAAAGTGCTGGTCTTACAGGCATGAGCCACCACGCCCAGCCAATAAACTTTGTTAAGTGTATAAAATACTTGTTCATTTAAGTCCAGAGGAGGACAGATCATGCATTTCTGTAGCACGAGATGTTTTGCCTAACATACTTTAGGTATTGGGTCTCACTAGCTCTCTCATGCTAGGAGAGTAATAAGAGGCAGGGTGGTTTTATTTCTCCTTCTCCCTTTCTCTCTGGAGCCCAGTGTGTACCAGGTTGATACTGATGGAGATAAAGTTACTGTTTTGACCTAACTGCATGTGGTCACTGGTCTGAGTGCTGTGAGGTATCTCCTTGCCATTGCCTGTGCTGTGGGGGCCTCTCTGTCCACATCCCGCCCCCAACCTTCAGCCCCAGGATCCAATGCAGGGCTGGTGCAGCAGCAACAGGTAACAGAGGAGTCAGGACCTAAAAAGCCGTGTGTCCCTATAGCCCCAACTACTCAAGAGGCTGAGGCAGAAGAATGGCTAGAGCCCTGGAGTTCGAGGCTGCAGTGAGCTATGACTGTGCCACAGCACCACAGACAGCCGGGGCAACACAGGGAGATCCTGCGTCTTTTTATTTAGTATTTATTTTTATTTTGCTTTTTTTCCTGAGACAGGGTCTCACTCTGTCACCCAGGCTGAGTGCAGTGGCACGATCACAGTTCGCTGTAGTCTTGACCTCCTGGGGCTCAGGCAGTCCTCCACTGCAGCCTCCTGAGTAGCTGGAACCACAGGCATGCACCATGACACCCAGCTAATTTTTGTACTTTTTGTAGAGACAGGGTTTCACCATGTTGTCCAGGCTGGTCTCAAACTCCTGATCTCAAGAGATCGATCATCCACCTTAGCCTCTCAAAGTGCTGGGATTTTTACAGGCAGGAGCCACTGCACACAGCATTTTTTTTTTCCCCCACAAAGAAGAGTCAGGACCTGGTTGCCTGGATGGAAGCAGTAAACTGGACACAGACACTGAGTAGCCAAAGGAGATGACAGGATGGCAGAGTAGTGCAGGAGGAAGAGTCTCCTCAGGGAAAGAGAAGGTACGTGGGAGAGCCCCAAGAGTGAAGAGGCGTGGCTGCAGGGCATGGAACCAGGAGACAGAACCCTGTTGGAATAGGGCCAAGCAACTGTTCTCATCAAACCTTAACTCTCCTATGGACTCAGAGATGGGCTGAAAGGTAAGGCTTGGCTAAAAAAATAATGGACTGTTTTCTCCATTTTCTCCCAGAATTCTAGGTGTGTTTAACCATCTAAATGTATGATCACTTAGGTCATGGTCTTAACTGATAGGGGTTTAATATAGGGGTTATAAAAGAAAAAGTCCTAGAGTCAAGGTTACATATGTTTGTTTCATAACTAGACTGCTCCCTTGAATCTTTAAAAGGAATTTTTTCAGGTTGGGTGCAGTGGGTCACACCTGTAATCCCCGCACTTTGGGAGGCCGAGGAAGGTGGATCACTTGAGCCCAGGAGTTTAAGACCAGCCTGGGCAACATGAGGAGACACGGTTTCTCCAGAAATGCAAAGATCAGCTGGGTGTGGTGGTACATGCCTGTAGTCCCAGGTACTTGGGAGGCCAAGGTAGGAGGATCACTTGAGCCTAGGAGATTGAGGCGGTGGTGAGCCCAGATGGCGCCACTGCACTCCAGCCTGGGTGACACAGTGAGACCCTGTCTCAAAAAAAGAAAAAAAAAAGTTCAGTGTAAATGGAGAGGTGTCACAGATATAAACAGGCCTGAGGTACATACCAACAGTTTGGGTCATGATTGTAGTCACTAAGAACTGATTCTGATCAAAGAATTTGGGGGATACAAATGGAGCTATATATGGATGATAACAAATTTATGGGTAATTTAAGGAGACAGATACCTAAAGTGACTAAGAAAAAGGAGGCACTGCAGAGAGGCAGAGATGCTATGGGAGGAACTCTTTATTGAACGTTCCCTCTTTCAAATCTCCAACCTCAAATGGCTCAGTTCTGAATAACTCAAGTGGTGATCAGAGCAGGGACACAACGGGGTGCTGGAAAGCTGTGGGGTGGCCCATGAGAGGAGGCCCAATAGGTAGGTGCAAAACCCCAGCTAAGATGATAACTAGCCTCTTCAGTCAGCAATATGTCCTCACAGTTGGGAGAAAGAACTCCTAATTGTGATCTCCAGAAAATGTAGGTAACCCTTAAGAACCAATGGGAAATAGAAAGAAATGCCAGGAAAACAGCATTAAGAATTGTTATGCTATTTTATGGAACTTCGCCTTCCTTTCTGATAACCTTGAAATGTGGTGAAAGAACAGAGTATTGGCGGGCCATGCCTGTTCTAAATTTCAGACATTCCCTGAGTGCCAGCAGTGGGGTGCATGGAGGATAAGGATAAAAGCAATCCCGTATTGCATGAACTCAATCCTTGGGGCTCCTGTTGGATAAGGGAACACAGGTTTCCAATCAAAGGCAATGATGCAGAACAGTTATAGCAAACTCCTGCTTATCCACAGACTCATATCTAATCTATGAATTATTAAGTCCTTTAGGGCCACCTACCCTTCCCTGTGGGTTAATTATCCTTCTCATTAACTCTGGGGAGAAAAAGAGAAACATGTTTAAACTTAATCAATGGAGAGACCAAAGATCAGCTTTGGAAAAAGATATGGTGGGAGGTGGATGAAGCTCAGCTTTTTGGCTTACGCTGATTCAAAAAAATATTACTTATGAATTTCATATATCCTAAGTCATTTCTCTCTGCCATTGTAATGAAAAATTGTAAGTTGAATATACTATTTTTTTCTGACTTTTTACTTAATTTTATGGGTACATAGTAGGTGTATGTATATATTTATGGGGTACACGAGATGTTTTGACACAGGCATGCGAGGTGAAATAAGCACATCATGGAGAATGAGGTATCCATCCTCTCAATCATGTATCCTTTCAGTTACAAACAATCCAATTACATTCTTTATTTTAAAATATACAATTAAGTTATTATTGAGAATAGTCACCCTATTGTGCTATCAAATAGTAGGTCTTATTCATTCTTTCTATTTTTTTTTTTTTGTTACTATTAACCATTCCCATCCCCTCTCCAACCCCACACTACCCTTCCCAGCCTCTGGAAACCATCCTTCTACTCTTTATGCCCGTGAGTTCAATTGATTTGATTTTTAGGTCCTACAAATAAGTGAGAACATGTGATGTTTGTCTTTCTGTGCCTGGCCTTGAATATACTATTAATAGTTATGTTTCTATCACTTTTTGGATCTAGGTAAAATGAAAAAGGGCAAAAAAACTTACTTGTTTGGGGAAGAATGCTAAATTAAAAGATGACATTAGGAACAGTGCTAAATCCTTGCTTTTGCTTAAATGTTGCCATCAAGGAGAAAATTCAAACCTCAAACTTCTTCTGACAAGTGAAGCCTGGCAGGTTGGGTGATGGTGGGATGATCTGGATGCTTTAATCAAGAGTCTGGGGGATTAAATGCCTATAGGCAGGCAGATCAAGTGTGTAGGGAAAGCAGGCTGGATGTTAGATGATGGAGGCAGGGACTCTGTGGCAGTGGAGAGCATGACTACTCCAAAGACATATTCAGGATGAATTTTAACAATCACTGCAAGTCCAGCAAAACAGCGCTGCGTGGGCAGATGTTGCCCACAAGCCAGCATTTTTTGAAGTATGCTTTCAATGGGTTAAAGGAATCCTAAAAGAACTCGCAACTGTGATCACCAGAAAATGTAGGCAACCCTTAAGAACCAATGGGAAATAAAAACAAATGCCAGGAAATTGGAGATAGAAAAAACTTTTCCTGATACTTAAAATTCCTGGATTCTAGAAATTATGTAAATTTGACATAAATTCTGGGCAGCATTATAAAATGGCTCAGTAGTAGGTAATTAAACAGATGGTATTTTTGATTGCTTAAAAATGATAAGGTTAGTTAACAGGAGATTGCATGAGGCCAATATTAATCTTGCCCCTTTTTTGATAATCAAAACCAATATATTGACATAGATGCACAGTATCTGTGCTGTACCTTGTGGTTTTAGACAGGAGGTTGACATGCTGGGCCACCTGGAGAAATGGGAATACCTAGCTGGCTAATTAACCAAAGGAGAGATGGTAAAGCAATGAGCTGCTGTCATGATGAAAGATAGTTTTTGGAGTCATGCCGTGGTCCTCTGACTCATTTCATCTGATCTGTGCTTGTGAACATTTTGGTGAACTATATCAAAGATATAGTAAGTGTGGTCATCAAACAAATGATGGCCTAAAATGGACAGGATGAAAAATTAATAGATGAAAAAATCAGGATCCAAAAATACTTGAGGTTCTGAAGTAATGAGCTAACGGGAAAAAAATAAAGAAAAATTTTATTGTAATAAATATTAAGTCTTGATTCCAGGTTAAAACAAACATTTCACAAGAAGAAGTTTGAGGATATTGAATCAGCTCATGTATAAAAGCCCTGGTTTAATTCACTGAAAGTGTACTCTGAACCGAAGATGTGACTTGGTTGCTAAGAATAGTAATATAATCGTATAGCACACCTACTGTGTGGGTCAAAAAATAATAATCACCATTTGTTGAAAGCATAATACCTCATATATGTGCATCTCAACTTTTAGTACTCTACAGTTAGGTCTTCATACTCAATTTTACGCATGGGGACATCGGTTAAGAGGAGTTGAGCAAGTTGGTCAAGGTCACGTAGCTAGTTACTGCAGAATCAGTATGAAAATTTTGTTATACTATACTGTGCACATCATAGTGTCCTTTCCATTGTACCATGAAGACAATTCCTTGTCCTACTCTCTATGTACTAGTCTGGTACACAGTAGGTGCTCAAAAACAGTAAATGAATGGATAAAGGAATTAAATTTAGGCTCTGACTACAACACAGGGAACTGAGTTTAACTTAGGCACCACATTTAGAGGATGTTGACAATTTGAAGTGCACACTGAGAAAGTGAGCAGGGTAGTGGATGATCTGCTGGAAAGTAAGAAAGCAATTAAATAATCATGGGATATCTAGTTTGGAAAAGACAGCACAGTGGGGAGATGACAGTGATCTTCACATATGCAAAATTTTATTTCAGAGAGAAAAGAATTTTAATTTTCATTTATTGATTGATTGATTGATTGATTGATTGCAGGGTCTCATTCTGTTGCCCAGGCTGGAGTGTAGTGGCCCTATCTCTATTCACTGCAGCCTCCACCTCCTGGGTTCAAGTGATTCTCCTGCCTCAGTCCCCCAAGTAGCTGGGATTACAGGCACCTGCCACCACGCCTGGCTAATTTTTGTATTTTTAGTAGAGATGGGGTATCACCTTGTTGGCCAGGCTGGTCTTGAACTCCTGAACTCAGGTGATCTGCCCACCTCAGCCTCTCAAAGTGCTGGGATTACAGGTGTGAGCCACCACGCCTGGCCTTAATTTTCAGAAAGAAAAGTCTTTTCCTGTATTCTTTTCTAAGACTGGTAGCATAGCCAGTTTCTCCTCTTTTCCACGAGGTGTTCAAATCAAGGTTGGGTGTAACTAGATAGCGCATTCTTTCAAAGTAGAGTCCCTGTATCCCCTTCTCCTACTCAGGCCTTGCTTGTGTCAGTTGCTCAGAACGTGTTTGATAAGTTGCCATTGGTCAGGGAGTGGAGGAAACAAGTGCTTCGGGTGAAAGCAGCCTGCACTCAGTGACCTCCAGAACATTCTCCAAATGTGAGATGCCAGGACTTTATATGATCTACAGTGAATAATTCAGCACCATCCTGTCCCACGTTTGCACTTAGAGCTGTCCATTGGTTTCCATCAGTGGTTCTTAAAGTATGGTTCCCAGACAAGCAGGGTCAACATTAACATCAGCATCACCTGGAAACATGTTAGAAGTGCAATTTTTGGGCCAGGCGCAGTGGCTCACACCTGTAATTCGAACACTTTGGGAGGCTAAGGCAGATGGTTCACGAGGTCAAGAGATTGAAACCATCCTGGCCAACATGGTGAAACCCCGTCTCTACTAAAAATACAAAAATTAGCTGGGTATGGTGGTGGGCACCTGTAGTCCCAGCTACTTGGGAGGCTGAGGCAGGAGAATCACCTGAATCCAGGAGGCGGAGGTTGCAGCGAGCTGAGATTGTGCCACTGCACTCCAGCCTGATGACAGAGCAAGACTCTGTCTCAAAAATAAAAAAAAGAAGTGCAATTTTCAGGCTTTACCCCAGACCTAGTGAATCAGAAACTCTAGGGGTGGGAAGGGGGTACCCAGCAACCTGTGTTGTAGCAAGCCCTCCAGATGATTTTGAGACCTGCTGGAGACTGAGAACCACTGGGTTGGATGCTTCTGGTCATCCCTGCTGGTATGCACACAAGAACTCAATGAGGCTGCATGTTTCCTGAGGACTGAGGCCCGCCTTGTGGGTCCTTAGTGTGAACGGTGAAAGCCTGGTATTCACATACTGAAACAGAACTGAACTCATAAAAAGATAGTGAGCGCAGAATTGGATGAAACAGTCATCAGGAACTGGTTATTTTCAGCCAAGAGTCCAAAGCTCCTCATCAAAAAAAAAAGAAAGCCAGTCACCAATGTTGCTTAATAGATGAAAAGCTTGGTTATTGAGTATAATTATCCCAAGTAAAGCAGAGGGCATTGGTTACTCCACTAGCTCATTATATTCTAGAGTTTCTCTAGATGCATCAGGGTCTTTGCTATATAAAAAAGGGGAAAGACAAAGATTTTTCAGAATCAAGTTCCTGTGAGGTGTTAATGATCTCCTGAATTTGTATTTAGCTCTTTACATACCACCGTGCTGCAAAAGTGTGATTGAATAATGATCCATTTAAATGGATAATTATGGGGGTATCTTCGTATTTCTAAGAAGACTCACCCAAATACAACCTGTATAAATAACTTGTGTTTTAAGGGCAGTAGCAGGAGGAGGAGTATGAAGCTTACTCTGTAAAGAAACTCCTTTTCCTAAGTCTTTTAGCAGGACAAAGAGCCAGCTCTTAATGTTGATTTCAAATCCCTGTTATTGGGGTTATCTAATGGGAAGGTAAAACTATATGCTTTTCTACATACTGTATAGACTATGCACAGCCAATTTAGGTAAATCTAACCATATGTACCTTTCCAAATGTGTGTTTATATATCCATATCCATATCTTTCATCTTTCTCTCTCTCGCTCAATCAAATGTAAATAGGACAGGTGATTTCACCTGCCACTACACTCGGGACGCGTCCTAGAAGATGTTCGAGACTGGCTCTTCCCGTGGTTAATCTCTGTTCCCTTGTGCACCCTACGGTGTTTCTGTTGTGCTGAGAGCACTTTCAGTGTTGAGAGATGTTATCTTTTGGTTCACTTACAAATGCAAAAAAAACTAACAACAACAGTGACAACAGCATTAAAACTCCAACACACACACACACACACACACACACACACACACACTCAAACAGAAGCAGCAGAATGAAGCCTGGCTTAGGTTTGTTTCTCTGGCATCTGGGCTTGGTCATGAGGTCATCTTGGTCCTTCAGGCCCCCGTTACTCCAGAAGGTCAATTTAATGACTAGGAAACAGGGAGGGTGGGTCTACATTCTGTCCTGGACTTCCGGAAATTGTTCACCTTGGCCATCCTCTTTGAGGATGGAGCTCTGTAATTATCCAAAAAGCAACAGGGCCTTGGGGAAGGAGTATTCTTAAAAGGTTTGCAGGCATGGGGCCAGAGGCTCAAGTAGATGTACAATAGTTTCTGTTTGTTGTCAGAAAGAATTAGTGAAATGGTCACAATTTATTCATATGTGCTGGTGCTGCCCCTCCTCGTTCCAGTTCCTCAGGAGGCAAAGTTTTCCTTGCATCTTAACTCTTTTTTTCCCTAACTCTCTTTCCCACCAGGTCTATGGTTTTTCTGAATTTTAAAGTATTTCAAACGCCTGAAGAAAAATGCCTTGTAAACATGTCTGAACAATGGGTAATGTGTCCACATAGCACAGTTTCCGGGGAACGACGTGCTTATATGTCCATTAATAAATAGCTTTCTCAGGGCCTCAGAATGAGATACATCTTCAGACTTTTAGTTCCTTCTTCTGTTTGCCAGAAAATTGCTTTACATTATATCATCCTAAAATGGTCTATTTTGCAGCAACAGATGTGTATAAAATCTGTGCATTGCTTTAAAGTTTATTAGTATTGGCTGAGTACTGATGGATACAATCACTCAATGGCATATGTGTATATACCTACTTATCTGGACAGAATTCTTTAAAGAAATAAAAGGCCAGGGACAGAATATACCATTTATGTAACTTCTACAGAGCCACTAGAGAAGTCTGAAGTGGATGAGCAGACAAAATGTCATTTCATGAAAACTGAAGGTGACTGCCTTGAATCTTAGAAGCCTGAGTCATACTGACAAAAGTCATCAATATGTTATGCCTTTCTACACTATTTCTAATTTGCTTCTGCCATCTTTATATTGCGAATGCCTAAAATTTAAAGTTACACCAATGTCTTATAATATTCTGGGTGTTATTCAGAGTGGTGGTTCCCAAATGCTAGGTTCTGAATGTGCCAGCCTGGAATGAAGGTTTTATTAGACTACAGTAAAATGAGAAAAATAAGAAAATGTAAAGGTATTTTCATAAAGCTAGACTTATTAGGTTTAAAAAATTCTCTTCTGTTTATTTGAAGATTTCTTTCTTTCTCTCTCTTTAAAAAAAAATACTCTGAGGTGTATCCGTCAGATAGAAGATTTTTCTTATAGTCCTTCTGGCTACCAATGAGGTGTAAATGTACAGAACCACTGGGTAGAAAAATCTGATTTAATTTTATTTTTTGCTTTTATCTTGTTCTATAAAAAGAAAAAAATTCTGGGGGAAAATCCTAATTATTATTTTAGCTAATTTACAACTTTCTTACTGTCATTTATTCAGAAGGTGTTGGGCACCCATATAAGCCAGGCACAAGGACTGTTCAACTCCTTTGGAAAAGACATTAAATAGCCGACACAAAACATAAACTGCTGAGGAGCCTAGAGCCGGGCTGAGTCTCACTTGGGTTTCATCTGGGTCAGAACTTTCCAGTTTCTGACCTGAGCCAGCAACCTCAGGCTGTCCTGTACTCAAAATTCTCTTCTGTCTGGGAGGACAGCTGCTACTGCCTGCTGGAGAAGTGTAGGATCTGTAAGTCTGGGATTTTGATCTGTAGACACTTTAGGCAAGGTTCTGTTCTCTCATAAGCTCCATGATTTCTCAGACAATAAAAACAGACACAAAAGTCTCTGTTTTGTGACTGTGTGAATAAACTCAATGGATAAAGCATGCCTTGGCACAGCACATCTGCCGGAGGCATGTGTCCATGAAACACACCTTTCCGAAGTCACCCGTATCCTCTCATCATTGGATGAATTGAACCGATCGTCCTTTTCTCTGAAGTATTCTTCTATGCACTGCTCTTCAAAGTCATGTACTTTCTTGAGCTCATCATCGGTTATGAAGAGTTCTGGGAAAAAAAAAGAGAGAGCAATGAGGGAGAGAAGTAAAAGCAATGGCATCTGATTTGTGAGCCTAATGACAGGCCCAGTATAAATCCAGTGGGGAAAGGGGCCTGGATTCCTTGCTAAGTCTCAAATGAAATCCAAATCCAATTAGGCAACTTCCATCGCCATGTTCTTTCTGAACATGAGATTTATGATGGGTCTCTGAAGTTCACCTGAGCATAACTGGTTTCCTGCAGGAGCTGGGTAGAATTAGGTAAGTCGTGAGGCCAGGGAAAAAGCTAAATCAAGGAACGGAAGCTATTCAAAGCATAGAGCTATAGAAGCTATTCAAAAGCTCAAAAACTTCTGGGCTGGGGGTGCGGCAGAGAGACATATTGATTGGCCTTACTAAAAGCCCTTTTGCAACCTCCTTCTCCTTTTTTCCTTTCCTGCTACTGAGCTGAGAAAGCCAAACACAAACATTTCCAGTTTCCCTTGAAGCTAGCAGCAACCACAAGCACCCAGTTTGGGCCAAGAAACAAAAGCAGTCTGCTGGAGGGAGGGGTGGTGTCTTGGGAAGAGATATTACTTTCCTGATAAAATATAGAGATGTGGTTGCTTTTTTCTGTAGTTTTTCACCTTCCCCTCTTTTTCCTGCCTGGAACATGAACGTGATGACTGGAGGTGAGGCAGCTATTTTGTGGCCATGAAACAAGAGAGCACAAAAGGAATAACTGAGCCTAATAATAGGAGGACTCTGAATCTTTGACTTCAGTGAGCCGTTGTTGAGCTCTGGACTCTTGACTTTTGTTATGTGAAAAAAATGAAGCCTTATTTATTTGTGTTGTGTTACCCTGGTTTCTGTTAATAAGAGGTAAATGGATTCGTAACCGATACAGCAGTAGAAAGAGCCCAGTGGAAAGTTGAACCTTTAATTGGTTTATGAATCAGGGTTAGGGTGAGAGAACTGCTTTGCCAATTGCATAAATGGGACAAGTCCCTCTTCTAATCCCAGGCCCTTGAGATGCAACAGGGATTGTCCCAAACGTTTGGAGCCCGGGAGGAGATTTAGTTGCTGAGGTGGCTCTTGCTTGCTTTGAGACTTTATTCTGAATTTGCCTGGGGCATGGAAAGTATGAATCTAAAAGCAGGTGAGAGAAAAGAAAATACCAGAAATCAGACTGCTTTTGTCAAATATGGGAGGCTTCCTAAGGTGAGGAAGACCTGTATCACAGGGGACACTGGAGATTCACTCATGAAATTCAGCGCATTGTAGCCTGGAGGGAGGGGAATGAAAAGAGACAGTTTAGAGAGGCCGTCGAATCACAGCCGATTGCTCTTGCTGCTATTGCGACTGCTATATTTGAGACTCCAAGGAGTATATTTAACACTTATTCTGCTGGCACTTCATTTAACTTCTTTGGCTATATGTAATGCCTTTTTAGCAAAAATAAAATACTATTTTTTAAAAATTCAATTTTACATTTCAGAGTGTTTTTGTGTCTGAGGCTCTGCCAGAACTTGGCAGTGCCCTGGGTTCTTTTAATTAAGGCTACAGATGGATGGTGAAAAGTTCAGTTTCCCCGACTGATATGTACAAGGCAGGGCCCTTGGCCCTGACCTTCATCCTTTCCGACCCAGCCACAGCACTAAAATCTTTCTTCTCTGAAATAGCGGACATGGCTGTTCCTTCCTTCTGAGCATCTGGTGACCTGGCAATGCTTTTATTGCTCTCATGGATGATAATGACAAGAAAACCATGCACAGCAGCAGTATGGATCTGGCTGTCACCTAACCCAGCGTCTGGCTCGTGCAGTTCTCTGGACTTGTGCAAGGGTGTGGGCACTGGAATAGAAATGGATCTCCGGCCTGTCCTACTTCCTGCATTGTACTTACAGACACCCCCTTCCTACCTTCCCTGGATAAGCGAGGTTCCTTTTCTACCACAAACGAGTCATACTTTGTTGTAAATTACTTTGGGACCCTGAGCTAGCCCTCAGCATGTTACTCACTGCAGGCCATCATTCATTAGCGTATCCTGGTGTCCCTGACTTTGTACCCCATGCTCCTTCACATTGGCTAGGGTTCCTGAGTCGAGAAGCTTAGGGTTTATTTCATAGGTCATCCACCCTGACCCCTCCGACTTTTCTGTTTGCTTAAATTTGTGTTTCAGATGGATACAGTGAATTCTGGAATTCCCAGCTCTCTCTAATGTTGATGTCTAAAAAGAAGTTGGGCATTGCAAGGTCACGGAGGGTGTTAAGAGCTTCAGAGAAGCTGTTGACCATATCATTCTGGTTTCAAACCTTAGGTATACTGGTGACCCCACAGAGGGAGGTAGACTCCTGGGCTATACTCCCAGAGGCGCTTGTTCAGTAGATTTGACGTAGCTGGCCTGTTTGACACACTTTGAGAAACCACAGGAGCTTGTTGGTATGGGGTGGGTTCCCCGTGGTTCTCAATGGAGCGTGGGACCCAAGGGGTATATAGGAACCTGCGGGAGTTACCAGCATTCACTGTGTGGAGGCTGGAGATGTCAAACCTCCTGTAACGTGTGGCACGATCCTACGCAACAAGGAATTGTTCCACCTCAATGCTAACAGAACCCCCTGTTAGAAACACTGGGCCGGAAGGTGGATGGTAAAGGGTCTTCTGTTTTGTCCGTCAAGTAACAGAAAGTAGGGCTGGTCTTTTCATGAGGCAATCTAGACACAATCCCTCAGGTTTAGGAAAATGTTTGAGACTGGAAAAAGTTATAGGTCCAGAGATTATTGCTTAAATTGTACATAATGTAGCCTTGGGTGGCATATTGATATGGTTGATGTATTTTGGGTTGCGATCTCTTGGAAAGCAAGACACTTAGAACTTATGAAGGTGCTAAAACAGCCCTGCTGGAGACTGGTCGTATCTCCCTAAGAAAGACTTGAGGCGAAGAGTACTGTATTTCAGCCTCTGCCATCTTCTTTCCGACATTATTTCTCATTCAAGCCAACTCCCCTATGCCCCAACCCTCTCCAAGCCTTCAGAGCTGTCCACGGTCTGCAGGAGGTGGGAGGACCTAGGTGGCCATGCCATC
Organism: Aotus nancymaae; assembly: GCF_030222135.1. Classification (NCBI taxonomy): domain Eukaryota; kingdom Metazoa; phylum Chordata; class Mammalia; order Primates; family Aotidae; genus Aotus; species Aotus nancymaae. The sequence goes on along the minus strand of NW_026988455.1, from coordinate 42,450,422 downwards.
CTGCATGATTGCCTATAGGAAGTGGTAGGGAGTTCTGATTTGTGGTGGCTGGGCTGTCACTTGAAGCGTACTTAGGCCGTAGTCCCTTTCATCCGGGTCGCTCTCGTGTTTCCTCCATCGGCAGCACAGATGCTGGAATATCATGGTCATGTGGCTAAAGATGATCAGTGGTGGAGGCAGAACCGGCCTTTCATGGAAAGTCATGATGAGCTGATACCTCTGAAACTTCCACACTTGGTTGGATATTGATTTTACTTCAAAAAATGTATTGCTAAAATAGAAACCAAACAGAATCAAGTGAGAAAAACCCACTGTTTTCTGAAGCATTGACTCCCCTTCAACCCTGCTGTCCTCGTCCATCCCACGTGCTCTGAAGGATCCACTTACTTAAAGACAGCAATGAGGAGGTTGACCAGCAAGATGTTTGCCACTAAGAGGTAGCAGGCCATGATGGCTGGCACGATCCAAGCTCCTGTCTTGCAAGGAGGAAGCTGGATTATTTTACCATCCTCTCGGGTCTCATTCTGTCCACAGGGAGCTGGAGGGAGCAACATAGGCAAGAAATGAGAAACTGTGGCTATTTGAGTTAGGGGAAAAAAAAAAGATGGATTTGAATGAGGGTTTTAGATGGAAGAAATATAATAGCCATCTCAAGCAGAAAAAAGTACCAAACAAGCCAAAATTGAAAAGTGAGAGCTTCATGAATATCTTGAGTGACTGCTACTCTCGGGGGGGGACCCTTGGTTCCACTGTCTCCCCAAGTTATCACCTGACCAGAAGAGGGGGTGGAGCCAGCTGCTTGTTCCCCCTGCCACTAGACCTTTACACTGGGTGAGGGGCACTTGGTGCCCCTTCTGAAGCCTGATGAGGGCCTCTCTTGGGTGTGCCCAAGGAGCAGAGAGTCCCACCACTGGCAAGTTACTTTCAAAATGTGCTGTAGAGGCTGTCAGCCCGACAGCTGTAAGAGCAGCAGCATCTCCGGGCTATTGATCGGGAATTAACACTAGGGCAGCTGCTAATTGCTGCAAGAAACAACCTGGGAGCTCCAGCTACCAATTTGCTGTCTCCATACAGAAGGAACAACACAGGGCAGCTCCTTGGGAAGTATTCAGAGGGCTTGTTGTTCTGCTCCTGATGGATGGGATTTCACCAGGCGGGCAATGAGGGGTGATTGGCTGGGATCGTGGAGCTCACAGCCACCCGCATTCTTCCAGCAGCATTTCCATTCCAAAAATGTGCTTTTCAGGGCACAGGAAACAAAATCCAACTGCAGTGAATAAATGGGCAAATGAAGAAAAAAAAGCCTGGAGGTGGGGGTGAGGAGGAAGGTGATATGTGGGATTGGCTGAGTCTGAGTAATGTGCTAATGAGGCCTGCTTGGAATTTCCGGGTAAATGCAAGAAAAAAATTCCTTGACAAAGCTTCTTAGTGCTGCACAGACAATGTGGCTCAGGGAGCCAGATGATGCCATGAGGTGCCAGGCATGGGTGAGGTAGCCCTCCTCTTTAGCCCCCTATGGTGGCTTTAGAACAGAGCTCTTTACATCTACCTGTAACAGTGGGGAGTGGGGGAGTGGGAGGAGCACCAAGAGGTCTCAGCAGTTGCCACAGGCTGCTTTTGATGATCTGCCAGGGAGATTTGAAAAGTTGACCCAGAATCTACTCGGCTGGAGTACCTGGCAAGAGGCATCCGTTCCTTTCTCGAGAGTGTCTGTTGCTAGGCTGCATATTCTACAGTGATTCTCAACCCTGGCTGCCCTGGGGATCACCTGGGGAGCTCTAAAAAATACCAGTGCCCAGCTTGGCTCCAGACAATTGAGTCAGAATCTCTGAGGGTGCCCCAGGCATCAGCATTTCTTTTAAAACTTTCTAGGTAATTCTCAATTGCCACGAAAATTGAGCCCACTGAGCTAGAATTAGGCTGGGAAAATTATATAACTTTCGACATGCTCTGAAGCCCAAAATGCATCTTCTCAGCCTATGAGGATTTTAATAACATTAGGACACCAAGAAAATCTTGTGGCCAAGAAAAGATGAGCAAAGTGCTTCCTTTGGTTCTGCCCGCCAAGATGATTGGATGCAGAATCAGGCATTTTTGAGGAGCAAGAATCTTTTTTTTATTATCGGCAGTTGTGGCACTAAACACCCAAGACAGCCCTGTAAGAGGTCCTGATCATTTCCACTCTTGGGAGGAAAACTCAGCAATGAAGGCACCCTGGCTTTGGCATGCAGTCTAAGTCTGAGAGTGGCTGGTGCCGGGCCACATCTTGCCACCTCCCACCCCTCCCTCTGAGCACAAACCGGACTGAGTTTCCTGCAGTTCTAGAAATGCCATGTGCTCTCTTACTTCCTGATTTTGTGCCTTGCTTCTTCTTGGCTTCTAAAAGACCCCTCTGCTACCTTGCTCCCGTTCACATGCTTCACCTGGGTGAATCCTGCTCATTCTTTAGTGCTCACCTGGCTTTCCAAAGCCCACCCAGCTCTCTTACTGCCCCTTCAAGCAAAGACTTGGGTAGGTAATCTTCCTTACAATCCCAGAGCACCCTCTGCCTGCCCTTTTGGGGGTCTCACACACTATCACCATTGCCAGTCTATTCATCTGTGTTCTACACAAGATTCCTGGTGGAAAGTTGTTCTTCAAGATTTCCCATCACCTGGCTCAGTGCATACACATCGCACATCCACATGCACCTGTACAGGATGAGCGTTGCATGAATACAGGAGATCATGGGACACAGTCTTGTTGAACACTAATAGACATTTCCCGTACCTCCGCAGGCCTACTTGTGATGCTTAGTTTTAGCTCTGCGTTAGGTTCTTTCCAGAAATCCTGCCCTCAGCTTGGCAAGGAATCTTCTTACACTCAACCAGATTTCAGGGTCTCTGCTACCCACTTGGCCACAGGCCTCCTGAAATCATTGCTTTGTTTTTCTCTCCTCTGTGAAGCTTCTCGCACCTACTCTACCCACTTCTTCCCAGCCTGACAGTCCGGTAGGCTGGTCGCTCCTCTATTCTGCCCTTTCCTCTGGCTCCTGTTCAGATCTCTGTGTAGACACCAACAAAGAGCAGAGATAACTACTTGGGGTAAGTTACGGAACTTACATAATTTTTACAAATGTGGTCCCTGATGTCTATTTCTTGACTCCTTTCTGAGAGGATGTAAAATAAACTTGGGAGAGGCAGAGCTCGTTTATGTTGCTCTTTTTGACCCTATATTGAAGGAAGGCCAAGAAGACACTTCCCCCACTGGCCCCTGTGCCCAGCTGAGAGAGGAAACAAGGAACAATAGGTGTTTGCTTGTTTCAAGTGATCCATGTGCATTTCCATGGGCTTTCAGAAAGTGCCATCGACATACTTCCAGGTCTCTGCGGAGTTCCTCTGCTTGCTTCCTCAAAGGCCCTCACTAATTAAAATATTGGACCAGATTAACATATATATACAAAACATATATATACAAAAAATATATATATTTTCTCACATTATACACCTTCCTGAGAAGCTTAATATCTTTATTGAAGATTTGATTTGATGTCAACAGGACTAGTGCTGGAGCCTCCTGCCAATCTTTTGGGTATTAGTTTATTCCAGCTTCCCCATCTTTTTTACTCAGCCTGCTTTAGTAAAGGTAGTATTGATTTAGTGGTTAGGAACATGTATTATAACCAGACAGACAAGAGTTCAAACCCTGACTCTGGCTGCTGGCAGTGGCTCGTGCCTGTAATCCCGGCACTTTGGGAGGCCGAGGTGGGCAGATCACCTGAAGTCAGGAGTTTGAAACCAGCCTGGCCAACATGGCGAAACCCCATCTCTATTAACAGTACAAAAATTAGCCAGGCATGGTGGCACACACCTGTAGTCCCAGCTACTTGGGAGGCTGAGGTAGGAGAATTGCTTGAACCTGGAAGGCGGAGGTTGCAGTGAGCTGAGACTGTGTCACTGCACTCCAACCTGGGTGACACAGCAAGACCCTGTCTCCAAAACAAAAAAAGAACCTCAAAAAACCCTGACTCTGCCATTTTCAAAGGATCTTTCTTTAGCTTTGTCCATAAACTTTAGCTTCCTGATCTTTAAAGTGGGAGTGGTAATAGTATATTACTGTCAAGATAATTACACAAGATAATGCATGCAGAGCATGTAGTTCAGTATCTAGCACATAGCACTCAATGAACATTAGCTGATATCATCATTAGTATGTTATTTCTATAATTGATAGACTTTGGGCTTCTCAGTTAGGAACTATGCTTTATTCCTCTTTGTCTTGCAATCGCTAAGAATAGCTCTCTCTAATTCTCAGCATACCCTGTATTCAGCATATGATAACTACTCAATACATATTTCCTCTGGCTCCTGTTCAGATCTCTATGTAGACACCAACAAAGAGCAGAAATAACTGCTTGGGGTAAGTTTTATGTATTGAGTAGTTATGATATGCTGAATACAGAGTATACTGGGAATTAGAGAGATGCTTCCTGTTCTTAAAGAACTCACAATTTAGTGGGGGCAGAGAAAGGAAACAAAACACTGCATTATTGTGTGATACAAGCTTGGATGGGGGTTCTGAGGAAGCACTCGTGTTTCAACTGCTATAGTTCCTCTGGCCTGGCCACACACAACAGTCTGGTAGTCAGGACCAGCCTGACAAACATCCTCTAGCTTCAACAGTAATAAGGGCAATATACATGAATTAGATGATCCTTTTCACTGTGATAATGATGATAAAAATGGATAATTAAGAAACAGCCTTCATTTGGTAATATCAGCAAAGAACCAGTGAGCATTATATGCAGCAGTTAATGCAAAATGTTGTTCTAGAATGGTTTCTAATGATATCCTTGTTCTGGGTAGTTACCTGCCCTAGAAAGTGCTACGACTCAAACTTAGGATGTCTACCACTGAAGAAACTGGTACCTTAAAGCTCTGACAAGCAGCAGATTCCAGGATGGGGAATAAATTATGTGGATTGTCATGTGGCACTAACCAGTTTCTGGAGAGTTATGTTCCCAGGGAAATGCCCCAGGGACATGAACCCAAGATGGCACAGAGGTGGATGTTTAGGGAATGTGGGTTGGTGACTTCACCTGGGCCTCCTTCTTCCCTGCTTTTAGGACCTGACATTTGGGTGGCTTTTCTCTCAGTCCTTTTGCAAGAAGCAAATGCAAGGCCAGTACCACCTCCATACCAAGTGGCATGTTGTCACCTCCCTCTTTCATGGTGACAGTCAGCACAGAGTCCCTCTAGTGGATATTTGCCACTTGCCAACACCTTGATATATTCCTGTGTATCCAGGAATCCATCCTGGATTTCTTTGGTGGAACCATCCCTTGTCCACTCTCAGCCCATGAAATATGGGTGAAATGAACTTCAATGCCAAATCGAAAAAAAGATCAATCAGTGTATTCTATCCTCTGATTGCAGTGATTGGTTCAGGGATGGACATGTGACCCACACCTGATCAATCAGCTCAGTGAGCATCAGCCTTGGAACTTTGGCTGGAACTGGTATAAAAGAGAAGTTCTCTCTTCACAATACAATGTAAGGCTACCCAGTAGAAGGCCTGCCTAAGAGTGACTCCATCACGGAGAACAGAAACTGGTTCCTGGCTCAGCCATGCCTAAAACCAGCCTTCTGCAGTCATACAAACCATGACATTCTTTTTTTTTTCTTAAGTCAGTTTGAATTGGGTTTATGTCACGTGCAATTAGTCTCGACTGATACAGTTACCCCCATCTCCAGCTCCTGTCCACAAGCCAGTAATAAGAGATGTTCTTGTTTTAAGCACCTCGTTCCTGAGAGACTGCATTTGGAGTCTTGGAATGGCATGGAAAGATGGGAAGGAACACCGTGGGATGTAAAATCTGATCTGATACCAAGGTTGAATTATTGCCAGAGTTCCAGGAGCCAGAGGCCACATTGCTCCCCTTCTTCCCCAAACCGTAAAATAACTTAAGGGACCTATACTGATAAAGCTCAAATTTTGTCCAACTGGGATCTTTGACTCAGAAACTAATGACACAGATTAGATCTATCATCAAGCCTATAGGAAATGCAGCTGGGAATCTTCAGCAAAGCACCTGGCCAAAGCTAAAGTGAAGAAAAGTTATTCTAGAAGCTGGTCATAGTTTAAGTCATAGGGGCCTCAAGGTGAGGTGCAGGTGCAGAGTGGGAAGGTCACATCTATGCAGCAGTGGCCAAATTAGAAGGGATCAAACATTTGAAGATTCCGATTTTCTATGGTTTATGATGGGGGTCACATTGACACATCACATGGCAGAAGCCTGGAAGTGCCATTTCTGCTAACTATGCATTAATAAGTAGAAATGGATGATTGGGCTCTGGAGCAAATTAATAGGTTGTACAGGTACAATCCTGCCAGAGTACGTGGATAATAGTAAGAAAGCCCTCCCTATATCTGTTGTGGAGCTTTTGGAGCACAGCCTTCTAATGGTTGAAATGTTTTTCATACATAAGCTTTTATAAAAAGTCAGTGGCATCCCTTACTGGAACATAAGCCTCACGGGGCAAGATTTTTGTCTCTAGTTCACTGAACAAAAGAGCCTCTAGAACACTGCCTGGCATGTAGTAGGCGCTGAATAAACATTTGCTGAATGCATGCAGACATGGATGTCACATACTATACATGTGACCTGCCATGTCCGGCATTTCTGTGAGTTACAGGTCCTCCATTTCACTGGCTTAGTGTCTGTTTTCCTATTTACATCAAGACCTCATCAAGTGTCATCATGGCCTGTCAATATGGCGTGGCTCCTGTGAGAGCACAAAACTGACAGAGGTAAAAAATAGATTTTTTGGTTTTTGGCTTTTGGTAATTGCCAAGGTTAAAGCAATACACCTGGTCTTTGACAAAGGCTATAGAAAATCTCTCTCTAGATGCTGCTGTGTAAATCTCCATGGCAAACCAACCACGATACCCCATCTTGCATCCATGACAGACGTTGCCAATTAGTCTTGATATTTTTTCCCTCTGAGCCAAGATGTGACTTTGGCATCCTTCTCAAAACTCCTGAAAGCATACCAACCAACTGAAACTGACACCAGAGAAGGGGCCTTTCTCTTAGCCCCCGTAGAAATGTGAGGTCTGGGGCGAAAGATCAGTGTTGTTCCTCTTTTCAGGATCCTCAAGCCACATGGCCTGGCCTGTACCTGCCCTATACTACCTCATAGTTGCCCAGGAACCCAAAAGGGTCAGAATCAAACATTCTGCTTATCCCAGACTCTGACACTTGTGACAAGGGACCATCCTGTGAGGGCGGCGGAATCCCTCCACATACATCCTGGACCTGAGGAACCTGTCCCCTGTCCGTTTTTAAAGATAGCTTTAAAAATGGTGCTTTCCCCGAAAATCCTGGTCCTAGTTTTTCCCTCATTTGGGATCCTCAAAAGTGAAGGAGAGTGGAGATTTGGGGATAAACATCCATGGAAAACACAGTATGTGCCCAGCACACTACACCGGGCATTGTGTTTCATGTTCGTACCAGCGCTGTAAGAAATGCACTGTCCTTGTTTTATGGTTGAGGAAACATGTGCCGAGGGGAAATCCCTTACACAAGACCACACAGTGAATAAGGGGTAATGCCAGAACCATTCTGTATATCCAGAAATACTGAGTTCCTGCTAATGTGCCAGTGGCAACTGGCAGCGAAGGTGCAATTATGAATAAAGCAGAAATGGGCACTACCCTCCGTCTGACCCTGAAGTCTGCATGTACTCTGCTCTACCTCAAATGGCCTTGCCAATGTAATACTATTAGTGGCCACCTATTGCAGGCTTAAATGCAAGGCCCTGTGCCGTGAGATTGACTTATACCACCTTGTTTTAATCTTTACAATATTTTGACATGATAGGTCTAATGTTTCCCATTTTCCATATGAAGTAGTGAGGCTCAGGAAGCTTTAGGGTCTCTGTCAGGTATCTCAGAGCCAGAAAGAACAAAATCAGGATGTCTACAAAAGACCATTAAGCTACAAAGTGTGTTTCCTTGGTGCCTCTGAAGAAAGAGCCAACATAGGATTGAGAGGAATCTCTCAATTATGAACAAATGTAGAAACAGTTCATTAGATGTTGATTATTCTTGTCCCCGTCGACATGAATAACGTGGCCTGAGCTGTTCAGATGAAGTATGAGTGCATAGAACAGTTTAAAAGTTCAGAGGGTAGAGAGAGAAATTAGGTTCATGTAAGAGGTATCAGGTGCAGGCACCTCCATACCAAAGATTAAGACACCTGCCCTTTTCATCCTATAATATGCAGGGAAAAGAAGTATTTATTTATTTAATATGCATACTATTTTGTCCCTAAAGAGAGAAATTTAAAATGAAACACCAACGATGTTTGATATAATCACAGTTGTCCTTAAAAATTGACGAAAAAGGATATTTCCTGAAGAATGTGTCTTCCTCTCCTGCTTGAAGAAATGTTTCAAAAGCTCAGTCCAAATCACAGGCAATGGAATGAAGAGCTTAGTTGAGTATCTGACCACATTTATCCTATTTTTTTTAAAGAAAGGATTTTCAACTAAAAATCCATCTTGAAAAGGTAACGAGACAAAGAGAATTTCTCCACCTCCTTTTGAAAGGCCATACGGTTTGCCATGGAGGATTCGGAATGCCATTAGCACAGCTGCTGCGGCTTACCGGGAGGGCGAATTTGATTTAGACAGTGCTGCTCTTTAGCCTTTTCCTGACACAACATCTTCTGTGGCAAGACAACTGGAGATGCCTCCCTTTGCATGGTCACATCTTTCTAGATGTTTCCTTATCTGAGGGGCTTTGATTGTGGTAAATTCAGGCAGAGGTTTTCTCTGTAGAAACATGAGGCTCTTTCTGTTGCTTTTGGTAGGTGAGTGTCAATATCCTCTTATAATGGACAGGAAGAGCAGAGGTCACTGAAAGCCGGGCAAGCCCAACTTTCTAGAGTCAAAAGCACCATCCACTAGCATCCCCCTTTTACTTCTTTTGTGGCTTAACTGTTTTCTCTTCACCTAACCCAAACACTAGGTAAGATGCTAACCGGTAACGACATGGCACAAAGGCAGCCACTGGAAATTGATGGGAGGCCTTGGTTTCTCCACCATGAACGAAGGGAGGTGGGCTACTGATATTTCCTACAGTGCAACACACACAGAACTCTGGAAGTCCAAGATAACTTTAGGACACAGAAGTAGGGCATTAAATAGCATTGAACTAGATAGTGATGATCCTATCAAGCCTCTTTCCATCTTCCTGACTCCGTCTGAGAGAAAGGGCCAGTTTAAGCAGACTATTTCTTTAACACATCCTTAATGTTTGCTAAATTCCCTTTTTAGGAAACCCTGTGTGGGGTGAAGGCTCAAGCATCTGGTAGAATTTCCTAACAATGTGGGGTTTTTCACTCTGTTTATTTTGTGGTTACCTTCTATTTATGTCAAATGATACTGATTTTCAACTTCTGGTCATAAACTTTTAAAAATAAGTTTTTAAAAAATGAGCCAATTGAACTAAAACTATTAAAAAGTAGAACAAAGGTTACAAACTAGTGAATGGGGGTATGTGGTTGACTGAAGTTTGGGAAATGCTGGATTAGATGATCTCTAAATTCCTTCTATTCCTGGTATTTTGTCACTCCATGATTCCAGGAAGAGGAACAAGAGACTTGAATATACCCCAGACTGAATCATCTATCTCAGGAGCCAACTGTAGGTTACTTGTAGAACCTTAATGTTTTTATTCCTGGCAGAAAAGCAAACTAGCTCCTACTGCATTAAATGGAACTCAGCCCCCACCTGGGGAGAAAAGGGGACCAATGATATAGCCTCAGACTCTTCAGGACCATCTTGGCTTGTGGTCTATCTACTGTTTGCACACAATTTCAGCTTTGAGCTATTTAGAACCCACTATTAAGCTGAATGTCTCATTTTTTAATCCAGTGAGTTAGAAAGCAGGATATCACAAACCTAGGTATGTTGTTTATGTGTTGGTGGGGCAGCGGGGAGGTATGGGGGAAAGAGCGTCCTGGGGGAGAAGGGGGGAAAATTCAATTCCCTCTGTTATTCGGTTCCATGTTCTTCCTATCCTATATATCTAGCTTTACCTGGATACAAAAATTATCATTTATTTGAAGAAGGCTTCAAAATTCCAACCTTAGTGTTTCATTATTTTACATCAGGAATTAATATCAGAAAGATCTTGTACAGATCTTGCCAGGGAAGAATCTCTATCTAAACTAGCCTATTGTACATGCCAGTGGGTTTGCTGCCATGGAGACTGATTGCATTAGCAGCTCCAGTTTCTCTCCCCTCCCTGTGTCCTTGCCGCTTTGTCATGTGATGTTAGAAGTTCTATCACTAAACAGGTGGGATCTCTTTCCTCACCCCTTGATTCTGACTTCGGCCATGTGGGTTGCTTTGGTGAATGGGATGTTAGGAAATGTGACCCACACAGAACGTTGGAAAAGCCCTTACTGTTTCTGTTCCACTTTTTTCACTTCCGCCATTACCATAAGAGATATGCATGACCTATGCTGTTGGAGACAAAAACACAGGGAACCTCTGCTTCCAGCTGCTTCTGTTGTCCGAGTTGAGGCTGTTCTGGAGCAGGTGAGAGCCACCTGACCCCCGGCATGTGATTGAGCCCAGCCTAGACCAAAAGAACCATCCAGTCAACTCTCAGTTTTGCGATCTCAATACATGCTTGCAGCATGAAGTTCCTGAATTCTAGGGTGGTTTTTTTCTACAGCATTTTTCTGTTGATAGATACCCGATACACAAGTTAAACTTCCCTTGCCGTGCTTACAGCTGGAAGACGCAGCCCTGTGTCTTTCAGGCTGACAAAGTCCTTTCCTCATTTCCTCACTTCCCTTCACCCAATTCAGGCTGCAGCTGATTGGAGCAGATCCCGCTATTGACCGAGGAAGAGTGAGTTCATTGAATGACCAGTGACTAATCGGATTCTTTATTTTTGGAAATAAAACGGAAGTGCAGAGACTTAAGTTAGATGATGGCAAGTACTTAAATTAAAGATCATATAGAGCCAGACCTCACTGGGTCATGTGAAGAAAGCCATATGAGAGAGGGATGGGGGAAGAGGGGAGGAAGGAAATGGGAGAGAGAGCAAGAGAGAAGGAGAGAGATGACTGATTGATTATTGATTGAGGCAGGAGAGAAGTAGAGAGAAAAGCAGATGAGAGTGGTCATGTCTTCCGATTCTGACTTTCCAAAACCACTTCCGGTTTTGCCCCCAGTCAGCTCACGCATGTCGTGCTCTGCTTCCTGTCTTTGAATGCCTCTGCAGTTTTCTCTTAGATACTTACAGTCAGTCTTTATTAAACCTAGTCTGTGTAGTTCTGTTTTCTTAAAATCAACATTTGTCTCTGGTTGAGGACATAGTGGCTGAGACCTTAGACAGAATCGACTTCCTTGACTAGTAGTATCATCAGAGAAGGGAGGGGCTGTGAGAAGGGAGAGGGAGGCTCTGGGAAGGGTGGGAAGAAAGGAAATAATTGTGTTTAACTCACAGTTTTACTCAGGGCTTGCCTCATCATCATCATTACACCTTCCTTTTGATATTTGCATATACCAAATACGATTAGATAAACTCTTTTCTTCTTCAAACAATTTTCAGAGAAAAAATAAGTTACTCTTCCAGGTTTTTTTTTTTTTTCTTTTTTTTTTTTTACAAGGAGTCTCGTTCTGTCACCCAGGCTGGAGTGCAATGGCACCTCCTGGGTTCAAGCGATTCTTCTGCCTCAGCCTCCCGACTAGCTGGGATAACAGGCACATGCCACCATGCCTGGCTAATTTTTTTTTTTTTTTTGGTAGAGATGGGGTTTCACCATGTTGGTCAGGCTGGTTTTGAACTCCTGACCTCGGCCTCCCAAAGTGCTGGGATTACAAGTGTGAGCCACCGTGCCTGGCTCTTCTAGATCTTTGTGTTGCTGTCCACCTGCCTGTAATTTATCGCAACTCCTCGATGGGCAACAATACACCTTTCAGAGCAATTTGGGCAGGAGGAGGCATCCCTTCCCTGTAGATGAAGGGAGCTGGAGTCCCTTCTCATTGCCTTTACTGTGGAAGGTTTTCCCTATGGGTCCACACTACCTTAGCCTACAGGCCACACATTGAGGAATATGCTTGTTGTTTCTGTTCAAAATGGGATTGTATTGCTTTTCAGAAGCCCATATACATTTAGAGTGTTAGAGTATTTGAAGAGGGAAGAGCCAGGGCCCTCTTCAAGAGGGGCCGTCATAGGAGAAGAACCGGCAACCTCACATCAGGGCTCTCTGTGCCTGGAAGGATCAGTCCAGGGAGCCAGACTGCATGTGTATGTGTAGATGCACATCAGGGGACATGAGGCTGTACTACCTCCAAAGAAATAATCTATGGCTCCTGCGGACTCCCATTGGATTGCGCCTGAGGGGTTATATGACATCTACAGAAACAATCAATGTAGCTCCTAATATTCGGGAATGCATATATAAGCAAACACGTTCCTGCTGGCATTATTTACAAATCCCCTGGTAAGAGACAATGCAAGAAACCCATCTGTACTCGCAGCTCACAGTCCAGGCTCTAATCGCTCTGATCTGCAGGCACTCATTCCTCTCTGTGCGCTCTGGACCCCAAGCTCTGTTTACTGTTAAAACTTGAGCTTTTCACGCTTCAACTGATGCTCCTCAAACAACCAAGAATCCAGATAATGGGCAGTCCATGTTCCACTTCGAATCTAAGCAGCTGTTGGCTCTCGTGTTGTGAGAGTTCTCTACGTGTCCCGCTGTATGCTGAATATGAACTGCTATGAGTATGATCAGATAGTTGGGTGACAGCACAGCCTCGCACAGTGGACTAACAGCATTTTTCTTTCCCAGAGCAACATTGACACAGGTCAGTTAAAATATAACATATAAACATTGTCATCTTGACAGATTTATCTGTTTTTATTTATTTTGTTTTATTTATTTTTTGAGACAGAGTTTCGCTCTTGTTGCCCAGGCTGGAGTGCAATGGCGCAATCTTGACTCACTGCAGCCTCCGCCTCCTGGGTTCAAGTGATTCTCTCACCTCAGCCTCCCAAGTAGCTGGGACTATAGGCAAGTGCCACCGTGCCCGGCTACGTTTGTATTTTTAGTGGAGACGGGGTTTTGCCATGTTGGTCAGGCTGGTCTTGACTCCTGACCTCAGGTGATTCACCCACCTTGGTTTCCCAAAGTGCCAGGATTATAGGCACGGGCCACTATGCCCAGCCTAGATTTATCTGTTAAAAAGTAATAAACTGAGATACCAATCAAGTGAAGTAGGGTGGGGGCTGGGCAAAGAGGGAAAGGAAAGAACCTTTTGCTGTTCATCATTTTTTAAGTTATAGTTTAAATAATCACATTATCCTACATTCCCTGGTTTGGTAGCTAGCCACAACTGACCACCTTACAAAATCATTTTGTGAAATCACTAGACACGAGGTACTAACCTCGGGTAGGTTCCGACTGAGACTTAGATCTGGCATTTTGCCATTATGTCCTATGGCTAAGTCCTTTGATGTGTCTGAGCCTCAGTGTCCTCATCTTTAAGCCTGATCTAATGATGATAACAGGAATAGTGTTAATAACAGTGACAATGACACATTTCCAGCTTCCCTCATCGTTCATTCAACAGGTATTTATGGAGCCCCTACTGTGTGTCATGCACTGTTCTAAGTGCTCAGGATACACCAGTGAGCAAAACATCAACGCTCCCTGCCCCTAGACTATTCTATACTGGGAAGGAATGATGATGGTGATAGTGGACAGAAAAGAAACAACAGCATATTAAATAAATAAGCTAAGCAGGCTGTCAGGAGGTGACAAATGCTGTGGGAGAAAGTACGGAACACAGGGTAGGAAGGATGAGGTGTGATGCGGGAGGTCCACGGCAGGTAGTGGTGGTGGCGGTAAGCCACATTAAGAAGGCAAGATTTGAACCAAGACTCCAACCTCAGATGAGGGAGTTGGCTAAGAAGCTCTATGGGGAAAGGATGCTCTAAGCACCAGGCATTGCTTGGTCCAGAGGTGGACGGGGGTCGGCTGCATCCCGTGAACACAAGAAGGTCCCTGGTCTGGAGTAATGCCGGGGAGTAGATGGATGAAAGCAAAGAGCACTGAGGGGTGGGAGCAGGGACTGCAGCATGTGGGGCCTTTGGAAGGACCTCAGAGGATCAAATCAAGCTCCAAGGAGATAAACTACCAACAGTAAGGCATCACTTACAATCCTTCATTGGATTTATTAAAGAAACTGAGTAATTGCTCCTCATCCATTCCACCTCTGGCCTGATGGTAAACCCTCTCTTCATGACTTCTGTTTTCCCCAACAGATCCTCAGTACCCTTACATGAAATAGGGAACAGCCCTGCTGTATCTAGGTGGGAGAAGTGAAGGCGGCTGAATGTTGGTTCTGTGCAGCCTGCAACAGTGACTCCCAGACTCCTTTGCATGTCCACCTATTGTAAGAAATGGAGGGCAAAGGAAAACGCGTGCCAGGGAGGGCTCAGTTTCCTCTCAATCCCACCCACGTACACAGCTGCCCTGCCTTTATTGGCCAAACAGCAGTCTGCCAAGAGAAAGCTGATTTTGAATCTGGTTTGAGCAAAACCAACCTTTATAGGTAGATGAAAACCTCACAGTATGAGGCTTGGGAGAGGGAACAAGGTTCTTATTGATGATATCAGGGCAGAAACCCAGCTTTTCTCACTGCAGCTAAGCTCCTTAATGGTTGCTGCTTAGCTCACACCGTTCACTGCACCTGCTGTGTCAAAGAACAATCAGGATGCAGGAAAATTCCTTCTGTTCCTTAAGCATCTTAAACTTTTTCGAGGTGAGAAGCCTAAACCAGAGCTACAGCCAGAGGTTAACCTGAACAATTTTCTAGATGGTTTCACTCAACAGTGACACCCACCATAAAGCAGGTATAGAGAAAGGGTAGATTCAAAATCTTATTTTCAGTCTTCACGAAGACAGGAGAGTTGCTATTTCTTTTTAAAAGTGAAATAGGTGGCTTACAGAAGACCTGTATTTTTCTTTTATGCCTGGAAACGCGCACGCGCGCACACACACACACACACACACACACAGCAATGATCAATTAAGTTGATAACATTCATTAGAGTATTTGAAAATTAGATGGCTTCACTTTGCCAACACATAAACATTCCAGAGTACAAACTGGTGACATGTCAAAGCTGACCTACATTTTTTTTTTTTTAAATATCACCATGACAGTTTTAATAAGCAAATGCTTCATGCAGGGCCACTGTCAACAATGGTATGTGAACGGCATTTCCTTTGGCCAAGTTGGTCTGAATAGACCTGTGGGAAAATCCTAAAACTAAACCACAAGCCGTATAACAATTGGCGAGTTTCTGGATCCTACACAGAAAGCAAACAAGTTGGGCTTTTTCCACTTATATCCCTTGTCGAATTGTGAAACAAAAACTGTTTGCTGGGCTCTGAAAGACCAGCACTCGTGGGGTGTTTAAGAACGTAGGGAGCTTATAAAAGAATGTTCTGTCTTCCTTTCTTTACATCTTGTGCAACTGTTTAGTAAAAAGGGGACAGTTAATATTCATGCTTTGTGCTGCATTCTCAATGATCATACAAACATACACATACGTACACACAGGAGAGAGAGAAGAGAGAGATGACAGAAAAAGAGGAGAGTGGAGAGGTAAAAGAAAGCAATTGTGGTCAAGTCCAGCTGAATACTAAGTTAAGCTAACAAGACACAAGGGAGTCGCCTGATACATGAATTGGATACGTGAACTGATTACAATAAATATATGCATAGGATGCAATTCTACTTAAGGCGTCTGGTGGAATTAAAGTGATAACTGTTCACTGGGGCCACAGTAGGACATGCCAATGTGCACAGACACAAAACAAATGGCTGAGATTTTTCCTACAACCTTCAAATAGAGTTGACATGGATCTGATATAACAAATTTCAAGCCCAAGTACAGCAAGTATTTATCTAGCAAACAATTCTGGATACAACCATCCTAGAGATGCACACATCAGATTCTGTGCCAGATGCTTTCACATATAATATCTGATCGTTACAACAAACACATTTTTAAAAAGGTATTAAGGTTATAGAGGCTGATCATCAAGACAAAATGGCATAAACCCTACAGGAAACCCTTTAGAATTTCTGACCCATTCATTTATTTTTCAAAATTTTTGTTTCACTGACACTTACTAAACACTTGCTATCTTCCAGGTATTATTCTACATGCTTTGTAAATTTCAACTCATATAAAGTACGAAGTAGGCGCTATTATTATGGCCATTTTACAGATGAGTAAATTGAAACACAAACAGGCAAGTAACTTGCACAATGACACACAGCTAGTAAGAGGCAGAGCCTTGATTCAAACCTAAGATTCCATCATCTTCACCACCACCTTGTGCTATTTTTCAAGGTGAATGGTGTGAAAGCTATTTCAAAGTCAGGAGGATTTTCATGCACAGATATCTGCATTTAGACTTTCCTTGTGTTTTATCCTTTTGTCTGGGTCAGTGGTCTCAACTGGTGATGCCCATAAGTATTAATCTTTCCATGTTATAAAGACTTTTGAGGGCAAGTATAGCTATAAAGGGAGTTTGGCCAACACGCTTGCTTTGGAACCACATTTATGTATATAATATACTTAATATAAATGGAAAATGTATCCCCATAAATATAATGAAAGAAACTAAAAAGCCTAGTCTTCATTTAACTATCGTCCAATAATTCCTTTGTAAATGAGTAAACCAATACTCTTTTGAAGGGGCATAAGCAATTTCAGGCTAGGAAACATCATTTATATTGTGTTGGATGAGATGATTCATTCCCCAGCCTCAAAGACTCAACATAAGCCCTCTTCAGGTCTTGTTTATCCTGCATCTGTTTTTAATCCATGGAAACAGAGACCTCTCCATTTCACTAGACAGCATAGATAGACCCAAGAATAAGCAGTGTGTTTAGGCATAGCTATTTGCACCTACCTTAACTGATAGCTTCATTTAGCATAGTAAGGTTGGCTTTGCAGTAGGATGTCTGTTGAGAAGAGGTTAAGGACAAGCACAAAATAAAGCTTATACAAGCAATGAACAAAGCAAAATCTTGTTTTGCTGTGTGTCATGAAGAATAGCCTATTATTTTACGTTACTGGGTGATTGAAAGAACTAGTTATATTGACGGTTACCATGGATATGCACTGCTCCAACTGGTCCCAGATTATAATAGGAAGCAGAGACGCTGAGTTTAGGAATAGCAGGCAAAGGAATCTGGTTTTATCAACTGGTAGAAGTCTGCGTGTCAGCATCTGAGATCAATCAGGATGTTCACATCTGTCTAGTTTGTACTTAGTAAAACAAAAAAAGATGTTCACAATCACATTTGTGGGTTTCAGAATCCAAGAGATGAATTTGGTCTCATAGAATACTAGTAACAATGGCAGGTTTACAGGGCCAGGTGGGTAGAGCAGGGCCAACGATATCTTCCTTGCAGTGTTCTTTTCATTTAATTAATTAATTGATATTTATATAAATATAAAAAATATTTAAAAATATATTTTTTTCATTGCTTCTGCCTTGCTTAGGTCTGTCTCCAGTCTAAGTCATGTTTCCATGGAACTGACTCCAAACATTGATCCATGAGCAATAGTTCATGGAACTCAACTTACTCTATTTTGATATTTAAAGTGATTAAGGTTACTACCATTTTTGTGTGCATGTGTGCATAAGTCTGAAATATTTAGTGCTCAAGACTGGAACTTTAGATTTTGAGACTCTATTTGTGTAGAATCTTTTTGCTAGGCAATTATCATAAGCATAACTTAAGACATTGTACACATTAAAAATAATGGAGCTGCATTTTAAAAAATCTATAATTCAGCTGTTTTTTTTTTTTTTTTTTTTTTTTTGAGATGGAGTTTCACTCTTGTTACCCAGGCTGGAGTGCAATGGCACGATCTCGGCTCACTGCAACCTCCGCCTCCTGGGTTCAGGCAATTCTCCTGTCTCAGCCTCCTGAGTAGCTGGGACTACAGGCACGCGCCACCATGCCCAGCTAATGTTTTGTATTTTTATTAGAGACGGGGTTTCACCATGTTGACCAGGATGGTCTCGATCTCTTGACCTCGTGATCCACCCACCTTGGCCTCCCAAATTGCTGGGATTACAGGCGTGAGCCACCGCGCCTGGCCCGAATTCAGTTTTTTATTATTATTATTTTTTTGGCTATTCCGATTCACTTGGTAGTTAGCATTAACAAAGCTTTGGGTCATATTACCAGATATTTTTTTTTTTTTGAGATGGAATCTCACTTTGTCGCCCAGGCTGGAGTCCAGTGGTATGATCTCAGCTCACTGCAACCTCCGCTTTTGGGTTCAAGCGATTCTCCTGCCTTAGCTTCCTCAGTAGTTGGGATTACAGGCATGTGCCACAATGTCCAGGTAATTTTTGTATTTTTAGTAGAGATGGGGTTTCACCATGTTTGCCAGGCTGGTTTCAAACTCCTAACCTCAAATGATCACTCTGCCTTGGCCTCTTAAAGTGTTGTGATTACAGGCGTGAGCCAGTGCACCCAGCCTTAGATACTTTAAAAGTAAATTTGCTGGTGAGCAACATCTACTATTTTTTTCTCTCTATCTGAAAAAGCCTTGGTGTGAATTAAGTAGGCTGAATATTGGGCTATCACAACATGATCTATCAACTCTTGGAGAAAGTAGATCCAGGTACCAAGTGTCCATTGAATGGCCACTGAATCATTTGAGATCAGGGAGAAGCTATTCAATTGCAAATAAAATATGGTGGTTGATTCCAAGTATCTCCAGGATGGGAACACTTGCAATTATCATTTATAGTCTATCTTCCAATCTTTCACATTCTTTTTCTTTCCTTTTACTCCATTGTCTTTCATTTCCTTGCTTATTTTGGAAGAGATGAGGAGGTAAATTTTCTATTCCATGTAAATACAATAGCAGTTATTTTGAGCTGGCCAGCAAATGTCTCCCCCATGTATTTTACCAAATGGAAGCCCATATTATCTGTTTGGAGGTTTGACAGGAAAAGTTTTTCCTCTCTAGACTAATGATCTGCAGCAAAAGCTTATCTCATTCCAAATTCTGCCATACCTACAGACACACAGGAGACACAGAACACAGGACCCAGGCTCTAGAGCCTGCTGACATGGGTTCAAGTCTTAGCTCCTGCCTTTGGCAGGTCATGTAAGCTCCCTGGGCCTCGGTTTCTTTGACTATGAATTGGGTGATAATCACAGCTACCTTAAGAGTGTTGTGAAGGTAAACGAGTTGTTGCTGATAAATGTAAAGGTTAAGCACAGTGCCTGCCACATAGTGAGCACTCTGTAAATGCTGGCCATTTGTGCAGGAGGCCCTGCACCTTTGAGGCTCACAGTCCAGGCTTCTGAGCCAGCTGCCTGCATTCTAAGTCCATCCCTGCATCTCACATAGCTGTACATCTTAGCCAAGTTACCGATTAAGTGAAATGTGAACCATATGCACTTTCTGAGAGTAGACCATTTTTGACTTACAAAAAAGGCAGTTTCATAGGGTTCCACAGAATACACAGGTACATTCTCTGTGCCTCAGTTTCCTTGCCCATTAAACACAGGGTCAATAATCCTATCTAGTAGGATTGTTATGGGGATTAAATGAGTTAGTATTTATAATACATGTAGGGCAGTGCTTGATATGTAGAAAACACTGTATAAGTATTTGCTATTATAATTTTTATGACCCTCACATCTCTTTATACCTGACAACCTAAATATTTCCCAAGAACAGCCTGTTTATTGATCCTTCTTTTTGCTTCTGTTGAAGCAGAAAGAGACTTCTGCTTTCCGTGTTGCCTGCAATGTCTCTGCTCCCTCAGAGCCTGATTGCCTTTGTCCCCCTCCTTTTCTCCACGTCCACCTTGTCTGCGGGCATTTGCATCCTCACTGAGGACACAATGCTTTACGTTAGCTGGCACTGGTTCCCAGACACCTTTGTCTTCTTTACATATTGACCCTGGAGTGTGAGGGCCCAGGAAAGATACAATATTTCTTCCAATTTACTTGTGTGGTTTTTTTCCCTCCCACGATGCTGATTTTAAATCTTTAGAAAAATTCCGTAAGTTATGTTCAAATGTGGAATTCCTAATGCTTTCCTATGCTTTTTGACAAAAACACACTTTTTTTTTTTGTTCTGGGCTTTGTTTTACTGCAAGACAAAAACAGACTTTTAACAAATTTAAATAATTTTAGATTTACAGAAAAGTTGCAGTTAGTACAGAAAATTTCCGTTCCATATATTCCTTATCCAGTGTCCATTAATGTTAACGTCTTAAATAACCACCTATATTTACCAAACCTAAGAAATTTACATTCATAAGTTACTGTTTGTATGTTACTATTAGCTAAACTCCAAACTTGATACAAATTTCATTAGTTTTCCACTAAAATTATTTTTCTGTTCCAAGATCCCATATTGCGTTTTATCATCACTCTCCTTAGTATCCTCTGGTTGGTGACAATTCTCCAGTCTCTCCTTATTTTTATGACCTTGGCACTGAGTCTTGAGGAGTACCAGTCAGATATTTTGTAGCTTGTCACTCAATTTGAATTTATCTGATTTTTTTTTCTTCTCATGGTTAGACTGGGGTTATGGGTTTTTGGAAAAAAATATTGCAAAGATGAAATGCCTTTCTTTTAGCATCATACCAGTGGATAAGCAATACTAAGATGACTTCTCACTGGTGATGTTAACTTTGATAACTCTCTCCACCATTTAACAAAATACATTTTTAAACATAGAATTCTCACGTTAAAGTGACCAAGAGACCATCTACAGACAGTAACTAGGCACTAAAACTGCAGCATTTTAAAGCCCTGAGTGGGCCTGTTCAGGTGTGCTCCATCTTCTCATTCCTAACACCTCTTTTAAATAATCACCATTTCCTACTGCTCCTTCATTCTTCCGAAGTAAGATTTACAGATGGTATAATCTACCTGTACATGCAGTCACAGAAGAACCAATATAATGTCCTAATTTTAAATAAAGGGGAAATAAAAGGAACATAATTTATAATAAAAGAACCCTTTCAATATAAAAATGCTCAGACAGGACTATTCCAAAAGCCAAGGGAAGAACTTCCATGACTAAGACAGACACAAACAGATGTGAGGCTCAAATACAATGAGGAACATTGTCTTTGCTGAGTTGATTTTCCGAAATGGTGAACAACCCATGGGAAAGTTCCAAAGCAAACAAAATACCTTCTCCCTCAATTTTCATGGTGGTTTCATTCCTGGAAAAATTCACAGCTTATTAAAAACATGCAAAAATGTTGTATATTTAAATGTAAGATGGAGTTAGGCTCAGATAATTATAACCAGGTTTTCAGCTACGTGAATGTTTGCTGGGACAGCAGAAAGCTGTGTGGACAGAGAACAGTGCTTCATTGTGGGAGTGTCCTGTGCACTGCAGGACACACACAACCCGGGCTCTAACCCCTCAATGTCAATGATGCCCCTAATTGGGGAGAGCAAGCAAAAACACTCCTTGAATTTCCAAGGTAAAGTTTCCAAAACGTGGGGGCCATGCTGCTTCAGTCAAGACCACCACTGTTAAGAGTTCAAGTCTAATCACTTCATCTCACAGCAAAGACCTGGCTGCAGGTCCACATAGCCAGCACATTAGGGCAAACTGAGCCTGGAAGCCAGGTTTGCCAGCTCCCAACCTGCAGGATCTGGTGTTTGTTGAGCCCTCAGAAAGGGTTCTGGTAACCCTTGGATTGATGCAGAAATGTAGGTTAAATCATGCAATTCATGTCTCTCTCTCTCTCTCTCTCACACACACACACACACACACACACACACTACCAACACCACCATCACCATCAACAACAACAACATAATCAACTCAATTCCTGCACAAAGTCCTTCACTTCATAGTTTCCCAGTGAATTAGGAGAACATTCAAATTGTTACACTGGCCTACAAGGTCCCGTACAACTTGGCCCTGGTCCGCCTCTCCAGCTTTATTTCATAGCGTTCTCTCCTTGCTCATCGTGCTTCCACCCTGCTGGTCTTCTCTCAGTTACTGGCAGGAACAGTACCCCCACTCTGCCTCAGGGCCTTGCACTGGCTATTTCCCCTGCCTGGGCTCTTCTACTCTTTGCCCAGCAAATTCTTCCTTATTCTGCATAGCTTGGCTTAAAAGTGACTTCCTCAGAGAGCCTTTCTCTGAGCCCCAAATATGTCTTCTTGTTAGATGTTCTCATAGTACTCTGTATTCCTTGATCACGTACTTAGCAGAGCTTACGATTAAGTATTTATTTGTGTAATTCTGAGTTTAATATCTGATGCCTAGGCTGTGAGCTCCCAAGGAGGCAGGAGCTTCATCAGGTTTTCTCATTACTCATCCCCATTACTCAGGAGAGTGCCTGGAACAGAGTCAGTTCCAAATATTTGCTGAATCCATGAATGAATGAATAATTGGGTTAGCTGCCTAGAATGACTTTCAGCCTGGCTGGCATGGGAGAAACACAATGATGGTTTTTCATGATGAGCAGCAGCATAATACCTTGGTTCTATTTTGCTGTGAAGAGAGAGAGGCATCCTATTGGAGACTGCTTATTTTGGCTTATTTGTTTCAGTGAGCTTGTTTTCGTTTTTGTTTTCCAGCAGGGTCCCGCTCTGTCACCCAGGCTGGAGTGCAGTGGCACAATCACAGCTCACTGCAGCCTTAAAACTCCCAGGCTCAAGCAGTTCTTCCACCTCTGCCTCTCAAGTAGCTAGGGCCACAGGTGTGTGCAACCACATCCAGCTAAAGTTTTTTTTGTAGAGATGGGGTCTTGGTATGTTTCCCAGGCTGGTCTTGAACTCCTAGGCTCAAGCCATCCTCTCCTCTCATTTTAAATGAACATAAATGGAGCAGAGAAGCCCAGAAGTCACCTGGGTGTTTGAAGTGAAGGCTCCTACATTTATCTGGAGCTGGCTTCTCTGCTGGAAGAAACAGCTTTGCAAACTCCAGCTTTATAGGGCTCACCCTTACACATACCTTACTTCATTTTTTTTCTAGTTAACTACCAATAACACCTTATCTCTAAGTAGCCTTTGATGCTGTGCCTGTTGTTTCATTTTTTTCTTTTCCACATTTTGGTCTTTGGGTATCACTTTCACTAATTTGGCACATTTACATATCACCAATGCTATTATTTATTCACTTTTTTTCTTGAATACATCCCACTGTGACATTGATGCAGATTTTAGCCTCATCAAAAACAATGATATGCATGAATGCCTGATTATATTCATTTGGGTTTATCATACTCATGTGGGAAATAATGCTTTTTCTGGGCTGTGTTCTTGTGTGAAAGGAACACCAAGGCTGACCTCCTTTCTGTCCTCAAACTGTTAGTAATATACCAAAGAACAGAGTTTCAGTAACTTGCCCAAGGTCACAGGGTTAGTATGACAGAACTGAGATTCAGTGACTGGCTCCTGCCCCTGGACTGTTCCTGTCACACTAACTCAAACCATTCTTAACTGAGTTCTTTACCCACACCAGGCACTCCATGACTATCAACTGCGATTGAACTAATGATGACTTACAAAAGCAAACTCTTCATCCAGCGTTTTCTCTGAGTACATTACATCCCGATGCTGCTGGCATCTTGGGACATTAGCTGCCTCTTTCCAGTCTGTAATTTTCTGATCCGTCTATGAGCCATGTCTCATCTGCATTACCAGGATGCTCCCCGTTTTGATGATGAATGCCATTGTGACATACTTGTAGAGAAAGGTGAATCTCCTTGTGGGTGGTACAATGTGTTCTTCATGCTGCCATCCAATTCATCCATGATGGGTGATTCTGAGACTATTCAAGGTATCACCATCTCAGTGGCATAGAAAGCCTTCTGGGAAACCATGGGATGGCTCCAACGGTGAAGGAAGCTCCCTTCCTGATTCTGGAAACCACTGGTTTCTGGGTGATTCTCTACCTTCCTGATCATCAGCCTTTGGCAGTGCACTGTGTCTTGAATAGCTGCAGAGTTGCTGATCCTGTTCTTAAACCCAGTCCTCATTTAGAGTTAAACTACATACTTGAACACGGATATTCCACCACAACATGCTACGCCAACTTGTGCTGCTGTAGATGTTTTTTTTTTTCTTTTGAGACGGAGTCTTGCTCTATCACCTAGACTAGAGTGCAGTGGTACGATCTCAGCTCACTGCAACCTCCGCCTCCTGGGTTCAAGCGATTTTCCTGCCTCAGCCTCCTGAGTAGCTGGGATTATGCCTGGCTAATTTTTGTATTTTTAGTAGAGATAGGGGTTTCACCACCTTGGCCAGGCTGGTCTCAAACTCCTGACCTCGTGATCCACCTGCCTCGGCCTCCCGAAGTGCGGGGATTACAGGCATAAGCCACCACGCCTGGCCACTGCTGAAGATCTTAAACTGCAATCACACTGACATTCTTTCTGATCCTAGTTGGAAGCATCTAGACCATTCCTACCACATGGCTTTTGCCCTTGCTCTGTCTGGAATGTTCCTTCTCCAGCTCTTTTCATGCCTATTTCCATTATTCACATTTCAGCTCAATGTTATCTCTTCAAGACCTTTCGCTGACCATTCTTTATAAAATTGTACCTCCCAGGTCCTTACTGCAGTGACTCCCGATCCTGCAAGTTGGATTTATCTTCTCCCTGGCAGTTACGACCACCCCAAGGTATACTGTTTATTTGCTGACGTATTGCCTCCACCGAACCCTGCAGGAGATGTAACTACCACGAAGTGCATGCCAAGGCCTCTCTTGTTTACTGCTTTCTCTTCAGTAATAAGTTGTTGCTAAGTAAAATAAATGCATGATGTGGTCCAGTCACTGCAATGAGGTATAGGGGAAAGTACAAGGCTCTGGAATCAGAAGGAAGCAGCCTTTGTTCCAATGCAGAAGTTAAGAGCGTGGGTCTAGGAGTTAGATGGGCCTGGATTCCAGTTCAGCCTCTGCCACTTCCTGGTTGTGTGCCTTCAACAAGTTCTTTAACCTCTGCACTTCCGTGTACATCAATAGTAAACCAGCACTCACGAGTCACAGTGTATCACGTGCCCGGCCTGGTGCCAGCCGCTGTAGTAGCCTCTCAACAAATGTTAATTGACTTTCCTTTCCCTAGAAATGTTAGAAGAAACCCATGAAACCCAAGACATAGCTTTCGTAACACACTCGATAGTTAATAGAGAATGCAGGCATCCCTATATTCAATACAGTCTGCTGAAGTACAACTGCCATACATTGTGCAAAAAGCAGTGACATTTTCAGCAGTTGCGTATCTTCTGTAGACTCCTGATAGGGTTTATAATCATCAAGCCACGGGAAAGACTCCAGTCTTTCAGTGCATGACCTGTTCTATAGAGGTGTCCCCCGCCCTGTATATTCCGTTACTTGATGTAGAGGAGAAGCGCGTGCACCGTATATAGTTCCTTCGGGGGTTGAACATTGTGTTCCTCAGGTGGCACGAGTGACTTTGAAGTACTTGTCAGCAACTGGCTTTCTCGTAACAGCACTGTGACCGCTCAGTTCACAGTGACATTTTACTTCTGAAGCCCTTGTTCAGAATATTAAAAAGCGCAATAGCAGACTTCATCCCTTTGCTTCAAGGCCTGTGATTCTGTAAAGCTAGCCCATCGACTCAGGAGAGTCACTGGCCCCAGTGAATGTTTATAAACCGATTTGAATTTGGTTCGGTGGTGTTAAGATGGTCAGTAAATACAACTATTGAGTCTGATCATGGGGGGTGTGATTCCCCTTTGTGCTTTATCACAGACGGTGAACTGAACCATTTTGCCAGGACGTCTGAGATCCCTCAGACCACTTTCTTTGTGGTGCATCATGGTGTTTTTCTATCCAAAAAAAAAAAAAAGAAAAAGAGAAAAAAGAAAAACCTGGCATCTCTTAGATGCAAACTTGGGAAGGGAGGGGTTGAAGTTTGCAATATTCTACCCGGATTAGCAAAATATGCGCAAATTCTAACTGATGATAGGTAGGTTAAGGTCTCTGAGTTCTTGTTCTTCATTGCGATGATAGCTTACTATGTTTCCAAAACTGATGCCCTAGGGCATGGGACAAGACCTACTGGCGTTTGCCAAAAATGGTCCTTCACATTGACTGTTTAGATACCCTAAGTGCCTGATGTTCTAACTTGGTCTCTGGACTGAAGACGCAGTGAGCAGAACAGAGGGAGATGTCGTGAAGCTCTGTAAGGGATGCTCAACTGGGACCCGCAGCTCGCTCTGCCTGGCCTTAGTCTGTGAGGACTTGGGGCCCTTCAGATCTGTCCTTCAGGACTTTTTCGATGTTGAGGCAACTACATTGTGTCATTGTTCTTTGAGAAGCAGTAACAGGGAGTTGAACTTTGGGTTCTGATGGGCCAGGTTTTCTCAATCTCAGCACACTGACATTTTGGGTGGGATCATTCTGTTTGGAGAAGCTGTCCTGTGCGTCATGGGATGTTAGACAGCATCTCTGGCCTCTCCCACTAGATGTTAGTAGTGCCCCCGCCCCCTGTTATGACAACCAAAATACTTCCAGGCAGTACCAAATGTCTCTTTGCTGGGTGGGGGTTAGGGGACACCACTGCCCCTGGTTGAGAACCAGTGAGACAGACCTTGACTATGGGAGATTATCTTGTGGTCACAAGAAAGCCTGTTTGAGAGCACTCAGCTTCTCTGGGCTGTCCTTAGGCTTTTCAGACCTTTGAGTTTCCTGGAGAATAGATTTTTATTTTTTTAGAGATGGAGTCTCACTATGTTGCCTAGGCCAGAGTGCAGTGGCTATTCACAGCTGTGATCCCACTACCCATTAGCATGGGACTTTTGGCCCGTTCCATTTCTAACCCGGACTGGTTCACCCCTCCTAGGCAATCTGCTGGTCCCTTGCTCCCAGGAGGTCACCACATTGATGCTGAACTTATTGTGGATGATCAGCACAGCAAACTATAACCCAGAACTCCTGGGCTCAGGTGATCCTCTCGCCTCAACCTCACGAGTAGCTAAGACTACAGGTGTGCACCATTGTGCCCGGTGGGAATAGATTTTTGATGTGGATGAACTAATGATAAACAAGAAAAACGTGAGGGAGGGTAGTATACAAATGCATTTATTCCTCTCCTCTCATCCTTTCTCTTTGCATCTCTGTTAGTTTTCCAGAAGGGGACAGATGAGGTTTAGAGGAGGAGAAACCTAGCTGACCTGGAAAAGCTGCAGCTAGGATGCCTGCGCCTGCAGACCGAACTGAGGAGCCTGAGGCTTGCAGAACTTCAGGTGATCCTGATTGTCAAGTTCAGGCATCAGCAGTTTACCACAGGAAGCATAGAAGACAGGGTTGGGAGGCAAACTGGGCATCTGCCAGGACCCTTGGCAAAATTGCAACATAGGCAAAACCGTTTCGCCACCACGTGTCTTTGTGAAGCCTTCCCACACCCCGTCTCACTTTCCTTGCCCTCCAGACACTCAGTTGCCTCATGCTGGCTTCTGACTGCTCAGGGTCCACCTCATGCATGCTGAGCTATCAACTTCCACGTCACCTGCTCGCCACTTCAACACTCTCTCCCTCAATGCTGATTTCAGCTATTTTGGGGGTTGAGAGGAAAGATTCACATACTTCACATTAAGAGAAGAGTCAGCAGGTTTAACCTGTTCAGGGGATGTTTTGACTCTTAGAAGCTTGTTACTCCTCTTGTAGAAGATGTTTTGGAGCCAAGGGCTTTTCTATGGCTCATCTAATGTCCCTGAAATGAGCATTATGGTTGCATATTCTCCGCTCTTCAGTGACACCTGTGAATTCCATAAACTGCAGCTATACTTAACAAGGGGCTCCACACAAGGTGAGCTGCAAATTTCCCACAAGATCCAACTCCAGTAGCCTGACATATAAAGCCCTTTATAGCGAGCTTCCTTACTAACCTGTTCTCCATTTGTTCACTCAAGTAATGGTAGAAAAGATGGATATAGACCTGGCTCCCAACCCCCACAATGCATAGAATCCAATGAGGGATACACACAAGAAATCAGACAAAGACAATGTAGTGTCCACGTTAACCCAGGGTAGGTATAGGGGGCTTGGGAGCACCTTGTACATGGAACTAACCCAGAGGCTATTTCCGGGCTGGCCCAGGGAGGACACCTCATGTCTCCATTCTCTCTGGCCCCCATGTGCCCTGCCCATATCAGGCATGCTCTGTCCTGCCTCTGGCTTTGTACATAACGGTCCCTCTGTTTAGAATGCCCTGTCATTATCTGTCTGAAAAACCCTTAATATCCTTTGTGATCCAGCTTAACTGTTACCTCCAGGAGACACTATCAGCGTGCATCTGGCCTTCCCTTATTTTTCTCTACCCCCTCTTCCTACTGCAAAACTATGTTCTTTCCTTTGAGCTAAATCCTTACATATCACCTCTATGAAAATATATATCACACTGATTTGTAATGATGTGTTTAGCTGTCAATCTCTTTAGTAACTTCCTTCAAAACCGAGGCAATAAAGTATGTCTTTTTAACTCCCATCTTATGGCACAGAGCCTGGCACTTGAAGTGCTTAGTAAATGTCACTGAATGAATGAACCCATTCAAACTAGAATCTGGAAAATATTACAGCAGGATGTCTCCTTTATTCCTTTTTGAATTTGATTATGAGATATATACACAGAAGAGTCCATAAAACATACATGTCTAATGTAAAATGAAAACCCACGTAACCACTGCCTGGGTCAAGAAATAGCCCCCTCTATCCTTAACTCACCAGTGGGTGTCATCTTCTTGAATTGAGTGTGTCACTAAGATAAAGACTCAACATCCTGCATTTGACCTGAAGTTACTGGGGTCTTCCTTCCAAGAAAGTACTCATCTTGAACCTTAGGGCTGATGTTCTAGATATCAAATATTTGACTGAAAGCCAAGCCATTCAGTCAAACATCGCTTGACAGACGTGGTCTGAAATCTAGCCACAGGAAGCGACTTGCTTCACTGGACAGTATCTCACAAAGGATCTTGTGCATCTTCCTTTCCCTTACGTATTGAGGTTGCAGGCTTATTTGGACTCTGTCACATTTGAGGGAAAACAGCTAATGTGTGGGCCTTGCTGGGATCATCTGCTAACAGTTAACCTGTGTAGAGATCAATCTATTTGTTGCTTGCTGTTAATACAGATCAATTAAAATCTTGCCACATTATTCAGAAGGGGTATACTCTGCTCTGCTTTGAGTGGAAATCAACCATCTGCTTTGTTGCCTTTGGTCAGAACACTGAGCCTTTGGAAAGGCCATAGTTACAGGATGTATGGCAACCATGGCCAGTGTGGTGAGGCTCAGAGCTGGCCAGGCTCTCTGCATGGGCCTCAACTGGTCCTGTTACTGGGCTTACACAGCTCTCACTCTTCCTTCCTCTGCTGCCCTCAACAACCAAAGGCCAGCAGGTGGTCCCTCCTCCCTTCCTCCTTCTCTCCCTCCCTCCCTCCTTTCTTTCCTTATCTTCTTCCTTTCTTTTCTTCTTTTCCTCTCTCCCTTCCTTATAGCTGCCTAATCTCTGCACAAATACTATAATCATGACTTTTTCAATAGATATTTCTTGAACCCAGCTGGAATTTTCTTCTTGAATACAAAGTTAGCTAGCTAATTTCAGGAACTTAACTCTAGAATCCCCTTTGATTCCCCTTTCCTTTCCCACTCCTCCCCACCTCTACCCTGTGCCTATGTGTGTTTGTCATGAATCCATAATCACTACATTTAATTTAATCCAAATTTTAAATTCCTTTATAACACATATAGCTCCTTTTCATTACCTTCACTGACATTTCGGACACTTCGGCTTTTCTAGTTTCTTTATATGTGGTCCCTGAAATCTTTTTGTTTGCTTGATTGATTGTTTAAAGCAGATAACAACATCACTCTCTATCCTCTGCTTTAAGAAGCTTAATTCATGCACCATTTCCTGAGCACCTACATTGTGTGAGACACAGTTTAAGGTGCTGGAGACACTGCAGTGAACAAGGAAGATGTGGTCCCTGCTGTCACAGAGCTGGCATTCCAAAGGATTTTCATATTCTAGAAAGGAGCTATCTAATTCAGTAGCCACTAGCAGCATGCGGCTATTGAAATCAAAACCTCAGTTAATTAAAAAGAAATAAAATTGGCCGGGCGCTGTGGCTCACGCCTGTAACCCCAGCTCTTAGGGAGGCAGAGGCGGGAGGATAGCTTGAGCCCAGGAGTTCGAGACCTGCCTGGGCAATATAGCGAGACTCCATTCTCCACAAAAAGGAAAAAAACCAAAAAGACAAAAAAAAAAAAAGAAAATTAAAAATTTAGTTTCTCATTTATACTAGCAACATTTCAAGCACTCAGTAGCCGTATGTGACAAGCAGCTATGGTATTGGGCAACATAGAGCTAGATGAGTACCACCACAGTAGATTCCACCATACAGAGCTGTTCTGAAGAGTCTGCCAGGCTTACCGCCATTCTGGGAGTCTAAAAGATCCCTGCAGCCACACTATGAGATGACTTACGATGACACCAAATTACAATTACTTCATATATATATATATGTATAATCTTTCCTTTGAAACATGTGGGTTTTATCTAGGATACATGGAGCCTATGGGTTCATTTTTATTTTGGGTGTCCTGTTTTTACTTACAAGGTGGTTAAATTAGAGTGGTGGAGTAGTATTTAGAAGTACTCACTTCTCTTCATAGATTTCAAGCAGGTACTGGCTCAGTACCCCCCATCCCAGGGAATGGAAGGTTGCAGCACAGAATCCAGAAATGGCCCTTGAGTTTCTCTGGCTGCTCTTGTGGTCCAAATGTACAAGCTCTCAGGGACCTTAGAGTGTTTTCAGAAGGGGCAACAGAAAGAAGGATTTGGGGAATAGATTAAAATGTCTTGGCAGAAGCAGGGCTGGAGGAAAGAAAAGAGAAATGTGAGTCTGCACATAAACATGAGAGTGTATGGGAGTGGATGCTAGCTTGTGCATGCTTTGTGGGCTACATGGTGTTCGTGGAGTTCTGTTGGGAGTAGCTGGGTTGCCTAGGACTTACTTGGGGTATTCATGGTAGAATAGAAAAAGCATGGTCTTTGAGGTGATGCAAACATGGATAGGGTGAAACAAAAGTGCTTTGTTAAAGGCAGAATTACAAGAGACGCTGAAAATGGTGATGATGGGACAAGCACTAAATTTAATTATAGGCAAGGTATTAGCAAATCTGGAAAAGGTTAAAGAAAAGTGGAATATTCCAAGGTTGTATCAAGAGTTTACCTTTGTGAAAGGTGACGAATATCAATGCTTCTCTAGCATCACAGGCCATGAGCAATTTCAAAAGGAGAGCCTCCTTTGAGCTGGAGAATTTTCTAGCCATTTGGGGAGGTTCCTCTTCAGGATCTAGTTACTCTTCTCCATTATATAAAGTCTCCAGTTCCATCCTTTTAGGGCTAGATATCATTATCTTCATCTGACCTGTTATACTACTAGAGTTCCAGTCTTTAACTCTGGCTAACTTACTCCCCCCATACTTCTTTCTATCATCCTCTATTCCTACGCAAGCTTCTCCAGCCACCCATCTTCCTCTGGGCTACTGTCCTCCTGTGATGCTTGGCTTTCTGTCCCCTGAACCCTCATTGCTGTTTCCTTTTTCTTCTTTTCTCCTGAGTCTTCTGGAACCCCATTATCACAGAATACAAACTCTCCTGCTTTCCTGTATTTTAAAAACAGAGTCTTGCTCTGTTGCCCAGGCTGGAGTGCAGTGGTACAATCACAGCTTACTGTAGCCTTGAACTCCTGACCTGAAATGATCCTCCTGCCTCAGTCTCCTGAAATGCATGAGCCACTGCACTTGGCCTCCTTTCTCATATTTTTATGAGTCCACTTCCCCATTTTCTTGCTTTAATTAAAATCCATCTTGAAGGAAGACACCTCTTTGTAACCTTTTCAAGTAGAAGTTGCACATTTTTCTACATTGTGGTTCCCAGAGGTAATGTCTGCATTTCTACTGATACTCTTTGCCTTTTCCAAACCACTGATTTTCACTCTTGTGCAAAAAGCCCTTTCTTTTTTGAGTTTCAGGTCGTCCTGATCAAAGTCTTCCTGTTCATATTTCCTCCTGTCATTATTACTAACAACTTCAATATCTGTATTGATAAACACAGACGAATCCAGCTTCAAGATACTTGACCTCAACTCCGGCATGTTCTAGACCCCATCCTCATAGCTACCCCTGGACCTTATCATTATTCTAAACTGCTTCACCTCTTAATTCTGAACACAAATCTACCATTCCTTGGCCACACATCATATCATTATAGCCTTCAGGATCTTTAGTCAATGCAATTGCTTCTCAGGCTAGAAATCTAGTCCATTGATCATTCCTTTTTACTCTGGGGCTTTCACCAAACTTTTACCTTTACTTTCTTTTCCCTCCATCTTAGACCTCACAATGTATAACTTCAAGAACCTTTACAAGCATCTTAAATAACCCTAGTCCCTGTTCTCTCTGCCATGTGGGCACAGCAAAGCCTTAATCTTGGATTAATCCAGCCATTTGTCTTTCCTGTATTATATCTGGCGTGCAGAGTCTTGACAGGGAAAACACACAACCTATCTATGCAAATAGAGGCCCAGAGCAGTCCTGTGAAATGTACCAAGTCAGTGACATCTGCCGTTTTCCTAGTGGTGATTATAAGACATCACTCTTCTCAGAGCTCTACTGCATTGTACTTTCTCTGCCCCTCCTGCCCCGCTTGTATGTATACAGCACTTCTTTCCCTCTTCCCTAGTAAATGATTTGTCCTGCTGCTCATTTTCTCTTGCATCACTGTAACTGGTTTTTGCACTTGCCACTGAAATAAAAATGCTCTGGCAAAGGTCGCCAGTGACTTCCTGAAGGACTAACTGAACAGACTTCTGTAAATATTCAGCTAGTTGGACTTTTCTCTTGCATTTGACAATGCTGACCACTCAGTATTCCACTCTGGACTTCTCTTCTCTCTCTACTTGTGCCCTCTGGTAAGCTCACCCATCATGGCGGTTATATAGTTGATCCCTAAATCTCTATCTATCTCGTCCAGCTCCTACTGAGCTCCAGCGTTGTGTGTGCAAAATACCCATTTTCATAGTTTTCCTGGAATGCCCATAAAAACCTCAAACTCAGTTTAATCCCAATGGAAAAAATCCCCATACCCTCATAGTTCCTTGTCCCAGATTCTCTATCTCAGTGAATGCCATCATCCTTCAGACTAAGCCAGAAATCTTGGAGTAATCTGCAGCTCCTGTTTTAAATTCTCATCCACTTTTCCCACTGTCACCCTCTGCACCATCTGATTTCTTTCCAGGTTCTTTGATTGTACCTTCCTAAAATCTCATCCTGCCTGTTTTCCCCCATTCCAGCTACTGCTGCATTAGAAATTTCCTCTCACCTCTTACCTCCCACCTCAATCCCTCCTATGGACTCTCCACAGTTTTCCTTGGGAGCTCTGATTAAAACATATATCTTGATCATGATACTATCCTGAGCATGGAGTGTAAGTCCTCCGGGATCTGTACCCTGTCTCTCTCCTCAGACCCTTCTGTCCTACTTCCTGTCTCTTGCCTCTTACTCTACCATCAGCTATACTAAACTATCTACTGCTCCTGGAACTTCTCATACTAAGTCACAGTTTGGAAGGCCATGCTTCTGTCCTTACACCTCCTGCTCTCATCTGCCTGAATCATCAGTATTTCAGGGCTCAGCTCAACCCTCCCTGTCTCTGCAAGGCCTCATCTCCCACCTGAGTTGGAACCAACTACCTTCTTTGGCTCTACCTCTACACATGGATTGTCGATGTCAGTTTGCCTTTCCTTGACGGTAAGCTCCTTGAAGACAATGCCTCTGTCACATGCATCTCTGTGCTCTGGTTTCCAGTTCATAGGAGAAACAAAATAAATATTCATTGACTGAGGAGAGAATTCAAAGTGGAGTCTAACCTGTGAGAAAATGCTAATTAAATGTTATGACAATAGAACAAGTGTTGATCAAAACAGTGTCCAGAATCATCACAAAGGTCTGTCTGCCGATAGCTCTGTTATTTGTAAATCCATTAAGCCTCAGTTTGCATTAGTAAACAAGTCAGGTGGGTATTCTCTGTAACGGGAGCTGACTTTCAGGGACAGAAAATGAGGATGGCGCCTCATGTTGGCTTGCTTCCTTAGCAATTTGTGAAAACAAACCCCAACAAAACAATTCTCCCTTTCCCAAAAGTTGGCACTGGCTCAAGTTTTTCTTTTCCAAAATACTTTCTTTGGTCAAGCAACACTCCCCACACTATAGCTGTTAGGCATCAGTGTGCTCTGAATCCATTAGAGAAGGTCAGTCTAGAATACTAAACAGATGCACAGCTCTGAGTCTTGAGAACCGGAGTTTCATGATCGCAATGCATAGCAATAGCCATCTCCTTGGTTCATACTGCTCTAAGCTGCACCATAAGCAGGGGTATTTTAGACACTGACTCCTTGAGCTGTCCTGATTTCCACAAGGGAAGTGAGGAACAATTAATTTGAGGCAGAAAAATAATTCAGTGTGTTTTAGCTTTACATGCACACACATGACAAAAACACTAAATTCAGTCAACATCACAGAGACAACATGGATACAAAAAAGCAAGGGTTTTTTTTTTATAGCAAACCTTTGTACTAAATATATACATACATAAATAAAGCAAAAAGAAAACAGAAACCTTCCTACCCCAAACTACCTATTAATTTCAGATGGAAAAGCCCTAGGCAGTAGGAAAAAAACAACAACCCAGGCTTTAAGTAGATTGGATAATTTGAAGTGAATGGAAAGGGCTAGATAATATTAAGTTGTCATGGTAGAAAGTAAGTTTTGGACAGTCTGCTTTCACATTACTATCTAAACTTGTAAAATTACTCAGAGAAGCAGAAAGGAGGACTAAATTTAGGCCCTGACTTAATGCATTCAAGAGCATGATTCATCTTCCTCCTGCCCTGGTACAGCCTGGGGAATCTGAACATACAGCCGGCAACACATGGATGCCCTGTAAGTAAATGAAAGTCGCATCCGTTCAGGGGCTGGAGAAAGCCAGAGATCCCCCACTTTCCCTGCCAAGAAAGGTGTACTTCTAGGCACCTCACACACCAGAACGCAGAACCAGATTTCTAAGCTGGCGAAAGTCCATCTAATTTTCGCTTCGCTCCAGCTTTGGCGTGAAATGCTGCTGGGCTGGAAGTGTATTCTGCTGCTCCTCTCCTCTAAGTGGCTTTTCCCCTCAAGTTCCAGTGGGATCCTGAGCAGCTCTCAGAGGCCATGCCACATGGGTCACACTAATAAGACTGCCCGAAAGGGTGTCACATTTGGTAGCCATGCATTTAATAACCCAGAGCCCAAGTCGCTTCCTGGCAGCCCTTAGGTTGGGTCTTGGAGAGCTAGGATTCTACATAGCAAACACGTGAGGACAATTTTGGGCTATTTGAAAGAAACTAAACAAACCAGATAGGAACCAACCACACAATACCAAGTTCCATTCCCACGAATTAAATCAGGGCGGTAGGCAAAGTTTCCAGGTAGGGCAGACAGTCACTGTCCCTTCCCCAGGTTCCGTATCTTCTGCTTCCAATCATATTCTCTCACTCTTCCCTGCTTCCAACCCCAAAGCAAACATTTCAGCCTCCACAGAGAACTTAGGTTAAGGTGGAACTATCAGTTGTGTTTAGTCCAACATGGCTTAGAGGTGACAAGCACCTAATTTATTTTGTGACTTTACAGCGACTCCATCTTTTTCCTTTTGGTTTAGTTTTAAGCACATTTGGAAAGTAACCTTACAAGTTGCATTCTAGTATCTTAGGCTTTATTGATCTTATCGATCTTTGTTTTCTGTGTTTAGAACAAATAACAGAACAAAAGGTGGAAGGCATATCAAAAATCTGTAGTAAGGTAACATTGTCTCCCAGAAGTGAGGGCATCAAAGCTGCCCTCTCTTCTGAGGTATATGATTGACCCCAAGGGCCCCATCGTACATCCATATACATCTAACCCAATGAAGAAAGAATGGTTTCCCAAACATGGAATGGGCTCAGCAATTCTGAAGTAAAAAAACAAAGAGTTAGCTATGGAGCACGCGCATTCCGTTAGAAATGAGTCACTCTGCGAGGGTGTGTTTGGATGAGTAGCACTTCAGAAGGCCCGCACGGGGTACATCCACAGGATGGGACTGGCAGACCCTGGGCAGGGCTGGGGGTCCAGGCAGGTAAGAGATCCGATCAGCCTGAAAACATGCTTCACAAACCAACCTGGGCATGACACGGAAAAGAGGCAAAACACCGCAGTGCAGCATAGATTCGTACCTTTCTCAAACAGCTCGGTACTGGGTCTCCAGGGCCGTTCTGAGTGACCAGGCAGGGCAGTCATCCAGTCCTCACTGGGCCATCCAGTGCCATAACATGAATATCAAAGCATTTGGAGGACAGGGATGTTCAGTGACCTTAGCCAAATGTCATGACAGATTTGGGGGCAGCCTTCTATATCCATTTGAGAAAGGACAAATACTCGCTAGCACTGCACAGAAAACTGGCTGATTTAGCTTAGAACAGTGGCTACCATTGTAGCAATTTCAGAACATCAAAAAGGAAGGTAAGTGGTTGGGGAAGGGCATCGTGAAGGCTGCATCTATCCAAGGCTGGGTCAGTTACACATTGGGATTTAGAGTTGAAATTTATTCTCACACACATAGAGCTCCACAGATCTAATTAACAGTGTGGGAAATCTATTTTCATATTTCACTCAAAACACATCTTCTCTGTCTCCAGGGGGTTTTTGAGTTCTAAACTACAATCAGCCCTTCTTTTAAAATAACAATAATAAATCCTCTTATTCAGCCAGATGGTGGTGTTTGTTGCACTAGGCTGGGTTCATAGTACAACATCAATAAATGGCCACTTGTAGAGGGACAGACAGAATCCCATTTATAAAGCACACCTACACCTCCCTCCTTCTCCCATCCCCAAATGTGGCATTGTCAAAACACCCCTGGGTGCTCAATCTCATTTTGAAGCAGAAAGGAAAACTAAAAAAGGCAAAATAATATAACTAAGAGGAAAAACAATTTCTTGGGGGAAATAGCACATTTAATCTCTTAGTAGAATGATCATAGGTGGGTTTCTTAAAAGTGTTGTTTTGCCTTTAGGGACTGTTTGAAAGCAGGCTCTCAAAAGGATTTTCCCCAGTCCCTGGCAAGCTGTCTTGGTGAAGGCTGCACATTGTCAGCCAAAGATATTACAACCAGGAGTTGGAGTTAAAATTCTTCCTCAGTGAGCTGGCTAAGTCTCATGAAACAAGTATTTGTTCCAATTAGGTGTTCCAAAAGTCTTGCTTGCCTCAGATAACACATTTTGAGACGGGAAGTGTATTTGTTCAGAATCCATCGTGGAAGAATAAATGACATACCGGTGTGTTCTGTTGCCAGGGTACACATCCTCTTCACAGGTCTGGAGGACTCACACTCTTTGGTACCTTGTTCCTATTTTCCTGGTCTCAGTCCTACCTGGGATGGGCAGTGGGAGGGGAGATGCTAACTAGTCTCTGCTCCTGCTCTTAACAAGCTCTACTACCTGGTTATATAACCCTAATCCATGTCCACAGTCCAGGGCTCAGATGGCT
Source organism: Aotus nancymaae (assembly GCF_030222135.1). NCBI lineage: Eukaryota > Metazoa > Chordata > Mammalia > Primates > Aotidae > Aotus > Aotus nancymaae. The sequence continues at coordinate 42,412,729 of NW_026988455.1, read as the reverse complement.
GGCCTGTCAGCAAAAAATGTCTGAAAAATGTTAATGCAACAATGTTGGAGGGATGTTATTTCCAGAACTAAACTCCTCAGGGGAAATGAGAAATCATTGCTCCTGGGATTCAACTCCTCCACACTGAAAGATGTTTCTTTAATGATGCTTTCTTCCCAAAAAATTTCCCAATGCCTGGTGTGTCCTGACATTTGATCCAAATCAAATCCTGGAACAGACTCCTAGGATACAACTATCTTCAAACTCCATACAAAAGGAGTGTTTATTACAGAGAATCAGCATCTATTAGGGCATGAAACCTTGGGGGCCTGCTGGCGTTCACTCCCCACACTGAATCGTTTCATAATATAGATACTCTTTTTTCTTTGGCATTAATAGCAAGAAACTCAGTTTATGACCTAAGGCATTTTCCATACTTCCAGGCAATGAATACTAGCTTCCTATGAGTCTCAATAGCACATAATTTAAGACAGTGGGAAAGAGAGTTGGAGATTAGTTTCCAGTGCAAGAAAAATACCATGCAGATGTTTGCCCTTACTCTTCAGTTCTGATGGTGAAACTGAGCATTGTTTATTTGTTCTGAAGTCCAAGTGAAGAAATTTATTTTCTAAAGGCTGGGGCTGATGGCTAGGGTAGAGATGGGGAGTTAGTGACATAAAATATTACTGATACGAAAATATTCAACACATGGTCTTGGGATTTTGAATCATAAAGTAATTTAGATCTTTTTAAGTGGTTCGTTTTTTGATCAAATTTGGTTATACCAGATGTCGATTCATGTCACGGAACATGACATAACTAAAGAAACACCCAAGAACTACTTTTCTAAAATTGTACATTCATCTTCTGTAATTTTGTTTTTCCTCCAAGATGGCTAGGAATCGGTCCTCTATCTTGAGCCATTTATTGAGAACAAACAAAATGAACTTGGAAAAGACACACCTGAATTGAATTTAAATACCTGACTTTGGTGTATGAGAATCATAAACTTGCTTACGGTCTATCTGGTCCGCAAACACTTCCCCATAAATCATCCAATAGGGCATGTAGAAGATGTTCTTGGCCAGTTTCCACGATGGTTCCTCATTGGGAAAAAGAATGGCTTGCCTGGCGACCCCAAAGCTCATCAGCACCACCAGCATAATGATGACAAAGTACATCATGTCTATCATCTGGAAGGGTGAGGAAGCAGAGGGAGAAACAACAGAAAACCTATATGATTGAGTGTTCTTATAAATGCTGACAATGATGGGAACCTTTGGAGGAGGTCTGCTTTCTAGGCTGCTGATAAGGGATGTTTAGATAGGGCGTTGTGTCCAGATAAGAAGATGCTTGTTCTATTGAGGCCAGTGTCCACAGAATTCTATCAGTAACTCAAAAAAAAAAGTACACACACAAATGATGCCTGTTCATTTTTCATTGCTGTCTGTGGGACCGAGTCAAGGCCAGGCATGGGAGTCATAAATGGAAGCTTAGGCCTCTATGTGAATCCAGTACTAACTTTTTCTCTGCTCCTGGGGGAGGCAAGTGTCCTCTCTGAGTCTCTTTCTTCTTAGAGAAATTGGAATTGGGATAGTTGAACTATTCCAAGAATGATTGCAATGCTGTAAATTTCCTAAGTTCTGAAAGGCTAATGAATAATTGGAAAGCTAAAAAAAAATGCTTATAAACAAAGCCAGGATAAACCAAATATCCATTATATTATGTCTTATCTTATGGCCCCACTCTACTGCATGGTATTCTACCGCCAACCAGTCTCTCACAGAGAACTGCTGTGCGTATACTTCTCCTGCAGGGCATCCCATTGGCTATGGACGGTGCTTTCTTAGGCATTAGAATCGTGCACCCTAATGACTCATACCCGTAACTGACATGTTTATAAAATCCTCCAGGCTGCTCTCTAATATAATGTTATTTCTTGTTCCTCTGTCTTCCTTGTTTCTTTCCATGATGTATGTTATTTGGGATCTGTTTCTTATATGCCAAATGACTTTCCTTTTATCACCCAAAATATTAAATAGATGAGGATGCAATAACGATTAATTTTTCCTAGCCAGAACCCATTACTTCCTCCTTTTATAGGCCACAAGGTAGGTGTGTTTGTCTGGCTGGGTTAAATATGATACTAGCCGCAGCAAGAGTGATAGAAGGCAGGCATATGACCAAGACAGGCCAACCAGAATCCTTTTTTTGGTTTTGTTTTGTTTTTAACTGAAGCTAGGAGAAAGAAATTCCTTCTGTCTCTGTAATAGGGTGAATTCAGAGTGTCTGAAAGTGATCAGAGTGAATGAAGCTGATTTGCAGGCGAAAGAGAGCAAATCCCGACAGTGGTTGGATCTCTGTTTGCAGTAGCCCCTGAAGCCAGTTTCATGATGCCCTTCTATAAGTCAGTATATCCCTTCTAGGCTTAAGGTAGTTGAAGATTGGTTTCTATCGCTTGCATCAAAACATCAAATACAAAAGACTTTCTCTTAGATATCATGCTTCCTGAAGGGATGCCCATCCACAAAGAATGCCTAATGCTACTTTTATCAATGATAATGAAGCCTTCAAATTAGTTTTATAATTTTATCTTTTATTCCTTTTTTATTACTATTATTATTATTATTATTTTTTTTGAGACAGAGTTTCGCTCTCATTACCCAGGCTGGAGTGCAATGGCACGATCTCGGCTCACCGCAACCTCCGCCTCCTGGGTTCAGGCAATTCTCCTGCCTCAGCCTCCTGAGTAGCTGGGATTACAGGCGCCCAAGACCACGCCCAGCTAATTTTTTTATATTTTTAGTAGAGAAGGGGTTTAACCATCTTGGCCAGGCTGGTATGGAACTCCTGACCTTGTGATCCACCCATCTCAGCCTCCCAAAGTGTTGGGATTACAGGCGTGAGTCACTGCTCTCGGCCACGATTTTATTTTGAAAGAGTGCATTCTATGGTGTCTGTTATTGGAATTCAAACATTACAGGTTTCCTTGTATGCTTTTAGGGTACTGGGGTCTAATCAAGTTTCAATGCAACTTCAAACTTCATCTCACAAGTATGGCATGACTTCAAAACCAAACAGGAATATCTTAAAATCTGACATTGATTCATATTTTTAAATTGTCTGTAAAGTTGTATGCTAGTTAGTTATTTCTGCTATAGTTTAGTGGTCTCAGAACTCTTTTAAAGTGAGGAAGCCAGCTGTGTCGAAACAGTTTATAGGAAACATGGGTCTGTTTTTCATCCTCTCTTTCTCTTATTTGGTAAAATTCTTTCATCATTTATTTACAAAAGTTCTATCAATGAAAAAGCACACATGGGTCCTTCATGTTATGTTTGTTTATATTGATTAAAAGATGGGTTGGGAGAGGAAGATTTCTGCTCATGAGATTTAGAAGCCAGTTTGACCCAAGAAAACTCAGCCAGTAAATAAAGAAACTGTTCTAATTTAATTTCTCAGGGTTGTTTTTGTTCAGATTGATTGTGTTATCTATCCAAAGGGTCAAAACAATCAAAAGGAAGGAAAAATTCTTCCCAAACACTTAGCTTCATATATTTCAAAGAAGTCTTAACTTTCATACAAATACCAAAATCTGATGGAGTGGAGTGCAGAAATAGAGCATTATTGGGGGGAACTGGGGCTGGCCTCCTCTTTTAAAGCCAAATTGTCCAGTTGGTTCAATATTAAGGGAGCTGATCCTGTCCTAATCTTGTAAATATCTTTGTGTTCTACAGAGGAGAGTGTGTACATATATAATACAGTATATACACACACACACACATATACTATAGTGGTTAAACACATGTACTTTGGTGTCAGAATACCTGGGTTTTCGTCTTGACTTTCATAGTACAAATAGCTACATGGAAAAAAATCCACACAAAAAGAGTAAAAATGGTTACAAAAATAAAGTCTTTACTAAACATTAAAAAAAAGGGAAGAGAAAAAGAAATAGAGGTAGGTGGCCTTGGGCAAGCTGCTTAGTCTTGTTTTATTTGTAAAATAGGAATAAAAATAACACATTTATTTTGTAAAGATTAAATGAGATAGCATGTGAAACAATGTGGTAAGTTCTCCATAAATGTTAATGTGTTACTATTATTGCAGTTGGAAAGCGATCAGGCTGTGGAGTCAGATAGACAGAAATTTGGATCCTGTCATTGTCCGTTGCTTAGTCTCTCAATTGTTTGTTCAATTATTAAACACATACGAACACCTCTTTCCTGTGGGGGTGGGGGTATGATGATTACGAGTCTGACATGGTATCTGGCACACAGCAAATGATAGCTATTATTATTGTTTTTATTCTGTGTTATATAAGTGAGCTTAGTGCTAGGCTTAGAGAATTCCATTGAGAGGTGGAATAAGAAGGAAAGGGGTCAGGATTTTGTTAAGTGATCCTGGGCCTGCAGCAGAGTAATCGGAGTCTTTCTGGGTATGTGGGCTTTCCATGCTGTGAGGTGTTTGGTGCACTGGTTAATTATATTATGGGAAGACCCAATTTCAAAATGGACTCCTAATGATTGTGTGTCCAGGAATCTCATCAGCGGTCTGTCCCTAGATGACAGGGCAGGGACTTAATTGGCTGTTTTGTGCTGAATGGGGACTCCCTAATGTTGAGAGGCTTTCAGTATAACACATCTGGGCACATTTTGTTAAATTCCAGCCTGGTAGTCCACCTGGCTCGCTGATAAATTCTATAGGCATATTTTATCTACCTTCTGGATCAGTGCCTCAGTTATTGAACTGATTATCTTAAAAGCCCCTTGAAAGAGAAGCAAAGTCCCCAAATATACTCATTTTCTACTTATTCTTGACTGATAAATGAAGTCATTCATAAGTTAAAAGGTACAGAAAATGCAGTACATTCCTCTTGCATATTCCTGAGTAAGGTTTCATTCTAGTCAAAACTGGGATAATTATGCCATTATTAAGATGATAGATGTGGATTTTAAAATAATCTCACTGCATTAGCGTGCCTTTAGTTATTTCAAGTATATAAATGCTACCCAGGCTTTAAAGGGTAATATATTTAGTTAGTTTGGGTCTTTTCAGATTTTATATGTTAAAATAAAATAAGGTAACAATCAGAAAAACAACCAATTTGATTATGTAATCACAGAATGCAGTAATTCTCAACAGACGCCAATTTCATTCCCTGGGGGACACGTGGAGATGTTTGGAGACTTTTTTGTAGTCATAACTGTGTGTGTGTGTGTGCATGTGTGCATGCTACTGGCATCCACCAGGTAGAGGCCAGGGATACTGCTAAATATCCTATGGTACACAGGACAGCTTCCTAAAATAAGGAATTATCTAGCCCACAACATCAGCAGTGTCAAGGTTGAGAAAATGTGGCCTAATTTTATAGCTATTATAGTTCTTTGTTTTCACTGGGTCCACTTGAAAATAAATTTGAGAATCTCACGAAAGTTTGTCCCCTCTGTCCAGAAAATTCACACACCCACACATTTTTATATATAAACTGCAGAGAGGGTCCAGAGATTCTACCTCCTAAGCCCTATCCATAGACTCTAAATCTAGACTCTCTGCTTTTAGACAGAAATTTTCACCAGAATCTCAAATTCATTGTTAAAGTGCAAAGAAGATGATATAATAGAGTAAGATACACATTTTTTTCCTAGTCAAAAAAATCCCCAATTGAACTGGGGTTCCTTTTTGGGTAAGTAACTCAAGCTCATGAATTCAAGTTTTTTCTTTTTTTTCTCTCTAGAATGAGTTTGGTGATATTTGCCCTAAACAATGCTGGTGTTTGTTATAAATACCATTTGTATAGAAGGGTTAGGAATACAGCATAATAATCATGCTCACCAATTTTTCCTTATTTTCACGGTATTTAAAAATGTCATTTGAACAAAATAACAGATATAATTTGTCAGCAGCTATCAGCTGTGAGACAGACATAGCTGGTCATTTAGTACGTGTTATTTATAATCATTACAACAATAACCCTATAAGATATGCATTTATTATACATTACTACTTTATAAATGAGTAAATTGAGTCTCAAAGGGTTTTAAATAAATCGCTCAATGTGTCATACCCAATTCATTCTGAATTCAGATTTGTTCTCTCTTTGCATGAGTTTGTCAGTACTTTTGTAGGAAAAGTTGTGGTTAAGATTCATTTCAGTAGAGATACACACATACATAGACAGGGCTGTTTTATAAATATTGAATTAGCAATGATACATAGTAAATCTTGAGTGGTAATAATAAAGAACATCAGCCAAGCATGGTGGCTCACGCCTATGATCCCAGCAATTTGAGAGGTCAAAGTGTGTGAATCAGTTGAGGTCAGGAGTTTGAGACCAGCCTGGCCAACCTAGTGAAACCCTGTCTCTAATAAAAACAAAAAATTAGCCAGCTGTGGTGGCAGGTGCCTATAGTCCCAGCTGCTTGGGAAGCTGAGGCAGGAGAATTGCTAAAATCCGGGAGGCTGAGGTTGCACGACTGCACTCCACCCTGGGTGATGGAGTGAAAAACTGTCTCGAAAAATAAAGTAAAGTAAAGAACATCTATTGACTAATTATTGGTTTCAATGGCTGATACAATGGAAGTGAAGTGAAAGATGTTAGCAAAGAGGTTTTTCTTTTTCTTTTTTTGAGAAAAAATACCTTACTGCTGTCTTGAACTCTGGGCTCAGGTGATCCTCCCACCTCGTCTCCCAGGTAGCTGGGATCATAGGCTCATGTCACCACGCCCTGCTAATTTTTCAGTACTTTTTGTAGCATCAGGGTCTCACTGTGTTGCCCAAGGTGGTCTCAAACCTGGGCTCAAATGATCTGCCTGGCTCGGCCTTCCAAAGTGCTGGGATTACAGGCATGAGCCACTGTGTCTGACCAGCAAAGAGGCTCTTCGGTAAGAGGTGTTGGTCATGGTAGGATGGATGTATTTAACTTTTCCACATCTGTTTTGTGAAAGTAAAGTAGGGGATACGCTTAAAAAACGGGGAGAACTGATTAAAAGTATCACTTTCTGGCTTCAGGCTCTGATTCTTCCCCGAGTGAGTTTTGGGAGGGAGCTCGTTTACTGACATGCTCCTAGATTCACATCGATGCTGTCCTCCTAGTGGACAAAGTCTGGAAGCTGGTGTGTGGTCAAGGACTATTGGAACAAGTCCTCACCATTTGTAGGGAAGCATATTAGCTTGCTACTTGTGATTCTTTCTTCAAGAATTCAACAAGTGGGAGCATAATTCTGGAAGTTAGTTCTTAACAGACATCACTTTCCAGTAGTTAACAAACACATGATGCCTGATAGAACTTAATGTTCAACCCAACCCAACTCAGCTCAGCTCAAATAAATTATGTTTTTCTTCCCTTTGTGTAGGGTAAGGCATTTTTCTAGAACTTTATTTAAAAACACAGGATCTTTAAAAAAAACTCTGTTAAAAATTTGTACTGGAGACCCATTCCTCCTCAAACATCCAGCTAAAATGTAACCTCCGTGTGCTTTTTCTGATCTATATTATCTTTTCCATGGTTCTGTTGTACTTTAGACACATCTTTATTACAGCATTTTCCACATAGTATGGTAATTATCCCTCCCTCCCTCCCATCAATTTTAATCTCATGGAAAGAACATTTTTGTACACTCAACTCCTAGTCCAGTACCCAGCACAAAATAGATGATCTTTATACATTTTTTCAGTAAATGAATGAGTGACTGATACATTCTCCAGTTTTGTCTATAGATATGGTCAAACCCTCAAACGTTCAAAAGGAAGTTATAAAATAAGTCTCTAGGGCCATCTCATTTAGACTTTGATACTAGGCCCAGATGTATTATTTCCCCCTATCTATCATCACCACTCCTCCTCTGAAAACTTACAACATGGAATCAAAAGATCCTACTTACCATTTTTCCAATCATCATTACATATGGGCCCAAATACTTGTTCACGCCGAAGATGTCTAGGAGACGGATGTACCAGTAAATGATGTTCACGCAGTAGATGACCCTCCCATCACTCCTGAAGGGCTGGTCTTGGAGACGAAGGATCATTCCGACAGAGAACAGAAGGATGGCAATGAGGTCCGTGACATTCCAGTACTCCTGCAGCCACACCTTCACTTTCTGCAGCAACTTCCCTGGCTCTGACATCAGAATCTATAAGGCAGGAAGGAGAGCACGGTTAGGTCTGGTTTCTGTCTGCTTTTTCAGCCCAGTTGGGAAGTGCTTGGTCTGTTGGCTGATATTAGTAGCTTGCTTTGTCTACCTATATCTACTTAAATACTTGCATGCTATGAAAGTCCAATTGAGCTAAGCTTAGGCAATTATTCTGCTGCAGTATTCCAGAGCAGATATAAGCAATAATTTTGATTCTTTGGGTGGCTGTAAAATTCTAAGACACATATAAGAGTTTGCTATAAAATGATTCAATCCCAGTATGCCACACACCTCTGAAGTCTTCCTTCATCTCTGTAAACAGTGCCAACATACTGAGTTCCTCAGGCTGCTCACTTGGGAAGACTCCTCCATTTTTCTCTTTCACATCCCACATCCTCTGCACCAAGTCCTATCACCTCTGTTTCTAAATGCAACCTAGCCAACTACTCACCACCTCCACTGCTGCCGCCCTATTCTAAGCCCCGTCACATCTTGCAGATCGCAGCAGCCCTCTAACTGGTATCCCCGCCATCGTCATTGCCTACCTACCATCAACCCCTTCTCTGAGCAGCACAAGGAATGATCTTCAAAAACCTGGATCTTTAAAGATTTGGCTGGTGATTACCAGGTTTTACGCATAGGTAAAAACTCGTCAAGCTGTACCCTTATGAGTTGTTAACTTAGCTATAAATTATACCTCAATTGAGAGACTTATGAGACAAATGAACGACAACAGAAACCAAAGCAAATTATTACAATAGTATACTTAAGCTTTCTGATGACTTCCATTACAAATAGTGAAAAATGCGAACTCCTTATGGCGGCCTCATTTCACATTCCATCATATTCTCCCTTATTCTCAGCTCTGCAGCATAACAAGTTTGTTCGATATTCGGGATGCTTGTACTTATTCCTTCTGTTCAGCACTTTCTTCTCCCAGATTGCTATTTGGCTCCTCTTCATCCTCAAGGTCCCCAATCAAATGTCCCCTTTTTAGGAAGGCCTTTCTTGACTACTTTAGCTGCAGCAGGCTTCATGTCCCCAAGTCACTCTCCAGTACCCTATTTAATTTTTGAAGTTTTCATCACTATATGAAATCACCTTCTGTATGCTTGTATATGTATGTGTGTCTGACTGTCTACCTACCTATCATCTATCCATCCATCCATTCTTCTCTTTTTCCTAGACTGAAACTCTGAGGGCAGACCCTTTGTACCCCAGGCCTGTTACGTATTTGTCAATGGACTGACTATCGCATAGGCACTAACAGCAATTTTCCAGTCCATTGCATATCCTAACTCCTTCATGGGACTCTTGCCTTAACTTAAACCTAGAGAGGCTACCATGCATGGGTCTATGAAATGCACAGCTGGACAGCAGGACTTGCACCCATCCTGCACCACAGACTGCCCAGGACATGAGAAGCCAGGGAACCCCACTTAGTGAAGCTGTGCACCAGGACTACCTTCCTCAATGGCTCATGTTTACCCCTGAGGATTCCATCGCTTCAAACCATGACCAACACCTTTCCCCACCACAGAACCTCTCAAAGGAGAGGAGAGAAAAGACTGGAGCCAGGTCTAGCTCCAGCTATTTGTGTGAATCCTCATGTCCACTATGATGGTTTACCTTAATCTGAAATAGTAAGGAAGACAGGTTTTAGGAAGTCAGGGCTGGGGCTTGGAAGGCGGAGCAGGGTACCAGGACCTACCTGCTAGTCTTATTTTTTATAGGCAGTGTCCTGCCCTAAGCTCTAGCCCAGGGGATCTAAACTTTTGTGCAAATCAGAATCACCTGGAGGGCTGGGTAACAGTTTCTGCGTCAGTAGTCCGGGGTGGGGTGGAGAATTTACATTTCTGACAGGTTCCAGCTCCTGCTGGTGGCCACGGTATGAGGACCGTTGTCCATACTCATCAGCAATCTCTGCTGCTGTCCTCTCACTCCCTGGCTGCATCTTAACAGAGCAAAAATCCATGTATGTAGCTGGGAAGAGGGGGTTGATGGGCAATGCCTTGAGCTTTTCCAACCCTTTGCTCACACATTCCTACAACTGCTAAACACAGAGGTTTGTAATGTAATTTTTATACAGTGAAGCTTTTTTTTTTTTTTTGGGTAAAGTCCCAACATTAAAAAAGAGAGCAGAGCAGTCTGGGGTGAAGCAGAAGTAGGAAGAGTCCCCCCTGCCTCCTCCACCTCTCAAACCAGCCCTCAGGCATTTGTCTTCAAACCCTGAAAGCCTGAGGAGTATCATGGGGGAGCAGAAAGAGCAGCGAGTCTAGGGACGGATCTGTCAGGTTGTCCTTTCTAGCTGTGGAATACGGGGACATTTCTTAATTCCGGAGTCTCAGTTCCCAGACCTGTACAGTGGGATGTTCTCATAGTCACGCTATCGACCTCACAGAATTGTGGGGAGGAGGATCCAGATGAGATAATGTCTACCCACGCTCACTGTAAACAGTGCCATGCTATTAAGGGATTACCAGGGCTTGCTTTGGTGACTCCAGGCAGAAGTACGTGGGGCTGGGAATGGGGGCATCATGGGAAACCACAAAGCCTTCCTTGTGTATCCCTGGGAAGGCACCAAAGCATGCAAACTTTTCCATGTTCCCAGGATCTTGCGTCTGAGCCCTGGAGGTCCTGCGTGCTGACTGTGAGGAGGCAGGAAGGCCGTGGTCTGTGGGGTCCTCGCCCATTGGTCATCAAGCAACTCTTGAGTGAGTTCAGGGCAGGACATGGGGGTTGGGGCACTACCTCACTGGGCCGCAGAGGAAAAGGTCAGACTCAGAAGTGGTCACTGCCTCACTCCTCACAGGAAGCGAGGACTCTTTGGTTGACCCCTTCCTGACCCTGGCCTCCAAAGCCCTGCCCTCCCTGCTATTCTATGCCTCCTCAGGGGAAATGGATATCCAGGCCTGGAGGCTCCTGGCAGCCTGCCCGTTTGGCAGCCTCTGCCAGAACAGTCCGTGGAGTACAGGCTGCTCCCTGTCTTCTCCCAGTCTGGTCCCTGGAGAGACTCCAATCTCCCTGCTCAAGTCCTTCCCTTTTCTGCTTATCATGGGGAAAGAATATGCATCTAGGCGTTAAATCGCGCGTGCGCCAGCTGGCACAGCACAGCCACAGGGCCTCAGCAGGAGCAGGCCTCAGTTTTCAGAGCTGCACAAAGACCAAAGCAAATTTATTACTGTTTTTCAGTTTGCAAATGGGAAATCCACAACATTGGTCAAGAAGAAAAGCCACCATGCATGGAAGGACCGAAGTGTAGACGACTAGCTGGAACAAGGCAAGGCATTCCAGTTTTTTTTTTTTTTTGAAAAAGGAAAAAAAAAGATCCAGGCTCTTGTCAAATGGGACTGGCATACCCACTCCTAAGTTCTCAGGATGGGGAGATGCTAATTGGAGTTAAAATATCCCCCAAATAGTTTAAAAACCCAAGAGAAGGGCTTAAAATAGAGAAAAGATGCAGTATCTGTTAGATGCAGTTGTATGGAAGTCATAAAAAATATCTTTTCTCTGGAAGAGAACGTTCTAGAGCTGAAACCTTGCCTTTTAACCTGTCTTTGTATTGAAGGCAAGAATGAAGGTGTGGATTTGTAGGAGTCCTTTTTTCCTATGGTACCCAGTATGTTCTCCCACTCACTGTCGTACAGCAATTAGGGTTGCTCTCGAGCTCTTAAAGGCGTAGTGGACTTGACTGGGAGCATTTCCTCCAGAAAGGGCCTGTCTTGCCTACCGTCATTTCAGGAAAAATGCAGAGAAATCAGCACTGCCTCCTAAGCCTGCCTTCCCTAAGGGTTGTCCCTGGTGGAACAGGCGCTCTTGGTGAGCATTGAGCAGGGTTGCAGAGCCCTCTTGTGGACTTTCGCTTGATCACAGTCTTTTTAGCAGCTCTGAATCTGATGGGCCCCTGGGTTACCTCTGATTTCAAATAAACCATTTAGAGGTGGCATTTTGAAGGCTCCTTTTAGGCCATAGGAATGGGGGGAGGAAAGAGGGACCCCTCGCCCACAACCTGAAGGACCTGAGTTCGGTTCACCTTGGTGGTCCCTACGGCTGGTGGAGTGTCTGGTGCCCAGCAGGTGCGAGCGGAACGTTGAGAAGAAAAAAAAACAGAGAATGAGGCAAATGAATGAATGAAAGCAGAGTTCCTCCTAGAGCAGCTGAAACACAGCCGGAGACTCACAGGTATTGACAGGCTGTGTCCAAAGACACCCAGACTAAGGGGTTGAAAGGGGAGTTAGAAGTGGCAACATCCAGAAAGTCATGTTTTTAGGGATGAGTAAAACAGGTGTAAACGGCGTTAAAAACAATTGGAGGCCTTCTGGGACAAAAGCTATGTTAGCAGAGAAAAGAACAGACCAAATCCTAAGCACTCGGAGTGACACCCATATTAGGACCACACTGTGAAGCCTCCCCAGGTTGGTCAGAGGAGCAAAGCGGCAGCTGTGGTAGCCTTAGAGAAAACAGTTTCAAGCTTAATGTGCATCTCAGGCATCTTCCTGCCCTCTCCGTCCACAGACAGAACTTAACCACTGTCCTTCTCTTACGTTTTCTTTTATGAAAGCCATTACCTCTCTCATCTTTTCTATTCCCAGGGTGAAAATATAGGAGATGACGATCCATTCCTGGGTGGACGGCCAGCGTTCCATCTTCACTAACACGATATAGTTGAAAAGCATCAGGTATCCGATATACGCCAGCTGTAAGGAAATACAATACGGTGCTCTGGCTGTTCAGGCCCAGGAGCCCCAGCAGCAGCCAAGGCCACCACACAGCAGCACAGAACAAGGTCAGCAAGCAGGACACAGAATTTATGACAAAATGAACTTGAAGGTGCTAAACTACCAAAAGAATTAGAGCTAAGACTGTAATACTTAGAACATGCAATCTTCCTTTTAACCCGTTCATGTGTCTCTGGGGCGCTGGTGCTTTGTTTGAATCTATGTGTCACGATGCATTTTGTCTTGCAGTTACCCATTTTTGTGTGTGTGTTTTCCTGGCTAAAAAGGGAACCTTGGCTGTCAGTGGCTGCTCTTGCTCATGCGTGGACCTTAGGTTCTTAAACTAGGACAGCACGGTGGATTTTTGCCTCATGAATGCCAGGCAGAATAAGCGTCCGTGAGAAGAAGAGGAAGCAGAAGATGCATGTAACACCTGTAAATTGGTCAAACCAATATAAAAATAGCCAAGTGCTTGTCTTGTCAGTGCCCTGGGAGGGTTTTACCGTTTTCATTTCACCACCTTCCTGCCCTACCCAAGTTAAAATATTCCTTCCTGGTATCTGCTGCATTGAAACAAAACAAGAGAAGAGAAGACAACACAATTTATAGAAAGGAAAGGGTCTGTGTGGTCTTTTGTGGACTGGAGTGGGATTTAGTCCCCAAAAGGCTCTAGCTCCTTGGAGTTGGATCCTGATGTGACTGGCCGGATTGCTGATGTTTGGGAGAACTCCCCAGGGTTTGGTGACTGTTCCTGGAGGATTCAGTTGTGTCAAGGTGAGTGAAATGCAGGGAAACTGGTGAGGCTCTTGCATAAGGGGCTGAGGAGCCTTGAGAGAAAACTCACTCACCCTAAGGGAAATGGCAGATTAGCCGGGCCTTCTTCAGGCAATGCCTCAAGTCGGCTGAGGCGCTCACTGGCCTCAGGGGCTGGGAGCAGGAACCAAGGGGGAGTTTCTTAAAATCTGCTGCACTCTTCAGAGTGGTGTAGCAGATAACAGGACACAGTGTGGGTGAAAGGACTGAGGCCTTGAGGGATCTGCAGGTACTGTGTGACTTTGGAGCTGGGAAGCTGCTTAGAAGGTAGAGGGAGCTGCAGCCTTGCTGGGGGATGTGCTGCTTTCTCTACTAAGGAAACTTTCTCCCTCCCACTTTCTTTTCCTAATAAAAGGATTCTCTTATTTTTTGAGACAGGGTCTCACTCCCACCACCCAGGCTGGAGTGCAGTGGCATCGTCATCTCAGCTCACTGTAGAAGTGACTTCCCGAGCTCAGCTCAGGTGATTCTCCTACTTCAGCCTCCTGGGTAGCTGGGATGACAGGCACGTGCCACTATGCCCGCTAATTTTTGTGTTTTTAGTAGAGTCGGCATCTCACTTTGTTGGCCAGGCTGGTCTCACACTCCCGGTCTCAAGAGATCCTCCCACCTGGGCCTCCCAAAGTGCTGGGATTACAGGCATGAGCCACCATACCCAGCTGAATGGATTCTTGGTTTTTGGGTTTTTGTTTTTGTTTTTTGAGACTGAGTCTCACTGTGTTGTCCAGGCTGGAGTGCAGTGGCGTGATGTCATCTCACTGCAAACCTCTGCCTCACCACCCTCCCAGGTAGCTGCAATTACAGACACCTGCCACCATGCCTGGCTAATTTGCATTTTTAGTAGAGACAGGGTTTCACCATGTTGGCCAGGCTGGTCTTTAACTCCTGACCTCAAGTGATCCACCTGCCTTGGCCTCCCAAAGTGCTGAGATTATAGGTGTGAGCCGCCACGGTTGGCCTAAATATATTCTGCGACTCCATCACGCCGCACATTTGCAGACACAACTGTCGCACAAAAGTCCCTTATATCTTAAAGGGTGAAGTATGTCAGAGTTAAATGAGATGGCTAATGAGAGCTGGGCAGCTAGGCTCACTCTCTACCTGCATGGTTGGTACTGATCCACCCTCACCCCCAGGGGCCTATCAATCTTTTCAACCTATGCCTAGGTTCCTACCCCTCCCCATCTTCAGGAATCATGAAAACTTCTCATGGAAGAGTTTACTTAAAATTGTGTAGGACGCTGTTTAAAAATCGGTTCAAAATGGAACTTGGTTCATATGGTTTCCGTTTACCATTATAATACACTGGCATTAATTCTGTAGTCCTGTGAGTACAGACTGCAAAAAAGCAAAACAAAAAAAACTCTAAAATATACTCTCAGCCTCCTTCTGACTTGAAATCCTTCTCTCTTCTCTTGTTGCTTCCTTCTTTTAGTTGGGTCAAATTCTATCACTTGTAGGTGAAATGAATGAATACTGTTAACTGCCCTGGTTTTATCATTTTACCCACTTCATTGCAAAACATTCCAAAGCATTATCATCTTCTCTTGTCACATTGTCACATGTAGGCCCAGTGACACACACAGTCTTCCAGGACCTCTGCATTGTAGTATTTAAAAGTAATTCCTTGAACCTGCATCTGTCCTCTGAATACAGGTTTAATGTGTTTAGTGGAAGGAAGGTAGGTGTAGGTATCGGTGAAGCTTGGATTTAAATCCCAGCTCACATACTTCCTAGATGATGTATCATCCTTTGTAAGGTTAACCTGCCTGGGCCTCCATTCTGGAGAATGGGATCACTTCCACTTTCCTTATAGTGCCTTTGTAATGACTGGGGATCTATGCATCTGTCTGGCTGTGTCTCCCAACACACTGTAGAGGCCCAATAAATACTGGCTAATATCCACCTGTGTTGTTTTTTTTCAGGACGCTGGTGGTGGTCTTTTTGTCTCCTCTTCCCCTAGTCCTTACTTCCCTTTGATTTCCAATTAACTATGCACACCTCTCTTTCGTTTTCTAAAATTGCCCTCATTATTGGTTATGCTTTCTCGATATTCATAGTTTTTAGCTCCTGCCTGTTTTTTACATCACAGTTAGTTACTCTATAGGGAACTTTTCCCATAGTCAAGCTATAATATACTATTTTGGGACAACTCTCAAAATATAGACTTCCGAAAATAGGGTCTTATGTTTAGATGGCACAACAGAGAACTGGCTGCTGTCTTGGAAGCAGCCTATCTCAGAACTCACCAACATTCATGCAGCCTTGCTGTAGATTATCTTGATATGATGTGCTTTGTGTATGTGTGTATATATATGTATGTATTCTGTAAGCTTTAACAAACTGTATGTAGACTGTCCAGACTTTTGAACAGAAATCTAACCTATAAGTCTTATTTAAGTCAGTGGGAAAACTAAGAATTTGCATTTTATTAACATATATTCTATAGGAAGTTTAAGGTGGTTTTTTTCCAGTTCTGTGAAGAAAGTCAATGGTAGCTTGATGGTGATAGCACTGAATCTATAAATTACTTTGGGCTGCACAGAATTGGAAAATAACATCTTAAACTTCATATAGAACCAAAAAAAAAGAGCCCATGTAGCCAAGACAGATAGTTGTAAGCCCAAAAATAAACAAAAAAAACAAAGCTGGAGTTATCACACTACCTGACTTCAAACTATACTACATGGCTATAGTAATCAAAACAGCATGGTACTGGTACCAAAACAGAGATATAGACCAATGGAACAGAACAGAGGCCTCAGAAATAGCACCACACTTCTACAATCATCTGATCTTTGATAAACCTGACAAAAACAAGCAACGGGGGAAGTATTCCCTGTTTAATAAATGGTGTTGGGAAAACTGGCTAACCATATGCAGAAAGCTGAAACTGGATCCCTTCCTTACACCTTATACAAAAATTAACTCCAGATGGATTAAAGATTTAAACATAAGACCTAACACCATAATAACCCTAGAAGAAAACCTAGGCAATACCATTCAGGACATACACGTGGGCAAAGACTTCATGACTAAAACACCAAAAGCAATGGTAACAAAAGCCAAAATAGACAAATGGGATCTAATTCAACTTAAGAGCTTCTGTACAGCAAAAGAAACTATCATTAGAGTCAACTAGCAACCAACAGAATGGGAGAAAACTTTTGCAATCTACCCATTAGACAAAGGGCTAATATCCAGAATCTACGAAGAACTTAAATTTACAAGAAAAAAACCCCATCAAAAAGTGGGCAAAGGATATGAACAGACACTTCTCAAAAGAAGACATTTATGTATCCACAAACATATGAAAAAAAGCTCATCATCACTGGTCATTAGAGAAATGCAAATCAAAACTACATTGAGATACCATCTCACACCAGTTAGAACGGCGATCATTAAAAAATCAGGAGACAACAAATGCTGGAGAGGATGTGGAGAAATAGGAACACTTTTACACTGTTGGTGGGAGTGTAAAATAGTTCAACCATTGTAGAAGACAGTGTGGCGATTTCTCAAGGATCTAGAAATAGAAATACCATTTGACCCAGCAATCCCATTACTGGGTATATACCCAAAGGATTATAAATCATTCTGTTATAAAGACATACACACATGTATGTTTATTGCACCACTGTTCACAATAGCAAAGACTTGGAACCAACCCAAATGCCCATTAATGATAAAGAAAATGTGGCACATATACACAATGGAATAATATGCAGCCACAAAAAAGGATGAGTTTATGTCCTTTGCAGGGACATGGATAAAGCTGAAAACCATCATTCTCAGCAAACTGACACAACAGAAAACCAAACACTGCATGTTCTCACTCATAAGTGAGTGCTGAACAATGAGAACACATGGACACAGGAGGGGAACATCACACACAGGGATCTTTTGGGGGGTGGGAGACAAGGGGAGGGATAGCATTAGGAGAAATACCTAAAGTAGGTGACAGGGTGATGGAGCACATGTATACCGATGTAACAAACCTGCATGTTCTGCACATGTACCCCAGAACTTATAGTAATATATATATATTCTTTCTATGCATTTTCCATTAACCAAGATTCATGCTTCTTAAACTATCAAACACAAGCACCAAATCCTGCCCCAGTGTGCTGTGGATCCCTGGTGGGACTTGGCTTTTCCTCACTTCTTCTGGGCCTTTTTCTACTATCTCTGGAGAGCAGAGGGAAACAAGGTCTTATAGAGGATAGAGCTGGTCACTGCCAGGGAAACTCAGAGCATGCACTGTGTTCTCTGACCTGCAGTCACTTTACACTTTGAATTTGAACTCTTCCAGCCAGATACCTGAAATAAGTTCTCAATACAAGCAGGGTTTAGGAGCCAGTTGGACCCCTGCCTCCTTTCTTCTTAGATGAGAAGACCCACCCTGCTCCTAGAGAAGCTTGCTATGATGAAAAAGTGAGGTTACATGGAAATGAGATGTGTCCTACCTTTCAGAAACTTGGGAGAGTGGGAGAGGCCATTTTTGGAAATCTGGTGAGAAATACTCTTACAGAGAAAAACACAGCCCAAAGCACATGGGACCTTCAATCTGAAACTGAATTTCATTGTTAAGCATGTCTGGTGATTTGAGACTGGCACACCTCATTTCCAATCACCTCCTCGAGAGCTGGACTTCGTCAGTATGTGAAGATGTAAACACAACTGAACAGATCTGGGAGATCCAGTCTGATGGGTTTGCTGAGGCCAGCCCTGTCAGCCACGCTGAAGGGTGCTGGACACACAGCCCCACCCCACAAAGAGGAGCCTCTCAATAAGCCGCCAATAACATAAGCAAAGCAGCATGTCTCAGCCATCTCTAATCATAAAATTTAACCTGGGAAGCTGGTTCAACTAACACAGCCTTTTGGGCTCCTTCCTGAAGATTTGATTCCATGGGTCTATGAAGGGGCTAGAAACTTGCATTTCTAACAAAACACCCCTGTCATCATGGAAGTTTTAGAAATACTGCTACTATCACTTCTACTGATTTCTGCTGTCATGGGTCTGCAAACTTTTTCTGCAAATAGCCAACTAGTTAACCTTTAAGGCTTGGTAGACCTGACAGTCTCTCTCTCTGTCTCAGCACCCATCAACTCCATGTGGTAGCACAAAAGCAGCCAGCCTATTGGTAACGTTAAATCAGGTTGATCCCAAAACCGCCTCCTTACATACTTTAAGTTCAGCCTAAAGGTTTCTCTGTACATTGTCAACTATAACAAATGAAGGTGTAACAGGACCATTTATTGAGTTTTGGTCAATCAAATGTAGCCAACTGTTCAAACCACGTTCAAATAAGGCAAATGCTGAGCTGTAACCAATCCAGCTGTTTCTGTACCTCATTTCTATTTTCTGTATGCCACTGCCCTTTTTCTGTACATAAATCTTCCACCACATGGCCCTGCTAGAGTCTCAGAGCCTACTCTGGCTTGGAAGGCTGCCTGATTCACGAATCATTCATTGCTCAATTAAACTCCTTTAAATTTATTCAGCTCAAGTTTTTCTTTTAACAGAAAGTAAGAGTCTGTCTGTGTTCCAATTACGTATGGACACTAAAATTTGAATATGTGTCTCAAGTTTTACTTTTTAAATTTTATTTCAACCTTTTAAAAATGTAAAAACCATTCTTAGTTTGCAGGCCATAATCACAGGCCATGGGTTGAATCTGGCTCAAGGGCTATAGTTTGCCAAGAACTGTTCCAGGCTAACAATTGGTTTATCATAATATAAAAGGAAGAACATACCTGGGTGTAAAATAGCTGCAAAAATATTATCTTGGGCTGGGTGCAGTGGCTAATGCCTGTAATCCCAGCACTTTGGGAGGCCGAGGCAGGCCTATTGCTTGAGGCCAGCAGTTCAAGACCAGCCTGGCCAACATGGCAAAACCCCATCTCTTTAGCCAGGTGTGGTGGTACACACCTGTAATTCCAGATACTCAGAAGGCTGAGGCACGAGAATCACTTGAACCTGGGAGGTGGAAGTTGCAGTGAGCCAAGATCACACCACTGCAGTCCAGCCTGGGTAACAGAGTGAGACCCTGTCTCCAAAATAAATAAATAAATAAATATCATCTTGATAAAATAGTTGTCAGGATTACAGAGAGTACTTAAATGGTACCTAGAACATTGCCTCAAACATACTAGGTGCTCACTAAAAGACAGTATTTTTGTTGAGTGGATAGATGAACACAACACTGATTATCTACTGCTGCGCAATGTGACTAGCCTAGGAAAAACAATAGTCACAGTTACATTGTACTTACATGTCAAGGAACTGTTTTAAGTGCTTTGCATGTTTTAACACATTTAATCTTCATTAAGTCCTATAAAATCGGAACTACTATTATGGGAAATTAAGTTGTTTGAGGGCACACGGTAAGAAGTGCAGATGGGATTCCCACCCAGGCTGTCTGATTCCAAAGTCCATGCTTGTCACCACTAAGCTGTTTTCTGCAAGGTTAAAAATAATATAGAGCTATATAAAATATATGAATAGAAATGATTTTGCAAGTCTGAGTTATTTTTGGGGGCAGAGAATTTTTCTCTTAACATTGATAAATTTCAATTTTTACTTCACTGAAAACATCTAATATTTGTATTTAGATATTCTATCCTCTCTCAAGACCATGCTTTAAATTGGTAGTTCCCGAATGGTGGCAATTTTATCCCACAAGGGGACACCTGGCAATGTCTGGAGACATTTTGGTTCTCATTCCTGGGGGCTAAAGAGTTGCCACTGAGTAGAGGCCAGGGATGCTGTAAACATACTACCTGTAGGGGTGGGGGTGGCCCCCCAAAGTGAAGAATTATCCAGCCCTAAAGGTCAATAGCACTGAAGTGGAGAAACCCAGCTTTAAAGTCAGTGTTAAGTGTTAGCATACAGGACCACATGAAAAGCAACTCATCTGGTCATTTGAGTCATTTTGGCCTCAGATACAGATTATCCTGTTGCTGACTCAAATGACTGCTATGCAGCTGGTTGTGGAAAGGGCTAAAAATACAGATGCACTATCCTTCATCTGGTGCAGTTCCACTGTGGCTGGAAGGAATCGGAGATGACCTGGGCCAAAAGCTCACCATAAAAAAAATCACTGAACAGTAGAAGTGAAGAACCAATCACTGAACCATTTCTACCATAGCAGGAGGTCATTTCAGGGACAATTCAGTCTTTTGTAGGCAGAAAATGTTTACAGGATGTGCATACTAAATATTTGCCATGATTGTAGGTTGCCTTTGAGTAGCTTTTGCTGCTGTGGACTGCATATTGTTAATTGTGTTGGAACAAGAAAGGCTGTTTGATGACACTAGCAGATTGGGAGTAGTTACACACATACACACACACACACACACACACACACACACACGACCTCTTTAGCGGTGTTACTTCCAGACTCGCCTCACTGTTTAACCACCAAAAGTCCCCCCAGATCCAGACTGGCATCTAAAATGGGCAACTGTGATCTAGCGCTCGTCCATTCAAAACAAGGAAGCCTTTCGGAAAACGACATCTACTTTCCTGTCAGGCAAGACTCATACTCATCTCACCTCTATTTCTGTTAGTTCTCACCTCCACCATTTCCTTTAGTTTCCAAGAGGAGGAAAAATGTGTAAGCTGCCTAACAAATGCCACAAATCTTGCAAAGCTACTGAAAAAGCAAGGTCACAGAACTTTCATTCCTGTGTGTGCGGCACTTCTGACTTGCAGAGAAAACCATACAGGTGCATGAGAAATAGACATTGGCTCCTCATGGCCATAGATTAGGAAGCAGAAAAGGCAACGTGCTTACTGTGTAGAACCAGAACTTCACGATGGGTGCATTGTAGAATTCATAGATTTTTCTGCCGAGGGGGATTAACCGGTGCCTGCTCTGAACTTCCTCTTCATCCTTCTTCCTGGAGGACTCCCCGTTGTTTCGTCCCAGCATTGCCTATGGTGGAAAAGAATTGATACCATCATGGCAAGGCTCTGGAGAGCATGTAGTGCAATGTGCTCATTTTACAGATGAGGAAAGGATGCTTAGAGAACTGA
Source organism: Aotus nancymaae (assembly GCF_030222135.1). NCBI lineage: Eukaryota > Metazoa > Chordata > Mammalia > Primates > Aotidae > Aotus > Aotus nancymaae. The sequence goes on along the minus strand of NW_026988455.1, from coordinate 42,391,044 downwards.
AGAACCCAAGGCCCCAGAGATTTAGTTGTACCTTTCTAAGAGTGTATTTGCACTACACGTATAATCTGTGAATACCCTTTGCCTGAGATAGAAGAAGGCCTTTGGTGTATTTCTTGACCATTCTCTTCTCTTCAACCCTGGGACTTCTAGAAGATGTGGATAACATAAGATGCCCAGATTCCAGAGAGGAAGAAAGAGTGTAGCCTGGGACGGCCAGACTTCAGGAATCTGTTCTCCCTCCCCACCTGCGTGCTCTCTCTATATATATCATAAAACACGCTAGATCTGGGTTCAAATTCTGTCTCTTCAAATGCTAAGGACCCTTAAGTCAAAGGTAAATTGGACCAGAGTACTTAATTTATTCAAAGGTTGTGAATACTCAAGTACTAAATGATCTGCAGTGCCGGGAGCTTAGTTAGGTCAGTGAAATGGTTTGGCTCTGTGTTTGGCCCCACCCAAATCTCATCCTTGAATTGTAATCCCTACGTGTCGAGGGAGGGACCTGGTGGGAGGTGATTGGGTCATGGGGGCAGTTTCCCCCATACTGTTCTTGTGACAGTGAGTGAGTTCTCATGAGAGCTGATGGTTTCAAAGTGTGGCACTTTCTCAGCCTCTCACTCTCTCTCTCCTGCCACCATGTAAGATGTGCTCTGCTTCCCCTTAGCTTTACACCATGATTGTAAGTTTCCCAAGGCCTCTTCAGCCATGCAGAACTGTGAGTCAACTAAACCCTCTTTTGTTTATAAATTACCCAGTCTCAGGCAGTATCTTTATGGCCATGTGAAAATGGGACTAATACAGTTGGTGACATCTCCTCGACCCTTAGGCATGGGCCTTGGCTCCCTGATTTCAAAGGCTGTAAACCCTGAATTATTGCTGGTACAGTTTTATGGCAGTTCCTGTGAACACTGCCTTCCTCTGCAACTACGTGGGACTAGGGGAAGGATGTCAGTCAGGCCTGACCTGGAGAGGTCCTTGTCTCCAAGCTGCTAGAAATTTCCCTGAGAACAGAATTGTTTCCTTCTCATTCATGACAACAGTAGCAGTGACAACAACTATAAATTAGATTTAACTGAGAAATAGTTCCAGGCCTGGGTCACTCAGAAGGGAGACTGAGTCCTAATGCAGACACTTCAAATTGGTGGCACCACGGGAAATATTTTTAACCACTCTGACACTTAGTTTTTTTAACTGTAAAATGAAGGTAATAAAGTACCCACTATAGGGTTGGCCTACAAGTCAGTTAACATCTGGCACTTACTAAGTCCTCAGTAAACATTAGCTAGGCTTTAAAGTAAACTGAGACCTTCTTAGACACTCTTGACTAAAATGATCTAGTTGAAATCACTCACTAGAAAAAAAGTGTTATTAGAATCTATATCAGCATAATTTCTTGGCTTTATTTCTTCAGTACTTACTAGTTTAACAAAATTTGGAGATTTTTATTGCATGTGAGGACAGGGTAAGACTTTATAACTGCTCAGGACTGACAAGGATTTGGGACAAGACAGTCTTGTTCTGGGACTACTGGGAATATAAGCTTACAGTTGAGAGAGCTCATTACAGAAACAATTCACTGGTTTGAAGTTGAGAATAAAGACAACCCTAGATAATTCTGGCTTAAAATACTTTACCTAAAATATACGAATATTAGTTTCAACTACTTGGTTCATTATCTCAAATATCCACTTTACTCAAATATGTAATAATCACAAATGATTGACCTGTAACCAGTAGGCTTTCTGGAGAAGGTCACTTGCATTCCTCTGTAGACTCTGGCTGGAAAAGTCCTTTGAGTTAATGAAGAAGGTAGATTGTATACTAAGACTTAAGTGTTTATTTTCATCAGTGAGTAGAGTAAATCTTTCTGATGGACATGGCACAGTAGACAGTGATAGAGTTCTATAAACATTGATCATTGACTTCAAGAAACTCTGGTGACATGACATTTGGTTGTCTATAATTTATGTAACATAATTATCATGCTTCTGTTCTGCTTATTTATATGCTTGACAACCTAATGCTATTTGGGGACACAATGAGATGAAAGAAAAGACAGCTTGAAGGTTTTTAGGCATCTTGGAGAGTGGCATGTTGGGGTAACTTTTGGGGATGGTGGCTTTCCCAGCAGAGCTATAGACATGCCCCGGGTCTGTGGACTTGTGGGGACTTTATCAGGCAACGTGGAGACATTTATCCAGCAGTGCATTCAAAACAAAAACAAAAGCCTGTTTTGCCTTTATTATTCAGCCATATTCCTGCATGAATGCATTTGTAAAAGACTTGTCTTTCATGGGTTTAAGTAAAGCGTTTTTGACATTTCATTAATTCCAGCCTAGGCAGCTTAACTGGTGATTTTGTTTATGTCTTTTCCCTGTATTCAAACATTTCCTTTGACATTCCTTAAAGCAGAATCTAACAGGGTCAAATATAGACAAAACTGCAAAGCATGATTTGAGAATCGATGCTGGCTAGACACAGATGTCAAGGCTGAGAAAGTTCCTTTGAGGTGAACTAAACTACTAAAAGTTACAAAAATGGAGTGAATTGAGGTTGATATTTTTGTGTCTCATTTTGGAAGGGCCAAAGGAAAACGTCCCATTCCAAGGGAGGATATACTGGTTTAACACAGAAACTCAAATATCAAGCCCATAAAAGGAGGGGAGGTGCCAATGAGCTGCACTCTGCAGTTCTGTTCAGGTTCTGTCCACTGACCAGTGCCCGAGCAGTGACAGAATTTGCCATCGGAGTCAAGGGAGGCTCCCCTTTAAAGACAACTGCTGTCCAGTCCCGAGCTTGCCAGGCCACGTGTCCTTTCCTTCTCCCTACTGTTCCTGCCTGTGGAGAAGAAACTCGGGCAGCAATGGTCTTGCAGTGCCTTCTACTGGACTCTTAGTAAACAATGCCAGGGTCTATTCTCTTGTTAGCAAAGTTTGCTCTTAATGTAGAGATGCATCTCTTATAGTGGCTTCTTGAATGATCAGGTTCTCAAGCCCTAGACTGAGCAGGGGAAGCTACCTCTCTCTGCTTTCTTCCCTGAGACCCAACCAGAGAGAATGCTGATTCAGTTTCTGGATGTCTTCCTAGGATGTGTGCTGATGTCAGGACTGTGCCAGGCTTGACTTGGAGGCTCATTCATCACTTTTGGATTCTTTCTGCTACAGGGTGGACCAAACTGGCTGAGCAGCCACACTTGAGAACAGGGAAACGTTCTCTCTCACCCTTAACCTACTGTCTAAAAGTGTGACTGATGGAGTCTGTATGCCTGGGTTCTGATCTTAGCTTTGCCATGGATTAGCTGGTATCCTTGGGCAATTTAACCTCTCTGAGTGTTAGCTTCTCTATCTGTAAAATGGGGATTAGGGCTGGGCATGGTGGCTCACGCCTGTAATCCCATCACTATGGGAGGCCAGGATAGAGGACTGCTTGAAACCAGGAGTTCAAGATCAGCCTGGGCAATCTCTTAAAAAAGAAAATTAGCGAGGTGTTGTGGTGCATGCCTGCATTCCCAGCTACTTGGGAGGCTGAGGTGGGAGGATCCCCTGAGATCACAAATTTGAGGTTACAGTGAGCTATAATCTCACCATTTTACTCTAGCCTGGGTGACAGAGTGTGACCCTGTCTCTAAAAATAAATAAAAATAGATAAATAAGTAAAATGGAGATAATAACAGTGCCTATCTTGTGGGACTTTCCTGAGGATTCCATTAGTAAGTATGTATAAAGCGCTTAGCACCGTTAAAACAATATTAGTTCACGGTGTGCTGGTCTTCAATATAAGTAGTTTACAGGCACAGTTTTTACACTAGACAACTATTTGTGAGGCAACAACATTATCGTTGCTGTGTCTGAGGTTATAAAATTGTGCCCAAGGTCACACAGCGAGTAGATGATGGGGCAGGATTCTCGCTCCAGAGCACACGTTCAGCTGAAACATTCAGTACAGGTTCAGTATTACTATTGCCAATTTTCTTCTAATGATCAAACCACTATCTTCTATCCAGAGGACAAAATTATGGTGAGACTGTTAGGGGAGACAGTCATCTGTTACAGAGGTGAGCTGACTCCTCCACAGATTTTTATACAAATCCTCAAGCTGAAACAAAGGTTGGCCTTTAATCCAGTAAGTCAGGGACTGTGTCTGCAAATAGATCTTTAGGAAGAGCCTACTGGAAGGAAATATTCTTTATCTGGAGGAGAAACAATTCACAGTGCTGTCCCACTAGGATAATAATACAAAGGTCTTTTGTCACCTGAGCAAAACCAATTTTTGATTTCACCCCTTATAGCTTCTTCTGGGTCACTACAGCAACGGTCAATGGCGGGGGTGGTGAGGGAGGGTGAGGCATACTGAAAAAGTCCTTATGGAGCTGTTGCTTGATGGCTTCCAAGCTATTAAGCCTTGTTTGTCCCTTTAATAGCATGTGATATTTTTAGCCTTTGCATATGAGCCAGTGGCAGTCACGCTGCTCAGGCGGGGGTTGCGAGAAGCTGTCCCATGTCCAGCTGCCCCCTTCCCTCTGCAGAACAAAGCCTCTATGCTCTATAATTATACCAGGAAGGGCTAATAAAAGCTTTGCATACAAACCTCAAAATTCAATTAGTGTGGTAATTGTGAGCCTGACCCTGAAGACAGATACAGGCTTAGCTTCTGGTCTGTAGAACAGTACCAGCTCAGTGAAGCTGGCTGCTCCCGAATCATGGATTCCCTTTCCTTCCTCGTGTGCTGAGATAGACACATCATCTGGTTGTTCAAAAAGCTTTGCCTGTTTGGAAAATGTAGAGTGTCTTGCTTTAGAATTTCATTGGTTTGTCCTGCACCACAGGCTGGCTGCAGGATTTCACATAAGGGTGGACCCTACAGTCATTTTATTTATACTTTTCCAATACCCTGGCCTCAGTACTGAGATGAACACACTTCATGGTGGAAGGCTGGGAACAGACGTCTGACCTAAGGAGTTACTGAATCTTAAGCATATCGGTGGGACGAGTGGACTAGGAATTCTGGCCACAGAGAATAACTGTGCAGTGTTTCCTTACTGTGAGCTCCATGTCCTCTTCATCTTTTTCCTTCGTGGGCTTCTCTGGTTCTTCTGCCTCCTTCTCTTGGAGGTGGATTTCCTGGGCCTGAGACATGTAGGGCATGTCGTCTTTGTTCTTGAACTCCAAGCTGAGAATTGAAGGAGGAAGTAGAATTCCCAGAATTACCTAAAGTAATAATAATGATAATAATAATAATCACATTTAAAGGATTAAGATTAGGGTGGTTGTTTAGAATCAGAGGGCCTGGGGTGTGAGGTATAAGAGAGAGACAGTGTGTGTGTGTGTGTGTGTATGTGTGTGTGTGTGTGTGTGTGTGTGTGTGTGTGTACATGTGCATACACAGTTGTTATATGCTCTGTAGGGGGACTGAACATCTGAGTAACTAACATATTAACATATTAATACCAAGAGGTTCATTTGGTCACATCTAGGAAATATTTTGCACAGTAGCTCAGTCTCATTTTTGGAGGAAAAAAGCATTTTGCCCAAATTTGTCTTACCCAATTAACACCCACTTTGCGTGTGGGTAACAGAGGAAAAAGAGACTCTATTTAAGGCAAAAGTGGGAAAGAATTCAGATTTACATTTAGTCATTAGACGGCCCTTGATTTTGACTGTCAAATCAATTCATACATCTGTCCATTGGCATTTTTTTTGCTAATGTGTCAAGTGGAGTGGATTATGTGTTATCTGATTATCTATGTTAAAAAAAAAAAAAAAAACGCTGTCCTAAGTTGACCTTGAGAAAATACATGTAGGCAAGCATTTAATTCATTTTAGGGCATCTTCCTGGTATTTGCTAAATGCAGCAGGAACACACACACACACACACACACACACCCCACTTACACAAACGCCCCAGGAGAAGCCAGCACTGTATTTCTCTCACGTACAAACATCACGCGTAAATCTATGCAAGGACACTAAATACAGAAGCTTTTCTTCTGAGAGGGCGGCCTCATTCTTCAGAATGAACAAGTGTGTTTCTGCATGATAATTCCCCAAGTCTTCTCTCACTTCTTCTCTTAATCCTAAAACAATTCTGGGGCACGACTTCTGAAGATGAACCTCCTTAAAGAAACTGCTCCAAGGTGAGGGGTTAAGACCCCCTGAAGGGTCAGTAAAAATGATCCTCCAGTAATAAGGCAAGGACAGTCCTTGCTTGAATGCCCACGGGGACGGCAGAAGAGTTCAGCGAAAATGACTATGAATTCATGATGCTGAATTCTGGGTGTCTGGCTGCCCTGGGAAGGCTCAGGTAGCATGCTGGCAGTCTTCAGGGGACATAACACCCTGTCCTCAGAGCTGAGAGCCAGCTTGGCTCCCTTCCAGAGGCTGGGCTTGGCGGTCAGCAGCAGTGTGGCTATAGAGTGCCCATGACCCACATCAAGGAACCCTCCTGTGACTCTGGCCCAAGAGCCCACAGGAAGAGTGATATGGGGAAGGGGTGTTGGTCCAATAAAGTAGTGGGTGTCAGAGGCAGGTGTGGGGTTGGGGAGGGGAGGAAATGGAGTCATATAGGTCAAATGGTACAAAGTTGCAGATATGTAGGCTGAGTATGTACCATACAGCTGTAATGTACAAAATGAGGACTATAGCTGAAATACTGTACTATATACTGGAAATTCGCTACGAGAGTAGGTTTTAGGTGCTCTTACACACACAAGGAAGGGTAATGAGGTAAGATGATGGATATGTTAATTTACTTGACTAGAGTAACCATTTCACTATGCATATCAAAACATCATGTTGTGGCTGGGCACCAGTGGCTCATGCCTGTAATCCCAGCACTTTGGGAGGCCAAGGCAGGCAGATTGCTTGAGGTCAGGAGTTCAAGACTAGCCTGACCAACATGGCAAAACGCTGTCTGTACTAAAAATACAAAAATTAGCTGGGTATGGTGGTGTGTGCCTGTAATCCCAGCTACTCAGGAGGCTGAGGCAGGAGAATCACTTGAACCAGGGAGGCGGAGGTTGCAGTGAGCCAAAATCATGCCACTGCACTCCAGCCTGGGTGACAGAGCAACACCCTATCTCAACCCCCGTCCCCCGCCACCAAAACCTCAAAAAACCCATCATGTTGTAGACCTTAAAACAAAAAACAAGAAAGCCACCTACATTATTTCAACCTTCCATTTCCCATTTTTTTTTTTACCTTTTTTCAGTTTTGTATTTTCCTTGAAAAACACTGAAAAGAACATTAAAAAGCAAATGCTACCCACCATTCTATTTCTCCTACAAACAGTAACATCCCTTTCATAGTCCATTCAACATCAGAGGTGACCACTGCCGACAATTTACTCTGTGTCCTTCCTGGTTTTTATAGGTTAATGTACACAGACATAACTATACTTAGACACATTAAAAATGGCCTCGGATTATACATACTGGCCTGTGGCTTGTTTTTCTTCATTTAAGAATAGATTAGGATTATCTAGCCACACCTTTGCATATAAATCTATTTCAGTTTTATTTTGGTTTAAAAAGATTTCTGAAGCATATCTGGTAAGAGCCGACGTCTCTATGACATGAAGCCGAGGAGGGCCAGGGGTTCAGGCACCCTCTGCAGACAGGTGGCCTGGGTGAGCTCCTGGTGCAGCTGGCTTTGCGTCTACAAATGGCAGCCCCTGTAGTACCTGTGCATGGTCATCACCTTTGAATCCTCTGAAAAATATTAATGTCCAGGCACCCTTTCTAGAGATGCCGATGCAGCAGGACCCAGGGAGAGGCCCCAGCCTCTATATGGAAAAAACAAAACCAAGCAACACTCTACAAGATTCTGATGCACAGTCAGGATTTAGAACCACCCTCCTGAGATAAGAAGATGCCCAATCCCACAGCAGATTCTGGCTGAGAACACTCTAACCCACCCTCCGGCCCTCAGAGCCAAGAGGGCGCACTGACCTTGAGGCCTGAGTTCTTGCGCATGCGCAGCCGGCCCATCCACATGTCAGTGAGCAGCATCTGGCTGCACGTGTGAGCGATGAAGTCGCGGTGTTTGGCAGCCACCGCAAGCTGCAGGCACGTGGCGTTGCTCCAGTTCTTCAGCTCATACGTCAGCAGTTTCATGGCCAGCTGTTCGTCCTGCTTGTAGGACTGGTCCAAGAGCTCCACAGCCAGCTGGCCGAAGTCTCTGAAAGACAGAATGGGTAGATGAGTCTTTCAGGCCAGCTTAGAGACCTATAAGACAAAAGTGGGGACCCACTGGCCAACCAGAAAATGTGGCCACTGTGTGATGTAGTTGTTTCCTATGGGGTCTAGTCTGTAAATTCATCCAGCCAACATCCATTAAGCATCTACTATGTGCCAGATACCAGGTATAGAACTGAGGGTTGTAAGACAAACAAGACGTGATCTCTGTACTCAGGCCCTCAAATTCAAGGCATATGAGTGTAGGAGGTGGAGCAGTCAATAAAGTGCAGTATGTCTTCTCCTTTTTTTTTTTTTTTTTTGGACAGCATCTGTTTGTTTCCCAGGCTGGAGTGCAGTGGCATGATCATGGCTCATTTCAGCCTTGACCCTCTGGGCTCAAGAAATCCTCCCACCTCAGCCTCCTGAGTAGCTAGGACTACAGGTGTGCACCACTACACCCAGCTAATTTTTAATTTTGTTTTTTTAGAGACGGGGTCTTGCTATGTTGCCCAGGCTGGTCTCAAACTCCTGGGCTCAAATGATCCACCCACCTCAGCCTCCTAGAGCGCTGGGATTACTGGCAAGTTAAATGCATCAAACTTCAGGTCAAATTCCAGTCTTGCCACCACACATGTGTGATCTTGGACAGGTTACTTAAATCCTCTGAGCCCCATTTTTCCTAGCTGAAAGAAGTGCGTAAGTATGGGACCTACCTCATGAGGTAGTTGAGAGGATGAGATAAAGTGCTGTATGTTTCTGTATATACCACCATCTGTGGCACTGTGCACAATAAAGGGTGATTGTTTGTGTCCATCCTGTGTGTGCGTCACTGGGGTGACACTGTCTTCCCTTAAAGTTCTGAGTAGCTCAGACCCTCCAGCACTGGGAGCCCACCTTTCCTCCTCTCCCCCTGACTAGCCCATTTACTGGACTAACCCACCTGGAATTGTGATTCAGCTCCTGGGAAATGTCGTCAACCATGTCGTTCTCAGAGGCCTCGTGAGCCATGGCTTTGCAGAGCTTACAGGCCACCAGGGCCTTGGCCATGGCCTCCTCACCATGCTGCCAGAAGAACAGGGCCATCTTCTGCCGCTTCATGAGGACAGCCCACACCATGAGCTCGTGGAAAGGGAAGGGGAAGTGGTTGATCTCAGGATCATCCAAGTCAATGTCCACCTCTTCTTCACGTTTCTTGGTTGTCTTTCTTCCTCGCCTCAAGGGAATATCATCCTGTAATTACAGGGAAACCACGCTGGCTGCGTTAGAAACGCATTGGTTCATTTCAGTAAGCAGCAATTGTATATCTTCTCCCAGCTAGCTCTGGGATCAGTACTGAAATGAACTAGGCCAGCTCCTGTCCTAAAAGCACTCACAAGCTCTTCCATGCCTAACTTTAAAACAAGTGCTCATAAATGCACAAGCGCAGTGCTGTGAGAACAAGTATTACACTGTCATTTAAAGAATTACTTTTTAATGGGCCATTTTCTTTCTTTTTACTTATGTCCATTTATTTCTTCAAAAGGTAGTGTTGTTTGTACCTGATGAACAGCATTACCCTTTTTGCTGAAAGGATAAGGACATCCTAGATTTTTATCTGCATATACGACAATAACCACATGAACAAAAGATGACAAATGGATAATTTATCTTGAGTTTCCAAATACCTATTAGATGCATTTGTGAAGTAGTTCTGGCCTTTGGATCTGTCACTATTTGTAAACACTCAAGACTAGATTTTGATTACTAGAATTTATATGCTTCCTTGTTTTCCAGATAGTTCAAACAGGAGTTTTTTGTTTGCAATGCTGATATAACCTCATGGTGGAATTTTCAAAGGTGCTGTGAGCAACCCTTGTGACACATTATACATATATATACACACATATATATATATATATAATTATGTGATATATACATACTACATATAGTATATGGTATATAGTATTACACATTATATATACTATATATTTATAGTATATATATTTCATATACAGTATATTATGTATATATACACTATATATTTTATATATATACTATAAATACAGCATATATATAACGTGTAATAAAGGGAATAAATCATTGACACTAATAATTTGAGCAAACACTTACCTCCATTCCCAGCAGTTTCAAGGCTTTGGGCTGTTAAAAAAAATGTTGTGAACAAAGTTAGATCAGTTAGATCTTCCTTTCATATAGGTAAGAAGAGTCCTATTATTTAGTTTAGTTTTTTGGGACAAAAAATGTTGTGAACAAAGTTAGATCAGTTAGATCTTCCTTTCATATAGGTAAGAAGAGTCCTATGTATTTAGTTTAGTTTTTTGGGACAAGGTCTCACTTTGTCACCTGGGTTGGAATGCAGAAGCATGATCATGACTCACTGCAGCCTCAACCTCCTGGGCTCGTGATTCTCCTACTTCAGTCCCCCAAGTAGCTGAGAGTCCAGGTGCATGTTGCCATGCTCAGCTGATTTTTAAAAATGTTTTATAGAGATGGGATCTCACTATGTTGCCAGCCTGGTCTCAAGCTCTTAGGCTTAAGTGATCCTCCCACCTTGGCCTCCCAAGGTACTGGGATTATAGGCATGAGCCACCACACCCAGCCTCCAAGAGTCCTAATAGATGGTAAACATGTAATATAAGAACAATATTGTAGCATATAGCATTTATTTTATTTTGTTAAATAGAACACACAAGAAGAACTTATTTATAGAAATTCCGAGATATTTTTGGATTTGGTGAATTTAGTGAATCCACAGAAGATGAGGAAGCTGGCCAGGCATAATGAGATTGCCTGAAGAGGGAGCCTGTAGGTTTATAATGTCTTTTGAGAACCAAGATTTATTTCATCTTCTACAACCATCCTGATGGCTGACACCTTCAGAACATCTAGTACTTGAATGAGTGCTTTGGTCTGAATGTTTGTGCCCCCCAAATTCATATGTTGATATTCTAATTCCAAAGCTGATGGCATTAGGAGGGAGGCTCTCTGGGAGGAGATTAGATCAAGAGAAGAACACTCAGGAATGGGACTAGTACCCTTATAAAAGAGGCTCAATGCAGCTCATTCACCCTTCTACTGTGAGAAGGTGTCACTATGAATGAGGAAGTGGGCTCTCACCAGACCCTAAATCTGCTGGTCCCTAGATCTTGGACCTTCCTACCCTCTAGAACTATGAGAAATGAATTTCTGTTGTTATAAGACATCCGCTGATGATATTTTGTCCTAGTAGACTGAACAGACCAAGAGAGATGAACAAGGAAATCTCCCATCAAACAGATCCAATCACGTATTTCTCAAACTTGTGAAAAGCCTCTATTATCTGGAGGCTTGGGATATTATTCAGAAATATATTAATATGTTAGATGCTTCATGCTGGTCCTCTCCCTGTGCTGCTGCACGGCAGGGCAAGGGCGAGTGGGGCCAGAGGGCCTGTGCTGATGGTGGCAAAGGTGCTCAACAGCATGGAAAGTGTCAGCACACAGGAAGCATCACTGGCCATGCTGGGAATGTGCAAAACAGGCACAGGCGAGGAGACGGAGAGGAAGGCAAATTAGGAGAACGCAGACCCTGATCTATATTTAACAGGAAGTAATTACATCTTAAGACCAATTTTAAGCTTTTAAATATTTCAGAATGGTTGGGTGCCATCTTGAAAGTTATTTGAGTAAATGGTAAGGGTATAGCACTTACAGCTCCTCCAAATTGTATTGACTATTCATGTTAGAACAGCTCAGACAGAATCTCAATCTCTCTCAATCTCTCAATCATCTCTCAATCTCTCTCTCTCTCTCTCTCTCTCTTCCCCCATACCCCTTTTGGCTTCTAAAATGACCACTAGACTAGCATCTATTTCATTTTTTTTCTTATTTATACTTGTTGGTGTTTTTAAAATTTGTTATATATTTTTTCATTTTCAAACAAATCCCTGTTGTTAAATTTTAGGTGTTTTCAAAGTTTTTTACTAGTTCCACAAATACTTTCAGAATCAGAAGAAAGCTTTGTTAAATATAAAAATCAAGGCTGGGCACAGTGGCTCATCCCTATAATCCCAGCAGTTTGGGAGGCTAAAACGGGCAGATCGCCGGAGGTCAGGAGTTTAAGACCAGCCTGGCCAACATGGCAAAACCCCGTCTCTACTAAAAAGTACAAAAATTAGCCGAGTGTGGTGGCACATGCCTGTAATCCCAGCTACTCAGGAGGCTGAGGCAGGAGAATTGCTTGAATCTGGGAGGCAGAGGTTGTAGTGAGCTGAGATCACACCACTGCACTCGCACCTGGGCTACAGGGTGAGACTCCATCATAAATAAATAATAAAATAAAATAAAATAAAATAAAATAAAATAAAATAATGCCCACTACCAGCTAGAGCAGCAGTTCTCAGAATGTGGCCTATGGGGCCTGAAACATTTTGAGAGGTATGTGAAGTCAAAGGTATTTTCATAGCAGTACTAAGATGTAACTGGTTTGCACCGTCTTGACATTTGTACTGATGGTGGAAAAGCAGCGGTGAGTAAAACTGGTGCTGCCTTGAGAAGAACAAAGGCGGCGGTACCCACCTTTACCAGAGGTCTTTAGACTCCAGTGTTACCCATCTGCAGAAAGCAAATGCAACAGTTTTCCTCAAGAATGGCAGCTGGGCGCGGTGGCTCACGTGTATAATCCCAGCACTCTGGGAGGCCGAGGCGGGCGGATCACGAGGTCAAGAGATTGAGACCCTCTTGGCCGACATGGTGAAAGCCCGTCTCTACTAAAAATACAAAAATTAGCTGGACGTGGTGGCTCACGGCTGTAGTCCCAGCTACTTGGGAGGCTGAGGCAGGAGAATTGCTTAAACCCGGGAGGCCGAGGTTGCAGTGAGCCGAGATTGCGCCACTGCACTCCAGCCTGGTGCCTGGCGACAGAGCAAGACTCTGGCCCCCCAACTCCCAAAAAAAAGAATGGCCTTGAGACCTAAAAAACACTTAACTTTACTAAATCTCTACCCCTGATTAGCCATCTTTTTACTATTCTGTGGGATGACATGGGAAGTATGCCCCCAAAACACTTCTGCTCTACGCTGAACTATGCTGGGTTGTCTTGAGAAAAGCACTTATGTGACTGTTTGGATTGAATTATAGCTGCATTTTTTCATGGAATATAATTTTTACTTGATGGATTGACTGGCAGATGGACTAAGGTTATGGAGACTTGGACTTTTGGGAGACGTGTTTGGAATGACCAATGTGAGGCTGTTATTTCAAGGAAAACAACTGGCAGTTTGTTGCCAATGACAAAATTCAAACTTTTAAGAAAAATACTAGGATTTTGGAAAACTTCTATGTACTCTCCCCATGCCCCACCATGACTTTGACAACTTTTCAATACTGAAAGACATTTCCCATGAGATAGACGTAATACTAATGAAATTGAAGAATAAAATTTGTATAATAAAATGTGTCAATATTTGGAAGATCTCTGTGTCTTAACAAACCAGTAATTTTCCATTACCAATCTATGATGTTACAAGATCCATACAAAGTACAAGATAGACAATAGATTTTATTTGGTTATTGTTAACCCCTGTGAGGTCAGGGGCTACTCGCAGGCAATGTAATAGCATACTACAGCCTTGAACTCCTGGGCTCAAGCTATTCTCCTGCCTCAGCTGGGATCATGCCTGTCTAGACCAGTGGATTTTAATGTAACAGAATATGAAAAGTTCACTTATATGGTTTTAGATTTCACCTTGCAATTCATTTTTAAGAAAGCCTTACTTATTACATTTTGGTGCAGTATCAAAAAAGAATATCTACAATTATATGTAAAGATGGTTAAAATACTCCTTCCTTTGTCTGATATATTTGTCATATATTTTTGTGGGGTCAGGTTTTCTTCATATACTTTAAACAAAACATCCTGCAATAGACTGAATACACTTGTAGAAATCTAGCCCTCTTCTATTAAGCTGGACTTACAAAAATTTCCAAAAGATAAAAAAAAATGCTCCTATTAGGAATTTATTCTTTGTTTTTGAGAATATACTTATTCTTGTAAACATGTTCTTTATGTTAACATATAATGGGATTCCTATGTTTAACTTAAAATGAATTAACGAATATTTTTAGAGTCTCCATTTAAATTTCTAACATGGTGAATAAATACCAAGAGGTAGAATTCCCAAAGATAAAAGCTCTTAGATGTTCTCAACAATTTTTAAAGGCATAAAGACCCAAAACCTGGAAAACTGCTGAGTTTAATAATCTCGATAAGATTAATTTGAATTTCATTACTATTTGATTGTTTAGGCTCAGTCTAAGCACAATTTTCTGATTTGAATTCGACCTAATGAAAAACAAAAACAAAAACATTTCCCCATATATATATATATTTAATTACAAAATGTTATTTAAGAGATTTGACAGAAAAAGAAGAGGAGGGGCAGTTATCTCTTTGTCAACTGGTCTCCTTGGAGACAAAGAAGCCACAACCCAAATCCCTCACGCCCTAGTCCTCCCGGGAGGGGCCCCGAATTTGCAGCCAGCCTTACCCTCTTGGGGCCGAAGAGGTTATGGTAGAGGGTCCGGAAGCGCTTGCGCGTGTAGTTGCAGCGATAAGCCCCGCCCATCAGGTACTCGATCACCAGGCCGATGTCAATCAGGCTGATTCTGTAGTCTGGGGGCAGGTTCCCCTATCAGGGTAGAACGAAACAAACAGACAAATCCAAAAGACAACGTGGTTTACTAGGGATTCGAGTTCACGCGTTCTGTAACTAGAGTAAAAAAAATAATGAAACAAGAAACATATGAATGTATTATTATGCTGGTTAATTAATTCACCTTAAAATAGATCCAACCGAAACCTGGATACTCTCGCTTGGAAAGAAGACATAAGTTAAATAAGAAGATGCAGTAATCGTCGGCAATAATAGAAAATCAAAATATTTATTCAAGTCTTCAGCTGGGGAGAAAAAAACACCAGTGTAGAAGAAAGAAACACAAGGCTAGACAAGGCAAATGCTATCACTCCCAGCCACTAGGAAGTAGGTTTCCCCAGATGTTCCCAGAGCCCCTCCTTCTACCTCTGACCCAGTCTTCTTACCACTCTCTTGATAATCATTTGGAATCTACCACCCACTAAAGGAAGACTCCTTTCAGAAGATGAGTGTCATTACCAGGGCTACCATCACCTAGGATTTTAGGGTTCAGGTCTCCTTTAATACAAAATCTCTACCCACAATTTTTAAAAAGTTGACACCTCTTTCATAAAAGAAGAGCAGTATTTAGGGAGGGGATTTTGGGTGTCAGGATGAGGTTACATATGAACATCCCTTGCATCTAAAGAGAAGGGGTACAGAAATAGAAGGCATTTGATCAATGGAGTATTTATTTTTCTAGCACTAAGGAGACTTTTTCATTTTTTACTTTCAAAGAGTAACATTTGTGAAAGATCTGGAGTTATGGGGTCTTTTTTTAGCTATTTACCATCTACAGATGCAAAATAGTGATGATTTTCTTATTTATTCATTACTGCTTTCTAAAGTTTAGGGTCTAAAGAAATTTTGCTCTGTTAGGTCAAGGGAGAGTTAGTTTCATTTGTGACAAATTCTGAGTGCACAGTGAATTCCAAAGGTTATGATTAATCCACTTTCACTGCCTGGTGTAGCTCCTTCTTGTGGGAGAGTGCTCTATACCATAAATGGCTGGGTGTCACACTGCGTAGGAAGACTCGTGCCCGTGGATCTATTTTGGACAGACACGAGGGGCTCCATTTGCTTTTGTCCTTAACGAAGGACCCACCCAGGATGCTGTGAGATTTCTGCCACTTCACAGAAGACGTTCATTATTTATAGTGGTGGTTTTCCAACTTTGGTGGCATCAGAATGCCCTGGGGAACTTGTGACATTACAAATGCCTGGACTGTCTCACCTACTTCAACTCCTTTGCTCGTTGAAGCAAAGGAGCTGTCCTTTGCTAGCTCCTCAGGTGATTCTGACGCATAGCCACGTGTGTCAAACCACGTGTCTACTCCATAAGGTTCTGGTGGTAGTGGTAGATTATGCAGCAGAACTGGGAAATTCATAGTGTAAAAAGCTAATTGCTGTCAGTCAGAAATTAAATTTTTTTTTTTTTTTTTTTTGCTAACATGAGGGTAGGTTTTCAGTTGTCCTTACTCAGCTTTTCTATGGGCAACCATATCCATTCGAAGGTTTTGGGATTCAGAATTAGAGGTATCCCACTGCATCCTAACATTAAACCTGTAGCTTTATATTTTTCTTGTTTGATTTATCTCTACATCCTCAGAGCCTCTTATAATATGCCTGGCATATGGTGGGCAGAGTGTTTCTGTTCAAATTGTAAACCAGTAAAACAGTGAAATTAACTGATGTGGTTGGGATCAAGTCTGGGTTTGGGTTTTTTAGCATTATGTTCTCAGTAACAAAACTAGCCAGAATCTGTTAGTCATCCCTGCTTGGGATAGCCCTAGTTCACTGTGGAAATCTGCTCTGAAATACAGGTAAGGCTGTATCTGGAATTCAGTGACTATCCTTAATGGGGTGAGAACAAAGGGATAGCAATTGAAGCACCAGCCTCCAGCATATAAGACTCCATTGCCCATTGCTGGTTTTTTTTTTTTTTTTGAGATGAAGTTTTGCTCTTGTTGCCAAGGCTGGAGTGCAATGGCATGATCTTGGCTCACTGCAACCTCCGCCTCCTGGGTTCAAGTAATTCTCCTGCCTCAGCCTCCTGAGTAGCTGGGACTACAGATGCATGCCACCATGCCCAGCTAATTTTTGTATTTTAAGTAAAGATGGGATTTTGCCATGTTAGCCAGGCTGGTCTCAAACTCCTGACTTCAGCTGATCCTCCCACCTTGGCCTCCCAAAGTGCTGGGATTACAGGCGGGAGCCACCTTGCCAGGCCCACTGATGCTTTTCAGACTTCCTTGCTGTTCCCAGAATTAGCTCCCACTCCAGCCCAATGCGTCCTATCTCTTCCTTGGCTTGGGGTCCATGGAAGGCTTGGGCATCTAACTGGAGCCAGCTAGGGAAAGTGGGACTATGTGAAAGGTGTCATATATGAGGTGGAACATTTTGATACACAGACACCTTCCATCCTTGACCTTGGCCTTCCATAGTCTAATCTGGCATCCATTTGTTGAGCTGAATAGTCCTTTCACAAAAATGACCTCTACCTTCCTCAGAATTTCAAAATCCACTTTGTTTGAAGATTATCCATCTAACTGAATCAGCAGGCTAAGCTATTCTTAGGCTAAGAAAGACCAATTGTCTGACTTCTGTAGGCAAAGCATAGCAAAAAAAAAAAAAAAAGTTAAAAAAGGAGCTCAGAAAGTTTTAATATAGTAACTTTTCACGTATTACCCTTCCCATAAAAATTAAACTGAGTTTAAACATAGTACGAATGCAACCACTTTTCTCCATTATTTTGGTGCAGGCTAACAAGGCTCCAGTTTCTGTATTCTCTGGCTCTCTTGGACTGTTAGGCGAGGCTGCTATTTCAAGAGCAGAAGTCTCAGAGACTGGAACGGCCTGGGTGAGCCTCATTCACAGGCACAGAGGATGCCCACCCATAGTGTCATTTTCCTTGGCAGGGAAAGGAGGAAGCACACCAGCTTCCAGTCAGCTGCTCTGGGCTTCTGTCTGTGCTTCTGCCAGCAGCCACTTTCCCTCAGGCTCTCAGACTTCTTTCTAGAGACAGGGGCTTGAACTCCATGGCCTTTATGGTCTGCAACGTTCAAAGACCAGGTTTCAGAAAAATCCTCAAAAGACGTATTGTGATGCTATAAGAAGACAATCAGAGCACATCTATAAATTTGTACCTAGTTTTAATCTCGTAGGAATTTAAAAAATTTAAAATATGGGCCCAGCACAGTGGCTCATACCTGTACCTAACGCTTTGAGAGGCTGAGGCTGGTGGATTGCCTGAGCTCAGGAGTTTGAGACCAGCCTGGGCAACATGGTGAAACCCTGTCTCAACTAAAATACAAAAAATTAGCTGGGCATGGTGGTGTGCATCTGTAATCCCGGCTATCAGAAAGCTGAGGCAGAAGAATTGCTTGAACCCAGGAGGTGGAGGTTTCAGTGAGCCGAGTTTGTCCCACTGTACTCCATCCTGGGTGACAGAGCAAGACTCTGTCTCAAAAAAAAAAAAAAAATTTTAAAATGTGGGCAATACTGCGTGCTCTTGTCACCCAGGCTGGAGTGCAAGGGCGCAATCTTGGGTCACTTGCATTTTGTTTTGAGAAACTTAGGTGTGAGCATCAGTTAGAATTCTAAAAACAAGACACCAATATTGTCTGAAGACCAATACTGAAAGGGAATATTTATGCTTTCGAGGTGTCTTTAAGAGTAGGAGTGGTCAGGATAGTGATAATAGTAAAATTCAAAATCGATAAAAATTTAAGGGACAAATAGAACATTTTTAGAAAATGACTATATACATAAAGGACTTTTAGGGGCATATACTGCCAAGGAGGTGCTGGGATCTTCTCATATAAAGCTTGATTCTTTCAGAATGATTTATGTGTAGTTGGCCTTGAAGGAGGAGAAAGGATTCCGTGACCATTGAGGTTCCTGCATTCTGTTTGACCACAAGGGGGCGATATTCACCTAACCGAAGACAGAATTCCTTGCTCTGCAACATTTTCCTGCTTTTTTTTTTTTTTTGAGCCGGAGTTTTGCTCTCGTCGCCCAGGCTGGAGTGCAATGACGCGACCTTGGGTCACTGTAACCTAGGCTGTGATTCTCCTGATTCAGCCTCCCAAGTAGATGGGATTACAGGCATGTGCCATCATGCCCGGCTAATTTTTTTGTATTTTTAGGAGAGATGGGGTTTCACCATGTTAGCCAGGCTGCTCTAGAACTCCTGACCTCAGGTGATCCCCTGTCTCGGCCTCCCATAGTGTTGGAATTAAAGGCCATGTTCTATTTTGTATATACCATAAAGCCATATAAACAAATCAAGAGTGGATGAAGGACTGGGGGCTAAGGAGTAAGTCAGATGCTCTCCTGGAAGTGATACCTGGAGGAGTGAAAATTTACTTTAACAAGTAATGTGTTTGAATGCAGCCTGAAAGGCTGGATTGCAGCTATTTCTTCATAGAGATTTTAGGAAGCCAAGAAGTTAGGGAATTACTTTTACTAGTTAGAGTGGAAACCTTCTGGGGAAGAAGAAATAGATTTTATAACATGGATTAAAATTGAGTACAATTTAGGCCTCTTGGAGTAAGTGTCCCGCGTGGACTCTGAGGGGAATGGGAGCCTCAGTGCATGATACAGTGCTGGGCCGATGGCCATGACCACTGGGACCTGCAGATGTTGCAGATGATGCATTTGCATTACTTCTCTTGGACAGGTATTGCTGGGCAGAGGGGAACTTACGGATACTCACTCAGAGAGCAGCCTGCAACATGACCCCATGGAGGAAACAGCCCTGGGTTGGGCCATGGCCCTGACCCCATGTGACCCTGGCCAGATCACTTTCCCTCTCTGTACCTCAGTTTGTGCTATGAAAATAGGTGGCTTGGATACAGCAACTTTTAAGGTCCTGTCTACTAAAAATCCAACTGTATGACCACTACTTGGCAGGCTGCTCTTATTTCTTTTGGCCCACTGACTAAAAACTCCGTTCAGAGCTTCCAAGGTTGATACAGCTTCCAATGATCCCTGGAGTTTGGTTAGTGGAACCAGAGGCTTGGAGACAAGGGATGGTAAAAGGATAGATGGGGATGAGGTGGGGCTCAGTGCATCCAGCTCCTCTAGAAAAAGCAGAGAAGGTGAGCAGTACCTCACATGCCAACAGGGAATGTCCAAACACCTTCTGGAGGAGTCTTCCTTTGCTTGGGTCCTTTTCAAATTAGAAGTCAAAAAGGATACTGGAGGAACAATCATTCTGCCTGCTGTTTCTGTTCTAGCACTTCCCCTTCCCATTACTTCAGTAAGGACTTTGGTAATGGGTAAAGCCCAAACTATTATTTCCCATCTCATGCCTTAACAACGGGAGCCCATGTGATTCAAATAATTTGCTAGACAGGCTTGTGTCTATGGGCAGATGTTCCTTATGTACAATTTGACAACTTGAAAATGTTGTCTTCCTTTTTCATGCTATGAACTACTAACCTAATCTAAGGTTTACTTCATGCCAGACATAAGAAAACCTTTTAATTAAAATAATAGTTTAAATTCACTTATTAGATCTGTTCTTTAAAATGAATGGTGTTTTTCAGATGTCAGCTCGTGATATCACTATCAGATCTCAACTGTTTAGGAAATTTTTTTCCTTTGAAACTCATAACAAGGCTTCAAAACAAGATAGTTTCCTTCTGATATACATAAGGTATAAAATGATTGCTGGTTGTCAGCTTACCAAGGGAGTGTGAAGAAAAGACGACCCTGAGACAACTTGTATAATAAAGAAAAGTGGGCTGCAGTTGGTGTGAGTAAACCCCAGGGAGGGGCTTCATCTGGTGAAAGCTCAGGGGATAAGAGGACATCACCCCGATGTGCACCCCATTAACATGGTAATATCTCGGGCAACCAATCCTCTGAAATATAATAATGCTTTTGCAAATTTGCATGCATTTAGCAGATGGGATTATGCAAATGCCCTTTCCTTACCCAAAGTGTGTCTGAAATTTTTTTTTTTTTTTTTGCATTCTTCAAAGCTCTGGGTCTTAATTCCCATGTAAATGAACTTTAAATTATCATAATTTCACCACTACTTCTATATAATACCCAAATAGCATCCTCCTTTGGGGTGGGGGGAAGGACAGTATAGGTAATTTGAAGTATTAGCACATTTAAGAAAGGGAAAAAACTACTTTAAAACATACAGAGGCACAAATTGAGCAGACAGCTACTAAAATGGCAGGTTATATTCCACAGATAAGCAGACAGACTTGGGCCACTCTGGTTTAATATGAGAGCATTGGTACATTCAATGGATTTATGCATGAAAATAGTTCAGAGAACTGGGTTGGTTTAAAACAATTTAAATTTCTGATTAATGCTGAAGAGCCACTCTTTTTACCTCATTGCTCCTAGATTGTTCCCTTGAGATAAATAATTTGAGATTTCAAAACCAGCTTGGGAACAATTCCCCACATTCAGTTCTGTTGGTCTCAAAGCAGAGGTGAACTGAAGATTGACTTATGATGGTCTGATAATTCCTCAATGCATTCATTTGGTTCTTAAGAGTTAGCTACATATAATTTGACGGATGTATTATCAAACACTGTGCTTAATGTCTAGGACTGTGTTCCTAATTCATGAATAGCGTTTTGGTACCAGAGTTGATACCTTATTCATTACTTTTTGTCCAGATTAAATATACACGCACACATATATTTTCCCCTATAATTGTAAAGAAGAAAGCACGTTATTATTATGTTCCTTAATTTTGAAAATCGCTTAAGTTCCCAAGATTTTCTTAGCATTTTAACTCTAGTTTTGTAGCCTTTGATTATCTTATTGGCCTAAATTGCTGGAATTCACTTGAAACCACGTGAAACCACCTGAAAAGTCACCTGAGAAAGTTGTGTACCAATGTTAATTTCTCCCTTATTCACTTCTTCTCCAAACACAAAACAAACCAAAACCTTCATTTTCAGCTCCCTTCATCCATATAATATAAAATGTCAGCACTGCGACTCCTGTGACTACCACTGCTCATCTTGCTTTTTTTTCTCCTTATTTTCTGAATCTCACACTGTTCATCTTTCTTGCTCTCCCAGAGTCAGATACTCACCTTGGTCACGGAAATAATGGATTCTGCATTTCCTGCTCCTACTTATTCCCAAGGGAAGAAATTAAAAATTGGCTTTCTGTTTTTTCCTGTCTTATTGGCAGTCTCTTTTTCCAGGTAAAAGGATAAATTATTTCTAGGCCAGTTCAATACTACTTTTGGTCATTTGTTATTATTTTTTCCAGTTACTAAATTTGTAAGTAAATGGTAAATGCATGCTTATATAATGATTTTCTTGCTCTAATATTTGGGTCATACTTAAAAGGGGGAAAATAAACTGCTTTTAATGCTTCTTCCTCCCAAATTCTTGCCATGCTGTTCTTTCTTGTTAGTCTATATTTTTTGAGGTACCTCTTTAGGTGAGAAGCTACCCCGCAAAAAAACCCCACCTTGGAGATAATTTACATGACTTCTAATAATACAAGTGACATAAGCAAATGCAAAAGGCAACTTGAGGGATTTCAGAAAAAGCAGAGTCCTATGGGGAAAAGAAAGTAATGAGAAGGATTTGGATCATTTATACTCGGTGAAATCTAACTGCAAAAATCCCTTTGAAAACTAGACATTATTGCTGGAAGACTGGGTCACTGAATTGGATGAGTGCCATTTTTTTTTTTAAAGGGTTGGGTTGGTGATGACTGGGATTGAGGGACAAAGGCATAGCTGTCTACTTAGAAAGACTCACAATTCCTTCAGGGATGGAGATTAACTTAAGTGAAGGAGAGAACACCCCAATTCATTACTTTAAATAACTCAAAACATTTGCTTGAACATGAGCAACTGTCCCGCTGAATACACATCGAATGTGTCTACTTCTAATCTTTTGAGTTTAGTTTTCAGGCAATTTTAAGCCAGGATGAATAAGACAAAACTGGAAGCTTCAAAGGAAAGAGAAATGGATTTGTTGAAGGCAGATCTACTGCTATGGCCTGGCATGCGTAGACCAGTGAAGGGAAGTGGTTGTTGAATTGTGAGTACAGAGTGCACAGCGTCTTTCCCCCTTGCTTTGAAAGAACTACAGGCTTCAGTCACTCAAGCAGATGAAAAATCCTTCATTAAAGTGGTGTGGAGATGGGAGGAAAGTTTGCAAGGGTCAAAGGAAGGAGACTTTGTTTTTGTGTGTTATTTTTATATCCTTTACTCATTCTTAGCAAAGGTCCAGCAGGTGAATAGGAACACTCATTATAAGTAGCCCCAGGGCCTTTGCTTGGCCTTTCAAAGGAAAGAGAAAAAAATTAGTTACAGAACGCCTAAGGGCAATTCTAGCCACTTCCTGTGAGATGAAGGAATCAGACTGTATTTTTGACTTCACTTTGTGGCTTTCTCTGAATATGTCCTGTGGGCTTTGGTGAAGAATTGTTACCAAGTGGTGATAGTGGGCATATGTGTGCTGTGTGTATGGGCACGTATGTGTGGGGTGGGGGCAGTGCCACCTTCTGTTTTATCTTTTGGATTTAAAACATCAGTTTCTGGGATGGATTTAAGTCTTCAGAGCTCAAGCTACCTCTGAAAAAGATAATATGGGGCAAAAGAACAAGCACTTGGCTAAGAGTAAACAGAATCTCCCTATATCTCATTCTTCTTGTCTTTAAATGGGAATAAAACCGTATTATAATAAAATAATAATAATAATTTTTTTTTTGAGATGGAGTCTCACTGCAACCTCTGCCTCCCAGGTTTAAGCAATTCTCCTGCCTCAGCCTCACAAGTAGCAGGGATTACAGGTACACACTACCATGCCTGGCTAATTTTTGTATTTTTAGTAGAGACAGGGTTTCAACATGTTGACCAGGCTGGTCTCGAACTCCTGACCTCAGGTGATCTACCCACCTAGGCCTCCCAAAGTGCTGGGATTATAGGCACGAACCACTGTGCCCAGCCTATACAAATAAAATAATAATCCTATTTCATAGAATTTGTGTAAAGATTAAATGAGTTAAGATGCACTGAAAATGTGCAGCACTGCTGTGTACTTAGTCATCACTAGCTCATGATTATTATTATTTTACCATTATTAGTCAAAGGAACTAAGCTTTAAAATTAGCTCTTCACTAACTACCAACCGCCAATACAGTTCTCATCTCCTTTTAGTTCAGCTTCCTCATCTGTAAAATGAAAATAATTCTACCTGATCCATACCTACCGATTTTTTCCCCCCATCCAATGAGATGACAAATATGAAGAAATATTCTGGAAAAACCAGAATGTTTGAAGAATAGAATGCATATTTATGATTTAGTCCCTGTTTTTAGAAAATTTGGAGCTATGCTTACTTACTACACTCTGTGTAATGCTAGATGTGTCATTGTATCAGGAGCTGGTGAGTGAAGATGTACTCTTGTGGTCAGTCAGGGAGCAGGAAACCAGCTCCCCAAACAGTGAGGGGCATGTGGAAAAATACAGGTAATGGCATAAATCCACCTGGCACGCTGAAAGCCGCGAGTTCCACTACTCAAAAGCATTATGTCAAATGAAAGCATCTAAAAGCACGGCGATTGGAGATAACACCACAGCTGCATCATGAGCAGAAGCATCAGAGTTAAAACGCGCGCGCGCACACGCACACCCACACACACGCACACACACACACACTCTGTTCTGAAATGAGGGGCGCCTGACAGGGACAGGAATATTCTGGCAGCTCATGCAAAACGGAGGCACTCTCTAATCACAGGAAGCGGTCAAGACAGGGCCTCCGACCTGCAGTCGAGAGGGTTCTTACCTTTTTCACATCCCTGACCAAGTGGTACAATGTATTTGAGGGCCCATGTCTCTGAAAACAATAAAGAAGAATCAAACAGTTTTGCTAGTCAAGGGCTCTGGCTGGTAAGGCAAGAAGGACGTGGCAGGAAAGGCTCTGACTGGTGGAGGGCAGTTCGTTAAGATGACCTTGTTCTAGTTGCTCAGTGTACCTATCTTTTCTTTCCTTTAAATTATCCCCATTTGGAGATGAAAAGCTTTGTCAGTGGTTTTATTTTTTACTTGAGACGGGGTCTTCAGTTGCCTAGGATGGAGTGCAATGGCATAATGGCATAATCACAGCTCACTGCAGCCTCGAACTCCTGGGCTCAAGTGATCCTCTTACCTTAGCCTCCTGAGTAGCTGGGACTACAGATACATAACATCATGCCTGGCTAATGTTTTTATTTAAAATTTTTGTTTTAGAGATGGGTTCTCACTATATTGCCCAGACTGGTCTTGAATTTCTGGCCTCAAGCAATCCACCTACCTCAGCCTCCCAAAGTGCTGGGATTACAGGCATGAGCCACCTCAAGTTCTTCTAAACAAACATGTTGACAGATTTTGAATTGTTTCCTGAAGAAAATGTATTTGAGGTTCTAGGTTCCAACTTTTTAAGGGAGGTTGTCAACTCTGTTGACAAAATACGATGGAAGAAGCTAGTTTTGCAGCCGGGGGCCAGGATGCAGGTGGGAGAACAAAGGGACCATTGGCTGCATTGGAAATACAACTTGTTTATTACCCCATCATGAATGAGCACTTGTCTCAGAAGGGGGTTGGCCCCTCTTCTGTAAAAGGCCTGAGAGTAAATACTGTAGACTTTGTGGACCACAGAGTCTTTGCTGAAACTGTTCAACGCTGCCGTTGTAATGTGCACGTAGCCATAGATCACATGTAACAAATGAGCTTGGTTATGATTCAAGGAAATTTTAATTATGGGCACAGAAAGTCAAATTTCATATTATTTTAATGTGTCATAGAAAGGCATTTTTCTTTTGTTTCAACCATTAAAAATGTAAAAAAAAGAAAAAATCTCAGCTTGCAGCCCATACAGAGATAGGCAGCAGGCTGAATTTGGGTGACAGTTTGCTGTAATTTGATTTAAAGAAAGAGCCACACATTGTTGGGGAAAAAAAGTTTTGTAGAAAAGATGGATGTTCGTTTGAGGTAAATAGAAAGTGAAATAAGTTGCTGTTCTATTGTCTTTTAGGAATAGGAATGTTAGATAAAATCCAAGAAGCCCAAATAAATCTGATTTTCAGATAAATAATGTACAATTTTAATGTCTCATGCAATCTTTGAGATATAACAAAATTGTTTGTTGTTAATCTGAAATTCACATTTAACTGGGCATCCTGTATTTTATTTTCTAAATCTGGTGAGATGATTAGAGAATCTAAAGTAGTTATGGCAATTTTTTTTTTTTTTTTTTGAGACAGAGTTTCACTCTGTCACCCAGGCTGGAGTGCAGTGGTGTGATCTCACATCACTGCAACCTCCACCTCCAGGGTTCAAGCAATTATCCTGTCTTTGCCTCCAGAGTAGCTGGGATTATAGGTGTGTACCGCCATGCCCAGCTAAATTTTGTGTTTTAGTAGAGATGGGGGTTTCACCATGTTGGCCAGGCTGGTCTCAAACTCCTGACCTCAGGTGATCCATCTACCTCGGCCTCCCAAAGTGCTGGGATTACAGGCGTGAACCACTGTGCCCGGCCAATGGCAAATTCTTAAGCACTGTTGCAACCATTCAGGTATTGTGACAGGTCTATGAACTGCTGCAACGACCCGCCCATTCACGTGGACATGCCTATCAGAGCTCTTTTTCCACTGAGGGGATGCTGGATTGTGCAGTGATTCAACCTACCGACTCTGGAGTCAGAGTGCCTGGCTCCCTACCTCTGCTGCTTACTGGCTCTGAACATGGGCAGGCTACCTAACTGTGACTCAGTTTTATCATCTTTAAAATGGAGATCATAGTATCGCTTTATCTGATGGGGTTGTCATGAGGATTACATGATATAATGTTTATAAAGCCATTAAAGATTGTGCTTGGTGCCAATCAATGTCAGCTATTATTATTATGGAGGCTATTTACTGTGCCATAATCCGCAACAAAGTATTCCAGGAAACCACCACCAGCAGACTGAAGTGATCAAACTTACTGGCCTTTCTCAGTCTAGAATTTTCCAACTTTTTTTTCTCCCCAATCGTTGGAATAAATTACTGTACTCCCTTGATTCTCTAATTGATAGGCCATTCAACTCTTGTCTTTATTTTTTAAATTGAAAGCCATTGTTCTTACTGAAAGTCTCAATATGCTGAACCAAGAAAAGTCTGTGGATAAACAGAAACCCGGGGCCACTCTGCTAACCTGTTTCTACTTTTTGCAGCTGGTGCCAGGGTGGTGCCGCCTAACAACTACTACTGGCTGGGCACAGGAAGTAAACTCCATCCTGCTTGCCCTCTGTGTGGCGGGACAGAGACACTGTGAAAATGAGGGGTAGAATAATCTCAGAGACAGAAGCTTGGGTTCAACACTTACTGGCTTCTTTCTTAGGAGTTTATTCATGTTGAAACTTAATTTCCAAGGCACTAGTATTAAGCAGTGGGGCTTTAAAAGCGTATACCTATGTAGTAAACCTGCATGTTTTGCACATGTATCCCAGAACTTAAAGTATAATAATAATTAAAAAAAAGATGTGGCCTTTAGGAGGTGATTAGGTGATGAGGGCTCCTCCTTTGTGAGGGGGAGTAAGGCCATTATAAGAGAAGCTTCATACAACATTCAGCCCTTCTGCCCCTCTGTGTCTTCTGCCTTGTGAGGACACGGCATTTGTTCCTTCTGGAGAATGCAAAAACAAAGTGCCATTGTGGAAGCAAAAAGCAGACTTCTCCAGACACCAAACTTGATCTTAGAGTTTCCAGCCTCCAGATCCCAGAGAAGTAAGTCTGTTGTTTATAAATTACTGAGTCTCAGGTATCTCGTTATAGTAGTACAAATGGACAGAGGCAGCCTCATTCTCATTTGTTAAATGGGAAAATATCTGCTCTTTAAACTTCACTGGATTTTAGTGATGTGCATCAGCTCAGAGCCTACGCACTTAACTCCTGTGAATCCTCTCAATAACTTCATAAACAGTAGTTTTACCTATGATGACTCCTTGGTATCCCTAGTAAGTTAACAAATCACTATTCAACTTAAAAAAACGTTTAACTCCAGAAAATATATTTTACCTTTTATGTCACTTTATAGCTGAACTATGAAGAATGAACTTTATAGCTCTGAGGATAAGAAAATGGTGCAGGACACTTAATCGGCCTTTTTTGATGCTTCGAGTTAAATCAATCCTCCTTTGCTAATTGCCTCTAACACCCTCTGGGCTGACAGAACAAACTGTGCTCTCATTTCCAGAGCCTTGTGATTTTGTGTAAGAATATGAGCGTGATACACAGATCACCACGTAACTTTTTGCCTTAGATGCTGACAACTGAGCAAGTAAAACAAGCGGAATCTTGGTGACTTGGTGTTTGTCACGTACGTAGGTCTAAGGGAGTATTTGTGATGAACGATCCATGCATTTGGAGGGGAGAAGGGAAGAGAATCACAGGCATGTGGGGGGCAGGAGAAGGTAAAACAAACAAAAAAAGAAGAAAAAAGTGCCTTAGTTTGACCCTACCGTATTGTACAATTCTTCTAGTCTGGAGATGGTGAGAAAACGGTGCATGCTTACTCCATTCTCTATGAGTAATTTCACAAAATCCACTCTGTCCAGAACTAAGGCATCCAACATGGCTTGCTCCAGAGATCCCACCTGCAAATCAAGTTGCTGAGTTAGTCTGCCCCAGGGTCTATCTAGGGATGCGGTTCTTTGGTGTTCACTTGAACAGCTTAGAAAGGGATGCCTTTGACATCTGGTAGACCTTCAGCACATCAAGAACATGCTAGCAAGACTGTTCACAGATTCATTTTTGGGACAGCCACAAACTCTCCCATGTTTGGGGGCCTGTCTTTGCAAGTAGAAGTCAAGGATTTCTACTTCCAAAAACTATTTATTTCCTGAATCTCTTGTTCTGGATCCCAAGGAGGTACAAGGGTTCACAAGATTTTTCCCCTTGCAATTATCCGATCAAACTTCTTAACACCAGTGAAGTGTCAAAGTGGGTATTTTGCTGTTTTCATTTTTGTTACCCTCGAGCTCTGAGTGAGACCCCAGGCTGACTGAGAAGAGGGACCCGAGTCAACAGATCCAAGGACCTAAGTCAACGCTGGGTCTCTGTGTAGAAATGAGCAAGACTACAAAGATGTCACTTAACTGAAAAAACAAAAAACAAAAACACCAGCCTACTTTTTGGATTTGCCAGTGGCTTAAATTTTAATTTAATGCATTTCGCAAACATGTCCCAGGGTCTAGACTCTGGCAAATCTTTCCATGTTAGCAATCCACCAGCACTGAATGAAGACAGGGGCTCAATCCCAGGCAGAAACTCTCTGGGGAAAAGGAAGACGTAAGATAAGGCCTTCCTGTGAGTGCTGTGATTCCAGGCACAGAAATCGAGTTTCAGGCTGCTGGGCTACCTCTTGTGGATGCATGAATATACCACCTGATGGCCAATCTCACACATTTTTATTTTTGGTAGAGTCAATGGAGGGAAGCAAACCAAGAACAGTTATATAAAGCACTGGTTTCCTTGTGTTGTTCTTTGCAAATAAGGAGGACCTGTGCTCAGCCACCAGGACCAGATGGCGCCTGCACAGGGAAGCCTGGTAATTCTGCATCCTGAGGTGTGACCCAGCCATAAACCAGCGGGGGCTGCCACGGCTCGGGCAGCAAACTCTTCCCTTTGTTCCATCAAAGACAATCAGAAGCAAATTAATAATTCTACCCCTTCCTTAATTTTAATTAATACAGCTTTGTCTTATGTTTTTTTCAGACTTATTAAAGTAAAGGGCATCATTTGCAGCTGAAAATTGCTAATAAAGGCCACTCATAGAGATGGAAATATTTGGAGTTGTGTTTGGTTGAAATTTCCACTAGGTGGCAGTGCTTTCCTGAATATGAGAAAGGGAGCTCAGGACAGGGATTTTCCTACCAAGGAACATGTTCCATCTTAAAGAAAAGGTAATCATTTTTGGAGCCGATCTCGAGGCTCCTTAAACAAATACCCTTGCCCAACCAAAGTGGGCTTTTCATGGGTGACGACATATACTCTACCGGCCACTGTTGCCCATAAATAAAGATCTGGCTGCGAGCGATGTCGACTCTGTTCCAGGCTAAAGCTAAGCTCAGTTGGTCTGGGGCCGAGGCATTGGCTCCTGTGCGTAGACAAGTGGGAGAAAAGAGTGGAAGAGAGAAAACATTGATCAGTTATTACACCGACAGCAACCGCTCCATCCCTCTTCCATGAATGCTTCTCTTCCTGAAGAGCCCACGGTATTACTGACAGTTTGGGTAAGATAACTCTTTGACTCAGGGCTATCCTGTATATTGTTGATTATTACAATTTTTAAAAAAGCTTTTTAAAAATATATTTGAAACTCCATGCTTTTTTGATATGTAATAATTGTATATATTTATGTATATGATATTTTATACATGCATACAAGTTCATTGTAGATGATTAAATAGCACACCTGCACTTAACCCAGTAGATGTCAATAACAATTCTCATTCCCATCCTCCCAGACATGCTCAAAAATGTCTCCAGACGTTCCAAATGCCCCTACGTGTGAAGGGAGGTCAAATTGGCCCGGTGAGCAGCACTGCTCTACGCCCGGCTAGGCAAAGTGTGGTTCACCGAGCAGCTGCAGCAGCGCCCCCCCGCAGGCACTTGTTAGAAATGCAGACCTCAGGCCCTGTCCCAGACCTACTAAACCAGATTCTGTATTTTCACAAGATCCCGCTGACTTGTGTGCACACTCAAGTGTGAGAAGCTGTGTTCTACGACACATTTTGCTTCTGCTGGCCAATCGCGGGTTTCAAGGCATCACTTGAATAGTATTTTGCATGGGGAGGGTGCTCTCATCAACTAATATACCAACTTGCCACTTTCCTGAAAAAGAGTTAGGAAGGCCTCTTAACAGAGAGGCCAACCAGTGGCTTAGGTTTACTTTGATTTGTGGGTAGAAACCATTGGAACTATTTCCCAGGTTCTCATTTTTCTCCAGATTCTGTCTCTAGAGCTGTGTGGTGGCTAAGTTTAAATTAATTAAAATTAAATAAAAAAATTAAAATTTCCTCAGTCACACTACACACATTTTAAGAACTTAATAATTTCATGTGGCTAGTGACTACTGAACTGGAAAGCACAGATGCAGAACATTTCTATCACCACAGAAGTTCTATTGGCCCGGAGCTGGTCTAGGTGAATGCATCCTATCTGCAGATGCAACCTGCCATGCAGCTGGAGGGAAAGCTGGAAATGGAGGCAGTGAAGTAGGGAGAGGAACACTGGGCTCCAGGCAGGGGGCCCGAATGAGAGTCCCTGTGGCTGTGTGGACTCTTCTCAGCCACTGTTGAACATCTGCGACATATATTAACCCGTTTATGTGGCTGAGATGTGAGACTGAACTGAGAGTGTATGTATAAAGAGGTTTTTCACAGTTCATCAACACCCTTCGTGCACTGAGGAAGAGACACCCCTAAATATTTGCCCAGCTTCATGCTGCTGGATATCCCACAATCGGGGAGAAGGACAAAGCGACAACCTTCCTTGGCTCAGAGTTTTTAAACATCAAATGTGCTGGGCAAAGTATTAGGCATTTCCACATGTCATATGTAATGTCCCAATTTATCTGGGAACTGGGTCTTATTGTTTCCATTGAAACACATGGAACTACTGAGATCCTGGAGGGTTGAACAGTTAAAGATAAATCAGCTACTAACAGAGGGTAAATGGAACACGTATTCACCAAACCAGAGGTCAGAGTCAGATCCGGATAATTCTTCATCGCTGCTGCTTCTGATGTTTGGGAAAGAAGGATAGCAAATGTATACGCTGTTCATTCCTCTGGGTTTGCCAGCAGTCAAGGCCAGAGACAGTGAGGAGGAGGGCAGGGTTCCTTGTGGTTAACTCATATCAATGATCCCCAAACTTTGCTGCACATTAGAATCACCTGGGGAGCTTTGCTCAGGGTACATCCCATACTAATTAAATCATGTTGCTTGGGATGGGATCCAGGCGTGGATATTTTTAAAGCTTCCAATGTGCAGGAGAGGCTGGGAACTACTGTGCTGTGTGCCTCCTTTCCTGCTTACCCTCACCTCTTCCCTCTAGGCTCCAAGATACTGACATTACAAAGTAGGCAAAAAATGCTTGCCAAGTTAACACTTCTCAAATTTTAGCATGCGTAAGTACAACTCGGAGAACTTTTTAAGACACAGGTTCCTGCGTCTCAGCTGCAGGCTGTCTAATTCAGTAGCTCTGGCGTGGGGCCTAAGTCCCCCTTTCTAACTGCTCTCAGGTGAGACTGCTGCTGCTGATCTGGGGCCACACTTCGAATAACAAGGCCCTCGAGAGCTGTGGTGCTCTGTTACCTTCATAGGTTGAAGAGCATTTCTGATTCTGGTGTCCACACATTAATGAGTTTTTATTATCAACCACATACTTGGAGTAAATTTATTAGTGTTTAGAATGATAAATATTATTTCAGTGTTCACAAGGAATTTTCCATTAAAAATTATCTCCTCAGGTAACAACAGGGACTACACATTCACATCAGAGTAACTGACATACAAAAGTGACAGGTAGAAATGTGTCAAAATGTACTGCCATCAATTTGGAGAGGAAAAGAAGTGAAGGCTCATTGCAATTGCATTTGGAAAGGTAACACTTTACGTGTTCCTGTGCTTCTTTAGCTGGTCTATTGATTGGTGCCGACTTGCTGGAATGTTTAATCTTTCCCTTTGCCATTTGTATGTTACATATTAGTATGTCACCCAAGTCAATAATAGCAGCACGAACCTGAACAAGAAACCATAGCAGGAAGCAGTTCTTGAGGTCAAGGTGAGCTACAGGCCTGAATGTAATTACGTAAGTGTCAAATGAAAGCAGGAAACCAACAAGTCTTGACTTTTCAAAAATTGAAAATACATCACTCAAGAATGGCCATGGGTGACAGTTTGGATCGGTGGTTCTCAGTTAGGGTGACCAGCCATCTGGGCTTGCCCAGTGTCGTCACAGTTTTAGCATTTAAATTCCTGCTCTCTGAGAGATGTGTCAATCCTGAATAAACCTGGTGACTGGTCACTGTATTCTCCACTATGGCTGTGCACTTGGAATGGCCTAAAGAGCTTTAAAATATACTGATGCCTGGGGCACACCCGCACAGATTCTAGTTTCACTGGTCCTGGGCACTGCGGTTTTTAGAAGTTCCCCAATGATTTTAATGTGAAGACAAAATTAAGAACTTCTAGTGTGGACAGCATATGTTCATTCATTCACTCATTCATCTGTTTGTTCATTTATTTATTTTTGTGTGTTCAAAGATACTGATTTCATGCCTTCTCATATGGCAGGCAGTATGCCAGCATGAGGACCAAGATGTATAAAACAGAATCCTTTGTCTTGAGAGCTTACAGTCTAGAGTAGAAGAGAGGTCTATAATTAAATACATTATTTCATGCAATAATTCATTTATCTCCTCAATAGATATTTATTGAATTACTTTCTCTGCTGGGAACTGATTTATAATTGAACGTCCAATGATGATCAAGATAGCTAAGGTCAACTTCTTCGCAGAGCTTACATCCAACTGGTGCTGGGGAAGTACTCAGAGGTAAGCAAATAAACTCATGAACAGTGTGCTTTCAGATTGTATAAGCACTGTGAAGGAGCAGTGCCACTCCTAGGGTACGAGGGACCTGTGTTTATATAACAAACCAATGTAGCAGAACCTTTCTGGCTACCCGATCTTGCATGTCCCCATGACAGAAGTATTTTGCTAGTTGGCTGCGGCAACCTGCTAGCCAGGCTGCCCTCCTGAAATGAGGGCTGAACATGGAGTCACTGGAAAATCTCAGAGGCACAAGTATGGGAGTTTCTTTGGGCATGTGGTTGACCCCATGTGGGAAACAGAGTGTTGGAAAATAACCTGAAGTATTGAAATGGGCCTGGAGTCCATGCAGGTCCTGGTTTGGGCTCAGGGAACCCATTCATATGGCACTGCAGCTGTAGCTGGTGCCTGATCTTGGGTGGATCCTTCAAAGCACCAGTATAAGGGTGGTAATGATAGTGACCAGAGGCAAAAGACTACTTTGGTAGAATGAGTGGACAGGAGGCCTGCCTGAGAGTAAAATTTGAATTAAGACCTAAATTATTACACAAATGAGACAGAAAATTAACAATGATATACAGGAGTTGAACTCAGCCCTGGACCAAGCAGACCTAATAGACATCTACAGAACTCTCCACCCAATACTTTCTTCTCAGCACCACATTGCACTTACTCTAAAACTGTCCACATAATTTGAAGTAAAACACTCCTCAGCAAATGCAAAAGAATGGAAATCATAACAAACAGTCTCTCAGACCACAGTGCAATCATATTAGAACTCAGGATTAAGAAACTCACTCAAAATTGCACAACTACATGGAAACTGAACAACCTGCTCCTGAATGACTACTGGATAAATAATGAAATGAGGGCAGAAATAAAGGTGTTCTTCGAAACCAACTAGAACAAAGAAACAACGTACCAGAATCTGTGACACATTTAAAGCAGTGTCCAGAGGGAAATTTATAGCACTAAATGCCCACCAAACAAGCGAGGAAAGATATACAATTGACACCCTAACATCACGATTAAAAGAACTAGAGGAGCAAGATCAAATTCAAAAGCTAGCAAAAGACAAGAAATAACTAAGATCAGAGCAGAACTGAAAGAGATAGAGACACAAAAAAAACCTTCAAAAAATCAATAAATCCAGGAGCTGGTTTTTTGAAAAGATCAACAAAATAGATACACTGCTAGACA
The DNA here is from genome assembly GCF_030222135.1 of Aotus nancymaae. NCBI lineage: Eukaryota > Metazoa > Chordata > Mammalia > Primates > Aotidae > Aotus > Aotus nancymaae. The sequence continues at coordinate 42,356,421 of NW_026988455.1, read as the reverse complement.
GACTAATAAAGAAGAAAAGAGAGAAGAATCGAACAGATGCAACAAAAAACTGATAAAGGGGATATGACCACCAATCCCACAGAAATACACCAACAGAGATTACTACAAATACCTCTTTGCAAAAACCAGTAAATCTAGAAGAAATGGATAAATTCTTTGACACTTATACCCTCCCCTAATATTAAACCAGGAATAAGTTGAATCCCTGAATAGACTAGTAACAAGGTCTGAAATTGAGGCAGCAATTAATAGCCTATCAACAAAAAATGTCCAGGACCAGACGGGTTCACAGCTGAATTCTACCAGAGGTACAAAGAGAAGCTGGTACCATTCCTTCTGAAACGATTCCAAACAACACAAAAAGAGGGAATCCTCCCTAACTCATTTTATGAGACCGACATCATCCTTATAACAAAACCAGGCAGAGACACAAGAAAAAAGAAAATTTCAGGCCAATATCCATGATGAACATTGATGTGAAAATCCTCAATAAATACTGGCAGACCAAATCCAACAGCACATCAAAAAGCTTATCCACCACAATCAAGACATCTTCATCCCTGGGATGCAAAGCTGGTTCAACATAAGCAAATCTATAAATGTCATCTATCACACAAATAGAACCAAAGACAAAAACTACATGATTATCTCAATAGATGCAGAGAAGGCCTTCGACAAAATTCAACAGCCCTTTATGCTAAAAACTCAATAAACTAGGTATCGATGGAATGTATCTCAAAATAATAAGAACTATTTAAACCCACAGCCAATATCATATGAAATGGGCAAAACCTGGAAATATTCACTTTGAAAACAGGCACAAGACAAGGATGCCCTCTCTCATCACTCCTATTTAATATAGTATTGGAAATTCTGGCCAGGACAATCAGGCAAGAAAAAGAAATAAAGGGTATTCAGTTAGGAAAACAGGAAGTCAAATTGTCTCTATTTTCAGATGACATGCTTGTGTATTTAGAAGACCCCATTGTCTCAGCCCCAAATCTCTTTAAGCTGGTAAGCAACTTCAGCTAAGCTTCAGGATACAAAATCAACGTGCAAAAATCACAAGCATTCCTATTCACCAAAAACAGACACACAGCCAAATCATGAGTGAACTCTCATTCACAATTGCTACAAAGAGATACCTAAGCATACAACTAGCAAGGGATGTGAAGGACCTCTTCAAGGAGAACTACAAAGCACTGCTCAAGGAAATAAGAGAGGACACAAACAGATGGAAAAACATCGCATGCTCATGGTTAGGAAGAATCAGTATCATGAATATGACCATACTGCCGAAAGTAATTTATAGATTCAATGCTATCCCCATCAAGCTACCATTGACTTTCTTCTCAGAATTGGAAAAAACCACCTATATGGGACCAAAGAAGAGCCCATATAGCCAAGACAATCCTAAGCAGAAAAAAGAAAGCTGGAGGCATTACGCTACCTGACTTCAAACTATACTACAAGACCACGGTAATCAAAAGAGCGCGGTACTGGTACAAAGACAGAGATATAGACCACTGGAATAGAACAGAGGCCTCAGACATAATGCCACACATCTACAACCATCTGATATTTGACAAATCTGACAAAAACAAGCAATGGGGAAAGGATTCCCTATCTGATAAATGGTGTTGGGAAAACTGGCTAGCTATATGCAGAAAGCTAAAACTGGATCCCTTCCTTACACCTCATACAAAAATTAACTCCAGATGGATTAAAGATTTAAATGTAAGACCTAACGCCATGAAAACTCTAGAAGAAAACCTAGGCAATACTGTTCAGGACATAGGCATATGCAAGGACTTCATAACTACAACACCAAAAGCATTGGCAACAAAAGCCAAAATAGACAAATGGGATCTAAAGAGCTTCTGCACAGCAAAAGAAACTATCATTAGAGTCAACTGGCAACCAACAGAATGGGAGAAAATCTTTGCAATCTACCCATCTGACAAAGGGCTAATATCCAGAATCTACAAAAAACTTAAACAAATTTACAAGTAAAAAACCAAACAATTCCATCAAAAAGTGGGCAAAGGATATGGACAGACATCTTTCAAAAGAAGACATTTATGCAGCCAACAAACATATGGAAAAAAAAAAGCTCATCATCACTGGTCATTAGAGAAATGCAAATCAAAACCACATTGAGATACCATCTCACACCAGTTAGAATGGTGATCATTAAAAAGTCAACAGACAACAGATGCTGGAGAGGATGTGGAGAAATAGGAACACCTTTATACTGTTGGTGGGAGTGTAAATTAGTTCAACCATTGTGGAAGACAGAGTGGCAATTTCTCAAGGATCTAGAAATAGAAATACCATTTAACCGAGCAATCCCATTACTGGGTATATACCCAAAGGATTATAAATCATTCTATTATAAAGATGCATGCACATGTATGTTTATTGCAGCACTGTTCACAATAGCAAAGACTTGGAACCAACCCAAATGCCCATCAATGATAGACTGGATAAAGAAAATGTGGCACATGTACACCATGTAACACTATGCAGCCATAAAAAAGGATGAGTTCATGTCCTTTGCAGGGACATGGATGAAGCTGGAAACCATCACTCTCAGCAAACTGACACAACAACAGAAAACCAAACACCGCATGTTCTCACTCATAGGCGGGTGCTGAACAATCAGAACACATGGACACAGGGAGGGGAGCATCACACAGTGGGGTCTGTTGGGGGTGGGGGGATAGGGGACGGATAGCATTAGGAGAAACACCTAATGTAGATGACGGGGTGATGGATGCAGCAAACCACTACGGGACGTGTATACCTATGTAACAAACCTGAATGTTGTGCACATGTACCCCAGAACTTACAGTATAATAATAAAAATAAGTGAAAAAACACAAAAATTTAAAAAAGACCTAAATGATTTGTAAAAGTCAACATGTAAATAGGAGCAAAAGCATTCCAGGAAGAGAAAACATCAAGTGCAAAGGCCCTCATGTGAAAATGAATACAAGTAGGTGTAAGACATAAACAATTATGGTTTTATTATTTTCTCTTTATGCAGGACATCAGGGAAAATCTAAGTGCATAAGTAATGATCACATGGATTTTAAAGGATTAGTTCACTAGACAAATGAAAAGAAGAAATGCATTCTAACAAAGGGAACAGTGTATGCATATTGAAGGAGTGAACCGCACAGCATATGTGACACACAGCATACCCCTATGTGCTTGGGATATAGTGTAAGTTAGAAGCAGAGAGAGATGAAGCTAACACTGGAGAATTTGTAAATGATGTCGAGAGTTTCCCTTTTATCCTGAAGGCACAGAAAGCCATTGGAGAAGTGTGTCTGAAAAATAATGTAGTCAGATGTGTGTCTAAGAAATCTCTTTGGCTGCACAGTGTGGAGGTGGTATTGGAGGACACTGGACTATTGGGAGGTAGTTGGAATATACCAGGGAAGGGATAATGAAGACCTGAAGGAGATGCTGGGGTAGAAGGTTGTTTGTAAAGCAAACTGAGGTCAGGTGCGGTGGCTCACTCCTGAAATGCCAGCACTTTGGGTGACTGAGGCAGGTGGATCACAAGGTCAGGAGTTCGAGACCAGCCTGGCCAATATGGTGAAATCCCATCTCTACTAAAAATGCAAAAAAGTTAGCTTGGTGGGTGGCGCACACCTGTAGTCCCAGCTGCTCGGGAGGCAGGAGAATTACTTGAACCAGGGCGGTGGAGGTTGCAGTGAGCTGAGATTGCACCACTGCACTCCAGCTTGAACGACAAAGTAAGACTCTATCTCCAAAAAAAAAAAAAAGGCAGCAAAGCTGATGACCTTGGGTGATAGATTTATAGTGAGGAGTAAGGGAGAAAGAGAAGTCAAAAGTAATCTCCTAGTCTCTAGCTTGGAAACCCAGCTACATAATGATCAATGGAGATGGGTAATGCAAGATAAAAATAAGCTTTTTTTCCCCCTAAGCAGCACAATTTTATTATTGAATATATTGAGCTTGGTGGTTGCCAATCCAGCTAGCAATGATCAGAGGCCATTATATATTGAGTTCTGGAGCAGGGGAGCAGTCAGGTCTGGAGATAGAGATTTGGGAAACATTAGCATGAAAGTAACAAGAGGAAGGGAAAGGGTAATTGAATATAATTAATACTCAAAAGATATGAAAGTAAAGTAAATCACTGGAAAGGGACCACAAAGGAGACTGCAAAGAGACAGTAATAGGACCCAGAGATAATACCGTCCTGAACTGAGGGAAGAGAGATTTTCAAGGAGGGTGTGATCAATAGGGCAGAGGCTGCAGAGAAGGCAGGTAAAAAAGACTGACTTTCTTTCTTTATAACACTACTCATTTCCTGGCACCAGCTTATGTATCTATTGGTTTTTTTTTTTCTTACTTAAATAAGCCTCAGGAGGTTATAGATCTAGTCTACTTTATCTACTTTCATATTCTTGTAGTCCAGAACAGTGCTTGACTCACAATAGGTGTGTCTTAGTTCAGGCTACCACAACAAAGTATCATATAGTGGGTGGCTTATAAATAACAGAAATTTATTTCTCATAGTTCTGGAGGCAGGGAAGCTCAAGGTCAGGGTGATAGCAGAGTTGGTATGTGGTGCAGGTCCAGTTTCTGGGTCACAGATGATGCCTTTTTGCTGTGTCTTCACATGAGGGAAAGGGCAAGAGGTGTATCTTGGGCTTCTTGTATAGGGGCACTAATCCCATTCACAAGGGCTCTACCCCCCAAGACCTAATCACCTCCCAAAGGCCTCATCTTCTAATACTACCAGCTTAGGGATTAGGATCCTAATGCATGAATTTGGTGGGGGACACAAACGTTCAGACCATAGCAAGATGTTCAATAAGTATTTGTTAAATAAATGAATGAACCTAAAAGTTAGTTTGGATTTGGAAATTCAGAAATCTTTGATGACAGTATTATGTGCAACTCTACTAGAGTATGGGAATGGAAACATGTCTGGAATGTCTTCCCTCAAGTGAAGTGGGTGTGGGGTGTGATAAAGGCAGAGCTGTGGCAAGCACACAATCACTACCTCATAAAGAACAAAGTGGTGCCACACAAATAAGAAGCCCAGAGCCCTTCCCTGTCACTTGAATCAGGGCAGCTTTAAGGAGGGAAATAAAATTTGATCAGATTGGGAAAGGATGATGGAAATTTGAACAAGTGGAGTTTTTTTTTGGGGCGGGGGTAGGCTGAAGGATGTCTGCCTCCTGAGAACCAGTGAATATGTTACATTATATGGCAAAAGGGACTTTCAAAATATAATTCAGTTAAAGATTCTGAGGTGAAGATATTATCCTGAATTATCTCTCCCATAGGCCCAGTGCAATGCAGTCACAAGCTGTTATATAAGAGGGAGACAAGGAATCAAAGTAGTAGCAGTAGATGTGAAATTAAAGCAAGAGCTTAACTGATGCAAGGAAGGAGCCATGAGCCAAGGAGTGGAAGCAGCCTCTGGCAGCTGAAAGGGGCAAGGAAATGATACTCCCCCAAAGCCTCTAGAAGGAACACAGCTCTGCCCACAACTCAATTTTAGATTTCTTACCCCCCAAATTATAAGGTAATACATTTTTGTTGTTTTAAGCCACTAACTTTATATAATTTCTTACAGAAGCAACAGGAAATGAATTCAGAGCCATTAAGGATACTATGGTAGGCAGACAGCCCATCAAGTACAAGAGACATGGAAATGAGAGGGCAAGCATTTCTTTAACAATTTGGCGACAGTATAACCAAATTCTCACTTTAGCGTGCATATGATTCACTTGATCTCATTTAAATGGTAGTTCTCACTTAGTTGGTCTAGGGTGGTGCCCCTCATTCTATTTCTTTCGATGGCATACATTGGTTTCTACTTTAATGATAAAATTAGTATATGTACTTTTTATCCCTGCCCACTCCTTCATCACTCAATTTTAGATAAGATTATATTTTTAGTGTTTTACTTTGTGCTATTAAATACATTTATATTTCTATTACTAGTATCTGAATTACCAGTCATAAATTATATTCCTTATTATGGTAAATAAAAGGTATAGATATTATAATGAAGCATAAAGTCTACCAACTCTATCTCTAGACTTGCTTCCTCATCCTCTCAATATTTTTTGTTTTATAATTTCTACATTGTATGGTAACCAACACTGAAATTTCTATCACTCAAATTCCCATTTTTGTTTTTAATCTTAGTTTGATTAGATTTTAGTATCAGTGGTCACAATTAATTTTTGTTTGTTTTTGCCAGAGGTTACCCAAATGTTTCTTGATTGGTAGGCTGAATTGTTTTCTTGTAGTTTTTTCAAGTGGAATGTATAGACACAATATAGTTAGAATCTAGAATGTTTTAAACTTTTTTTTAGTAGTGTATATTTGAATGACATGGCTCAATATAAAATCTGTTGCTCTATTGTCTCGTGACTTGTCCATTGCTTCCCACTGCTGCTGGTGTGTGTGTGTGTGTGTGTGTGTCCCCCCATCCACTAGCTTCCCACTGAGGTGCTTTTGCCAGCACCCCTCACCAGATTGTTGTTGCCAGTAGACTGGGAACATCTCAGCCCCTAAGCACAGCAGGTGCTTAACCTCAGGGGGCCAGAAAAAAAAGTCACTGAAATTCTAGAAAGAGGGGGAGAGAGAGCAAGCAACTTGGAAAACAGATTTGAGGATATTGTCCATGAAAATTTCCCCAACCTCGCTAGAGAATTTGACATGCAAATTCAGGAAATTCAGAGAACTCCAGCAAGATACTGTATTAGATGACTGTCCTCAAGACACATAGTCATCAGATTCTCCAAGGCCAATGTGAAAGAAAAGATATTAAAGGCAGGTAGAGAGAAGGGGCACGTTACTGACAAAAGGAACCCCATCAGGATAAAAGCAGACCTTTCAGCAGAAATCTTATAAGCCAGAAGAGACTGGGAGCTTATATTCAGCATCCTTAAAGGAAAGAAATTTCAACCAGGAATTTTATATCTAGCCAAATTAAGTTTTATACATGAAGGAGAAATGAAATCATTTTCAGATAAGCAAACACTATGGAATTCATTACTACCAGACTTGCCTTATGAGAGGTTCTTAAGGGAGTGCTAAACATGGAAACAAAATATCATTACCTGCCATGACAAAAATGCATTTAAGTACATAGCCCACTGACACTATAAAGCAACTATACCATCAAATCTACATAATGACCAACTAACAACATGATGACAGGATCAAATCTTCACATATCAATATTAACTTTAAACATAAATGCACTAAACACCCCACTTAAAAGGCACAGAATGGCAAGTTGGGAAAAGGAGAAAGATTCAATTGTATGCTGTCTTCAAGAGACCCATCTTGCCTGCAATGATACCCATAGGCTCAAAGTAAAAGGATGGAGGAAGATCTATCAAGCAAATGGAAAAAAGAGCAGTGGTTGCTATTCGTATTTCAGACAAAACAGACTTTAAACCAGTAACTATTAAAAAGGACAAATAAGGGTATTACATAATGATAAAGGGTTCAATTCAACAAGACAACTAAACTATTCTAAATATATATGCATTCAACAATGAAGCACCTTAAAGACTGATGAAGAAACTTAGATAAGCATGCAATGGTAATAGTAGAAGGAGACTTCAACACTCCACTAACAATGTTAGACAAATCATCAAGGCAGAAAACAAATGAAGATACTTGGGACCTAATTTCAACACTTGACCAAATGGACCTAATAGACATCTATAGAACACTCCACTTAACAACAACAGAATATACATTCTTCTCATTTGCACATGGCACATACTATAAGGTTGACCATATATATGGCCATAAAGCAATTCTAAGTTCAGAAAGAAAATCATATCAACCACACTCTCAGATGACAGCACAATAAAAATAGAAGTCAATATCAAGAAAATATCTAAAAACTATATAATTATATGACAATTAAATAGCCTGATTATGAATGCCTTTTGGGTAAAGAATAAAATCAAGGCAGAAATCAAGAAAGTCTTTGAAACCAATGAACACAAAGATACAACATACTAGAATCTCTGGGACCCAGCTAAAACAGTGCTAAGAGGAAAATTTTTAGTGCTAAATGCCTATATAAAAAGTTAGAAAGATCTCAGATTAACAACCTAACATCACACCTGGAGAAACTAGAATAACAAGAGCAAATCAACCCCAAAGTTAGTAGAAGAAAAGAAATAACCAAATCAGAGCTGAAGTGAATGAAATTGAGACATGAAAATGTACACAAAAGATCAATGGGGTGGCTGGAAAGATGGCTGAATAGTCAGCTCTGGTCTGCAGCTCCCAGCAAGATCAATGCAGAAGTCTGCCTTCCAACTTCCTTTTCTCCATTTCCAACTGAGGTACCCAGCTCATCTCATTGGGACTGGTTAGACAGTGGGTGCAGCCCACAGAAGGCGAGCAGAAGAAGGGGGTGCATCACCTCACCCAGAAAGCACAAGGGGTAGGGTTACTCCCTCCCCTAGCCAAGGGAAGCCATGAGGGACTGTGCCACAAGAATGGTGCATTCTGGCCCAGATCCTATGTCTTCACAACACACAGACCAAGAGATTCCCTCCGGTGCCTACAATACCAGGCTCCTGGGTTTCAAGCACAGAACTGGGCAACTGTTTGGGCAGAAACTGAACTAGCTGCAGGAGTTTTTTTTTCATACCCCAGTAGCACCTGGAATGTCAGCAAGACAAAACCATTCACTCCCCTGGAAAGGGGGCTGAAGCCAGGGAGCTAAGTGGTCTAGCTTAGTGGATCCCAGCCTGATGGAGCCCAACAAGCTAAGATCCACTGGCTTGAAATTCTTGCTCACCAGCACAGCAGTATGAAGTCAACCTGGGATTCTCAAACTTGGCAGGGGAGGGGTGTCTGCCATTATTGAGGCTTGAGTAGGCAGTTTTCCCCTTGCAGTATAAACAAAGCCACTGGGAAGTTTGCACTAGGCAGGGCCCACCACAGCTCGGCAACGCTGCTGTAGCCAGACTGCCTCTCTAGATTCCTCTTCTCTGGGTAGGGCATCTCTGAAAGAGAGGCAGCAGCCCCAGTCAAGGGCTTATAGGTAAACTCCCATCTCCCTGGGACAGAGCACTTGGGGGAAGAGGTGGCTGGGGTCACAGCTTCAGTGAACTTAAAGTTCCTGCCTGCCAGCTCTGAAGAGAGCAGCAGATCTCCCAGTACAGCACTTGAGCTCTGCTAAGGGATAGACTGCCTCCTCAAGTGGGTTCCTGACTGCTGTGCCTTCTGATGGGGAGACACCTCCTAGCAGGGGTTGACAGACACCTCATACAGGAGAGCTCCGGCTGGCATCTGGCAGGTGCCCCTCAGGGATGAAGCTTCCAGAGGAAGGAGCAGGCAGCAATCTTTGCTGTTCTGCAGCCTCTGATGGTAGTATCAGGCAAACGGTGTCTGGAGTGGGACCCTAGCAAACTCCAGCAGACCTGCAGAAGAGCGGCCTATTAGAAGGAAAACTAACAAAAACAAAGGAATAGCATCATCAATATCAACAAAAAGGACATCCACGCAAAAACCCCATCCAAAGGTCACCAACATCAAAGACCAAGGGTAGATAAATCCATGAAGATGAGGAAAAACCAGTGCAAAAAGGTTGAAAATTCCAAAACCCAGAATGCCTCTTTTCCTCCAAAGGATCACAACTTCTCACCAGCAAGAGAACAAAACTGGACGGAGAATGAGTTTGATGAATTGACAGAAGTACTGGCTTCAGAAGGTGGGTAATAACGAACTCCTCTGAACTAAAGGAGCATGTTCTAACCCAATGCAAGGAAATGAAGAACCTTGAAAAAAGGTTAGACAAAATGTTAACTAGAATAACCAGTTTAGAGAAGATCATAAATGACCTGATGGAGGTGAAAAACAGAGCATGAGAACTTTGTGAAGCATATACCAAGAATGAATAGCTGAATTGATAAAGTGGAACAAAGAATATCAGAGACTGAAGATCAACTTAATGAAATAAATCATGAAGACAAGATTAGAGAAAAAAGAATAAGAAGGAACAAACAAAACCTCCAAGAAATATGGGACTATGTGAAAAGACCAAACCAGTGTTTGATTGGTGTACCTGAAAGTGACAGGGAGAATGGAACCAAGCTGGAAAACACTCTTCGGGATATTATCCAGGAGAACTTACCAAGCCTAGCAAGATGGTCAACACTTAAATTCAGGAAATTCAGAAAACACCACAAGATACTCTTCAAGAACAACAACCCCAAGACACATAATTGTCGATTCGCCAAGGTTGAAATGAAGGAAAAATATTAAGGGAAGCCAGAGGGAAAGGTTGGGTTATCCACAAAGGGAAGCCCATCAGATTAACAGTGGATCACTCTTCAGAAACCCTACAAGCCAGAAGAGTGGGGGCCAATATTCAACGTTCTTAACGGAAAGAATTATCAACCCAGAATTTCATATCCAGCCAAACTAAGCTTCATAAGTGAAAGAGAAAGAAAATCCTTTACAGACAAGCAAATGATGAGATATTTTGTTACCACCAGTCCTGCCTGACAAGAGCTCCTAAAGGAAGCACTAAATATGGAAAGAAAAAGCCAGTGCCAGCCACTGTACACACATAACAAATTGTAAAGACAATTAACACTGTGAAGAAACTGCATCAACTAATGGGCAAAATAGCCAGCTAGCAACATCATGACAGAATCAAATTCACACATAACAATATTAACCTTAATGTAAATGGGCTAAATGCCCCAATTAAAAGATACAGACTGGCAAATCAGATAAAAAGTCAAGACCCATCGGTGTGCTGTATTCAGGAGACCCATCTCATGTGCAGAGACACACATAGGCTCAAAATAAAGGGATGGAGGAATATTTACCTAGCAAATGGAAAGAAAAAAAAAAGAAGGGGTTGCAATCCTAGTCTCTGATAAAACAGACTTTAAACCAACAAAGATTAAAAAAACAAAAAAGACAAAGAAGGGCATTACATAATGGTAAAGGGATCAACACAACAAGAAGAGCTAACAATCCTAAATATATATGCACCTAATACAGGAGCACCTAGATACATAAAGCAAGTTCTTAGAGACCTACAAAGAGGCTTAGGCTCCCACACAATAATAGGAGGAGATTTTAACACTCCACTGTCAATATTAGACAGATCAATGAGACAGAAAATTAACAAGGATATACAGGACTTGAACTCAGCTCTGGACCAAGCAGACCTAATAGACATCTACAGAACTCTCCACTTCAAATCAACAGAATATACATCCTTCTCAGCACCACATGATACTTATTCTAAAATTGATCACATAATTGGTAGTAAAACAGTCCTCAGCAAATGCAAAAGAATGGAAATCATAACAAAGTTTCTCAGACCACAGTGCAATCAAATTAGGGATCGGGATTAAGAAACTCACTCAAAACCACACAACTACATGGAAACTGAACAACCTGCCCTTGAATGACTAATGGGTGAATAACAAAATTAAGGCAGAAATAAATAATTTTTTTGAAGCCAATGAGAACAAAGACATAATGTACTAGAATCTCAGTGACACAGATAAAGCAGTGTTTAGAGGGAAATTTATAGCACTAAATGCTCACAGGAGAAAATGGGAAAGATCTAAAATTGACAACCTAACATTACAATTTAAAAACTAGAGAGAAGCAAGAGCAAACAAATTGAAAAGCTAGCAGAAGACAATAAATGACTAAGATCAGGAAAAAACTGAAGAAGATAGTGACACAAAAATTCCTTCAAGAAATCAGTGAATCCTGGAGCAGTTTCTTGAAAAGATTAACAAAATAGATAGACTGTTAGCCAGACTAATAAGGAAGAAAAGAGAGAAGAATCAAATAGATTCAGCAAAAAATGATAAAGGGGATATCACCACCGATCCCACAGAAATACACACTACCATTAGGGAATACTATAAACACCTGTATGCAAATAAACCAGAAAATCTAGAAGAAATGGATAAATTCCTGGACCCATACACCCTCCCAAGACTAAACCAGAAGTCAAATCTCTGAATAGACCAATAACAAGTTCTGAAATTGAGGCAGTAATTAATAGCCTACCAGCCAAAAAAAAAAAAAAAAAAAAAGGCCCAGGACCAGATGGATTCATAACCAAATTCTACCAGAGGGCAAAGAAGAGCTGGTACCAATCCTCCTGAAACTATTCCAAACAATAGAAAAAGAGGGACTCCTCCCTAACTCATTTTATGAGGCCAGTATTATCCTGATACCAAAGCCTGGCAGAGACACAACAAAAAAAGAATTTTTCAGGCCAATATCTCTGATGAACATCAATGCAAAAATCCTCAGTAAAATACTGGCAAACGAAATCCAGCAGCACATAAAAAAAGCTTATTCACCATGATCACAGTGGCTTCATTTCTGGGATGCAACTCTGGTTCAATATACACAAGTCAATAAATGTAATCCATCACATAAACAGCATCAATGACAAAAACCATATGATTATCTCAGCAGATGCAGAAAAGGCCTTTCATAAAATTCAACACTTTTTCATGATAAAAACTGTCAATAAATTAGGTATTGATGGAGTATATCTTAAAATAATAAGAGCTATTTAGGACAAACCCACAGCCAATATCATATTAAATGGGCAAAATCTGCAAGCATTCCCTTTGAAAATCGGCACAAGACAAGGATGCCCTCTCTCACCACTCCTATTCGACACAGTATTGGAAGTTCTGGCCAAGGCAAATCAGGCAAGAGAAAGAAATAAAGTGCATTTAAATAGGAAGAGAAGTCGTCAAATTGTCTCTGTTTGCAGACGACATGATTGTATATTTAAAAAATTCCATTATCTCAGCCCAAAATCTCCTTAAGCTGATAAACAACTTCAAGAAAATCTCAGGATACAAAAATCAATATGAAAAAATCACAAGCATTCCTATACACCAATAATAGACAAACAGAGAGCCAAATCATGGGTGAACTCCCATTCACAATTGCTACAAAGAGAATAAAATACCAAAGAATACAACTTACAAGTGATGTGAAGGAACTCTTCAAGGAGAACTACAAACCACTGCTCAAGGAGATAAGAGAGGACACACACAAATGGAAAAAACTCTATGCTCATGAATAGCAACAATCAATATTGTGAAAATGGTCATACTACGCAAAGGAATTTATAGATTCAGTGCTATCCCCATCAAGCTACCATTGACTTTCTTCACAGAAGTAGAAAAAAACTACTTTAAATTTTTTTTTTTTTTTTTTTTTTTTTTTGAGATGGAGTTTCGCTCTTGATACCCAGGCTGGAGTGCAATGGCGCGATCTCGGCTCACCGCAACCTCCGCCTCCTGGGTTCAGGCAATTCTCCTGCCTCAGCCTCCTGAGTAGCTGGGATTACAGGCACACACCACCGTGCCCAGCTAATTTTTTTTGTATTAGTAGAGGCAGGGTTTCACCATGTTGACCAGGATGGTCTCGATCTCTTGACCTCGTGATCCACCCGCCTCGGCCTCCCAAAGTGCTGGGATTACAGGCTTGAGCCACCGTGCCCGGCCTACTTTAAATTTTGTATGAAATCATAAAAGAGCCTATATAGCCAAGACAATCCTAAGCAAAAAGAACAAAGCTGGAGGCATCATGCTACCTGACTTCAAACTATACTACAAGTCTACAATAACCAAAACAGCATGGTACTGGTACCAAAACCACAATATATAGACCAACAGAACAGGACAGAGGCCTCAGAAATAACACCACACACCTACAGCCTTCTGATCTTTGAAAAACCTGACAAAAGCAAGCAATGAGGAAAGAATTCTCTATTTAATAAATGTTGTTGAGAAAACTGAAACTGGATCCCTTTCTTACACCTTGCACAAAAATTTACTCAAGGTGGATTAAGGACTGAAACATAAGACCTAAAACCATAAAAACCCTAGAAGAAAACCTAGGCAATAGCATTCAGGACATAGGCATGGGCAAAGACTTCATGACCAAAACGCCAAAAGCAATGGCAACAAAAGCCAAAATTGACAAATGGGATCTATTTAAACTAAAGAGCCTCTGCATAGCAAAAGAAACTATCATCAGAGTGAACAGGCAAGCTTCAAAATGAGAAAATATTTTTGCAATCTACCCATCAAAGGGCTAATATCCAGAATCACAAGGAAGTTAAACAAATTTACAGGAAAAAAACAACCCCATCAAAAAGTGGGTGAAGGATATGAACAGATACTTATCAAAAGAAGACATTTATGTGGCCAACAAACACATGAAAAAAAGCTCATTATCACTGGTCATTAGAGAAATGCAAATCAAAACCGCAATGAGATACCAACTCACTCCAGTTAGAACAGCAATCATTAAAAAGTCAGGAAACAACAGATGCTGGAGAGGATATGGAGAAATAGTAACACTTTTACACTTTTGGTGGGAGTGTAAATTAGTTCAACCATTGTGGAAGATAGTGTGGTGATTCTTCAAGGATCTAGAACCAGAAATACCATTTGACCCAGCAATCCCATTACTCCCAATACACAAAGGATTATAAATCATTCTACTATAAAGACACATGCACAGATATGTTTATCGCAGCACTATTCAGAATAGCAAAGACTTGGAACCAACTCAAATGCCCATCAATGATACACTGGATAAAAAAAATGTGGCACATATACACCATGGAATACTATGCAGCCATAAAAAGAATGAGTTCATGTGCTTTGCAGTAACATGGATGAATATGGAAACTGTCATTCTCAGCAAACTAACACAGGAACAGAAAACCAAACACCACATGTTCTCACTTACAAATGGGAGTTGAACAATAACACATAGATACAGAGAGGGGAATATCACATGCTGGGCCCTGTCAGGGGGTGGGGGGCTAGAGGAGGAATAGCATTAGGAGAAATACCAAATGTAGATGATGGGTTGATGGGTGCAGCAAACCACCATGGCATGTGTATACCTATGTAACAAACCTGCATGTTCTGCACATGTATCCTAGAACTTAAGGTATAATCGAAAAAGGGGACCAAAGTTGATTTTTTGAAAAAAATAAAGATTGATAGACCACTAGGTAGACAAAAAAAAAGAAGATTCAATTAAACACAATTAGAAATGACAAAAATGACATTACCACTGACCCCACAGAAATACAACAAACAAACAAACAAAACTCTTAGAGACTATTAGGGATACCTCTATGCACAAGAACTAGAAACCTAGAAGAAATGGATAAATTCCTTGTAACATACAACTGTCCAAGATTGAATCAGGAAGAAACTGAATACCTAAACAGACCAATAGCAAGTTCTGAAGTGGAATCAATAATAAAAAATCTATCAGTAAGAAAATGCCCAGGAACAGAGATTCACAGCCAAATTTTACCAGACATATAAAGAAGAGGTGGTACCAATTCTACCGAAACTATTCCAAAAAACTGAAGAGGAATGATGTTTCCATAAGTCATTTTATGAGGCCAGCATTATTCATACCCAATACTGTCAGAGACAAAAATGAAAAAAGAAAACTTCAGGCCGATATCCCTAATGAACATAGATGCAAATATCCTCCACAAAATCACTAGCATATTGAATCCAGCAGCACATCAAAAAACTTATCCACCATGATCAAGCAGGCTTTTTTCCTGGGATGCAAGGTTGGTTCAACATATGAAAATCAATAAATGTGATTCATCACATAAACAGAACCAAAAAAAAAGCCACACATGATCATCTTCATAGACACAGAAAAAACTTTCAACAGAATTCACCATCACTTTATGTTAAAAACCCTCAACAAACCAGGCATTCAAGGAACATACTTTAAAACAGTAAGAGCTATCTCTGACAAACATACAGCCAACATCATACTGAACAGACAAAAGCTGGAAGCATTCCCTTTGAGAATTGGAACAAGACAAGAATACCCACTCTCACCACTTCTATTCAACAGAGTACTAGAAGCCCTAAACAGAACAATCAGGCAAAAGAAGGAAATAAAAGGCATCCCCACAGGAAGAGAAGTCTAACTATCTCAGTTCGCAGGCAATATGATTCTATACATAGAAAACTCCATGGTCTCTGCCCAAAGGCTCCTAGAACTGATAAACAACTTCAGTAAAACTTCAGGATACAAAATAAATGTACAAAAATCAGTAGTATTTCTATACACCAATAATGTTCAAGCTGAGAGACAAATCAAGAATGCAATCTCAATCACAATAACCACAAAAAGAATAAAATATTTAGTAATACCTAGCTAACCAGGGTGGTGAAAAATCTCTATAGCAAGAATTACAAAACACTGTTGAAAGAAATCAGACAACATAAACAATGGAAAAACATTACATGCTCATGGATAGTAATAATTAATACTGTTACAATGGCCATACTACCCAAAGCTACATGCAGATTCAATGCAATTTGTATCAAACTACCAGTGTAATTTTTCACAGAATTAGAAAAAACTAGCCAGGTATGGTGGCTCATGCCTGCATTCCCAGTGTTTTGGGAGATGGAGGCAGGAAGATCACTTGAGCCCAGAAGTTTGAGATCAGCCTGGCAACATAGGGAGATCTCATTTCTAGAAGTAATAAATAATAGTGGACAGGCATGGTGGCATTCATCTGCTGTCCCCAGCTACTTGGGAAGCTGAGATGGGAGGATCACTTGAGCCTGGGTTGTTAAGGCTTCAGTGAGCCATGATCATGGCAGCCTGGGCATTAGAGTGAGACTATGTCTCATAAAAAAAGAAAAACCGGCCGGGCGCGGTGGCTCACGCCTGTAATCCAAGCACTTTGGGAGGCCGAGGCGGGTGGATCACGAGGTCAAGAGATCGAGACCATCCTGGTCAACAAGGTGAAACCCCGTCTCTACTAAAAATACAAAAAATTAGCTGGGCATGGTGGCACGTGCCTGTAATCCCAGCTACTCAGGAGGCTGAGGCAGGAGAATTGCCTGAACCCAGGAGGTGGAGGTTGTGGTGAGCTGAGATCGCGCCATTGCACTCCAGCCTGGGTAACGAGAGTGAAACTCCGTCTCAAAAAAAAAAAAAAAAAAAAAGAAAAACCTATTTTAAAATTCATATGCAACCCAGAAAGAGCCTGAATAGCCAAAGCAATCTTAAGCAAAAAGAACAAAGCTGGAAGCATCACATTACCTGACATCAACCTATACTACAAGGCTACAATAACAAAATCAGCATGGTACTAGTACAAAAAAAGACACATAGACCAATGGAACAGGTTAGAGAACCCAGAGAAAAAGCCACATACCTAGAGGAATCATATCTCTGACAAAGTAAACATAAAAAGCAATATGGCAAGGATTCCCTATTCAGTAAATGGAGCTGAATAACTGGTTAGCCATAGGCAGAAGATTAAAACTGGAACTTTTCCTTTCAACATATACAAAACTCAATTCAAGATGGATTAAAGAATTAAATATAAAACTTAATTTATGAAAATTCCAGGTGAAAACCTAGGAAATATCATTCTGGACATAGCACCTGGCAGATTTCATGACAAAGACAGCAAAAGCAATTGCAACAAAACCAAAATTAGACAAGTGAGACCTAATTAAACTAAGGAGCTTCTGCACAGCAAAATAAACTATCAACAGAGTAAATGACAACCTAAAGAACAGGAGAAAATATTTGCAAATTTTACATCCAACAAAGGTCTAATATCCAGAATATATAAGAAACTTAAAAAGTGAAAACAACCTCATTAAAAATGGGCAAAGGACATGAACAGACACTTTTTTTGTTGAGATGGAGTCTCACTCTGTCACCCAGGCTGGAGTGCAATGGCACGATCTCAGCTGACTGCAACCTCTGCCTCCTGGGTTCAGGCAATTCTCCTACCTCAGCCTCTGGAGTAGCTGGAATTACAGGTACCTGCCACCATGCCTGGCTAATTTTTGTATTTTTAGTAGAGACGAAGTTTTGCCATGTTTGTCAAGCTGGTCTCAAACTCCTGAACTCAAGCAATCTGCCAGCATCAGCCTCCTCAAGTGTTGGGATTACAGGCGTGAGCCACCACACCCAGCTTAAGAGACACTTCTTAAAGGAAAATATGCATGTGGCCAATAACCATGGGAAAAAATGCTCAGTATCACTAAGCATTAGAGAAATGCAAATCAAAACCAAAACAGGATACTATCTCATGCTGCTCAGAATGGCTACTACTAAAAAGTCAAAAAATAACAGATTTTGGTGAGGTTGCAGAGAAAAGGGAATGCCTATATACTGCTAGTGGGAAGGTAAATTAATTCGGCTCCTGTGGAAAGCAGTCCAGAGACCACTCAAAGAACTTAGAACTGCCATTCAACCCAGCAATCCCATTACTGGGTATACCCTCAAAAGAATATTAATTATTCTACCCTAAGGACACATGCACATGTATGTTTATCAAAGCACTTTTCACAATAGCAAAGACATAGGATCAACCCTGCTCATTAATGGTGAATTGAATAAAGAAAATTTGGTATATATGCACCTTGGAATATTACACAGCCTTAAAAAAGAATGAAATCATGTCCTTTGCAGCAATATGGATGCAGCTGAAGGCCATTATTCTAAGCAAATTAACACAGGAACAGAAAACCAAGTAACACATGTTCTCACTTATAAGTGGATGCAAAACATTGAGTACACATGGACACAAAGAGGAGAACAAGAGACAGGGGGACTTACTTGAGGGTGGGGGGGGAGGAAGGTGAAGGCTGAAAAGCTACCCATTGAGTACTATGTCACTGCTACCTGGGTGATGAAATAATTCGTATACCAAACCCCAGTGACATGCAATTTGCCCATGTAACAAATCTGCACATGTACCCCCTAAACCTAAATTAAAAGTTAAAAGAGGAAAAAGAAAGTCTAAGGCCAGCTCATTTTTCTCCCTCATAAAATACTTAATCATTTTGCCTGGTGGCCCAAGGTATGCTTTATTTTTCTTTGATGTTTAGTAACTTTATTAGGATCTGTCTGGGCATTTATGATTATGGATCAGTTCTTCCTGGCATAAGGTAGCTCTTTCAATGCCTAGATCAAGTTTAATTTTTTAAAAAAATGAAAACATCTAAATTATATTTTAAATCATGTAATTCTATTTTAAAAATTTGCTTTGATTCATTATTTTGGTTTCCTTCTTTGGAGACTAGTTTGTAAGATCTCCACTTTCTGTGATGTAATTTCTCTTTAATCCCAATGGACTTTTTATTTCCACTTCATTTTTGTTCACATTTCTATCCTCTGTGTCCTGCACTATGTTTTCACAATGTGTATTTGATCTTGCACCACTTCTCAATTCATCCGAAATCCTATGACGATTCCCCGCCTTCATTCCCGAGTGCTATTCACATTTTATCTCCTTTTGTTGCCTCGTCTACTCTTACCTGAATTTTGGTATTTTAACTTTTAATTATTTCGTCAGAGATGAGCACTTCAATAAGATTAAACATTTTGAAATGTTATGATACCTACTTATTCATAATGTTCATCTGTTCCCCAGAAAAAATTTTCTCCACTTTTTATCATAAAGTTTTTATTGAACAAAAGTAACATGACAATAAAAATGATACACATATGAAAGTGAATGAAGATCTGCAGTATAGGAAAGATGTGTACAAAGAGACGAACGTTCAGGTTATATAGCTCTGTAGAACTTTAGCCATAGCAATGTAATCCTGACCAACCAGACATGTAAAAAGGGGGAAATTTTATTTAATGTTTTTGAAACTTATTTTCTGACTACCCAGAAACATTTTTATGAAGAGTATTATTCTTCTGTTAATACATTTTGCTCTTTTGTTATTCTTAGAATATCTCTGTACGTGATCTATACTAATCCCTTTTTTATTATTTATCATTTAATGGGCATTATAACGGGTCCAGGATAGCATTTCAGGCTAATTATTAATTATCACAACTGGAAGGCTTCCTTCTAATCTACTACAATGTCAAACTCCCTCTTGCAAGCATGGCTTATCTGCATAATTCAATATGTGGCCCACCTCCTCTGTTTCTGTGTACTAAGTCAAGGACAGGAGGGACTCCTGCCACACCTAACTCACTCTTGTTTTTGCACATGCTGTTCCAGATACAAGAGAACTTTGCATCTTGGGGTGTTACTCACATTCAGGAATAGTATTTTTGTGAGTGCTTTGTGAGGACTGCCACTGATAATTTCTATCTCCTCTGCTTTCACCCCTTTCTCCTCTTCTTGTGTAGCTCCTGAATATACAAACATTTTTGGAATATAGTTCCTAGCTTTACCAAAAATGCAGTCTGATTGTTTTTCTTTCCTTTTTCTTTACTATTTCTTGAAGCTTTCTAGGAGGAAAAGAGAAGGATGAGTTTAGGTAGTCACGTCTACACTGGAAATCCTGAAAGATTTCGTAGGTAGAAGAGTATCTTGATCAAAGCTTTGCATTAATATTAATAGTATTCTTCTAACTGAAATATTGGGGATGGATATGAATGTGAATGTGCTCAATAGGAAAAAGGAAGACCCTTCAGAGGCCACTATAATAAATCAAACAAACTTCCTGAAGGTTTAATGGTGCTGAGCAAGAAGGAAAATGAGTAGATTGACATGAGATTGACATGACAGATACTGTGGAGACAAAAAGTGTTCAAAATTAGCAAGCATTTTCTTGGACAAAGGGAGGAATTTGGAGGACGTTTTGAACCTTTGACACTTTAAAAAGATGGTGGCTATATGAACAGCAATAGGAAAATCAGGTAGAAATCAGCTTTTGGAGGAAAGATGATTGCTCTGTTATTATTATTAAGACAAATAATTTGATTGAACTTGAAGAGCCAAGTGACACCTAAGGGAGTTGTCCAGCAGGCAATCAGAAATGGTGGGCAGGAAGGGAAGCCAGCGTTGGAGGCATACTTAGAGGTTATTCATGTAGACGTGAGATTTGAAGCCCTGGGACTTTATGTTTGGTGGAAGGTGAAGTGAAGAAATAAGGATGTCTAATGAAGAAGACAAAGGAGTGGTCAGAAATGCAGAATACTCAGCAACTCTGATGCCAAGAAAAGGTAAAAATAAATATAATTTTATCATATAGTGACAGCCAATTACATTCTGGGCATATTACATGTATTATTTAATGCTCACAAAAAATCTGTACAGTGAGTATCTTTATTCCCTCTGCTAATTGGAAAATAGGCTCAGAGAGGCAGAGTAACTTACAGAATCAGGCTTTAAAGTGTGGTCAAAGTTGAAAAGAATTACAGGAAGAAGTGGATAAAGTCAACACTGCCAAAGTGGCTGAGAGATTCAGGAAGATGATTATTGGGGTTAGGAGCCCATTTGGAATCTTCAGAAGTATGGAAAGCTGTGTGAGTAAACTGGGTGAGGCTGAATCTGGGATGTAAGAGTTTGCAGTGTGAGTGAGTCAAGAATTTAGAATGGTGGAGGTAAGGAAGGTTGTAGGAAGGCTGACTACCTCTCAGAGTTTGCTGGTTAAGAGGAGAAAGGTTAGATGCTACCTTGCAGGGCTTGGTGGGGAGTAGCCAAAGTCTTCTTAGGTAGATGAGGGTCTTTAATGAGTTTACAGCAGAAGGGAAAGAGAAAAAGTGAAAGTGTAAAAGGAAAGAGTAAGTACATGATGGATGAGATCCTGGAAAATGAAGGCCAGGGAGGATTTGGATTTAGCCAAGAATAGAGGTCTTCAGAGAGAGGAGGAAAAGCAGAGGGTGAGTGAAGAAACTAATATTCACGAATGAAAAAGGGTGATAGGAAGGAAGCTTGGCTGAGACTGAATATTGTAAGTAGTAAGAAGGGATATCATCTGCTGAAAGGGAGAGGAAATGAGGACGTGGAGAGAATGGAGGAATGTGGGCGATATATTAGAGGATACAGCTTAAATGATGAGGGAGTCGCAGACCAAAGTCAGGACCCACTTGAGGTAAGACGTCACAAGTGCGTCACAGCCCTAGTGATTACATGTTGCAGGAAATATTTGTTTGGGGATCTGAACATCAGTGTTGGGGGAATATATATATTTTTAAATGCCTTGAGAGTTGGTAAATACTTCAATGGGTTGTAAATGAAGGCTGTGGATCCTGCTTGGGACAGTTGCTAAAGAAAAAGTCAGGTGTCTTATCTGTCATAGATAGTATAAGTATGATCCTGCTTGATGGACTGGGATGGGGAGGGAGCAGGATTTGCCAACCTTGCCGTGTTCACAGTAGTTTCACAACTTTATGATATACAGGATAATGCCACCCCTCTCAATAACAATGTTGAGGAAAATTTCTTGTTGCGGTGGTCTTTGGATTTTTTTTATCTAAATAATCTTGTTTGAATTAAATATTCTTCCTAGGGATTCAATTCATTTCCACAAATGTATATTATTTGTAAATGTTGCAAATAAATGCTATAGGCTCAATCAATGAAAACCTGTCCATCTGAAATTAAGGAAGATGGTGGGTAGGAGTCAGAACTAGCATGCTGCTCCTGCTTGGACAAATAGAGCAGTGTGTGGAGACTCACATCATGAACTTTTGCTCTAAGAACTACGTCAGGAACATATCAGGAAAGCTGAGAGAATCTAGACCCTCTGAAGGAACTGGATCACTGCTGCAGGCTCCCTGTGATGCCGAAAAACTGAGTCTGCTGGCTTTCTCAACAGGGAGGCTCATAGTCTGGGGCAAGTTCTCAGCCCGGGTCACTGGCTGCCCAGAAATAGACTTGATGCTGTTGTGGGGGCATGGTGGGAGTGACACTGGCTTTTTGGATTGTGGACTGTGTGGAGCAGGGTGAGGCCTGTGACTGCTGGCTTTCTCTCACTTCCCTGGTGACCTGTATGACTCAGTAGAGGCAGCCATAATCCCCCTGGGAATATAACTTTATTGGACTGGGAACCACATGGACAGCAGCCACAGCAAGCCCTGCCCAATGAGAGGCTGAACTCAGACACTCCTATGCCTGCCCCTACCTGTGGTCTTTCTCTAACCACCATGGTAGCTGAAGACAAAGGTCATAATCTCTTGGGAGCTCTATGGTCCTGCCCACTACCTGAGAAATGTGAATACTTAACCAGGTGTCCCTAGGGCAAGTTTTCATCCTCCCTGTAGGACCACAGCTGCTGTGCTTTTGAAAGCTCCACCTCCTGGTTAGAGGCCAGCCAACACAAAACCAGTGCACTTAACAAAAACACAACCAAGGACACTCACAGAGTCCACTTCACTCCCCTGCTACCTTTATCAGAGTAGGTGCTGGTATCCATGGTTGTAAAACCTAAAAGCAATCACATCACAGGACTCCTTGCAGACACTCCCCCATACCAGCCCAGAGCCCAGTAGCTCTGCTGGGTGGCCAGATCCAGAAGAGCAAAAACAATCACTGCAGTTTGGCTCTCAGGAAGCCCCATCCCTAGGGGAAGAGGGATAATACCACTTTAAGGGAGAACCGCATGGAAAAAAAGAATCTGAACAGTAGCCCTTGAGGCCCAGATCTTCCCTCTGACATAGCCTACCCAAATGAGAAGGAACCAGAAAAATAATTCTGGTAATATGACAAAAAACAAGGTTCTTTAACACCCACAAAAGATCATACCAGCTCACCAGCAATGGATCCAAACCAAAACAAAAATCTATGAATTGCCAGAAAAAGAATTCAGAAGGTCAATTATTAAGCTAATCAAGGAGGCACCAGAGAAAGGTGAAGTCCAACTTAAGTAAATAAAAACATGATAGGAGATTTGAGAGGAAAATTCTTCAGTAAAATATCATAAACATAAAACAATCACAACTTCTGGAAATCAAGGACACACTTAGAGAAACGCAAAATGCACAGGAAATAGCAATAGAACTGAACAAGCAGAAGGAAAAACTTCATAGTTCAAAGTAAAGGCTTTTGAATTAAACCAAACAATCAAAGACAGAGACAAAAGAAAAAAAAATGAACAAAGCTTCAAGAAGTTTGGGACTATGTTAAATGTCCAAACCTAAGAATAACTGGTGTTTCTGAGGAAAACAAGAAATCTAAAAGTTTGGAAGACATTTGAGGGAACAATCAAGGAAAACTTGCCTGGCCTTGCTAGAGATCTAGACATCCAATTACAAGAAGTTCAAAGAACATCTGGCAAATTCATCACAAAAAGATCATTGCCTATGCATATCATCATCAAGTTATCTAAAGTTAAGATGAAGAATCCTATTAGCTGTGAGGCAAAAGCATCAGGTAACCTATAAAGGAAAACCTATCATATTAACAGCAGACTTTTCAGCAGAAACCCTATAAGCTAGAAGGGGTTGGGGTCCTATATTTAGCCTCCTTAAAAAAATAATTATCAGCCAAGAGTTTTGCATCTGATGAAACTAAGCTTCATAAATGAGGGAAAGATACAGTTTTTTTCAGACAGACAAACACTGAGAGAATTTGCTACCACCAAGCCAGCACTACAGAACCGCTAAAATGCACTCTAAATCTTCAAACAAATCCTTGAAATACACCAAAATAGAACTTCCTTGAAGCATAAATCTCAGAGGACCTATGTAACAATAACACAGTGAAAAAAAAATCAATAGCAAGGTATTTAGGCAACAAATGGCATGATAAATAGAACAGTACCTCACATCTCAATACTAACGCTGAATGTAAATGACCTAAATGCTCCACTTAAAATATACAGAATGGCATAATGGATAAGAATTCACCAACCAAATTTCTGCTGTCTTCAAGAGACTCACCTACACATAAGGACTCATATAAACTTAAAGTAAAAAGGTGGAAAAAGATATTCCATGCAAATGGACACCAAAAGTGAGAAGGAGTGGCTATTATTATATCAGACAAAACAAACTTTAAAGTAACAGGAGTTAAAAAAGACAAAGAGGGACATTATATAATAATAAAAGGACTAGTCCAACAGGAAAATATAACAATTCTAAATATATATGCACCTAACACTGAAGCTCCCAAATTTATACAACAATTACTACTGGACCTAAGAAATGAGATAGATGGCAACATAGTAACAGTGGGGGACTTTAATACTCCATTGACAGCACCAGAGAGGTCATCAAGACAAAAAGTCAACAAAGAAATGAAGGACTTAAACTATATTCTACAACAAATGAACTTAACAGGTATCTACAGAACATTCTACCCAACAACTGCAGACTATATATTCTATTCATTTCAGCACATGAAACATTCTCCAAGATAGATCATATGATAGGCCACAAAACAAGTCACAGTAAATTTAAGAAAATCAAAACTATATCAAGTATTTTCTGAGAGCCCAGTGGAATAAAATTGGAAGTCAACTCTGAAAGGAACCTTCAAAACCATGCAAATACATGGAAATTATAAAAACCCACTCCTGAATGATTATTGGGTCAAGAATAAAATCAAGATGGAAATTGAAAAATTCTTTGGACTGAACGATAATAGTGACACAACCTCTGGGATATAGCAAAAGTGAGTGCTGAGGGGAAAGTTCATAGGATAAAATACCTACATCAAAAAGTCTGAAAGAGCCCAAATAGACAATCTAAGGTCATAACTCAAAGAACTGGAGAAACAAGAACACTCTAAACCCAAACCCAGCAGAAGAAAAGAAGTAACAAAGATCAGAGCAGAACTAAATGAAATTAAAACAACAACAAAACAATACAAAAGGCAAATAAAACAAAAAGCTGGTTCTTTGAAAAGATCAATAAAATTGATAAACCATTAGTGAGATTAACCAAAAAATGAAGAGAGAAGATCCCAATAAGCTCAATTAGAAATGAAATGGGAGATAGTAAAATCAATACCAGAGAAATGCAAAAGATCATTCATGGTTACTATGAGCTCTTTTATGCGTATAAACCAGAAAAGCTAGAGGAGATGGAGAAATTCCTGGAAACATATAACCCTCCTAGATTAAACCAGGAAGATATAGAATCTCTGAACAGACTAACAAGAAGTAGTGAGATTGAAATGATAATTACAAAATTGCCAACATAAAAAAGTCCAGGACCAGATGTTCACAGCTGAATTCTATCAGACATTCAGAGAAGAATTGGTACCAATCCTATTGACACTATTCCAAAAGATAGAGAAAGAGGGAATCCTCCCTAAATCATTCTATAAAGCCAGTATCACCCTAATAACAAAGTGAGGGAAAGACGTAACAAAAAAAGAAAACTACAGGCCACTATCTCTAATGAACATATATGCAAAAATCCTCAAGAAAATACTAGAGAATTGAATCCAACAGCATATCAAAATGATAATCCATTATGATCAAGTAGGTTTCATATCAGGGATGCAAGGATAGTTTAACATAGGTAACTCGATAAATGTTTTACACCACATAAACAATTAAAAACAAAAATCATATAATTATCTCAACAGACACAGAAAAAGCATTTGACAAAATCCAGCATCCACTTATGATTTAAACCTTCAGCAAAATTGTCATAGAAGGAACATACCTTAAGGTGATGAAAGCCATGTATGACAATTTCAGAGCCAACATTATACTGAACAAGAAAAAATTGAAAGCATTCCCCCTGAGAACTGGAATAAGACAAGGATGCCGACTGTCACCACTTTGATTCAACACAGTACTAGAAGTCATAGTCAGAGCAATCAGACAAGAGAAAGAAGGAAAAGGAATCCAAATTGGAAAAAAGAAAGTCAAACTGTCACTGTTCATAGATGATATGATTGTATACCTAGAAAACCTTAGAGACCCATCCAAGCTTTTAGAACTGGTAAATGAATTCAACAAAGTTTCAGGATACAAATTAATGTACATAAACACCAGCAGTGACCAAGCTGAGAATCAGATTAAGAACTCAATTGCTTTCACAATAGCTAGAAATATATCTGTCTGTCTGTCTGTATATTACCAATATGGTTTGGCTTGTCCTCACCCAAATCTTATCTTGAATTGTAGCTCCCATAATTTCCACATGTTGTGGGAGGAACCCAGTGGAAGATAACTGAATCACGGAGGAGGTTTCTCCCATACTGTTCTCATGGTAGTAAATAAGTCTCACAAGATCTGACTGTTTTATAACAGAATCCCCTTTAGCTTGGCTATCTGTCTCTGTTGCCTGCCACCATGTAAGAACTCCTTTTGCTCTTCCTTGTCTTCCATCATGATTGTGAGGCCTCCCCAGTCATGTAAAACTGTGAGCCAACTGAACTTCTTTTTCTTAATAAATTACCCAGTCTCAGGTTTGTCTTTAGCAACAGTATGAAAACAGACTAATAAAAATACTTAGGAATGTACTGAACCAAGGACATGAAAGACCTCTACAAGGAAAACTACAAAACAAATGGAAACACATCTCACACTTGTGAATGAAAATTAATATTATGAAAATGATCATACTGTCAGAAGCAATCTACAAATTCAATGCAATTGCCATCAAAATACCACCATAATTCTTCACAGAACTAGAAAACACAATCTTAAAATTCATATGGAACCAAAAAAGAAACCTCATCGCTACAGCAAGAGTAAGGAAAAAGAAAAAATCTGGAAATATCACATTACCCAACTTCAAACTCTAAGGTCATAGTCACCAAAACAGCACGGTACTAGTATAAAAATAGGGAAGTTGATCAGTGGAATGGAACAGAGGACCCAGAAATAAAGCCAATAATCTTTGACAAAACAAAAACATGAAATGGGGAAAGGACACCCTATTCAACAAATAGTGCTGGGATAATTGGCAAGCTATATGTAGAAGAGTGAAATGTATCCTCATCTCTCACCTTATACAAAAATCAACTCAAGATGGCTCAAAGACTTAAATCTAAGAGCCAAAACCATAAAGATTCTAGAGGATAACATTGGAAAAACCCTTCTAGACATTGGCTTAGGCAAAGACTTCATGACCAAGAATCCAAAAGCAACAAAAACAAAAACAAATAGATGGGACTTAATTAAACTAGGAAGCTTCTGTACAGCAAAAGGAATAATCAACAGAGTTAACAGACAACCCACAGTGTCATAAGAAATTTTCACTATCTATACATCCAACAAAGGACAAATATCCAGAATCTACAAAGAACTCAAGCCAATCAGCAAGAAAAAAACAAACAATCCCATCAAAAAGTGGGCTAATGACATGAATAGGCAATTCTCAAAAGAAGATATACAAATGGCCAAAAGGCATATGGAAAAACATTCAACATCACTAAATTATCAGGGAAATGCAAATCAAAATCACAACGTGATACTACCTCATTCCTACAACAATGGCCATAATCAAAAAATTAAAAAAAAAAAAATAGATGTTGGCATGGACGCAGTGAAAAGGGAACACTTCTACACTCTTGGTGGGACTGTAAACTAGTACAAGCACTATGGAAAACACTGTGGAGATGAGATTCCTTAAAGAACTAAAAGTAGATCTACCATTTGACCCAATAATCTCACTAGTAGGTATCTGCCCAGAGGAGAAGCCATTATACAAAAACGATACTCTGACACACATGCTTATAGCAACACAATTTGCAATTGCCAAAATAGGGAAGCAGACCAAAGTCCCATCAATCAATGGCTAAAGAAAATGTGACACACACACACACACACACACACACACACACCCGCCCACCCACATGGGATACTACTCAGCCATAAAAAGAAACTAAATAATGTCATTCACAGCAACATGGATGGAATTGGAGACTTTTGTTCTAAGTAACTCAGGAATGAAAAACCAATCATCATGTTCTCACTCATATGTAGAAGCTAAGCTATTTGGGGACTCCGGGGAAAGGGCGGGGGTGGTGAGGGATAAAAGACTACACATTGGGTACAGTGTAGACTGGTCAGGTGATGGGTGTACCAAAATTTCAGAAATTACACTAAAGAAATTACTCATGTAACCAAATACCACTGGTTCCACAAAAACCTACTGAAATAAAAGAAATCAAAATTTTTTAAAAAAAGTGTTAGGGACAAGCTGCCTCAGAAAACTCCCTCTGTACAAGCTGACCTTCCCCCGCCCCCACTCTGATTGCTCTGCAGCTGCATTTCTGAACTTCTATCTAGGCACCACATCAAGGCAGCCAGACGTGCTATAATTAAGCAAAGCCTGATTAAAGCCATCTGGGTAGCTTGGGGGAGGACAGGGAAAACAAACGTTTGTTACCCATACCTGTAAATTCCTGTTTTACACACACCTGTAAAATCCTGTCTTTTTTTAACTGCCACCACAAAAGTCACAGGATGCTGTATTACAAGTCTGTCACAAGTTGACAAACTATCTCTGTGCCTGTTACAAGCCGATAGATTATCTCAGTCCTAAAACTTCCTTCTGCCCTTCCTACCCCATATAAACCCCTCATTTTGTAAGCTCGGGGGCTGCCCCCTCTGATTGTTATGCAGCAGCCCAGCAGGTTAATAAAACTTGCTTGCCTGACTTTGGGTCTACTTTCTTTTCTATGGGCTAACCTTACATTTTGGTGCTGAAACCCAGGAAGGGGTAGGCTGTGGCTGGGCATCCTTAAGGGACTCTCTCTCTCTCTCTCTCTCTTTCTTTCTCCCTCCCTCTCCTATCGCCTCTCTCCAGGCCAACCCTTCCCTTCCTGAACCTGCTGAAGATCTGGAGGATCTCCCAGACTCTCCTATTGCTGGCAACTTCATCCACCATTAGCGCCTCAATTGGGGTGAATAAGAGAGACTCTTGCTGTCTACACAGAACTCTTGACTGTCTTTGCCTTCCCCAAAGACCCAGAACCAGGCCAAGGGCTTCCTCCAGCCTCCAGGCCTCTGGTTCCTCCATTTCATGGATATCTGACTTGGTGGCTACCTCCTCTATTCCAGAAAAAGCCTGTGGGACAGGAGATGCCCTCTCCTGCCATTCTTGTCAATTGGCAGTCTCTTCTTCCTCTACCTCCCTTCCCGATTCACTATAGGAGCCTGTCAGTCTACCCCTTCCAAAATTATAGCCTTGGGTATCTCCTGCATAATCTCAATACTCTCGGCCTCCATTCAGAAGTCCGTCTTAACAGACTTATCTTTTACTGTAATACTGCTTGCTCTCAATACAAATTAGACAATGGTTCCCAATGGCCGGAAAATGGCACTTTTGATTTCAGTATACTTAGAGACTTAGACAACTTTTGCTGCTGCAATGGGAAATGGTCTGAGATTCCTTATGTTCAGGCTTTCTTCATTCTTTGTAGCCAACCTTCCCTCTGCCATTACTATTCTACTTTCCAAATCTTCCTCGCTCGCTCCAAACCTGAATCTCCCCATCACTCTCCCCATGGCCCCAACCAATGACTTACCTCCTGCCACACTCCCCAAAGCCCCAGCCAACAACTCTTTTTCCTTCAACCCCGCCAATTTTCCTCCTCCTTGACCACATCATAACGCTGCACCAGAGCATCATGATCCTCCACCATACGCCCCTGCTCTGGCCCTACTCCTTTCCCCGCTCTCTCCAAACACCCTGCTTCTGACTCGAAGTCCTCCCCATCTCCACCCCTTACCTGTTCTTGAGCCCAGCATGCCCAGCAACCAGCTCCCTTGCTTCCCCTTCAGGAGGTAGCAGGGGCTGAAGGAGTCGTCCGTGTCCATGTCCCCTTCTTCCTCTTCAATCTCTCTCAAATTGAAAAATATCTTGGGACCTTCTCCTTTGATCCTGATACTTACATCAAAGAATTTAAATATCTCACCCAGTCCTATAAACTCATTTGACATGATCTCTGTATTATTCTTTCTTCTATCCTCCCTCTGGAAGAGAAGGAAGGAATGTGGCTCACAGCCAGACACACGTGGATGATCTTCATTGGTAAGATCCTACTAGGCCCCCAGGAGCCACTACCATCCCCCAGGAAGAGCCTTCCTGGGAGTACCAACCCACAGAAACCACTAGCAGGCTTCTTCAGAATATGGATTCCCAATTTTGCCCTCCTAGCCCGCCCCCTCTATGAAGCAGCTAATGGCCCTCTCAATGGGCCCCTAAATCCTTCACATAACATAATCCCTAGCTTCCACAGACTTAAAGCCACCCTCGTAAATGCTCTTGCTCTATCCTTGCCTGATATCTCTCAGCCCTTCATTCTCTACGCCAGCCAAAGGCCATGGAACAGCCCTTGGTGTCCTTGGCCAACAAAAGGAAGTCCTCCTTCCTTTGCTCCCATAGCTTACCTGTGTAAACAACTATACCACACTGCCTGAGGGTGGCCAATCTGCCTCAGAGCCCTAGCAGCAGCCACCATCCTAGCCTTAGAAAGCAAGAAACTAACATTCAAGAAACTAACATTCAGTCAAGACACTGCAGTCCACAGCCCACATAATCTATTTCCCTAATATCTTCCCTGAACCTCTCCCCTATCCTGATGACCAGTTATTTACAGACGGCTCCTCTTCCAAGTCAGTTGACACCCATAAAATCGCTGGGTATGTAGTCTTCTCCTTTGGCTGAATAATTGAAGCTAAACCCCTACTCCCAGGGACCTCCTCCCAAAAGGCAGAACTTATAGCTCTCACCAGGGCACTAACCTTCTCCAAAGGCAAACAAGTCAACATTTTTACCGACTCCAAATATGCCCATCACATTCTCCATTCTCACACCGCCATCTGGCAATAGAGAGGATTTCTTACTGTCAAAGGACCTGCCATCAATAATGGCCCCCTTATTTCCCAACTCCTCTAAGCTGCACACCTCCCGGCTAAAGCAGTAGTTATACACTGTCAAGGACACCAAACAGGGTCAGATGAAATCTCAAGAGGAAACAGAAAGGTGGATGAAGCAGCAAAAGAAGCCTTTCTTCTGCCCCTGCCCCTCTCCTCATTACCCCCACCATCCAACCCCAATATTGCCCCACTGAAAGAGCTTCACTGCTACAACAAGAGGCCTCTTTCCAAGGAAACTGATAATCAAAGATCAAAAACTCATCCTCCCCTGAGAACAAACCAAAGAAATTCTAACATCTTTTCACCAGTCCTTCCATATTGGTGCACGCTCCCTATACCTTCTCCTTCACCTTTATTTCTCTTCCCCCAACCTATTTACCTCACTGAAAGACAGAACCTCAAACTGTCATATATGTTCTGTCACTTCCTCCCAAGGGGTCCTCTGCTCTCCTCCTATCCCCACACATCAGTTAAGAGGAACACTTTCAGGGGAAGACTGGGAAATAGAGTTTACCCACATGCCTCCTCTTAAGAAGACTAAGTTTCTTCTTACTCTTATAGACACCTTCTCTAGGTGGGTGAAAGCATTTCCCACCGCCTCAGAAACAGCTGCAGTAGTCTCCCAAATTCTTTTAACACAAATCAGCCCTAGATTTGGTCTCCCTCACTCCATACAATCAGACAATGGCCCTAGCTTCATCTCCCAAATCACCCAACAAGTCTCTCAGTCCCTCAGCGTCCAGTGGTGCCTCCATACCCCATACCGACCCCAGTTGTCAGGAAGAGTTGAAAGGGCAAATGGGATCCTTAAAACGCAGTTAACCAAACTCACTCTTGAAGTCCAGAAACCCTGGACCTCCCTTGTGCCCATAGCCCTAGCTTGCATCAGATCCAGCCCAAAAGCACCCTCCTTCCTCAGCCCATTTGAGTTAATATATGGACTCCCTTTCCTCTTACAAAACAGGTCCCCTTCTAACTCTCAGCTAAGAGGATATCTCCCAACACTTTCCCTCATCCACCATCTCCTCCGTGAACATGCAGATCAGACCCTCCCAAAGCCCTATGAAGGCCTCACAAACTGGACCCTCCTACCAGGAGAACATGTTTTCCTAAAAACTCTTAACCCAGCAAGCCTTAAACCAAAGTGGGAAGATCCCTTTCAAATTAATCTCATAACCCCCATGGCAGATAAACTCTCAGGACGTATCTCTTGGTACCATCTTTCCAGATTAAAAACAGCTCTGAAGCACCCACTGACCCACCAACTGCCCTCCTCTGCTGATTCTCCAGGACCCTCCTTAGTCCAACCAAACTCCGCCTTACGGCCTTCTTTGAGGAAGATCCATGAACGGTAACTCCTTCATATATGACCTCTGCTTCTGCTCCAGGTGCCAAGGTCCTTGTGATGAGGAACAGCCTCCCTTCCCCCCATAGCATACCAAATATTAGAAGTCCTCTCCCATCTCCCCAGTCCCACACGTAGAAAGGTCTTAATTTACCTATTCATTGCTCATTTGCAAGGAGATTTTGACTAGCCATGGGATGCTATCAGCCACCTCATAGACCCTCTAGAAGAGGCCACCTCCCCAAACAGCCTCTGTAAACTCCTCTCCCCCAGATACAGATTCTGATTCTTCTGCAAGTTCCTAACTCTTTTAATGGTAAGCCCCACTGCCTCTGCTCCATCAGAGTCTCTTCTTACTTCTACAAGGCTTGAAGGATCTCTCAAGTCTCACTCACTCATTGTTTTTGCACTCCAGCTCTACACTTGCTTCCCATTGCTGGACCTGTTTTCCCCTTTCCTCTACTGCCTACTCAGCCACCCCAATTTCTCAGCCTTGGGACCATATTCCCATTCGCTTTTCATACACTGTCCAAAATGGCTCTGCCTTTGTAGACGGAGCCCTCACCCTCACTGGGAACTATCCCACTGCCCTCACTAACAGAGCTACCAAACTTCTCTCCACATATACTGACAATTACAACCATGCAAAACTCCCTCACCCTGCCATCCAGGGTCCCACAACCCACCACACCTCAAAACTTGGCCAAGCCCCCTTATGTGTAACCTCTTCCAATGGACACATACACGTAGGCACCATCCCTCCCTCTGCCTGTGGCTCAACTCAAACCATCTCTCATCCCTCTTCCCATACCTCACTCCAAGTAGATTATTCCATTTCCCCTGAAGCTAATGGCCTCTTTACCCAGCCCCTCGGCATTACCTCCTCTCCTGCCTCTCACACATGGAAACCCCTTCTCCAGACAGTTCTCAAAGGGGTCTCTCTCTCCTCCTCACTCTGGGTTGCTGAAGCTGAAACGAGTCCCTCCAAATAAGGAACCTACACACTCCAACACCTATTCTCAATCCACTTGTCTGTTTGCATTAACACCACAGTCATCTTCTTCCTCTGCAGATTCACAACCTACCTCTGTCTCCCTACCAACTGGACAGGTACTTGCACCCTAGTCTACCTTATCCCCAACATTAATTTTGTCTCTCCTAACCAAGACCTCCCTGTCCCTGCTATTCAAAAAGAGCAATACAAGTCATTTCCTTATTAGTAGCCCTTGAAGTAACAACTAGTGTTGAGTTAGGAGCAGAAAGCCTAGGAACGTCATTATCATATTTCCAGTCACTCTCTGGAGACTTCCAATCATCACTAGAAGTAGCAGATTCTATCACAAAGTTTCAAAACCC
Organism: Aotus nancymaae; assembly: GCF_030222135.1. Classification (NCBI taxonomy): domain Eukaryota; kingdom Metazoa; phylum Chordata; class Mammalia; order Primates; family Aotidae; genus Aotus; species Aotus nancymaae. Next base: position 42,322,101 of record NW_026988455.1, on the reverse strand, counting down.
TTAAACTCTTTAGCAGCAGTCACCCTACAAAACCTCAGAGGTCTATAACTCCTCACTGCTGAGAAAGGAGGTCTGTGCCTCCTTTTAGATGAACAATGCTGTTTCTATCTCAATGAATCTGGGTTAGTACGAGATGCTGTCAAAAAACTCAAAGACCAAGCACAAAACTTAAAGACAGTTCACCTGGCTCCAGTGATTCCGTAACTCCTGGGTGCCCTGGCTATTGACCCTCCTAGGTACTGCCATAACCCCTTTCCTCCTTCTAGCATTTGGCCCCTGCCTTTTATGATTCCTCACCCAGTTTTTACAAGACAGTTTTAAAACTTTCATCCATGGAACAACAATACAAGATATGATGCTGCTCCAAGAATACCGACTGCTCCAGGAACAACAATCCCTATGATCTAGTTCCCCACTCCACCAAAAAAAACTTCTTGCCCTTATCCAGCAAGAAGCAGCCGGATGACAACGGCGCCTCTCTTGTATTACCTATTAAAAGGCTGGAATGTTAGGGACAAGCTGCCTCAGAAAACCCCCTCCGTGCAGGCTGGCCACTCCTCCCCCACTCTGATTGCTCTGCAGCGGCATTCCTGAACTCCTATCTAGCTGCTACAATTAAGCAAAGCCTGATTACAGCCATCTGGGCAGCTTGGGGGAGGACAGGAAAAACCAATGTTTGTTATCCATACTTGTAAATTCCTGTTTTACACATACCTGTAAAATCCTGTTTTTTAAAAACTGCCACCACAAAAGTCACAGGATGATGTATTGTAAATCTGTCACGAGTTTACAAACTATCTCTTTTGTGCCTGTTACAGGCTGATAGATTATCGCAGTCCTAGAACTCCCTTATGCTCCTCTTACCCCATATAAATTCCTCGTTTTGTAAGCTCTGGGCTGCCCCTGCTGATTGTTACAGGGCAGCCTGGCAGATTAATAAAACTTGCTTGCCTAACTTTGAGTCTACTCTCCTTTCTCTTGGCTAACCTTACAAAAAGGAAAAAGAGAACAAATGAAACCCATCCAACCTTTCATTGAAAGAAATCACAATCTCTACCTATACGAAGATCGAAGATCGCCAAGGTGGAAGGAAACTAGCAAAGGTCCCATATCATGTGACCTGGGTTGCTAGGCTGCACCTTCACTTGTCTCCCAGAGTGAAGGCACTGCCTACTGCGGTGGGCCTCTCTTAGGAAGATGCAGAGAAACCAAATTAAAGGCTTGGAACATACATATAAAAAAGGAGATGAGGTCTGTGTATAATTTATTCTTTGCTCTAGTTTCTTGCCCTGAATGATAACTATCTCCTCTTGATAGAAATAACTTTTGTTGAATCCCAGAAGAAAGTTTTAAGAAATCAGGAACAATTGAATTAACTTCAGCTGAAGAAATTCTTATTTGGCTTGTAAGAGACAAAACAGGCATCTGAGTAAAAGGAAGCTCTTTGAGGGAAGATGGAGTTTTCTTTGTTGGCTTATCTTTATAAAGGAGAAAGATAATGATAAGTAGCATTTATTTCATGCTTAGCTTGTGCCAGGCACTGGTTTTATGTGTTAATAAACTGAATTCTCAAAACAACCTGGAATATACCATTATCCTTATTTTACAGATGAGAAACCTGAGGCACAGAAACTTGTCCAGGTTCAAGTAGCTAGGAAGAGCCAGAGATGAGAGACACAGGCAGTCTAATTCCAGAGCTACTGTTTTTGATGTCTTCATTTTATTGCCTCTGGGGTTAAGAAAGGGTAATCGTGACAGCCTTTAGGGAAAAGAGCTGGATTCCCAGCTGGTTTCATTTACTCAACATGTTTCACTCACCTGCAATGATTTGCCAGCCTTTATAGATTTGACCAAAGTATCTACCAATAGGGACACACACACACACGAGAGAGAGACAGAGAGAGAGACTGAGAGAGAGACTGAGAGAGAGAGAGAGAGAGAGAGAGAGAGAGAGAGAGAGAGAGAGAGAGAATGTTTTTGTTGTTTTCTCCTGCGTCCTTGAGTTCTACTTTGGTTTCTCCTAATTAGTCTCTATTTTGGAAAGAGTCATTTGAAGGCTACTTAATAGTCTATGCCTATTTCTGAAGTAACTAAAAATGAATTCAGTGTGTCTTATTTCTTTTGGAATGGCAAATTTTGGTTCTAAACTGGACTCCACTCATATCCACCAGCCCCACTGATCTCAATCACTCCATCTTAATGGGCACCCTTCCCTGATAATCACAAATAAAAGGTCACCCCTATAATTTCAGCACTTTGGAAAGCTGAGGCAAGACCAGCCTGGGCAACATAGCAAAACCCCATTTCTACAAAAACCTGTAAAAAGCTCTTCACTTTAAACACTCATGCTGTAAAAATTAATACCTACTAAACAATAACTTAGGTGATATTTTATAAAAGGATTATCTCTGTAACACAATAATAGTGGAGGACTTCAATACTCCCCTGACAGCACTAGGCAGATCATCAAGATAGAAAATCAACAACACCATAAAAAATGGACTTAAACTATACTCTAGAACAAATGAAAATAGATAGTTTATAGAACATTCTTCTCAACAACTGCAGACTATACATTCTTCTCATCAGCACATGGAACATTTCCAAGGTACACCATATGATAGGCCACAAAATAAGTCTCAATAAATTTAAGAAAATTGAAATTATATCAAGTATCTTCTTAGGCCATAGTAGAATAAAACTGGAAATCAAATCCAGAAGGAACCCTTAACACTGTATAAACACATGAAAATTAATCTGCTCTTGAATGATTTTTGGGTTAACAATGAAATCAATATGAAAATTTAAAAAATTCTTTGAAATGAGTAACAGTGACACAACTTATTGAAACCTCTGGGATACAGCAAAAGTGGTGCTAACAGGAAAGTTCACAGCATTAAATGCCTATGTCAAAAAGCCTGAAGGAGCACAAATTGACAACCTAATGTCATACCTACAGGAAACAGAGAAACAAGGACAAACAACCCAACAGAAGAAAAGAAATAACACAGAATGGAACAGAACTAAATTGGAACAAAAAATACAAAAGATAAATGAACAAAAAGGGGTTCTTTGAAAAGATAAACAAAACTGATAGGCCATTAGCAAGATTAACCAAGAAAAGAGAGACGATCCAAATAAGCCTAATTATAAATGAAACTGGAGATTTTACAATCAATACCAGATAGATACAAAAAATCATTCAAGGTGTGAAAGGAAAATAAATCTTGGGGCCCCCAAATCAAAATTGAATGCTTTTAACAAGTTAGTATACTCCTATGAACAAAATTTGGAGCATATTTGTTTCTCTCTACCTGATTTCTCCAGAATTTGGAAACTATCTGTGAGTATTCTTAACTTATGGCAATACAAGTATTTGAATAAGTTCAATAAGCATCTGTTTTCGTTTGTAATAGGAGACCACTGGAGAACCTGGTTATTTTACCAAGGCTTTGACTGGAATGGTGTGCTTTCCTTTAAGGAATTGAACTTAACTTAGGGAGCCAATAAAAGCTGCTTGGGAAAACTGGCCTCATACCTTGTCTACATAGTCACTGTACAGGGTTCCTGACCTGTGGTAAGTAAAGAATCTCACTTTCTGACAGGCCCAGGAGCCCCAAGTTTTATCGTGGGACCTTAAGAGGAGAGGAATTCACCCAATTCATAGGTATTTGATGGTACAAATCCATGGCTGGGTTAGGTTTTTAAAAAGTCTTATCTGAAATTCCTTCTATGGAACAAAGTTCCATTAAAGCCAATATAAAAGCCTATGTAAAAAATAACTATTCTTGCTGCACTGTATACAAATATTTAGGCCAAGTATAATAAAGCAAATCTGTCCTACCATGATTTGTCTTTACTAAAAATAGGAAACTGGAGAGAAAAATTATGGTCTTACCTAATGTTTTTCAATTTCTATTGTTTTCTACAATTTTGACTGAATTCTAATTTATCTGGGCTACAAGTCTTCAAAATATTTTCAAATTTTTTCCTTCTTTTTTCTCATTTTTCCTAATTTGGAGTCACCCAAAACTAAGCTGTGCTTTCACAAAGCCCTGTGAACTGAAGCTAGACAACTTAAACTTCAGAAGAAAATAACGGTAACCTATTTACATACATAAGCCTACTGATAGACTTTCATATCTGCCTACTGATAAGACTTCAGAGTAATGTGCTCTCTCTATATTTTCCAAGATTGTTCTTTTGTCTGTTGTTTTTCTTCCCCTATTTTCTCTTCACAGGACATGAGACTTAACAATCAGCTAAAAATGAGCTTTCCTAATAACTTGGGACCCACCTGTCTAGGAATAAACCATCGTAGCTATGAGAGATTAGCTAAAACCTAAAATCAGAGAATCATTTTCTTCTAAAATGCTTTCTCCAAAAGATTTTAAAAAAGAAAGGTTGGGTATGTGAAAGGAGAATAAATCTGGGGCCTCCAAATCACTAAGCTAAAGGGAAAGATTAAGCTGGGAACTGCTTAGGGTAAACCTGCCTCCCATTCTACTCAAACTCACCCATCTGCTCACTGCCATAAATGCCTATCTGATTGCCTCCTTTGGAGAGGCTAATCAGAAACTCGAAAGAATGCAACCATTTGTTTCTTATCTACCAATGACCTAGAAGCCCCCTCTCTGCTTGGAGTTGTCCCGTCTTTGCTTCAAGTTGTCCCACCTTTCTGGACTGAACCAATTTTCATCTTACATAGGTTGACTGATGTTTCATGTCTCCCTAAAATGTGCAAAACCAACCTGTGTCAAAGCTGTGTCATGAGCACACAACCTCTACCTTGGCAAAATAAACTTTCTAAATTAGCTGGGACCTGTCTCAGATATTTGGGGTTCACAAAGGCTACTATGAACTTCTTTACACACACAAATCTAAGGAAATGAATACATTCCTGAAAATATACAACTCTCCTAGATTAATTCAGGAAGAAATAGAAACCCTGAAAAGACCAATAACAAGCAGCAAGACTGAATCAATATTAAAGAAAATGCCAACAACAACAAAAAGTCTAGGACAAGACGGATTTATAGCTTAATTCTTCCAGGCATTCAAAGAAGAATTGGTACCAATCCTACTGAGAATATTCCAAATGACAGAGAAAGAGGGAATCCTCCCTAAATCATTCCAGGAGACCAGTATCACCCTAATACCCCCGGAGGCCGAGTAAGAGGACTCAGTACCGGGCATACCTTGACTTCATTAAAGAAGTGGGCTTTGCCTGTGGGTTTCACGTGGAGGAAGACTGCCTTGGGATTCCTTCAACCAAAACAGTCTGTCTTGTTGGGAAATCCAGAACATACCCTCCCTCCAGAGAAGCTTCCATGGATGAAAAGAGGACTCAGTACACTAAGAGCAGGCCGGGCTGCCCTGAAAGCCCACCTGGCCAGGAGCTTACCCTTTCTCCACCCCGGGTTGCTGCTGACAGTGCTGGTCACTGTGACGGCCACCAAGCTCTGGACGCCGGGGTCTGGTGTGTGGCCGCAGCCCGGGCTGCTGGGCGTGGCGCAGGGCCCCAGGCAGAAGGACCGCGGTACCCGGATTTCAACGCAGAGAAAAGGCCGAGCGCGTGAGGACCCGTGCCGTCCTCTCGCGAGATTTTATTGACCAAGTGGTTTTGCAGGCGGCGAATTGATTGTCAGGTGAAAGCAATTAAACACAAGACGTTCTCGAAATGGGAGTGTGCAGACCTGGAGTGTGGGAGAGGGAGCCTTTCCCTGGCGGAATTAGCCAGCGAGCTGCACGAGGAGACCCTGTGAGGCTGAAGCAGACGCCGCTCCCGAGCAGCACCGGGTGTTCCGAGGTGTGAATGGGCGCGTTCGCATCCGCACCGGAGCGAGGAGACGCTGTGGAGGACGAAGCAACCGCAAGCGACACGGAGACTGCCCTCCGAAGCCTGCAAAACCCGCCGCTGCTGGCTGTTCACGCATCACCCTGGCGGCTGTGCTCTGGCCGCCTCGGACCCCAGGAAGAAGATTTCCTGAGCTGCGTCCTGGTCGGGGAGGCCAAACCAAGCAGAACTTCCCCAGCGATCCCCGGTGCTCCCATCTCTGCACTGGCTGTTTCAGCACACCTCCTCCCGCCTTCTCCAGATCCTGACGGTGATAAACCGCATTTCATAAACATCACATGCCACAGAAGCCACAGTTCCTTAGAAGCTCCCAGCTGGTGCCTAGTTTGTTTCAGATGCAGCCACTTAAGATCGTGCACAGATTCTTACAGTGTTTCCTGGGGGAGAGAGGCTGGGGACACCTTGCACAGGCCCCTCCCAGGGCACTCTCCCGATGCCTGTGCCACCAGGTCCACGTCTGTGAAGAGGATGGAGCTCCTCGAGAAGTATGACTGTCTGCTAGCGCTTCTCACCACAATGGAGAGCAACCGCTCTGGAGGGGGGATCCACCACATTGGTATTTTAAAAGCAGGTATAAGGCTCTCTATGTTGAGGTTGTTTTTAGAGTTACAGAGAATAAGACAAAACACCCATTAAAAAAAAAAAGACCAGCAAAGGACATGACAAAAACAGAAAACTACAGACCAATATTCCTGATGAACACAGATGCAAAAATCCTCAACAAAATATTAGTGAACTAAATCCAACGGCATATTACAAAGATAATGCATCATGACCAAGTGGGTTTGATACCAGGAATGCAGGAATGGTTTAACATATGCAAGTCAATAAGTATAATGCATTACATAAACGGCATTAAAAACAAAAATCATGATCATCTCAATAGATGCATAAAGAAAAAATTGGTAAAATCTAGCTTCACTTTATTAAAAAAAAACCCTCAACAAAATAGGCATAGAAGGGCCTTACCTTAAAGTAATAAAAGCCATTATCTGACAAACCCACAGCCAACATTATACTGATTTGGGAAAAGTTGAAAGCATTCCCCTGAGAACAGAAACAAGATAAGGATGCCCACTTTCACCACTTCTGTTCAACCTAGTACTGGAAGTTGTAACCAGAGCAATCAGACAAGAGAAAGAAATGAAAGGCATCCAAATCAGAAAAGAGGAAGCTTCTGTTCGCAGATTATATGATCATATACCTAGAAAACTCTAATGGCTCATCCAAAAAGCTCCTAGACCTGATAAACACATTCGGTAAAGTCTCAGGATCCAAAATCAATGCACAAAAATCAGTAACACTGCTATACACCAACAACGACCAGGCTGAGAATCAAATCAAGAACAACAGCTGCAATAAAAAGAAAACCTTTGGAATATACTTAACTAAGGAAGTGAAAGATGTCTAGAAAAAACACAACAACAACAAAACAATCCTACAAAACATTGCTGAAAGAAAATAAATGATATAAACAAATGGAAATAAATTCCATGCTCATGGATGGGAAAAATCAACATTGTGAAAATGACTATATTGCTCAAAGCAACCTACAGATTAAGTGCAATTCCAATCAAAATACCACCATAATTCTTCATGGAACTAGAAAATCCTAAATCATACAGAAGCAAAAAAGAGCCCACATAGCCAAAGCAATATTAAACTAAAAGAACAAATATAAAGGTATCACACTACCTGACTTCAAGTTATACTTCAAGTCTATAGTTACCAAAACCACAGGCTACTGGCATAAAAATAGGTACATAGACCAATGCAACAGAATAGAGAACCCAGAAACAGAGCCAAATACTTACAGTCAACTGATCTTTGACAAGGCACACAAAAATATAAATTGGGGAAAGGGCACCCTATTCAATAAATGGTGCTGGGAAAACTGGAAAGCCACAGTAGAAAAATAACACTGGATCTCCATCTGTCACCTTATACAAAAATCAACCCAAGATGAATCAAAGAGTTAAAGCTGAGATCTGAAACCATAAAAATTCTAGAAGATAATATCAAAAATACTCTTCTAGACATTGGCTTAGGAAAAGAATTCATGATTAAGTACCCAAAGCAAAGGCAGCAAAAACAAAAATAAATAAATTGCTTCTTCATAGCAAAAGAAATAATCAGCAGAGTAAATAGACAACCCACAGAGTGGGAGAAAATATTCGCAAACTATGCATCCAACAAAAGTTGAGTATCCAGAATTTACAAATAAATCAGCAAGAAAAAACAAATAATCCCATCAAAAAGTGGGAAACACACATGAATAGACATTTCTCAAAAGAAGATATACAGATGACCAACAAACATGAAAAAATGCTTAACATCACTCATTTTCAAGGAAATGCAAAAGAAAACCATAACGAGATACCAGCTTACTCCCGCAAGAATGGCCACAATTAAAATGTCAAAGATCAACAGATGTTGGCGTGGATGTGGTGAAAAGGGAACACTTTCACACTGCTGGTGGGAACATAAATTAGTGAAACCACTATGGAAAACAATATGTGGATTTCTTAAAGAACTAAAAGTAGATCTACCATTTAGTCCAGCAAATCTACTACTGGGTATCTAGGAAAGGAAAATAAGTCATTACATTAAAAAAGACAGCTACATGCATATATTTATTACAGCACAATTCACACTGGCAAAGATATGGAAGCAACCTAAGTGCCCATCAAATAATGAGTGAATAAAGAAAATACAGTAAGTATATACAATGGAATATTACTCAGCCATAAAAAGGAATGAAATATTGTCTTTTGCAGCAACTTGGATGGAGCTAGAGGCTATTATTTTAAGTGAAGTAACTCAGGAATGGAAAACCTAATAGTGTATGTTCTCACTTATAAGGGGAGCTAAGCTATGAGGATGCAAAGGCATACGAAAGATATAATGTATGTTGGGGATTCAGGGAGAAAGGTCGGGGGAGGGGTGAGGGATAAAACACTACATATTGGGTAAGTGTACACTGCTCGGGAGATGGGTGCATTAAAATCTCAGAAATCACCACTAAAGAACTTATCCATGTTATTTAGTAGTGATTCATGGAAATATGTAAAACATTATATAAACCAAAACCTCCTCTACTCCAAAAACTATTGAAATAAAATTAATTAAAAAATAACTACTGAGTGTTCAAAAATTGTGAATGAACAAGTGAATGAATATCTCACCATACCCTCACTATGCTGGTTATAATACTTTATCAGATCTTTAACATTATATTGTTATTATTTTCCTTTTCATTGCCGCTATTTCCCCTGAATCCAGGAGTCTGTTTTATTTGAGCCTTTTTCATATTTTATTTGTACTTTAGGGTCTATACTTCTACCATATTTTAAGATTGTTTTACATGTCTTTAAAGACTTTGTAGCACTTAAGTTAATGCTTTGTATACAGTAGGTGTGCCAGGGATTAGGTAATTTATCCCTGATTATAGGGTGGATACACACTGACTTCTTGGAGAACTGAATAAGATCTAAGCCAAATGGCAGCTGTCTGACCCAATTTTCATCTGTGTCAGGCTACCCTTAACTGGATAGCAGTTGAGTGATAAGTAAAAATATGGGCCATGACAACTTCTTTGGGTGAAAGAGAAAGAGCACTGATTTTATGTATTACTTGTGGGAGCTTGAGAAACTTCCTTAACCTCTCCAAGACTTAGTTTCTTCATGTATAAAATGATGTCAATAGTACCTTCTTCAAAGGATCTCTTTGAAGATTAAATAGATAAATATTATGGATTTTCTGCAGTAAATGTTGGCACTATATTCTCATGTCCTAGCAGTATATGCAAGCAGAAAGGATCAGTGAAATAACATGGCTTAAGATGAATAACGTTGGAAAGCACCAGGGTATTTGCTTCATTTTGTCAACCTGTCCACATAGATGTGTCCTCTTTATTGTGCCCTCTCTGTAATAAAGTAAGCCAGTACTTCACAGGTCTCCCGTGAACATGTTAACAGAGAACTTCATTACGTGTCTGTTTTATACACAACAGGCAAAGCTGAGAAACATGTTATTAATATAAAACTGAGGGAGTAAAAAAAAACATTCAATTGGGCTATTTTGCTTACTTATGATATGACAAAAAGGAATTCATTTACATAGCTGGATACATAAAAATGACTGCATTCTCCATATTTTTATTTTTGAGCAGGAGTCTATGAAAACCTATGTCCTGGAGTTCTGGTATATTTTCTGGAATTATTGCAATTAATGATTTTCTACCTTCCGTTTCCTCTTTTTTCTTTTACTCATCCTGTTTCATTCAGGAATCATATACGCTTTATGTTTACTAAAGTTATACATGCACAGAGTTGAGAGCATCTGTTCTTACAAAGTTTAGTATAAACATTACAAGCCTCAATGCCCCATTCCTCTTTCCACAGAGGCAACTGGAGGATGATTTTGGTCCTCTCTGGTAGCTGGTCTTTGAAGATGGCTTCCAAGGAACTGTAGCTCTCAGTGGTCATACTCTTGTGACATCTTCTCTCATGCAGTATCTGGGCTGGTCTGGTGGCTGGCTGTAGCCAATAGAATGCAGCAGGGTGACACTATGCCTGTTCCAGGAGGAAGCCTTAAGAAGACCCGCCAGCTCCTGCTTTTGCTCCTAAGCTCCTTGGGGAAGAACTATCACTTTGGGTCTCCCTTCATGATTCAGGGAATTTCCAACTCCTCAGTTTTGTGTTGAAGCTCCTATTTATTGTGTTTTGTGTTTCTGTATTTATTTATTTATCATTTTTTGATTTCCTCTTTCATTTTGGTAGAGCACATTCTCCAGCAGTTTCTGAAGAAAACATCTATGGAAAGTAATTTTTTCTGGGCACCTAATGCCTGCCAATGTCTTTATTTTACCTTCACAAGTGAAAGGTAGATTAGATATAGGCCTAGATTGAAAATAAATATCTACAGAATTTTTAAGGCATTGGAAAACTGTATAATAGCTTTCTGTATTGGTGTTTGGAAGTCCAAAGCGTTCCAGCTCCTAGTTCTTTGCATGTGACCCACTTTCTCTCTTTGGAAGCTCTCATTTTCTTTCTTTTCCCCAGTTCTCTATCGCTCCCATGCTCTTCTGTATGTTGATAGTGTGACTTGGTGTGGGGTTATTTTCACTCAGTAGTTTCTTACAACCTGGAAACATATGTTCTGGAGTTCTGGGACATTTTCTGGAATTATTGATTTTTTTTATCCATGATTCTTTTTCTTTTATTCTTTCTGTCTCTGCTTTCTGGAAGAGTATTTCAATTTTATCTTTTAATTACTCCCTTAATTTTTTATCTCATGCTATCATATTTTTAATTCCCCAAAACTCTTTCTAGTTCTTAAAAAATTAACTGTTTTATAGGATGTTGTTCTTTTTTAAATGGTTAAAACATTTTCTTTGATTTCTCTGAGGCTATTAATGACAGTTTTTGTGAATTTCCTTCTCCCTACATAGCTCTGTTCGTTCCATGCTGCATCTTGCCGTTTGTTTGTCTCTCTCTCTCTTCCATGTTAGAGGTCTTTCCTATGTGTTTGGCAATCCTTAGTTATCTGTTCGTATTTAAAAGTGGACACTAGAGTGCTGACTGGAAGCCCTGAGAGCATATGTAGAGATGATCAACTCTGAACTTAATGGTAAGATAAACTGTTTGGGCTTCTTATCTGGGAAATCTTTTGTGTGAGTGTCTTTAGGTCTTATTTCTTGGGAAGATCAAATTTTATAGAAAAGGCTTCTTCCAATCTTTTACCTGGAGCATAAAGACCAAGCTGCCAGCACACTGGGAACCAAGTTGGGGAAGAGGGCTGAAGTCTCAGCATCTGATATGCATTAATTGATTTCTTCTCCTTTCCCCTGCACTGCCCTCTTTCAGTGTCGTGGCCCAGCTCTCATTTTGTACCGGGTTCCCTTAGACCAGAAAATCTGTTTTACTCTCTCTAGAGAATAAATATTTACTTTTTTATTGGAGTGGGCTTCGCAGAGTAGAGGAGAGGATATGGCATTCTGGCTGCTTCTTTAAAAAGAAAATAAATCCTTTATATTTTCTCTCTTTTCACTCTCTCTTTTTGAGTTTCTGGATGCCCCAATTTCTGGGCCTTTTGAGCATTTTGAAGTGTAAGTCAGTTTGATATCAGATTGATATTCAGGTTTTTTTTCTGGTCTGCTATTCTCCATTCTTATCTGCTTCTCATCTTCCATGTTTAGAAATGGCACACATCACTTCTGATCACATCCCGTTGGTCGAAGCACAGTCACATGGCCCCAACTTCTCTGCAAAGGAGGCTGGGATAGTCTTCCAGTGTTCAATAAGAGAAACCAGTGTGGTGAGCATGAAATATGGTATCTGCCCTAATCCTTTTAATAAAGAACTGGTTATGCTTGTTTGGAGGGGTCCAGAAGAGAATGATGTAGATTCTTATGTTCAGTGGACCATATTTATCCGGTAGTCTGTCTGTACTATCTCACACACCAAGAAAAGTTTTGTCATCATTGACTGTCCAAAACATATCAAACATGGAGGCAGTCCTTAACAGTCAGTCATGGCCATCGATGCTCAGAATGCAGAGCACGTGTTCTGGACTCAGACAACCTGGGTTCATGTATAGTTTCCATTAACTTCTAGCTGTGACCTTGGCCAAGATACTTAGCCTCTCCATGCCTCAGTTTTCTCAATTATAAGATGGTTGATACTGCTAGTACTTGCCCCATTGTGGTATTTGTGAAAATTAAAGTAGTTAATACTTATAAACATAGTAAGTTCTATATTAGTTGTTATTGTTGTTAGATTTGCTATTGTTACTTTTTTTTCATGCTTAGTCAGGAGGAACATTCTGTGTGATTATGTAATGCAGACTAGGCAGCAATTGATTTAATGAATGAAACTGATTCATTGCCCTGAAGCAAGTCAAGAAAGCCCTGCTGGGAAGTCAGCAGTGATGAGTTTCTCACAAGCCAAGAGGAGCTCAGAAGCTTTGGGATGGCAATTAGCTTACTGTGTAGATCACTAAATGTAATGAGCTCTGCTTCTGTGCCAGTTCTGAGGCATGAGAAAGTCACAGAGCACAGGGATGCCCAGTTACGTGTAACTAGGGCCTGGGGGGTGACCACAGCTGCCATTAGAACTGGCTGCATGGTACTGGGGAAAAATAATTGACCTGGGTGTCTGAAGACCTGGATTCCAGTTCTTCCTCTAAACACCAGCAGACACCTCTGAGTTTCCTTATAACTCTATAGAGCTTACAAATTTCACAGTGAGACAATCTTATGGATATGGCCATAATCTTTAAAAATCTTCTGGGAATGGCCTAAGACTTGAAAATAGGAAACCCTTGTGTTCTTGGTCCCTGAAAGCACTCCCTGAAGCAAAGAACACCATGCTTTCATCTTCTGAGGAGAGATGGGAGTCCAGGCCCCATTCTTTCACTTACCACCTATAAGAAAGAAGCTGAAGGAGCCACTCTTTCCTGTGAAATGCCACTGGAACTCTGCTTAAGAAGAGGACTAACTGCAAAAATATCCTGCAAATCTGCTTAGAATAGATGAACCTTGAGGCTAGGGTCCAAAATAATAGAGGATAGGGATGAACTACTCTGTCTGAAAAGAGAAGAGGGTGGTTTCACTTTTTTTTTTTTTGAGACAGGGTCTCCCTTTGTTGCCCAAGCTGGAATGCAGTGGTGTGATCACTGTGGCCTCAACCTCATGGGCTCAATTGATCCTCTCACCTCAGCCTCCTGGGTAGCTGGGACTACAGGTATGCATCACCATGCCTGGCTATTTGAAAGTTTTTTGTATACATGGTGTCTCACTATGTTTCCCAGGCTTGTTTGGTGCTTGGCTTAAGCTATCCTCCTGCTTTGACCTCCTAAAGAGCTGAGATTACAGGTATGAGCCACTGTGCCAGCCTGTTTAACTCTTAAAGGGAGGTGACTAATGGAAGAAGGGGTGGCAGTGGTGGGGGTGTGAGATAGTATGACACTGTGGAAGTCGTAGGTGAAGGATCCATGGAAAGTCCTCTGTGTGAAGCAGCCAAAGGATGTCGACATTGGAGATGCCTGCTGTTCACTTAGAAGTTGTTTACATTATTGAGAAACAAACCTTCCTCCTATTTCTTTCCACATTTTTAGAAAAGTCTACTATGTTTATTAAATGCTTTGTTTAAGCAAGTTTTATCATTTCTTTGTGAAACTGTGGAAGGGGGCTAAGATTTACATTTTGACTTCTATGATGAGAAAAAGAAATAACACATATGGAATTAGGAACCTGAAGGTAAGGGTGACCAAGAGAATTTACATCTTTTGGGAATTTGTGGAAATCCTGAGGATGGTGTAGGATTTGCATTTTTGTGGATTATTGTCCTGAGAGGTTAGAGCCCAGCTTAATGATTACAAGGGGTAAGAAGTCTCTGGCTTATGTGTGGGGTGTTTACGTGACTTTGGCTAGTGGTCGATTGGGCCGGGACCCAACTTCACTGCTATCAATAAATGGTATTTATTGAATTTCTCTCATTCGTCAGGTGTTTTGCTGGTTGCTGGGATACAGAGGTAAAGAAGTCATAATTCCTTTTCCTCTGGAAATTTCTATTGGAAGGTGGGGTTTGATCATACCTGCCAGTTTGCCTGGACATTCTGATTTTTTCCAGGCTGGCATAATTATTAATACTGCCAACTTTCATGCCCAAGAAAGTGCCAGTTTGGAGGTAAATTATCTGGTAGCCATTCCACAGGGTTGTGAAAATTAATGATAAAACTTGTATAAACATGCTTTGTGAATTATAAAGCACTTTACAAATAAAAAGAATTAAGGGACTTAAGTTATTTGATTGCATTCTCCTGTTAAGAGACAAATATGTCTAAAATTGTTATCTACTTTAGTCTGTTATTGGACTGAGATCTATTTGGATTTGTGCAAAAATAAACTTGCAAGAAAATTAATTTCATTTTAAGGTAGCTTAGCATGTGCCCAACCACTTTCTAGATTAAATTCCTTTCTGTGGTCTCTTTTGGATTCTCACATGTATGCTGGAGGTTTTCTGCTGTTTTTGTTTTTTCAAATGTATGAGTCCTTTCAAATTTAACATTTTACAATTCTGATGGATTTTGAATATGGGGGATATCCTAGTTCCCTAGGAATTTTAAAAACCTGTTTCAGAAGGGAAAGAATATGAAATGATTATGTATTAAGTATTTACCATAAAGAAAGCAGAATGTTTACCTTTAAAGAGCTAGCAATAACCATCTTATGTGTCCCTTATATCAATCCATATGAGAGACGTTTAATTAATTTTCCTTTTCACAGGGAAGGGAACTGAGGCACACAGAGGTTAGATAACTTGGTTAACTGGCCACAGCCAGTAAAGAATTAGGATTTAAGCACATATCTAATCTAAGCCCAAAGCCTGCTGATCATTCATTCAGAAGTTACAAATATATGCGGAACTCTGACTCTATGCCAGGCACTGTGTATATAAGTAGACTGTGGTAAATAAAATAGGTGTGGTCCTTATTTCTAGTTTGGCTTCATCATTATCAGTCAGGCCATCATCTATTCCTAGATATCCCAGATGCTTTGTTAAGTGCTTTGCTTGAATTATCAATTAGAATTGTTACAACTGTGTATAATTATTATTTCTGTCTTATAGATGGGGAGACTGTGGCTCAATGAGGTCCAACAATTTGTGCAATTAGGGAAAAGGGATGCTTTGAATATGGCCATCATTCTCACTGGCTTACTGTGGTAAGTACCACACTCAGGGACTGTGGTTAGGAGTGGGAGCTGGGCTGAGAGAAGCCTTGTGGGGAAAGCCTGGAGCAACCTGACCTTTACAGAATCATTTTCAAAATAAAAAATAGACTGGTCTTGGAAAAAAAGTGTTAAAAATGTAATCTCTTAAAAAAATTTTGTCAAAAATAATGATAGTACAAAACCATTAATGTTAAGAAAGGTAACAGTGATTATTATAATAAATAACCATTATAAAGTAAGTAATGGTAGGTAATACGTGACATATTTGGGTTTACCTGAAGTAAACTTTATGAGTATGACTTTAGAGAATGTCTGAACCCTGATTAGTATTCATTTGACCTAGTTCCAGCTTTTATCTCTTGATTGAAGAATTTATTCCTGGAACATGGATTTGTAGGTGCTTGCATTTGAGGCAAATCTGACACACTTTGACCCTCTGTACTTTTGTTTCTTTCTTTCTTTTGAGAGAAAATCTCACTTTGTTGCCCAGGCTGGAGTGCAGCGGCATGATCTCAGCTCACTGCAACCTCCGTCACCTTGCTTCAAGGGATTCTCTTGCCTCAGCCTCCCCAGTAGCTGGGATTACAGGTATGTGCCACCATGCCCAGCTAATTTTTTTTTGTATTTTTAGTAGAGACAGGGTTTCACCATGTTGACCAGGCTGGTCTTGAACTCCTGACCTCAAATGATCTGCCCACCTTGGCCTCCCAAAAGTACTTCATTTAATATAACTGTAGAGATGTGTATTTCTTTTAGTTGCTTTTGGTCTTATCAGCATCCTTTCTTTCCCCCTTTTCTGGTTTTAGAACACCTGTTTTTGTTGGGAACCAAAAACCCTGACATGAATACAGCTAACCCCATCTCTTATTCCACAGTCATAGGGATCTCCCAATTCTCCTGCTACTGTGATTGATTCAGGGATGGGCATGAATCCAAGATGAGCAAATTCACATCCTCCTGGGACCTTTTGTTGCAGTTACCAGGAAAGATTTTTTTTTCTGATTGGGGTTTTCTCAGTTGGCTGGGTATAAGTCTGGTACTGCTGGTGGTCACTCTGTCTCACTTACGTATAGATTAGTGTCCAAGAGATCAAGGACAGATTCTGATGACATCTTATGAGCCCTGGGTGCCACTTTGCTGAATTCAGTTTACCTTTAGACTTTGGTCATGTGAACTTACAAATCTGTTTTATTTGTTTTTTGTTGGAGCTTGTTCAAATTGTATTTCTGTTACTTGTGAAAACCAGCTCCAAATTTCAGCAATATTCCACTGATGCTCTAACAATTTAAAAATAAAACAAGTATGAGATCACCCTTATTCCTGCCATTACATTAGATAAAACTGTAGGCATCCTAGTTTCTTCACTAAAATACTGGTTTTCTTTTTTTTTCTTTTCCTGTTTCTTCCTCAAGTTCTGGTACATTCAGGGTGGTATTCATGTCTTTGAATAGTTACTAGCTATATTTTTGTGGGGAGAGTGATACCGGGGGACTTCTGTTCCACCATCTTGCTGATGTTACTCTCCCTCATTAAAATATTACGTGTGCAACTAATGTCATCTGGGCAGCTGGTAAGTGCGCCGAGAGTTTTAGGGAAGTAGATACCCAGGTCTGTCAATTACTCAAGATCCCCTAGAGCCACAGGTGCAAATGCCTGACATCTCTGTGGCTTTGTAAAGCGGGGCATCTTGTATCTCCCAAAGCCTAATGAATGCAATGTAAAGAAAAGTGGGTAGAAGTGAAGAGACCTGGGTTTAGGCTTTGGCTCTGCCACTAACTTTCCAAACCATCTTGAGTATCTTTCAGACAGACTCTTTGACTTCAATTTCCTAGTCTGTAAAATGCATGGACTAGAAAGGGGAAAGTGGATATTGTGGGTTCCAGGTGGTTTTGGGGTGAGGTAGTAACAAGGGGCACATGGAGGACGTTGGCTCTAGGGGTTCCATGCCTGGATTCCAACTTCTGATGACCAGTTTGCCTCATGCCATCAAAGTTAACGATTTGAATAAAGGGGTAAAATGGACCACCAAGAAACAAGTGCATTTGGGGAAGCCTGATCTGTAAGTCACAGGACACGAGGAAGCTAAAAGTGGCCTAAAGCAGAGAAAGGCTTAATAAATACTTGCGGAAAGTATTAATTATAAACTCAACACTATAAACCTGACCTGGTGTGTTTAGTCCGTAACTAAAATACTTCGCTATCCACCTATAGTTTACCCACCCACACAGTAATGTCCTAGGCCCCTTTATGTCTAAAATAGTTGGAAAATGTCTCATGTTTTGACTCCGTAGGTTGCTTTCGGACAAAATTTCATCTACTTTCATTTGTTCACTATTTAAGAGCTATAGTAACTTTGTATCTCATGTAAGTGATAAAAATGTCAACAAGTATGTCTCTTTTTTGACCTTATTAAGGGTGTGATAAAGAAAATGATAACATTAAAAAGAAAGCATTCGTCCATGTGGTATATTAAACTGCCTGCCCATAGGAAAAAGGGGCAGCAAATCTTGTACACATAATTAGAAATAATTTTTTTTATTATCAAAGTAAGGCCATAATACAGTCCCATAAAACCCATTCATGAATCATGAGAGAGTAAGCAAGGTAACTTCTCAGTAAACACTCTACGATAAGTTAGTTGTTTATGACAGCTACTTGGTGCATGGAATTATTGGACATAAAGTACTTCAGAACATAGGCCAAAAGTTTTGTTATACTAGGATTTAAGTTATTTTTAAAAATGAGATGAGTCTTTGGGAGACTGAGGCAGATGGAACATAATGTCAGGAGATTGAGACAATCCTGGCCAACATGGTGAAACCCTGTTCCTACTAAAAATACAAAAAAAAATTAGCTGGGCATACTGGCATGCACATGTAGTCCCAGCTACTTGGGAGGCTGGGGCAGGAGAATGGCTTGAACCTGGGAGGCGGAGGTTGCAGTGAGCCAAAATCACACCACTGCACTCCAATCTGGTGACAGAGTAAGACTCTGTCTCAAAAAAAAAACAAAAAAAACCAAAGAGATGATTTAGGCAGCAAGACCAATTGCCTATTGATGTCAGTGCTGGTTTGTGACAATAGCCCTGCATTTTCTAATTAATAGAGTTGGGAGACATGCATTTAGAAGTCATTTCAAAACATTATATATATATAATTCTTTTTTGAGAGAGAGATAGGGTCTTGCTCTGTTGCCCAGGACGGAGTACAATGGTGCAATCATGGCTTACTGCAGTCTTGACCTCCTGGGCTCAAGTGATCCTCCCACCTCAACCTCCCAAGTAGCTGGGAGTACATGCATACGCCACCCCTCAGGCTATTTTTTTTTTTTTAAATAGAGACAAGGTCTCATGGTGTTGCCCAGGCTGGTCTTCAGCTCCCAGGCTCAAGCAATCCTCCCATCTTGGCCTCCTAAAGTGCTGAGATTACAGGCATGAGCCACTGCACACAGCATATCTATCTATCTGTGTATCTATCTATTTATCTATCGATCGATCGATATATGTATGATTAAATTTATCTACCTTTAAGTTTAGGTTTTCTTTTTTCCCTTAAAGATACAATTGTAAAGGAAGATGGTTCAGAATATAGAGATTCTCATTATTTTGTGTCATCTAATCTAATCAACAGTATGCTTTCCTAAAACTTTTCTGAAGTCATACAAAACATACTGGCTATTCTTTTTGTATTTCAATTTCAATTTCATTTTATCATTTTTTAAATTATTATTTTGAGACAGAGTTTTGCTCTTGTCACCAGGTTTGGAGTGCAATGGCATGATCTCGGCTTACTGCAACCTCTGCCTCCTGGGTTCAAGCGATTCTCCTGCCTCAGCCTTCCAAGTATCTGGGACTACAGGCACCCACCACTATGCTCAGCTAATATCTGTATTTTTTAGTAGAGGCTGGGTTTTGCCATGTTGGCCAGGCTGTCTTGAACTCCTGACCTCAGGTGATCCACCTGCCTCAGCCTTCCAAAGTGCTGGAATTACAGGCGTTAGCCACAGTGCTCAGCCCATTTTATTTTTAAATTATTTTATAGTTTGAATAAATTTACAAATGCATATATTAGAAGTTATTCTCCATGTACCTGTAAGTAATTAATTAGTTGCTTAATTATAGATAGCATTAATTATGTCTGAGGATCAGAAACACATAAAATCAAATGATAGGAACTAGATAATTATATATGAAATTATTGTATAAGTCCATACAAAAATTTGATTTCATAAGTTTCACATTCATATATCTCTTGCTTAGATACCCCAGTAATATTTCTAGTCATTTCTTAGATCAACAGTGATTAGCTTTTATTCATATCTATGTGATATCTATAAATACTTTATATAGATAATATCTATGCCTGTCATAGATCTGTGAATATATATATGACATTTACAATTAATTCCAAAGATTGCTATCTCCTTTTTTGTCTTTTTGACATGAAAGAATTGTAGAGGTTTTTGATTACAATATGTCTCCTGCTCAGATTCATAATATGTGATAAGATATCATTCTTATTTCTCTCTTAACATTTTTTAAAAAAGCCTAAAGCCCATACTTTATTCACATTTTCTTAGTTTTTAACTTAATACTCTTTATTTTCTGCTCCAGGAACCCATTCAAGAAGCCACATTATTCCTGCTGTGACAATTTCTTAGACTTCCCTTGTTTTTGATGACCTTGACATTTATGAGGAGGAACGTATTGTTTTTGCACTCTTTCAGCTCTTTTGAAATGCTTTCCAGAAAAGTAAGCGAGCAATAAAGGTTACTTTCTCCCCATGCCTCAGATGGACTTCTTTACCAGTGAAGATTAAACCCAAAGAAAATGAATTTCTCATTTATGGAAGACAGTGATCATCACATATTACTCTCCAGTGCACATGTATGAATGGAAGTATACACTCATGTGGTCTGACTTTATATTGAACCCAAGGTCTATGAGAATAGATGAATGTTGAGGGTAATTTTACTCACAGAAAGGGTCCAGGGACCACTTATAATAACTTCATTTGCTGTGAATGGATGTTTTCTGCCTTTCTGGAGCCTGAAGCAAGAGGTTTATGCTGCTGTGTGAGGGATGCTGACAGGATCGGCTGCTGGGAGAGTAGATTGATAAACACCAAACAGTTGATTAAGTTAGGTTTGGGCTTCTCTCTGGTGGAAGTTTTCTCTGGTTGCTGTGAATAAGGCAGGGCCAGCTAAGAGGAGGGGTGGACAGAGGGATCAGTGGACCCCGCTAAATTCTTGAGTTATTCTTCT
Organism: Aotus nancymaae; assembly: GCF_030222135.1. NCBI lineage: Eukaryota > Metazoa > Chordata > Mammalia > Primates > Aotidae > Aotus > Aotus nancymaae. The sequence continues at coordinate 42,301,246 of NW_026988455.1, read as the reverse complement.
CAAAGAATCTCTCTCTTGAGGTATCTGAGGTCTGGAAGTATAAATGGTGTTGGGGCTCAGAAAAATGATAGGTCAAACTTGCCTTAAGGCTAAACTGAAGGTCTCAGAAGCAGACTCAAAAGCAAAGTTTCTCTTTGATCTTGACCTGCCCTCCTGTCTCTCACTTTTCATTCTCCCCCAAGGCAAGCCATGGAAACTGGAATCCCTGTTCCCCACGGCAGGTCATAGAGACCAGAACCCCATTTTCCCAAAGCCAGCCATAAAGCCTAAAGATATCACACTCATCCCACCCCCCACCCACTGCTCCCATCCTTCTGTGTCACAGCTGGCCATACAAAATTAATACCCTTATTCCAGAAGAGATCTATCCTATACCTGGAAGGAAGTAAGGTAGGAGGCAGGGCTCAGACACTGGACCAAAGTGAGAACTAGTTAAAATAGGGCCAGGGTGGAAGCAGCTTTCCATAAGACACACCCTCCAGTGTGCCATGTTGGCTTACCATTGCCGTGGCAACACGCAGGAATTACCACCCCTTTCCATGGCAATGACCCAATGATGCAAAAATTACCACCCTTTTCCTAGCAACTTCTGCATAAACTACCCCTTAATCTACAGATAGTTAAGAGTAGGCATAATAATGACTACAAAACTGCCCTGAGCTGCTAATCTAGGCACACGGCCTATTGGGTAGCCCCACTCTGCAGGAGCAGTAACAGAACTGTAACCTTGCCAGAGCTGAAACACTGCTTCAATAAAGCTGTTTCCTTCTACCCTACACTGGCTTACCCTTGAATTCCTTCCTGGGCGAAGCCAGGAACCCTCATGGGCTAAATCCCACCTTGAGGCTTGCTTGTCCTGCATCAACAGGAGTGTTGCACAGAGAAGTCAAGAAGAATCAGATAAGACAGGCCTTGCTGGGTTTCCCCTCTCAGTCTGCTAGCATTCCATCAGAGTCTTTCTGTCTAATCATATTTCTACAGAGCTGTTCACACTTCATTGAGCATAAGCATAAAAATGAAAAGTTTTCTGTGTATCTTCAGGTCTTCATTCTGAAGGCTGGACTGTCACATAAAAATAAGATCAAACATATTTGTTATGCTTTTCTCTTGTTAACCGGCCTTTGTTACAGGAGTATTAGCTATAACCCTTAAGATGGGAAAGGGATCACTTCCTTTCCACCCCTAAATTGGCACCAAACCACCTCTCAATTAGGTAGCCTGTTTTCTCAAATAAAGATACAGGACGCCTAGTGAAGTCTGAATTTCAGGTAAATAATGAACAATTTTGTTTTTTTCAGTATAAGTGTGTCTCACTTGAGACACACTTATAGGTATGATAAGTCCCCACTTGGGGACATACTAATGCTCAAAAATTATTTGTTGTTTATCTGAAAATTCAAAGTTAACTGGATATCCTGTATGTTGGGCTCCTGGTGTGTGTGGCAGGGGTGGGGAAAGGCTAATGGAGGAGGAGAGTGCTCAGTCTCTGGCTTCAGAACACCACCCTTGTGGAGCGGCCCCATTATGTGAAGGACAAATGTGACATTGTCCATTCTCAAAAGCTACTCCAGGTCATCATTGAAGAAACTGTGGGTCTCTTACATCTCTGACTGAAACAACATTCTTTCTTCATTTTCCTTTTCTCTTTTTTTGGAGACAATCTTGCACTGTTGTCCAGGCTAGAGTGCAGTGGTGCAATCATGATATACTGCAGCCCTGACCTCCTGGGCTCAAGTGCTACTCCAGCCTCAGCCTCCCAAAGTGTTGCTGTTACAGGTGTGAGCTTGGCCTGAAACAACATTTTGTTTGTCTTTCTTCGTTTTTGGACAGACATCTAATAAGTCTGTATAATATAAATAGTAACCTCTCATATAGAATATGCAGATCCCAAAGAAAAATCAAACCCAGTAACACGGAGCAGCAAAGAAATATTTTTCCCATGGTCACCTGGCTTCCTGTCCTTTTTTGTGGCCTCTGGATTTAGGGACCAGTGGGTCGTTTCCTGGCTTTCTCCTCTTCCTAACTTCTGGTTATCTCAAAAATTTCTCAGATTCCTCAGAATAAAAACTGGACTGCACAAAGTTTCTCCATGCATTAGAAAATTGAAAACGAAATATAACGATCAGGTGTTAAACCATGTTACGTGCCCATGCATAATTTTAAAAAGTAGGAAGAATACTTCAGTAAACTTGAGTTTGAAACCAATATAAGTAGGCTCTTGGCCTCCAAAGAAGCCAGCGAAAGTACTGTGCTTGATTCCCTCTACAAATCAAATGGGTCAACATCTGAGAGCATTTCAAAACCTTTGCAAAATACAGTTGACACATCATAATCTTTTAATGGCATAAATTCCCATTAGCATCAACTGCTGCACAAATAATGTTCATTATGGTGATTAGAAATGTTAATTTCTTAGAACAATCATAATTTTCTTTAATCTTCTGTGTCAGTGTTTTTTTTAACTGCAGGTTATGACCCATTAGTGGGTGGTAAAATCAATTTAGTGGGATATAATCAGCATTTAAAAGAACAGAATAGATTGGATAGAAAATATCTAATTTCATTGCATATTGCCAATGTCAATATTATTTCATCTACTTTAATTTCAATTTTCCAAATACATATGTGTAACTATTTGGTTATAATATAAAATGTATTTCATATGGTAAGTCATGCTCAAAAAAGTTGGAAAACAGCCATTCTGTAATACAATGAATAAATTCTAAGGCTGAGCCAAAGGTGAAGCACAATTTAAAGTCTCACAAATTCGTAAAAGAGGAAGAAAATATTTTAAGTAGAAGATATTATAATGGCCAATATGTTTTTATCAATAATTGGATCACTTCCCCATTTGCTATGAGTTTTGTTCAAGGTCATAAATGTGGTGATTCATTTCTTATTAGTGGAAAAGGGATGCTTTGTGTATCAATATACGTAAGTGAGGGCTATGGGGTCAGACTGTCTCTACTATTTACTGGCCAACTTATCTTGAGCATGTTACTGAATTGCTCTATGCCCCAATTTCCTTATTTATAAAAGAGAGCTTGTACAATCTGGTAATTGAACTATTGTGAAGAATAAACAAATGTATAAATGGAATGCATCCAATACAGTGTTTAGCACATAGTACATTTTCAATAAATGTCAGTTACTGACATTATTACTTTAAAATATCTTTATTTGAGAATGGCAAATATAGGGTAACTTGCCTCAAATTTTTACTTTTGTTTCTGATATGGGGAGAGTGGGGCCTGCAGTATGCTTTGTGGTTCAGTCCATGCCTGGTTACTGGTTCCATGATTCTTCTGCAAAGTGTTTGTATTTTTTAGTTCACTGGGATAAAATACTTTAGAGTAGCAGTTCTCAGGCTGAACACATGATATGCTTCATGGGATTGTAAAACTTCTAAAATGCAATCAGGATTTTGAATGAATATGCATATATACATTTGGAAAGTGGATGAAGAGAACTGACACATTAGTATGGTCGGGGGGGTTCACACGGTATAGTGAAGCGTTAGACATACTTGAACCTAAGTCCAAGCTTACCAACTAGAATTGTAACCTTTAGCAAGTTACTTAACTTCCTGTAGCTCAATTTACTCCATCTGTAAAATGGTGATTAAAAATAGCTCCTATATCATTTGGTTGTTAAAATAAATACTGTTTACAGTATTTGTAAAGAGTTTGGCACAGTAGCACATGATGGCTCCTCAAGAGAATGTTAATACTGGAAGAAGAGTAGATGTACTGGAAAACGAACGAAATAGTTGCTATTCTGAGTTTTAATTTTGAAATGTTGAATCTGTCACTGAATCATTGAGTAATCCACTCATCCTTCATTTATTAAACAAAACTTAATTGAATGTTGCCATATGTAAAGGATTGTATGAGGTGCTAAGAAGGTAGTAATGAACAAGACACATTCCCTGCCCCATCTAGGGAGACTACAAACAGACAGTGACCAATCATGACAACATCAGGCAAACAAACTACAGGGCTAAGAGAGAATGTACGAGATATTTCTAACCTAGAACCACAATCAACAAGGTTTGTGGTTTTGTTTCATCTTATAGTTCTAGTTTGAATTTTAGCACTGAACAGGGGAAACTTCCTTCTGTTTATTTTAACACTGAAAATTATTAGTCAAATATAATGTAATTAGTAAAGCACAGGGAGGATTGGATTGAATCCACAGAACCTAAAGGAAACTGCTCTTCATATGGCTCCAAGGAACAGGACATATAGATGAGGACTTTGTAGTATTGGGACTAGAGAGTAAGACAAACACCCGCCTTTGAAATAACTTACAACTCAGAGTATTTCCACTTTTGCCTGAACTTCCGGGAAGCTTAAATTTAATGATCTGTTATAACAAGTACAGTAGCATAATGTTTTTCCTTTTCCCTTCCTCTCAATGGTTTTTGATTTTCCATTTTGTGTATTATTGTGTGTTTTAAGATAGTTATTATTGTGTGTGTATATATCACACACACATATACTCACGCATATGCCATATCAAATGGTTTTTGAAAGTAGATAGGGTTAAAAATTAATATTAAATAACCTCAGATAACATTGTGTCTTACATATTATGTCAGCCTTTTCTTTATCTACTGTTTATAATTCAATGGACATAAACTGTAGTATATTTAAATCTGTATTTATAAAACTGAGCCACACTATAACATCTATTCTAGGAGAATTTAACAGCAGTAACAGTGTCTTACAGGAGAGACCATTATGTTATCAATAATTTATTGTGTCATAGTATCATTGGGATTATACCTATTATTAGGAGACATAAGGTCACTGTATTAATCAATTTAAATTATTTTCACACTCTCTGGACACAGAAACTCTTTTACCTTTGAGTAAAGCTGTCAGGATAGCTAAATCAATGTCCTGGTGTCCTTCTGATCCCATCCGAAATACCGTAATCTGCAATTTGAGACAAGGTGATCGTTAGCAAAGCATTTTTTCCCCAAGAGAAATTAAATCAATGAGACCATATCTGAGCAGAGATTATCTTAATATCTATAAAGTAGACTCTTAACCATAGGCCAAGTGCACATAACAAGAATCTGATAAGAGGGCTCTGCTACTCATTAAGAGGGAGATGTCACAGTAGTTTCCAGACACAGACCACTTACAGTTGCAATGATTAAGGTCATAACCATACCACCCCCACTATGGTCTAATGGTCATGTTCCCTCCAAGTGTGTCTGTTGAAACCTACTCATCAATGCGATGGCTTTAGGAGGTGCGGTCTTTGGGAGGTCATTAGGTTGTAATTAATGGTCATTATAAAATTAGTGCCATTATGAAAGGCCTCTCCCTTCCACCTTCCACCACGTGAGGACATAGATAGAGCTGCTGTTTATGAAACAGAAGATGGGCTCTCATCAGCCATTGAATCTGTGCTGCCTTGATTTTGGACTTCTGAGCCTCCATAACTCTAAGAAACAAATTTCTGTTGTTTATAAGCTACCCATTTTATAGTATTTCGTTATAGCAGCCTGAACACTAAGGCTGCTCCCCCAGTAAAAAAGTAAAACTATGATTTTTGGGCCTTTGCTATGAGTCAGGCATAGCAATGCATATTTTAAAATATGTTACCTTCCATTCTTTCTGATTTTATGTAAATACATAAATATATGAACTACATAAAGATGGACATATATGACTATGTAATCAAAACACTGTTCATATAAACATTTAGATTAGATGTAGATGGAAACATTAATACAGCTAAGCTATCCAGGTCCATAACTCCTAAACTGTACAGGACAGCTGATCACAAACGCATTTAATAGAGCACAGGATAACTTCAACCAGAACAAGTGGGGAAAGTCCATTACAGCATTGGTGGTGTACATCTGACTTTGTATTTGGCCCTAGAACACTGAGATTGTCCTAGAGTTTGTAGACTGACTGATGTGGACAGAGAGTGGCTGACATAATGGAATATTGTTTTGTACATAAACAACAAAATTATACGGCCTCAGGCATAACTCTCAACTTCTGGGGCAGTGACAACAAATGGCAGAGGAAAAGGGAAAGAAAAAGTTCCAAATATTGCTTAACAATAATGAAGAGTTTGTTTTCCAAGTCAGAGGAGGCTATAGAAAAAAGCCAAAATATTGCTTGAATATCTGCATAGAGTTATTATTGTACTCAACCTGCTTCATGCCTCAAGTTTATCTCTAGAATGAGATAATAATAGTGCTTATTTATTTCCAACTACATAGGAAGTAAATAATCAGATCTGCTAATCTATAAGTCTAAGTTTCATCACTATGGTAGGGGGAATAGACACGCAGAACCACAAACTGTTAAACAATTAGTTGCCTTGGAAAACTTCTAGTCTACCACCTAAAGACAAGGTAACTTGTTTAAGGTCACACAATGAACTAGAAGAACAGCTGTGATTGGGATTGAATAGCTCTCACCTTTATAACTTGGGCCTTAAATATTGGGAAAAAATGAGGAAAGGGAAGAATAAGATAATATGAACACCTGACTCTTTTGTACCTGTTTATGTCCTCAGGTCAGAGCCTGGGATGATGGTAAGGCTGAAATTGCATGTTGAAATGCCTTCATAAATATTTGAACTAAAAACAATTTTTTTTTTTGAGGCAGGGTCTTGTTCTGTAACTCAGGCTGGAGTACAGTGGTGTGATCATAACTCACTGCAGCCTCAGTCTCCTGGGCTCAAATGATCCTTCCACCTCAGCCTCCTGAGTAGCTGAGACCACAGGCATGTGCTACCATGCCCAGCTAATTTATTCTCTCTCTCTCCCTCTCTCAGTAGAGATGGGTTTTCACTGTGTTGCCCAGGCTGGTCCTGGCCTCCCAAAGTGCCAGGATTACAGGTGTGAACTACCATGCATGGCACTGATCTAAAAAATTTAACAAATGTAAAGAGCCAAACAAACTCTATCTATCCGCTATGCTTGTGTCATAGGTTATAGTTGTGATCTCTGGTAAGGACCACCATGTGGAGGTGTGTCCAAGTTCAATTAAATTTTCCAGAAATCTGCTTCTGCATAACCATAGGTTTGGCCAAGATGACATCTGGGCATTATCCCAAACAGCAATTAATGCCCCCACAGATTCTACTTGGAAGCTGAGAGGGAACTATTCTATTTTCTGAACTCAGGAAGGAATTCTTGAATTAAGGAGAAATTTTGGGACCCACTGGAGAAAGAACCAGGGGACAGGGGTGAAATTTTCGCTGGCCCTTTAAGTGAACTCTTTAAGCCAGAGCTGGCTATGGTCTGAAACATATTATCATGTATCATGTACTTAGCTGGCAGCAGGCAGAGGACACTCACGATAACATCGGAGTTCACTGCTCAGAATTAAGAATTAGGCATCAAATAGAATTCTTTAACCATCTGACTTGTTCTGCTGAGGCCTAAAATTTTACTTCACGAAGACCACATTTCAGATGGAAATTCTTCTGAGGCAACAAATAGATAACATTAAATTTACCCTGAAATACAAGATTATTAGGTTTCCCTAGCAACAGATTTAGGTTTGAGGTTGGGGAAAGAAAGTGGATAAATGCAGTGTTTCTAAAGGGTTTCTGAGAAAAGGTACATGGATACGTGTACTGTTGTTTGTCAAGGGCCTTGGAATATTATGGTACAACAGAACTTCACAGTTTTCCTGAAATGCAGGAGCAATGGTTGCTCACCTATTCATGTCCCATCCCTATCCTGGTTTCAGAACCCAAGGACCTGGGAGTGACACAGGGTGTGGGAGGAGGGATGTCTTAAAAAGAGGAAAAGGGATGACCAAGGGGAGGCTGGAGGCTGCAAAGACAAAACTACATTATAATCTTTCGTGGACTGACCTGAGATACTGTGTCTTCATCACCACTCTATTTTTATTTTATTTGAAATTTGAATGTTTAAAAATATTAATTATACATTTTTCATATCTGCTTCAGAAAAAAAGTCAAACAAGAAAAACTAAAGCCTTCCTTCCCTCCCACCCCTTAGCATTGGCAGAGATGGAAAAAAACCGGTATTCTTAAATATTCTTGGAGGGAATGTGAATCAAAATAGTAGTCTTGGGAGATGATATGTTGATATAAAATTCCTTGATTTTGATGTATTATTCTCAGCAACACTGGATCTTATTTGCTAATATTTTACTTAGGATGTTTGCAATGATGTTTGTAAGTGAGGTTGGTACATGTCACCAGTCTTATCTGGTCTGGGTATTAGAGGTATGCTAACCTTCTGAGTTGGGAATGTTTTCCCCTTCATGTACCAGAATAGGTCCTATAACAAAGGAATTCATCTGCTTCTGACAGAGTTAGTAGGATGTTTATATGCTATTTAGTGCTGGACAATTTTAATGAATAGATTGCTGATTATCTTTATAATTTCTTCAACAGTTATGATCAGTTCAGATTTTCTGCCTCTCCTTGACTCAAGTTCATGTTTTTCAAGATAATCGAGCATTTCATCAACAATTTGCTAATATTTCATTTCATCCTAAATAAAATATTAGCAAAAAAGACCCAGTGTTGTTAAGAATAACACTCTCAGACAAAGTGCAATCAAATTAGAACTCAGGATTAAGAAACTCACTCAAAACCACATAACTACATGGAAATTGAACAACCTGCTCCTGAATGACTACTTGGTAAATAACGAAATGAAGGCAGAAATAAAGATGTTCTCTGAAACCAATGAGAACACAGACGCAATGTACCAGAATCTCTGGGACACATTTAAAGCAGTGTCTAGAGGGAAATTTATAGCACTAAATGCCCACAAGAGAAAGCAGGAAAGATCTAAAATCAACACCCTAACATCACAATTAAAATAACTAGAAAAGCAAGAGCAAACAAATTCAAAAGCTAACAGAAGACAAGGAATAAGTAAGATCAGAGCAGAACTGAAGGAGACAGAGGCACAAAAGTCCCTTCGAAAAATCAATGAATCCAGGAGCTGGTTTTTTGAAAAGATCAACAAAAGAGATAGATTGCTAGCCAGACTAATAAAGAAAAGAGAGAATAATCAAATTGATTTAGTAAAAACTGATAAAGGGGAGATCACCATCAATCCCACAGAAATACAAGCTACCGTCAGAGAATACTATAAACACCTTTATGCAAAAAAACTAGAAAATCTAGAAGAAATGGATAAATTTCTGGACACATATACCCGCCCAAGACTAAACCAGGAAGAAGTCAAATCCCTGAATAGACAAATAACAAGTTCTGAAATTGAGGCAGCAATTAATAGCCTATTAACCAAAAAAAGCGCAGGACCAGACGGTTTCACAGCCGGTTTCTACCAGAGGTACAAATAGGAGCTGGTACTATTCCTTCTGAAACTATTCCAAATAAAAGAAAAAGAGGGACTCCTCCCTAACTCTTTTTATGAGGCCAGCATCATCCTGATACCAAAACCTGGCAGAGACACAACAAAAACAGAAAATTTCAGGCCGATATCCCTGATGAACATTGATGCAAAAATCTTCAATAAAACATTGGCAAACCAAATCCAGCAGCACATTAAAAACCTTATCCACCACAATCAACTCGGCTTCATCCCTGGGATGCAAGGCTGGTTCAACATTTGCAAATCAATAAATGTAATCCATTACATAAACAGAACTAAAGACAAAAACCACATGATTGTCTCAATACATGCAGAAAAGTTCGACAAAATTCAACAGGCTTCATGCTAAAAACTCTTAATAAACTAAATATTGATGGGACATATCTCCAAATAATAAGAGGTATTTATGACAAACCCACAGCCAATATCATACTGAATGTTTTTTATGCACTTTGTCACTTTCATTCATTTTTAAATGTATGTAATTTATTTCCTTTTATTAAAAATTATGTTTTTAATATTACAGTGGATTTATATATATAGCATACAAATCACCTAATCATATACATATATATGTTTATACGGTTAGGCATATGTATATACATAGGCATATATGTGTATATATACACATTAATATACATATATTAATATATGTAATATATACATATATATAACCACATATATGTATATATACACATATATACAAATAGTGATATACGTATGTATACAAATATATCATTGTATGTATATATACACTTATGTCATTGTTTGTTACCTGCAGAATATTTTATTATATGCATGTACCATGACTTATTTAGACAGTCTTCTGCTAATGATCATTTTCAATCTTTTGCCATTATAAACACTGTGCAGTGAATACCTGTGTATGTACATGGGTGGGTATATCAGTAGAATAAACTTGTAGATATGGAATTTCTCGGCATATTAGCTACTCTGAGGGGAGTTCTTTAATTTATTACTCTGATTTTGATTACATGGATAAGTTCTATAGTGGTGATTTCTGAGATTTTAGTGCACCTGTCATCCGAGCAGTGTACATTGTACCCAGCATGTAGTCTTTCATCTGTCACGATCCTCCCAACCTTCCCCCATGAGTCCCCTTAGTCCATTATATCATACTTATGCCTTCGCATCCTCATAGCTTAGCTCCCATTTATTAGTGAGACTTGGTTTTCCATCAGCCCTTTCTTTGGTCTTATCTCTTGCTGACTGCCCTCCCACCACCACATCATGACCCGACCCCACACACCTGATGCCCTAACTGTGCCGAGCATCTTGCTCCTGTCAGGGTCCTTTATATTGTTTCTAGCCTTTCTGCCTTTGTTCATTCAGTTCCTTCCTGGAATACCCTTCCCTCTGCTTGGTGAACAAAGTAGAAGCCTTTCACTAGACATGTGCCGTTTAAGAAGCCCTTTCCTACGATATAACTGGGATCCAACCCTTGCTTTTTCTTTGTGCCCCTATGATTCTCTAAGCTTAAGGCATTCTAGGATGCCACTTTCAACCCTTCATTACTTCCATTTGCACACGTCTCGCATTGAAGATAAAGTTATTTGCAGTCAGGAGTCCCAGTCTTTGCTCAGTAAGCATTTGTTGAGTGGGTGAATTGTTACCAAGTGGTTGTGTTTAGGTTTGAAAGAAGCAAACATTAAAAAGGAGTACATTCCACACAAGAATGATAACATAGCAAAGTGAATGGGGTGTATTAGGCCATAGACCAAGAGTTTGTCACTAGTGTCAAGAGGGAATTTTAACACAAGAGTCTACTGAACACTCTATTATTGTTAAGGGGCTAATCACTTAGTCAAGCATTATGTGATAGAAAGTGGGCTGCCTGAGATTAGACATTATTTAAAAAATTTTTTTGGGGGTAATTGCATGGGTAAATGCATATTTTGCTATTATTTAAAACGATTTAAAAGACAACTGACTTTATAACAATTCTACAATATAAAATTCTTTATAATATTCTACAATATAAAATTGTAGAATTTATAACATATATAAGCAAAATATAGCAATAGCATAAAGGCAGGAGATGGCAATAACAGGGTACAATTTTAAAGTTTTTACACTATCCAGGAATACTGAAAAGTGAACTGTGAAAAGTTAGTGTTATGCTGTAGGTCCCAAATTAGCAACTACAGTAACCATCACTAAGTTTTTTTTTTTAAAAAAAGGGCTGTGTGGGGTGGCTCACACCTATAATCCCAGCACTTTGTGAGGCCGAGGTGGGTGGATAACAAGGTCAGGAGTTCGAGACCAGCCTGACATACGTGGTGAAACCACTTCTCTACTAAAAATACAAAAATTAGCTGTGCATGGTGATGCAGGCCTGTAATCCCAGCTACTCGGGAGGCTGAGGCAGGAGAATTGCTTGAACCTGGGAGTCAGAGGTTGCAGTGAGCTAAGATCATGCCACTGCACTCTAGCCTGGGCAACAGAGCAAGACTCCGTCTCAACAACAACAACAACAACAACAAGAAAAGAGATGAAGTGAGATAATAATACTCTAAAAGAAGGCAGAGAAAAAGAAGTAACAAAGCACAGACGGAACCAATAATAGGATGATATATTTTGAGACTTGGTATGAATGTAACATTTTTGAGCCATAGGCAGCATCGATGAACCCTAAAGCATTTTTCACTAATATATTTGAAACTTTGCTTCTATATAGTTTAAACCACAGCATAGAAAAAGACTCAAAGCAGGAATATACTATAGAAAAACTAAGCAGAAATGTGGAAGTAATTTTATGTTTGAAAAGAGTTTGGTTCATTTTCTGGGAAACAAACAGGCATATTCACCACCTAAACAACGAATCATAGTACATGTGGCTGAGTTAGTCACAGATTTTCCATTTCTAAAACTCAGCAGGTCTTACAGTTAAATAAGATGAGGACATAAAAAATATTGGGACAATGAAACTGACTCACTTTCAAGGTATCTATTAATTAGCTTAATTTGTGATTTATATGTATGCCACAGTGAGCAATGAATCCAGGAAAATAGAGAAGAACATTGAGTAGAGCTTTTGAAAATGAAAATAACCATGATATTAGAGTGAAAAGCATCTATAAGCTGCAAAGACACTTTGGTTCAATCTATCAAAAATATAAAGGAACACTCCACAATCATTTCATGCTCTGTTAGATATGTAAGAGATGATATCTGAGTTTGACAAATGGTTTGTAACATGTCTGAGAACTGCAGAAATATTCTCATAGCTAGACAACAGGTAATCAACAAAGAAAGTTCTTATGATCTAAGAATTTAGGAAAGTCCACCTATCATCACGTTAACAATAGGCTTGAGGACATAAAAATGATACATCTCGGGCTTTCATAAACTCACCTCTGAAATGTTTCCTATTTTAGTATTTAGTTTTTTCACATAATCTGGCAATGTGTTTCCCAAGGATAGGAGCAGGGAAACAGGAAGAGAATCAGACCCAGTAAGCAATTGTCACTACAATGAAATAACTTTTATTAATTTATTTTTATTTTTCTTATTGTGCCCACTACCCACCACAGCTGAGGAGGAGCTAATGCAGTGACTTTTAAAAACTACCAGTTTAGCATAACGTTTCCTGGGTTTATCATCAATATTTAAAATAATTTGAAGTAATGGAGCAATTAATAGAAAATACAAAAATCCATGTTCATCAAGATATGAAATGATGAAAGACTCTTGATAGGGATTCAAACAGGATTCCTGATTGGCAATGAAAAGGCTGTAAGCACATACTAGCTTCAGTTTTCTCTTTGGCATAATCAAAGATGCCTTGGTACGGGGAAGAGAATGATACCAACTTGACGAATAGAATACTATTCATCTAAAACATATTCATATTCAATTTTCGGTTTATGAGAAAAACTTTCTTTGGTTGATAAAATACTTAAAGTTAACACTTTGCCAAAGAGACCGACTTCTAGAAATGAACATGATAATTTATATGGAGGAGGGAAGGAAATTGGAGAAAATCAGGAAATGCAAACACACTTGGAAATGAGCAAACCAAAGATCAGTGGAAAGTGATATGCAAAATTTCTACTAGAAAATTATTATCAGATAAGTTCAATTATTTGTCACCAGGTTCTGTATAAATTATATATTGATTTTTCCATGTAATATTTTTGAACAAGTCTCACAGTTTTAGGTCGAAGTGGGTGAATTAAAAGAGATGCTAAGGAGATAGAAATTGGGTGAAATTGATATGATTCTGGTATGTCTTATAAGACTTTCATGTATGAATTTATACATTAGATAAAATAAGTGATTATTTGACTTAAAGAAGATTATTTTATTTTACAATGGACTTGTCAGTTTATTTTAAAGGTGCATTACATCTAACTTTAGAACATAATTTGATTTAGGTTACTTTAAGTAGGAGACTGTCTTACAGATTCAAGCACACTCACAGCACCTCTCAACTCCATACTCTCCCAAGGGATCATCCTGGATGAACAACTTGGCAGTTAGTGAAGAGTGCCAGAGAACAATAGGGATTTTGCTTTTGACTCTAATCCCTCACTCCTTTTTTCCCTTCTTCTTCCCACTGTAATTTAAGAACACTGGAGTCTATTTCTCCCAAGAAATGCAATTCAGAGGCTAGAGGTCTACAGGTTCCAACACAGTAAATCATTTTTTTTTTCTTATCATAAAAGCAATGCATGCTTATCATTAAAAATTGTAGAAAGTTTAGAAGAAGTTAAATGAAAAATAATTCCCCAACCTCAAGTCCTACTCAAAGACACTATTGAGGCTACTGAGGATATTTTGGTATGCTTCCTTTTGAGTGTCCAAGGGGGAGTATACAGTCATGGGTTCTTAGTTCCTGTTTCTGGTTGGGCCAGCAAAGCCTCTTCCTCATCCCTCTTTTCCCCTTATCACTAGAGACAGAAACAAATCCATGGCTTCAGGCTGCTAAAAGCCTAAAACAAAACAAAACAGAACAGAACAACAAAAACAAAGTAAGGTGGGTTGGACAAGCTTGCAGGGCTTTCTTTTTCTTTTTTCCCCTGCCAGAGGCAGAGTTTGCAGGGAGAGGGGAAGAGCATATTTGTGAAATACTAGTTTGTAGTCTCATTTTCTTCTCCATTAACATTATAACCAAGCATTTTCCTGTATTCTTGGGAATTCTTCAAAACATAATTTTTAATGTTTAGAGAATATTTTGTCCAGTAGATGTGTTGTAGTTTACTTAATAACCCCATTGTTGGACACTTAGAAAGTTTCTAAATGTTTCATATAAATAACAGTGTGATGAACATCTTTATGTATGAGTCCTGTTTTATATTTAGCATTTAGTTTTAAAAATAACTCCTGGAAGTTTGGGGCTTTTGTCATAAATTGCCTTATAATTAGAAATGAACAGTTTAGCAAATAAAAGCAAATTACAGTAAAAGGAAACTTGTGTTGTCCTTGAACCAGAGTTTCTGTGTGGCACTCCAGTCCAATTAATTAAAGTCCTAGGGAGTGCTGATTGCTCCAAAATGGCACTGCAAAACACAGGCACATGCATATGTTGAGAATGTAACCTTTACACTTCGAGGTGGAGGAGCCGTACACAGAATCAGCTCTTACTCCTCTCTATTTGCACTACTACCAACCGCCAGGATGAGTTTAAGCTCTTGTTTCTTGGAAAAGGGGTCTTGAAAAAAACATATGGACTTTGTTACTCTCTCCTAGTTTCACTTTCCTGATTTTTTCTTTAGCACTTTGAATGCTGCATATGGCTTATGCAGAGCAGTGCTGGCTTATATTACTGGAGGGGCAAATGAAATCATTCAGTGAACATGAGGTTTGGGTTTTTTTTTAAGCACATATGACATATCACAGTGAGAAATTTTAAAATATGTGTCAGTCACTCAACCAAGCCTCCCTGGACCTATGATTGACATATTCTTCATCCTTGAGAGAGCATTTTTTGATCCTAAGGTGACATGTTGGGAGGACAGGAGAAAGCAGTTCTACTGATTTTGTGATGAGGGCAAAACATGGAAACAGGTAAAAATTCTTCATCTAGTAATTCTATTGGGAAAGTTGGTTGAGGCTTTCTAAGCAGTTGGAACTAGATGACAATGTGTCATCTACTATTTCCTGCTTTCAATCCTTTTCCTGGCAATTGATGTTGCCTCTTTCATTTATCATAAAACTGTGTAATGTACCTCACTAGATGCCAATGTGACAGATGCCACAGGTCCAGCAATAATGTTTCCAGAAGCTTTTCTATATATCTCATAGCCTTGGCTAGCAGAATTCAGAATATTTGTTACCTACCATCTTGTCAGCCAACCAGATGGTTGAAATTCAATTTGACTCAAGGTAATATTTTTCATCTTAGGAAGAAAATTACTAGGTTCATGTGTATTCTTTTATACATTTAAAAAAATTAGTAGATATCCGTCTGAGGAGAAATACCCAGAACCATAGATAATTCTTTGGGGCCAACACCATATGGATTTTTTATTGGGTTGTAAACATTTTTAGCTTTTTTTTTTTTTTTTGTCATTTTGTCTCATTTTTTCATCATTACAAGATGGAACTTTTTTTTGTACTTTCCTGTCATGTCTGTCAGGACATCACGTACTTTTGCAGCCTGAGCCCTTCTTTAAGAAATTATCACCAGAGTGTCATGAAGGCATGACAGAGTGCTATGGACAGCTTTCTTGCCTCCCTACCCAAAGTAGTCCTCTTCTCCTGGTGACGATCTTGACGTGTTCCAGTTGGTAGGCCAGATGCCCTTGGTTTCACACTCTGGGGACCTGCCCACCAGGAGGTCCTACCACCTATTACTGGGCCAGTCTTACCCTTATCTAACTTGGGTGTGGCAACCCTGAATTGGAGCCAGCGAAAAGGACCTTTGAAGGTACTAAGAATAGCAGTTTGGATTTCTGATTACTTTAGGAAAAGATAGATTTTCCTTCTTCTTCCCTTCCTGTCCAGCTATGAAGAATGCTAGAGACAAACATCCTAAAAGCAGGGTGTATAAGCCCACTGAACATGAGGGATTTGCCTTCTTGCGCCTTTAGCACGTTAGCTGGCTTTTTGCACCTTGCCTGGTGGAGCAGTGGAAGAGAGTTGCTTAAATAACACTCATTTTAGAGCCTCTGAGAGACTCTGCCATGGAGGTTGGGAGAAATGTTTTGGAAGAAAACATCCACTTCAGCCTGTGTCACTGGTCACTGCCTTTAGCTGCCTGGGTTTTCTTTGTGAAACTGACAGGGTGAGGTCCTTTTAGTGTGGCAGATGTCCTGTGTTAAAATGATCTTGGCCTAATCACCTCCCTTTTCTAAACTTTGTTTTTACTATCTGTAAAAAAAAAAAAAAAAAAAAGTTTGACTAGGTGGTCACTGGTGATCTTTTTAGCTCTAGAAGCCGTATATTTTCTTTCCTCAGGTTCAGAAGGGCAGAAAATCAGCATTAGGGTATCTAATACACTCTGTCTCCTACTTCATACATTAATTCCTTAACAACATCCATAAGAAGAGACTTTGGTTTTCATGGATGGTACCATATGAAAATCTTATTTCCATTTGCCGCTTTATGGAATCTGTTCATTAGCTTCGGGCATACCATTTAAAAAAATGTTCCTATGTTTTTCAGCTGGACCATGGCACCATGGTCTCTATTCTATGCCACAAATACAATGTTGTTGATACTTAGCCAGTTAGACACCCAGCTCTCATGCCTGCAAAGTTCATTAAGTGGCACATGACAACCCTCTCCCCATTTAGGAAAACCTGTTATTCCTAGGCTGATAATAACTCATCAATGCCCATGGCCCAGGGCAATGCTCAAGCCTTTTACTGCAGACGCTGGCACGTTCTTAGTCTAGCCCCTGGGTTCTCATCTTCCACAGCTCCCATGTCCCTCCCAACATCCAGATGAATTTTACACTCTGGCTTAGAGAAGACAGACTGTGTACAGAGCATGGGCTTAAGTGAATCATGCCAGTTACTAGCGGTATAACCTTAGGCCACCTGCTGCACTTCTCTGAGCTTTGGGGTTTCTTCCTTTGTGAAATAATAATGATTCTTTGTCTCAGGATTATTGCAAAGTGTTGTGTGGGATTGTCTTTTCAAGTTACACAGCACAATCTCTAGTAGCTAGCATATGCTCAGCATTGCTAATTCCCTTTCCATTGCTATCCCTGGAGTGTTTTCTGGGCATACTCTTTCTCCCTTTGTGGGAGTTTGCCTGATCTGTTCTCTCTGCTGGTCTGTCTTGTTCCTGAAGCTCTGTCTGGCTATCTGTTCCTTGTGCTCTGAGGCACAGTAATCTTCTGCAAGCTTATCTTGGTGCCAATTATTCTTTGCCCGGGTTAGATGCCTGGCCTCTATGCTGTCTCTGAACTATGTGAATGTGCCTCTATCACAGCACAAATGCTGCTAACATTGGTGATAATATTACTAATGGTCACTTGTGTACTTACAACATGCCACACACTGGGTAAGCAAGCATGACAAACACGACTTCGGCCAGTCCCACAAAAGTATGCCCCTAGTTACTGTTACTCCTCCCATTTCCCAACTGATGACCATGACACTAGGAGAGGTTAGATGCCACATGAAGAATCACGCAGGCAGGAAAGGCTGAGATGCGATCGAGCCAGACAGCCTGGCTTGAGGGCTCATTCTCCTACTGCTTACCTGCATCCTTTAACGGCCTTTGATTTCTTGCAGGGCAAGGGAAAGAACTTGTTCAAGGGTAGGTACAGCTAGTAAGAGACAAGATAGAGACTCACACACAAGCAAATTGGCTCCAGAGGCTGTTTGCTTCAAAACTCTGCTGGTACTTGGAGAATCAGCTCAAAGAAGGGGCAAGGATCTTCCCCTCCATCTCTTCCATCCCCACATCCCCTTTACCCAGTAGTATGGATGGCACATTTTGGGCACACAATGAATGTTTGTGGAATAATTCCTCCAATCTCAGTCCAAATCTAGCCTGTACTTTTTAGATGGAGAATGTATCTGATACTGACCACTGCTGATTAGGTTCAGCTTAGTCAGAGAAAAAGATTTAGTTGCCCAATGTCTGGGCTCTGGTGCCAGTATGTTTCTGCATTATTTCCCATCCAGAGACCAATCAGGGTTTCCTCCTAATACGCATCCCCAATCTTACCAGCAAAGACCGCTCAGTGCTGTCCTGGGGCACTCAGATCTTAAAGAGTTAGAACTCACTTTGCTTGAAGGCTTGTAAGCTAACCATAGGCAAAATAGATATTATCATTTGGTCAGGAACATTCCCATGGGGTCATAAGAGCCACTATTAAAATAAATTCCTGGCCTGAGAGAGGGTAAAGAAACTTTGGTTTTGTGGATGTGTTGCAAGCCCATGTTTGAAGGACACGCGGGGCTGATGCCAGGACATTCCGGAGTTTATGCCTGACCCAAGATAATACTAAATTTTGTTTGAGTTAATATATCTGAAAGCATTTGTAAACAAAGGTACGAGATTATATTTTAACATGATGATTATTGTCATAAACAATGGCAAATAAAGGAGAAAATCACAAAGGACATTTAATAGAAACCAAATTCCCCTAGAGCTTTTGCTGCCTGTAAGTCTGCCCACCTGCCAGGAGCTGGGCGCTGCTCTCCTCTCCTTGCTCCTGTGTGCCTGTCCTCAGTCCCATGGGCAGAGAAAATCCCTTGTTTATTTACACAATACCTGGAGATGCTGCTTTTTTTCTTTTCCTTTTTGCAGTTTTCATGCTTTCTCCATCACATTGTTCTAGGGCTGCTTGAGAAGAATAAGAAGCAAAGAGGGTCCTTTGCCTTATGACAAGAATGGAAATACAAAGGGAAACAAAACAGCAGCTCTGATAGGTTTACCCCACAAACCAGCTTGACAAATTAAAACTAAAGCTGGTGGGAGAATGCAAGTCCTCATAGAAAACTGCATTTTCTGATCTGACAATGGAAAAACATTACTTTTCTTTTTAATGGTAAAAAAGACTATTAGTCTAGGGCCCTGTCATATTATCCCCAACTACAATGAACCTTACTTTGAAAAGTTTTCTATTCTTTTAAGCTCAGATGGAATTGATTCAAAGAAAAAACAAATTCTGTTTATCAGCTCTATTATTACTTTGAGTTCCTATACCCAAGTAATCCTTCTCTCTTTCTTGAGCCAATATGGACCTAGAACCGTACATTCTCATTCTGCCACTGAGTAGTTGAGCTTATTTTCATTATTATTATGCCCATTGCACAAGTCATAGTTGCTAACTACTCCAGGGTCAAAACTCTTTGCATAAAATTATAGGCTAAGAGTTTCGGGCTATTAACTTTTTTTGAGAATGACTGTTTAGGAGTGACAGCTTTTCTCCCAAGAGGAGTAATTCTTTCCTCTCTGTTTCTCTTAAGATTTTTTTTACTGTTGCATGTCACATGTAAGAAATTAAGTGGACCTTTCTGGTGACTTGTTAGGAATTTTCAAGAAGAGTATTTGTCAGTATAATTGTCAGTATCAGTAGTTAATACCACTAATGGTATATGGTTCTCCAGCAAATTCTTTTGTCTCCTCCTTTATATTAAATCCAGAATTTGGCCACTTCTCACCTTCCCAGGTCTGGACTACTATCCTCTCTCCTAGATTATTGCTATAGCCCCATTAAGAATTTTCCTTGCTGCTATCCTTGCCCCTTATTCGAGCCAATTCTCCATGTAACAGCAGCGTTTTAAAGCAAGCAGCCTCTGGGGTCAATTTGCTTGTGAGTCTCTGTTGTGTCTCTTACTAGCTGTACCTGCCCTTGAACAAGCTCTTTGCCATCTCAAAACCTCAATCTCCTTCTCTGAAAAATGAGAGTACTTCTAGTTCCCATTGGAATTGTTTTCTGTTGAAAGTTAAGTGAGATAATGCACATTAAGTACTTGGCATATAGCCCTAATGCATGCATGCTAGCATTATTATTACCAAATTATACAGTAAAAGGGGGTGAGTTTTAATTTGACCCTATGTCATCAGCAAGAGAAAGTATAGGTCTTATACATAGTGATATGGTTTGAATCTGTGTCTCCACCCAAATCTCATATTCAATTGTAATCCCCAGTTTGGGAGGTGGGGCCTGGTGGGAGGTGACTGGATCATGAGTGGGTTAGCACCATCCGCCATTGGTACTGTATAGTGAGTGAGTTATCACGTGCTCTGTTTGTTTAAAAGTGTGTGGCACTACCCGCCTCTCTCTTTTGGTCCTGCTCCTTCCAGGTAAGACGGCTGCTCCCCCTTTGCCTTCTGCCATGAGTAAAATGTCCCTGAGGCCTCCCCAGAAGCAGATGCTGATGTGCTTCCTGTACAGCCTGTGGAACCACGAAGCCAATTAAACTTCTGTTCTTTATAAATTACCCAGTCTCAGGTATCTCTTTATAGCAATGCAAGAACAAACTAGTACACATAGAAAACATACATCCTCAGCATAACACTCTGGTTCAAATACCTTCAGTGGTCACCAAAAGACCAGGACCTGAGTATTTGAGGGGAAGGAGCAAAATGATATAGTTCATTTTGTTTCTTTCTCACAGTTAAGGCCCAGTTAAGTGACAAATAATCTATGTAAATCCCCATGTATATTCAGCCTCTCTCATTAGCAGCCTAAAATCTGCTTTGGGGGAGAAATAGAGATTCAAATATAACCAAAATTAAGAAGCTGTGATAAAAGTCAAAAGAAAATTTTAGCTAGGAAAGAATGTAAGAGCTAAGGAGACAAAGGTCATTTCTGGCTGGGAAGACACAAGAAGACTTCGTGGAGAAGACCAGGATTTGGCCTGGCCTTTGGGGACTGTATTAGAGTTTCAATAGGAAACTTTGGTGATGGGGAGGTGCAGGAAGAAGAAAATGATTAAAAAACAAGAGAAAAGTGAACATTAAAACCATAGTGTGCAAATACTCCATTTGCTGGAGTGCTGGGTAAAGAAGAGGCAACTCATAAAATCAAGTTAGAAAGCAAGTCTGGGACAAGCTGTGGATGATCTTCAGTGATTCACTAAATACTAGGCCTTGAGCCAGGCACTTTATAGACATTACCTGGTTTAATCCTTACGCCAACCCTATGAGCCTCAGAGATTGAAGTAGTTACTCAAGATCACTAAGCTGATAAGTGATAGAATCAAGATTTGACCTCAGATCTGGCCAGCTTTAACCTATGGTCATAGCCTCTCTAGGCTTTCTCGCTAAAGTCAAACACTGTTAGAGGTAACTGAATCTTGGGGTGAGCATTGGAGATGGGGCCCAGCTTCAGGGCTGTTGCATCAGGCTTGACATGAGCTAATAAGGGCCTGGAACAGGGGTGGAGCATGATTGTGAGGCAGGGGCAAAGCAGTCTGTGAGGGACTTCCAAGAGGAGTCACAAGGTGTGTTAACTTACAAGAATGAATGGCAGGGAAGCATCAAAGATGACTCTTAAGTCCTTCAGCCACAGTGCTGGGAGCATAGGGTCGCTTTTTTTTTTTTTTTTCTGAGACAGAGTATCACTCTATTGCCCAGGCTAGAGTGCTGGAGTGCAGTGGTCTGATCTTGGCTCACTGTAGTCTCTGCCTCTCGAGTTCAAGCAGTTCTCCTGCCTCAGACTCCTGAGTAGCTGGAACTACAGGCACGTGCCACCATGCCCAGCTAATTTTTGTATTTTTAGTAGAGACAGGGTTTCACCATATTGGCCAGACTGGTCTTGAACTCCTAACCTCAGATAATCCACCTGCCTGGGCCTCCCAAAGTGTTGGTATTACAGGTGTGAGCCACCATGCCCGGTCAAGGGCTACTCTTAACAGAAACAGGAAGGCTAGGATGATTTGGGGGAAAGTGATAGGTTTATCCAGAGCTTCCATCCTTTTTGACTCAAAGGTTGAGTATAAGCCTAGGGCAGGACCCTGGAAGATAGTGGGGATGGGGCGGGGAGGCAGTGACTCAGACAGAGCTCTACTCTACAGTGGAATCAGAATGAGTAGAGTGTCTACTGCCCTCTGACCTGGAAACCTTGCTTTTGTTCTGGTGAGCAAAAAGACTGTGCTCTTTGTTAAAAATGCTTTTGAATAGAGCTATGTTGCAGCCTGGGAGAGAGTCTAAAGAGTGAGAAAAATGGATTTCACAAAACTTAGAGGCTGTCAGCAGCTTTTTAGATGATAACTGCCATAGAACAATGTGTGTGTATAGCAGATGAACAAAATAGAACCTTTCAACAGATTGCTCGCTTTGGAGAGTGAAAATGGAGAGAAGTTTTATCCACATCCACCTGCCTATCATAGTGATAAGGAGCTATGCAGATGTGCACTAAATGGTTTTGTGAGTCACATGACTGGGCAATGTTAAACGTGCTAAATATGCTAAACGTTGTCCCAGAAAGCAACTCTGGTATGACTTTAGTGTGGTTCTCTCAGACGGCAGGATGTCCATTTTCCCAGCAATGCCTTTCCCACAAAGAACACGTGGAAAAATATTCGAATCACATTTACCACTTCAGTCAGATGCTAGCATTTTTTTCACATCTCCCCATTATAATGACTGTAGTTCTAGAATGATACCTATTTTATTTAGAAATACTAAAGAATGAAGTGCTCTATAAAAATAAATTTTCTAGTCAAGTATGGGTTTTCCCTTAATGCCAAATAAAAATAAGTGAATTCTCTTGGATGAAAACATTTCTAAAAAGGAAGAGACACATCTTTCTTCTTAGACAACGTTAAGTAGGATGAAAATCCGCTATGTCTTTTGCTGTGACTTAGTGATGTTCTCACTGACTGTCAGGGATGACAGGCTATTTAGGCCTCTCTCAATGGCCTCAGACTGCTCACAGGTAGAGTTCATGTGTCTGCTATTTATAGTTTTCAGTCGCTATGGTGTGACTAACTGTCCTCACCACTTCATTGATTGTGCCTCCCTGATTTCTAACTGCGATGGGCAGGAGCACCAGACCAAAACCGAGCAGAAGAGTGATGGTTTCTGTGGCATTTAATGCCTGTAACCATGGGGAATTTAGTGCACGGATTGTCTCATATTAATGTCAGGCTTCAAATTAGTTTTTTCCCTTTATTTTTCTTATTTTCTGATTCTTTCATACTTTGGATAGTTAAGAGACCTGTATTAGGGACCATTTGAATAAATCAGGCATTGCCATATTCTTAGCAGGAACATTTTCTAATTAACTTTCTTTGATCTCTTTCTGCTAATCTCTACTAGGAAATTAAGAATTGAACATATCTAGATTCTTAAGGAGAACAGTTGCTAAGTGAAATAAATAAATATGACTACTTAACATGGGAATGGAAGTGAGCGCTTAACAGTAATAATAGCAACTGCAGTGTACCAGCACTCCTCTAAGCATCGTGCATGCGTGAGTCTCAATCTTCCCAGTGACCTTCGGTATTATCACTTATTCCAGTAGAGATAACATAGATTTAACAAGGTAGAACATTGGGCCTGGCGCGGTGGCTCACACCTGTAATCCCAGCACTTTGGGAGGCCGAGGCGGGCGGATCATGAGGTCAAGAGATAGAGACCATTCTGGCCAACATGGTGAAACCCGTCTCTATTAAAAATACAAAAATTAGCTGGGCATGGTGGCGTGTGCCTGTAGTCCCAGCTACTCGGGAGGCTGAGGCAGG
Organism: Aotus nancymaae; assembly: GCF_030222135.1. Lineage (NCBI taxonomy): Eukaryota > Metazoa > Chordata > Mammalia > Primates > Aotidae > Aotus > Aotus nancymaae. Next base: position 42,277,261 of record NW_026988455.1, on the reverse strand, counting down.
AGAATCGCTTGAACTCAGGAGATGGAGGTTGCGGTGAGCTGAGATCACGCCACTGCACTCCAGTCTGGAGACAGAGTGAGACTCCATCTCAAAAAAGAAAAAAATGTAGAATATCTACTGGAAGTCACATGGCTAGAATTTCCATGCTGGGTAGTCTGTTGCAGACCTCTCCACTCATTTGGATTTTATGGAGGGACAGAAGGAGAATGAGTGTGAGCCTCGATGGGGTCAGAGGTAGTGTTCCATATTAATATCAATGATTACTATTTTTGAGCAAGTGAAGAACCTACTGAGAGAACAACAGGTTGGGCAGCAACAGAGCCTGTGTGGTCATCAGAGAGGCTGCTGGCCCTCGGGGCCACGTTAAGCATTTGCTTTGTCACTGAAGTCACACTTCCTCTTATTCTGTATAGTTCATTCCTCTACTCAGTGGACACTTGAAGGAAAAGCCCACTAGCTGTGGGAAGAAAAGAACCATGACACTTTGTCAATCTTCTCTTTGTTCCCTAAAGTACAGAATTCAATCTCCTCTTATTTCCTGGAAAACCATCAATTTACAGGAGAGGGTAAAAAGAATCTTAGTTCTAAAGAAAGAGCTGGGGCTACTCTACAGTCTTGAACTTGCTCTCTAATCCTTTGGCAAGAGCACCTACTGACTGGTCAAATTATCCAAATGTATTTTATTACTGATCATCAGTTCCTTTAAACTTTGCTTTTTCAATAGAGAATTCCTAAATGCCTACAAGTAGATCTAGCATGGAATAAAGCAAACTGTTAAAGAAAGTCAAACTCCGAAAAATCGGCTTGGTAAAATAGCATGAAAAGAGGTATATTTTTTAGCTAGAAATTACCAACCTGCTGCATTTAATTGAGGTAACAGTTGCACAAAGTACAATGTAATTATTTCTGTCCCGTGCCTGTCTTTGAGTCCGTCACTGTGCTATTCACTTATGGACAACAGTAAGAGATGATTCTTTCCTTTTTAACCTCTCCCTTATCAGTCCATTGCAGAAAAGTACTCCTCAGCTTGAAAGTTTTGTACAGATAGATGCACACAAACTTTCAAAGGCTTAGCCCCTGTCTCATACAAACCCTGCGTTTCATCTGGTTATGTTTTCCTTCTTTATTTCTCCCCTCCTCTTCCAATATATTAACGAAGAGCCTTTAGAAGTACCAGGCAGTGTGTGAAGGCCTGGGAAGATTGTGTGTGTGTGTTTGTATACATGTGCCTGTCTTTAGGATCGCTTGTGCCCTTTATCTCAAATTTTGGATGACTGGGTAGATATTGGGTAGATGAATTTCAATCATCCGTTTTTTGCTAAACTTTAATGACATCATAATTTTTTTGTTTGTACACAACAGGAACTATAGGTAGGTGAAGCTCAAAGTTTATAACCTCAAAAATTTCATTATTACAGCAATTTTATTAGCTAAAAGAGCAAATGTAATTTTTAGGTGATGAGTAAGACGTGACTAATAGAGATTTTTTTGAGGCCATAATTATTTAAAATAAAAAACAATAGGATTTATTAGCAGTTAAATGAAGATAAATTTAGCAGTGGGGACAATCACAAGATTAAGTACTACTCAGTAGGTCCCTATAATTCTGAATGAAAAGAAAATTCATGGGTTTAAACAAGGTGTAATGGACAATTCTAATTCCTTGAAAATAAACTAGGTTTTGTTTTTATTCACTCTTTAGAAAAGAAAAACCTAGTTTTGATTAGGCAATAGAGTCTCTATGAGAAAATACCATTTTAGTGGCTCTTCATAATTACGGTGTCAGTCTGAAAGAGCAGCTAATGCCACGTTCTAGCCACATATGGGTAACATAACTCCATGGGCTTAGGGCTTGAGAGGAGTAAGGCAATCCCTAAAATAAACTGGGCAACTAGAAAAAGAATTCTTTTCCAGAAGGAGAAATATGTGAATGATAAGTTCTATAATTACTTAGGACATTAACTTATCAATTATCTCATTATCTTTTTATATGTATAATTAATTTCTTTTTAAAATAGAGATGGGGTGTCACTATGTTGACCAGGCTGGTTTTAACTCCTGGGCTCAAGTGGTTTGCCCTCTTGGCCTCCCAAAGTGCTGGGATTTCAGGTGAGAGCCTCCACGCCAACCCATCTCCTCCTCTTTCAACAAAAGGCTACCCAAAGCAGAACCACCATGCTGCCAGGGACTAACAAGGAAAACAACCCACAGCCACAAGCATCCCTGATGCTTTGAAAGAGGGGCAGCCTTGGGAACATTTTCCAAGGTGCTTGGTGTTGAGAACCTATCCATCAGGCTAGTTCAATTCCTCCAAAAATTTCCAGAGGTGACAGGCAGTCAACAGCTCTGCTGGGCATGACAAGTTTCATTTCAAGGACTCTAGCTTGTAATTTCAAGTAGACTGACTGCTGTTATAGGCCCAATCAACTCAGAGTTTCAATTGCTTTTCAAGCATTGCTACACTGAACACACTCAGCAATCACAGAACCACCCATGTCAACGTGCCAAGTACTGGGAAGGAACTCACATGTGAGTCACTTAACAGAAAAGAATATTTTAGCAGTCTTCTGAAACAATTGTCCTAAGCATACCTTTTTACAGTGACTGATCCTATACTTTCTGATATGGACTTGGAAAAAAGACATTTTTGGAACTGGTATACAATCAGGGAGGACCTGATAATGTACATATACTGCCTTATGAAAGAATATTGGCTGCTCTTGTTCTCACTCCTACTCCAAATTGTTATTGGGCTTTACCTACGGTTTCTAAAATCATCAGGTTTCAAGAAGTCATTTTACATTTACATTCGCACACACTTAGACACACATCAAATACATTATCACATAGACGCAATAAACATGCACACACTCTGATGATACAAATGAAATCTCCCAGAATAATCCCCATTTCAAATACTCTTTCCAGTTGTTAGCTTACAGCCAAGGCCATCTGTTTTAAATTGTAGCTTCCAAAATAGGGTCGCCGAATCAAGGTGATCCATATTATGACTCCAAGACTGAAATTCAGATTTTGATTCAATAGATATTTTCTTAACAACTTCTTTGGATGTAGGGATGATATTTCAATGCAATATCTTATGAAATCAGAGGATATTTATTACATGGAATATAGCATATTTTGTCCTTGATTTTCTTCACTGATATATAATGGACCTATTACAATATTCTTGAATGAAACAGTCAATGCACAGAAGCTTTTAGAAAAATTGATTTCTGTAAAAATAAAAAACATTATATATTGAAACTTGTGTTAAATGTATTTTATGATAAATGTATTTGATGTGTGTCAAACTTATGTTTCAACATATATTTATTATACAAAATATAATTATTATATATAATAATTATACAAATTATAATTTATTATATAATTTATTATATAATAACAAATTATATAATTTATTATACAAAAATATAATTTTATTATGATATATTTAATATAAATAACATAATATAAATAACATGTAACAATATAATATATCAGGCCACTTAACTGGCTCTTGCCTTGAGCAAGTCATCTAACTTCTTGTTTTCCTTTTTTTTTTTTTTTCGGAGACAGGGTCTTGCTCAGTCATTCAGGCTGGAGTGCAGTGGTACAACCATAGCTCACTGTAACCTTGAACTCCTGGGCTCAAGCAATCCTCCAGCCTTGGCCTCCCTCAGTGCTGGGATTATAAGTGTGAGCCATGGTGCCTGGCCATAACTTCTTGTTTTACCGATGAAAACACTATCTCCTTCATAAATTATGAGAAAAATAAATTAATATGTACAAAAACAGTTTAAAAAGACCCTGGTACATACTTGGAGAAATTGGACTAGCTTGACAGATAGGCTTAAAAAGTAACCTGGATAATGAAAGTGTTCAGTAAATGCTGTTGCTATTGTTGTCATTATTTAAAGTCCTGGTTTCCTCATCTGTAACTGAAGGGGTAGATTTAATGTCAATGATCTCTACAGTTTCCTTCCTTTGGTGTTGCTCTGTTGCCTGTCCTTTAACTTTCTATGAAGTGACCAACAGAGAAGATGAATTGGTCAGGTTAACATTTGATATAAATGAAAATTTACCCTGAGGTGTCAGGAGCCCATAGTAGAAACAGTAACAAAAGAATAACTGTTTTGTCTTACTTTATGCAAATAACTTCCCTGTGTTTGCTTTTTCATAATGCCAGAATAATGAAATGATAATAAGCAGGTAATTTCCCCCAGGGACGTAAAAACTTGGCCTAGCTTTGAAAATTTTAGGATCCAGAAGGAGAGAAACCTAGTTCAGCCTTAACAGGAAGCAGAACAGCTTGTCAATTGGTTATTTTAGTTCCCTGGAGGCTCATTCTGATACGGTAATTTTGTGTTATAGATCTGGGAGGATGTTTGGACAGGCTGAGGGCCAGTTGTTCTAACAACTGCTACTGTAAATCCTCCATCCCCCCAGTAGTTGCTCTCTTCCTCAAATATCTTTCCATGCAGAGTAAATGCTAGTTACGGGGGTTATAAACTGCTTAAAATTAGGCTTTGGGCTAGTGAGTGTGTCTTTTTCTGCAAAAGAAAGTTTTTCCTTATATCCCAGTATTTTGGCTCCACCAAAATCCAAGGGTGATATATCTTGCTCCCAAATGCATAGAAAACGTAATTAAAATTTTTTTTTAAAAGTTTAAATACTAACCAGAGGCAAAGCAGTCAAGAAGACACAATTTCTCTAGGTGCCAACAGTTCAAACAATAAAAAGATACTTATTATCTATTAATAGTTTGATTTCAATAATATTTTACAAAATGAACCACTTCTGATGAGATATAGATTTATTGGTAATACTGCTTGCAAAACAGTTCAAAAGGAAAAGAAAGACAAAGTGAAATAGAGCTTTCATGAGAGAGAGAATGAAAGGAGATTATCTTTGGAGATTAAATTGGCTTCTGACATTGTCTCCAACATAGCTTTTGTTGCATGTAAAGAATACTCTGTACAGTGGTCCAAGGCTGCTTCAATAATAGTTCACTGTTTTGTTAGTCAACAGCTGGCATGTATGCAACCTTGCTGTTTGTATTATACCCAGGAAATGAGAGACTTATGATGGGACTTTGACCAGGGCCAGCATTATAACCACATTAATGGAAAATGCAAATTCAAATAGAGGTGGAGCTGGCAGGAGTTCATCATTGAAAGGCTGCATTCATCACAGATGTCAAGTACAGGCTGGGTTTTCATATTTCTTTTTGCCATACAATGACTTCTTCTCCTGTGGCTCTTTCACATGGACTGCGTATTCAGGGGACAAAGTTCTGCAGTAGGCTTTGAGTAAGGTCAAACTCCATGGTGCCTAAGAGCCCAGGACACTCACTAACTCAGAAAATTGCCCAATAAAATGTCTGGACATTAAATAAATTGTACTATATGAAATTCACGAGTGGGAAGGACAAGTACAAAGGGTCATTTCTGCATTATGGTATTTAACAATTGCCTCCATTCAAATGCTAGTCTGCAGTAGATGTCCATGCACAGCATTCACATTCAACTTTAATATTTAGGAAGGGCTTCGTTAGGCAGAGGTGGGAGTGGTATGCTAATCAATATGAACTTTTCTCAAGTGTTCTTAATAGGGTAGTAACACGGATGCCAGGATAACCTTAAAGTTTGTACTTGCCAAGGCAGACCCTCTGCAGAGAGAAGTTTTGAGAACTATAGCAGAAGTGGAAGAAAAAGGTATTAATAGCATGGACTTGGGTATCCTTATAACCAGATACCTACTCTTTTCTAAAACCTAAAAGGGCTCAAGTGCTATTGGCACCTCCCTCCTACTTTAAAACTCAGACCAATGTTTTCAGTGGTGGGGAGGGATCTCACTCTATGATATGAATGGTTCAGCCTTAAAAATAAAAATAGCATGAAAGAATTCAAATATTTTATTACTAAATGAAAACTTTCACTGTATAGATACATACAACATGAATACCACTGCATTTAAAACAACATAAAATAAACCTAAAACCTTATACACAGAAAAAAACACCTTAGAAGAAAATTCAGCAAAAGTTATTGGTGTTCGTGGGGCTGTGGAAGATCTTTTTCCTCTGTTTATATTTTGATAGTTTAAAAATTTTCTATAATAAGCATATTTCTTCTAATCAGTATATATTATTTTCACAGTAGAAAAAATGAACTGGATCAAAGCGATACTCAACTCAAGATGACTGTTCACTGAGAAATGTGAAATTAATATGAAATATGAAAGAAAACTCTTACTGTGTAAATAAATCACAGAATCCAAGAAAGATAGTGCTAGATGGGAGCTAGAGATCCTCTAGATTGCATTCTATCTAATCAGATCATATGAAGGTAAGATTTCTGGGCTGAAGAATTAAAAGTGTGTCCTTCTCACATTAAAAGAGAGAAATGGAAAGAACCCAAGATTTTTATTCAAAGAAGGCTGGATTTAAATCTTGATGCTGCTTCTTAACTTTCTGTGTCCTTTGGGTAAATTATTAACCTCTCTAAGATTTAAAAAAGAAGGATAGCAGTAGTGCCTACTTCTTAAAATGGTTTTTAGATTTAAATGAGAAAGGGTAAGATAGATACGTAGGTAGGTAGATAGAAATAAATACAAATATACACATATTGCCTAATACCTAATAGGCAGCTTTTTAGCGTTATTATTATTATTATTATCAAAGCCTCTTTTATTCCTCAGTGGCCATTGGCCAGAAATATTTTGATGCCATTTTTTTGGGATTTAAAAGAGAGAAAGATAACTGCTGAAATATCTTTCTTCTTTTTCTTCCTTTTCTTTAAAAAAAAATCAATGGTAATCACATTTAACATAAGATCTACCCTTTCAACAGACTTTTAACTGTGTAATACAGTATTGTTAACTACAGGACAAATGTGTATTGGATCTTCGTGACTTAACTAATTTTGCATAAGTTCCTGTTGACTAGCAACTCACCATTTCCCTCTCTCTGCAGCCCCTGGCAACCCCCACCGTGCTGTCTGCGTCTATAGGTTTGACTATTTTAGATTCCTCAGAGTCCTGTGTCTTCCAATATTGATAGAATAGTATTGAAGATCATGGCACATGTTTTTATGGACAAGAGTTGTTGTGATATCATCTCTTGATCTCTATTATCCTTCAGCTTCTTCCTTTAGTTTTTCTTTTCTTATAGTGCAAAATTCCTCAGTCTCATTTTCTACTGAATGGCCTCTATTCAGGATTTGTTTCCATAACACCACTGAAACTGTACTTCTCATCAGTGAACCCCATCTTGCTAAATCTTGTGGCAAATTTTTATTCCTTATAGTACTTGATGTATTAGCACAAGATGGTTTCTTTCTCCTGGAACTTCTTTTTTCACTTGGCTTCTGGGATATCACGTCTTCCTGGTTTTCTTTCTATCTATCTCCCTGGTTGCTTCTTTTCAGGTCTCCTTCGTAGGCCCCTCCTTCCCTCTCCCACCTATAAATGTCACAGTGCTTGGGTCTCAGCCCTGGTTCCTTGCTCCATCCACATTCCCTCCTCAGTAGGCTCATTCCGTTCCATGGTGGGAATACAGCTTATATATGCGAATTGGTCTCAAATTCATATCTCCCACTCCAATTTCTCCCTGAAGTTCAGGTCCATAAATCCAACTGCCTCCTTTATTACTATTTGGATGTCCACTAGGCATTTAAAAACTATCATGTCCAAAACAAAACTCTTGCTTCCACTTTCTCAAAAACCCACTCCTTCCCCATGCTTCCTCATCTTATTAGAAGGCAGTTCCACTTTTTCCCAATTGCTCTTGAAATAATCCAGAACCCTTCTCTTTTCCTCATACCCATCAACCACAGCAAGTCCTGCTGCCTCCACCTTCAAACCTGATTTCCAATCCGACCACTTCTCACCGTCTTATTGACGAACTCCTGCCAGTCCCGCCTCTATTTGAATTTGCATTCTCCATTAATGTGGTTATAATGCTGGCTCTGGTCAAAGTCCCGCTGTGAGTCCCTCGCGTCCTGGGTATAATACAAACAGCTTGCATATATGCCAGCACTTGACTAACAGTTTACTGCACTGGACTGTGGTGAAATGCCTGCATTACTTGGTAGTCTTCTAAATGATCTCCTAGTTTACATATCTGGAAGGTATCAGAATGAACCTTTAAAACTCTAAATTAGATGTTATTACTCTGCTCAAAACCGTCTAATGGCTTCCCATCCCACTCAAAATAAAACCTAAACTATTTATCATGTTCTGCCTCTCCAACATCATCTATCACTACCTGCCTTACTTATTTTTCTGCAGGCACACCAGCCTTCTTGCTGTGTCTCAGACATGACAGGCATGCGCCTGCCTGAGAGCCTTTGCACCCACTCCTCCCTCTCCATGAAATATTTTGCCTTCAGCTCTTTGCTTGGCAGTTAGCTCCCTCATTTAGTACTAGGTTCTCATCTTTAAGTATCACATCTTCAGGGAGGGCTTCTCCAACCTCTGTTTATATACACCCAATAACTCTGAGCCAGGCACTGTTCAAGGTGCTGGGAGACAGCAGTGAACAAAATCTCCTCCTCTCTGAAGTTTACCCCGACTTCATCCTATCTCATCCCATCTCATTGCTCTGTATCTACTAGTTCTGCTTTAAATTTTTTTTCTCATTGTACGTAGCATTGCCTGGTATCTTTCCATATATTAGTTTTCTTCTTTATTTACTGTCTCTTCCCTGTTAGAATGTAGGCCGAATGAGGATAGGTGCTGTTGTATCCCTAGCCCCTAGAATAGTGCTTGGCAGGTGGCAGGCATTCTCTCTATGTTTCTGGAATGAATGATTGCAAAAGTAGTTTGGTGAACAGAAGTCTATTGCAGGGAATAAGCAGAGACTTCATCTTGCCATGTGTGATTTAGAAGGGATGTAATTGGAATATGAATAAATGTTCCAAGCTAAAGCCTATTCCATGGATGTCACTAGCAGTTCCTGAGTACATCCTGGATGTCCATTCAATGTCCTATACTTTATTGCATTGAGTGATGACTTGGCTTTCAAAAGAGATACATTTCCATCTTGAATTTTTTGCAGTGAGCTTTGGTTACATGTGCCCAGGTTTATTTGTACATGATACGAGCTGTGCCTGGCATCTGCTCTGCTTCCTGCACCTCTGTGTGCCTGTGCCTACAGGGCATCTGAGAGTTCATTGGCACATTATAAGGTAGTGTCAGAAAACCTTCCTCTCTGGGTCCTCTGGCTGATCCTACTGGGAATGAGAAACCGATCAAGTACTGCTAAGCTGGCAGAATGACAAAATCAACTCACACAAGGACATAAAACAGCTGTGGTGGGCATGGAGAGCTTTGAAGACCAATGACAGAGGAAGGCAAAGAGATGGCTCATGAATGGCAGATGATTAAGGTCTGGATAGAAATTGGGTTGTCAAGAAACATTATGTCTTAGCCAGAGTGGGAGCGTTGGCATTGGAAGCTGATGACAAGTCCTGGCACTTTCAAGCTCTATCTGTGTCAGGATTGGGGTCTTCTTCTCCAGTCATTTTTCTTTTCGTCCATAATGGAAGTTGCAAGTTGACACTTTTAAGCCTAGAGTTTTGGGATGCTTGTGGGTGTGTTATCTGGGGCATAGTACCTTTCCCCCAGAGCTCTCAGCCACTCCAGAGGCATGTCTCTGATGATGTGGGGTTGGGTATGATATGCCTACACTTGCTGCAATGAGGCACAGGAAATACAGGTATTAAGAGAGGAGATTTCCATGAGAGTCATAGAAAAGAAACTTCCCATTCAGAGTGGCTTTTTGACTTCACTGTTTCCAGGAAGAGCAATCTCTCATGGGAATTATTTTCTTGTTTTCTGCCAGCGATCGTGCATGTTTTTGGCAATGTGAAATGTGGGTGTGTGGAGGAACAATGAACAAATAAAAGGAGAGGAAGGAAGATAAAGTAAAAGCATCATTGCTGTTCAGTTCTTTGAAAAGATTACCCATCATCTCTAGCAGTGTCTTTTTTTCCTTAGAGAGTATTGCAGAGTGAAAAGAGCAAAAGCTTTGGAATTAGATGCATCTGTGCTTAAATCCTGGATATTTCAGTTATGGTGTTGGCTTAGGCAAGAAACCTAGTTTCTCAAATCTTAGGATATTAATCTGTAAAATTAGATAAATAATACCTATTACATAGGGTTGTTTTGAGTCTTAAGTGAAGGGTTGTTTTGAGTTTTTCTTTTTTTTTTTTTATTGCATTTTAGGTTTTGGGGTACATGTGAAGAACGTGCAAGATTGTTGCATAGGTGCATACGTGGCAGTGTGATTTGCTGCCTTCCTCCCCTTCACCTATATGTGGCATTTCTCCCCATGCTATCTCTCCCCAACTCCCCACCCCCCGCTGTCCCTCCCCTATTTCCCCCCAACAGACCCCAGTGTGTAGTGCTCCCCTTCCTGTGTCCATGTGTTCTCATTGTACCCGCCTATGAGTGAGAATATGCGGTGTTTGATTTTGTGTTCTTGTGTCAGTTTGCTGAGAATCATGGTTTCCAGTTTCATCCGTGTCCCTACAAAGGACATGAACTCATCGTTTTTGATGGCTGCATGATATTCCATGGTGTATATGTGCCACATTTTCCCTGTCCAGTCTATCATCGATGGGCATTTGGGTTGGTTCCAGGTCTTTGTTATTGTAAACTGTGCTGCAATGAACATTCGTGTGCATGTGTCCTTATAGTAGAACAATTTATAATCCTTTGGATATATACCCAGTAATGGGATTGCTGGGTCAAATCGAATTTCTATTTCTAGGTCCTTGAGGAATCGCCACACTGTCTTCCACAATGGTTGAACTAATTTACACTCCCATCAACAGTGTAAAAGTGTTCTTATTTCTCCACATCCTCTCCAGCATCTGTTGTCTCCAGATTTTTTAATGATCGCCATTCTAACTGGTGTGAGATGGTATCTCAATGTAGTTTTGATTTGCATTTCTCTAATGACCAGTGATGATGAGCATTTTTTCATATGTTTGTTGCCCTCATGTAAGGTGTCTGTTCATATCCTTCCCCCACTTTTGAATGGGCTTGTTTGCTTTTTCTTGTAAATCTGTTTTAGTTCTTTGTAAATTCTGGATATCAGCCCTTTGTCAGATGGGTAAACTGCAAAAATTTTTTCCCATTCTGTTGGTTGCCGATTCACTCTAATGACTGTTTCTTTTGCCATGCAGAAGCTGTGGAGTTTGATTAGGTCTCATTTGTCTATTTTGGCTTTTGTTGCCAATGCTTTTGGTGTTTTGGTCATGAAGTCCTTGTCTACTCCTATGTTGACTGGATAAACAATGAAATGAAGGCAGAAATAAAGATGTTCTTCGAAACCAACAAGAACGAAGACACCACATACCAGAATCTCTGGGACACATTTAAAGCAGTCTCTAGAGGAAAATATATAGCAATAAGTGCCCACATGAGAAGAAAGGAGAGATCTAAAATTGACACCCTGTCATCAAAATTGAAAGAGCTAGAGGAGCAAGATAAAAAAAAACTCAAAACCTAGCAGAAGACAAGAAATAACTAAGATGAAAGCAGAATTGAAAGAGATAGAGACATGAAAAACCCTTCAAAAAATCAATAAATCCAGGAGCTGTTTTTTTGAAAAGATCAACAAAATAGACAGACCACTAGCCAGATTAATAAAAAAGAAAAGAGAGAATAACCAAATAGATGCAATAAAAAATGATAAAGGGGATATCACCACAGATGCCAGAGAAATTCAAACCATCATCAGAGATTATTACAAACAACTCTATGCACATAAACTAGAAAACCTGGAAGAAATGGATAAATTCCTGAATACTTGCATCCTCCCAAGCCTAAACCAGGAAGAAGTCAAAACCCTGAATAGACCAATAACAAGGTCTGAAGTCGAGGCAGCAATTAAGAGCCTACCACCCAAAAAAAGCCCAGGTCCAGATGGGTTCACAGCCGAATTCTACCAGACATACAAAGAGGAGCTGGTACCACTCCTTCTGTTTTGAGTTTTAAGTGAAATATGTACTAAGTACAAAGGATGGGACCTGAAAGATTCTTCTATAAATAGTAACTTTAAAAAGGGGAGTGGAGAGAGAGAAAATATAGCATCGGATATGAAAGACCTGGGCTTCACTTATTAATTTATTGAGCAAATAGTTAAACTGAGCATCTTCTTTGAATCTAGAAATAAGTGATATGATGGGCAAGGCAGATATGCTCCATAGAGGCAAAAGGTACAGACAAGTAAAAACACATGCGAATGTAAACAAGTAAGATAAGTGCTAAGTGTGGTAAGTGTCATGAGGAAAGGAAGAGAAGAATGACAGAGGAAACTGCCTTATATAGAGTGGTCAGGAAAGGCTTCCTGGAGGAGGTGACATATAAGCTGAGAATGAAGAATTTGAAGGAGCCAAACATGTGAAGGCTGGAGGGAAGGGTTCCAGGTAGAAGGAAGGTTTTTAGCAAATGTTTGAGACCAAACAAGAGTTGGTGTATTTGAGGTACTGAATACCAGAGTGGCTGAGATGACAGACCAGTGCCAGAACAAGGAGAGAGACACAGGGCGAAAGCACTGGTAGTTATTCCTGGGGAGATTCTCTTTTGAGCGTCTGTCACAGGAACATGCCGTCTTGTAAGAAGGTTTCTCCCTTTGGTGATTAGTCTTTCCCCTACAGTCTTGAAAGCAAAATGAAGCCATGTTGTTATAATGCATAGTTTGCCTGTATTGGAATCATTAGCATTCGATTGTTTCTTAGCGTTGCTCTGTGAGAGGATGGTGCTTTATGATGAATTCTCTGCTGTTCTCCCCAGGACCCAAAGCTGTTTCCCCATTAGCTCCAGAACAGAAGTAGCCTGCAGCCCCTGCCCTGGGGCCTGGTGAAAGGACTCTCACTCCAGTCTGCATTCCTGCTGCACCTGCTGGACCCTGCTGGTAAAATTTCTGTTTCTCCCTTGACGAAATTAAATTGCAGTGTAGCCCCTTGGAGGCTGCCAGGAAAACTCAAGCTCCACTTCCTGGTTTTCGGGTTAGCCTGCTGCCACCTAGAGCTGAGAGCTGTAATCCCCACTAGGCCCTGGTGGGGATCCGACCTCTCTCCCAGGTTGGTGGGAAGTAGCAAGAGAACTTGACTTCACTTCTATCAAGAGAGTCTATGTTCTCTGCTTCTGGTCTCACCTTCAAAATTAGGGCAGTGGTCTTTGATAGGATGATAACAGCAAGAGAGAAGAGGTGGGGAGCAGCCAGACCATGCCACTTAATGGCTGAATGACCTCTAGCAAATTATTTATCTTCTCCAGACATTTTTTTTTTTTAGTATGTAAAAATAGGAACAACATGATCTATCTCTTAGTGTTGTGGAGAAGATATGATTACAAAAAGCCATTGGCACGTTAGGTGTTAATTTACCCTTTCTTTCCTTCCCCGGCCAGTGAGTCTTTCTTTTCTGCCTCTTATTATTGAATATCTCATCTTCAGTATGCAATGTGGTGGTGAACCAGACAGGCATTGTCACCACTTGTTATGTCATGGCCAAGTACTTGGAGAAAAATGTGATCACAACATTGAAAATTAAGTCATTTGGAGCCAATTTCACTTAACTATGCTCTTTTTCTGCCCCAACACCCACCAGGTCTGCTCTGAATGTGTGATGATGCTTCATTTGGTAGTATCCTTGGAAAATGAGGGGTTTTATATAAATGAGGTTTTAGTTGTTTTTTTTTTAGAAAAGTTAAGCCTGTCTTTTCGTGGCAAATTGTAGCAGGACTTCTCTTAGGCCCAAAGGGCACAGTGGGAAATAGAATGTGTAAGTGGTAATGGTGCTCATGTAAGAATTTTCGTAGAACAGAAAGTCCCACCTGGGGAGCTTTTAACATCTTTCATACTCAGGCCATACCTCCGGCCAATTACATCAGAATTTCTAGGGGTAGGATCCAGGCATCAGTATTTTTAAAAGCTCCCAGGTGATTCTAATGTGCAGCCAAGGATGCAAAACCACTGTTGTTCAGTTTTTTTAACACGCAAAACCTCTGGATGTGTCTATGCTTCCATGAATTACAAAAGAAGACTACAAGCACGTGTCTGCTGCAGGCCAACATTATGGTCCGCAGAGATGGGGGCGAGTGAAGCATCAGTCGGAAGCAGACACATCTTTATGGAAATGACCATGAGAGGCCAGCTCTGGCAAGGCATGGGTATTGGCTACTATAGCTGACAGCCACGTGCCCAGAACAGTGGAACTGAGCAGTAGAATAAAGGAAGCACAGAGACAGCCAGATGAGAAGGTGAAAGGCCAACATTATGGTGCGCAGAGATGGGGGCGAGTGAAGCATCAGTCGGAAGCAGACACATCTTTATGGAAATGACCATGAGAGGCCAGCTCTGGCAAGGCATGAGTATTGGCCACTATAGCTGACAGCCATGTGCCCAGAACAGTGGAACTGAGCAGTAGAATAAAGGAAGCACGTGAGAAGGTGAAAGAAGGGAAATGCTATTTATATAAAGGAGGAGAAATTAGCTGGTAAAACATTTAAATTCCCTTCAAGAGAGAAGATGGTTAAGTAAAACTGGTAAAAGCCAAAGATAAATGATAAAGCAATAGTCTTTAGGTAGTGTATGTATATCTTTCCCAATTAGGATAATTTCTCAGATCAAGGTTTGGGCTTGATGAAGGCAGCTAATTCATTGAGAGAACAACATATTGAGCTCTACAACAGGCTGACCATCTGGCTGAAACCTTGAAATCCCATGAATGTTTTCATGTACTGAGCATCATCTCTAACAAGAAGAAGCATAAATACTGATATAGAAGAAAGTGTAGATGAATGAGTTCAAATAATAGAAGGTATTTTAAGTCAATTGATTAGTATAGAAGATAAAACACAAAGTGTCTGCTTTTCAGACACCTGGCTTACAAATAATCTATGCATATAGGTAGTTTCTCTAGCTCCTTCCCATCTATTTTCTTCTCAACCCTCTACTAAAGTACGGTAGGTCAAAAACACAACAAAACTTACAGATTTGAGCAAATATTGTGGAATCAAAAGTGGAGAAAGAGAATAAGCTGGAAAATATCTGTTTATTTTGGAGCAGTGATTTCCAAACTTTAATTTTGGGACCTGTAGTCAAATTAGTTTTGCTGAGAAGGGTTAGATAACTAAAATAAATTTAAAACAAATAAGAGTGGCCCAGGGTCCTTTATGTTCAGTATCCATTATTCTCCTTGCCCTTATCCACCATGAAGATGCTGAAGGAAGCAGAGTTGGGAATGACTGGAATATGAGAGTTGTATAGAAGGAGATTGCTAAGAAGATTCAGCAATCTCCGTGGCCTTCCCACCCCTTCCTAGCCCTTGTGACCTGTATTTCCTCTTTACTTTGTCATACTGCCTTGATCCCTAATCAATAATTCCTTTGGATCAATATGTGTCCTCTGCAGAAAGTACAAGCACATTATGAGGTCAAAGAGCCATCAGTTCCGCATACTCAAGGGTGAACTCAATAATGTCGCTGGCCTCCAGATTCCTAGGTGAGTTCTTTTGTGATGAGGAATGAAGTTGTAGGAAGTGGGAGATGGGTAATGCTGGGGGAGGATGATAGGGAGCCCCGTTAGCATGTCTCTAGGGATTTTGGGGGTGCCCTGGGAGCAATGCTACAGAAGAGGGAATAGGTTCTGAAAACAAATTGCCTAATATTATTATTTTCTTCTGAAATCAATACTGTCGCAAGGAAGGGGGTGGCAATCTTTTTCTTCTTTCCTACCAGGACATTTCTTGGTTTCTTGTTCTTAGTGTCTTTATAGCAAATGAGACTTTTGTTAAATTATTTACATTGCTTGATGAGAAAATGGATTCTGGTTTATAATAGATCCTTGGATCACACAGCCCATGTATACACTGATGACTTCCTAAAATGCATGATTGACTATTTTGTATGAAAGAGACTACCTCTAAAAAACTGTTAATGAGAAATGTGTATGTTTGAACACTTAAAAATTGCTTAGAGAATATTAACTATTTATCCAGATGTGGTGCCTCTGAGGACTATGAGTATTTTATGGCTTCTGCAATTCTAACTTAGTTGCTACCAAGGAGAGGACTCCAAAGCAGTGGTTCTTAACTCTTCAGAGTTATTGATATCTTGGGGAATCTGAGGATTGTACTCATTCTTCTTATGATATGCGTGCACACTCAAAATCTTGCATGTATTTTCAGAGGTTTCACAGAACTCCCTAAAGACTTTAGAGGTTTTCAGGGACTCTGAGCTAAGAATTGTTACTCTTTTGACTGGAGGAGTAACA
Organism: Aotus nancymaae; assembly: GCF_030222135.1. Lineage (NCBI taxonomy): Eukaryota > Metazoa > Chordata > Mammalia > Primates > Aotidae > Aotus > Aotus nancymaae. The sequence goes on along the minus strand of NW_026988455.1, from coordinate 42,260,967 downwards.
CTGGTCTATGTATACAAGAAAAATTCCTATTTGGGAATAGGCTGTTGGGTAGGATTAGAGAATCTATCCTGGCTATAGGGCCTACCGTATTTAACATCTGAAAAAGGAGTCAAGGGCTTGCATATCTCCCATATGATACAAATAAAGATATTGGAGAGTCTGTGTTCTGCCCCTTAAGCCTGGGAAAGTCATTAAGGATCTATAGTGCTATAAAGATTGAAGATGGGACATCCCTATAATATTCTTTCCTAATGGAGGATTTAGGAAAGATTTATTTATTCTCACTCATTCTTACTGCATTTATTGAACACCAACTCTGTGGAAAGTCACTGTGCTAGGTATTGTAAAGGGACACAAAAAGACACAAGATAAGGCCTGGCCTTTTTTGTTAAGTTGCATGCTGCTTTGTAGCAGACATAAAATTTGTATCCTAATAGTATAGGGCTCAAGAGAGCATGCTCTGAAACTTATTGTCCCTCTCAGCTATGTATGCCTGGGGATGCTACTGTGCCTTGGTTTCCTTGTCTGTAAAATGCAGATAATGTGCAGGATGACCATATAATTTATAATTTAAGTCAGGTTTGTAAGTGGAGGGCTGCTATTAATAGTTATGCTGGGCCACAGCACAAACTGTGCTGTCTCAGGAAAACGAGGAACATGATCACTCTAGTTGGAAAGATCATCCTAGGGATTGAGGAAGGCAATGCATGGGACATTATCACATCATGTCTGTGGCTGGGCAGATGTTATCTGCTGTGATTAGTGTTACGGGTACCTAAAAGAAAAAGTGGTATTTGAATTCAGAGGAGGGAGGGATGATTAGTTCCTAAGACCGACATTTATGATACACTCTCTATAGGCTATTGGCTCAAACCAGTGAGGTAAAACAATACAATTAGAACTCCTTCTGCTGGGTGGGGAGTTGGGGAGAGACAGCATGGGGAGAAATGCCAGATATAGGTGATGGGGAGGAAGGCAGCAAATCACACTGCCATGTGTGTACCTATGCAACAGTCTTGCAGGTTCTTCATGTGTACCCAAAAACCTAAAATGCAATTAAAAAAAACACAAAAAAGAACTCCTTCTGCAAAACAGTCCTTTCATAGGATGATAAATATCTCCACTGGCTGCAAAATGTTTCTATTCTGGTCCTGCTTTCCTGTGCATTACAATCCCATCCCTTTACTGGTCTACCAAAAGTTTTCTTCGGTTACTCATAGTGATCTTCAATTCAATATATATCTGACTGAAAACAAATGCTGGATAGGAGGCAGGACTAACTTGCAGCTCCTGTTGGACAGATGGAGCTCTGTGTGGAGACTCACATTGTGAGCTTTTGCTCTAAGAACTACCACAAAAACACACCAGGAAAGCTGACAGAATCCACAGACCCTTTGAAGGAAGCAGATTGCTGCTGCAGGCCCACAGAGACAGCCAAAAAACTCAAAGACAAAGCACATAATTTCTTGGGAGCTCTATGGCCCTGCCCACTACCTGATCTATACTACCATAGCTGATGCTGTCTTGAAAGCACCACCTCCTGGCTGGAGGCCAACCAACACAAAACTAGCGCAATAAACAAAACTACAACCAAGGACCCTCACAGAGTTTACTTCACTCCACTGCCACCTTGACTGTAGCAGGTGCTGGTATCCACAGCTGAGAGAGCTGAAGATGGTTCACATCACAAGACTCTGTGCAGACACTCCCCAGTACCCGAAGCCTAGTAGCTCTGCTGGGTGGCTAGACCCAGAAGAGAAATAACAATGACTGTAGTTCATCTCTCTGGAATCCCCATTCCTAGAGGAAGGGGGAGAACACCACATTAAGGGAGCACCCTGCAGGACAAAAGAATCTGAACAGCAGCCCTTAAGCATCAGATCTTCCCTCTGACATAGTCTACCCAAATGAGAAGGAACCAGAAAAACAATTCTGGTAATATGACAAAACAAAACAAGGTTCATTAACACCCCCAAAAGATCAGCAATTGATCCAAACCAAGAAGAAATCTAAATTGCCAGAAAGAGAACTCAAAATGTCGATTATTATGCTCATTAAGGAGGCACCAGAGAAAGGTAAAGCCCAACTCCGTGAAATTAAACAAATGATACAAGATGTGAAGGGAAAACTCTTCAGTGAAATAGATAGCATAAATAAAAAACAAATGCAACTTCCGGAAATGAAGGACACACTTAGAGAAATGCAAAAATGTACTGGAAAGTCTCAGCAATAGAATCAAACAAGTACAAAGAACTTCAGAGCTCAAAGACAGTCTACTAAATTACCTCAGTCCATCAAAGACAAAGAAGAAAGAATTAATAAAAATGAACAAAGCCTCAAAATGTTTGGGATTATGTTAAATGACCAAATCTAATAATTGCTATTCCTCAGGAAGGTAAGAAATGCAAAAGTTTGGAAATCACATATGAGGAGATAAGTGAGGCAAACTTTCCTAGAGATCTACACATCCAAATACAAGTTCAGAGAACACATGAAAAATCACTCACAAGAAGATCATCACCCAGGCACATAGTCATCAGGTTTTCTAAAGTCAAGACAAAGAAAGTATCTTATGAGTTGTGAGGCAAAAGCATCAGGTAACCTATAAAGGAAAACCTATCTGATTAACAGCTGATTTCTCAGCAGAAACCCTGTAAGCTAGAAGAAATTGGGGATCTATATTTAGCCTCTTTAAATAAAATAATTATCAGCCAAGAATTTTGTATCTAGCAAAACTAAGCATCATAAATGAAGGAAAGATACAGTCTTTTCCAGACAAATAAATACTGAGAGAATTCACCACTACCAAGCCAACACAGCACTACAAGAACAGCTAAAATAAGCTTTAAATCTTGAAACAAATCCTTAAAACACACCAAAAGGGAACCCCTTTAAAGCATAAATCTCAAAGGACCTATAAAACAAAAACACAATGAAAACAACAACAACAACAAGGTATTCAGGCAACAAACAGCATGATGAATACAATAGTACCTCATATCTCAATACTGATATTGAATGTAAATGGTCTAAATGCTCCTGTTAAAAGGAACAGAATAGCAGAATGGATAAGAATTCACCAACCAAGTATTTGTTATCTTCAAGAGACTCACCTAACACCTAAGGACTCATATAAACTTAAGGTAAAGGGGTGGAAAAAAAGTATTCCATGCAAATGGACACCAAAAGCGAACAGAAGTAGCTATTCTTATATCAGACAAAACGAACTTTAAAGCGACAGCAGTTAAAATATACAAAGAGGGACATTATATAATGTCAAAAGGACTAGTCCAACAGGAAAATATCACAATTCTAAATATATATGCACCTAATATTGGAGCTCCCAAATTTATAAAACAATTACTACTAGACCTAAGAAATGACATAGACAGCAACACAATAATAGTGGGGGACATTAATACTTCACTGACAGCACTAGACAAGTCATCAAAAACAGAAAGGCAACAAAGAAATTATGGATTTAAACTATATGTTAGAACAAATGGACTTAACAGATATTTACAGAACATTCTACCCAACAAAGGCAGACTATACATTCTATTCATCAGCATATGGAACATTCTCCAAGACAGACCATACGATAGGCCACAAAACAAGTCTCAAAAATTTAAGAAAATTTAAATTATATCAAGTACTCTCTCAGACCACAGTGGAATAAAATTGAAAATCAACTCAAAAGGAATCTACAAAACCATACAAGTACATGGAAATTAAATAACCAGCTCCTGAATGACTGCTGGGTGAATCATAACATCAAGATAGAAATTAAAAAATTCTTTAAAGTGAATGATAATAGTGACACAACCTATCAAAATCTCTGGGATACAGCAAAGGCAGTGCTAAGAGGAACGTTAATAGCATTAAATGCCTACATCAAAAAGTCTGAAAGAGTACAAATAGACAATCAAGGTCACACTTCAAGGAACTCAAGAAACAAAAACAAACAAAACCCAAACTCAGCAGAAGAAAAGACATAACAAAGATCAGAGCAGAGCTAAATGAAATGGAAACAAACAAACAAAATATAAAAGATTAATGAAACAAAAGCTGGTTCTTTGAAAAGATAAACAAAATTGACATACTATTAATGAGATTAACCAAGAAAAGAACAGCGAGGATTCAAATAAGCTCAACTAGAAGTGAAACTGGAGATATTACGACTGATATCACAGAAACACAAAAGATCATTCAAGGCTACTATGAACACCTTTATGTGCATAAACTAGAAAACCTAGAAGAGATGGATAAATTTCTGGAAATATACAGATTAAACGAGGAAGATATAGGAACTATGAACAGACCAATAACAAGCAGTGAGATGGTAATAAAAAAAATTGCCAACCAAGAAAAATTCCAGGACCAGATGGATTTACAGCTGAATTCTATCAGCTATTTAAAGAAGAGTTGGTACCAATCCTATTGACACTATTCCAAAAGATAGAGAAAGAGGGAATATTTTCTATATTATTCAATGAAGCCAGTTTCACCCTAATACCAAAACCAAGAAATGACATAACCAAAAATAAAACTAGAGACCAATATTCCTGATGATCATAGGTACAAAAATCCTTAACAAAATAGTAACCAAATGCAACAGCATACCAACAAGACAATAAATCATGACCAAGTGGGTTTGATAACAGGGATTCAGGGATGGAATAACATATGCAAATCAATAAATATGATACACCCCATAAACAGAATTAAAAACAGAAGTCACATGATCATCTCAATAAACAGAGAAAAGGCATTTGACAAAATCTAGCATCCATTCACAATTAAAACACTCAGCAAAATTGGCACACAAGGGACATACCTCAATGTGATAAAAGCCATGTGTGACAAACCCACGGCCAACATAATACTAAATGAGGAAAAGTTGAAAGCATTTCCCTAAGAACTGGAACAAGACAAGGATACCCATTCTTTTTATTTTTTTGAGTCAAGTTCTCACTCTGTTGTCCAGGCTGGAGTGCAGTGGCATGATCTCAGCTCACTGCAACCTCTGCCTCCCAGGTTTGAGTGATTCTTCTGCCTCAGCCTCCTGATTAGGTAGCATTAGAGGCTACTGCCACCATGCCAGGCTAATTTTTGTATTTTTAGTAGAGGCAAAATTTCATCATGTTGGCCAGGCTGGTCTTGAACTCCTGGCCTCAAGTGATCTGCCTGCCTCCGCCTCCCAAAGTACTGGGATTACAGGTATGAGCACGAAGCCCAGCTGGCTGCTCACTCCTACCACTTTTTTTCAACATAGTATTGGAAGTCCTAGCCAGAACAATCAGACAAGAGAAAGAAATGAAAGACATCCAAGTCAATAAACAGAAAATCAAACTGTCACTATTTACTGATGAAATGATCATGTACCTAGAAAACTCGACTCCTCTAAAAAGCTCCTAGAACTGCTAAATGAATCAGCAAAATTTCAAGATAGAAAATTAATGTACACAAATCAGTAACTGCTACACACCAACAACAACCAAGCTCAGAATAAAATCAAGAACTCAACAGTTTTCACAATAGCTGTCAAAAAAATAAATAAATAAAATACTTAGGAATACATCTACGTAAGGAAGTGAAAGGCCTCTACAACAAAACTACAGAACACCGCTGAAAGAAATGACAGATGACACAAACAAATGGAAACACATCCTATGCTTATGGATGGGTAGAATCAATATTGTGAAAATGACCATACTGCCAAAAGCAGTCTAAAAATTCACTGCAATTACCATTGCATACCACCATCATTCTTCACAGAACTAGAAGAAAAAAAAACTTAAAATTCATATGGAACCAAAAAAGAGCTTATAGCCAAGGCAAGACTAAGCAAAAAGAACAAATCGGGAGGCATCACATTACCTGACTTCAAACTATACTTTAATGCCATAGTCATCAAAGCAGCATGGCACTGGTATAAAAATAAGCACATAAACCAATGGAACAAAA